>NC_138188.1:42944376-45344376 GCF_964194105.1 Spermophilus citellus
GCCTACAGATGTTCACAATAAGATTCAGGAGGAGTCAGGTAAGTGGTAAATAAGAGAACTAGAAAGACAGATGGAGAATGCTTACTGCTGCAGTCTGGCTGGGCACAAAATAACCGAGCCACCACAAAAGCCTTGTAGATTCCAACATCAACTCTTTATTTCCGAACTCTCACCGGCACTCTACACGCACGTTCTGGGAAAAATACACTCCCTCCACTGGGCTCTGCATACCAAATACTCTCAGAACCCCGAGAGAACTCCACAGGATCTCAAGGAGTGGGTGCCTGAGGCAGCAGGATATGCCCTATTCCCAGCAGGATCCACCCTAAACCTGGAGCCACCCTAATCCAGCAGGATCCATCCTAAACCCAGAGCCGCCCTAATCCCTGAGTAAGGTCACCTTTCAAACCAAAACTCTCAAACATTCATGCAATGTCACTGCAAATGACCTGGGTCCAAGGCAAGCCCATTTCCACAATGGAGAGTCCTCCCTCTAAGCAAGATTGGGTAGGCTGACAAGGAAATTGCCATGCGTCATTCCTACTTGGCTATGGCTCTCAGCAGCTTACCAGGGGACGAAAAGGAAAATGTCACCCAGAAGTTCAAGTTGGATGTATCGTGATGGTTTTGATGAAGAAAGTCAGAGACTACTGGAGGCCAAAGAATCAAATTGCTGGGACACCGGAAGATGATTTTCTGAAGGCTAAATCCTGGAATAAGAAGCTATAGTATTATGAAGCTAACATGCCAGACAGATGGGGTCACAGTGGTTCTAAAGAGTTGTACCCTGAAGAGTTTGAAACCGACAGTGATCAGCAAGATATTACCATTGGGAAAAGAAACATCTCCCCAGGTAAAATCATCTACTTACAAACCCTGCAAACATAAGAAGTGTGGGAGACCAACCTTGTGACTGGGTCACACTCCCCAGCTGGGTGCTGAGGCGCAGTCACAGAAATGTCTTGTGCATGGGTGTGTCTTGCTACAGCCCCATGGGTAAAGCTATGCTCACCTGTTCCTTTGTAATATAACCTCTTGCCCTGTTTAGGATAGAATCTTCCATGGAAGTGCCTGTGTGTGTCCCCTTCTCTTACTGTGCCCTTGGGTGTGGCCTACCCAGGTGTCAGTCAACCTGCCGACAGTGGACACCATGAAGATAGACTCAACCCCCTGAAACCTGACCCCTTGCCTCATTTGAATAGCTTCTCCTCAATAAAAGGGGTCAGTGCGTGCTCTCGTGCTCTCACTCTCTCTCTTTCTGCAGACCCTTAAAGTCAGAGGAGCCGTCACAGCGACCCCAAAGAAAAAGGTATTTGTGTCTCTTGTGTGGTTATTTCATGCAGCCGAGTCAGCCCAGTTTATCTGGAGTGACCCCTGAGCCTTTTAGTCGCAAGAACAGAAACCCGGCAAAGAAGTCAAAGAAATCTCACAAAAAGAAGCAAATCTCACAAAAGATCACACACACACACATACACACACACACACAAAATCAGAAGAAATGCAAGAAGGAAGCCACAGATACAATAGCAGATTCCTCAAGGGAGTACTCAAAATAATCCAGGGCTTCTAGTACCAGGAAAAGAATACATCTACATAAGCAGAAGAACAAAAAATCTAGAAAAAAGTCTCTTAAAAAGATCTGCTTTATTTGTAGGGGCAGAAAGTGACCCTTCCCAGTCAGATGATTTCAGCATCCAGCAGTCTTGAAGAGAGTGAGGAAAGACAAATCTACTACACCTTGGAATTTTGCCAGTGACTCCTTCAGCAGAGGGCGTCTGAGGTCAGAGCTGTCTTGTGCCGTCTATATGTTTTGACAGACTCTTGTCGTCTTTTTTGGCCTTAATGTTAAAAACTTGATTCCTTTTTCTTGTTAATAGGGAATCTGGTATTTTGTTATGAAGGTTTCTTGAAGAGAACATTTTTTTTCAATTAATCACTTTTAGTATAGAAGACATATATAGCAAATTTTAAAACCCAGAAAGCTGAATCCAATAATGTCCTGGGTACATTGGAATGTTGAAGTTGGGAAAATTGACGACTGAGATCCAGAGGGATTGATTGGAAAGCCATGTTAAGTAGAATGGTTGACAAAGCAAACACTATATTCTGTTTGTATAGTAGGTATCCTAACTGATTTGTCTTCAGCCTTGGTGCTTTGATCCTTGGGTTTTGTGACCCCACATATGTGGTCTGGTTTATTTAAATTAAAAAAATGGGGTGAAGAACAAACTGTTTTATGTTAAGATCCAAAGACAACTGTTGTTAAAAAAGAATCTAGAGTTTTCTTAGTCAAATATCCCTGCTGGACAGGATCTATAGCTAGACTTACTTGGTATACCCCTAACACATGGTAACTGGATAGTAAATGGTTTTCCATTGATGTATATATGGCCTGAACAGACTTGTGTTCAAAATTATTTCTTTTGGGCTGGGGATGTGGCTCAAGCGGTAGCGCGCTCGCCTGGCATGCGCGCAGCCAGGGTTCAATCCTCAGCACCATGTACAAACAAAGATGTTGTGTCCGCCGAAAACTAAAAAATAAACATTAAAAAATTCTCTCCCCCCTCCTCTCTTTAAAAAAAAACAAAATTATTTCTTTAATTATCATAATATCTACCAAATGGGGAAGAATTTGGAATTAGTTATCCTAATAATGTTCTGAAAGGGATTCAAGTTAGCAATAGCCATCTAAATGTCTAGATGTCATCTTCCTCCCCCCACCCCCAGTCTGGGGATCATTCCCAAGGTCTTGTGCATGCTAGACAAGCACTCTACCACTGAGCTGTATGTACTCCCAGCCCTTTATCTTCCTTGTTCATTTCTAATTCTAGTAATAAGTTTTAGATGATCCCTGAAACTAAGTTGAAACAGTTCCAAAATGAAACAGGCTTCTCAGGGACATATCTACTTCTTCTAAGTCTGCCTTTGAGTTAAAGCACCAAGTAGAGACCACATTATCTATTTTGCCATACTGTGATCCCTACTATGTTATTTCTTCAGAAACCAAAATATCACTGAAAGAACGCTGATAGAACACAGGTGAATTTTTCATTCTGGGAGAAAAGGTCAAGTGGCCTATTGTCATTTTCTTCCTTATTGTCATTTTATAAGCTAAGTAAAAGGCTTAAAAACTCAGACATTTGGTCTTAGTTCTGCCATTAATTGGTTATAAGATCTAGAGCAGTTTAAGTTAATCTCCTTGGCCTTTCCCCAGGTGTAACAGAGAAAAACTTCATGGTAGCATGACAATTTAAGACATTAGCAATAGAATACAACTATGATGACATATCATGAAGTGTATTTTATACTTCTAACTACTGAAATTAGTTCTTTTTATGGAACAATTTCTAATAAATACTTGGTTTTAAAATAATGCAAATCAAAATTACTCTAAGATTTCATCTCACTCCAGTCAGAATGGCAGCTATCACAATAAGTGTTGGTGAGGATGTGGGGAAAAAGGTACACTCATATCTGCTGTGCGACCAGCATGCTAGCTTTATACTGGAGGTCCTAAGCATAGAAGTTAACTAGTGAGATCAAAAATAAAGAAACATAAACTCAATTTACCTTTTTCTTGACCAGGTCAGAGACGGCCCTCCCCGGCTCCTGCCTCGAGCCACCTGGTGGGGTAGTGAGGTTTACAGAAGAGACCAGCAGGAGAGAGAGAGGGCACGCCAGAGAGTGGCCTTTTATTGGGGAAAAAGAAATTCAGGGGAAAATTCCATCCAATGAAGGTCGAGGGGGACAGCATTCCAAGGTCAGGGTCAGTGATTGGTCTCAGGAATTAATGGTCAGTCACACCCCCACACGGATGGGTTCTCGCACCTAAGAAGGGTGGGGATAAGTTCTGACACAGCTTGGCCAGATCGCCTCACACCCAGTCAGGGAGGTGCCCAATCACGTATGAGAATGGCTTCCCACACTCATACATTGCTAGTGGGACTGCAAATTGATGTAGCCAATATGGAAAGCAGTATGGAGAATCCTTGGAAAACTGGGAATGGAACCACCATTTAATCCAGCTATCCCCTCCTAGGTCTATACCCAAAGAACTTAAAAACAGTATACTACAGGGACACAGCCACATCAATGTTTACAGTAGCACAATTCTCAATAGCTAAATTGTGGGAACCAACCTAGATGCCCTTCAGTGAATGAACAGATAAATAAAATATTATATATATATATATATATATATATATATATATATATATATATATACATATACACACACACACACAATGGAATATTACTCAGCATTATAAGAAAATAAAATCATGGCATTTGCAGGTAAATGGATAGAGTTGGAGAATATAATGTTAAGTGAAGTTAGCTAATCCCCAAAAAACAAATGCAGAATATTTTCTCTGATTTAAGAATGCTGATTCATAATTGGTTGGGGGGCATGGGAGAATTAGATGAACTCTAGATAGGGCAAAGAGGAGGGAGGGGAATAGAGGGGGTATGGGGGTAGGAAAGACGGTAAAATGAGATGGACATCACTACCCTAAGTACACCCATGAAGACATGAATTGTGTGTTCTACCTGTGTACAACCAGAGATATTGAAAAATTGTGCTCTATATGTGTAATATGAACTGTAATGTATTCTACTGTCATATATAACAAATTGAAATTTTTAAAAAGTGAATTTTTAAAATGATGGAGTTTCTCTCTTTTCTTTTTTTCTGGACATAGCCATAATTACCCATGTACATCTTTTGAGACTCAAGTGCACTTTGGGTTCAGATTAGAGCCAGTCTAGATATTTAAAGAATGTGGGAGCCCATAAGGTCCAGGGAGAGGGTGGAACTCAGGAAAAGATTCTCAAGAAAAACAGAACTTGTTTTCCTTCCCTGTGCTATTGTTTCACATATGGAGAGAAGAGAAAATCTTGTAGGAAGTAGGAAATCCCCTGAAACTCCAGGGCTTGCAATGTCAGCTTCCCTTCTTGCAGAGCCAAGTCCTTGTGGTTTGGGGTAATGCCTGAATTGTTCCCAAAACAGAATATAGATCTTTTGAGCATCCTCAAAATGTTTGAGGTCTGGTGCAGCTTGGCTTTACAGATCCTCTATCCCTCTGTCACCCCCTTTCTCTAGCATTTAGGGAGAAACTTATTGAGAGAACAGAATCCCTGCATACAAGAAAAGCAAAACAGCTACTTAGGTTACACAGTAGCTTGAGTTGAAAAGTAACAGACACATTTTTTTCCCCCTCTGGTCTTGAACCAGTTTGTGCAGTTGCTTATGTAGCATACATTCTAGATGCAAATCTCAGAGGGATAAATATCAGGCAGACATCTAAAGAGTAAAGAAAACTGATGTTTAGAGCATGAGCAAAAAAAGGCCATTAGATTTAGCATCCTGATCCAAAGAGATGGGGGATGAGGGGAGCAGGTACCGCTGATTTGAGCATTGAGTGAGGCCTGTGATATTCTTTTGGTTCAAAAATAAAGATGAAAGGGTAAAAGGAAAAAAAAATAAAAGAAGTCTCTTTAACAGATGTTGAGGTTCAAAAAAATCTCATGATCACTGGCCTTCAGATTCTACAAAGGTGTTGCCCTCACCAGTTTTTCAGTTGCTGTGGTTAAGCTTTATCTCCCTAAAAGATGAACAATAAAAGCATCAATTCTTTTCCCTAATGACTGAATTTCAATCAAGAGACTTTTTTGGTCCTTATTAGAATATGCTTACCCAAAGAACTATTGTTTACCTCAGGATTTTTTCCTCTAATCAACAAGATTATGAGGTGGAGAAAAAAAGGACCCAGAAAGACTGAATGGAAAAAGTAAGCAAAAAATAATCATGGTAAATCATGATGACCTGGGGAAACACTATGTGTCACAGGCTTGCTGTGAAACTGAGGCAGCCATGGGGGCTCATTCTTGACCATGATTCTTGTAATCAAGACAAAAAAATTTTAGAGATGTCACGCAGAGTAACAGACATGAGTTTATCAGAAGGGATAGGAAAGGGGAAAGTGGGGACACTCTCAAGGGAGAGAGTGGGTCTCTCACAGGAGAAGGATAATGCGCTCCTCCTCCCCCTATTCAGTTTTATTGGGGGTCCCATGGAAGTTTCCAGAAAGTCCCACCCAGGTCCACCTCTTTTTACTTGCAACAGAATGACATTAGACTTTCAAGTTCCCATTGAGCATGACAATTCTAGTCCACTTTAGCCCATGTTGACAGGTTCTAATTGGAACCTATTCTTATAGATTTCATGGTTAGGAGCAATTACCCTTATCTCCCTGAGTTCTAGAATATGATCTATGAAAAAGTCACAGAATGTCTCCCCTTCAGGGTAACTTGTGTTCTTATCAGCATTTATTTTATTTTATTTTATTTGCACTAGGGATTGAACTCAGGGCACTTGACCACTGAGCCACTTCCCCAGGCTATTTCGTATTTTATTTAGAGACACGGTCTCACTGAGTTGCTTAGTGCCTCTATTTTGCTGAGGCTGGTTTTAAACTCTGGATTCTCCTGCCTCAGGGTCCTGAGCAGCTGGGATTACAGACATGTGCCACTGCACCCAGCCTTATCAGCATTTTGACCTGCATTTGTCCTGCAAATAACAGATTGTCTGCTGAGGAATGTGACATATAGCCTATGGATGTACACTAGGCAGGGTGCAGATAAATTTCTTCCTCTTTTTTATTTTTTTGAAGGAAAGCATATAGAGGTCAGCACAGTGGGCTCTTCCCTTGGCCTCATGTTTCCACTATTCCTATCTGTCTGTTCACTATCAGTCATGGCTCTCATAGAAGGTGAAAAAGAATGGAGGTGCCAGCCCTAGGATGGCCTCTGATAAGGAGAGGCAGGTTCTCAGCCTGGGAGAAAGAGTTTTGCTAATGGAGGAAAAGAAAAAGCTCTCTTTTGCAAGAGTGTCTTACAACTGCATTTACTCCTACCCTTGACCTTGGGAATGCAGGGCTGGCTGGAAGCAATGGAGCCCCTGGGAGTTCTGTTTTCTTTTCCACAGAATTGGAGGAAACCAATTTGATCTGAGAGGGAGGAAGGGAGGGACACCAGCAAAGAGGGGAAATACAAGCAGCATTGCTGGTGTTTCCTGACATGAGAGAAGCAAATGCCATTTGTTAATTACTGTTATTAGACACAGAGTCTTCTTTCCAACTAATTAGGATTCAGGTCTGTGGTGGTTCATGGGGAGACCACAACACACTGTCAGGAAGGGGAAGAACACAGATTTCATCTGAGCTCATAAGGAATCACAGCTGGACAGAAGAAAATTTGATTAAGCTCAGAAGAGCATTTACCACTGCTCTATCTTAGGAGAAGTGTGGGTTGGAGATGACATGTGGGAGTGCAATTCTAGAATTTTCCATCTTCTTTTGAATGCATGCTGTTTGTGGATGAAATTAGTTTTTTAAGCGATAAGAGGAAAAAGCTTTGAAATATCCTAAATTTAATTTCAAAGGGCCTGAGGATGGAAGGGAGAAGCAATGGTGAGGGGTTGCTCAGGCCTAAAAGAACCACAGACTGTTTTGCATTCTTAAATGTACATTAAAATCTTAGCTCAAATACTATCCAGAACCCCTGGGTACCACGCATCCTGGCTTGCAGCTCAACCAACCCACAAGCAACAGTAACTTCTCCTGATAGACATTCCATCTATTTAAGTGCTTCTCTTGCTTCCTGTCATCCTGTCCCTTTTATGTATAGCTGCTGTATGCTCAATGCTTGTGACTTGCTTTTCTAAATTTTCATTATAAAATACTATGGATTTTTAGATCTGGTGGATATTTTTCCAAGTGTTACCTTGCTTTGTTTCTGGTGGCTGAGGAACTTGTCCCAGGACTAATCCTTTATGTCTGGCTAATACCTGTTACTATAACAGGGTCCTAGAGGCTGCTTTTGGTAGAAGCACTGACTCTCCACTTAAGCCTGCAGATGTCCAATGGGTAACTAAAAGCTGGATGAAAGTTTGACATCCTCTCTTTTTGCATCTTTCTCCTTTGCTACCCTAAGTCTTGGATAAAGCTGGCTATTCTTCCCCTTCAAGGCAGAAGTTACCAAGATCAGAGTAAGATATTTTGGGGATTGGCAGGGACTTCACAAGCAACAGATGGTCAACGGCCAGCTTTTACAACCTCTTATTTCAGACCACCGAGTAGTGCCTAAAAGTCTCTGGTCATTGCCCTGAACCTGAAGGAACTAATGTCATACTGATTTCTGCCTTGTCCTTTCTGAATCATTCTTTCCTACAGTTAACATAGACCCATTCAATTTCAGGAACAGCAGGTGTAATCAGTGAACTTCTTGTGATGAGTGGAAACGACAGCCCAGGCAGCCGTAACTTTCTTATTGATGCCCACAAGACTCCACACGGCTGATCTTGAGATAATGATCAACCAGTTTTTCCAAGACTGTTTGACTTCATATACTCCTGTTCCTTCCTTATATCATCTGGGAGCCCACATCAGCATTCTTGAAGACAGGGATGAGGGTGCTTGATTCTGCTTTGCCTTCTGATAGAGCTATAGGGAATGAATTTCTGCTTTTCACTTTTTCCATTTGGTTTCTGGAGGAAACAGCTACACCTGATTCATTAGGACCCTGTAGAATTAGGCCTCTAGCTGAGGACTTTGGTTGCATTGTAGTTCGACAGACGATTCTTGGTCTCAAGAATTTTGATTTAAAAAATAATGTATTTTTTATTAGAAATTTCAAAGGATTTTCTCAAGTTGATAAATAGCTATTAAAGTATAAAACAACGAAAAAACTAACAGAGATATAGCAGTTCAAACGTCTTTCTATAAGTCATCTGTCAAGATGTCAGGATGTTCCAATCTTGAGTATTTCAAATCATAACAGCTGTATTCCTTTTTTCTTTTTGTATCTAATTTTATTTGCTTTTGTGCTTTTTAGCTACATCTTTTGTAATTGCAGTTACTACTTTTTACTAAAAGAACTCTACATATTGTCCCATAGGTCACTGAGGATTTATTTTTTAATGATTTAATACTTTTCTTGATATTGGATAATGTCTATGAATCTTTTTTTCATTTACTGACCTTTATTTTGATTTGGAGGTAAGCCTGTCTGGTAATTTTTCCATTTTGAGTAGTACATTTTTCACTCATAGTATTCCTATTTGGTTCTTTATTGCACTTCTAAGTCTCTGCCAAAATTCCCTGTGTGCTTGTTTGTTATAACCACATTTATCTTCAAGTTCTTTAGCACAATTATGTTAACTTCTAATACAACCCTTAGCTGGTTATTCAGCATTGGAATTGTTTTTGTCCTTGGATGCTTTCTGATTTCTTTTTAATGCCAAATCGTAATGTCCTACTACTTAGAAAGAATGATTGACACCAATATATAACAGTGTTTTTCATTAAAGAACATTTGTATGTTTTCTTACAGAATAATTTAAGTCATTTCTCCTGTTATAGTTTGGAAATTAGTTTTTCTCCAGAGCTCTTGTGTTAATTTAGGTATATTTAGTGGAGAATTGAGAGAGAAAGAGAATAATGGAGTTAGATAGATAAGGTATGATAGTTTAATATGTACTATTCTAATCTGATAAGTTTATAAGAATATACAATAAAATAAATGATTAACTCTCATATTACTAGGAATGGAGGAATTCTTTCTAGTCCTTATGTATTTTATCAAATTTAGTGAGGTATAACACCCATTTAAAGAGTATAATGCAATTGGTTTTAGCGTATTTTCAGAATATAAAATGTATATTAAATAAAGCATTTTGTTCCAAACATTGTGTGCTGGTTCTTTCATGTTTTGGAAGCTAGAATGAAGCCAAATATAGTATCTGTGTTTCTCAAGAATTAAATAATTTATAGAATGAAGAATCCAAGTGGGAAGAATAGGATAGCTTGCTTAGGGAAGAGGTTGCTGCAAATAAACAACCAAATTATATTAATTCAACTGAGTGAATGATCAGTAGAAGGCCTTCATAGAAGACCCACCTCTCTCAAGAGGGAATTCTGCTGACAGACTTTGATTCTCACTGCAGCACCAACTCTCTTCCAGGTTTCCAGCCTGCCCACCTGTCCTGAAGATTTTGGACTTAGCATAATCCATTATTATGTGAGCTGAGCCAATTCCTTAAATTTATATAGAGAGATAGATGATAGATAGATAGAAAGAAAGAAAGAAAGAAAGAAAGAAAGAAAGAAAGAAGATAGATAGATGATGTCAGATTTATTTATGGATTTGGCTCACATGATTGTGGAAGCTGACAAGACAGATGGTCTACCACCTATCACTCTACCCATGCGTCCATCCACCTTCCTATTGTTTCTGCTTGTTTGGAGAGCCCTAATATACATTATGAGCAGAACTAGAATCAGTGGGCTAGGAAAGCTGAAGGAAATTGTGACTAAGTTAAATGAACAGGATATAGACAGAGTTTCTTTGCAATAGTAGCCCAGAGAAGGCACTGAGCCCACAGAAACATATGCTAAGTCTAAACAAAATGTCTAAAAACTGAAATGAATCATTTTACACTTCACTGGGAATAATCACAGATCTTTAAAAGTTAATTTTTATTCCTTATTTCAAGAGCCTATAAACAATTTCTAAAATTAAATTTGTATTGTTTCTGAAATTGGAAATATGTCACTGTATAAATATGGTAAAGATAGACACTGCTGAAGTTTAAAAACAGATTATTATAAAATAGACTCTCAAAACTTTTTTCAAATGTCATATACTTGTAAATATAGAAAACTGGCAAGTTATGCTTTTAATATCATGGAGATGAATTAGAAAAATAATTTCTGGTGCAGTCATTATTGTGAAAAATATTTTTTAACTCAAACTATCATTTCGATTATAGTTCTCATATTTTTTTGCCTGCTTTGGGTCATTTTTTTCCTATATTTTTACATAATAGATAATTTTTTGAGATGTTTAGATTTTGAGGTATAATTTAATACACAAAATACATTCCTTTAAAATGAATCGTCCTTTTTATCTTTAATCATCCTATCCAAAACTATTAGTTAAAATTTCTTATATTCCCAACATTCACTAAAATTTTATCATCTTATACATGAGCAATTTCCTTTTTAAATTTGTTCCTAAATCCTCAAACTTTCTCTATTGCTCAAATATTTTTCAAAATATCTACTTTCATAGAATTTTTGAATCTTATACTCCTTGGTAAAGGTAAACATAATTTTAATAAACATATTAATTTCAAACAAGAAGAATTCAATAAAATAACATGTACATTTTTTATAAATAAGTATTTTGTAGATAAATCAGGAAACTGGGATAGAAAGTATATAGTGGGACTTAAATTTTAAATATAATTAGGGAAAACTTCACACTTATGGGACGATTTGAAGGGGTCAGAGAACAAACCCTGTGTCTTTCTGGGGCAAGTATTCCAGTCAGAGCACATAGCAGGTATAAAGATCCCTAGATGTGAGCAGGGCTCAGTCATCAATAAAACAAAACAAAACAAAATCTCTATGTTTAGAGAAAATGCAAGAGAGAGAGAGAGAGAGAGAGAGAGAGAGAGAGAGAGAGAGAGAGAGAGAGAGAGAAGAGAGAAGAGAGAAGAGAGAAGAGAGAAGAGAGAAGAGAGAAGAGAGAAAAGAGTCTGTGTGGAGAAACTGTGCAGGCATTTTGAAGATGTTGATATATATACTGAATGGACTGGTGGGGTAAAGGCAATCAACTTGCCTGACTCTTTTGAAGGCAGCTGGAGGAAGACTTTCAAAACTCAAATTTATTAGGGATCTCCCAGATAGAGGAGCATGAAGGTGAGGTTCTTGTCTCTGCACTGAGAGACCTAGACTGCAGGAATCAGCAAACCCAAGTGTGCATGGCTCTGCATGAATGGCAGCAAGACCACAAGAACATATTACCTCACATGCACACAGATACCTGTGGGTCTCAGCATCTCAGGACGGAGTGCACAGGGACTCAGAAGGAGAGAGAAGGACACACAGGAGTTGGTATGGGGGTTAGGAAGTGGTCCTGCAGTCTTTCACAGCCTTCCACCCACTCCACAATCTCTGTCATTTCCGCAAATTTCTTTTTCATTTCCACCTTTCCATATCTCAGAGAAGGTAACGTAAAAGTCACAAATAAATGTAAACTACTTTCAAATTCCAACACAAAGCATGTATTTCAAGTGTTATTGGATTTTAGCATAATGAACTTTGTGCAACCAATTATGCTATTTATTTTTTGTTGTTTTCTATTATTATTTATTAGTGAAATTTTATGGTTTTGCATTTTTCAGAATTCATCTCAAAAGATTTTCTTACTTTCTTTTCTTTTTCTTTCTTTCTCTTTTTAATTCTTTTTAGATATACATGGTAGTAGAGTATATTTTGACATACATGGACTACAACATTCTAACTGGGATCCTATTCTTGTGAGTGTACATGATGTGGAGTTACTCTGCTCTTGTATTCATATATGAGCATAGCAAAGTTACATCCAAATCATTCTACTGACTTTCCTATCTGCCCCCACCTTTCCTTCATTCCCCTTTGTCTAATCCAGTGGACTTCTCCTCTTCCCCTCCCCACACTTCCTTGTTGAGAGTTAACATCCACATATCAGAGAGAATATTCAGCCTTTGTTTTTTGAGGACTGGCTTATTCCACTTAGCATAATATTCTTCAGTTCTATACATTTACCAGCAAACACCATAATTTCATTCTTCTTTATGACTGAGTAATATTTCATCATGTGTATATATCACATTTTTTTTATTAATCCATCTGTTGAAAGGCACCAAAGTTGGTTCCATAGCTTGGCTATTGTGAATTGATCTGCTATAAACATTGATGTGACTGTGTCACTGCAGTGTGCAGATTTTAAGTCGTTTAAATATAAACAGAGAAATAGGATAACTGGGTCAAATAGAGGTTTCATTCCAAGTTTGTAAAGGAATCTCCATACTGCTTTCCAATTTGCAGTCCTACCAGCAATGTATGAGTGTGCCTCTTCCCCAACATCCTCGCCAACGTTTATTGTCATTTGTATTCCTGATAATTGTGATTCTGACTGAAATCTCAGTGCAATTTTCATTTACATTTCTCTAATTATTAGAGATGCTGAACATTTTTTCATATATTTTTGGTCATTTGATTTCTTCTTCTGTGAAGTGCCTGTTCAGTTGATTTGCCCAATTATTGATTGGGTTGTTGTTGTTGTTGTTGTTATTATTATTAAGTTTTTTGAGTTCTTTTTATATCCTGGAGATTAATGCTCTATCTAAGGTGCAGGTGATAAAATTTTTTTCTCATTCTGTAGGCTCTTTGTTCACATTCTTGATTTTTTTTTTTTACTGTGAAAAAGCTTTTGATACAATCTTATTTATTTATTCTTGATTTTACTTCTTATGCTTTAGAAGTCTTATGGAAGAATTGGGTTTGTAACCAACATTATGAAGAGTTGGGCCTAATTTTTGTTTTAGTAGGTGCAGGGTTCCTGATCAAACGCCTAAGTCCTTGATCCACTTTGAGTTGAGTTTTGTGTGGAGTGGGAGATAGGGGTTCAATTACATACTACTACATATGGATTTCCATTTTTCTTAGCACCAGTTGTTGAAGAGACTATTTTTTCTCCAATGTATGTTTATGGTGCCAGGTCTAGACTGAGGTGACTATATTTATATGGGTTTGTCTTTGTGTCTTCTATTCCATTGGTCTTCATGTTTATTTTATTATTTTTTTTTTTTGTGTGTGTGTGTGTGCGTGCCAATACCATGCCATTTTTCATGCCTTCTGCATCAATTTTCTTGCTACATTTGCTTTGGCTATTCTGGGTCTCTTATGTTTCCAAATGAATTTCATGACTGCATTTCCAATTTTTAGGAAAAACATCATTGGAACTTTAATAGGAATTGCATTAAATTTGTGTAGCTCTTTTGGTAGTATGGCCATTTCAACTGTATTAATTCTGCTTATCCAATAACATGGGAGATCTTTCCATTTTCTGAGGTCTTATTCAATTTCTTTCTTTAGTGTTTTATAGTTTTCACCATAAAGGTCTTTCACCTCTTGTTAGATTGATTCCCAAGGGTTTTTTTTAGCTTATTGTGAATGAAATATTTTTCCCAATTTCTCTTTGAGCTGATTAATGGTGTATAGGAATACAATGGATTTATAGGTATTGATTTTATATCTTGCTACTTTGCTGAATTCATTTATGAGTTCTAGAAGTTTTCTGGTGTAGTTTTTTTTGGGGGGGTCTTCTAAGTAAATATAGAAACATGCTATTGGCAAGTAAGGATAGTTTGAGTTCTTATTTTCCTATTTATATCCCTTTAATTTCTTTCTTTTGTCTAATATCTTTGGCTAGGGTTTTAAGGACTGTGCTCAATAGAAATAGTGAAAGAGGGCATCCCTGTCTTGTTCCAGTTTTTATAGGGAATGCTTTCAATTTTTCTCCATTTAAAATGATGTTAAACTTAAGTTTAGTGCATGCAGCTTTTACAATGGTGAGGTATGGCTGTGCACAGAGACACTCTAGTTTATTTTCAGAGCTGGCATGGGAGTTTAAAACTATAACATAAAAATAATAAAAAATAGATAATATCTTTTCAACATTTTATATTAGCTATATGCTTTTGCTAATTTTTAAATATGTATGGGTTATCTCAGTCTTCATAACACCCTACTGCTGTAGGAATTACTGATATTTTATTATTTCAGGGAAGGATATATACAGGGCACACACATTCAGATGGTATTGCTGGACTCCAAATCAAGGGGACCTAACATTTGATGTTTATAAAGTCACAGAGAAAGTTAGAAATATACAAACCTCATGGATACAGAGCATTTGCAAAAACTTATAAAACTATGTTACAAAATTCTCAGCTCCATTTGGCCTGTTTAGAAAGGTGAGAAGAGCAGCCCACTGAATATCATGCAGCTTTCAACAGAGCAGTGCAGGAACCATTCTCTATTCTATCTTCTGCCAGAAGAATTCTGCAAGCCAAGATTTACATTTTTAGCTCCAAAGCAGGCTCTCCCTTAAATATACAGCTTCTTTACAGAAAACACTTTACTCTGCCTCTGATTTTCATTCCATTTCTTGAGTACTTTGAAATGGTGAATTTTATTATATTTATTTGAATTTCTCACAAGATAGAAAGCAACCGAATGAATGTACTGTTTCCATCTCTCACATATGGAAACACTATGTTGGGAGCAATTTACTATCGTCCACATTGCCATCACCACCAATGTTGGTAGATAGCCTCACCCAGTGCTTAAAGTATTATGTGCCATCCCTGTACTAAGAAGGGAACATCTGTGATCTCTTCTCAGGTTAAACCCAGCTGAGTGCTGGGCAGGGACTCTTCAGGTCTGAAATTCTCTGTATAATGTACTTGTCCAGTGAACTATGTTTATGTTAGTTCTTCAAAAATCCTGAAGACAAAATGATTAGAAATCAGTATCTTAAGTCAAGTGAAAATCAGATGTCCTCTTCTAAAAATTCTACTTCTTGTTTTTAGCTCAATGCACTCAGATGCAAAGACACTTTTAAGAGGTGGTTCTTCAAATATTCAAGACAATATTGCCATCCATTATCTTTCCTAAATCTTCACTTCTCTGTGTTAAGTATCCCAAACTTTAGCTCTTTTTCAAATGAAGCCCTGCCCAGATACTCTCTCATGCTGATGGCTCTTATTTAAGATATTCTCATCATCTACAGCTGAATATGAAATGAGACTCCAAGAACGGAATATGGCCTTCCAACCGTGTTTCCACAGTGCTGTGTGATGATCTACTAATATCAATTATGTTGATACAGATTTCCTTGGCATGTGAGATTCCTAGCTCTTACTGATCATGGAGCTAGTTGGTTGTTTATATATATGTCAATTTATTTTGCAAGAAAATTTTCAGTGTGCTATTTAATTTGCTTCTTTTCAATGAAGGTCATAAGATATAATTTAAAAAGCATTGGACTTACTTAAAATCAGAAAATCTAGATTGAATCTCTTGTAGCAACATTCATGTATTCATTCAAAAACATAAAAAAGAATCTCTTACAGTTTAATTAATTATTTTTTCCTTCTGTAACTTGGTCTTCATAAGAATTAAAGGTAAATGGGCATGAAGATAAAAAAAAGAATTAAAAGTGATGTACTTAAAAAAGAATTTTAAAAGATTTGTATGATTATTAACTACAACATACCTTAGAGACGTTAGGCTTGAGTTGGGCTTGAGACGCCATGAAAAGGAAAATACAGTGAGTTACACAAACTTTTTGGTTTACTGATGTACATAAATGTTGTGTTTACACTACACTGCCGTCTGGTAAGTATGCAATAGCATTATGTCTAAAATAAACATACACAGATATACATACACACACAATGTATATACCTCACCTAAAAATACTGTATGGCTAAAAATGTTAATGATCATCAGTCTTCAATGACATACTTTTTTGCTGGTGGAGCATCTTGCATTGATATTGATAGCAGCAAACTGATTAGGGTGGTGGTTGTTGAAAGGTAGAGTGGCTGTGGGCAATTTGTTAAAATAAGATAATGACGTAAGTGTGCTGCATTATTTGACTCTCTGTATCCTTTGACTCTTGCATTCACAAAAACTTTCTCTATAACATGCACTGCTGCTTAATAGCCTTTTATGTAAAGTTTCTTTCAAAATTGGAGTCAGTTCTCTTAACCGCTGCTGTTGCTTTATCAATTAAATTTATGCAACATCCTAAATTCTTTGTTGTCATTCTAATGATTTTCAGAGAATCTTTGTCTTCCATTACAAGAAACCAATTTCTTTGCTCCATGATAAGAAAAAATTCTTCATCCTTTAAAATGTTATCATGCAGTTGCAAGAACACATGCACAGTTTCAGGTTCCACTTCTAATTCTAGTTCTCTTGCTATTTCTACTATACCTGCAATTACTTCCTCCACTGAAGTCTTAAACCCCTCAAAGTTATCCATGAGAGTTGGGATCAGTGTCTTCCAATTCTTTGTTAATATTAACATTTGGATGTCCTCCCACAAATCATGGATGTTCTTGGTGCTGCCCAGAATGGTGAATCCTTTCCAGAAGATTTTCAATTGACTTTGCTCACATCCAAAGGTGAAATCACTGATCTATGCCACGCACAACCTTTTAAAACATATTTCTCAAATCATGTAGACTTGAAAGCTCAAATTATTCCTTGATCCATGGACTTCACAATAGTTGTTGGGCAAGCAGGTATGAAAAAAAAAATACTAATCTCATTACAGCTTAATCTTCATTAGAGATTTTGGGTCACCAGTTACTTTGTTATTGACTGGTAATATTTTGTGTAAAAAAAAAGGGGTCCTTTCTTTCTTTTTTTATGAGCAGTAGGTATCAACATTGAACTTAAATATTTGGTCAACTATGTTGCAAACTGATATTCTTTATTGTTCTGTCCATGGAATACAGGCAGAGTAGATTTTGTGTAACTCCGAGGGACCCTAGGACATTTAGAGTTATAAATGAACATTAGCTTTAACTTCAAGTCACTGGCTGCACTAGTGCCTTACAACAGAGTTAGCTTATCCTTCAAATTTTTGAAAGTAGTCATGAACTTGTCCTCTCTAGCTATGGTGACATCTTCTTCTAATGAGACTCTTTCCACTACATTGAAAATTTTTGTTTAATGTGTGCACCTCCATAAATTATCTGAGCTAGATCTTTTGGATGATAAGCTGCAGCTTCTATGTTAGAACTGATTGCTTCAGTTTGACTTTTTGTGTTATGAAGAAGTCTTCTCCCCATAAACCTCATTCACCACACTCTGCGATCTTCAGAATTCCCTCATGCCTTTCTCACCTCTCTCAGCCATCATCAAGCTGAAGAGAGAGTCTTCACTCTTGCTCTGAATTAGGCTTTGGCTTAAAGAAACATTGTGGCTGGTTTGACCTTCTCTCCAGATCACAAAAACTCTCTCCATATCAGCAATAATGCTGTTTTGATTTCTTTTCATTCATGGGCTCAGTGAAGCAGCACTTTTTATTTCCTTCAAGAACTTTTGTGTGAGGCCCTGGGTTCGTTCCTCATCACCACATATAAATAATTAAAGGTATTGTGTCCAACTACAACTAAAAAAATAAATATTAAAAAAAAGAACTTTTCCCTTATGTTCATAGTTGGCTAACTGTTTGGCAAAACAGGTCTGAATTTGGGGCTCTCTTCCTGTTAATACTGGCATTTTGGGACTATACCACAACTTGACCACTGATAAGGAGATTCTTCTTGTCCTCTTCATCAATGCTGATGTGGCCCAGGGGTCACTATGGGTGGGCAGCTGAAAGTGCTCTTGAGCCAGCATGGAAGTTTCAGTAGTAGTGAAAGTAAGAGCATGGACTTGGAACTCAGACCATCTTGGTTTGAACTCCCCACTTCTCCACTCCATAACAGTACGGTGACTTTGGGATATCACCAAATTTCCTTTTGCCTCCGTATAAAACTACAAGGTACTAGAAAAGTCAAAACCTGATCCTGCCCTCTGGCCAGGGTTGACTTCATGGGCTTGCAAGCTGGTTAGTCATAAGGGCCTGGGGCTTGGATTAGTGTGCTGCTGTTGCCATTCTGAGGTTTTAATAAAATTTAAACAGGAGTACTGCATTTTTAGTTTGCACTGATCCCAGAAAGATATGCAACAACCTCTGCTGCTTCTAGAAAGTACTTCAACCCCCCTTTCAACAATCTTTATGTATGTAATGAAGGTGATACAACCTGTCCTTAAGGTTGTTCCCACACAATAAGTGGACTGATCCACTTATTTTCATTTTTGGTAAAACACCTTCCCCTCTCAGACTCCAATTTCTCTTTCCTGGGAGGACTGGTACTTCATGTGTTCACTTGGTGCTGAGGTACTTTCCACCCACTAGGCTGCTTTGGGGAGTTCTCAAAAAAGATGCCCACTGGGGCCTCGTTAGCTGGCTAGAAATGTCTTCAACAGTCCTTGTCCCTGCGAGAGCTGCTGTTGGTTTAATTGTGTTCCTCCTCCCCAGGAGGCTCCTGAAGTATTCGAATGCAGTCTCGACTGTCTTTTATTTCTTTGACACCTAAAATTTGAATGGAACATTTATTGAAAAGAAATGAAGTAAAACGTCGAAGTTTCCCCTTTGTTGAGTGACTTTGGCAACTATAAATTTCAACCACAATTACAAGTTCTTCAGGTAAGTTACATAAAACCTTCCCAAACTAAAACTTAATGAAGCCCCCAAACAGATACATCAGTGCTTCATTACCGTGAAGCAATGTTTCTCGTTAGTTTCTGCCTCTGAGCTTTATTTTCCCATTGAGATTCAGTTAATGTTTGAGCTAAGGAGGAAGCAGGTCTCTCTTTTTCTCTTTTGTGGTATTGTGGATCAAACCGTAGGTCTTGTGTATGTTAGGCCAGTGTTCTCCCACTGAGCTACACTCTAGTCCCCTGACTTATTAAATTAATATCCTAGCACAAGGTAAAGTGAACTACTATCAGCATAAAACTCTCTTTTATAGGCTTTTGAACAGCCTTTGATAACAACCACTGATAATTAGCCAACTCAAATGTGTGAGGCAGTAGGGTCCTGGATGGCATTTTCTTTCCCTTTTCTTCATTTAAGTTTATTTTTCCTGGAATATGGCACTTACATATTAAATAAGAGTATCTCTTGAAAGACACTGTGATTGAGGCCATCCTCTCTATAAAAGAGGAATAATTTTCCGTATCAAGAAATTATGTGTATATAATATGAAAATAATTTAATAGATGATACATTAATACAATAATATATGTATAATTATTATAATATATAATTATAGAGTATAATTACATATTTATGATATAATTATAAAAATATAGTGTATTTTATTATTCATGTAACCATATAGATTTACAACTAACTATATGCAATTTTAAGACTGATTGGACTAAAATTCAAACTCATTAATTAAACTTCTGTGAATGTAACAAATTTAAAGAGTAAGTAATAATACTAATATTACACCTTTTTTTTTTTTCACAGTAAGAAGCACAAAAGAAAAATTCCCTACTTGTTTTTTAGGTCAGAACAGGGGTGTGCCAGAACCAGGTTCACAGATTGAGATGGGAACACCTGAATCCACTGGTGGGCTGAACTCAGTCATGGTGATGTGTATATCAAGGTAATTGCCAACCATGTCAGACCAAGGCTTTTTATTACCCTTTTTATTAGTCAGTAATTAAACATATCCCAGCATACATTACCATTGGGTCAGAGTAATCCTGATTTTACAAGTCAATGAAGATATTAAAATAGAATTATAGAACAAAATGAATATAAATGCTATGTTTTGAGTCATTAAAAACAAACAAAATGTTATGATCAAGTGGGATATAGAAATATATATGATATTTTAAAATTCCACAGTTAAGCAATCCAAAACCAATAAATCTTGTTTACTTGATTATCAGAATAAACAGAGAGAGCTTACAGCCTTTCACTTTGATGTATAAAAATCATTTTATACATTTAATTAAATTTAATTTTTATTTAAATTGTCATTTAATTAAATTTAGTTTGGTAAAAAATCTCTTTTAATTCCTAAAATTAAATTTAATTTTAGGAATATAATTAAATTTTCTCAATTTAATTAAGAGCATCTACCAAAAGCCTAGTGGTAACATAATAAATACAGGTGAATTATCAAAATTTTTCTTCTTAAGTGTGGAGCAAAGCAAAGATACCTATGACAATACTTTCATTCATCATTATACTGGAGGTCCTGCCCAAATGTAATTTAAAAAAAAAAGAAAATCTACAAAGCTTGGAAAGAGTATAGAGTGTAATTATTTTGCTTGTAAATGACAATTATATGTACAAAAATTCCAAAGTACTTGCAAAGAAATTGCAAGTATTAATAAGTGAATTTAGCATTGTCACAATATGCAAACCAATGTGCAAAAATTAATGTAGTGATACATATATTAGAACTCCAAACAGAAATACCAGCAATGCTTTTGTTTGTTTTTGTAGAAAAGGGGTAGAGGGTAGTAGCCAGAGGTTATTGATTTGGTAAGGGTCTTTTAGTAGTGTTTAGTATTTTAGAAAATTCACATGCTGTACTTAAATAAACAAAAGTTATTTTTCTAAAAGTTCACGTGACCCCCAATTTTCCTGCTATGTAACAAGGTAGATAGTCTAGATGAGAGACTAAAAGGCAAATTTGAGGAATGTCTACATTTAAGGGATGGGCACAGGATGAGCTTTAAATGAGTGGCAAAAATGGGAAATAAATTCCAGAGAATGGCTTGTTTGTAAACATGTTAGTTGGTCTTTCCAAGACTGTAATAAATACGTAAGATAAACCAACTTACAAATAAAAAAAGTTTATTTGGCTTCACAGTTTTGGTGGTTTCAGTCCATGACGAATTGACACCATGGCTTTGGGCCTCTGGAAAGGAAGCACATCATGATGGGAATGTGTGGCAGAGCAAAAAATCCTTCACCTCACGGCCCGTGAGCAAAAGTGAGAAAGGAGGGGGATGAGAGATCTCTGTACCTGGCTACATGTGCCTTGTAGGCCCCCTCTTGCTTTTGGTGGTCTGTACTGATACCTTCAAATCTTTAATTCCATGTATTTCTAGAATGATCTCTAGGCCATTGCCTTTTGAGTTTTTGCAAACAAAAAAATCCAATGTCTTATTCTGCAGACTGAAATTACTACCCCCAGGAGAATTACTCAGGAATGAGATGGTAATGCTTGGATGACAAGCACTGCTATATTCTGACTTTTTTTTTTAATAAGAGGCAAGTATTCTCCTTCATCTGGAAATATTCAGGTGTCATGTATTTTATTTCACTGAGTACTTATCTCTCTTTCTTCCCTTAGGTTGATGTCTGTGTGGTCCTGATGTAGGATTACCAGTTTATTGGATACAATCACATTAAGAGTAACCATATCTAAGAATCATCTTAAATATTTATATTAGTTAAATGATAAGATATAATTGAATAGGATCATATTTTAAATATTATTTCATAGGTAGTATAAATAATGAAAAATCACCAGTTGAATACTATGCTAGATTGTGAAGAAGTGTCCATAGTATTTGACCGTTCCTTCCATCAAGAAGCAGGGTCTCTTTTAACATCTCCTGACTGTGAATTCAGCTGAGTGACTTGATTTGGCCAGTGGGACATTAACAAGCATGAGGCAAACAGAAGCTTGAAAAGTGCTTGTGCATAAAAAAATGTTCTTTTGCTGCTTTTGGCCCACCTGTCATATGACTTTTCCATTCATTGGAGTTGACCAAACCTGATATATAAAAAACCCATACAGTTTTAGTTTTTAAGAGAGTTGTGCAAGCATAGACTAAAAAAGACTTGTTACAGTTCAAAATGAAAAGAAACCTAGGTTCCCAATTTTTAATAGGCAGACAGAGGGCTGCAAAAATCTGCCCAAAACATGAGAAAAAAAACAAACATCACAAAAGGCACAACCAAAATCACAGAGAGCAGAGTAGACAATGGATTAGATGTCCCCTTCTGGGGAGCAGGGCTTTCTCTATTCCCAGGGAAAGGAGAACTGGAAGCTTGTGCCCATCTTTTTTCTTTAAATTTTTATTGTTGGTTGTTCAAAACATTACATAGTTCTTGACATATCATATTTCACACTTTGATTCAAGTGGGTTATGAACTCCCATTTTTACCCCGTATACAGATTACAGAATCACATCGGTTACACATCCACTGATTTACATAATTCTAGAGTTCTATGGACCAGTGACTGCTGTATGGATTCCATTTTTTGGTTGTGGTTATTTTGATTTGGGCTATTGAATGTTGAGTGGGTCTCTTTAGTCATGTATGAACCTTATATCCTCATTGGCATTCACAAAAATGCTGATTACATGATACTGGTCCTGTGCTGGATGCTGTAATTGAAATAAACTTTTGGGAATCTCCTAAGAGGACTGAGGCTATTTTGCATATGGAGAGAATTAAGTAATTGTGATCACAGGTAGATGGTGATAGATTGGTGTGAGAAAGGGCACAATATTTTACAATAACCCCTTTGAGTCCCTTTGTCTACATCTTGACTCTTAAGCTAAGCTAAAGGACCTGCTTTGGCTTCACATGAGTTTGCACATTTGAACTTGCTTTCTAGATTCCTTTGTAACAGTCCTCCTGTGTAAAAGCTTTGGCTGGTCTCCCAGATGATCAAAGATATGTGTCCACTGTCCCTGTTGCTCCAGCTAACATCCAGATAGGCAAATGAAGTCTTTCTTCTGGGATGAGTCAGTCCCTGGGCAATCAGTTAGTTGACTGTATGCACGTGAGGGAGCAGGTTCTGGCCAGGAGAATTTGTATTTGTCCAGCATCAGAGTCCTGAGCTAAATACAATAATTATTTTAACTTACTAAAGTTTATTATGGTTTAATATAGGTAAAAAAGTATACAAATAGTTTTTGCAAAATAAATTTTATTTAGATATTTTCAGGGCAAGTTGTTTAATTTTGCTGAGGGCTGGCTGGCAAAACTTAATGATAGCAATCTCTGCCATAATCTTTCAGGATGGCTCTTAGGGACAGAGTTCAAAATACATGTAATCCTAGAAAAAAACATGAAAAATAAATGCAATTAGGTTGGCTTAATAGTAGAAAGAGCTAGAGGTGCTAGATCTGAGAATCTTTTTTAGGTCTTCTGTTATAATACTATGATTATAAAATATATTATGCAACAGAATTTTCAGGATCAGACCTTTGAGGTACCACATTCTAAGAATATAAGAATTATTGACTGCCCTTAAAAACACCAAATTGACAAATTTGAGTATAAAGCCCCTTAGAGAACAGTGACTAGTTCTATTTTGCTTTATATGTATATAGACATATATACACATGTACATGAATTATAAAAATTGTATTTCTTGTTACTATAAAGATCATGCACATTTTCTGCATCCCTAAAATATGAATATATACATATACATTTTTATTCATGTATATTTGTAGAAAATTAGAAAAGAGAAGGGAAAAGTTATAATTCTCTTCTAAGAATCTATCATTAATACTTTTGTTCAAGTTCCTTCTAGACACACATAATTGATATTATAATATGCTGACATCCTACTCAGCTTTTCTGTTTTTTCTTTTTCTGATACTGGGGGTTGACCCAGGGGTGGTATACCCCTGAGTTACATCCCAGCCTATTTAATTTTTTATACCGAGACAGCATCTTGCCAAGTTATCCAGGCTGGCCTTAACTTGTGATGCTTCTGACTCTGCCTCCCAAGTGGCTGGGACTATAGGAAAACCCTGCTGTCGCTACCCATTGTTTCAGTGCATGAAATAACCTAAGGGGATCATGTCATTAAAATTCTTTGAGAATATTTATTTTGTGTCTTCTGTTAGTTTGTTTTAACATCTGCTTAGCATAATAATTTAGAGGTATCTCATGCTTTTAAATTTGGGGGAGGGTTAACTTTTAGCTATTTGAGTGAAGCTTGCTAGATAGATAATATATTGTGACTTAATATAAAGATTTTGCACAATTATTTGTCTGCATCTGAGAGAATATGAATACGAAATGTTAATAAATCTTTGCAATTTATTCCCTAAAAGTTGTACCTGTAGCTCATGAGCATCTGGTTTCTACAACCTTCATTGACATTGAAAGTTCTTCATTAGAAACAAAAACATTTCCGTGTCATCAATGAAAAGGGGCATTCTGTCATTTGTTTATTTACTTATTTTTGCTTTCTATTTGTGTTTTTGAAAAGTTTTCTTCTGTTTATTGATTATTTGTATCCCATCTTTGATGGTTGTATGAATTGTTTTCATAGCCCGTGTGCATTACCATTGGGAATCTGATGGTTTTTTTCTCATTTATATGTACTTTTGTTAAAATGAGAATATTATTTCTGATTAATATTTGTAGTACATACAGATCTTTGTTTGTACATACATACCTTCATTTGCCTTTAAACATTTAACATTATGATTTGTTTTGAGTTATGGAAGTTACAGATAGTGGAATTTAGCAGTGTATAACTTTGTGGTTTCCCTGATTTGAAAAACCTGTTAAATTTTTTAAAGTTTTTTAAATTTGTTCTAATTAGTTACACATGACAGTAGACTGCATTTTGACACATTGTACGCAAATGGAGCACAACTTCTTATTCCTCTGGCTGTGCATGGTGCAGAGTCACACCAGCTGTGCAATCATACATGTATAGAGGGTAATAAGGTCCATCTCATTCCACAGTCCTTCCCATCCCCATAACCTCCTCCCCTTCCCTCATTCCCCTCTGCCGAACCCAAAGTTCCTCCATTCTTTCTCTCAGAGAAAACCTTTGGCCTTTGGTTTTGGGGGATTGGCTTATTTCTCTTAGCATAATATTCTCTAGTTCTATCCTTTTACCTGCAAATGCCATAATTTCATTCTTCTTTAAAACTGAGTAATATTCCATTGTGTATATGTACCACAGTTTCTTTAGCCATTCATTTGTTCAAAGGCATCTAGATTGGTTCCATAGTTTAGCTATTTTGAATTGAGCTGCTATAAATATTGTTGTGGCTGTAACCCTGTAGTATGCTGATTTTAAGTCCTTGGGTATAAACCAAGGAGTGGGATCACTGGGTCAAATGGTGGTTTTGTTCCAAGTTTTGTGAGAAATCTCCATACTGCTTTCCAGAGTGAGTGGTTGCACCAATTTGCATTCCCACCAGCAATGTATGAGTGTGCCTTCTCCCCCACATCCTCACCAACACTTATTATTGCTTGTATTCATGACAATTGCCATTCTGACTGGAGAGTGTAATGAAATTTTAAAGTAGTTTTGATTTGCATTTCTCTAATTGCTAGAGATGATGAACATTTTTTCATATGTTTGTTGATTGATTGTGTTTCTTCTCCTGTTCAGTTCCTTAGCCCATATATTGATTGGTACCTTTTCAATTTAGAGACTGAAATATGAGTGTTGTTTGTTCTTTTATCTTTGTTTGCTCCATTATTCAACATCTCCTTCATTAGGCTTCCTTTGGGTTTCATCTGTTCTTTTATTGGTTTGTCAGTTTTAACTAATGGAGATTGGGCTCATTAATTTTCCATTTTTCTTTAATAAGTATTCATAGTCATGCACCTTTTTTTAAATGCTGGAAGGAATAAATAATTTTCATATGCATTGATTTATTATGTATTGATGCACTAATTTTCCATTATGTCTTTTTATTCTTTAGTTATTTACATTTTTTCTTGCATATACATTTAAAAGTATTTAACATTAGTTCTAATTTAGTCTCATTTTCTCAGACAACCAAGACCTTGATGATACTGATCCCCTAAGGTTTGTTGAGACTTGATTCTGGGATCTCTATAAAATCAATGTTTGTAAACAATGTTTGAGAACAATGTGTGCTATATAATTATTGGATAAAGAGGTCTACATAAGTGCATAATATCAGTTTTTTTAATTTTGTTTATCTTGTAGATAACTAAGATTATGTCTCATATCTAGTAACAATTTGGAGGTGTATATAAAGTTCTCATTATGATGATAGTTTTGCCAGTCTCTAACTTTTTAGCATTTATCTCTATATCTTGAGATTGATACTGTTACCCAGTCTCAAGTATTTTGTTATAGTGTCATGATGGATTAAGACAATATGTATATTTTCCTAATGAACAAAACATTTCTTTTTAAATAAAACAAAAATTTTACCAGCAAAATTTCAAACGTCTGAAATACAAGTAAGTATAATAATACATATTGAATGAACCAATTTGTTCCTATTATCAATAACTTAGTGTGAATTTTTATAAATACAAAGGACTTTAATTATTGTGGTTATAGAGCACTGGTTTTTGCTTCTTTGCTGTGTGAATATTGAATCTCTGGTGTGATTTGGAGACTGATGACTAGACCAAAGAGGCACAATTTGCAATTGATTCAAATGATTTGAGGAGAAATATTAACAAAGGTTACAATAATATAAGAAAATGTAATTTTCAGCCAATGTAATAAAAATAGACTCACAATGAACAAACTTGCTCCAAGCATCAATGCTTTGATTTTAACATCAAGATCATATGGAAACTGGATTTTAAATGAATCAGCATCTGATAGCAATCCTTTCACAAATCCAGGGCAAAGTTTTGAAATATTTCCAATAACTCTTTCATCACCCACAGACAATATCTAAAAGGAGAGATATATCATTAAAATGCAAAAGTATTCTTGCACCTAATTTAATTACTTACTCTGAACCTTATGAGTTATAATAACACATATTTTATTCTACCATTAAAAGATTATGCAACATGGGCACAAACTTTCTAGGGGAAAAAAAACACACTTGTAGACAATTTCTGCATAAGATTAGCTTTACAAATTACATATAACTAATACGCACATGGGCACACACTTCTCCCACTCAAACACATAAGCTTAGTTTTGTTATTTGCTTAAATTTGATATGAAAATCACTTTAATTGCAAAATGAAAAGTACTAGATTTTCAGCTCTTCCATAGTTAGCTCAGCTCTTCTGTAAGTGATCTCAATTGCCTACATCTTTTCCTCACCCCACCTTTAACCATAGAGATTCCCTGGAATATCACTTCTTACACAAAACAACATTCTTTCCTTCCTCATAAGAGATACTCAGGCAAATATAAAAGAACAAGCCTGGGGAAAATCCTACGCTCCTCGTAATAGTGCCATACAGGGAGAGACGTGGTGATATGATGGAATCCAACGGAGAGACAATAAGCAAACTAAAATAGACCATGAGGATGACTTTAGAGCAAGGACTTGGGGATAGCATCATTTAAACTGAGGCTTAGGGGACCAGAAGGAATTAAAAAAGAGGAATTAAGAGAAAGAGAGAGAGCATCTCAGAGAGAGATATCGGCATGCTGGAAGTAAGAGGGAGTGTAGCTGGAGTGAAGTGAGGGGGCTAGTTGCAGGAATGGATTGGCAAGAGAGGCATGCAGGGCTGGTCATGCATAGGGAGTGGTGTTAAGGAATTTGGAGAAAGAGAAATATGAAAGAGTTTTGATTAACTTATGTCCAAACTTCTGCACTCTCTTCAGAAGCAAATAGAGTTCTCTGAATTAATTTTGATTTCTTAAAAATATCACATTCAACTATCACCTTAATTACTAAGGTTTTTTTTTTTTTTTTTTTAAGCGTCCCTTAAGTTCTACATCTGTGCTACTATATTTTCTCTCTCGTCTTCTTCATGGCCAAAAACATTTTCCATCATCATCCAGGGGAACACTGCCTACAGAACCAGGTCCACCCTTCCTGTCCCTCATTCCGGGGGCTTACCAAGAGTGCCTGCTTTAAAATTGTTTTGCTCAAAGTTAGAAGAAAGAGGAAATGTCTTACACACCTTAGAGAAAGTTTTGGAGACGTTAGAATGAAGTAGGACTTGTTGTATCCTATTGTGAGAAATAGAACAATGCACACAAAGCACTTTGTTGTTTGCTGTCAGTAAAAAATAAGCCAAAGTGGCTTCAGCTTCCACAGTTATATACATTGATCACTCTGTGACTTTGGTTTCCAACTTAAAACAGAGTTCTGTGTGCTTGTTATACTATTTTCCAAATTAAAATTTTGTAACCATTAATTTGATTAAGCATGTTTTCCTTAATTTTTTGTGAGGGTACTAATCAGAATCCATATTACTAAAATGAATTTACATGATTCTAGGGAAGAAAAAAGTCAGGAAGTATTTCTGACTAGACATTTTTGATATTACAAAGCAACCAACCAACAATGTCCTTGATGAAATTTTGGAAAACACTGCTTTGCACATGTAATATCTTCTCAAATAATGCATTATTTTTTGTTGTTTAGGAATCTTAAGATTTAAATAAATGTACTCAGTCATTTAATTTTATTAACTATATTTAGCATAGTTAGTAGTTGGTTTCCAAGATTATTTCCTGGATATTGGTCATCATCTGTGAAGTAAATTTGCAAGCAGATAAAATTTTTAATGAAATTTTATATAGCTTTTGCTTTTCATAAAATTCTGAAACTTGTATAATAAAATTTTATTAATATTTTAAATAATTTAAGTAATAAAATAAAATTTTATTAAAAATCTTATCAGGGCTGGAATTGTGACTCAGTGGTAGAGCACTTGCCTGGCATGTGTGAGGCCCTAGGTTGAATCCTCAGCACCACATATAAATAAATAAAGTAAAAGATCCATTTACATCTTAAAAAAAATTAAAAATTAAAAAAATTGTATCATACAAGTTTCAGAATTTTATGAAAAGCAAAATCTATATTAATTAACAGTAATATAAAATTTGTAATTATTGTCAGATTATGTCATTGTCCATTGCAATAAAGTATAACTTCTTATAATATTACTTGAAATATTAAATATAAAACTTGTTGTTTGATAAGCATAAACAAAAAAGATAGCTTTAAAAATTTTTTTATAAATTATATGAACTTCTAGGGCTTAATTAAACAAGGATATTGTGAATTAGTAGTTAATTTGGGAAAAACAGTAAGTATAGTAACAGTGTAAATAGTATATGTTTTTTTAATCGTATTAATTATTTTTAAATATTAGAAAATAATCAAATAATTGACAAATAATTTGACAATGATAATCTTAAAAAATTATGAATCACTCACATTAAAATTTAGATTCCTGAGACAGCCAGAAACCAAACATGGTCCTTTGATTTTCATTACATCCTCCTTTTTCTGATTTTTTATTTTTAAATTTGGCCAAATAGGGTGAAACTTTTGATGAACATACCCAATTGTTTTCCCAGGTGGAGCTTCAACTATTAACTACAAAAGATTGAAAGACATAATATTGATCCAATGAGATGTCAGATTTGCAAGTAACACTATACTTAGTTATTTGCCACCCACTAACTACACTATGTTTGCACAGAATTTTCTGTGGTTAAGGAAGCTTATGTTGGGGAATGGACATGGAATTGAAGAGACTCAGGATTTAAATGTTGCCTCTGCTGCTTACTAGCTGTGTGAAATGTGGACAAGTAACTATGTCTCTAAATTCCCTTTGCATTTGGGAAAGAGGCACAATAACACTCTCTTTAGGTACTTATGAGGATTTTTTTTAAATGACCACCACTCCCATGAGATAAGCCTTAAATTCCAATAACAACAAAAACTGCTTATTTATCTAGTACCTCATGCACTTCTGTATTTTTGACAGTGCAAGTGTGAATTCATTGGAATTCTGTGTTCCCGTTGTTACATAAAGCTCTGTTCATCAGAATGCATTAGGCATTGTTGAATATATTATGCTATGTCCGTATAACAGATTATTCTGTAGCCATTTAAAGGATTGGAGAAGTTCTATAGATACTGACAGTGTTCAAGTTATTTAGTTATGGGGTAGAACAAAATTATAAATAATTTGCTACCATATTCCCATAAGAACAGCATCAACATGCATATATTACACAAAAATTTATAGAACAATTGAAAGAATATATAAAGAACTCAAAATGTTAGTTGCATCTAAAGAGAGAAAGAGAGAAAGAAAGAAGACCTAGGAAGAAGCATTTGAGAGACATTGCTTTTTGTAAATATACTTCTATTTTCTTCCTGCCTGCCTTTACTGATTGCATTTTATAACATTTGTGAAGTAATGAATGATTTAAGACAGTAAATAGAGACAACAAGTGATCACTTCAATGAAGAGATAAGAGAGCAAATGCAGAAAACAAAATTACTTCAAGAAAGATTCTGAAAAAAATAAAATAAAAATAGAAACACTTGAAATAAACCAAATTAAAACTCTAATAGAAAGCATCACCAACAGACTAGATCACTTGGGAGACAGAAGCTTAGTCAATGAAGACAAAATATATAATGCTGAAAATAAAGTTGACCACACAGAGAAAATGGTAAGAAACTGTGAACAGAACCTCCAAGAATTATGGGATAACACATAAAGACCAAATTTGAGACTTATCAGAATAGAGGAAGGCACAGAGATACAAATCAAAGAATGCACAACTTTTTCAATGAAATAGTATCAGAAAATTTCCCAAACCTGAAGAATGAATTGGAAAATCTAATGCAAGAGGCTTACAGGACACCAAATGTACAAAATTACAACAGATTCACACCAAGGCACATTATAATGAAAATGCCTAACATACAGAATAAGGATAGAATTTTAAAAGCCACAAGAGAAAAATTTTAGATTATACATAGGGGAAAACCAATTTGAATCTCAGCAGATTTCTCATCCTAGACCCTCAAAGCTAGGAGATCCTGGAACCACATATACCAAGCTCTGAAAGAAAATGGATGCCAAACAACATTATATTCAGCAAAATTAAGCTTTAGATTTGATAATGAAATAAAAATCTTTCATGATAAACCAAGGCTAAAAGAATTTACAACGAGAATACCTGTACTACAGAACATTCTCAGCAAAATATCCTTGAGGAGGAAATGAAAAACAACAATTAAAATCAGCACAGGAGGAACTACACTAAAGGAAAAGCTAATCAAAGGAGAAACCAAGTCAAGTTAAAAACCAAAAATAAACCAAAATGACCAGGCATACAAACCATATTTCAATAATAACCCTGAATATTAACCGCCTAAACTCATCAATTAAAAGACACAGACTGGCAGACTGGATTAAAAAAAGAAAGAAAGTCCTAACAATATGCTGTCTTCAAGAGACTCACCTCCTACCAAAAGACATCCACAGTCTGAAAGTGAAAGGATAAACAAGTGGGGGTTTAGATCCTCATATCAGATAAAGTGGACTTCAAACAAAAGTTAGTCAGAAGGGATAAAGAAGGACATTTCATGCTGCTTCAGGGAATCATACATCAATAAGACATAACAATCATAAATATTTATGCCTCAAACAATGGAGCATCCACATATATCAAACAAATCCATCTCAATTTCAGGAATTAAATAGACCACAACACAATATACTGGGTGACTTTAACACACTTCTCTCATCCCTGGATAAATCTTCTATACAAAAACTAAACAACAACAAAAAAAACCTATAGAACTCAATAATACAATCAATAATTTGGACTTAACAGACATATGTAGAATATTTTATTCATCAACAAGCAAATATACTTTTTTTCTCAGCCACACATGGATCCTTCTCTAAAATAGACCATATGTTATACTACAAAGCAAGACTTAGGAAATACAAAAAAAAAAAAAAGATAGTACCCCGCAATCTATTAGATCATAATGGAATGAAATTAGAAATCAGTGATAAAATAAAAAATAGAAGCACTCCAACACCTGGAGACTAAACAATATGCTATTGAATGACAAATGGATACTAGAAGAAATCAAGAAGAATATAAAAGAAAATTTTGGAGGTAAATGAGAACACCAATACAATATATCAAAATCTCTGGAACACTAGGAAGGCAGTGCTAAGAGGAAAGTTCATTGCATTGAGATCATTCATTAAAAGAATGAAAATTCAACGAATAAATGATCTGATATTACATCTCAAAGCCCTAGCAAAGGAAGGATGAATCAACACCAAAAGTAGTAGAAGACAGGAAATAATTAAAATCAGGACTGAAATCAATGAAGTTGAAACAAAGAAACAATTGAAAATGTTGACAAAACAAAAAGCTGGTTATTTGAAAAAAATAAATAAAATTAATAATCCCTTAACAACCCCAATGAAAAGACGGGGATAGAAAACTCAAATTACTAGAATTCATGATGAAAAAGTGAATATCACAACAGACACCATTGAAATACAGAAGATAATTAGAAATTACTTGATAATTTATACTCCAACAAAATAGAAAATCTCAAAGACATCAATGAATTTCAAGGGACATATGATATGCCCAAACTGAATCAGAAGAACATACACAATTTAAAGAGGTCAATTGCAAGCAATGAAATAGAAGACACCATCAAAAGCCTACCAACCAAGAAAAGCCCAGGACCAGATTCTTAGCTGAATTCCACAAGACCCTCAAAAAAGAATTATGATCAAAACTCCTCAAATTATTCCAGGAAGTTCAAAAAGAGGGAATCCTTCCAAACTCATTCTATGAGGTTATTATCACCCTGATATCAAAAGCAGACAAAGACATGTCAAGGAAAGAAAACTTCAGACCAATATCCCTGATGAACATAAACCCCAAAATTCTCAATAAAATTCTGGAAAACTGCATACAAAAACTTATTAAAAAGATTGTGCACTATGATCAAATGGAATTCATCCCAGGGATGCAAGGTTGGTTCAACATATGGAAATCAATAAACATAATTCATCATATCAATAGACTTAAAGAGTCATATAATCATATCAATAGACGCAGGAAAAGCATTTAACAAAATACAGCACCCTTTAGTGTTCAAAACACTAGAAAAACTAGGGAAAATAGAAACATATCTCAACATTGTAAAAGCTACCTATGCTAAACCCAAGGCCAACATCATTATAAATGGAAAAAACTTGAACGCATTCCTCTAAAAACTGGAACAAGACAGGTATTCCCTCTTTCACCACTTCTATTCAACATAGTCCTTGAAACTTTAGCCATAGGAATTACACAGACAAAAGAAATTAAAGAGATATGAATAGAGAAGAAATCAAACTATTACTATTTCTGATGACATGATTCTATAGTTAGAGGATCAAAAAAATTCACCAGAAAACTTCTAGAACTAATAAATTAATTCAGCAAAGTAGCAGGATATAAACTCACCATCCATAAATCAAATGCATTTCTGTATATCAGTGACAAATCCTCTGAAAGGGAAATGAGGAAAACTACCCCATTTACAATAGCCTTAAAAAATAAAATAAAACAAAATAAAATACTTGGGAATCAACTTAACGAAAGAGGCGAAAGACCCCTGCAACAAAAATTACAGAACACTAAAGAAAGAAATTAAAGAAGACCTTAGAAGATGGAAAGATCTCCCATATTCTTGGATAGGAAGAATTAATATTGTCAAACTGGCCATATTACCAAAAGCATTATACAGATTTAATGTAATTCCAATTAAAATCCCAATAATATTTCTCATAGAAATAGAAAAAGCAATCACGTAATTCATTTGGAAAAATAAGAGACCCAGAATAGTCAAAGCAATCCTCAATAAGAAGAGTAAAGAAGGAGTCATCATAATACCAGAAGTATAGTAGCAAAAACAACATGGTATTGGTACCAAACTATACTACAGAGCCATAGTAACAAAAATGACATGGTATTGGCACCAAAATAGAGATGTAGACCAATGATACAGAATAGAAGACACAGAGACAACCCCATAAGAATACAGTTATACTAGACAAAGGTGCCAAAAACATACATTGGAGAAAAGATAGCCTCTTCAACAAATGGTGCTGGGAAAACTATAAATCCATATGCAGCAAAATGAAATTAAACCCCTAGGGGCTGGGGATGTGGCTCAAGCGGTAGCGCACTCGCCTGGCATGCGTGCGGCCCGGGTTCGATCCTCAGCACCACATACCAACAAAGATGTTGTGTCCGCCGAGAACTAAAAAAAAATAAATATAAAAAAAATTAAACCCCTATCTCTCACCATGCACAAAACTCAACTCAAAGTGGATCAAGGACCATATAGTCATTAGACAATAGACCCTGCACCTAATAGAATAAAAAAGTAGGCCCAAATCTTCATCATGTCAGATTAGAAACTCACTTCCTTAACAAGACTCCTAAACACAAAAAATAAAATCAAGAATGAATAAGTGAGATAGATTCAAGCTAAAAACAAAACAAAACAAAAAACTTCTTTTCAGCAAAGGAAATAATCAATATGAAGAGAGAACCTATAGAGTGGGAGAAAATCTTTACCACACATACATCAGATAGAGCACTAATCTCCAGTGCTCAAAAAACTAACTAAATATATATATAGTACCACAACCACCATTTGACTCAGCTAACCCCCTCCTCGGTCTATACCCTAAAGACTTAAAAACAGCATCCTACAGTAATGCAGCCACTTCAATGTTTATAGCAGCTCCAGTCACAATTGTTAAATTGTGTAACCAACCTAAATGACCTTCAATAGATGAATGGATAAAGAAACTGGTATATATATATATATATATATATATATATATATATATATATATACAATGGCATATTACTCAACATTAAAAGAAAATAAAATCATGGCATTTGCAGGTAAATGGATGGAGCTAGAGAATATCATGCTAAGAGAAATAAGCCGATCCCCCCAAACCAAAGGCCAAAGGTTTTCTCCGACATGTGGATACTGATGCATAATGTAGTTGGGTGGGGGGGAGAAAGCAAGGGAAGAATGGAGAAATTTTGGATTGAGCATTGGGGAGATTGGAGGGGAAGGGACATAGGGGTGGGAAAGATGGTGGAATGAGACAGACATCATTCCCTTAGGTACATGTATATTTGCATGAAAGGTGTGACTCTACATCATGAACAACCAGAGAAATGAAAAGTTGTGCTCCATTTGTATACCATTTGACTCAGCTATCCCACTCCTTGGTGGGATTTTTTGTTACTATAGCATGTGATTTTTGTTACTATGGCTTTGTAGTATAGTTTGGTACCAATACCATGTTGTTTTTGTTACTATACCTCTGATATTGTGATGCCTCCTGTTTTACTCTTCTTACCAAGGATTGCTTTGACTATTCTGGGTCTCTTATTTTTCCAAATGAATTATGTGATTGCTTTTTCTATTTCTATGAGGAATGTTGTTGTGATTTTAAATGGAATTACATTAAATTGAAATTCATTCTGCTGATATGTATAACAAATTAGAACAAATAAAAATTTTTAAAAACCAAATCTCCCTTTCATAACAAAACTGTACTTAACACTGACAAGAAATGTCTGGAACAATTTTAAGTCAACTGAGCAAGATAGGGAGATCTAGGGTGAAAGAAAGATGTTCAAATAAAGTGGAGGAGATCAATGGAGAAGACAGATTCAGAAAGAACTCAGATGCTGTATGTCTAATATCTTGCAGTAAATAGAATTGCAATCTCTAAACCTGTACTCTTCTATGGGATCACCATAAAAAATGCAAAATGTTCTACAAGCAAATAGGAATGCTTGAGAGACGTGATAGGAATCAATGTTGACCCAATATTGCTGTGGACATCCAGTGTCGTCATAAAAGGTTCCAAAATTCCTACAAGAGTGAGCTTGAGGGAACCTGCCCTCAAGAAATGGAAACTCTGCAGGCCTGTAATCCCAGTGACCAGGAGGTAGAGGAAACAGCATGACAAATTCATGGCCAGCCTCAACAACTTAGTGAGACCCTGTCAGAAAATTAAAAAATAAAAGTGCTGGAGATGTGGAGATGTGCACCTGGGTTCAATCCCTGGTACTGGAAAGAAAACTCAAGTGTGAGACAATGCAAATAGGTTTGGAGGAGAAATAATTGGGTCATGAGAGCCTTAACCCAATCAGTGAATCAATCCCCTGATGGGATTAATGGGGTGGCCTCTCTGCTTCCTGATCATGTGCTGCTTCCCTCTGCTTTGCTCCTCTGTCTTGATCAGCCTCACCTCAAGACCCCAAGAGTGGAGTTAGCCTTCTATGGACTGAGACCTCTGAGACTGTGAGCCCCCAAATAAACTTTTCTTCCTCTAAAATTGATCTCGTAAGGCCTTTTAGTCAGAACACTGAAAAATCTGACCAAAACAGTGTGTGTATAAAACATATATATACACGTTTCTATCCAATCACAACACAATGATGGTGGAAGGTCAGTAAAGAGATAGGAAATGTGATTGATCTAATAGCAATTTTGAACAAACGGACACTGTGAAACCTTTCATCCACTACCAGCATACCCAGTTTCTCAGATCCACATGGAACATTCCACAAGGTAGACCTGATGCTGGCCCAGTAAATAATTCATAGTCAATTTTGAAAGATTGAAATAATACACAGCATGTGTCCTAGCTACAACAGAATTGAATGAGTAGTAGATAATACAAAGATATAAAAGCACCTTAAAAATTTAGAAAATTACAAGTGCACTTTTAAGTAATGGTGTCAGTTATCAACTTGATTACCTCTCAGCTCCAAACTGACCCTTCCTCTACTTGCTCTGGGACTTTAAGCATTTCTCTTTCACAATGAACTTGAGAGTAAGCCTTGTCAGTAGAGGGCAGTGGAGGGACACTGCATGAGGCAGAGGGATTCTTTTCCTACCTCTGGATGCAGTGACCTTGCCCTCCACCTGGCCTTCTTGCTCCTTCTTCGTGGTTTCTTAGCTGTGCAAGAGTCTGAGGACATTCACTGGTATTCTGTCCTTGCAGCATATCAAGCTTGTATATTATCTCCATAAACCTGCAGTCCTGGTCTGCAACCTCACCAGACGGGGTATTCCTGATGTGGCAATTACTATACAGTCTAGGGCTGCATCCCCAAGACCCCTCCATCCTATGTTTACTTATTAGCTGCTTCTCAGCTGTGTTCCTGAGATTTATTTTCCATTCATCTCCCCATATGGACAAGCATATCCCAGGATTCAGACCCAGAGTGTCTTTCCAGTTGCCTCTGCCTGCCTGCCTACCAGCTCCGGCATCCACAGAGGAAACCCAGTCACCTGCATGCTCATCTCCCACCACAGCATGCCTGCACCACAGACACGTTTTCCTTGGAGTGCTGTGGACCAGCTCTGGCTCAGGCAGCTTTTTCTGTACCCTCCAGCTGCTGGCTGCTGCATACCTTCTCCACCAAGGCTGAACTGTAGCCCTGCCCTACCGTGGGTATGGCTCTCTCAGCACAGGTGTGCCCCTTCATGCTTTCTTTATGACATCATGATACTCGCCTATCACAGGTTTGTAATTCTTTATAATCAGCTTCCTTTTTATCAGATTACTGTGAGGTTTCTGTGTCCTGACTGTCAGAGTCTGTTGACACAACTCTTAGATGAAGTGAAACCGTGTAGAAAAGTTAGAAAATAGTTGAAATGAGTAATAATTAAATAGAGCCTATCCAACTTATATCTAACTAGTGCTTACAGAAGGACATAAATAGTCCTGAACATTTTTATATAGTACATACACAATTCCAAAGACACATAAATAAATACATATAAATAAATATGGTTCTAAAAACTCATGTGAAAAGTGGAAAAAGATTTAGAACCAGAATTAAAAGTTTTCAATTTAATAAGCCAAGAAAAATTGTAGAAAAAAGGAATCAAACATTAGAGAAAACAAATCAATGGAAAGAGTGATGAACAAAAACACAAAGAATAAATGAGATGAAAAGATGATTCTTTGAAAAGATCAAAACAATTCATAAAGTAAGCATTAAAAAAAATCACAAATTAGGGCCCTGGGGATGTAGCTCAGTGGGAGAGCACTTGCCTAGTATGTGTGAGGCACTGGGTTCGATCCTCAGCACCACATATAAATAAATTAAATAAGGTATAAAAATACAACATTATAATAAAATCAAAAATTACAGATATCAGGAATGCAAGAGCAGTTATTGTTATGAAGCTTGTAAACTTAGAACAATATAGAAATAAATCAAGAACTTTATGCCAATAAATTCAACAACTGAGATCAGCAAAGTATATGAAAAAAAATTATAAAAATGAAGTTAAGAATAGAAAAACAGATATCACTAGAGCTGTTAAGGAAATTTTGAATTTAATATTAAAGTCCTTTACATCTCAAGGATGAAATAGCTTCACTGTGGAATACAGTCAGATATTGAAAAAATATGTAATTCTAATCCTACAAAAGCTCTTTCAGAAAAGAAAAGGAAGAAGGAAAAAAATACAGATGCTTTTTATGAGACCAACATCATTCTAAATTCTAAAGTCACATAAAGATTTAAAGGAAAACTAGACTGATATATTATAAGTACAGACTCAAAGGCTTAGTAGATTGAACCCAGAAATACATAAATGAAAAATGTTCAAAGCAGATTTATTCCAGGAATAGAAGGCTTATTTAATGTTAAAAAAAAGAATATTTGCCATTTCCACCATACTTATAGAATAAGAGAAAAATCATATACTTCTAATCCATAGGAAAAAATTGACAAAGTATAAAAGTAAGTACTAATAAAATCAGAAAATTAGAATCAGTTGGGATCTTTCTCAACTGAATAACAACTATCTTTCAAAAACTTACATATAGCATCACACCTAAAGACTGAATTCTTTCCTCTCAAACAGGACAAAATTCAAGGCTATCTTCTCTTCTGCTTCTTGTCAACATTATATTACACTTCCTAACTAGCATGAAAAGGAAGTAAGTAATTAATACATACATTCATATATTTATATATAAAAATACAGACAGTTAAAGAAGTGAAAATTTTGTACTTTTATATCACAAAATAGAAAACAAACATTTAAAAAGACTACAAAGCAAGCTTCATGAATTTGTAAAAGTCAAAGAGTAAAGGGTGAATTTACACAGATGGATGTTTTATAATATGAGCAACATGAAGAGAAAGATTTCAATTAAAATACTGTTATAATATATAACATTTAAATGTATAAATGGATAAATATATAAACATTACAAATATATTGTATATTTTATAATATATTAAAAACTTAAAATAATTACATTGTCCCTAATAGAATATTTTCAAGACCTAAACACTTTCAATAACTAATCATTATTGGGAATTATTAAAAATGAACTTTTAAATAAGGAGAAATACACCCATCAAGCAGAAGTTTCCTTTTCCATTGACTTGTCTTGGTAATGTTTCTGAAAATGAATTGCCAAAATAGACTTCCCCTATTGATGCAGACTCTCTTCTATTCTATTCTTCTTCCAATACATATTGTATAGAAAGACAAACAGATAGATAAACAAATAGACAGATGAAAGAGAGCATCAACAATACTCAAAGACACATGCCCATGAATCCCAGCTCTCTCTTTCCCTGCTTGGTGAAGCCACTCCACAGGTGTTTCCCTAGTGCTGCGAGGTGACTATCTCTAGAATGTGGGAGTATAACTAGATTTGCTTTCCTGTGCTGCTTCTGTGGATTCTCTTTTGGCTGTACTTGACTATCCGTCTCATGAAACAACCCAAAATAATAGTTTGAAGCATGGCAGAAACTATAAAACTGAGAAACTCAAAACTGTCACTTATCTGGATTATAAATGACCACACTCAAAATGGAGCCTTAGATGGATGCTTAGATATTTTAGAATTAAAAACAACAAACAAACGACTCCTCCAAATATCCTGTGACCTTCATGGCCTGAGAAAAAGTTGACCGTGTTATCAGTAACTCTCAGCCTGTGGACATGTGGAACAAAAATTTAGTTCTCTTTCTGACACTTCATTCCAGATAATTTTTCATAACCAAATCCAATGTCTAACTTTTATCATACTGCCTTGCTTTGAGGTCCTTGTGAAGAATGTCAAATACCTTGTCAATCTTGTGGGGCAAGAAGCAGTTACTGACCTTCTGTGGGCAGCAGCTGTGACAGCGAATGCAGCAACAGCAGCTGCCTCCTAGACCTTTATGCACAGTGATCACGACTTGACCTGTGTTATCATAAATCGTCATGGTAAATGGCTTGGCCAATCCACAGAGGTATCGCAGGAACCAATTACTTTGCTCTTCTACAACATAAATTCTATGTCCTTGATTATTCATGACCTCGTATGTTTTATTAGCTTCCAAATAGCAGAGGACTGGAGAATGAAACAAGAAGGTGATTTGTTAGTAATACTGATGTGAAACTTGTGAAAATTACATATTAAATTACTTTGGGCCTATGATGGAACCCTGGGACTTGTTTTTCTAACATGCTCCTGGAAGATGTTGATGCTGCTATTCCAGGGACCATACTTTGAGAACCACTGGTTTAGAGAACTAGCTCCTTACACGTGGATGCTTAGAGTATTCCAGCTATTTTTGTGACTTTAAATTATGAGCAACTTTCATTGTTCCTCTCTTTTGTATCTACCAACTAGTTTTTACAAATTCTCTCACGACCTTGGGACTGCAGTACAAATATTTTCCTTAAGCATATTTATTCCTCAGGCTTCAGAGCAAACCCGTCAGGGCAACCCAGGTCTGACTCTTCTCTGATTCTCTCAATGTGATTAGCACATGCCTTGTTCATGGTAGGTATACAGTGGTGTTTCTGGAGTAAATGACTTTCATGAAAATGAAACATCTTAATGCAATCCAGCATGAAAAAAAAAACTCAAAGAACTGCTGTTAAATAGCAAACTAGAAAGGTTTTTATGAGTTAGAAAACACAAATGCCTATTTTAGTCAGAAAATGTATACAACAAAGTCATCTGTAATGACATTACTATGTTTAAAATGAAAAATTTTGTTTATGTGTGTTACAGTTTCATCTGCGTAAAGGAAATAAAATGACATAAAGATAAAAAATTTGATTCTTAATGGACAATTTAATTTCTCAGACTTGATAAAAACTTAGCTGATTCTGCTTCTACTAGCAAAATTCCTAAATAAACCTGCAATCACTGCTTCAGTGGATACCTGTATTTCAGGAATTCAGGATTAAAAAAAAAAAAAAAAAAACATTTGAGAAGGCAGACCTGTGTTTAGTAAAGCTGAAAGTGCAGACTAGCCCCTTCAGGCACAATCCTGAGGCAGGTATATTTTTCCTTTACCAGAAAACTGCCCTGTACTCACCTCCTCATCTAAGGGCCTTCTGGGAGTCTCTTTGCCCCCAGGGACTAGTTTTCTTCAAAAGGGCAATTTATATTTTTAGGGGCTCATTTAACTACAGCAAAACACATTACATCTTCAAGAATGAACAAATACATCAGTGTGTTTGGGTACCTACCTTCCAGATCAAAACGATGACACACTGTCAACTGATTTATCTGTTGGAGCAAAAATAATCAGACTAAATTTAAAGTGCACCAACACACACGCACAAAAATAAATATTTTGAGACATTTAAAGAAATTGATCAATTTTCAATATCTCTAATGTTTCTGTCACATATCTTCTATAATATGCTAGGCTAAAATTAAATTTTAAATTTTATTTTAGTGAAAAAACAGGCAAATGGAGAAGTCTTAATTTATAAAAGGTTTTACCTTTATCTATTGTTAATGTACCTAATATTTTTTTAACAAATATTTATTTACCAATATTTTGGCAATATTATTGGAATATTTTGGGAATTCAGAGAGAACTATCTATGCTGTTAATTTTTGTTTTTGTTCTTGTAAAATATTTTTAGTTGTATATGGAAATAATAACTTTATTTTATTCATTTATTTTTTGTGGTGCTGAGGATCAAACCCAGTGCCACATCCATGCTGGGCAAGTGCTCTACCACTGAGTTACAACCCCAACCCTATGCTGTTAATTTGAAATAAAAATTTTCATATAGCTTTTGCCCAAATTTTACTATATTTTGTTTGTTGTATTTTATAATAATGCATGACTGTTTCGAATTAAGAATTGAAAAAGTAAGCAATCTTTTCAAGAAGGAAAATCAATACCATTTTATTTTTAAAGTATTACAAAATAAAATGTGATCAGTTATTACAGACATCTGAATTGGCAAAGTTAATTTTTCAGAGACATTATCACAGGAAATTGAATCTGAATTGACAGGATAAACAAACTAATTCAATATCAGACAATCTGGTACAAAATGAGAGACGATTTCCTAATTCTTCATATTTCACATTTACATACCAGGCACCTAATACAAAATCATTAGGTGAAATGAGGATTTCAGGAGTTAATTTTAAGTTACAAATTCAAAATCCATTTCCATATTTTAAAAGTAGGCATTTCTTCTTCTTTTTTTTTTTTTTGTACCAGGGATTAAACTCAGGGGAACTCAACCACTGAGCCCTATTTTGTATTTTATTTAGAGACAGGGTCTCACTGAATTGCTTGAATACAAGAAGTCTCGCTTTTGCTGAGGATGGCTTTGAACTCTTGATCTTCCTGCCTCAGCCTCCTGAGATGGGGACATTATAGGTATTCACCACCACACCCAGAAAAAGTAGGCATTTATTCTTAAGTGGGCTTCCTAGAGAATAAAAAATTTGCAAATAATAATATTATAATATTTAAAATGCAAGTTTAATATCTCAGTGAACATGGACATTTATATTCAAATAATATGTAAAAATCTTAATATTATAGTAGTTTAACATATAGTCAAAAATTTTATAGCATAATATATAATATGGCAGAAGCTATATTCATGGTATTATGGATCAAATAAGTGAAGAAACACATTATTATACCTCAGCCAAATATTCCAATCCAGGTGGACAGTCAGTGGTTGACTCTGATGTGTCTATCCAATGGGCTGTATCTGATGTCTTCATCCAACTTATCATAGATTGTAGATTATGAAAAGCCATAATCTGGATAATATAAATGCTTTGAAATGAGACAAATTGAATTGAATTAGCTCTTTAGCTTTAAAACCTACTACCATTGAAACATGTAAACTTGGTTAGAATCATGAATCAACTTCAACTCCAGGTTTGATTTTTTTTTTATCTTTTAATGGCATAAATATCAGGCATACTTTATTTTTAAAACTGTTTTCAATTGAAATGTTCATGATTTTATAAAAGAAAATAAGAATCTTGGGAATACAAGAAATCTCAGTTTATGCTGTCATGATAATCTAATATTAATTGCTATCTATATTCCCATGTGACCTTAATCTATTTTAATAAAATTAAATCTTTATGTTTCAGAATTATTTGAAAATGACTAGATGAGTTCCAGCCTTCAAATCCCCACTCATATTGAGGTAGATATGTCATGGTAGAAATGGCAACATTTTGTTTTGGGCAAAAACCAGATAAAATTTTTAAAAATATGATTTGGGAAGGTATCTACTTCCAGTTCCACTGTTCTAACAAAATTAGAGCAAAACTCTATGGAAACAGAATGTCTTTACTGACCCTGGCTAGGTCTTACTACTTTCTGTATTTTTCTCAGGTTGAACATAATTAGACTTATGAAACAAATCTACAAATCCTGTCCTTGGTTCCAAGTTGAAGAGAATGATTCTAACAATGCCTATGAAGATTTTGGAGGTGCTGCAGAATTTACTCCCATTATTATTATTATTATTTTTTAATATTTTTGTTTTTATTTATTTACTTTTGTATGTGGTGCTGAGGATCGAACCCAGTGCCTCATGCACGTGAGACGAGTGCTCAGCCACTGAGCTACAATCCCAGCCCTACTCCCATTATTTTAAGGCAAATATATGATCATCTTTCATACACATCCAAGAATTTAATCAACAAATACCTAAGAGACTACAACATGTACACAAGACATACAGAACGCTCACTACAGAAAACAAGAGTAAAATTGAAATGGTAAGTTTCCATTCCAAAGACAGACCATGGAATAGGAAATGGTGTAAGGAGAAGCAAAGATGGGAACTTAGAAGATCATGTAAGCTTAAAAGTTATTATTTTAGTTTAGATGGGTCAAAAGGTAGCTCTATGTTTAAATTTTTGAGGAATCAAAAACGTTTTCCAAACATTCTACACTCCCACCAATAATGAATGAGGTACCAGATCCTCCAGTCTTCCCAACATTTGCTACTTTCTATCTTTTTAAACACAAGCAGCCTCCTGGGGTGAAGTCATTTCTCACTGAGGTTTGGATATACATCTCCTAATGACTGGCATCACTGAATGTCTTTTTATGTGTTATTGTTCATTAGTACAACTTCTCTAGAGAATCATCTATTCCAGTCCTTTCCAACGTTTTAATGTGTGTTGTCTCTCTACTGTTAAAAATTTCCTATAGTAAGACTTACAAATATTTTCTGCCCTTGTGTGTGCTGTTGATGATTTTGATCAAAGCACAAAAGTTTTGAACTTTGATGCAGTTCAAATCTGCAGGTTTGGAGGACACTGTGTCTGCTGACTGTTTCTGTTGGGGGTGGGGTGGGGTGTAGGGTGCAGGGCTCAGGGCTGAGGCTGACCCACTGTGGAATGTTGAGCACTGCCTCTTTCTACAGGGGCTTGTTGATAGTGACCCTGAGGTTTGGTTGTTGTCAGCAACTGTAGGGCCTGGGAGTTGTGGGTGGTATGTGAGTGACACAGGAGCCTCCATCTTGGCTGCTACAGATCGCCAGATTTCACCTGTCACTGTGACTGAGGTAGAGTGTCTGATGGCTTGCTTTCATTTGACCTCTTAGGATTGGTACCTATGAATTTCTGAGTACTGTTACCCTTTTGCTGGGTTTCTTTGTAGTGGCCCTGTTTAAGTGCTTGGTGGCTATCTGCAACTGTGGGGCCTGGGAGCACAGTCTCTCTGGGGTCAGTCTGTGACACAAAAACCTTCTGGCTGCCTGATGCAGCTCACTAGAATTTTACCCATCCTTGTAGCTGGGAAAGGGTGTTAGCTGGCTGTATTCACCTGAGGTCCTGCTGAGGCTGTTAGGAGTACTGGGGTTGAAGGTAGCACTTCTCAGGACTGATCAGCTCTTGGGCCAGCTCCACCCCACTCCCCTTTTATAAGATATGGGGGAAGGGACTTCAGTAGCCTGCAGCTACCATGGGACTCTCCACAAGTTCCTTCTAGATGGATTAGTGAGACAATCTCTTCAGAGATATCCCCTATGGTTTTATTTGTCACTATCTTTTGGTGGGGAGAAGCTGTATTGATTTTATTTCTTCTAGGAGGCTGACTAACTGTAGGCTCTCTACAATGACTGCCCTGCCCTTCCAAACTTTTAGCTAAGTTGTGTGATTTCCTGTACTGTCTTGGCTGCTCCTGTCCTGTTTTATCTTGGTCTCCCTTTCTTTCCATCTACTGCCAAAGAAGTAAGCTTGTGGGCTTCTCCTGGCCCTCTTTAACTGCTTGTTGTCTTACCCCCTGACCCTATCTACCCTGGTCAGGGTTCAAGATCAAGGAATTCTTTCCTTATTTTCTGCTCTGATATCCAAACTCCAAGTCTCTCCAGATCTCAAGCTGTCCAATATCAGGTGTCAGAGTGTTCACTCTGTCACCCACCTCTCAGAATAGTTGTACTTTCACTGCCTTGTTTCTGAGCTCTGGAGGAGTTGAGAATTGCTGACTAGGTCTCCCGCATCATCCTGAGGATATCCTAAACTTGGTTTTTAATTCTAATCATGTTTTAATGGAGCACTTAGGATTTTCTACTTACATGATCATGTCATCTACACACAGAAAAAGCTTCACTTCTTTATTTCCAAATCTAAATGTTTTTATTTTATTTTCTTGCCTAACTGCTCTGGCTATAGCCTCCAGTACAGTGTCAAATAGAAGTTTCAGAAACATGCTTATAACTTACTCCTGATTTTAAAGAAAAAGCATGCTGTCTTTTACCATCAACCATGATGTTATTTGGGATGTTTGTTGATGTTGTTTTATCATAGATGCCATTCATCAGGTTGAGGAAATTTCTTTTTATTGTTATTTAGTTTTTTTAATCATAAAATTGACTTTTGTTAAATGCCTTTTCCTTTGATTATTGAGATAATCATGGCACCTTTGTATTTTATTCTATTTTTATGGTGTATTGTGTTAACTGACTTTCAGATTTCAAAAGAAACTTTATATATATATATATATATATATATATATATATATATATATAGAGAGAGAGAGAGAGAGAGAGAGAGAGAGAGAGGGGATTTAAATATTTTATTTATTTATTTATTTATTTATTTTAGTTTTCGGCAGACACAACATCTTTCTTTGTATGTGGTGCTTTGATCGAACCCGGGCTGCACGCATGCCAGGCGAGTGCGCTACCGCTTGAGCCACATCCCCAGCCCTCAAAAGAAACTTTCAATCATAGAATAAGTTTTCTCTCATCCTGGTGTATAATTCTTTCTTAGTTTCTTGATTTGGTTAGCCAGAATTTTGTTGAGGGTTTTTTTTCTTTTTATTATCATGATTATTATTAATTATTATTTTGTTTAAATTCAAAAGAGCTCTTTGTATACTTTTCTCATTGTATCTTTTTCTGGTTTTGATATTAGGATAAAACTGGCCTTAAGGAATTGGAAAGTGCTTTTCTACTTCAATTTTTTGGAATGCCAAGTTTTTTGAAATTTTTAAGAAGCAACTTTGGGGTTTATTGATTTTTTTTACTTCTGCTTTGCCATTTCCTATTGCAGTAATTTCTTCATTCACTTTTATTATTCCTTTCCTTCTGTTTGTTTAAAGGTTTGATTTTTTTCTCTTTATCCAGTGTCTGGAAACAAAAGGGCAAGTTATTAATTTGAGACCTTGCTTATTTTAATAGCTACTTAGCATTACACATTTCTGTGTATGCAGTATTTTAATTCTTTAACTTACATTTTCATGTATCTAAAAGAGTTTTCTAATGTTCTTGTAATTATTTATTTGACTCATTGATTATATTCTTAATTTGTATTTAAGAATACACTCAATGTGTGTATTTTCCAAAGTTTGTAAATTTCCCTGATTTCCTTTTTTTATTGATTTCCATTCCATTGTGGTCAGAAAACCCACTCCGTGACTTTTAACTCCTTTAAATATAATGTGAATTGCTTCATAGCCAAACATGTGGTCTGTTCTAGACCCTGATTCATGTCCATGTGAGAAGTCTGTGTATTCAACTGTTTTGCATGGAGTGTTCTACAGATGTGTGATAAATCTAGTCAGTTTATAGTGCTGTCTAACCCTTCTATTTCTACACTGATTTCCTGCCTTGTTCTATTGAGTATTGAAAGTCAGATATTGAAGTTTCTAATTCTCATTGTCAAATTGAGATTTCTCTCTTCATTTCTGTCAATGTTTGTTTCATGAATTTGGGGATCTGTTATTAGGTATATATTTGTTTTTATTGCTAAACCAACTGATTGCTTAATCCTATAAAATTCCTTGACTAACTCTAGAAACATTATTCTGATCTTAGAGTCTATTTTGTTTGATAGCATATCCACTCCAACTCTCTTTGGTAATTATTCCATGCTCTTTTTCCATTCTTAGATGCTTAACTTATCTGTGCTTTTCAATCTACAGTGTGTATTTTGTAAACAGCATAGAATCATTTGGCTCATCTCTACCTCTTGAGGATTGTTTAATCAATTCATATTTAATATTATTATCAGTATAATTTGATTCATATTTGCCATTTTTCTTGTTTTTCTGTAGATCTCATGTATAGTTTTTGTTTTTCATTTCTCCTTTGATGATCTCTTCTGCATCCAGTGAATATGGCCTAACTATGCTTCATTTTTTTCTTGTTTATTTTGGTACCAGGGATTAAACCTAGGGGCACTTAGCCACTGAGCCATATCCCTACCCCATTTCGTTTGTTTGTTTGGAAGGTGGGAATTCTGGGAATTGAATTTATGGGCACTCAACCACTGAGCCACATCCCTGGCCAGCCGTTGTTTGTATAGAGAAAGGGTCTCACTGCCTTGCTTAATGCCTCACTTTGGCTGAGGCTGGCTTTATACTCCAGATCCTCCTGCCTCAGCCTCCTGAGCTGTGGAGATTACAGGTGTGTGCCACTGCACCCAGCCCATTTTTAATTCTATTATTTTTTATATGTATATAGTATCTGCCTACCTAACTTGCTATTATAAAGCAGACAATACATTGTTATGGTTACAACTAATAATTTTATATTATTTGAATGATATTATTTAGCTTTATATAATTTTATGTCTTTTAGAGAGTCTAAGAGGAGACTGAATGCATATTTTTAGATGTTTTAAATTACTCTCTTCTTCATTTATGCTTCTCTTCCTTTATTCTTTTTTTTTAAGAATTTAACCTTTATTTACTTGTTGTTGTTTATTTTGTTTTTTATTTTTTTATGTGGTGCTGAGGATGGAATCCAGGGTCTCACATGTCCTAGGCAAGCACTCTACCCCTGAGCCACAACTCCAGGCCTCTTCTTATGGACTTGTTACATCTGGAGTCATTTCCTTAGCCCAAGACAGGTTTGCTCAAACTCACCTCCTTTGGGCTGCTATTGGTAAATATTGCTTTCCTATATATTATAAGCACAATAATATATTATAAACATGCAAACATAAAGCTTTATATGAATACTTTTAAAATTAGTTATTATGCAGTAACTTTGTATATCATGTGACCATCTGCATAGGCTTATTATTGCTTTATGCTGCTGCCTTTTCGATCATGTATAAAATAGAGATGCAAAATGAAATATATGCACAATACTGTTTTATTTATTTATGTACATAGTCTATATTTGGTGACACATCATTCTCACACTTTAGTTTTGAGATAAGGTTTTTATTCTTTAGTTCTTTAAATTATATCACATTCAAGTTTTTCTCTGGTTCAGTGCCAAGTCTTCATTGTCTAGGGTAGTTTCTGTTGATTTTTATTCCTGGGCATAGGCCATACTTTCCTATTTCTTTACATGTTTCACAGTTTTGTTGAAAACTGGGTATTTTTAATATATGCCCAATCTGGTACTTAAGTTTGTCTCCTTCCTGGGATTCACTGTTGTTTGTTTTTCTTGTTGTTGGTTGAATTCCTTCCATTAATTGCATGAAGTCTGTATTCTTTGATGAGTGATCACTGACATGGGCTCACTGTTGGGTTGGTGTTCATTTCATTAATGGACAGAGCTCTCCTGAAATACCTTGCATGATATGTTTACCAGGCTCTGTGAGGGATGCTGTGTGTACTCAAGGGCAGCCATTTTCATAATCCAGCAGATTCTATTTATAACTCAGACTAAGCTTCCTCTCCTGCTTGCACAGAACCCTAAGGCCGTCAGGAGGAGAAGTTATTTCCTTGTCAAGTATTTTTGGCGTGTATGTGCAGTTCTGCACAGGTATTTTTCCTCTTAGATTTCTAGCATCATATCAAAACTTTAAGCTCCTTCAATAGATACCTTATTCCCCAGCTTTTCATGAGATTTTGGACAGATTTTTATATTTCCCAACTGTCATCGTTGTCTTATTTGATTGCTACTTTAATAAGTTTCACTGATGGTTTTCAAAAATCGCTCTATGGGAAAACTCTGTTCTTTCCTGTTAATGGAGCTTAGAGCCAGATTCCATATAGACAAGCTTTGGCAGTGGGTTTCAGTGGAACTTCCAGACCAATGAGTGATAATTCTCTGAGTATGAGACCTGGGAGATTCTAGCACTTTTCTCTCTCATGATGGATGGCTGGGCTGCTGGTTTTCAGCTTTACTAATTTCCTTTGCAATTGGAACAAATTACCACATGCAGTTGATTAAATGAACCCAGATTCATCATCTCTCATTTCCGGAGGTCAAGAGTCTAAAGTGGGATCTTGGGGCTTCCTTTGCTTTGGAAGCTGTAGGAAGAATTTTTTTACATGCCTTTTCCAGATTTTGACATCCTGTGAGCTTTCATAGGATCATTGTAATTATATTGGGTCCAATAGGATAGCCCAGAATAATGTTTACATCTCAAGATCCTAAATGTAATAATGTTGGAAAAATACCTTTTTCTCACATATGTAATATATTTACCTGCTCCAGGGATTATGACATGATTCTACTGGGAGACCACTATTTTGTCTACTAGAATCCTGCCTCTGTTTTCAAAAGATTCATATCCATCCCATATGCCAAGTATATTCAATCCACAAAATTCTCCAAAATCTCAAGACATTATATTATTAAGTCATGTCCAAAATGTCATATAAATAGCACCAACTCAAACGTTCAGAATATCTTTAAGCAAACTACATATTGGTTGTGATTCTTGGTATGATCCATCCCCCCATCCTGAATCAAAATTTCTCTCCAACTTTGATCATAAAACAGGAGAATATGTTACTATTTCTATAACCCAGTGATAGGAGAGGTATAGGACACCTGTTAAAGACATTTCTGTTCAAAAAGGGAGAAAATAATGAAAAGGAATCGTTAACCCCTGTAATTCTGAAATCCAGCATGTCAGCTCCACTAGGTGTCACAGCCTTGGGATAATGCTCATGACTATCAGTTTCATCATCTGCTCCAGGACTCAGCACTCAGTTCCTGCAGCTCTGCCCTGAAAATCACCAGTTTTTTTAGGGAAGCATAGGACTTTTCAGCAGAGTAATTTAGACCACTTCTAAATAGAAATTCGTTATTCCAGAAAATTTCTCTTATTTATTCCTTTCCTTGTCTTTCTCAGCCCCAGCTGGGCACTCTTTCTGTCTTCACAATGTCCTTAAGAACTCTGAGAGTCTCCTGGGCATACCCCTAGATGTAGATGCACTGGGTTAGACAGCAGGCTGCTCCGCCAGATGCTGCCTTGACAAGGACACCTGCATTCTCGACTTCTGCTGAGATCACAAGTTACTCACGTAACCTTTTTAAAGAGCCCTCTCTGTGTGACTGAATAGTCTAAGATGTTAATACTTCCATGCACCAGGAAAAGGTTATCCAGCCACTCCCTTTTCCTGCTCTCTGGGACATTCTTTCCTGACACTGAGAGGTCTAATTTCAGTGTTTTCTGAAATTTGGGTAGACTGAGAATGTCAAGTCAAGATTACTTTTTGCTGAGAAGTTCTTCTTTTCAGGTTTCTCTGTCTTATCATATTACACTGTAAGCAATTAAAAAAAAAAACAGGGCATGATTTCAGCACTGGATTTAGAAATTGAAACTAAAGGTCCAAGCTCCTTTCTTATAAATTCCTCTTTCCAAATAACCTCAGGGCACAATTAAGCTAAGAATTCTGTGATTACATAACAAGAATCACCTTTCCTCTTGTTTCCAGTAACATTATTTTCTCCAAAGCTCTCACAAGCAGCAGTGTGAGAAATCCATTTGGAAATGATGATGTTTCTACTAACAGTTGGTTGAAGTAGACCGGGCACTTTTTATTGTGCTTCTCCAAATTCTTCCAGCCTCCATCCATTCTCAATTCCAAAAACACATACATATTCTTTAAATAATAACAAAGTGTCCCACTTGCAGATATCAATGTCTGTATTAATTTTCTCTTGCTTCAGGAACATCACTCCACATTTAATGGCTGAAGCAACACATGTTTATTATATCACAGTCAGCAATGCAGAAGTTTAAATTGAACCAACCGTACTCGGTTCTTTTTGGAATTTCTAAGGAAACTCTGTTTGTCTGCCTTCTCCTGCTTCAAAGCTGCCAGGATTCCTTGGCTCCGGGTTTCTTCCCCAGTCTTCAAAGTTGGCAGTGTAGCGTTTCCTTAGATCTCACTCTCTTCCTTGCTCTACTAGGGATACTTGATACTATAACAGATTCACAGACACACAGGAACATCTTCCTGTCTCAAGATCACATCTGCAAAGTTCCTTTTACTACAAGAGGACACACAATCCTGTCTTTGGGGCTTAGAATATGCACATCTTTGGGGGACATTAGTCTGTCAATTACACTATGACCATTGTAGCTACCGGGCCATTGATTTTTTAAGCTTCTGTGAAGCTGGAGCAAGGAGCTGGGAATAAGGTAACTTGAAATGCCACCAAGCATACTTTTTTTAACTGAGATTTTTCTTATTGTTCTTATATAAATGCCCTTTAGATTTTTGCAAATCTTTGGTTAATTTTCAGAATTCTAAAAAAGTTTATCCTGATATTTTGTTTTAACCAGTGTTCTGAAAACTTGGTTGAGAATCAGAATTCCAAAGAACCATACTTTAAATTGTGTGTGTGTGTGTGTGTGTGTGTGTGTGTGTGCTCTTGGGTGTGAAATAATCACTATATAAATGATTATGTGGAATTAAAACCAAGTCAAAATATATCATTTGTCTGCATTGCTATGTGCACAAATATTTTATAAATAAACAATAAATATACATTTAAAGAACTCCAATTACTTACATCTTAATTTTATATGCCTCAATAAGTATAGTCTTATATAGTATTAGTATATATACATATAAACATTCATATGTTTTTCATATTTTAATCAGTATAAATATATAGGGAAGACAAAAGAATATAAAGAAATCATGTTGGATAAATTAGTGACCCTTCAAATGTTTACCCAGAATCTTTAAATGTTTGACCTATTAATGTTTATCTCTAGCTTGCTAAATCAATGTATCAATACTAGTACCTAAACCTTACTGTTTTTAAACACTGTTACAATTTAAAGTATTTTTCATGTCATAGATCTTCAAAGAACAGTAATAACCACTCAATTACATAAAAATGAATAGTTCATCTGTATCCTCAGAGTGAACATACAGCTTGCATTAATGTTTCATAAAATATATAGTTTTAAAATTATGGAATGAAATTCTGGCTCCTCCATGCAATCACACATGTAAAAATAGTTTACCCCTAGAAGGGTAAATTGTGTGTGTTCACTGTGAGAAATTACAGATCATTTTGAGTCGAACTGTCCTCTCAGTTTTAGGAGACAACAACTACGAACCTCAGGGATGTTGGGTTGTTACTTTGATTTCTTAATGGAAGGGTGGAAATAGAACCCAGAAAAGGAGGTCAGATCATTTTATTCAACTGGTTAGTTCTAAGTCAGAAGAAAGGTGACATCAGAGCTTCCTATCTAAGGGTCAGAGAAACCAGTACCTCTGTCCCATGGCATCTGTTCCCCTGATCCCTAGATGATCACGTAAATGCCTGCTTCCTGCTTTGGATACTGAACACCTGTGTAGGATGCTCAGATGTTACCTTAAACCTTCGGGTTTACAGCTATCCTGTAAGAAAACACAGCAACATTTTCTCTTATAGCAGACTGGCAGCAATGAAACATCAGTAAACTCAGGGACCCCTTTGACTGAAGACTGTTGGGATCCTAATGTGAGTCATAAAATCTCCATTCGAATGGCCATGAAGAAGAGCCTAGACCAAAGGGAGTGGCCAGTTAGAGAGCCAGAGACTGTCTGGAATCTACCTGTGAAATGCCTACCTTAGAGGTCAGTTTGAAGAGGCTTGGTCCTCTGTCTGGCCCACAGTCCACAATCTCTCTAAGTTACTATTAAAGAGTGTAAAACCAGCAGATCCAAGCAGCCACACATAAACATTCCATTCAGAACTCGGAAGGCAGTCAGTTCTATGCATGCTCCCCTGAGCACTTGTGTAGAAAACTCATGATCCTGCTGAGCTGGAATGGCAGCAGGAGAAGTGCCAGGGCCTTCATACTTTAAATTCAAAAATTTCAGCAGTTGAGGCCACTTTCTCACTGGTATCCTGATCACTAAAGGCCGTGCCGCTTTATTGAACAATGAACAGAGGAACAATCTGTAAAATGGCATTGTGGCCCATAAAAAGAAGGGCATCACCTCTTGTCCTCTGTGATGCTGGTTTCCATTTTCACTATTTTTTTGAGATGGTTTTCCTGAGAAGTCCCCCTTTCAGTCAAATATAAAAGAGAATGGCTATGTAGAGTGTGAAGTAGAACAACATATTTGGTAACAGGCTTTGGAGGAAAAAAAAAAAAGGATGAAGACTTGGTCCCTAAGCATGGGAGCAAAATATATTCAAGATGGAAGAAAGGAAGAGCCACTTCAATACATGAAAGACCGGGAATGAGGGTGGCAGGGTGAGCTGCTTTCTTCTTCCCCAAGCTGAAGGAAGAAATTTGGACTCCTGCGAAGGGATGTGCCATGGAAGGTATCCTCCATCTTGCCCCCATGGATGTCAGTGCAGCACTGTGGGTTTTGCCCGTGAACAGGGTCAGAGGTTCCACACCCGTGGTTGAGGAGAGACCAAAGCCCACCGGCATTAGTTGGGGGAAAAGCCTAGGATAAAGCCTCATGGTAAAAGCTGAGCTCTGCCTGTCCAGAAGGAACGATGTCCCTCAGGTAGGCAACTTCACCCTGGAGAAGAGAAAGGAGGCTAAAAGTTCACAGCAAGCATCAGTCCCATAAGCATCTCAACCAGAGCAGCGTGCTGGAAATCTCTCCTTGAAGTGGACCAGAAAGGAGCAAATGGCTCTCCAGAACCTCCCCTTGGCCTCCAGGAACCTGTTTGTATAGAACTGACAGAAACAGATGGTTAAAAGAAACCTGGAGATGATATCTTGAAGTGGCACCCACTTTCTCCACCGAAAAGCCCTCTTCACCATGGCTGATTTTAGGACTGTCAGCAAAAGAGTCTCTGCAAGAGAGTCCCATGTAGATAAACTTCCTATTTTCGTGTCGCCCTGTTTACTTGGCCACTGGCCGAGAAGATACCAGCACTCCAAGTGCTGGACACCCCTTACTAGTTTTTCACAAATGTATCCAGTATAGTACTTTGTAGAAATGTACAAACAAGGCCTCTGGCCTTGAGCTGGGCTTCACAGAGACGTCTACATTTTTAAGATAAGTTACAAATGGGCTCCATGGTAACAGCTGGCAGGGGGAGGAAAGAAAGGGGAGAAGAAGCTCTCCCCTTCTCAGATGTTGTCCTTGAAGAGTTAACTTGCCCAGAACAGTGAAAGAAAAAGCTGCTTTTATGTGAACTTCTGTAGACTGTGAACTTCTGAGCCCCTTCCCTTACATGCTGGGTATAAAACTCTGAAACTCCCTGAATTCGGGGTTCAGGGGATTAATTGATTATAGCAAAAGCTGTGCCCTCTGAACCTGGCTGCAGCCAAATAAAACTGTTTCCTGCTATCTTCGGTGCCTTGCCTCATTTGTCCCTACAACAATCTCCACTCTAAAGTCTCACATATCCAGATTTTTGAAAGTGAGACCTATTGCCTCTCACAATCTTTCATCTAGATGGGCCCTTTCAACTTCCTTGTCTGTCAGTCACTGGAAAGACTATGTTAGGAATTCCAGCTTGTACCAGAATTATGAGGTTACACAGAAATCCCCAAACCAGAACTGTTAAAGATTAATATTAATATCATGAGCTTTGTCATTAACTAAATTAGTGATATTAAATCCTCCATTTGTTTTCTTATGCACAAATTGTACTTTAAGCTTTCCTGTATTTTCAGAATCCTCTATGGGTGTGCATATTTTCAAATACTCTTTTTTTTTTTTTTAACTTTGAAAGAAGTTCCTGTGTTCATGGTTTGATATTTGATATGATATATGTTTGATAAGTTTTGAACTTATTGTAAGTTCACAATTTACAATAAAATGTCAAGGAAACTAAAATTAGGAAAATTAGAGGATTTGTGAATTAATTAAATAAATAAACCCCCAAAAATGTCATTATTACTTTTACTTGAATCACATACCAAAACCTGAAATTAATCACAAATAGATGCTTGTAGTACAAGAAAGCACTGAGCTACTTAGTGAGGAATATACTACATTAGAAATGTCTATAGAGAATGAATAAATCATTCCCCACAATACAGTTTCCTGGTTAGCATACTGTCTGCATCACCTTAAAGTCATAAAGGTGTTTATAATCAGATGTCATCTATCTATCTAAGTAGAGTGGAAAATCAATGGCGTATTAGCTATACATCTAACAGTAGTAATGGTATAATATGCTTAATTAATGCTAAAATAAAACCTAAAACAAGGAAAGTAAAACCAAAGCTTAGAGATACTTCATCAAGGATTTTGGCTAAATTTAAAGGTACAAAGTACAGGAGCCTGACATCAAATCTTGGCCATATTTGAATTTAAACTTTAAAAAATATATATACATTTGCCTATTTCTTACATTTGATGATATGAATGAATTTAATTATCACCTCTTATTCATAGCTCCCTAAGAGTGGATGGAACCAACTCTTTAAAAGGTTCTCTTAGGGGCTGGGATTTTGGCTTAGTGGTAGAGTGCTTGCCTGGCATGTGTGAGGCACTGGGTTCGATTCTTAGCACCACATATAAATAAATTAATAAAATAAAGGTCCGTCAACAACTAAAACAATTTTTTTTAAAAAAGGCTGTCTTAGTAATTGGTCTGATTCTCCAAATTTTAACTCTGACTCAATCTAGAAGCACAATGTCAAGTCTGTAACCTGTACAATAAAAGAGGAAAAAGCAATGAATGAAGAAAGAAACGAAAGTAGGTGATCCTTTAGAAAATCAGGCATTGGGAAACCGCATTTCTTTATGTCTGGAACGCTGTGGTCTTGAGAGGCACCTCGTGACTGGGAATACTGTCTCATCGCTTGACAGAATTTCAGATCTCCACTGGCAATTTAACCACATGAGATCTACATTTTTTTATATCCTCAGATAACATATACATTAACAGGTAGTGATGAGAATCAATTCTTTCCTTTTTTTTTTTTTTTTTTGAGAAAGAGAGAGAGAGAGAGAATATTTATTTTTTAGTTCTCGGCGGACACAACATCTTTGTTGGTATGTGGTGCTGAGGATCGAACCCGGGCCGCACTCATGCCAGGTGAGCGCACTACCGCTTGAGCCACATCCCCAGCCCCTCAATTCTTTCTTTTGAGAATGTGATTGCTTTAATAATACACTCCTACATCTTCAATGAGATAAGAAAATACAGTAAAATCAGTACATGTTTAAATGTGTTTCTACTTCTTGACACACACAGATTTAATCATCAAATCCTAGCACCCTCCCACATTTATAAGAGCAATGACTAACACAGTACAAAAAAGCCCATATGTGGTAAAACTAGAGCATCAGTCCCTAGGTGTGAGTCCCCTCCTGTCAGTTTTTCCACCCAGGGAGGGACAAATGAATCTTTCCCAAGTAACCCTGCATTTCACTTCATAATAAGAAAAGTTTGGCTTCAAATAAGAAAAATTCAGTTGCAATATACAAGCTTAATGGTGTTTTCATTGCCCTTGCTCTGCCTTAAATACTACTACACAGCAACTGATGCTTATTAAAAATTCAGCATCACAGAGCTTAACACACGTTATAATCATAGTTTGGTAAAAGGAGCTAGATATACTGGCACATGCCTGTAATCCCAGCAGCTCAGGAGACTGAAGGAAGAGGATCACAAGTTCAAGGCCAGCTTCAGCAACGTAGCAAGGTCCTGTACAACTTAGTGAGACTCTGTCTCAAAATAAAAAATAAAAAGGGCTGGGGATGTAGTTCAGTGCTTAAGTGCCCCTAAATTCAATCCCTCACTTAAAAAAAAAAAGGAATAACATGCTATAAATCTCAGGAAATCTCAACCACATGCACATAAATTGCACGTCTGGAAGCAAGAAGTTGTTTCTGTGCATTGATTAATTAATTTTTACTTTATTGAAGCTTTCCCAAGAGGATGGGGCAGAGGATAAACATAAAAGCAGATATCAAGAAAGCCCTCATGCCCCAGATGAGCAGTGATCATGGAAAGATCGGTCAGACAAGGAGCGAGTGGGCAAGTGGGTTGGTCACACATTTAACAAAATTAAAAATACTGTATTTGTGAAATCAAATATGTTTTAAAACATTTTAATGTGGCAACCTAATAAGACATGTTCCATGAATGTTAGATATCCTAGATATTTATACTACATGATGCTTTACATGATGCTTTATTTAATGTTTTACATTTTAACTATATATATTGTAAATCATATTAATAATCTTATATATCTGCTAAATTATATATGTAGATGCAGGCTTGCATGTATACACACAGAGAAATAAATTTACTGTTTGCATTTTCAAACTTCTTTCCCCAACACAAATTAGATTTCATGTCCTGAGACAAAGGTTTTCAAGCTGGGCTCCAGTTCAGCTCCATTAGTATTGCATTAGAAAGAATCAGAATGCAAATTCTCATTCAGCACCTTAGATCTACTGAGTCAGAAACTGTGGATGAGCCCAGAAGTCTGTACTTTATCAAGCTCACCAGATAATTCACCTATGTGTTAAAGTTTGACAAGGATCACTGAGCTCAAAGATCCTTAGCCAACAGGTTAGGTGGAGTAGTTATATCTATTCTAAACGTTGAACTGGAAAGAATATTTTTAAAATATTTTTGAGAAGAAGAGTGAATAATTTCAGGGAAACTCCTCCTTGCAAGTATGCCAGTAAATCTTAGATAACAGATTATAATGGATTCTCACTTTAGAGAGAAAAAGTCGGTAACTTAACTTAGGTAACACCATTATGTTTACTCTCAAACTGCCAGGCGTGACTCTAGAGCCTTTTTATAAAATATCTCATTTAACATTTATGAAAACCTCTTGTGAGGTGCATTGAGAATATTTAAATGTATACCCATAAGTGCACTAATTGTTTTTCTCTGCCAAAATGCCTATTTTACAGATGGGGAGACCAAGGCAGAAAAGGCAAACTGATTTGCCCCCAAGACAGAATTGGTAGGAAAAAACAAGCACAGAGCTCAAAAGTGGTAGAACTGGAATAACTCTGAAAACTGCCATTGTCCTAACTTTCAATCATAAAGAAATTATGATGCTTATCAGAAAATTTTACTAGTTAAAATTTGCTCATGAATCATTTGCTTCTGAGAAGTTATTCAGGAATATGGCAACCCTATTGGGAGGTTGGTGTAAACAGGGGCCTTTGGACCTCATCAGACAAGTTTGCAGGCAAGGGTTTGGCTAGCAGAGTTTGCTGGTTTGTTTTTGAGAGACCATGGGTTGTCTTCTAGGCTCCCTACCTTCCCTCAGTCCCCCAGGTCTTAATCACCTGCAGAACTGTGCATTTACCTCACTTGAGTGGCCCCAGCAGGCATATGTAAAGCCCAGAACAAAACCCTCAAAGCGCAACAAGCTACAGATTTCTCCTTTCCTCTTCTGCTGGCCTTGAGGTCCCTGAGCTCTGGCTGCTTCTGCCAGCATGAGGAGCTTCTCTTTGGAAATGTCATGTCTTTCCTCCAGGAAGGCAGATTGTGATCTGGCATGAGTAGTGGTGAACCCCAAAACAAATAGGAGTCAGCAGGAGTTGCTTGAAAAGCCAGGTCCCTAGGATACATTCTTTCTATTTGAGTCACAGATTGAAGAATGAGCTGATGAACACAGCTGATACAACTAATGCAAATATCTTGCAAGGTTTTTGTTGTTGTTTTTTGTTTGCTTTTTGTAATGATTCACTTATCTATGTAAACTGAGTCTAATTCCTGGCAAACAGAAAGAACATGGATATAGCAATCTAATTGAAGCTGGCTATGACTTTTCTTATCACAGTCATCAGGAGATAAAAGTCTACCTTACTTAGTCCTCAGGTTTCCCATTTGGTGGCTCAGGATAGACAACATGTTCCTGCTTAATGGGACAACTTAGCCCAATCATGCATGGTCCGATGCACTAATGACACTGATTCTGACTTGAATCATCAGGGGAAGCAAGAGGTCTGAGAAACTTGGAAACTCCAGAGACCATGCAGGTCAAAGTTCTTCACGTATATCAAATTCTTTCTCCACTCTCACTTGCTTCATTTGTTGAAATTTTTTTCTCAAGACCTTTTCCCAGTGTATAACTTATACGTCTGTCTGTGTCTACCCTCCTAAGTCTCTTTATTTCAGTACATATCATTCCACAAGTATCAATTCCCATAAACCCCAGAAGCCAGAAATAAAGAAGGAAATTAAAATGAATACCTATTAGATAAGCTGGGCCTCAGAGACTATATTCCTTACAACTGTTATGGTATTGCATTTTCTTTATTATAAAGTTGGTCACGTGTGTTGGGTGCCTCATTTGCAGATATGTGAGCGCAGAACAGGCCTTGAATAGCTTTAGGTATAGCAGAGATTTGAACCTGTCATGGCCAGACTCTGCTATTGCTCTGAGGATACAGCCTGAACTTCTGAATGTGGCTAAAAGGGCACTGTATGGTCAAGCCGTCCTTCACTTACACACACCACCGCCCCCAATTTCCATAACCTACAACACTCACAGAAACACAAAGCAGGTGGTCCAGCCGCACAACAGACCCCTTGTGTGGTTTCTGCTGAGGTTCTAACCCCCGGCTTCCTTTTTGCCCAGCAAACTTTCTTATTTTAAAACCCACTTCCTTCAGGAAGTGCTTCCTGACCATTGAACTGGGTCATGTCCATAATGCGCACTTCCTTGGTACCATGAGCCCTACCAGAACATTTTCTACCTGTATGCCTGCCCTCAAGCACCTTAAATATAAAAATTCTGTTGTTAATTGAGACCAACACGCCTAGCAGAACCAACAGACCAGAGCAGGAACTTTCTATGTATTTACTAAATGACCGATGGATGACTTTAGCTTCTTAAAATGAATTTTGTACTTTTAGAATGGTGAGGAAAAGGATGGAGATGAAGATGAGGAGGCTGAGTCATCTGAAGATGATAAGGATAACAATATCGATAGCAAGAAGCAGAAGACTGATCAAAGGGTTAAAATAAAATTTTTTTAAAAAGCCCTCATGACCTGTGTAGGTTCTCTTTTCAATTCTAAGGAGTTCAACGTCACAATTAGATTTCTATGAACTATATGAATGAATCTTCACATACACACAAAAATAGATTTGAAAAAATGAATTTTGTGAGTAAATCCTCTTCTGCTTGTGATCAGCAATAATGGGAGAGAATCTGGCAGTAGAATGAATGGAAATGTGTTCAGTCATTACGTAGTTGACTGTGATTCGATTTAATCCAAGAAGTTTATCCAATGGAGAATTCCTCTAAGTCATTCCTAGATGAGTGATGTCTGCGGGCAATGCTTGACTAAGGTTAAAATGTTTTCTAAGAACTCATTCTCCAAGAAAATTTATCCTGTGGAAAGAATTGCATCATTGTTTGTTCCCTATCACAGACAGACAGAAGAACCTCAATATTAATGACAGGAAACCAGAATTCACATGCAGAAACCAACTGCCATTAGTAGGCAGGCGGAATTTAAGCATCCATTTTCCAAATCTAGTCAAGTTCCAACTTAGAAAATTGTATGAGCTATCATTTGGCATTGATAGGATATTTTCTACCATATAAATATTATAAGTAGATGGAAGGTTAACTTGAATGTGTGGTGTGGGGAGGTGAATTCAGAGCTCTATGGCTATTGGCTCCGTGGATCACATCCTGTGGCTCTCTGCTTATAAATTGAGCCTCAAGTTCAAACCCTGCATTGTTCACTTACATTTATTCTAGTTTCATAATCAAGAATTTTAATCCCTTCAATGGCTTTTCACATTTGGAGTTTATGAGGTGAAGAAAGAAAAGTCAGTGCCTCTCTGTCCTGATGGTATTCCACCTATCTTTGAGAAGGGAGTCATCATTTCCCGGCTGCCATCTTGTGTGTGGATTTCCTCTCTCTCCAGAGAGAAGAAACAGCACTTGCCTTAGGGTGCAGAGCGAATTTTATGTGTCATGCTAAGCCATAACATCTAAGTCCAATTTAGCCCAAATGTTTGCTTTGGCATGAGCCACTTCTCTGTTTTGAAAAGCACCCTTTGTTCTTCCCCTTTCCCTCCATCTCCATTCTCACCCCATACCCACTGACCTCTTGCAGAGTTCCCTTCTCAGGACTGAAAACACAGCTCCATCCACAACTGTCTTAATGGCTCTTCTCCATGTCACCCTTGCTCTGGGTCATTCTCCCTGCACTGCTATGATCCCCATAGTAGAAGTAATAAAAACAAGCCTGTGACAGCCCTCAAATCCCTTTGAGATTACAAATGCAGATATTTCTTGCAATTTCTTGCAATTTTTGGTATTTTTTTATTAAATTGTTAATACTTCATGTTTGATGATTTTCTCTATGAATATTGAATAAGACTTATGTCTAGAATATGAACTTAATAGGTCCAGGGGATGGTGGGTGGGTTTCCCTGAAACCTTCCTTGCTAAGTTGAAGGTAGAAAATGTGTAGATCAGTTGTAGTTTTGCTTTGCTTAACCGGACATCCAGAATCCCATGCAGAGGAGAGAGGAGAAGGAATCAGAGATTCAGTTGTCTTAGAAATGTCAGGTCCTGTATGCTTCCTTTTAGGTTGATTTTGGCACCTGACTGCTGCCTTGGGATGCCTCCCTTCTCCAACTGGCATGACCAATAACCCAGGGACCCCACTCTGCAGGCACCCCACTTCACTTGGCAGGCTGCCTTCCTAGCACAAGCCAGAGTGAGTGTCATGGTGACAGCTCATCCCTGGAGCCTGGCCTCTGGTGAGCTGCAGAGGCTTTGGGAGCTCACCTGGACATTGCTTCTTCTGTACTGTCCCTGTTCTGCTGCTGTCCTCCTCATTTCCAGTGGAGCTACTGGGGTTGCTGGAGCACTGCTGGAGCTCATGCTTGGGATAAGGACAGTGGCTGCTGGTGGAGCTCTGCTGAGGACAAAAGGGGGGCTCCTAGGGTTCATTTCCTGAGCCCTTTGTCTTGTACATGAGCAAATCATGGCTGTTCATCTCCTTCCCAAGGCAAGCTCCCCACAGAGCAGATGGCAGCCCTCCTAGCCTTTCTGCCAGGCAGAAGGCCCAGCTGGTGCCCTGGTACAGGTATCTCTAATCTGGTACAGGTCCTACCAAAAGGCATCACATGCCCTGGCACTTGAGAAGGGAGAATTTGAAGAGGAAGTGGAGTGAGGGGAACTCCTCTAACTGGGTTAGATGAGCTCAGAATGCCACCTGAGTCCAGGGACCACATTTTGTTTAAAAAATAAAATCATATATGCAAAAATACAACAATGAGTTTTCTTTTTAGATATTTGATTATTGTTGTAGATGATTTGACTATTTTTGAAGTTCATAATCTGTGGATGAATGTATTTGTTCCATTTAATTAACACCTGATTAATCTCATTCTTATTATGTTCCAGGATTGTTAGAATACAGGTGCTAAGCATTTCACATGTAAATAATAACTTCTAACATTATAGAAACAGTAAAATTTTAGAGACAGTGAGGGTTTGTTTGGGAGGACTTTTTTTTTTTTTTTTTTTTTTTTGCAGGGGGAGAGGGGTGATACTGGGGACTAAACCCAGGGGCACTCAATCACTGAGCCACATTCCCCATCCATTTTTATATTTTTATTTAGAGACAGGTTCTCACTAAGTTGCTGAGTCTGGCTTTGAATTCACCTCCTTTTTCTTCAGTCTTTTGAGCCACTGGAATTACAGGTGTGCACCACCAAATATGGTCAAAGTGAGGTTTTGAACTGAGTGTTTCTTTGACAGAGAATCATACTTTGTTTAATGAAAACCATTTAAAACTTATAATTTAGTGTCTTGTTAGTGTGAAAAATCATACTTATAGCAGTACATGGATTAACAGGAGCATTAAAATATAATGTGATTTCATAAAGAGAAAAAATTTACTTTTTCTTAGTATCCACACTGAGTAGTATTTATTGGACCATAATGGCAAAGGAAACAGGAAGTGTTTTTCTTAAAATTTTTGAATAGATGTTATATTCAACATAGCATTAGGATTTCTTGTATAAATTACAACTGTATTTAATAGTTATTTTATTAAAATTGCTTTAGTAAGACTTTATTTTGTTATGAAATATAGATAGGATATTGAAATTTAAAGCAGTTTTTCATATAAACATTCATTCCTAGATGTAAGTCCCCCTTAAAATCTTTTTTAAAAAAAAAAACATTTATATTTTAGTTTTAGATGGACACAGTATCTTTATTTTTATTTTTATGTGGTGCTGAGGATGGAACCCAGTGCTTTATGCATGCTGGGCAAGCACTCTATCACTGAGCCACAACTCCAAACCCTGCCCCCCAATGTTCTTTTCCCACATTCATAGTGAACCTTCACACAGGTGTGTGCAAATGTTCATAAGGCAGCAAGAGACAGAAAACAATCTCTAATTAAAGCAAAACCCTACAATGGAAGGTGTGGGCATTTCGGTTCATTTTATTCAGGTGTGAGTGATTTCCACAGAGAAGAAGCAGCCACGGGGTTTCCTATTAGATGATCTCTATCAATACACAGCCTTCAAATTTTCTGAGGATACTTTCACAAATCCACTACCATATTCTTATTTTTGGTCTCTGTAATCCAGTATTTTCAAAAAACATGAAGTCCTAGGAAAAAAAATAAAAATTCAGATGTGAATTTTCTTTGGTAAAGCAGGGGATGGATTCTCAGAGGCAGAAAACTGAAGGAACTGATCACACACAGTGAAACATTTGTGAGCAAGAAAAATGCAGTGTAGAGTAGATCTAGGAAAGACTGCAGCCATGCAAGCTCTGCGGTCAGCTCCCCACTTATAGCAATTTAATCCTTTCTTTCCATCTATATCCTGATCTCTGAATGAATTTAGTTGATCCTCTGTTAATTTCCATGAATGTCATCTTTTTTCTAATCCCCCTTGAAATCCTCCTATTTAAATCTTTCTTCCTTAATGTGTTTTAGTCCTTCTCTAGTAATATGACTTTTCTCATGTATAACAAATTAAGAACACAATCTCATTTACAATTATATATAAACTACTCAGGTGTAACCAAGGATGTAAGAGATCTGTACACTGAAAACTATAAGGTATTGATGAAAGAAATTGAAGATGACACAAATAAGCAGAAACCTATACAGCGAGCATGGATTACAGGAATCAATATTGGTAATATTTTATACAACAGAGCAATAAAAACAGAGCCATAAAATATAGATTCAGTGTGATACCTATCAAAAACCCAATATCATTTTTCAAAAAATAGAAAAAACAATTCTAATATTTGTATGAAACCACAAAAAAACCTGAATAAGTCATGCAATTTTGAGTAAGAAACACAAATCTGAGGACCTCTTGCCCTGGTCTCAAAACATGTTAAAAAAACTACAGCAATCCAAACAGTTTGGTTCTTATATACACACAGGCATACTAACTAATGGAACAGGACAGAAAACCCAGAAAGAGAGAAACCCATTTTTTAATGATCAATTGATATTTGACAAAGATATCAAAAATACACAATGGGGAAAGAACAGTGCCGTCAATAAATGGTATGTTATAGTCAACTTTTGGTGGCTGTGACTAAAAGACCAGAGAGGAACAATTTTAGAGGAGCAAAATTTCATTTTGGGGCTCACAATTTCAGAGGGCTCACTCCAAAGACAGCAGGTTCCATTCCTTGAGCCTCGAGGTGAGGCTGATCATGATGGAGGACGAGTGTGGCAGAGGAAGCTGCTCACAGGATGATCAGAAAGCAGAGAGAGATTCCACTAGCCAGATACAAAATTTATACCCCCAAAGGCAGGCCCCCCCAAGGGACCCACCTCCTCTAGCCACACCCTAACCACCTTCAGTTACCACTCAGTTAATCCTCACCAGGGGATTAATTCACTAATTGGGTTAAGACTTTCATAATCCAATCATTCATTTCTAAACTTTCTTTCGTTGTCTCACACATGAGCTTAGAGGGAGTCCACATCTAAACCACAACATGGTACTAGGAAACTGGATAGCCACATGCAAAATAATGAAACCAGGTCATTATCTCACACTGGGTACTAAAAATAGCCAATGAAAAATGGATTAAAGGCTTAAATGTAAGACCTGAAACTATAAACCACAAGAAGAAAATTTAAGAGGGGAGATTCATAACATTGATCTGGAAAATTATTTCCTGGATATGATTCCAAAAGCACAGGCATCGAATGGAAAAGTCAATAAATGTGATTTCATCCATTCAATGAACTCCTGTATCACAAAGGGAACAACCAACGAGGCAAGAGATAACTTGTGGGTTGAGAGAAAATGCTTGAACTCATACATCTGAAAAGGGGCTAAGAACCACAATTGTGAGGATGGCCTTAGGCCTGAGCCTAAGCAACGCCACTTTAAAAACTCCAGTTTGAAACCTGCAGTCTCACCAGACACATCCAACAGATCCCTCCAGTATGGCCTCAAACAAGTTACTTCCCCTCACCCTGATAAACAGAGTGAAGCCCCTGGCAGGCTGTCCTCGCCTGATAGGAGGAAAAGGCGAGAAGATCAGGGTGGAGACCACCAGACCAGATGTTTCTGACCCCAAGGTAAATAATGCCATGGAGAAATCCAGTGGTAGCTGGTAATGATTGAAAAGAGGAGTCAAAAGCCCCAAAATTTAGTACAGAGTTGATGAACAGGGATTCAGCCAGCCGAAACTAGGATGCACTCCAGGTGGAGATCCTGATGAGGATCTGAACTGACATCCCATCACTTGTCATCAGTTTCCTGATCCTCTGCATGACCCTCACTGCTCTCAAACTCTACCGCCTCATCTGGGCCTTGGTGAGAGCCGAAACTTCTCTGTATGACCCTCTCCTCAACTGGTTGTCTACTCCATGCCAGGAAAAGCCTGCCTTGGTTCTGAACCCGATCACTGCAGTCTGAGTGAGTGTGCATCTGCTGGACTTAAAGCCTAAGGCTTGAGACTTTTGATCTGACATTTGAACTTAGCATGCAGAGGGAATGTCTGTCATGAGCCTGTCATGATTAAGTGTGTTTGCAGTGCTTAGAATTAATCTAGAATTTTTTTCAGTAAATTAATTAATCTAGAATTGTTTGCTGTGAGTGGATTATGTCTATTGCAGTGCCTAATATTAAGGATTGTTGTTTTCTTGATTAAGAACCTATAGAGTGAAATTGTATTGAGTAATTTGAATGAATAAAACATGAAAGAGGCAGAAGTGCCTGGATATTCTTTATTTCTCTCCTTGACTGCATATGTAGCAATTTTTCCCCTCACAACAACAATGTATAAAATACTAAATAGCAAGAAAACACATACAATGATTAAAACTGCTGTGGATATATAAGTTGGTGGTAGAATGCTTACTTATCATGCAGAGGTTTTGGGTTGGATCCCCAGCACCACACACACACCCAAAAAACAGGCAAAGGATCATTTTTCAAAAGAAGGCACAGGAAAGGTCAATGGATATATGAAAAAAAGGCTCAACATCACTAATGATCAGAGAAATGCAAATTGAAACCACAATGAGATATCACCTCACCCTTGTTAGTATGGCTATTATCAAAAAGAAAAACAAGTGTTCAAAGGAATATTCCTTTTACTAGCAATATTAATTAGTATAGTTGTTATGGAAAATAGCTCAAAAAACTCAAAAAGAATTAACATATGACCCACCCTACTTTTAGATGTTTATCCAAAAGAATAGCCAAAAATATCTGCCAAAGGAACATCTAGACTCCCATAGTTATTGCAGCATGATTCACAATAACAGAGATACAGACCCAACATAACTGTCCATCAAAAAATAGTCAGGTGTGGTGGCACACACTCATAATCCTAGCAGCTCAGGAGGCTGAGACTGAAGGATCACAAATTGAAAGCCAGACTCAGCAATTTAGTGAGACTCTGTCTCAAAATTAATAATAATAATAATAATAATAATAATAATAATAGGCTGGGGTTATAGCTCTATAGTTAAGCACCCCTCAGTAAAAATCCTAGTAGGAAAAAAGTAATGGATAAATAAAATATGATTCACATTCAAAAAGGATATACAGCCTTAACAAGGAAATTCTGTTGTGGGCAATGTTAAACTTTGTGAAGTAAACCAGGGAAAGAAAGAAAATTCTCACAATCTCACTTATGTGTAGTATCTAAAACTGCTGAAATTGTAGAAGTAGAGAATGGAATGGTGGTTCTCTGAAGTTGGGGCTAGGGAGGTGGACTGTGGAAATGGGAGATGCATCAAAGTTTCCAAATGTGTTTCACTTAGGAAGAATATATTTTAGTGATCGATTGCACAACACTGATCATAGTTAGTAATATTGCAAATTGCATATTGCAAATTTCAAAATTGCTTAAATAGTGAATTTTACATCTTCAGACCCCAAGAGAATGACAGGTACTTGAGGATATATTCATTAGCTTGATTTATTCATTCCACATTGTATACTATATCAAAACCTCATAGCAAACCCTATAAATATCACAATAATATTAGTATTTAAAAATTAAACTAATATTTATTAACAGAAATATTACATATATGCTAAATTAGAGATAATAGTATAATAAAGTCCCAGTAACTCTTCACCTAGTTCAGTAATTATTAACATAACCATATTTGCTTAATTATTCAACTTCCTAGAATTCTCTGCTTTCACCCCCATTATTTAAAAGCAACTCTCCAATACTATTTAAAACATATCCTCTGAAATACTTCAGTATGTGCCTCTAAAAGTTATGGATTCAGTTTTGCTTTTACCTAACATAATGTCATTACTATATCTAAAAAATTAATAATTCCATTTTACCATCAAATAGCCAGTCAATATTCAAATTTCTCAGAAAAACACAAAAATGTTGTTACATTAGTTTGTTCAAATCAGTATTCAAACCTGGTCCACAAACTATAATTAGGTTGACGTTTCTCAAATTTCTGTATTTTTATTTTTAAATTTTCTTTGTCATTTATCTGTTGAAGAAATTAGATCCTTTTGTTGTATATCCTTAACTATTAGTTTTTTTTTTTTCTGATTGCATCCCCAAATCAAATCAATGTTTAAGGTATTTATCTAGTGGTCCCAAACCTTGGTTGCACACTAGAGTCACCTAGGAGTTCTAAACAGACTGAAGACCCTCCCATCTGCAGAGATTTATGCTTAATACATTTGGATACAATCTGGACATTGAAGTTTGAAAACTACCTGTGTTTTCTCTTGTGCATTAAAGTTGAAGATAATTGCTTGGTCCCGTTAATCCTCTAATTTGACTACACAGCAGAAGCTCCTGGGATGCTCTACAAACCTTTTTCTTTTCAGCTTCTGACTTAGTTGAATTGGAGTATGGCCTGGTTCTTTGGGTTTTTTGTGTTTTTTTTTTTTTTAACTGAAGTATTATACTACAGTAGTACATGATTTCATTTAATAAGGAATCAAGATTAAATCCCCATGTCTCACAGTTTTATTCCATGTAAGTCTTAACTCAAATTCCTCTCCTAAGCATCAACTTTATTATTATTATTTATTATTATTATTATTATTACCCCCAAACCAGGACCTCTGCTGTATAGAAAGTTCTTTTCTTCTCAATGGAAAGTGCCAGGCCTTTTGGACAAAAACTAGGCATTTGTGAATCCAAAGTGTAAGCATTGAATAGAAATTCAGAGGTAGGTTAAGTGGGAACTCTTGCATAGAACCTGTTCCTTTACGGTCATCTTAAAATGCACACTTCATTGAATCACTTCACAATGATACTGAAGCCAGCATTAGATAGGCAGTCATTATAGATAGAAACTACCTACAACCAGGATCAGAAAGGACAGACTCACAATGAGGAAGCAGGCCCCAAGCATCACAGCCTTCATTTTCACATCGAGGTCTAAAGGAAACTGGATCCCAAAGTTATCACAGTTTGTAAAAAGTTCTTTGATAAAACCAGCCCACTGCTTGGAAATCTTGCCAACCACAGTTCCTTTATCAAGAGATTTAACCTGAATTGCAAAGCAAAACAAACAAAAAGATAAGTCTTAAGTCCAGTAAACTATTAACAAACCTACTTTCAAATCTGGAGTTAAATAAAACAATCTATATAATCCAGATTGTATAGAATATTGTAAATAGTCTATTAAAATTATGCACTACATGTAGCTACAAATATTGTATCCCTCACTACAATACAAATATTGAATCCCACAATAGGCACCTGTGCATATTTATAGATACATGAAAAAATTGTTTCATCATACAGAAAAAGGATAATTATAGTTTTGCTGAAATCTAACATTTTGTCTTACTTAAGAAAATAATAAATCATTTGAATTGATCCACATCAAAGTTGAAGCAGAAATGTATAAAATTTTGAAATGTTTCTTTGATGAACATTCTAGAAGCTGTCAGAAAGGTACTGAGTAAAACATGTCTCTGATTTCAACTTTAGGAAGCACAGATAGTATACATAGTCTGAAAGTTTAAATATTTGGTAGGGATTTCTTCCCGTCCACTATTGGGAAACATACATTGCTAATTACCTAGGAAAGAAGATTGGCAGTTTTGAGTGAAGGAAGTTGTCCGGTCGGTGGCGGTGACTTAGGAACAAAGCACCAACCAGCCGGTGAGCAGCAAAGAAACATCAATCAGGCACCAAAGGAACCTTCTGTCAATCAGCGGGATCTCCTAGCCAAACCTGGATCTCAGCCAGTTCCCCTGACCAACTCTAAAAATCCCTTTTCCTGTCCCAAGCCCTTCCCTTCCTGCCACAAGCCCCATAAAATTCTAGTCCAGTTTCTCATCAGACCCTCCTCCTGTCCACTCTGTGGGTCTGATGGAGTTCCACCTGGTAGTGAGTCTCAATAAAGCCTCATTCATTGGCCTTTTTAAACCTGCCTCCTGTTGGTTGCCACCTGTTGCCTGACCTCACAGCAGTGACCTATAAGCACCTTGATGAGCGCAGTCCATCAGGTCAAGGGTGGGACAGACAGTTTAATAGGTGGGGTTGGTGAACAAGAAAAAGGAAAGGAGTATGAATCAAAGACCCCAATGTGAAATTTTTCTATTTTGATAAAAGGAAGAATTGTAAAAATATGACTGAGTAAAGCGGAGGATCTTCATGTAGAGTGGACTCACGTGTGCACAGACACAGGTACTCATCCAGGTGGACAGAGAGGATGCACGTTGCCAGCGTTCACCAAGCTTCCTCCACAGGAAGTTTCACCTACCCCAGGAAAGTGTGTCCTTTTTTAATCTGAACCAAGCACCCCTTATGCTAGAAGCATCCCCTGAAGCCCTTGCCTCTGGCTGGGACCAGCTAAACACCAATGGAGAAATTAAAACCACTTGATTTGTTTTATCTGCATCTGTTGGAATGGGTTCTTAACAGCCTGGAATAAACTTTTAATATGAAACTCGGATTACTGTTCACCAAATATTTATTTAATTTTCCCTCTGCAGCATCTCAGTGCTCCTTGACCATGAAGATTTGCCTTCTCGTTTGTTTGAATAAGCACTTCACAGATGTGACATGAGCCGGGACCTAACATGTGGCTAAGTGATTTCACTCTGGGTATCAGGTAAAGAGCCACAAGCAAAACTGGATCCAGATGACAACTGCTTTTACAAATCCAGAGTGAACATTCCTGGATCAGACTTGAGGCCACCTGAAACTGGTCCATCTCTCTGAGACCTGGTATATCCTCAGAAACACAGCTGACCTGCAGACCCATAGCATGTGACAATGTATTTTGTAACTTCTGAGTTTTAGGGGTTACTTGTTATGCAACACTAGTGAGGCATAATGGACTCAGGAGATCTCATCTTGCATAACTTGGTGTCTTCTCCTTTGGTAGCTGTCATCTGAGTATTTAAAGCAACTCATGAAAAACTTTCCATTTTATTATCTAAATTTAGTTTAATTTTGAAACACTTTTATAAATGAAAACAATCCAGAAGATAGCTTATTTACCAGACCCTGTCAACCAACTACTAAACGTAATGATCTATTTCCCCATTTTGATACTTACAGCAAAAAAAAATTGAAAATTTTACTAAAATTTGTGCAAGTAGGAAATATCACTTTTAGGGAGGATAAGAACACAAATAACTGAAAAATAATAGATGGTATTTTGCTAAATTCTAAAGAACATTTAAAAACCCTAAATTCTCCTATACATAGTCTTTCGACCTCTGGAAATAAGTTGGTGCTTGTGCTGCCAAAGAAAAGGTGTCCAGTTTTTGTCCCTGCTTCCTAACACACAGGGCTACTATAACCCTGTAACTTCCTCAATGATAAGGATGATAGGCAAAATCTTGTTTCATTTAGTGTTGGTCCCAGATACCTGGCACACAGCTTCAAAATCCAGGACTCTACTGAGTGAAGACTTTTGTACACTAATGAGATGGGTATTGGGGGTAGATCCCTGATAGCTTCACTTTAGCATGGAGGTTGGACATCAGAAAGATCTAGTGATGACTGGAGTGTTGGATTTCAGTCCCACACTGAGTTCCAGTGGTGAGACAGGGGCTGGGGTCTGAGTTACCCACCAGTAGAGAATGGATTAGTCTATCATGGATACTCAGAGTCTCTCCAGGGTAGTGAACACCTCCATGTTCTACCCCTGCTCCAAGGGCTGGGTGCCCTGAACCCTTGCTCCACTCAGCTCTTCTGGCTATTCATCTCCATTCTTTACAATAATAGCCTTTGAAATAAACTGTTAGCACAAGTGAAGGGGCTCCTGGATCTTATGAGCAGTTTTAGCAAATTTTCAAAACTGTAAAGGGAGCTGTGGAAATCCCACGTTATCAACAGCTGGTCAGAAGAGCAGGAAATTTTGGATTTGTGATTAGTGTCTGAAATCAGGCTGTCTTTTGAGATTGAGACCTTAGCCTGTAGGGTCTGTGCTAATGTCAGATAGTTAACATCATTATTAAACTGAGTTGTAGGACACCCAGTTGGTATCTGGAGAATTGGAGAATGTTGTTGTGGGGAGAAAATGCACATTTGATATCAAAAGTGCAAATAAAAAGAACAGTGTAGCTGGACGTGTTGGCACACAGCTATACTCCCAGCAGCTCGGGAGGCTGATGCAGGAGGATCGCGAGTTCAGAGCCAGCCTTAGCAAAAGTGAGGCACTAAGCAACTCAGTAAGACCCTGTCTCTAAATAAAATACAAAATAGGGCTGGGTATGTGGCTTAGTGGTCAAGTGCCCCTGAGTTCAATCCCTGGTACCAAAATAAACAAAAACAAAAAGAACAGCGTATTATGTAGTACTAAACTTGTAAATACATCAACTTAATACCAATAACAGATAAAGATATTTAAAAAGAATACCAAAGAAATAATGTGAACATCACTATTCGTAAAGAACAGTGGAACAGAGAGCCAAGGTATGTATCAGAAGAATGTTCTACAATATAGCCTAAAATACTAGAATATCTTTGCAATTAAAAACATCTGATCATAGGAATGGTTGCTTAAAAAGCAATTTCTAAGTTACTAATTTGGTATTTGTATATAATGTTTGATATATGCATAGCATGTAAAGGGTTTTCAATTATGGGGTGATGTAATTCTCTTAAAAACCTTGCAAGACATGTAGTATTATACCCAACTTTTATATTTAAAAAAATGAGGTGAACAAATGTTAGGTAATTTGTTTTAGGTCACCCAGGCAAGAATTTGTGGACATGTGTTTCAAATTCAGATAGTCTATCACAGAGTCTGAACTCTTGACCATAATATTCTACCTTTTTGAAAATTGAGTAGTAAATCCCAATAAGAATCTAGGTCTGGAATCAGTGAGCAATGGTTCATGAGCTAAATCTAGCTGTCACCCTGTTTTTGTGAATGAAATTCTGTCAGGAGCCAACTCTCCAATTCTACATTCTCTGTACCTACATTCTTGTTAACAATTATCACCATGTCGTCCATAAACTCCAAGTACTTTCTGTGTGGGTCATTTTCAAAACACAAAAAAGCTTGCTAATTTGTCTAGGTGAAATAGGAATGAAAAAATACTATGAAACACTATAGCAAAGAGTTAGAATTATAAAACATTTACCAGTATTTCCATTATTACCATTATATTCATCTTTGCTATTGAAAATAGCATGGAAGAAAAGGAGGTATTCAGCATGTATACATTAGAAGAGCTCCCAATCCCATTTATATTGCTATTCTATACATAGAAAACACAAGTAAACAAAAGAGAAACACCTCCTACACACTAGAATGCAAACATGTGACTGAATGAAAAGTAAAAACACAAAGATTTTTCTCAATGTTAGCAATAAACATCTAAAATATAAATATACCTCTTTAACATCAAAAAATACCGATAAGCTACTTAGGAATAAATTTAACAAAAAAGGCGCACATTTTCTATATATATAAACTTATGTGGTCTTATAAAGAATCCAAAACAAGACATGAATAAATAAAAGTTGTAACATTTCTGGCATGTGAAAGCCTTAGCGTCATAAAAATGTCAATTAAAAAATAGCCAATGAATTTAACACACTACCAGTTGGATTCTGACTTTGAAAACTGAATGAAATGACCTAATTGTTCACATGAAACGAAGTATGTGGTAATCCTATGAAACTGTGATATAGATAAAGTACAGATCGTGGAGTTGTCAAGGCTGGCATTCCATTTAAAATGGATAATATACAGAAAGAATGTTTAAGTGTTAGATACTTGGCTTATTTTTTTTAACCTGACTTTGCTTCTCTTTTTTTCACTTAGCATAATCAATACTAACCTTTAACTGGATCAATAAATGTCTCTGGAGCCCAGAGTAAATATATGAGCACAGTTTCTTTCTCTTGAAATATCTGTACACAAATACTTATTTAAGATATTTGTTCCATCTTGTGAAAAAATAGATTATTTTTATATTAGGAAAGCAAACCATCCCATCTGTTACCTCAAAATCAATGTTGGCGCTGCAGTTACACACCATAATTGGACCAATAACTTTCAGTACTTCCTTTCTGTTCTCATTTTGAACACTGAACTTGGGAAAACATGGGTGCCAGGTCTGAGAAACATAACCTATAGGTACACCAGGAGGAGCTTGAACTTCTATCTACAAAAGCAAAAGGACATTTGTGAATATAATTATCACTGTCATAATATCTACTAGTAGCTTTCATTTACTGAGCACTTTTTCAATGTCAGATATTGTTGCAATGCCCAACACATCCTCACTAGGTCAGTACTATTTCTTTCCATCCTTTATAGAGGACCTGACTAAAGAAGGCAGGGGTAAATAAACTTGCACCAGATTCTTCGGTTTATGGAAGAGATGAGCAGAAATTCAGGCAGACTGCACAGATAGTGTTCTAAAGCATTGATCTCCACTTACATGGTTTTCAAGTTCCCTACTTTCAAAGACTGTCTAAATTGTTAAGGGACTGTTTTCTTAAACTCCTTTAAAACCACTGACTTATATGTATGGACAGATCTCTGCTCAATGGTGCAATTTTCAAATATGAGCATTCATGCTACTATAATAAAAAGAATCCAGCCATTGGAATTTTGACTTATTCATTAGCTGGGTGAGCATGACGGTGCCTCACTGTGCTCACCTGGAATGACCTTTTGAAAAGTTCAAGGTAACAGGATGCATGTTAATGCACTATTCAACTGCACAGCATTTCCCATCCAACTCTTTGAGGCCAAAATTTGTACTAAATTATTCCTATCCCAAATGATGTGGAAAGCAAAGTAATTAATGAATAATGAATGATAGGAATCACTTGATGGGAATAATTCAGCTATCCTCTCAAAGTAAGTACAGAGTTAAGACCTCGAATAACTGTTTGCCTGTGTTATCTCTGTGTCCTGGTTTCTCAGCAATCTGTATAGGATGACTGAGTTGCAGACCTGTGGGATCCCACACATTTCTTCTTCCATGTGCTCTTAGAATGGTATTCTACGATATTCTCAAAGGTGTAACTCCATCAATTTTGATCATGCTTATCATAGTCATTGGGTATAAGGTATAAAGAATTCTCTCATCTCTGAGCTATTGATCAACCCTATGGGGAAAACTATTTAGGGACAGAGGACTATTGGTTACATGCCTTCCTTTCTATGCAATTGACTAAATACTAACTCTATAGCTCATGGTCACTTTGCCATTAGATCTCATTTGGTTATGCAAGTTCCATGAAAGGGTGAAAATTCTTACTGAACTACTTCACAGACTTTTCTAATAATTGCTCACAGACCTTTTGCAGGCAGCAGGGGAAGAAACAGCTATTACATCGTAGTGGTCTCTTCAGAATTATGATTTCTTGACCTGAAAGAGTAAGGATCTTTATGGTAAAAGGCCTGTTATACCCACAGAAATTGCGAGTGCAGCAATCGTTATCTTCCACGGCAAAGTAGATTGTCTGTTTCAGTCTGTCCTTTATTTCATATCTGTTATTAGTTTCGAAACCTGTGATGGCTAAAGACAAAAAAAGAAGAAATCACAGTCACCAGTATGTTAAAAATGTTGAATATGTCTTAAGATGTTGTAATATCTAGCTGGATCAGTGGTGAATGCTATTCCAAGTAGAAGAGGAAAGATGAAAAAGGGATATTGTTCAGAGATGATCAGAGTGAGAAAAAAATGCAAAGGGTAAGGGTGAGAAGAGATATTAATGTACAAAGAATTTGAATCAATATGAAAAATATGGAAAAGAAAACAAGTCACTCTCCTGGTATCGCGCTACAGGTGGGTACAGTGGTACTGGCTACATAGATAAAATGTTCACGTAGTGGTAGTTTTCACATGTTAGGGAGGGTCTCTAGGATGTTTTCTGTATCCATATTCTATGAAATACCACATCAAAACAATGGGTTGGAGATTTATTTAATAAACCATATTTGTATCTTATTTTTTGCCTTTGTGTTTGAGCAATGTGGCAATGGGTGGGGATTGCTCTCAATGGGAGAGAGTGAAAGTGGAAGGTGAATTAGACCATCACATGGGGCCCACAGCACCCTGGTTCAGCTCAGCAGGATGTGTCGAGAAGTGAGAAGTGGGAGATGGGTATTAGGCAGGAGGAAAGGGACAGGACCAGGCTAGGGAACTAGGGCTTCAACTCGAAATATCTAGATGGTGGGCATCCCAAGGTGAACACAGCACCTCAGGTAGCTCATCGTTTCATGAGGGAAAGGGAGGAGTGACGGATGCTGACACCAAAACATCACCTTACCAAAGAAATTTCCCCATAGATCCACATGGTGGAAACCTTACATGCAACCAGAGGGACCCTGAACAGTTGAATTTGTCCTTCACAAGTCCTATCACTGTAGCCTCTCTCAAGGAATTTGAGGGGACTCAAACTGGCCTAGTCTTGGCTTTTAAAGGACTATCTTTAGTCACAACATCTGCCACAAGCTGAGGTTTTTGAAAAAGCTTAAAAACTAATTTTAAAAATTAAATTTATTGGGCTGGGGATGTAGCTCAAGCGGTAGTGCGCTCGCCTGGCGTGCGTGCGGCCCGGGTTCGATCCTCAGCACCACATACAAACAAAGATGTTGTGTCCTCCGAGAACTAAGAAAAAAAAATATTAAAAATTCTCTCTCTCTCTCTGTCCCCCTCTCTCTCACTCTCTCTTTAAAAAAAAAAATAAATTTATTTCTGAGAGGGCATCTATTAACCAACTTGTGGCTTGATGACGTAGCTTAATCTCAAAACTTTTATACTTGTGTCTGCAAAATGAGATCAACAGTCTTTCAAAATCTCAAGTTTCCTTTCAGTTACATGGGAAAAAAATGAAATCAAAAGCATCTACAGTTATATTGTTAGCATCTATTAAGTTTTCAGTTAGGCGAAGGTTTAAGTGCTTGTCATAATTTCAGATGCCAAAAATAAACTAGTACTTTTCATATTACTCACAACAGATGAATTTAAAGATATCTCTTTTTAAAATTAAGAATTAAAAACTAGTGAATCTGTCACTATATATTCTACATTAAAGACATATACTGAAATATACATAAAGCTTATATATCTAAAAAAATAGAAATGGAATGCTATATAATATATAGTGACTGGCCTTTTGGATTTTATAATCCCAGTAATGTATACCATAGAATAGAATTTTTTTTTAATTCAGAATACAAATTATTTAAAAAGTTGTTGCTTTCTAAAGAAAAAAAAAAGTTATTTTAAAGAATGGAAACCACACCAAAACATTATAAATATCTAATAATTTATAAGCAATTTAAACGTGAAAGATGACAATTGTGCATTTTAACAAAATTGATTACTCTGATAATACAGTTCATGTTCTAATGTCTACCAGTGGAATACAACTTTCTACCAGTGGAAAAGGTGAATATGGGTCTCTAACAAACCACCGGAGTTTCTATTATGCCTTGATATCTGCAAGGAGGACGCCATCATTCATACATCTACCTGGGCCTCTTTCCTTGGCAAACATCCTGAAGTATTTTTGGCTTTGTGGGTTTATTCCTGAAACTGGGAGCCCTGGATACATTGGGCCCACACAGGAGCAGCAGCGCTCTTGCAGGAAGAAGCATCCAGACCCGTGGTGAGCATCTGCCAACCCTGTACTGTCCCCATAATCCCCGGGGAACCCAGAGCCCATGGACCACACATTCCACTGGGTTCATCTCATCCCAGAAGAAACTGTGGGCATGAACAACAATTTTTCCCAAACATCCCCATTTGAATTCAGAAGATCACTCACTTTGGAAATGTACTAAAGCAGCTGAACTAACACACGTGATTGTGTGCCATTCTCAAAGTGATCTCAAATTGGGAGAACAGAGCTGAGCTTGTAGAAACCAGTAAAATGATCAAAACTTTTAGCATGACTTGGAGAGAGAGAAGGAGAAGAGCAAAATTACATCTTGATAGTTTTCTTCTAGTTTAGTTTCTACATCATAAGGACAGATGTCAATAAAAATAACATTTACTATAACAACATTTACTATTGTAAATAACACTTATTAAGTAAATTTTATTTGATTAGAAATGAATTGCTGATGACATTCGTGGTTTGCTTATTCTGAAGAGACATTTGCACATTAATACGTTTATCATCCTATGTCATCTAGAGTGCTGTATTTGTGGGAGTTCATATGGTTTCATCTGCTTAATATTCTGTCTTTCTAAAAATGTGAAGAATACAGTGAATACATACCTTCCAGAATTTTAACTTGCTGCTGAACCAGTAACTGATCTATCTATTAGAGTAAAAACAAAATTAAGAATTTCAAATGTTTCAGCCAACCAATCAATATTCATAATTCATTGTTTAGTACTACATGTTAACATTTATTCATATTAAATTTTTATTATAGTCTATATTACTTTTTAATGTAAAATTATAGTTAACATGTTTTAAATTGAAAATATGTATTTGAAAGTATTCACTATTGATGAAGATAAATTTAAGTGAATTAAAGTTGACTTATTCTGGTATTTATAAAAATTAGAGCACAGTGCTCTTTTGAGATGAGGTGTATAAAATATGAACAATTTTTAATCCACTTAAAGAATTTTTCTGCAAGTTTCAAAATTATTCTTTTAAGTGTACTTGATATCATCATTTGTGGTAAATAAGATTTCAACACATTTTATGACCTTGATTTTTAAAAATATATACATTTCAGGGTATTTTGTGGAAAGATGAGTGGTTAAACACTCCTTAAGTGCATTGTGAGAAAGTAAGCTAGTAGGAAAGAGACAATTCATTTACGCAAACATCAGTTTTTATCATGGAAATATCTATTTGTTTATAGATTAGACATATAGAACTTCATAGTGTATTTTACTTACCTTCATAGTGCTATTTTACTTACATTGCTAAATAAGCTATCATGTAATACTGCAAAATTCAACATTTCTTTTTCCTTGTTGTTGATATTTATAGTAAACATTGTATTGATTTTAAAAATTAATAATTATAAGAATATGATCATCATGTTACACATAAACACTCTTTTTGGTACCACTTACTGAAGCTGAACTCTTAAGATTTATAAAAAGTTTTTTTTCACCTGTCAAGGAAATTATTCAGTATTAATATTAAAGGGCATGGGGTCCAGAATCAAGGTACCAGGATAAAAGAGCCAGACCTGCTTCCTTAGGTTTTAAACACTGAGCAAGCTGTATATTGTCTCTGGACCTCAGCTTTATCTTGTGTAAAACAGAATATTATAGGTTCTATACACCACACAGTATAAGGATTCAGTCAATACAGGCATTATGCTTAGAACAAAGCCTAGAAAATAGTGCTAAACAAGTGTTTGCTTTTGATTTCAAGCATACACTATATGCAAGATAATAGAAAACACAATTAGCAAAGACATTCGTATTTTGTTTCAAAGTAAACTGAATCTAAAAGAATTGGAGTGATCTATTAACCAAACATGATGTTACCATTTCCAAAGATAATTAATAAAAAGAAAATAATTGCTTTATCATTATAACTAATTATTTTATCATTATAACTTTTATAATTAATAATTTTATCATTATAACTAAGTTGGTAAGTAAACTGGAAGCACAGTTTTTTGAGTATTTTATGTATTTGAAATTACCAGAATTAAATGTTCTAATCCAGGTGGGCAGTTCAGAGGTGGTGGCACAGGCATCGATAGTGTCCCTGGAAGTCCACCAAACTGTGAAAAGCTATATGGTGGGAGTGGAATGTCAGCCCAGGGTTCTGGGTAAGCACTTGTGGTCCCAGGATAGGAATCCTCGGGCTCTGGGTTACCAGACTGTCCTAAAGTTTCTAAAATATGAAAAAGAGAAATAATTTGTAATTATACAGAAAAAAAATAGAATTACAAAGCCTTTAAGAATTACCTGGCCCTCCCATCTCATGAGAAAAGGGAAATTGCATGGAAATGAAGGGAGACCCTCATTGCTATACAAAATTACATATAAGAGGTTGTGAGGGGAATGGGAAAATAAACAAGGAGAGAAATGAATTACAGTAGATGGGGTAGAGAGAGAAGATGGGAGGGGAGGGGAGGGGGGATAGTAGGGGATAGGAAAGGTAGCAGAATACAACAATTACTAATAGGGCATTATGTAAAATTGTGGATGTGTAACCGACGTGATTCTGCAATCTGCATTTGGGGTAAAATTGGGGGTTCATAACCCACTTGATTCTAATGTATGAAATATGATATGTCAAGAGCTTTGTAATGTTGTGAACAACCAATAAAATAAATTTAAAAAAATAAATAAATAAATAAAAAAGAAAAAAGAAAAAAGAATTACTTGGCTATCTATAAATCAAACTCTGACTCAGAAATCCTATGTCTGTGAAATTTAAAGTGTGATTTTATTTTTCAGAGCTTTTTACATAAAACATGCTTGGTTTCACATCCTCCTCTATTTTGAGGGGGGTGGCTGTGAATAGAATTGGCCACAGCCTTCTCCTTCCACTTTTAGATTTCCCTTTCCATCTTAGATGGAAAATATGCTTTCATACCTGAGTGTGCGAAAGAACATCAACAATGATGGAAAGTAAACTGCATAAAGATTCTGGTATGTCTTCATGAAAATCAGAGTTGTCATTGGGAAACCCAAAATAAAGGCACGAGTCAGTATTTCTAAGAGCATCTTCACTTTAGTGTGGAAGGAGCCAGGGATGTTGCTATACACCTGAAACTACCCAGAACATTTCCCAGATAACAAGAATTGTCCAGTCCAAATATTATAGTGCTATCTATCATTGAGAAGACTCAGTATATAGAGAAAAGCATGGCATTCCTTTTAATTGATTCCAAACACCTGTCTGGGTTAGTAGTTTGCCTGGGGTTTCGGTCTGCCGAGTATTCTTTCCTAAGTTATGTTCAATACTTTTTTAAGAAATCAATTATAATATTTTGGTTAGAAATTTAAATTTTGCACTTTCAGTTATCTGAAAAAATATACTTTGAAAACAAAGAGGGCAAAAAGCTAGAGCAGCATTTCATGAGTATTTATGAAGCAGAATAGAGGAAGAAATTTGGTAAGTATGTTCTTTATGTTCCATGCAAATGTGTGTTTGCAGTGCTGCTTCATTAGCTTATTTGCATAGTCCACAGACTAGCAACTCCTGAGGAATGGAATATCATTTCAAAAGACTGAGGTCCACAATATTACAGCACTGAGTCATGCAAAAATACCTAGAACAGAAAATAAATTTGAATGGAAAACTGAAAATGAATTTGCATATCACTAAAAAACAAGACTTCACAAACAAGTTAAACATATTAGCAACTTACAAATATCACTTTTGGATTTCATTCCTTTTTTTTTTTTTTTTTTTTTGGTAGTGGAGATTGAACTCAGGGGCATTCAACCACTGAGCCACATCCCCAGCCCTTTTTGTATTTTATTTAGAGACAGGATCTCACTGAGTTGCTTAGCAAAGCCTCGCCTCCTGAGCTGCTGGGATTACAGGTGTGCAGCACCATGCCCAGTTGGATTTTATTTCTTTTAAAATAAAAGAATATTTATAGATGATAAGTAATGTGACAGGATCCATTGAAGAATGAGGAGAAACTGTTATCAAGAAGGCAGCTGCTCTCTGGCTGCTGACAGTTATCTTTGGGTAGTAAAAAAATAAATTTTCAAAAACATTTTCAGATTTACCTGATGGGAAAAAAGAACACATCAGGTCAGCAGCAGGGTAAGAGGCTGTTACTTTAGGCAGATAGAATTCCTGTTGTGACCCAAAAGATGACAAGGGAAAAGCTCTAGTGAGAACAGTTCCAAGAGGAAGGAAAAGAAAAATGCAAAAACTCCGACTTTGGGAATGAATGTGTCATGTTAGGAAAACAGAAACATCATCAGGAGAAGAATAGGGTTGGCTATCAGTAGAACAGTAGGAAACAGCTCCTCTCTGGGACCTTAGGAAGATCTGGTGTTTTCTTCCAAGTGTGATTGGCAGGAATTGGAGGATTCTGAGCAAAAAAAGTGAGATCTGTCATTTATATCTCACAAAGGTTTTAGGAGTGCTGAGCATTAGACACCTAAACACAGATACAAATGACAACCTCTCAGAAGTATTAAAAAAAAAAAAAAAAGAAAGAAAACTACATGAGAAAGACAAGTTAACCATAAATTTAATACAGGGAGGAAAGAAAACACTTAAATTACTTACTTTTCTTGTCCATGGTTTACATAGTCCTGGAAAAGAAGATTTGATATTAGCACAATATCTACAAGTTCAAATATGACTGTAGAAAAAAAGGTGCTCTAAACTACACAGTCACATTCATGGAACAGTCCTCTCTATTAACCTCATCTAGCCTCACCTAGTCCTTTAAACCTCTGGGTGGGGCCCTATTTCCCATGCTACTTTGAGTAGGATTTCAGAAGTTGTTGGGTGGCCCATGATGGCAGACACTTTCTAAAAGCTTTTGGGGGAGAAGATCCAATGATGCAAAAAATTATGAAGGAACACTGTAAGCCTGTGACCCCCCACTGCCAACCAAGCTAAAAACTGCAGCCTTCAGGACCTACACATCCAGAGGAAGCCAGTGTCCCGCCTCTGAGCTGGGATTCAGGAACAGACCAGCACGGGAGCAAGAAAGGGGAACTCGCAGGGCACACTGGGTGATTATCTCTAGAAATTCCACATCCCATGGTCTGTTCTGCACAACGCGAGCAACAAATATGAAAAGGCCTGACTCATTTTGTGCCTCTGAGTCCTTGTCTAATGAGTACCAAGTGAAACATTCAGCCCTGATGCGTGCTTTGGTCAGAGATCATTCTCATCTTGAACAGAAATTCTAGAAAGAGAAAATAAAACACAGGCTAAAATAGTGTGCATTTGTTCCCTGATTACTTTCTTTGTCCCAGTTTGGTTTTATTACATCTTCAACTATAGTTAAAAGTATGTGAAACAGTATTGAAGATAAAGGTTCCGTCCTCATTTTCCCGTGGCTTTTAGAATTTTAGTAATCACACAATATCTCAGGCATTAAAAATGGCACATCATAAGCTCTGGTGTAATGTGTTAACTGACCTTTGTACCTATAGAGGTGCTTGCTGGAGGAAAGGGGGATTAACAGAGCAGTAGAAGAAAGCTATAGATACCAGTTATGATCATGTGACCAGTTTCAGAAACAAGGACTGTAATGATAAGATTATTTCCTCCACTTTTAGCTATGTCCGATGTGTGTGTGCTTTCCCTACTCTCTTCATCTCATATCATGTAACATAAGATGTACAGATGATATATCACAGTGTTCAAGCATTTTTTTTTAATCTGACATCATAGCATTTAAGTTAAGGTATAACAAGGAAAAGAGTAAAAGTCACTCAAGGACTTTATGTCCTCTTCTGGGAAGACACCCCAGTGCATGTTCAATTATACTTGGGGTAGCTAGGTTATAAATTTATTTTAAGAGAGGCATATGAATGGCATATTAATAAGGGTAGACATGTGATGGATAATTTCATGTGTTAACTTGACTGGCTAGAGTGTACTCAGATTAAACCTTATTTCCAGAGGTATTTAGATGCTTTTTGATGAAGCAAGCACTTGGGTCTGTGGAATGAATTATTAAATTTCCCTACACAGTGTGGGTGAGCTTCATCTACTCTTTGAGAGTCTGAGTAGAAGAAGAGGTGGAGGAAAGAGGAATCCAACTCCTCCTGCCATTTTGTCTGTGTTCTGGTCTCAGTGTTTCTGGCTCTCAGGCCTTCAGACCCATGCTGGTGTCTGCATCATTGACTCCCCGGGTACTCAGATCTTTGGATTCAGACTGAATTTCATCCCTGGATTTTCTTTTTTTTTTTTTTCTTTTATTATTATTAGTTGTTCAAAACATTACAAAGCTCTTGACATATCATGTTTCATACATTTGATTCAAGCAGATTATGAACTCCCATTTTTACCCCGTATACATATTGCAGATTTACATCGGTTACACATCTACTTTTTACATACTGCCATACTAGTGTCTGTGTCCCATTTACAAACTGTTGAATATGGGACTTTGCATAAAAAATTGTATGAGTCAATTTCTTATTAAAAAAAAAAAAACCTCTGCATTGTTCTGTTTCTCTACATAACTCTAATACAAAGGATCATGGACCTATTCCAAGCACAACATTACTCAACTGGGGAAAATGACTGAGCTATGTTCTAGTGAAATTAGTTAATTAAGTTAACATGATAACTAAATAACTGCTTCCAGTGTTCTTACTAAAAAACAAATGCTAAAAAGACTTCATGGAAAAAGAAAACATATTTATGCAGTACCAAAAGAAAACAAGTCTATAACCAAAATCATATTGTGCCATTGGAATCATAATCACTCCAAGAAAAATACAAAACTTTGTCACAATCTAATTACACTTCTCCCTAATTCTGTTTAGGGGCAGCTTTGGAGAAAATTGAGTTATTACCTATTATGTACATCTAAGTATATCATTGTCAAATTCATTCTGGACTGTTTTATCATTGTAAACCTCTACCAGCAGGGAGAGGGTGAAACAGCATACAGGATATCCAATTCCAGCTTCATAGTTCATATCGTCATTGTCAAATAAAACTTACTGCAAGCTCTTGGTTTTGTTTGAACTCCTGTACAAAGCCCTAACAGACCAAAGCAAAATGGAATCACTCATGATAAAATTCCATGTCACCAAACTGAAGCTAAGTTGTTTATCTGAGCTTCTAGAAATCAGGAAAAGATTGTTAACTGCAAACAGCTGGTTTTAGCTAGCATAGTCAGGGCCCCCACCATAACTATTTTAAGAAGAGCAACCTGAAGTTACCAGTTGTTAACCAACTTGTCTTTTATTTTTATTGTGTTATATATGACATCAGAATGCATTATAATTCATATTACACATATAGAGCACACTCTGGTTGTACCCAAAGTATATTCATACCATTCTTGTCTTCAGACATGTATTTAGGGTAATGATGTCCATCTCATTCTACTGCCAACTTGTCTTTAATGTTATATGGTTTCATAGTTCCCTCTTAAGCTGCTTTATAAAAACCGACTGTTCAGCCATTCCCAGTGTAAGTTTTCTATTTTTAGTCAAAAAACTGCTTTATTCATGGGTTGCTACTAAAAGCTCATTAAACCTGTCCATTCAATTTGTTGAAATTTTGTGTTTTGATAAAGCTAAACCATTTGATCCATTTCCTGGGATCTTGAAGTTTCTGTTTGAATGCTTTCAAAATGTACTAATGTAAAATCTAGAACCCAAAGGGAAGCATTTATAATTTTAGAAGATCCTAAAATTACTGTCCTTATAAAGTTGGCATAAACTAAATTTGGGTTGTAGTTCTGAATTTACTTCTCAACTGCCTAAGAACAAATCTTTCTAACCCAAACACAAGATAAACCAATTCATGTTCTTCTCAAGCCCTAATATGATGGTGTATGTTTTAAATTATTTTAGCACAACTTTACTGCTCTCAAAACTTTCACCAGAAGTCCAGGTCTCTAGCTCCCTAACAATAAGTGAGAATAAGATTTTGTTTGGGGAGAAGAAAAGTAATGGGAGTAGGCCAATGAGACAAGGCAACATTGCTTGAGGTAAATCAAAAATCAAATAATTTCCATGTTCTTGTAGGTATGTTTGTGGGTAACTTGCATGCATTCAAAGAAGGTTTGATTAACTTCTGAAGAGAAAAACATTTCATCTGTTGTGGTTTCATTGTGGTTGGGGTAACAGTTAAGCTGAACAATAACTGTTTTCTTTTAAAATATGGACATGATAAGAGTTGGTGAGCATTTGAGTACATCGCTGCCCATACCTGTAATATATGAGACAGAGGCCTTTTACAGAGGCTGATTATAATTGCAATCTTATAACAGGGAGTCTTCCTATAAAAATCTACTTCTGTATTTCATGTTCAACAAAACTAGACAAAATAGGCTTAGAACCAATTTGGGATAGTTACTTTGTAGTAAGCTTTGAATTAAAACATAGATCCTACATCAACTAGGATAAAACGAGATTGCAGTGGCCAAGTGTTTAAAAAACTAAGCAGTAAACCAAAGAGCCAAAAGACACAAAAAACTGATCTTCAAAGTTAGTTTTTCTCATTTGACTTGTGTATTTATTCTTTTTCCTTTATTTTTAATTGTAACTGGACACAATATCTTTATTTTATTTATTTATTTTTATGTGGTGCTGAGGATCAAACCCAGTGCCTCACACGCGCTATGCAAGCGCTCTACCACTGAGCTACAACTCCAGCCCAGGGCATATTTATTCTTGAAAAGCCTTTCTGGACAACCCACTGCTGCCTCATAAATTTGAGGTGTTTACTTTATTACCTATAAATGAGCAAACAAAGCCTGTAAGTAAATATACGATAGTTACTTAATGTCATAGAAATAAATAACTAGCTACATAACTTAAATGATTCCTGATTCCAGGGGCAAGTTCTTGGCACTCATGCTCATTGAAAAAATAAAGACATTCTCCCAAATGGCCAACTTTCAGTAAAAATTTTTAAAAGACTGTCATTACATAAGACTGAAAAGGCTTGAATTTCAATTTACGCTTGTGGTCATGTAGATTTTACTTACATAGGCAAAACTTTTTTCTAAGAACTTTTCAAAAACAAAACTTGGAAAATGGAAATAACAATTGTTAGTGCTGATTAATTTAAGTACTTTTTTTTAATCTATCATTCTTCAAATAGTCTTATGTGTGCATATAGACACACAATGTACACATACATATTCATTTACAAATTTATAAATATTCACTTAGCTTGTATCCTATTATTCAAGAAACATTAATTGAAGGCACAGGGCTTGCAAATCACTATATCAGACACTAGGAAAACATGGAACACAGTTACTACAAATATGTGATATTTATTATTTATTATAAACATGTAAAATACACATGTAGAGATATAATTGTATTTAAATATTTACAATACATTAAGTACTCTGAGTAAAAAATAATGATGCTAGAAGAAAGGGCTATGAGGGCAATGATTTAGTTGATAGTGACAGTGATATTGTCAGGCAACTCAGATCTGAGTTGAAAAATGTCTACAACCATCCACTGGGTGGTGTCCTGGGTGTGGGTTGTATCTGGAGTGACTGTGCTCTAGCTATGGGAACCTCCAGAGCACAAGTCCTGAGGCTGGAAGTATTTTGGCTCATTCAGGCAATGAGAGATCTGGGAGCAGAGGAGAGAGAGCTCCTTGAGAGTTTGTTCCTGCTTGAGTGGCTCGTGATTTTGTGCCCAGCCAGACTGCGGCAGGTGAGGATGGTTTTCTATCCAAACCTAGAATCCTACTCATTTCATTTTTCATTCCCATGTGTATGTTCATTGTTCAAAGCCCTACAATTATTGCAAGTGTCAGGGTGGCATTAAGAGAAAGTTCTGCTGTGAGGCAGGATCAGGAAGGGGAAGGAGCTCTGATCTGCCTAAGACCTCTCACCAAGCTGCGGCTCTCTAACATGTCTCCAGTTGGGAAATGTGAAATGCTAAGCACTGGTTCCTGGAATTGGGAAGTGGTCCTGCCCAGACTTCCAGGAATGCCAGTGCATCAATAAAGCCACCTGGGATTCAGAAGTTCAGCTGGGAGCAGCAGGCACTTTGTCAAATGCTTGTAATAATGGGAGCGAGCTTTCCCTGGGATGTTCTGCAGTGCCAGATGGGGCTCCTGCACCTTATATTAATGCACACAATGCTCTGTCTTAATTTGGTGGTTCTTGTAATAGTTACACAATTTTAGAGATTTCAGAGATGAGGCAGCTGAAGGAACACGAGTGAAGACACTGGCCCAGAGTCCACAGCTGTAAGACAGTAGAGACAGGATTGAAACTGACATGTGACTCTGAAGCAAAGGGTTCACCCACCTGCCACCTACCGCTCTGTCTTCCCTATTCATCTGGTGTTCTGGATTGCCAAGCAGAGTTTGAGCTGCAGCCATAACTCCAATTAATGTTTGCTGTTCAGTGGCAGCTAGCAGCTTTACTTACTCCCTCCTCCTATTACCCCATGATGCTGTCAGAAGCTCTGAGCTCACCTTCTGGCCTCAATTCAGAGACGCTCTCTGAGCTATGAAGCACACAGCAGTGTGCAAGGAGAGCCAGGCCGGCTTTTCTCATTCCTGGACGCGCCTTGCCTTTGAACTGCCTCTGGGCTGGGCCAGGGCTACCACCGAAACAGCTAGGACCCCTTGGCGAGGGCCCTCTCTACTTCCCGGGCCCTTCTCCCCCACTCCATCAAAAAGAATGAGGCAGCCGAAGTCTCTTCTACACAATCCAGGCAGACCCGCCCTGGTAGGCGACAGAGAAGGGCGTCCACCATCTGACTGTCGCTGTCAATGCGCAGCCCCCCAGGAGACCTGGTCCTGGAACCGTGTACTGGGCAGCGACTCTCCTCCTGTCTGCCAGGTACAGCCATTGCACAACCTCTCCTGAAGAAAACTGGAAGGAGGCCTCGAAGTGACCTCACCGTGGCTCCTGGTTTCGTTTCCCGGATCCTCCGTGTGCAACACGACTTCCTTCCCCGTAGTCCCGGTGCCGGTGCCCCAGGTCGCGAGTAGCTAGTAGGACAGCCAAACTGGAGGCGGGACGGTCGCTGGGCTGCAGTGGGGAGCCAACGGCCCCGCCCATTTTCTTTCTTTTTTTTTTATTTTTTTATTTTTTTTTCTTGGCTGAAAATTTTAATGATGAATCATTCTGAACCAAGACAAATAATGCTAAGTTCTTAATTGCAGTTGTTACCTCCAGAGAATTAAATAAAATAATTAACTGATGACAAGCAAAAGACTCGTAAAAAGTTACTAAGGCAGAGTAACCAAAAACAGAGACGTCAAACACTATGTTAGAAATAACCATCATAAAATTTGCCCATCAAGCAGTACACAAAGCATTCATTTTAGTTTGCTGCTTCTTTTCACTTAGAATTTTTAGAGTCTAGTCAAGAGAAGGAAGCGTTGCGATGCACTTAGTTCAAACTGTCCTCCTCAAATTGATACCTCAGCAATTTGGGGGGAAATAGAGCCATCATAAGGTAAAGTGGAGAAGAGTCTTTTCCCCTCATTTTGATGACTAGCATTCACAGTGGAATTTTTTTTTATTTTAACTTCTGGTTGTGCTAACATGCTCTTTAAGTTACTTTAATTTATAGGTCACATTCACACCTAGTATGTTTTCTTTTTTTTTTTAATTTTTTTATTGGTTGTTCAAAACATTACATAGTTCTTGATATATCATATTTCACACTTTGATTCAAGTGGGTTAGGAACTCCCATTTTTACCCCGTATACAGATTGCAGAGTCACATCAGTTACACTTCCACTGATTTACATATTGCCATACTAGTGTCTGTTGTATTCTGCTGCCTTTCCTATCCTCTACTATCCCCCCTCCCCTCCCCTCCCCTCCACTCTTCTCTCTCTACCCCCTCTACTGTAATGCATGGAAGGAAAGGTGCAGAAGAGGGTAGATGAGACTGTCACAGATCACAGCACTGGTGATGGATGGCATTATTGGTACTTCTCCATTGCGGTTCTCAAGTTGAAAATTCCTGTGTTGATGACCTCAAACATACATGGGGTCGCGCACACACACGAATTTTCAAGCGCTTACTAAGCATTTACTAATTGTTCACATAAACCTAAATATGACGCATGAGCATGATTGACTCGATGTTGACTAAATTGTCAACTCTGCAAAAATGATAATGTTTACCAGTGTCACCAAGAGTTATCTCATCTGTTGTCACATCTCTTTAAGTGCAGAGAGCGATATTACAAATATTTTAGAGTTAATATAGAGTGCTGAGTGTATTTCCTCATTGGCAATGAGTGCTCTGAATCTGTTGGCTTTACATACTGGTTATAATCCAACAGTAGGGAACAGCGCTGTAATTTACATTCTCAACTCTTCTCATTTTTCCTTGAGGTGTGTTTTGAAATTCAGTAGTCCAGATTACATGAGAAGGTTTTTTAATCAGTGGGGAAAATACAGTTATGTAGACATACTAGGAGGTCAATTTGAAATATGAATAAATGCACTCATAACTAGCAACACTCCTTATCTGTAATTTGAAATACTACCTGCAATCTGTATTGCCAAAATATCAAATTTACAACTGAGGAATGCCTATTTAATTTCACCTGTTAGAAACTGAAAAAAAAAATTTGGGAAATTTATAGGTGGGGTTTGCTTGGTCTTTGATAACAGTCTATTTCTGTTTAAATACTGACTGTGTCTTCTGGTTTCTCTTCATTAATGAATTTACTAAACCTGTCAATTATAGAGGATAAACATGAACATATTCCTTCTTCTGTCTTATTTAGTTGGTTTATTTTGCACATTGTTGTTCATGTGGTTTAGAAATCAGCAGCTAGAAAATGTAATGATTTTAATTGATCCAGAAATTTTTCAAATTGCCTTTCTTTGTTAAATGAGGTTCTTAAGAATTAACTTGGGCTGTGTACAACCAGAGACGTGAAGAATTGTGTTCTATGTGTGGACTATGAATTAAAATACATTCTGATGTCATATATAACAAATTAGAATAAATAAATGCATTTAAAAAATAGAATACAAAAAAAAGAATTAACCTGTGTCACAATATACATAGTTCTTAATAGGTGCAGCTATGTTGCATCATAATATCACAATTTATTCATTGGTAGTCAGAATAGATAAGGGTTACAAAATCTATTATTCAGTGTTCAATAATTCAGAAAATTTCTGTGGGATTTATTTCACTTATTTTCAATGTGATAAATATAAAGAGAAAATTGTTATAAATATTCTGAGAAGCAGCTTAAGATTGACTTTAATGAAGGAAATATTTCTCTGGCTTCTCGAATAATCAAAAACTGTGCTGTACACTCAGAAAACGCATCAAAAAAGGCTTCTTATCCTGAGAAATAAAAATTTGAAAGAGAATTTTGTGTTTGCAAGAATTAGTGGCATTGAATGTAAAATTTTATTTTACATTGACTATACATACATTACCATTTTAAAGTTTTAGTTATCTTTAAAAACTGTGTGTAAGTTAGCCTTTTTGTTTCTTGATATGTTTGGATGTGAGAAATTAATTAATTAATTAATTAATTAGAGTAGCTACTTATTTTTTAATTTCAGGTGGAAACACCATACTGGTTTCCATAATAGTTGTGCTAATTTACATCCCCACCCGATGTGTGCAAGGGCTCTCTTCACCTCCTCATCAACACTTACTATCTTTAGATTTGATAATAGCCATTCTTACAGGGGTGTTGTGATATCTCACTGTTGCTTTGACTTACATTTCTCTGATGATAGGTGATAGTGAGCTTTTTTTATACCTGTTGGCCATTTGTATGTCTTTTTTCGTGCAATGTCTATTTAAATCTACTGCCCATTTTTTATCAGGTTTTTGATAATTTTTTGAGCTCTTTATATATTCTGTATATCAACCCCTGTCAAATGTATAGTTTGCTAATATTTTCTCTCATTCTGTAGTGGTCTTTTCACCCTGTTCATGATTTCTTTTGCTGTGCAGAAGTTTTTAGTTCAAAGGAATCTCGGTTTATCAATGTTTGCTTTTGTTTTCTGTGATTTTGGGTTCCTATCCAGCAAATCATTTTTCTGTACCAAGGTTCTGAAGCCTTTTACCTATATTTTAATCAAGTAGTTTCAGATCTTATATTAAGGTCTTTGATCCATTCTGAGTTGATTTTGTACAGTGTGTAAGATAGGGGTCAGGGGCTATGTTTCAGTCTTCTGCTTGGGGATACAAACTTTTCTCAGAACTATTTGTTGAAGAGACTGCCTTCTTTCCATAGTATGTTTTTGGCAGCTTGGTCAAGAAACCAGTTGGCCATAGATCTGTGGGTTCATTTCTGGGATCCCAGCTGTGTTCCATTGGTCTGTGTATCTGTTTTAATGCCAATGCCATGCTATTGGGGTTACTGTGGCTTTGTGGTATATCTTGAAGTCCAGGATTGTGATGTCTCCAGCTTTGCTCCTTTTACTCAAGATTGCTTTGGTACTTTTTTTTTTTTTTTGGTGTGTGTGGGGGGGCTTTCATAAGAATTTTAGGATTGTTTTCACTAATTCTGTGAAGAATCTAATTGGTTCTTTGATGGGTATTGCACTGAATCTACATAACATTTTTATAACATAAATTTATATTGATAATATTAATATTCCAAATTCATGAATATTGGTGGTAGTTCCACCTTCTAGTGTCTTCTTCAATTTCATTCATCAGTATGTTTATCATAAAAGTTTTTCAATTTCTTATTTGAATTAAATTCTAGCTATTTTCTTTGTGTAACTATTGCAAATAATATTGTTTTTATGATTTTTTTTCTTAGCAACTTCATTACTGTCATGTAGAAAAGCTACTGATAATTGCATGTCGATTATGTATCCTGTATATTTATTTAACTTGTTTTTCAGTTCTAATGGTCTTTTGGTCGAGTCTTTAGATTTTCCCTGTATAGAATCATATCATCTGCACACAGGGATAATTTGACTTCCTCCATTCCTATTGTATGTTTATATATCTCTCTCTTGCCTAATTGCTCTAAAATTCTAGTACATTATTGAGTAAGAAGAGTGGATACCCTTGTCTTGTTCTTTATCTTAGAGAAAATGCTTTCAGCTTTTCCCCATTTACTAGGTTGCTGGTTGATGAATAACCTTTGCTAGTTGAGGTATGATCCTTCCATGCCTAACTGGTTCATGGCTTTATCATGAAGACATACTGAATATTATAAAGTGCTTTTTCTGCATCTATTGACATGATCATATAACTTTTATCTGTCATTCTGTTGGTGTGATGTATCTTTTTTTTTTTTACTTATTATTCAATCAAGTAATAACAGAAAACTATTGTTTCGGGAAAGATATGGTCATCCATGTACAGGAGGCCTACAAACAAGAGCAGAAAATATCACCACCACAAATATTATAGTTAAACTGTCAAAAGTTCAAGACAAAAAAAGAACTCTGAAAATCTGCAGGAGAATACCATCAAGTTACATATAAATAAATCTGCTTATTCTCAACAGAAATCTTAGGTCAGGAGAGAACTTAAAGACTTATTCTGGATTTTGAAATAAAATTCTGCCAACCAAGAATTCTGTACCCAGAAAGGCTCTTTCTCAGAAATTCTTTTCATCAGTGAAGGGAGCATTGTCTAGAATAGACCATATATCAGGTGCATGTATATTTTATCTTTGATTTTAAGGAACATGCATAATTCTATTGTTTTAAACAATAAACGCTTTTCTACAGTTTTATAATATTCTAAAATTGGCAGAATACTTTCCTTTTAAGCTTTTTGGAATAGTTTTAAAAGAATTGCAATTTTTCCTCTACAAGTATTTTGTAGAATTCTTCTTTGAAGTATCAGGTCCTCAATATTTTTTGATGAGACACTTTTTCTACTGCTTCAATCACTTTGGTTTTGGATCTGTTTAGATTTTCTATTTCTTATTTATTTATTCTAATTAGGTATATATGACAGCAGAATGCATCTTGATTCATTGTACACAAATGGAGCCCAACTTTTCTTTCTCTGGTTGTACACTATGTAGGGCCACACTGTAGGTACAGTCATACATGTACCTAGGGTAATGATGTCCATCTCATTCCTCCATCTTTCCTGCCCCCATTTTCCCTTACCTCTCCCTCTCCCCTTTGCTCAATCAAAGGTCCTCCATTTTTCCTATACCACCCCCCACACACATTATGGATCAGCTTCCACTTAACAGAGAGAACATTTGGCCTTTGGTTTTGGGGGGATTGGCTTACTTCACTTTGCATGATATTCTCCACTATTTCTTTTTGATTCAGTCTAAGTTTTTCAATTTATTAATATACTTGTTCATCATAGTTTCTTAAAATCCTTTGTACTTCTGTGTTATCAGTTATAATGTCTCCTTGTTCATCTCTTATTTTATTTGGCTCTTCTGTCTTTCTCCCCATCTCTCCTTGTTAATCTAATAGTTTTATCAATTTTGTTTATCTTCTCAAAATAGCATCTTTGTTTCATTGTGCGTTCACTTCATTTCAGATCTTCAGAACACATGACATCATCTGTTCAAGTCCAACATTCCATACAAATGTAATCAGTCAAAAGTCCCAAATCTCTTAATCTAAATTATGAATTTGTAAAATCCCTAATATAGTCCATTCTCAGTCACAGTTTTTCTTATATTGTGGACCTGTGAGAGTGGAAAACAAGTGAGTGCACCCAAAACACAGTGAGAAGACAGGTCCAGGGAACCTATAGTAGGGCAAATACAAGAGAAAGGGGAAGAATTCTGAAATCCAGGAAGGCAACCACCAGATTTTCAAGGCCTTTGAGTAATCCTCCTCCATGCTCTCAGCTCTTCTTTGGGGCTCAGGGCTCTGCTCTCCGGGCTTGTGTCTCAGCCTTCAGAACAAATTTTACATTTTTAAAAAATGAAGAATGCATTTTCAGTTCAGCAACTTTGTTATGCAGTTTTCTTCCATAGAAAGTTTTGAGTGGGGTAAGTTTCTTTCATTTTTTCCTTTGTCTGTTTCAGTTCAAGGTGGTCTTGTTTCAGTTAAAATAATGGCCTTAAGACGCCTACGGCTCTCTAGCAGGTATCTCTGAATTCATTTCATATGACATTACATTGTCATATACAGTGACACCCAAGGTACCATATTCACAGTTTGGAAAAATATGATATGCACATCTTTGGTGCAAAGTTATATCTTTGTAACTTTGATGCTGCTGGTTTGAAAAGCAATCTCTGGTGCTGGGAACAGTGGGTATGGATTGTGTCAAGTTGAAATACTACAGCTTACTCTTAATGTGAAATTTCCCCATTTTTATTAAATAAACTCTTCTTAAGTTGTTAGAAGTCTACAGCTAACTTTTAAGTGTTCTGAAAAGGATGATTTTGATAATTTTTATAAGTGTTCTGACTGATTTTTTTCAAGGCACAGATTTTTAAGAGTCTATATTCCAAACTGTGTATGAAATAACTAATATATAAAGAAAGAGTATTACTTGAAATTAAAACAGATCATAATATATCATATCTATGTGTATTGATAAGTACACAAATATTTCACATGCATGGCAATGTATTGATTTTTAAATTTCAAATGCATATTTATTTTTGTTTTTAAGAAGTATATTATTGCTTCACATATTGTAATTATGTGTGTATTTGTAATTTTGTGTGTATATATGTGTGTGTGTGTGTGTGTGTGTGTGTGTGTGTTTAATGTTTGTTAATAAGTATAACTGTGTTGTTTTTAAATACATACCACCAAACAAAAAGCTATGAAGTAATTATTCTAGATAAGTTGATGGTCCTCCAATTATTTATTTTTTTCCCAAAAATCTCAATGAGAAATTGTTGTTCTTCCTATTCATAATTATCACCAATTTGATAAAGCAATGTATTTCTGATAGAGGAGCTAAAATACAAATGCTATTTAAACATTGTCCAGACTCAGATACTTGCATTATCATAGGCCTTCAAAAATAGTAATAAACACATAATTAATTTAATTGCAATGTGCTTCTGAATTCCTAGAAAGAAAATGCTTCTTACATTATGCGTCAGACAAATACATATGCTTCTTAATTCTGGGGGAAAATTCTGACTTTCGCCCTTGAGATCTCATACTTGGGAATTAACTTACCTCTAGAGATGATTCCTAGTAGGTTCTGTGTGTGAACTTACAGCTCATTCCTAGGTTGACCCTCATCACAGTTTCACATATCAGAATATGAGCATCAGAGACATGTTTTCATTCAGATTTTTGCATGAAATAGCATGATGCCTTATTTAGGTATCTGCAGAAGAGAAATAGAAAGAGTGGTTGATATAGATCATGGAAAGAGAGTAAGCAGGCCCATCTGTGGTCAGTTGTATTTCATACATATTAATAAATTTAAAGTAACATGAAGTTGAAGGCTTTATTACATTCCAACTATGGCATTTGATCCTTTTCTTCTCTAGAGAGAAACACATATGTCTGCTTCCTATTTGGGATATTGAACATCTAAATGAAGCTTAGAGATTTGTCCTAAACTCAGAATTTTATGTAATACATCAAAAAGCATAGCAAGATTTTCTCACATATTACATCAACAGCAATGAATCATCAGCAAAGCCATGGATCCTTTTGCCTGAAGTCTAGTTTCATTGTGCAGTGGTCTGAATATGTATCTCCTACTGCCCCACCAAATTTCACATGTTGAAATTGTATCCTCCAAGGTGTTGAGGTAAGGATTTAGGGCTTTGGGGAAATAATTAGGTGATGAAGGAAGATCCCTCATGAATGTGGTTAGTGCCCTTAGAAATTAGACCCCAGTATAATCCCTGACCTATTCCTCCATGTGAAGTTACACAGAGAGAAGTCAGGGTCTATGAAGAGGCGAATCCTCATCAAACCATGGAACATGTCAGCACCTTGGTCTTTACAGACTCCAGACTGGGAGAAGCTGAGAAGATTTTTGTTGCTGTAAGTCACCAAGTCTATAGCATTTGTTACAGCAGCTCAAATTGTCTAATACATCTCATGTGTATTACAGAATCTTGATTAGATAAGCAGTTCCTATGTATGACCAGAGGCAAAAAAAAAATAAGGGCATTATGTTATGTTATGTCAGTTATGGACACCAACATTTGGAACACAGTATCTTTGAAAACTACATGTGAAATGGCTACCTTAGAGGATTAAAGAGATTTGGTCCTCTGTCTGGTTGACAATCCACAGCCTCTTAGAGTTGATGTTAGGAAGACTCTAAGGTGGGCAGATCCAAGCAACCACAACATTGGACATTCCATTGAGAATTTGGAAGTTAGGTAGTTCTCAAGTCCAAGTGTGCAAGGATACACTGCTGACAATTCATGCACGGTCCTGGAGTAGCAGCAGAGGCATGGAGCTTTGTGCCAAACACTACACAACCTACTCCAGGTAATCGTCCAAGTGGGGACCACACCTTCCCAGGCCTTCTAATTGCTAATGATCTTAGAATTTTGTGTTGAAAAATGAACATGGAATAATGAAGAAAGGAATAGTTATATTATAGCTCAGAAATGGTTGCAGAATATTGCTATTGTCCTCCAGGGTATCCCTCACTCTGTGGGAAAGGACATTATTGAGAAGTGTCCCTCTCAGTGGTAATGATATAGACAGATACTAAGTGGAATATGAATTAGAACATTTTATATTGTGGCAGGGTTTGGGAAAAAGGTAGGTTAAAAAATAAACACTTTAATATCTCAATAGGGGTGAAAATATTCAAAATGGAAGGAAAATGGTGTAACCTCAGTACATCTAGATCAGAGTATGTGGAATGTACTTCAGAGACCTACTCTGTTCTGTGAGCCAGTTCACCAACCTTGGCTGTGGACAATACAATAGTCCTGGACATTTGCAATCCCCTTGAACCAAGGGGAGGAATCAGGATTCCATTAGAGGGATGTGGGCATGGAAGGTAACCTCCATCTTGTCCCCAATACCAACACAACACTCAGGGGAGCATTTCCTGTGAAGAAGGGAAGAAATGAAATACATTCATCCATACAGGGGAGACCAAGCCCACTGGCATTTACAGGGGAAAGAGCATAGGCCGAATTCTGCCACTTAATGAAAGCATAGCTTGGCCCATCCAAATGAAATTGTGTTCCTCAGGTAGCTAACTTTTTGTTTTGTTTTGTTTTGTTTTTTGGACAAGGAATTAAATCCAGGGTCTCCTTACCATTGCGCTTATTCCCAACCTTATTTTAAAATCAATTTTTTATTCTGACACAGGGCCTCACTAAATTGCTGAGACTGGTCTCAAACTTGCAATCCTCATGCCTCAGCCTTCTGAGTCACTGGGATTACAGATGTGCACCACTGAGCTTGTGCAGGTAGCTAACTTTTCCTTGGGGAGGACAAGAGAAGCTAAGTAGGTCACAAACAGCAATCTCACAAGCCTCTCAATCAGACTAGCATGTTGAACACCTGTTCTTTTTTATGGGCCAGAAGGGAGCAAAGCAGTATCTGAGAGCTGTACCCTCTTGGCCCTGAGTCATAACTGGCATAAAACTGATGTCAACGTCATTAAAATAAATGTGGAGACACTAGTTATCCTTCAGAATCTGCTATTTCTAGATTTTTTTCCATATGGGCTCACAAGTCTCTTCACCCAGATCTGCCTGTTTAACTTTCAATCACTGAGAAGAATACACCACATTTCCTGCTTTCCCAGAATCACGAAGTTATAGTGAAATCTCAAGACCAGAATTGTTAGGAAATTATTGCAATAACATGATGTTTATCATTAATTAACTTAGTAACATTAAAGACTTAGTTTTCCAATCTAGAAATTAAACTTTTATTTCTCTAGCTATAAGATCATGTGGTTGTAGATACACTCTCAAATACTATTTTTGGACGCTAAAGGAAATGTCAGTCATATTTTGATCTATAGATGTTAAGCTGAATTCAAACTATGACTTCACAATTCAGGACAAAACCTCAAGAAAATGAAAACCTGGCAAGCTAAATTGGAAAATAAAACAGGAATGTGTGCATGATGAAGTCAATAAGTAAATATACACACAAGCATATAATTACTATTATAATGTGCATGACATTTTAAAAATCTGAAATTAAATCATAAATATATACCAATAGTAAAGGATGGCACTAACTTCTCCAGTGGAGAATATGCTAGATTAGATGTATCTAAAACCAAGAATGAATAAACCATTGTTCTTAAAAACAAGCAAACAAACCCTCCAGTTAGCATATTATCTACATCATCAGAAATTCATGAAAAAAAAAATGTTTTTAGTGTAATGTCATCTTGGTGGAGCTGAGAATCAGCAGTGCATTAATAATAAGAATAGAAATGGTGCCAGGCTTGGTGGCACATGCCTGTAATCCCAGCAGCTAGGGAGACTGAGACAAGAGGATCATGAGTTCAAAGCCAGCCTCAAAAATTTAGGGAGGCCCTAAATAACTCAACGAGAACCTGTCTCTAAATAAAATATTTGAAGAAGGGCTGAACATGTGGCTCTGTGATTAAATATCCTTGGGTTCAAGCTCTAATACCCCCCCAAAAAATAGAATAGTATAAAGGGATCACTTTATCCTAAAAAATACCCTACAGAGAGGTAATTGTTATCATAATTTTTTTTTGTTTGTTTGGCTTCTGTTTTATTTCAGGGGATTGAACCCAGAGACTCTCCCACTGAGGTACATCTCCAGTCCTGATTTTTTATTTTAAGACAGGGTCTCACTAAGTTGAAAATTGCTGAGGCTGACCTCAAACTTGTGATCTTCCTGCCTCAGCCTCCTGAGACACTGGAATTACAGGCATGTACCACCATGCCCGACTGTTATCCTAATTTTAAAGGTAAGAAAACCAGAGTTTCAAAAGGCTTCAGTGAGGCTTTTGTTCATATTCACAGTGAAGCTACAATGTGCCAGCAATCAAATCTTATCCATATTTAGATTTCAGAAACAAAAATGATGTTTATCTGTTTTACTTGATATGATTGAACTTAACTCTTCAAAACTTTTAATTCCCTATGGATGAATGAAACCAAACCATTAATGGAGTTTTTAGGCTAATAATCTGTTTAGAGGCATGAAGTTGCACTTGGTATTTGTTTCTTTAGTCTTCAAAAGGTTGGATCAGTTCCAGACTTCACGTAGGGAAGTATGTACCTAGGCAATGAACTGGGATAGTGCCCTAAATTAAGAAGGAACAAAAAATAGTCACCCTTCAGATAAACAGGGCTTAACAGCTCCATATTCCTTTGAACCTTGGGCCTTGTGGTTGTGAGTGGTGTCACCTGACCTGGGAAAACTGTCTGATCATTTGGGAAAGGTTTGCAAGATTTCTCCTTCAATTTGGCCACATAATATTTATGTTACTTAATGTTCAGGGATATTATGCACATGAACAAAGAGTGATAAGAGTCAATTTTTAAAGGTATGATTGCTTAAGTAATATACACCTATATCTTCAATAGATAAGAAAATGTAATAAAATCAGTACACGTTTAAATGTGATTTCATTTCTTGACACACCCAGATTTCCAAACTTCAGACATTCATAAAAGCAATGATAAACACTAATCACAAAAAGACCATGAATGGTAAAACCAGAGCATCAGTCTCTAGATATGAGTACCCACCTGACAGTTTTACAACAGAGACAATGTCAGATGCATCTCCTAGGATACCCTGCATTTTACCTTATGAGCAGATTTATATAAGGAAAGCTCAGTGACTACGTAAAAGATCAATGGTGTTTTCTTTGCCCTTCATCTGCCTCAAATAGTCTACAGCTACTGTACCAACAATACTTCTAAAAATGTAATGCCCTTTACAATTATATTTTTCTAAAAGGTATACCCCTCTTTAAAAGAAATCTCACCTACATGAAACTCATGTATCAGGAAAGCTGACACCATTTACTAATTTGTTGAATATTCATTTTTATTTTACCAGAGCACTACCAAAGCATTGGGGTGGTGGGTAATGGGCTTAGATGTGGATGTTCAGGGAGCATGCCTGCCCTGAATGAGCAGCAGTATAGAGCCTTCAGGGAAGGACAAGCCGGTCAGTCAGTAGTTTTGAGAAATTAAAAACAAAAAAAAAAATCCCATGTTTATAAGCAAAAAATAGCAATTTAGATTGAAATGTGGTGTGAACGTTAAGCATCCTAAATAACTGTGTTATAGATTCTTGATTTAATAAGCCTTAACTTCTACTGTATAGTAAATGTTAATTTCATAATCTGTTTAATTATGTGCATATGTGGATATGTGTATGAATATATATGGAAGAAATAAATTTACTGTTTGCATTTTCAATCTACTTTCCCCAATGAACACTGCAGTCCATTTTCTAAGACAGTGATTTTGTAACCAGGTCCCAGGATCAGCAGCAGCGGTATTGCATTGGAGAATGTCAGGATGCATGTTCAGAGGCAGCACCTAGATCTACTGAGTCAGAAACTGTGGCTGAGCCCAGCACTCTGTATTCTACCACACTCTCCAGGTAATTCACATATAAGCTCAAGTTTGAGCACAACCACTGAGCTAGAAGATCCTCCACTGAGGAGCTAAACATAGTAGATATATTTCATCCAAAATTATACTAGAAATAAATAAGATTTTAAAAACATTTTTAAAGAAAAAACACTTAAATAATTTCAGAAAAATGGAACTGTGCAAGCATGATCTACTCAGATATTAAGTAAAAAAAAAAAAGCTTTCACTTTTAGCAGGTGTTATGCTCGAATTCGGGATCCCCAAAAGACCAACAGAGACCAAGATCCATGTAAGCAGCAAAGAGGTGTTTATTGCGAGCTAGCTCAGTGCTCCACAGGCACACAGCAACTAGTGACACTGAGAGGCCCCCGAGCCCAGGATTTGCAGCAGTTTTATACACTCTTTGGGGAAGGCAGGAACTTGACATATTTCATAGCATCTCTTAGCAAATCATCACACACCACGGGAAAATCATAAAACAGCTCTAAAACATGATTAGCACATTCACTGGCGGGAACAAGTTGGGTAAGGGTGATTGGTTAGTACAAGAGGGGGATTCATTTGAACTGATTGATTTAAGCCAAGAGGGGAGTACGTGCTGAACTACATGGTTTCCCAACATGTTATCAACCACCATAAACTACTGGGAGGGTCATCTGGCATCCCAGGTATTTCCCTGTCTCATGCTGATTGGTGGTTGCTAGGGGGTTGCTATGGGTCCTCACCTAGCCTGACTGAGTCAGGGACACCTGGCGCAGCAGATCTCTCCTGTTATTTGTAGATAAACAACTCAGCAGGGAGGGTATGTGCCTAGGAGTGCTCTGTGGGTCTTTCCAAGGATAAGGGTCACGCCCCCTTCCTTGGACAGGCTTTGCTCCAAGGTAAAAGCTGGTTTTTCACAGGAAAAGTCCCCAAATCCTAATTGGGTGCTCATACCATTGTGGTGCTCACTCAGCACACTAGCAACTTTGTCTTATTCGATATATCTCATTTAATTATCCTAATAACCCTCTGAGCTGTACTGAAACTAGAAGTATGGTCACTGGCAGAATAAGTATCCTCTATTGTCAAGCGTATTTTCAGATGGGGACAGTGAATTATAGAAAGGTCATGTGGCCTGCACAAAGCACAAGTTGCTAAGAGGAAACTGAAGCATGCAGTACAATGTGGCATAACTAATTAGATAGTTCCATAGTGTCACCCAGGCGGAGCCAGTACCAGAAGAGGCTGGGCTCCAGTGGTCCCTGCTCAAATACATTCAGAATCAAGTTGGAAGGAAAACAGGTTTTATTCAAAGCCAGCTTTGAAGGAAGGGTGAAGAAACATTGTTTTAAAAATTGTGTCTTCCAAATCTATAAAGGGGCCGGGGTTGTGGCTCAATGGTAGAGTGTTTGCCTAGCATGTGTGAAGCACTGGGTTCGATTCTCAGCACCACATATAAATAAATAAATGAATAAAGGTCCATCAATAACTAATAAAAGTTTTTGAGAAAAAATATCTGTAAAGGCCAGCAAAGCTTTGAAAGAAGACTAGATGCCAATTGAGACAGAAAGCAGACAATGTATGTGAGTGGATTCAGAGAGCCTGGGGACAGGCTGGGCTCATCTCCTTAGCTTCCTTGGCACCTGTCAGGCCATGGGGTGGGGACAGCCCTTTAGCTTTCCTTCTTAGATTGAAGAAGTTGTTCCTAATTTCAGAGGAGGGCCCCGCATTCAGTATGCTTCAGTGATCTCCATTTGAAGTCAGGAGGAGATGCCGAGGCTTCTAAGAAATTATTTTAAACAAGCCCAGTACTGAAGTTGTATTTATGAACCAAAGATAGGCACTTCATTAGTATATAGGTCTGACAACACTTGGGTAGGTGAGTGGAAATGGCAACCTTTGCACCCAATCAGGACAGAGGAGGATTTTGCCAGCCTTGCGATTTGCTTGTTTTAATTTGAGTGATGTGAGCATGAGGTGCCCTCTGGGCTCCCCACCTCCCCCAAGTCTTAAACACCCGCAGAGCTCTGCTGCATTGACCTCACCTGCTTGGCCCCAGCGGGCAGCTGAGCAGGCTCAGAGTTAGCAGATCCAGTTCCCTAGGCAGTGTGAGGCCCAGAACAAAACCCTTAAGGCCCAACAAGATGTTACCGAAAGCTCCATCCTTGTCCCCAATGCCAATTCATGCCAATTTAGTAATGAGGACACAGTTTTAAGAAAACGGATAAAAAAAGTTTATTGCTTTGCTAGCAAAGGTGAAACAGGGGGGACTGTAGTCCAGGATTCCACCCATCAGGGAAAACAGAGGCCTTTTAAAGTTTTAAAGTTGCAGTCCAGATGTGCTCTGGTAGGTGGTCCCAGGGTGTCCTAATGGTGTGTTAGGATTCACTTGTTAGTTTGGTAGAAATTTGCTTCTTTGATCCTTCCCACAAACACCTCCTTTCCGTGGTGGGTGTGTTCAAGGACAATTAAGATAACACTGCCTCCCTGATCTTGTTAAGGAAGGGGAGAGGGGAAAAGAGGGAATGAAACACTGCTTTAAAAAATCAGCCTCAGAGCAGTGAGTGTTATATTCAAAAGTTGACATGGATCATTGTTACAAAGCCACAGATAAAGTGGCTCCTTCTGCTGGTCTTGGGGTCACTCTGCTGGACTCTGGCTCCTTCTGCCCACATGAGGAGCTTCTCTTTGGAAACTTCATGTCTTTCCTCCAGGTAAGGGTCCAGCGGAGCATCGGAGAAAGAGACCACACAAGAGACTGACTTCATGCAATTGGCAAGGGGGATTTATTAATTCAGCATGCTGAGGTTCCAGGCTCACTCAGAAAGATAGAGCAGCCCAGATCCCTGAACAGAGGTCAAGCAGAGCTTAAGTACACTTTTTGGGGAGGGCAGGGGGGTGCTTTGCATACATCAGAACAAATCATCATGAGGCGCGGGAAAATTGAACAACTCTGAGACATGATTAGCACATTCATTGGCGGGAACAGGCTGGGCAGGGGTGATTGGTCACTCCTAAGCGGGGTACACATTCAAACTGATTGGTTCGGCCCTGTGACAAACTGCACACGGCCCTAGGCTAAATGGCCAGTAGGGCGTTGTCTTAACTATCTCAGGAATTTCAGGTTCTGGGTGTAGCAGAGGAACTTAACAATACCTAGTCTTTTACATTTTAATCCAGGCTTTGCAATTTAGAAGCTTTACAATGCCCAGTCTTTTACACTTTAACTCAGGCTTTTGCAGCTTAGAATCAGCTTAGAAATTTTACCTTTACAAAAGGAGAGTCCAGAGAGACTTAGAAATTCTAGTGACTGTTACTGTCTAGGGGTGCTGGGTTCATGGTCTCCATTCAGCAAAGAATTGAAGACCAGGACACGGAGTCAGCAAGCAAGAAGTAGGTTTATGGGCTAGGGTTGTGGCTCAGTGGTAGCACGCTTGCCTAGGATGTGTGACACACTGGGTTCGATTCTCAGCACCACATACAAATAAATAAAGGTCCATCAACTACTAAAAAAAAATATTTAGAAAAAAGAAGTAGGTTTATTGCAAAAGCGACAAAGACTTCTTCAGAGGAGAGAAGGGGTCTCAGAGTTGGGAATCTGATGGGGGAGTTTGGGCCTGTTCTTTTTATGGTCTCTGGAATTTCCTCCTTATCTCCTGCCCTGTCCATGAGCCCTTCACTATTATTGATTATTGATTGGTGGCCCCTCTGTCCACGTGTCTGTTTAGTTTTTCTATTGGATCTTTGGAAGTATCTGTCTGATTGGGTTCCCTGCTCGAATTCAGGAGCGCTTTCATCAAGCGGGAAGTTGACCTTATCAGAAGGCTAGCTCCATGTTCCTTTGTTCTGGCCCTGTCCCCGCCCTCCTCCCTCACCATCATGTCTGGGCTGCCTATGGCCCTTCCACATCTCCCTCAGTAACCATGCAGGTGCAGTTACTTGACATAGCTCAGCTTATTTGTTCTCTTTCCTTTCATTTTTGGCACAAATTTCACCTGAGACCTTCCCCCAGTGGTAAGCCAAAGCCTCCACATGTGGCCCTACATGTAAATACCCTTAACATCAGTGCACAAGAAGTCTCCTTATTGTAGTGCCAGCAGCATGTGGGGTTTCCCCCTCTGCAGTGCCTGCAGGAGTGTAATGGTAACTACTCCAAGCCTGGATGCAAAGTCAACAGAGAACACCCTCCTGACTCTTAGTGCCTGGGAAAGGGAGAATTCTCCTCCTTTTCTAATCCACTCATCTTCAGGGAACTTGATTAGCTCCCTTTTGGATTGTAAACAAGGTCCCCTAGGATGTAACTACTTTCCTTTGAAGTATAAATGCCCTGTGCAGGCTCTGGTTTAAGGCCAGAGATTTATGGTAGGCCTAGTTGGAGGAGCCAGTTTTTCCCCTCTTCTTCTGTAAACAAGCTTTCTGCTTTGAAACTCCAAGCACAAGACTAGAAAATTTATGACACCAGATAGCCTATAAATATAGTGAAAAACTGGAAATGGGCACTCCGAATTTGGAGTCTGATCTCCTCTGAACCCACCGGTGGAAAACAAAGTTTGAGTTCTCTCTAATGGAAGAAATGGAATATAGACACAGACTCAAAAATCAGAAAAGTTGACACCAGGGAAAAATTTCAACCAGCAGCCAAAATGAGCATTCATGTTAGTGAAATTAGCTATTATATAAATAAAATTAAACACTTAACTTGCATTATATGTAAAGTAAATTCCAATGACCTACCTAGAAAAATAAACCTGCAAAATAAAAGCAGGCAAAGAAGGAATACAAACTGTGAAAAAAAGGAATTGGAAAATAATGATCATTTAACGTTTCTTCACAAAAGAACATCACAAATGAAGTAAAATAAAAGCCATATATTAGCAAGTTTATATAATTAAGGAAAGTTTTGGTAACCTAAAAAAAACAAAATAAAACAAACAAAAATCCAATAACTTCTGCAAATCAGAAAAAAATGCAAATCATTAGAAAAATAATTTATATAAAATGGCAATTTTTAATTAAGCACAAATGAACATTCAACTAAGAAATAAAAACATGTTCAACCTCATTAGAAATCCCCAAAAAAAGGAAAGAGAAACAAGAACAAGATTTATTATCAAAATATCTGTTGATAGAAACTGAGACTAGCAAGATTTGAGGGAGAGGGAAAGCAGGAGGGTTGTTGGGGTGGAATGTACATTTAACTTGCAAGAAAGGCTGAGCAGTGGGGAAAACTGGGGCTCAGCATTGCTGGAATGTTTATTTCCCCCCACAAGTCTGTAGGTTGAAACCTGACTTCCAATGTGATGAGCTGTAGGAGCAAATTCTTTGGGGTGAGAGGGGTAGTTAGCCTTATAATCATGGGGTCTTATGATGAAATGAATGCTCTCATAAGAAAAGCGTCCCAAAGTGGGTACAGTGGCACCTACCTATTTGTAATCCCAGCAGCTCAGAAGGCTGAAGCAGGAGGATCATGAGTTCAGACAGCCTCTGCAAAAAGCGAGGTGCTAAGCAACTCAGTGAGACCCTGTCTCTAAATAAAATACAAAATAGGTCTGGGGATGTGGTTCAGTGGTCATGTGCCCCTGGGTTCAAAAAAAAAAAAAGAAAACAAAGAAAGGAAGATATGAGACCCAAGCTCTTTTTCCCTGCAGTGTGAAGACACAGTGATAACATGGTCCTGTAGGAGACAGGACAAGAGCCCTTACAGGGAATCAAATATGCTGTCATAGTTGTCTTGTACTTCCCAGCCTCCCAAATGTGATAAAGGCATGTTGTAGCCAGCCTCCAGTATTCCACTACAGCAGCCCAAGCTGATTCTGAGATGACTATTTGACAAAATAGAATGTCAAGGACTCTGGTGGTCCTCAAAAAAAGTATGGAGCATGGTAAGAAAATAGGTATGATCTGAGAGAACATCCCCACTATTGTGAAGAGATTGACAGCAGAAATGTGTCGTTCAAGGCATTGCAGGTGAGGGCTCAGATGAATGGGAAGGACAGGACACGCTATATAAACTAGAGGGAAAGGGATCTCTGTCATGTAATGGCAGGTAACTAAGCTGAATTTTTTTCCTACAGTAACTGTAAAGTTACTATTTTACTCTCTCTAAATCAATATCTCATAGGGCAATGTGAACCTATTCTTAGTCTCAAATTTTTAACCCTTTATTTTTGCAGTTATTAATGTTTCCTTCCTGAAAACCTGTGATGATGATTAACTATGGGTGCTGTTCTAATTCCATCATTTCTTCTATAACTTTCACTGGGCTTCCTCTGGAAAAAAAAAAAAAGATTCTTCCTTCCTCCTTTCTTCTTTTCAAAAAGTGTTTTATCAAAAACGTTTCTCATTATTTCTATATAATGGATAGATTGTTCTCTTTGTTAGAGAAAATAATCATTCACAGGAAGTCAAGATAGACTCTTACCTGATTTTCAGCTATCTGGCTCACCAAGTTCACATTCCCTGTTCTCTCTGTAAAACCTACTCATAATGCCCCCCCCCCAAATGTTGAATATGTGTGACCACTACATTGAGAGGTTACCTACTGACTCCAGTTTCTAGGGTACATCAGCTCTCACAAGTTCTACATCAGCTAGTGATAAAGTTTATCCTTAATTTATTTAAAAAAAAAATATATATATATATGTATATTCTTTCAAAAGAATTTCAAATTTCTTTCAAAATTATATGGGGATGTGGCTCAAGCAGTAGCGGGCTCGCCTGGCATGTGTGCGGCCCGGGTTCTATCCTCAGCATCACATACAAACAAAGATGTTGTGTTCGCTGAAAACTAAAAAAAAAAAATAAATATTAAAAAATTCTCTCTCTCCCTCTCTCTCAAAAAAAAAAAAAAGAGTCAAGGGGTGAGCTCCCTTACCATCAAGTAATGTGTAGAGCCTCCATCCTGATATGGAAAACATCTGGCAGGTCCTATTTTCTTCCCCTTCTAAAACCCTTTCACTGTTGGACTTCTTCTTGTGGTCAACAGGGCCATGTGAACTGACCCTCCTTAATTGACCCACCATTTTCTGTCCTTCACCACAAATGTGCACAGGAACCCAGCACTATGGCTCAGCCTGGTTTGTGATGCCTGATGTGATTACCTGTGGCCTTTGCTCTGCCTGAAGCAATCTCCCCATATACCTTTTGCACAGCAAACTTCCTTAGTTTATAACTTCTCTTTAAAAAGAAAAAAAAAAAACAATCCTGATTCTATAAAACTGTTAATGTTTCAACTACTTACTTCCCATAGCAAATAGTATCTTCAACTATAAAATAAAACATTCTTCTGCATGTATGGTGGCCTTCAGCACCTTGAGGGAAAAAGAATTTTCATTTCTTATTGCAAATTACATACCATATATATACCAGGAACTATACCTGCCAGAACTTTGATCTTCTTCTAATTCCGTAATTATATATTATATGTATATATAAATCTGTGGCCTGTTATAAAAGCTTTGTATATATTTACTAAATGACTAAAGTTGGTTGTGACCCCTTTAAGCAAATTAATTTTATCTTTTAATTTGTCTTCCCTTGGGGTTGGGGATGTGGCTCAAGTGGTAGCACGCTCACCTGGCATGCGTGCAGCCTGGGTTTGATCCTCAGCACCACATACAAAGATTTTGTGTCCACCGAAAACTAAAAATAAATATTAAAAATCTCTCTCTCTCTCTCTCTCTCTCTCTCTCTCTCTCTCTCTCTCTATCTCTATCTCTCTCTCTCTCTTTCTCTAAAAAAAAAGATTAGATAATAATAAGATTAAATATAATTTCTCTTCCCTTTGGTTCTAATGAATGGAATACCAGAAATACATTTATCTGAATTATTTGAGTGAATCTATTTTTTTCTTAAATTACAAAACAGGTTTGCAAAAATAAAACAATTTTGTAAGTAAGTCCTCTTCTGTTGGTGAATAGCAAAACTGGAAAATTCTAGCTGTTTTATTTAACAGAAATGTGTTTAGTAGGTACTATGGTTGGAACATCTATATTCTACCAGATTTGTATGCTGGACTCTAACACATGATGTGAGATTTTTTAAAGAAGTGGTTTCTATAGGAGGTAATGAAGCCACAAGAGCCTGCCTTTAGGGATGGAATCCCATTGATCCTGCCATGTGAGGCCTGGTGTTTTTTTCCTTTTGCCCTTCTACCCTCCACCATGTGAGGGTGTGCTTTGCAGTGCCACCAGGGAAGCAGAAAGCTGATCCTCTGCACCTGCCAGAATATTGGTCTTCGATCTTCCTCAGATTCCATAATTCTCTGTAATTATGAGCAACAAATGGATACTCTTTATAAATCACTTGATCGGTTGTATTTGGTTATAACTGCACAAGTCAAACGAAGACAGAGATGGGTATGGAGAACTAGATGCTATGCTGCTGTAACAAATATTTTAAAAATATGGAAAGAGCTTTGGTCCTCAGTGATGGGTAGAGGCTGGCTGTGTGGTCAGGATGCAGAGGGAGATCAGACTGTAGGCAAAGATCAGATCTTCTTAAGAGATTATTTAAGTGGTTGTGGTTACTGTTTTGTGGAATTACAGATGGCAAACACGATTCTGATGAGATCTCAGACAAAAATGAGGAATCAGGCAATGAAAATGGTTACAAATGAAAAACAACAAGACAAAAATTGTCTGATTACCTTGTTACAAAGTGACAAAGAAATTGGTTGGATTGTGTTTGTGTCCTATGACACTGGGGCAGGCAGAATTTAAGATTGAAGAACTAGGATATGTAGTAGACAAAAATACCTCAGCAAGGCACTGGGCGTGCAGCACGGCTCCTCTTGACTGCTTATAGTAAAATCGTGTGGAGAAAGAAATAAAGATGGAATTTATCATCAAAAGGCAGAACTTAAAGTGTTAGGAGGATTCTTAGCTTAAAAGAATGCAAATATGCGTAACTGGATAGAACACCAAGGTACAGCCTACAGACTGATAAGAGCAGTGCTCTGGAAGGAAGCCACAGGTCCTTCACCAAAATGATGGGAGAAGGGACCCTGAAGTCATTTCAGTGGTCTTGGAGGCTGCTGCTTCTATGCAGGCCCAGGGTGCCAGGTCTTTGAGGGCAAAATCTCAGGAATGGGGCCCATGGGAACTTGGGACCTGCTGTTATGACCTCAAGTCTCAGTTCTCCAGTCGTTGTGCTGTGCTCCTTTGACTGTCCCATTGGTGGTTCAGACGTGCCCAAGGGTGGCTTGGGCGTCCAAGGCATAACTGGCTACATTCCTGTGGTGCTGATTCTGTGGGGGTGCACACGGCTTAGCTCTCTGCATTTCGATTTCACAGGATGCCTTGGAGATCCCCAGGGCCCAGGCAGACAGCAGAAACAGGGCAGGGCCACCAGAGAGAGCCCCCATTAGGCAATTTCTTGTGGAGTCATGGGGACAGGCCACCCACCCGGGCAATGCCCTGTGGAGCTGTAGGGTTGAGACTACCATGGAGAAGTGGAACCCTGAGAAATAAGCTTCGCCAAAGACCCCAGAAGTGCAGAGTCACTAGGATGTAACTCCCACTGGTGAGAGCCCTAGGCACAAAGACTGAAATCTGTGCTGGCTACAGCATGGGATTCTTCCAGCAGATCTGTGAGGACAGTGTTGCCTTGGAGGCTCAGTCCCCTGCCCCAGGGTATCCAGGGCAGCACATGGAAACAAAGAAGTTTATCTCAAGCCTCCATATTGAAAGCTTGCCTTGTTGGGTTTTGGACTTACTGGGGAGCTATTATTCCTCTATTTTATTTTCTCTCCCTTTTAGAATGGGAATGTCTTCCTCTCCTTGCTCCTGGATCATGTTTTTGAAGCATGTAACTTATTTCACTTTACAACCTTCTCAGCTGGATTTTGTTCCAGGATGAGTCACACCTTCAGGCTTACCCACCCATGTCAGATGATAGTTAAAGTTTGCACTTAGATTTTTAAAGTTGATGCTGGAATGACTTAGGATTCTGGGGATAATAGGCATGGAATAAATATATTTTGTATGTGAGAAAGGCATGAATTTTGGGAGGCCAATCACAAATGTTTAAAGGAATATGCCCTTGCAAATGTTTAAAGGAATATGCCCCCCTGCCCAGCAATTCCTGTGTTGAAATCCTAAACCCATCACGATGGATATAGGAGGTAAATTTCAAGGTCTCCACCATCCTTAATGGGATTAGTGCACTCATACAAGTATTCTAGAGAACTAGTTGGGCCCCTTTTGCCCTTCCATCCATTCCACCTTTAGAGGACGTAGCAACAGGTGCCATCCTGATGGCACTGAGACTGTTGGTGATTTGACCTTGAACTTCAGCTTTCAAAATCGTAACAAATAAATTTCTGCTTTTACAAATTACCCAAAAAGGTATTTTGTTAGAGGAATAGGAACCAAAGGTATTTTGTTAGAGGAATAGGAACCAAGAAATAAGGTACCTGGTTGACTAAGATCCCAAGATCCCGATTAGTCTATAAAGCTTATGTAAGAAGGGATCTGGATTTCTTCTAGCTGATTGCTTTCTATGAGCAATGCTTCATTAAGGCTGAAATGTTTCCTAGCAACCTGTTCTCAGAAGAAGCTTCTATCATAGAGAGAAATGGGGCCATTATTTGTCCTTATCCCTGCCAGACAGAATAACCTCATTATGTTGATGATAAAAAACCAGAACCCACAGGCAAAGACAAACTGCCATTAGTGGTCAGGCAGACTCTGAGCATCAGTTTTTCAAATCTAATCAGCTTCCATCTTGGATAAACTTTAAACTACCTTTTAGCACGAACAGTCCGTTTTCAATCATATAACATTAAAAGTAGATTAAAGATTTACTTGAATGGGTCACGTGAGAAAGGCAAGTCAGGGCGCTCTGACCAGTTACCTCTGGATTACCACTCCATGGGTCCCTGCTTACAGATCCAGAGAATTGAGTTCAAGCTCCGTAGAGTCCATTTTTATTCAGTCTTGTCTCACGATTCAGATCTTTGATCCCCACCTTCCATGGTTTGTCACGTTTGAGGTTTTGAGGCTGAGAAAGGAAAGTCTATGTCATTCTGTCCAGAAGGCATTCCACCCTTCCGTGAGGTGAGAGTCATCTCCCAGTGTGTCATCTTCAGGGAAGACATCCCCTCTCTGCAGAGCTGAGTACTCATTACTCATCTTTGAATCCACAGTGAATTTTAATGCCATTCAAGCACAATATAGGAATCCAACTTAGCCAAAATTATTATTTGCCTGAAACACTTCCCTGTGTTTTTAAAAAATATTAAGCATTATCACATACATTCTTTTAAATTTTTCTGTTATAGTTCAGCTGCAGAAAACTGGTCATATTTCTGGGCCTGCATTAGGTCACTGAATGAACCACCTCTGGATGTTGATGTTAGACTAGTGACAATCAAGGTAATGAAGACACCGGAAGGACACAGAAAGAGGGTCAGGTGCAGAAACATTCTCCTATGAAAGCCAGAAGGCCACATCAGGTTGGGTAGGGACAGGGCAGGAGTTAGATAGGGTATGTAGAGAAGCAGAGTTCCATAGACTCTGGAACTTTGCAGCACCAGGAGTACTTAAATTTGTCCTGAGGGGCTGGGGATGTGGCTCAAGCGGTAGCGCGCTCGCCTGGCATGCGTGCGGCCCGGGGTTCGATCCTCAGCACCACACACCAACAAAGATGTTGTGTCCGCCGATAACTAAAAAATAAAATATTAAAAAAAAATTCTCTCTCTTTCGCTCTCTCTTTAAAATAAATAAATAAATAAATTTGTCCTGAATTACAATGTTTCATTTATAATTTTTACCCAAACTCAGTTAAAGTCTTAATACCTGGGATGCAGAGAATAGCTAACTAATTGAATGCCAGAAACCAGACAACGATTTTCTGAATGATTTACTTGCCTGTCCCTGGTGTATTTTTCCTTTCCAGCCTTTCCTTTCCTTGCACAGAGGTGCTAAACCTAGGCAGGGACACCCTTTGTTCTTCCCTTCTCCCTCCATCTCCTCTCTTACTCCATACCCACTGACCTCCTGCAGAGTTCCCTTCTCAGGACTGAAAACACAGCTTCCATCCACAGCAGTCATAATTGCTCATCCCTCACTCTGGGCCACCTCCCCTGTACTGCTCCCACCCCTCAGTAGAAACCTCAAATCTCATTGAGATTTACAAGCTAAAGCATTTGTTTCAATTCTTGGTGTTTTTCTTTACTGAATTGTTAATACTTCATGTTTGATGATTTTTCTCTGTGAACATTAAATGAGAAGATGTATGCCTAGAACATGAACTTAATGGGTCTGCTGATGGTGTGTGGGTTTGTAAAATCTTCCTTATAGAGATGAAGCAAGGATTAACTGTGTTGTAGATCAGTTGTAGTTTTCCTCTGCTTAATCAGAGATCCAGAATCCCACACAGAGAGAGGGGAAGAAACAAGATAGTTGACACCAAAATGTCGGTCCTTTAAGCTTTGTTTTAGGTTGATTTTGGCGCCTGACTGCTGCCTTGGGGTGCCTCCCTTCTCCAACAGGCATGACCAATAACCCAGGGACCCCACTCTGCAGGCACCCCCCTTCACTTGGCAGGCTGCCTTCCTAGCACAAGCTGGAGTGTCATGGTGACAGCTCATCCCTGGAGCCTGGCCTCTGGTGAGCTGCAGAGGCTTTGGGAGCTCACCTGGACATTGCTTCTTCTGTACTGTTCCTATCCTGCTGTCCTCCTCATTTCCAGTGGAGCTACTAGGGTTACTGGAGCACTGCTGGAGCTCATGCTCAGGAGGGAGGACAGTAGCTGCTGTTGGAGCTCTGCTGAGGACAAAAGGGGGGCTCCCGGGGTTCATTTCCTGAGCCCTTTGTCTTGTGCATGAGGCAAATCATGGCTGTTCATCTCCTTTCCAAGGCAAGATCCCCACAGAGCAGATGGCAGCCCTCCTAGCCTTTCTGCCAGGCAGAAGGCCCAGCTTGCGCCCTGGTACAGGTCCTACCAAAAGGCATCACATGCCCTGGCTCTTGAGAAGGGAGAATTTGAAGAGGAAGTGGAGTGAGGGGAACTCGTCTACTGGGTTAGATAAGCTCAGAATGCCACCTGAGTCCAGGAACCACATTGTGTTTAAAAAATAAAATCATATATGCAAAAATACGACAATGAGCTTCTATGTCATATGTTTGACATATTAACCTGTGAACAAGAGTTTTTGTTCTGTTTAATTACCAGCTGATTAATTTCATTCTTACCACAGTTTGGAATTGTTAGAATACAGGGGAGCTAAACATTTCATGTATACATAATCACTTCTAAAATTATACCAATAGCAAAGTTTTAGAGTGGGTGAGTAAAAAAATTGATCTTTCTCTGGCACAGAATTATGTCCTAATTTTCTCATTGAAAACATTTAAAATTGGTAATTTATTGTCTTGTCAGTGTGAAAATTATTCTTTTAACAGAATTATGGTTAGCAGGAACATTTAAATATACTTCGATTCCCTAGAGAACAAAATCCTCATCTGTGCTTCCTAAATAATATCCATATTGAGTTGTATTTGACTGTAGTGGCAAAGAAAGCAGAAACTTGTTTTTAACTTAAAAAAATTTATTGGTGCATTATAATTATACATAAAACAATTTGAATAGATAGTATTTGCAAAATAACATTAGGTGTTTTATGAAATAAATTGTAACTAAGTGAAATAAAATAATCTATAATTTTATATTAAAGTTACTTTAAGGCTTTAATTTTGTTACAAAACAAAAAGCAAATGAGAGATTATAACTCAAAGCAGTTTTCAATATGAAGCTTCATTTCAAAATAAAAAATATGCTATGTTCTTTTTCTGAAATTCACAGTGAATATTAAAAAATATATAAAAATATACATATATAAGCCAATGATTCAGAAAACCATTTCTTTAAGAAGCAAAACCATACAATGAACTTGTAGGCATCACAGTGTTATTCATACACATGTGAGCCCTTTTAATAATGAAAAAAAAAAAAAAAAAACAAACACTGAGTTTTCCTTTTAGTAGCCTCAATCAATATGCAGTCCCCCAATTTTCTGAGGACACTTTCATTAGTACACCACACTTCTCATTTTCATTCCTGATTTCTTTCAAAAAACATGAAGTCCTGTAAAGGAGCAAAAATATGGAAATGAATTTTCGGCAAAAAAGCTGAGATAAGTTTTCAGATACGCAAAGCTCAAGATGTGACCACACACAGTAACACATCTGTCAAACAAGAAAAACTAAGTTTCATAAGTGAATCAGGGAAAAGTCTGCAACTGTGTAAGGTCCACTTTCACCTTTCCATCCCCAAAGCAATCAAACTACATTTATTTATTCATTTATTTGTTTGTTTGTTGCAGACAGACACAATAGCTTCATTCATTCATTCATTCATTCATTCATTTTTTATGTGGTGCTGAGGATCAAACCCAGTGCCTCACATATGCTAGCCAAGCACTCTACCACTGAGCTACAGCCCCAGAGCCTTGTTTATTAATACCTATATGGACTTAATCAATCTGTTAATTCTCTAATTTCTACTTCTGTCATCCCCTTTGAAATCTTTATCTTTTAATCTGTCTTCCTCAGATTTTCGTAGTCCTTCTCTAGTAATGTAACTTCTGTAGAGACATGCACCCTGTCAGATTTGAGAGCATAATGAGAACCACCTTAGAATGTACTACAGATGGAAGTTGGTTTCCCAGGTTAATCAAACCTGTGTCCCCCAGCTTATTTCATTCTTAGAAACAAGGATTTCTAGCTAAACCCTTTCTTCTTCAACTTCAGTCAAATTCTATGAATTTCATTTCTCAAGTACCTATTCTTTTCCTTTATCCTGGCAGAGGTGATAATTAACCATTCCTATAAATAATTGGCTTTACAATATTGCAATTTTACCTCCTTTCATTCCTTTTCCATATGGGTACCAGCCTATCTTTCTAAAGGTTGAATTTATAACTATTTTATTATGCCTCATTTTAAAACAAACATTAATTACATAATTTTCAATGAATCAATTTGTATCTATGAAAAGTTGCCCAATCTTTAAAAGTTCTTTATAAAAAAATTTAAACGGACACATAAAAACTACATTTATGGGTTCCACTTTTCAAGAGACCTATACATGGGGTCATGTCAGGTTAAATATAGCTACTTCCTCAAACAATGAGCATTTGTGTGTGTGTGTGTGTGTGTGTGTGTGTGTGTGTGTGTGTGGTAAAAAATTGTAAATCCCTTTTTCTAGCTTTCTTGAAATATGCTATGTATAGTCATTTTAGTGTTTAGTGATACACTAGGACTTATTCATTTTTTAACTATATCTTAAGTTTCTTTAGAAATAGACCACAGAAATTTCCTAATAATCCTCTACCATACCACTTCCAGTCCCATTTCCCATCAATTTAAACAGTCTCAAATTTATTTCTTGCCCTGAACACCATACCCTTCATATCCTCTGCTTTGGTTAAACAGTTTCCTTAAGGTTAAGGTTAAAAGTACATTTTAGGGAGAAAGAACACTTACTGAAGAACACAACTTTTTTTCACTTACTGAACATACAATTTCCACCTAAGCTTTATTATACGAAGTAGTAAATACTTTAGAAATAATAGAAATAATAACAAAAACCCCCAGCAACTGCTAATCCAGCTTCAACAATGATTAATATGACCAATTTTACTTCATCTGTTACTCTATCCTCTAAATTCTTTTGTCCTCACACCTGTTATTTCAAAACAAATTCATGATATCAAACATCTCATAATGGAACACTTCATTATTCCTCTCTAAAATATATGAAATCTGCTTTTATATATTATCATCATCATATCTAAATCACTTTGACAATTCCTTCCTATCATTAAGTAGCCAGCCAATGTTCAAATTTCCCTGATGTCTTACCAATGCCTTTTTGTATAGGTTTGTTTGGATTGATATCTAAACATGATCTATAAACTACACTAGGTTGGTGGCTCTTAAACCATCTGCTTTATTTTATCTTTTTTTTTTTACTTACTTCAATGCCTATTTATCAAAGGAATTGAAGTCCTTTGTTTTGTTGTTGTTTGGGAATAGGAGTTGAACCCAAGGGCACTTAACTACCAAACCACATCCCCAGCCACTTCTGTATTTTATTTAGAGACAGGGTCTTGCTAAATTGCTTAGGACCTGGATAAATTGCTGAGATTGGCAATCTTCCTGCCTCAGCCATCCAAGATGCTAGGATTAAAGGTGTGCACCACCATGCCAGGCTTGGAAATGGGTCCCTTTTGCTGTACATTTTCTTACTTTTTTGGAAATATTTCATCCCCAGGTCAATGTTTAAGATAAACATATAGTGTTTCAAACTTTGGCCACAAAGTAATCATCTCTCAGAGCTGTAAATAGATTAAAGAGATTTCAGTTCAAATAGGTTTAGGAGGAATCTGAACATGGGGAGTTTGAAAGATACCTAGGTATTTCTAGTGTGCAGCTGAGGTAAAGAATAATTCCTCTGTCTCCATAATCCTTAACTTGGGTCATTTGGGAATCATCTACACACATTTTGGATTCTGCACATTTGACTTGGTTGAATTGAGGTATGGCCTGGTACTCGGATTTCAAAAGGTTTAGAAGCACTGCTCTATCCCATGTGTTTCTGATAAATTGGTAGCTGGATCCAGAAGCTACATTATAGCGTTTACTCTTGTTGCTGTTTATACTCCTATCTTATGATTTAATCTACAAATGAGTCAAGATAAAGTTTCCCTGTTCAACATAGATTTTTCCCCCCTTAAATGTTAACATCTTCCCCAAAGCACTAATTGTGTGTTTTGAAACAAAAAACTCCAAGTCAAAGACCTCAGCATGATACATAAAAGTCTTCTGAAAATGCATAGACCCTTCAGACAGAAACTAGTCTCCTGTATATCCAAAGTGTCAGGTTCAAATAGAATTTTGAACCTTGGGTGAAATGGGAATCTTTGTAGAAGGTCATTTTGGAATACATAGTTTACTGAATCTTTCAAAATGGTACTAGAGAGTCCCTCTGTAACCAGGATCAGTAGGAAGACACTCACGATGAGGAAGCAGGCTCCAAGCATCACAGCCTTCATTTTCACATCGAGGTCTAGAGGGAACTGAATCCCAAAATTATCAGCATCAGTAAATGCCTCTCTCAAAAACCCAGTCCAGTGCTTGGAAATCTTGCCAACCAGAGATTCTTCATCAAGAGATTTAATCTGCATTGAAAAAAAAAAAATAAAGACTTAGTGATTTTTAGAAAATTTACAGCAAAGCTATAAAATGACACAAGTAGTATATTAAAATTCTGCCCATATATTAACTATGAATGTGCAGCCCTCATTAGATACATGCAGGCTCCTGTGTCTATTTATGGACATGTGAAAAAAATGTTTTATTGCACAGAAAAAGAATTAATGAATGTAGTTTGCTGAAATATCTAACATTCCTATTTTGCATTAATACAGATCATAATAAGTTATTTGAGTTGATCCAAAACAAAATTTAAGCAGAAAGGTATTAAAAATATGATAAAATTTCTATAAGCCATGAGGAAGATAATTTAAAAGAAAAAAAAAAAAACCTCTTATTAGATTTCTGCTTTAATAAATATGACAGAGGTCTCATTACCAGGCATGGTGAGTAGAGAAACAGGACATGCCTAGAAAAGACTGGCTGTTTGAGTGAAGGAACTGACCAATGTGTAACTTTTTATGGGCTGTCCCAGGGTGGGATAAAGGGACGACTTGAGAGATGTAAACAGTAACGTCTAAAGCATCTGCTTTTGCAGCTCCATCAGAGGAAAGCCCAGGGCCATCACAGAATTGAGCAGACTGTGCCCGGATTAATGCCACTCAGGTAGACAGGTGGGGACTGAACACCACTGACACTTGTCTGGCCATGTACACCTAGGATTCTGTTAAACAAAGAGGAGGTGAGTCCTTCTCAAATGTGCACAAGGTACCACAAGTGCTAGCAACATACCCTGAGGCCCCTGTTGCAGGCTGGAACCTACTAAACAAATCTGGGGAGAATACAGTGTTGGCCCATTTCATTTGGGTGGAGGTAGATGGCATCTTAAAAAATCTGAAGTACACTTCTGATATGAAATTGCAATAGCCTGGATTATTGTTCCTTGAATATTCATTTCATTTCACTTCCTGTGTAGGCCCAGGATTCTTCCTGCGCATGACTGATCAGGAGTGGGTGGCCATGTGACTGCTTGACCAAGGCGTGTTTGCAGGTGACATGAAGAGTGTTCTTCAACATGGCTACCTGGTCTGACCTGGCTCTTGCTCTGCAGTGGAAACCTATTAGAAAACCTCATCCCACTTGCTGCTGTGGTTACAGCCCTACAACACACATATATGAACAGAACCTAGACCAATTTGCAACTTAAGTCTGAACTGTCCATCTGAACCTAGCTATATCCATTGAAGTACACTTGATCTCCAGACATAGGCATAAGAAAAAATGCTTCTGGTTTTAAGCCACTGAATTTTAATAGTTATGTGAGATAAGACAATGTCATGATAAACAAAGCCAATACAAATCCTGGCTTATACCTGTTAGTATTTTATTTGCAATACTGCCATTTAAGCATTTGAAAACTTTATTCTATCTTTCAATTTTGAAATATTTTTTAAAATGAAAAATGAAGATGATAACTTGGTAGTCATCATAATCTCAACGCTACATTCATAAAGATATTACTACTTACCATTTTTGATTACTATAGCAAAAATTACAAATTAAACAGAATTTATGTCAGAAGTAGAAAATGTCCATTTTTGTTTGGCATGAATTGAAAATGTGAATAATGATCTCTAGCTAAAGAGTTTTCAGGACTTGGGGGATGGGGAGATAGCTCAGTTGGTAGAGTGCTTGCCTTGCATGCACAAGGCTCTGGGTTCAATCCCCAGCACCACCAAAAAAAAAAAAAAAAAAAAAAAAAGAGTTTTCAGGACAAGAAAATTTTGTAGCAAATTTTTAGTAACATATAATAAAATTTTAACCTCTGGAAATAAAAAAATAATGCTATGTTATTATAAAAATTTTAAATGCATAAATTGAATACAAATAATTGGTGAATAATATTATAAAAGGGAAACCTTACACTCACCTCAAATATAAATTTAAAAAATCTGAATTGTAATATAGCACATAGTATCTGAGTATGTATCAAGGGCATAAAAGGTAATAAATTATGACATATAACTAAAAATGGTTGCTGATAAGATTTTCAAATGAAGAATTTATATAACATTTGGGATATCCTTGATATGAAGACGTAACAACTATTAAGCAATTTCACCCTCATAACAACAATATTATGAATTCAGACTTCAAACAAACAAGACTGGAGTGGGATGCATTTCATGTGGGCATATTTTTCCCCCTACCAAGAATCTTGGAAGGAGTAACACTCTCATCTACATGGACAGATGGTCCACTTGGCTCTCCTACTCATCCTTGGGATAACAGTCTCACAGACTCAACTACCATCTGCATGGTGAAAACTCCCAACTCTTTCCTCTACATAACCAAGATCCAACATGACCTAAATATAAAAGATTAGCTTCCAACAAATCAACAGTCTACCCCCAACTACATGATTTTTAACTTGGTCAATGGTATCATTATTCATTAGACTTCTCAAACATCTGACATCAGAATGATAACATCAGAATCATCTCTAAATTTTCTTTCATCCTTCATGGACATCAAAGGCATGAAATTAGCCACCCTCAGTGCACCTGGGAAATGTATTTTGAATCAGTCTTTAAAGTGACACTTATTCCTGCTGTTGATCAGGCTATTCATAACCTCTTTCACTCAAAGGGGCTGGGTTGTGTGATACAGCACTTGCCTAGCATGTGAGGCACTGATTCGATTCTCAGCATAAATAAATAAATTCTCATTTACATAAATAAAATAAAGGTCCATTGACGACTAAAAAATATATTAAAAAAAAAAGTTCCCGTGACTATTGCTCATATGTATAATTCCTGGTTTAAAATATCAACCTTCACATTATAAACCCTCTAGACAATGAATCAAGTGAATGCTTCTCAATTCTGTCAGAGATGGTACCTAGATATTATTATTCTAGATGCATAGGGGAGAAGTTAATTCATTACAAATAATGGTTGCTTTAATAAATCCCCAGAAAATGGATGCTGGATGCAGTCTCAATTCCTTAGCATTCAATATAAGAATTTAAAAATGCTTCTCCAGTGTTTCCACTTATATCCCAAAATAAAATATATGCCAACTAAATTTGTGAATATCACTCATTAAGGAGCAATTATCGTTTTTTTCTCTGACTCTGTGATAGACATGTCATCTCCTGCATGCAGAATGATGACTGTCTATACACCATATGAAGTTTTTATACACACGAACACACACACACACACACACACACACTACACACTATACAAATTCCTTTACAATTTCCTTTTAAAAGTTTCTACATCACATATATTTTCTTAAGAGTTCGCCATCTGCGTTGTTAGACTGTGAAGTCTATGAGAGAACGGATTCACCACATATAACCAGATTCTAACAGAGGAATTGAAATCCATATGGATAGAGAAGGAAAACAGATAACAGAATAAAGCTGGATGGTGAGAAACCTTAGGAAGATGTGGGGAGAATACCAGATTTCCCAAGTGACATTGTGAGTAGCCCCTATTCAGCTTTAGGATAGTTTAGCCCATCCTCTGGAAAGGTGGGGTCCAGTTTATCATACTTTCCGATTTTCTAGAAGAAACAAGAAATCGAGGGTAAATTATAAAATGTCCTTAAGCATTTGTAACCAAAAGAATTGGATTATAAGTTGAAGTGATCTATTGGAGAACTGTCGTAAGGAAATTCTCCCATGTAGTAAATACTTGAACATATTACAGTTCCAAAGCCCTAATTTGTACAGGGATAAATCAGAGATCCCAGAGCAGCACAATTTGGGCAGTATGTATTATACAGTAATCTCTCCTGATCTGTGAGTCTTGCATGCCGGGACCCCCAATGGAGGCCTGAAACCACAGAGAGTAATGTATGCTATGTGTACTATGTTTTTTTTTTTTATAAAATGCCATACCTATGATAAACTTTAATTTGTAAATTGGGCACAGTTAAGAGATTATTTACAATTACTAATAATAAAATAGAAAAATATAGCTATATGGTATAATGAAAATTATGTGAATATGGTTTCCCTCTTTCTCACTCAAAATATCTTATTATCCTGTTCTGATCTGTCTTGTAGTGACACAAGATGAGACAATGTCTGTGTGACCAGATGAAGTTCCCTAAGTGACGGAGGCACCATGACATACAATTAGTGTACTATGCAAGGGTTACGTGAACTCAAACTGTGGGAGTAGCTGCCCTGGTAACCAACTAATGGGTCAGTTACTAGTGGCACTCTTATCCAGTGAGAGTGCCCTGGAAGAGGGTGTCTCACGTCCAGCTGGACCAGAGGATTGTGGCTTGAGATTTCATCACACTACTCCAAATGGCACGCAAGTAAAAATTCAGAAACTGCATATTTCTGGAAAGTTTAATTTAATATTGTCAGGCCACAATTCACTGTGGAAAACTAAAACTACAGAAATTGAAACTAGAAAAAAGGAATCATTGGTAGCAACTTTTAAAACTATCTCTATGTAACTGGGCTCTTTCTAAGAACTCAAAGACGTCAACATGGCCTTGTCAACATGACCTAGAACATTCATGGCCTGTAACACAGACGAGGAGGGCGCTGGGGGGTCAGGCAATCAGACCTAGATGATAAGGCTTAGCATTCTGTTTAAAGCAGATAACACACGGTGTCACTATTCAGAAACTACCATGTTTAAGTGCTACACATTTTGCTTGTTTTTATTTGACTACACATCTCTGCTGCTGCTTCGTTTTTTTGCCCTATTGAGTATGATCGATACTGACCTCTAGAGGAGTGACCATCACTCAGACTGAAGTTAGATACGTGAGCACATTACCTCTCTTTTGAGGTATCAGAGCACAATACTTATTCCATGTGTTTATGATAATAAAATTATCTTCTTATGTTAGGAAACCAAGTCTTATAAACATTATGACTGTTCTTACCTCAAAATCAACATCTGAACAACAACTGCACACAACACAGGGACCGGTAATTTTCAGTACATCCTCTCTCTTCTCATTTTGAATTGTAAACTTGGGCAGACACGGGTGCCAGTTCTGAATAACGTAACCTATGGGTATCCCAGGAGGAGCTTGTACTTCTATCTACAAAAGCAAAAGAATATATAAAATGTGATAACCATCTTAACGTCCAGGTTGAATGAAAGGGTGAAAATGCTTGCTGAACTCTTCACAGACTGCCCTGGCTATGGCACACGGACCTCCTGAAGGCAGCAGGGGCAACAGCAGCTGCTACATGCCAGTGGTCTGTGCAGGGTTATGACTTCTCGGCCCAAATTATCAAGAACCTTCAAGGTAAAAGGTCTAGCGGGTCCAAAGCAATTTCGGGTACAGCAGTCATTTTCTTCCACTGCGAAGTACACCCTCTGTCCAAGACTATTCTTGATTTCATACTTGTTATTAGTTTCAAAGCCTGTTAAGACTAAAAACACAAAGGAGGAAATCATAATCATCACTGTGTTAAGAATGTGGACTCTACCTAAGATGTTATCATATCCAGCTAGAGCAATTTGGGAAGATATCCCAGGTAGTTCAGGAAAGAGGGAAAAGATGTTTAGCAGTGAACCAGACCAATAAAAGAAAACAAGGCAAAAGGAGGAGGAGGGAAGTATCTTAAATAAGAAAAACTGAATCTTTAGGAGAGATGGGGTAATGGAAAGAAGTGGTGTTAGCAAATGCCATAGGTTCTGTCATAATGGGAGGCTCTGCTGCTCAGGGTGGGTGCAGTGCTGGAGGTGGGCACAGGGGGGTTCAGTTTTCAAGATAAGATGCCTGCTTATCTGGCACAGTACTCAGTATTATGGAGAAGTTATAGGATGTTTGCTGTGTTTGTATTCTATGAACTACTTTATTAAATCAATTGGGTTAAGATTTTGTGTTATAAATGATACTTAGGTCTTAGCTTTTACACTTTGAACAAAAGGAACGAGAGGGGTGATCTTGATGCAATCATGTACAAAAGGACAGAGTGGGAATAGAATGTGAATCAGAACATCACTCGGGGCCAGTGCACCTTGGTTAGCTCAGCAGTTGTTATTCATCAGGTGAAGCTGGGTATTGGACAAGTTGGGAGGGGCCTGGTAACCAGGGCTCAAACTCATAGACTCTCTAGACAGTGGGCATCCAAAGTGAGCTCTACACCTTTAGGGTGCTAAACTCTTCATGAGGGAAAACAGAGGGATATATTACCTTACCAATGCCCCCTCATATTGATCCACACACTGGAAACCTCTGTTTTTACAGAGCCGAGAAGGAACAGCTAATGTTCCCTTATCCACAGCCCTAGAATACTTGGGTCACAGTATGTCAGAAGACTGACCAAAACAAAAAGTGATTAAAAGAAATACATGGAGACCCAAATAACTCTCTCAGGTCTGCGTGGAAGGACTTCATGAGGATAGAGAGACATCAGTCAAAAGTTCTATCAACACGGGGCTGGGGATGTGGCTCAAGCGGTAGCGCGCTCGCCTGGCATGCATGCGGCCCGGGGTCGATCCTCAGCACCACATACAAACAAAGATGTTGTATCCACCAATAACTGATATTAAAAAATTCTCTCTCTCTCTCTCTTTAAAAAAAAAAAGATACTGGGGCTGGGGATGTGGCTCCAGCGGTAGCGCACTCGCCTGGCATGCATCTGGGGCTGGGTTCGATCCTCAGCACCACATACAAATAAAGATGTTGTGTCTGCCAAAAACTAAAAATAAATATTAAAAATTCTCTCTCTCTCTCTCTCTCTAAAAAAAATAAAAATAAATAAAAATACAAATAAATAAATAAAGTTCTATCAATACGAACTTCCTCAAGTGTCTTTGGTGGGATTCAGAGTCCCGCCCATCTGCAGTAGCCAAATATTTAGAGAGGAAAAAAGTTAAAGTGGCTTTGAGAGGACATTTATTTTTCACTAATTGCTTCATTAATACCTTAATCTCAGAAATCTTCAACTTCTTTATTTGTTGAATAGCATGAGTTTATATAATCTATGATTTTCCTTAAAAAGATGAAAATAAAATAATTTCATGTTTTTGTGTTTTCTTTCTGATAAGTTTTGAATTGAGGAAAAATGTGAGTGCCTAATTTGCTGACAGAAACTGAGAAATCATGTTATTCACATAACTCATAATATGAAAAAAATATTATTGACTTTATACATTGGGCAAAAAAAAAAAAAGAGAGAAAGAGAAAATTAAGGACTACCTTTTTAAAAATTTTTTTTGGAGGGACTGGGGATTGAATCCAGTGGTGCTTAACTACTAGCCAGCTCTTTTTATTTTTTGAGATCATCTTGCTAAGTTGCTTTGTCCTTGCTAGTGCCGACACTGGCCTAAATTGAAGAATTAAATACTAGTAAATTTTTTTTTTTTTTTTTTAAAGAGAGAGGAGAGAGAGAGAGAGAGAGAGAGAGAGAGAGAGAGAGAGAGAGAGAGAGAGAGAGAATTTTTTTTTTAATATTTATTTTTTAGTTCTCCACGGACACAACATCTTTGTTGGCATGTGGTGCTGAGGATCGAACCCGGGCCGCACGTATGCCAGGAGAGCGCGCTACCGCTTGAGCCACATCCCCAGCCCCAAATACTAGTAAATTTAAAAATTACATTTCAAGATGAAATATTTAAAATGCTTATAAATCTAAAAAGAGATAAGTTTATATGCTATGGAATATATGGTGTCTGGCTATGAGGATTTTATAACTTAAATGACATATACCACAGAATAAAATATTTTCAAAATTTAAAACAATAAAGGACTCCCTGTTAGGGGCCTGGCATGGTGGCACATGCCTGTAATCCCAGTGGCTCAGGAGGTTGAGGCAGGAGGATTGTAAGTTCCAAGCCAGCCCCAGCAAAACTGAGGTACTAAGCAACTCAGTGAGATCTTATCTCTAAATAAAATACAAAATAGGCCTAGGATGTGGCTTTGTGGTTAAGTGCCACTGAGTTCAATCCCTGGTGCAAAAGGGAAAAAAAGAACTTCCTTTTAGAGTAATGTTAAAAGAAATCAATCAAAATGATGAATAATGCAAACATCTAATAATTGACATTATTAATATTTTAAATGTCATAGGTAACAATTGTGTAATTTCATAAAATCCATTACCCTGCTTACACAGTTTATATTCACCCTTGGAAAGGAACTTTGCAAAAGATGGGGTTTAACAGATGTATTCTACAAACAAGCCGAGTTTCTATTATTCTCTGGTATTTGGAATAAAGGTTCCTATATCTCCCTGAGTGTCATTCCCTAGTAGCTTCCCTGAAGGATCTAGTGACTTCCCAGGTTTATTCCTGCATCTGGAAGCCCTGGACCTTTGGAAGCACCTGGAGGCCCACTCTGGAGCAGCAATACTCTTGCAGAAGAGGCCTCCAAACCAGCAATACCCCAGTGGCCCTAAACCCCAGGAGATAACACGCAGGTCAAGGAATGCACATTCCACAGGGTTCGTCTGATTTCCCAAGAGAAACCGTGGGCATGAATGACAATTTTCTAAAACATCCCCATCTTGCTGAGTGTGGTGGCACATACTTGTAATCTCAACAATTTGGGAGACTGAGGCAGGAGGATCTCAAATTTGAGGCCAGCTTCAGCCACTTAGTGAGAATCTCAGCAATTTGGCGAGACCCTGTCTCAAAATAAAGAAGAAAAAAATCCATAGCAAGAAGAAGGGAGATACAGTTCAGAGGTAAAATGCACCTGGCTTTAATATCCAGTAGCAAAATCATCCGCCTCTGAATCCAGAGATCACTTGCTTTGGAGATGAACTAAGGCAGCTGAATGTGACTCTGTCCCCTTCTCAAAGTGATCTCAAGTTGGGAGAAAAGTGCTCAAGTGGTAAAAGTCCAGTAAAATGCTAAAAAACTTTTAGTGATTTGAAAAGAGAGAGGAGTAAAAGTAAGTCTTGATAGTTTCCTTGTAATATTCATATCTAATATCTATATCATAAGGATATATACCCACTATACTCATATTTACCATTTGACTAATTTTCAGAAATGAATTGCTGATAATGTACATGATGAATTATGATAAAATTTCAAACAGACATTTAAAAATAACCTGTTTAATTGTTTCACATGATTGAGAGTACTACCTTTGCAGTGTCTGATAATGCTTTTATCTGCATAAATCTAGAAATATGATGGATACAATGAATACACACCTTCCAGAAGCTCAACTTGCTGATGAACCAAAATCTGATCTATCTGTTATAGGAAAAAAAAAAAATTCACATAGTCAATTGTCAAAATTTAATGTTATCAATGTTTAATGGTTTATATTACTGGTTAGTACAAAACTAAAGTTAACATTTTTTATTGGTGAAATATTTGTTGAAAATTTTCACCATTAATCTGGGAAACTTTAGACCAAATAAAACTATCTTACACTGAAATTAAAAACAACAACAACAAAAATACATATAGTTTTTTGAGGAAGAGCTCAAGAGAGGTATGGATAATTTTTTAATCATTTAAAAGGGTTCTTTATCTGTCAAGTTTCAAAAATTGTATGTGTAATATCATCAGTTGTGGTCACTAATAATTTCATCTATGTATTTTACGAGATCCTGATTTTTAAAATATGTGTTTCAGAATTTTTTGAAAAAATATGACAATGACCAAAAAATTCCTATGGTATGTGCTGCTTGAAAACATTATGAAAAATTAAATTATTACAGTGTGAGTCTGAGGGACCCCTGACTTACTGAGCAGTGGCTAGACATGGTAAGAATACTGGTTCTCAAGTGTATAGACACTGAACCCTCAGCTCTTCATGTTCCTATTTCACCCAGCTGATGTCTCACATTAAACTATGTTCAACTTCATATTGCTGAAATTCATATCATGTAGGACAGTAAAATCCTGGCCTTTTTTTTTTCTCTTCCCTATTGGTGGCATTTATAAAACTGGACCTTCCAAAGAACAAAAGCAGCATCATAAATATGTAGTTTTATTGGATATAAAAAGATGAGTCATGCACAAAATTTTAACTCTTTCTTTGGTGCCATTTATTGAAACTTGGCAATAAACTTTATTTTAAGTTTTTCTTTTCTTTTCTTTTAATTCCAAAGAAACTATGTAGTGTTGAAAGAAAAGCACTGTGTTCAGTACCAAAGTCCAGGTTAAACAGCCAATCTCACTGCCCTGGGGGTTTGACCTTTGGCAACCTTGTGTGACTCTTATCTCACTCTCCTCTCCTGAAAAAAATGCTGTTAATTATATAATGTTATAGATTCTCTATAAAGAGTAAGATAATACATGTATTATACTTAGGATGAATACTAGAAAATAGTGCTTAAAAATATTTGCTATTGGCTCATATCACAGGTTTAATTCAAGGTCACAAAAAACACAATTACCCAGACCTTTGTGCTTTGATTAAAAAGTGAACTTCAATGAGAGGAATCAGACATCTGTCAGCAGAAAATGTTTTACCATTTTCGAATTTGGTGAAATATTCATTTGTTACCCTAGTTATGTAAGTTGGGAGCACAGGTTTGTCTTTCACGAGTATTTTATGTATCTGAAATTACCTGAGTTAAATATTCCAATCCAGGTGGGCAGTCTAGTGGAGGGGGTGGTGCAGGCATCCATGGTGTCCCTACAGGTCCACCTGGTTGGTTTTGGACAGGGAAGCCGACTGGGCCAGCACCTGTATAGTTGGGTGGTGGGATTGGGTAGCCAGCCTGGGGACCTAGATAGGCACCCTGGGGTGGTCCTGGGTAGCCAGGCTGCATTCCTGGGTAGCCACTGTGTCCCGGAGGTCCTGAAACAAGAGTCATTGAAATAATAGGTATCTGCACAGAAAACTGGAACCATCAACCCACTTACAATTACCCCAGCTATCTATGATCTGACCTCTAAATTCAGAAATCTAGTATCAATGAGGTTTAAATTTTTCTTTTAATCTTTCAGGTTTTTCAATTCAATATCTGTGGTTTCAGATCTACTCTCTTTTGAGGGTGGTGGGTTGAGACAAGAGCTGGCCAGCTGCCCTGCTTTCAGCATTGAAAACTTAGATGGAAAGAAAAAAATAATAAAAACTTGAACACATGAGAAAGTGAAAGAAAATAAACTATGACCAAGAGCCAACGACATAAACATCCTGGCAGGCCTTCAAGGACAGGAGAAAAGGCATTGTAGAAGATCTAAAGTCCTGAGCATTTCAAGCACCAAAACACCTAAAGAACAAAGCAACTCTGGAATTCTAACAAAGGATAGCTCTGGTGACTATAGACCTGGAGTGTTTTTTTTTTTTTTTTCCTCTCTCTCTCTTTCTCTGAGGGATGTTTGGGAAGATTTGGAGATATATATATATATATATATATATATATATATATTTTTTTTTTTTTGTCACAAGCATGATACTAGTGACCGGTGGGTAGAAGGCAGGGCTGCTGCTCAATATCCTAAAGTACCCAGAACAGTCTCCTGGAAACCAAGAACTTCCCAGCCCAAAATATTTCCATGTCACTGTTGAAAAATCCAGGTATAGAGGTAAAGGTATGCATCCTTCTAGCACATTCCAGATACATATCTGGATTAACAGTGTGCTTGGAGTTTTAGTCCACACTGTCTTCATCAATAAAGTCTCTATTCATTTAAAAAAAAAATCAATAAACCCCATTATGACATTTAGTTTAGAAATTTAAATTTCACAATATAACAACCAACGTGCTCTCTGGAAATAAGGAAGGCAAACATTGTGAGAGGCAAAATTCTTTGGAGTAGTTAATAAACAGTAGAAAAAGACATTTAGTAGGCATATACTCTATAATCTCTGAATGTGTGATTACCATGAAGCTTTATAAGCTTATTTACAGAGCAGGAATTTCAACGATTACGATATACTTTCTAAAGACTATGTTCCACTATGTTTTATCATTAAAAGTCATATAAAATTGAATACTCAGAACAGGCCATTTATTCTGACAAAATTCACGTACCAAAACATTAAGGCTAATAGGCTGGGGGGCGCAGATCAGTGGTAGAGCACTTGTCTAGCAGGCACGAGGCCCTGGGTTCAGTTCTAACACCATAAAAATAAATGAATAAATAAAATTACTGAATCAACTTAAAAATGGAAACTAACAACCGACTGAACCTCATAATAGTGTTTTTAAATTAAGATTTTATAAACTATTCCTTCTACAGTGAAGAGATACTCAAAGGTAATAAATTTGTCACAAACTCTGTTATAGAATTGAGCTACCCATGGGGGAACCATCTCTTTTGGGGGTCAACTGCTGGCAGATAAAAAACAAAAAGATTTCCTATTGGTGTCATGGAGAAAATATGGGGGAGATGGCAGCAGAGGAAGCTACTTTAGATAGATCTAATTTATTTTGGAATCTAAAGATAACAAGGGAAAAGTTTTATATTAAGATCTGGTAAGAAATCACCCAAGAAGAAGGAAAAGCAAAGATAAACCCAAACTTGGAGAATGAATGTGTCATGCTTGTGAACAGAAGGCCCTAAGAGAGGATGAACAGCAGTGGCCCTCAGTAGAACAATAGAAAACAGTTCATCGGCAGACAAGGTGGGGAGGCATGGTCAGGAGCTGCTATTTTTTCCCCCTGTGATCAGCAGGCATTGGAGGATTCTGAGGAGAAAAGTGAGTTCCATGATGTCATTTGTATCTTACAACATTTTTCAAAAGTGTTGAGCCCTAGGATTCACAATGGGAAACACAGAGGCAATCCTTGTCCCCCTTGCCTAATGGGAGATAAAATTTTATATGTACCCTATTCTAGAGTGCTCTATCTAGTACCAGGAGGACTTTCTAGCTGGAATTGGAAACAAATGCTTTGCAGTAAGGGGCCAGGGTTTTATGACTCTATATGCAGAAGGTAGTTATTGAGATGGGAAATGGAAGGTGTAGGTGGAATCTCCCTGAGTGATCCCCTCTCAGCTAAGATCTGAAAGATTCACAGCAGTTGGATAGGTCAAAGGCACAGAACATTCCAGAGAATAGTCCCTGCATAGTAACACACATAGGCCTTTAAAAATCTGAAAGATGTCCAGTCTAGCTGACCAGTAAGAGAGCCTGCTTTAAGAAGCATTCAAAGTGAAAGAGGGTAAAGGCTCCTATGACCCACTCTGGGCACTTATCCTAAGAGTAATGAGGATTCAGTGAAGGAGAGCTGAACACGCATCTGTGATAGGAAGAGATTAATGTTTTTAAAGATCACAAGCCTCAGGGCAAAGTCCTCAGGAGAGAAGTCAACAGGGATGTAGAGGTAGGAGCTAAGTGGATTATTATTGACACGATTATAATCTGCTGGTGGATTATTCCTCAAATCAAAGGATTAAGCATAGAGGATTTCCTAAAATATGGATAACTATCTCATTCATATAAATCCAAACTGATTTAACATAATATTAATGCATAAATGACCAATACTTGTCATTTATTATTTGCATTGTGCTCATAGTTTTCTTTGTATTTGCATTTAACCTCCAAAGCAACCTGAATTAGAGAAAACATTATCCCCAATTATAGATAATAAAAGTGAGGCTTTGAGGTATGGCAGCTTGTTCAGGACCATCACACAACTGTTAATCCAGAATATAAAACTTGAAACCTGATATTGTCCAATATTGTCTGTGGCCTCAGATTTTCCAAATGCATTAAGGGGGATAATCAATAGTACAGTGGTCCTTCATTCAGTATCCAGGGGGATTGGTCCTAGGATCCCCCTGGGATATCAAAGCCACAGATGCTCAAGTCTTTTATATATAAAATGGTACAGTATTTGCACATGACCTATGAAAATCCTTGCATAGATTTTAAGTCATATCTAGACTATTTATAATGCCTCACACAATATAAATCCTACATAAGTAGTTGTTACACTATATTGTAACGATGAGGAAGAAGTCAGTAAAAAAGCAATTACTTTAGTGCAATTTCAAGAAAAAAGAACAACTAAAATAAAGAAACTTTCCCCCTCCCTCTTCTTCTGTCCCTAGGGAATATCAATTGTTTAATGTTACTCTTTCTTTTTTAATCAAATATTTTACCTTGGAATGCTGTTGGTGGATATGGAGGGGAATATCCAGCATCAAAACTCGTTCCTGGTTGGGGAGCATCAATTGGCATGTCTGCAATTCAAACAGAGGTAAATGTATGTTTGTTTAAATAAAATATATATTAGAAAGCAAAAGTCATTGCGCTTAGATAATATTCACTTATGTGGTTTTAAGCTATATTGAAACAAAGTAAATTCATTTACCCTAAGTTGTGTCTGTTATGAGAGCTAATTTTTTTCAAATATGTTAACATGTTCAGTTCTAGGTTTTGATTTTGTGACAAAAAGATTGTTAAAACTCATTCTGACCTACAAAATCCATGTTTAATAATAATATACTAATATTAAACTGTTATCTGCCAATTATCTGCTTGAATAGTTCAACTTCCTAGTTCTTCATATTCTTTTCTCCTCAGTGATTCATTTAACTACCCAACCCATCAATAAATATTTACTGAGTACCTCCTGTGTCACCCATGGGTTGGGCTTTAGGGCTGCAGTGGCCCTGCCTTCACAGAAATGATGGTCTAGTGGACACTTAACTTATATTATTCTCACCTCTACTTCCTTATCTGTTACTGACTGGAAATTCAGAATTCTTTGTTTTGGAATCATGAAGACATGACACAGATATAGAAGGAAATATTAATTGGACTTTGAATCACATTTTCTGTATGTGTTTGTATTATGAACTTCCAAAGGCCATTCAACTCCTATAATTTTACTGGCTTATCAGGAAGCAGACTGCACCTCCCTCCCTTTCAATCAGTGTGGTAATACCTTCAGCAGAATGTAGTCACCGAAACTGCAAATTCAAGCAATGAAAAATCCCCTACTTGAATTAGGATTTTCCTTGGACAGACACCACAATGTCTCAAATTACCACAGTTCTCTGATATAGCACAGGTCATTTCATCCCAACCATCCTCTTCTGTTTCTCAGCAAGAAGAGCAGCCCAGCTTCCTAGTTCTTCAGCTTTTAGGATCCTGCCTGCAGCCCCACTTCCAATGTGAGTTAAAAAAACAATAGGATCAGACTAACAAGCACGATTGTTTGAATTATATACCATACACACATCCTTAAGAAGAGACAGACTCAGAAAACTGGAGCTCATTATCTCTGGGTTTGGGTACCAGTGCAATGAGTATTGTTTTATACTCTGTTTAGTAATCCTAATTCAGGATTACCAGGAGGAATACACACACACACACACACACACACACACACACAAATAAATGAATGGGCAGATGTTCATGTAGATCAAAAACAATACAAAGAGAATAGGAATTAAGGTCTATTTCTGTATTTCTAAAATGCAACATAGAACTATTACATTGTCTTGAAGATAGTATATTTTATGTCTCCATATGTGTATTCGAAATATGTATGTGCATATTTACTCATGTACATATACATATTTTATTTTTATGCTCGTGTGTGTGTGTGTGTGTGTGTGTGTGTATATATATATATATATATATATATATATATATGAAACTGAAAAGATAAAAGGTGGGCATGACCATGGACAAATTAACTTTTCTGAACTGAAGTATCTCAGAGCTTCTAGTATATGAAGCATTACATCTATATAAATTTACTTTTGTGGGGTGGGGAGGTGGGCACTGGGGATTGAATCCAGGGGTTCTTTACCACTGAACTATACCCCCAATCTTTTTTGGGAGGGACATGGGGGAAGACAGGGTCTTGCTAAGTAGCTAAGGCTGCCCTCAAACTTGTAATCTTCTCAAAATAAACCTACTTTTTAAAAGTTTAAGTTTTACAAATAAAATTAAGTCAATATAGCAGTCATTAAGATCACAGATGGGCACAGTGAAGCCTATCATCCCAGCGGCTCAGGAGGCCGAGGCAAGATGGTCACCAGTTCAAGGCCAGCTTCAGCAAAAGCGAGGTGCTAAGCAACGTGGTGAGACCCTGTCTCTAAATAAAATATAAAATAAGGCTGGGGATGTGGCTCAGTGGTCAAATGCCCGAGTTCAATCCTGGTACCAAAAAAAAAAAAAAAAAAAAAAGATTATCTAAGACATTGATCAGGGCTTGAATTATTGTGAGAGATATATATGTTTGTAGCTATCTCCATAAAAATAAAAGGGAGAACACACATCATTTCAGAAAAATAGGATTTGGTTTCTGGTATTTTTCCTAACATGTAGATAACATTAAGATTGATATTTATTTAAACCTATACACATGTGTATATTCTGAAAAATGTATGAGTATATATATATCTGAGATTTTCATTACCATCATCTGACATAGTGAATTTATTATGTTAATAAATAGGACTTGAATAAATCTTCCTTGTATAAAATGCACAAAGAATAGAAAAATTGTTCTTGATGAAATACAGTATACTTATCTGTTTACCAACAAGTCCAATATGTTGCTCTCACTAAGACTTTCCTATTATTAATGAAAAAAGATCGTTGGTGGTGAATATTGTGTACACCTTTATAGTAGAAATACTGAACTAGACATTGGATTCTGGAGCACAAACAACACAAAGCAAACTAAATAAATTCAAAAAATGAATAGAACATTGTAACAAATAGCAAGTAAATAGATTGAACATTATAGGAAAGAAAAGTAAATACTTATGAATTACTTACTGTGTTTCTCCATGATTTAAATAGTTCTGAAAAAAAAAGATCTGATATTAGTGCACTGTCTATGAGTTTATAGGTCAAATATGACGGTGGAAAGACAGTCCACTAGAACTACAGAGTCACACTCAAGGGACAGTCCTCTTCATTAGCTGACTCTAGCTTCATCCAGGCGTTGGGAGTTTCTGGGCTTGATCTGATTCCCTAGGCTGGGTTTACATATAGGACTTTGGAGGTTATCAGTCAGTCTGTGACGTAGGAGTCAGCAAAAGAGCCACCAACAGTGGGTGGGCCTGGGAAGAGGAAGGGCAGCTTGTCTGAGCATGTGGGTTGGAGATAAAACAGTTGCATAACCGAATTTTTACCCCATGTTTTCACTGTAATCAGCAGACATAAAATGGGGTTGGAATTTACAGTAGGCAGGGAGGAGACTGAATAGAGGTGGAAAAGCCTGATATAGGATCAAAGTACTGCAGGACAGAAGTACTGAGTAGAAAGATCCATCAGAGAAAGAACTGTAAACAGAGACTGAATTCATATATGCAAAATTTCATGATGAATTTGGTCAACACCATATTGGTGTTGATACATTAAAAGGAATACCTATTTGCATAAAGTAGACTAAGTATCTTCACAGATACATACAAATTAAATGACTGATAAATTCTAGTACAGAAATAGGCAGTATCCCTTAGTTAATATGCTGAACTACATATCTCAAAAGTTTCTATCTGTCACCTGCATCTTTTAAGACATCAATCTTCAATACTCTTAGTTAAATCGCTTTTAATTAATTTTAACAGTAATTTTCTTTTCTTTTCTTTTTCTTTGGTGCTGGGGATTGAACCAGGGCCTTACGCATGTGAGGCAAGCACTCTACCAACTGAGCTTTAACAGTAATTTTAAGGGACCTTTTAAGGGACCTTTTTTTTTTTTCCCAGTCTTTTTCAACTTGCCTACCAATATCAGAAAGGCACCAAACAGTATATTGGACAAATCCTAAATAACATCCAAAAGGAAAAACACAGGCAAAATTTTATTCTTTATATTTTGTGAACTGAATTTTAAAAGACAAAAGATCCTTTAGCTTCTGGATTGCAAACCAATACATCAGAGATGGAAAATATTTTTGTTTGTGTTTAAAAAGTATTTCTTCTTAGAACTTAGTTGTTTTGGGCTAGGAAGTCCAGCAAGCCACAAATACTTGTAAACTAGAAAGATGAGAAATTTCATAAGTTGATTTTGTACATTATGTCAGGTGGATCTTAAGCATGTAGTACTGGAAGGTTCCAGATCCCTTCCTAATGAGTACCAAATAAGAGAAAACACACTATTTTCCTAGGGTTATAGATCATTCCCTCCTGATCCAGAAATCCTAGGAAGGGAAACTAAACAGAGTACAAAACAGTACTCAATTGTTCCTACTTGCTCTTTCCCCTCCTATTTGGTAGCATTATTTTGAGTCTTAAAATATAAGTGAGAATGAGTACCTATTGGCAAAAATGCTGTAGAATAAAATCTGGATCCTCATTTTACTATGATGTGTGTGGTTTTTTTTTTTTATTCATATATATATATCAGGAATTGAACCCAGGGGCTCTGAACTACTGAGCCACATCCCAGCCCTTTTGTATTTTATTTTGAAATAAAGACTTTCTAAATTGCTTTCGGACCTTGCTAAATTGCTGAGGCTGGCTTTGAATTCATAATCCTCCTGCCTCAGCATCCGGAGCCCCTGGGATAACAGGTAATGTGCTACAGAGCCCGGCTTTGCTATAGGTTTTAAATGTAGCAATTACAAAATATCTTAAGCATTAAAACTGGTATGTCATAAGCAATATCCAAATGTTAATTGGTTCTTTTATCTTTACAGGTGCCAATTAATTTTAACAGTAGTTTTCTATTATAATAAAGTGCTATTTACTTGATAAATATAGTCATCTACCATGTGGGTGCCTTCTCTTCCTGACCTCTTATTGGCTGTTAGGAGCATCTTTCCGTTTTCTCAACTTTAATAGATCTATTTCAAGACATATCATTCATTTTGGAAATAATTAGGTGTGCCTTGATTGAATTAGTAAATTTGACATAATAGCTTTTAAATTATGGTTCCTGCTAATCATATATAAATATAAATAAATATATATTTTTTCCAGGAAGAGGAAATCATATTTATGATGTATACAGAGTAAAAAGTCTATAATAAACTCATAATATATATTGTATGATTGGAATCATAATTACACCTGAACAAACAGAAGTCCAAAATATAATCTGGTGGTTGCATATTTCTTCCTACATTGAATGAGAACTTTGGTGGTAATTTTAGCATCATATGCTACAGAAACATATATATATATATATATGTATGTATATATATATATATATATGTTGTTCTGTCAAATGTCATAAGTCCCTATTGCTGCTCTGGGCTATTTGATCATTGTAAAATACTCCCACTAGGGAGAGGGAGAAAAAGGATGGAGATTTTCAGCTGTGACTTCATAACTCATACTACAGTAATAACCTCTGACCAAACACTTAGGATCCTAAAATTTCTATTGCTTTCAAAAAGTATTTTTAGAAGATCATAAAATTACTATGTCTATACAATGTACATAAAATAGATTTAGTTTATTTACCTGGATTTACTTGTTAATTATCTAACCACAAATTTCCCCCACCTCCATCTCCTGTAAACCAAAAACACAATATAAACAAGTTCAATCCCAAGACCGTGATGCATGATCTGAAGAGGAAAAGGAGGGTCACTGGAGTAGGCCAGGAGAAGACGACAAAATTTTTTGATAGTCAAAAATTAAGTGATTTTAACATCCTTCTCATTATGTTTGTGGGTAAACTGTGTGCATTTAAAAATGTTTCATGAACAGCTAATGAGAAAAATATTGCATCTGTTTAATTGTGGTTATGTTAATAGATAAGCAGAGCCAAACAAGGGCATTTACAGGAATGACTGGGGGGAGGAAAGGGGAGAGGGAAGTAATTTGATACAACAGGACATAGACTTGCAAAATAGGTGTCTGAAGCAGGATGGAGGCAGAATTCAAGTGCAAAATAGCTTGTAACAGGAAGTCTTCCGTAAAATCCACTTCTGTAGTTTGGGCTCAAGAAAACAAAACAAATGTGCTTAGAACCATTTTGGAAAGAAAGGATAGTGGAATGAAATAGACATTAATATTGCTGTGTGTATACACTTGACTGCATGACCAATGTGATTCTGCAACCTGTACACTCAGAAAAATTATATCCCATCTGATTCAAATGTATGATATGTCAAGGTCATTGTACTGTCATGTGTAACTAATTAAAACAAATTAAAAAAATTTTTAAAAAGATACAAACCTAAAAAAAAAAAGAACCATTTTGGGATAGAATCTTATAGTATTTTACTGTAAACCTTGAATAAGAATGTAGATCATACATCTACTCAGACAAACTTAGTAGTGTCCAGGATTTTACAAAACTAACAACAAACCAAAGAGGTGAAAGAAACAAAAACTCATCTTCCAAGTCAGCTCCCAATTTTCAATGACATTTGTTAGAGTCCGCCTTTAATGTAATGCCTTTCATATGTAAGACAAAAAAGCCTGGTTGCTCTTGTGGCCATGTACATTTTTTTTACTAGGCCAGGTAAGGATTTTCTAAGCATTTATCAAACAAAATTTGGAAAGCAAACATTTGTTAGTATTTATTAACAGGGGTATTGGGCACTATGCAATACTGTGTTATAGTGTGTGAGTGTGCGTGTGTGTGAACATACATTCATGGTACACACATCCTCCTGTATGCTTACATAAACATTTCCCATCTCAGTATTCACCAAGTGGAAAATGTGATTCTCAAGAGTACTAATTTTAGATATAGAACAAGCAAGTCTCTATCCAGGCATTTGAGTACTATACAAAGGCACTTGGGGATTTAAACAATTAAGATAATTAAATTACTACAGGTACTATGAGTGAAGATAATGATGCCATAGGATTTAGATGACATATCTAAATCCTTATTTAGATGATAGCTGTGGTGGTATTGTCAGGAAAGCTAAAAAATGTCTATAAGCATCCAGGTCATGAAGTTATATGTGTGGGGTGTATGCCAGGTACACTGAATGGGGGCGGGGGAAGGGGGACACCACACCTCAGAAGTGTAGACTCCCAGAAGTGTCTTGACTCACCCAGGAATGAGAGGTCGGTGAGGTGGCAGAGCAGGGAAGGAGAAGCTCCTCAGAAGTGAGGATGGAGGGTGCACAGGGGCAGTCCACCTACCTTAATGTCCCTCTGCCTGTATGCTAAGCCCCTTTACAGATCTTGGTCTATCATCCACCTTGTTTACACGCTGCTTTTCTATCCAAATGTAGAAACTCATTTTTTTTTATTTCCGTGTGTGCTCATTGTTCAAAGCCCTACTTAAGAGAAAGTTCTGCTGTGAGGCAGGATCAGGAAGGGGAAGGAGCCCTGATCTGCCTAAGACCTCTCACCAAGCTGCAGCTCTCTAACATGTCTCCAGTTGCCAAACTTGAAGTGACTCTGGTTTCTGGAACTGGGAAGTGGTCCTGCCCAGCTGTCCAGGAATCCAAGGCATCAATAAAACAACCACCCCCCCCAGGGGGGGTGGTCAGCAAGGAGCAGCAGGCACTTTGCCAAATACTTGAAATAATGGAAGTGAGCTTTGCCTGGGGACCTTCTGCAGTGCCAGGTGGGACTCTCACACGTTATATTAATGCCCGTAATGCTCTTTCTTAACTTGGTTGTTCTTGTAATAGTTACACAATTTCAGAGATGAGGCAGCTAAAGGAACATGAGTGAAGACACTGGCCCAGAGCCCATGGACGTGAGGCAGGATGGAAGCGGGCATCTGAAGGGCTCACCCACCATGCCGTCTACCCCTCTGTCTTTCCTATTCCTCTGGTATTCCGGATTGCCAAACATAGTTTGAGCTGCAGCCATAATCCTATTAATGTTTGCTGTTCAATGGCAGCTAGCAGTTTTACTAATCCTGCCTTCTAATGCCCCACGAAGTTGGCCGAAGCTCTGCGCTCACCTTCTGGCCATGATTTAGGACTGCTCTCTGAATTGTGAAGTGGTGCCACTAACTGCAAGTAGAGCCCTTGGGGATCCTCCACACCCCCAACAGGACACACCTTTGTCATTATAAAGGTTCTGGGATGGGCCAAGAATACCACCGGCACAGCTTGGGTCCTTGCTGAATCTCTGCTCCATTCCCGAGCTCATTCCAGGCCCCTCAGAATTCCCTAACCCCAACTTCCACCCACAGAGCAAACAGGACACAAGGACCCTTGTGCTTCTCCGCACAGGCAGCTCGCTTCCCCTAGGTCGCTCCCAGAAACGTGCGCAGGTCCCGCGCCCCCGTGGCGGAGAGGCGGCGGAGAAAGCCCTCGCTCACCTGTGGCTCAGGCTGTTGGGAATCCGGGCGCCAGGTGGAAGTTGTGTTCCTCTCGACTCTTTTGCTGATGGCACAGGTGTTACACAACCTCCCCTGAAGCTAGCGAGGAAACGCCTTGGAGTGAAAGCCAGCGAGGAAACTTTGGCGCGGACACCAGAGGCTCTGGGTTTCGTTTCCTGGATCCTGCGTATTCAAGAAGAATTTTCCTCCCCTACCCTGCGCAGATGCACCGGGTCCCCCCAAGCGCGGTCCCGAGTCGGCCAAGCTGGAGGCGGAGCCGCAGCCTGAAGCCCGCAGAACTGCTGCCCCGCTGCTTTCCAGCTCTAAGAGAGGCCCCAAGACTTGTCCCGGGGTTAAGGCAGAGATGAACAGGCGCCTACACCACCTTGAACTGGAAAGTCACTGGGTGGGAGTGGCCTCTTCGGGGAAAATTCCTTTCCTGTGGCTTTGACCTCCATCCCTCGGATTCCTGTGGTTTAAGAGTTAGTTTTTCTTGATGCCTATTCATTTTACAGAATTGCGGGTTTCATTGTGGCACGGTCGTACATAGTAAAAAAAAAAAAAAAAAAAAAAAAAAAAAAAAAAAAAAAAAATTAACAATTTCCCTCCCCAGTACTTCCCTTCCTTTGATCTCCTCCCAACACTTCTGCCCTTCCTCCACCCTGATGGTCTCCCTTCTACTTTCAAGGAGTTTCTTTTTTGTCCTGTTTTTCCCCGCCCCACTTTCTAGCATCCACCTGCGAGAAATCATACCAAGACACCAAGAAAAAAAGGGGGGAGGGGAGTGGGGGGAGCATGAAAAGAAACACAATCTTCAATTTATCTCAACACGAGATTGTTTTCCTCTATGATTCCTTTTGTTTCTTGTTGTCTTGCCCCTTCCCCCACCCCATGAAATGATTTACTTAAAAAAAAAAAAAAAACGTAGTTTAGAAATCAAGTGGAACAGATTTTTAAAGAATGTTTAATTTTCCAGCCCATGCGCAGGCATTCATAAAACAAATACTTATTGAATTTGTTTCAACATTTATATTTACAAAAGTAACAGGATATCTTCCAAATGAGACTTCCACAGCAACCTAAGCTGAAAAGAAATGAAACGTTACTCTCCGCTCTTCCTATTTTTTCCCTCATTGTCTTGCTCACCATGGTTAACAAACATTTGAAGGTTTACTGAAAGAGGTTGCAGGAAAGAGGGGGAGGTGGAGAGAAAAATTGCGAAAATTAGATGGAAAAAAAGAAAGAGGAAAATTAAATCACAGACCAGGTGATTTGATTTTCCTCTTTCTTTTTTCCATCGAACATTCCATCTGATTTGATGGTGAGTCTCCTCAACTCACCATCGCTGTGAGCTTTGCAAGTAACCTGACAACCTCTGTTTTTTAATCTGTAAATGAAGGTGGTAATAGTATCTTCCTCATAGTGTTTTAAAGATGCTTGGGGAAGTTAAAACACACACTGTTTAGAAAGGTGCCCTGTTTACAGTAAACTTTTGCTTCAGGTTTAGCTTCCTGTTTTCTGACCTGCTACTGCAGAAAAAAGGCTAGAGAAGATATGGAAATTTGGTTAGCTCTCATTTTTAATTTTTCATCTCTTCTTCTAGGATGAATATTATATTTTTTAATCCAAACAATTCTGTGTTCATTTCTACACCCAAGACACTTGCCACCTCTTGCTTAGGCTGCTGCTGCATTGTCTCCATGGAGGTAGCAATGAAAGACCCCCGGACCCTCAAATCCCCCGTCCAAAAGAACTAGCGTCACACTGGCTGCAAAAGCAAGAGGCAAGTTTATTAATACACAGGCGCCTGCGGGTGCACAGCAAAACCTCAGCCGAAGCTTTGGTGAACTGGCACACCGGGCTTTGGGGTACAGATCTTTTATAGGGAAAAAAGAGTTGTTTTCCACCTAGCACAATAACAGGTATTTTTGAATCCAGCATACACGTCACTTAAAGGGTAAACTTGTTTTTCACTATGATAAACTTGTTTTTCACTATGATAAACTTATTTTTCACTATAGTTTCCCGAAAAACTCATTAATCTCACAGGTTTACATTGTGTTTCCTCCCTGTTCCCGCTTATGATCCCAGTTTGCTCAAGCATGTCCTGTGATGTGGTCAGGGTGCCCTTTCTAACAAGTCATGTGGTGAGCTCACCTGTTTACTACATACTTTCTACTTTTCATAATCAGGCCTTAGGTTATGGGGCTGGGGTCTTTCATTCCCCCCTTTTTCTGTTACATGGATATAATCCTATATCCATTGTTTTGCCTATTCAGATTCTTGGACTAAGTTTCTGGGTGACCCTGTCTGCTATTGGAGTAGCTGATATTGTTGAGTGAGAACCATAGTTTGAATTATAGAAAGGCTTTCTTTCATGAACTGCACTAGTCGGTTAAGTATGCAGGGTCCAAGTGTCAAGATTAACAGTAGAATAACTAAAGGACCCACCAGGGTGGATAGCAAAGTAGTCAGCCATGGGACTTATTAAACCATCGTTCAAACCCTCCTTGTTGTGCTTCAAATTCTTTCTGCCTTTTTGCCAACCTTTCAGTAACCTTTTTCATGGTTTCGCGGACCACCCCTGTATGGTCTGCATAGAAGCAACATTGTTCTTTTAAAACCACACAAAGACCTCCTATAACCCCCCTAATTTGGGAACTCCTTACTGCTGTGATGAAGGGGGACGAAGAGAATCTTTCTGGCTTCTTCAGGCTGAAAAGGGACGGCGTGGGGCAAGTAGTTTGGAGTCCCCCTTAAAAATATCAGGTCTATCGAGTGGTCCATAATAAAAGTCCAATTGAGAAGTAATAGGCTGGAGGGCCATTCGAATGATAGGTGGTCTATAAGAGAAACAAGAACTCATTAGTACTGGAACCATATTGATGCAGTAATAAATGCCACAGCACAGGAATATGCCAATGAGTATAATGACCAAGACAAAGATTAACAATGTTTTCCCTCAGGCAGTACCAAGAACTAGGAGCTAAGATATTGTTTTCACGACAAAGTTGTTGAGGACATGGCTTCCATCTGATCATGTAAATCTTTAAGGATATTTGTCACATTGTCAGAAATGTCAGGGATGTAAACACAACAACTAACATTTAGGGTTACAGATGTCCTTTTTTTCTTAAGATATAATCTAATAATCTAATGCCATCTGATCCTGCAAAATCCTTTTACTAGTATGACCTGTGTCTAATAGAAATCTTTAATTCTGTTACCTAGGGCTGGATACTCATACTAGCAAACACCAAGCCTACCTGTGTAAGTTAGGAATATCTGTGGGCCTTGAGCTAAAAACTACTCTGGCAGTTTCTTTTGATAGTTATCAGGCATTCCTGTCTGAGAATCTCTTTTGTAGCCTCCAGTTTACTTATTTATGGAAGTTTCATTTAACTATCATTATTATTAAAATGTCCAGGAATAGCTCTGTTTTTGGCTTAGACTGTCTTTGCTAAGTGTTTAAGATGAAGCAAGTCAAACTGACTTTTGTTTCAATCTACTGTTAACAGCCAGCTGAGTTACTATGGGAGTCCTCGGGAACTTCACAGCAGCTTCTCAGTTCTGCTAGTGCCATTTGCGCTAGGATGGATCCAGGCCTTGCTTGACCATGTGGCTTCCTTCGGAAGCATCAGGGATGTCTCCCTTTTCTGATGATCCTCCTCTTTACAGCAAATGCACTGACTGGCTTCCTGTCCTCCACTGGTCTCATTAATCTCCCTGATCGGGAGGTTATATGGCCTAGAGTTGCAGAGCCCTTTGAAGAAGTCCCCTATTCCCTGATTCAGACTGACTCAGAGGGCAAGAGCCAAATTTTTAATTTTAAAACTTAATCTTAAACATCCAGCAAAATAAGTCAACAGCCTTATATTAAGGGTACTGGGCTTTAATGTCTATCTCTCTATCCTGTAGGTGATAACCTCTTGTCTTAAATTAACCCAGGTTGTGTGTTCTTAAATCAGTACCTCTGCAAAACATTAACAGGCAATCTTAAATTGTTTATAAGAAAACTACAAGATAAAATTATTAAGAGTAAAAACATTTAGTTCATATAATAACTACCTTGAATTTTAATGGAGTATATCCCCTGTTTGAGATCCTGGCAATCGTGACAAAAACCAACTTTTGGACACAATTTTAAATGTACTGAAATCTGGTCTACTTTTTTCATAGTCACTTTCACATGAGATGGGACATGGAGCCTTATCTCAAGTAAGGTGGGGCTCTTCATAAATCTTAAATACTATAGTTCTGAAGCTGATCTTTGCTGCTTTTTTTTTTAAACATCATTTTACAAAGCCTACATGAATTGTTGCTCAAGTTCACATGAATATTAGCTAACACAACATAATATCACATCTAAAACATGAATTAAAGAAAGGCTGAAAGCTTTTAACCTTTTGTAGAAAAGTAGCAAAGTACTTTTGTGTTTTGCAATAAAACCTTTACATAGATTAGGCTCTCATTAACTTAAAAATACATTTAAATTGTATCTCAGTGTAAAAAGTAACATGGAACTTTACATAACTTATTGATAATAAGTACAGTTATAGAACACAAGTGATATAAATGAATTTCCAACATGTTTTTCTTTTAAGCCTAAAATTACCATACACTTTTAGAATACCAGCTTGATATAATGTTCTTTTTAAAGCTTCTACCTTACAGACTTGTATACCTGGAAGATATGAACACATTAATGGCACCAATTACATTGATGTTTTTATATTAACCAAGTTTAGCTTTTAAAGAAATAACATAGCACAATTCTTTAAAACGACAGCACTTGTTTAACCAGCTGCTTAATGTCTCTAAGATTACTTGCTCAAAAACTTACACAGACCCTTTTTATATCATTTACTTAAACTTTTTTAATTACTTAATCATATAGACTTTTATCCAGAAATCTAGAACCTTTTAGTTTCTCTTTTTACCTGTTAATCTCCTTCTGTTCACATTTTGAAACAATACTTGTAAATTTTTGAATTTAAGCAGATTTAACATTTTATTAAGGCCTTTTTGAACACCTAGAAAAACTTATAAGCTTAATTTTAAAGACATCTTTACTTTCATCTGTTTACCCAATTTAAATTGAACCATTTGAATCACGTGAATCAAAGATATTTGGATCCATTTTTAAATTTTCATGAGCGCTCCTCATCTGTCAATTGTCATATCACTGCAGGATATATGGACATACACACAGACATACAGACATACAACACGCAACACAAGTGTAACACATAACACAAAAGGCAAAAGAACTCCAGTTGATCAAAAATAGAACTTATCAGAAAAACATTAGCTTGTCTGTAGAATAAAAATCATGAGCTCAAAAAAACATAGAATCTAAGAAAAGGCAAAAGTCCTAGAGAAAATTGACCGGCCAGTAATTAGTAAATGTCATACAATTTACTCTTTGTTTTAATCTGGTTTGAGTTCCCATAAAAAGACATTTTTACCTTTTTTTTTTTTTTTTGGGGGGGGCTTCAGATCTGTCTCTTACTGAGTGTTCCAGGCTTCTTTTATTTGCATATCAATTTAAGTCCTGGCTGAGGTCTGGAAGGAACTGGGAAAACTGGAATTTTGAGCAGAAACTTCATGTCTAAGGCATTTTAACCATAAGTCACAATTTTCAGGTTTGGAAGTTGAAAACATGGTAAAAGTTTAAGATACATGAATTATCTGAAATCACAAACTAAACAATTAAACCTCAACTTTTAACTGCAAGATTATGTAAATGAAAGACCCATATTAGTTTCAGTCAGAAGGAGGAAATAAAGGGGTAAGACAGATACAGCAGAGTTTCAGTCAGAAGGAGGAAGTAAAGGGCTAAGACAGACACAACAGTTAAAAAGACTGAACAGAGAGAGAGAGAGAGCTGCGCGTTGCCGGCAGAAACCGAACCGAAACCGAAACCGAAACCTGACAGTTCAAGGGGGAGCTGGCATTCCCCCCCTTTACTTACTTACGGAAACAGTGTTTCCCTTGGAAACACTGGGGTCCCAGAAAAGGAAAAAAGAAAGAAAAAAATGGACCCTACAGACCCCTGGGACGTCTCCCAGGGCGGCAGGCAGGGGAGAAGTCCGAGTTCGTCAACTCCTTCTCAAGCTGCCTCAGAATACAGAGCGATTACGCGTAATCGTACAGTCGCTGCGCAAACACAGACACAACACAACACAACACAACACAACACAACACGACACGACACAATAGCTCGAGCTGGCCAGCTTACCTCCCAGTGATGCCAAGAGTTCCTCCGGACAGGGATCTGGAGGGGGGGAAAGCTGATCCCGGACGAGCCCCCAAATGAAAGACCCCCAGACCTCCGGACCCTCAAATCCCCCGTCCAAAAGAACTAGCGTCACACTGGCTGCAAAAGCAAGAGGCAAGTTTATTAATACACAGGCGCCTGCGGGTGCACAGCAAAACCTCAGCCGAAGCTTTGGTGAACTGGCACACCGGGCTTTGGGGTACAGATCTTTTATAGGGAAAAAAGAGTTGTTTTCCACCTAGCACAATAACAGGTATTTTTGAATCCAGCATACACGTCACTTAAAGGGTAAACTTGTTTTTCACTATGATAAACTTGTTTTTCACTATGATAAACTTATTTTTCACTATAGTTTCCCGAAAAACTCATTAATCTCACAGGTTTACATTGTGTTTCCTCCCTGTTCCCGCTTATGATCCCAGTTTGCTCAAGCATGTCCTGTGATGTGGTCAGGGTGCCCTTTCTAACAAGTCATGTGGTGAGCTCACCTGTTTACTACATACTTTCTACTTTTCATAATCAGGCCTTAGGTTATGGGGCTGGGGTCTTTCAGCAACAGGGTAAGTGAACAGGCTTCTGAGCAGAGACCTTCAGGCAGTCAATACTTTAATTTTGATTTTCAACTTTATGCTCTCCTTCATTTGATACAAGTAAGTCCTCAGTCTTACTGGGGTTCTGTGGAGGTAATTTGAATTTTCTTAACCTAGCGCCCTCTTTACATACTTCCTGTATCTTGCAAAAAAAATTTTTTACCACATCTGCTTCCTCTTTGAATGTTTCTGAATCCTTGTGCCTTTTACAACTTTTGGATTCTCTTTCTTTCTTCCTTTCTTTCTTTCTTTCTTTCTTTCTTTCTTTCTTTCTTTCTTTCTTTTTCTTTCTTTCTTTCTTTCTTTCTTTCTTTCTTTCTTTTTTCTTTTTTGTTTTGTTATTTTAACCATTTCATTTTTGTCTTATTATGGTCTGTGAAGAAAAGTTTAGAGTTCAGAAAGGTGCCTTTAATTAGAAAATATCTAGATAATGGTATAAATGATTGGTTGCCTACTCTCTACTCAAGTTCTACTTTGATGCAGTAAATAAGTGATTCTCAAATTTTAGCATGGGTAAGAATCATTAGAAAACCAGTTAATACTAAATTTTCAGAGTCTCACCTTCAATGTTTCTAATTTAGTATTTCTAGGATGGAGCTTTTCTAACAAATTGCAATGATAGAGATGATATTTTTTACCTGGAACACCTTTTCAGAATAACTTGCTAAAAGAACTCCATTTTTTCAGGTACTGTGTATATGGAAGGAGGTTCAGAACACAAAGGATGAATTTTGCTTGGTAGTCCATTCAAGTGAGTTCATCCTCCTTTCTCTGTGGTTGGTGGCCTGGTGAGCATATTGTCCATACTGGGCGGGGGAACATCTTCTTTTTTTTTTTTTTTTTTAAGAGAGAGTGAGAGAGGGGAGAGAGAGAGAGAGAGAGAGAGAGAGAGAGAGAGAGAGAGAGAATTTTTAATATTTATTTTTTAGTTCTCGGCGGACACAACATCTTTGTTGGTATGTGGTGCTGAGGATCGAACCCGGGCCACACGCATGCCAGGCGAGCGCGCTACCGCTTGAGCCACATCCCCAGCCCCGGGGGGAACATCTTCTTGAGGGCTTTTAGGAAAGGGCTTACTGCTCACATGTATATGAGTATTTATGTGCACATGTGTGCAAACACACACACACATGTGCGTGCACTTACTTATATACCTCTCTCCTTCTCTCCTGTGTAAGGATGAACTGGCCAACTCAAGACCATCAGAGAGCAAGGTTGAAGATGGTGGAGTTGAAATGTGGAAAGAGTCCAAGAATGTGATGTGCTGATGAGTCACTGCCTGACCCTGGACTTATCTCCAGTTGATTTGTTACATGAAAGACATGTCTATTGGGGAGGTGGAGGATTGGGAAGGAGGGTGGTTATGAACTCGGAGGGTATTCATCACAGTTTTTTGCCTGACTTCACACTCAACACAGGCAGCTTATTGCTGTTCTCTTGTGCATGGTAGGTCATTTCTTCTTAATTTTATACTATTGTTGTATTTATTTGCGATTCTGGCTTTTTGTTGTATCACTGAGGATATTCAATGTACCCCTCTAAATTCTCATTATTGCTGTTATCTTTGTTTTCTTACCTAGGTTAATGCTGGAACCAATAACTCTTAAGACTTCCACAGCCTCAAAGGGAAATGGATGTAACAGGGATTTATGGAAATCAGCACCAGAAGCCTGATTTCACTTTGCATCAGCAACATTTTATATTTAGAAAAACTAGCCATGAAAAGGGAGTTTAATTTTCCTTTTAAATCAACATTGTAGTCCTATTATTTTGAATAATGCTGGGGTCTTACCAACTCCACACTTTAATAACAGGATAAGAAAATAAGTAAAACTATAAAACCACTGCATGGAGGTTGTGCATATGTGGAAGGGATGCTGCTTTGTAGCATCATTCCCTCGGATTCCCATTAGCCTGGGCATCTACACTGTGTGGCTTCTGAGGTGCTTCTGGGTTTTGACAGAGTACACAGGAGGGGAGAGAAGCATTGCATATGGGAGTTTTAACAGCAAGGCCTAGAAAAACTTGTCACTTCTGTTCACATTTCTTTGATCTGAACTTTGTGGGTTGCCATAGTCTGGGGATAAACAGTCTGGTATCTTTCCAGAAAAAAGGAAGTGAGTTTGTTACTAATTAAGGAAGGCATGGATGTGCAATTTGGTGTCTTTCCAGAATAAGAGGATGTTTGTTATTAATTAAACAAGAAATCTTTATGCTGTCTTCTAGGGATTTCCAATGAAGATTTTTTTTTTAAAGCCCATCTTTAACAAACTATAAATAGCCAAATGTGTAATTGACACAGGAAATCAGGGAGCTGAAACACCAAACCTCAGTTCTTGTGTTCTGATGAAAGAAAATTTAAAGTCAGACACTTAAAACCATGCAAAAGAACTTTATTATAAGGGAAAGTAAAGAGAAAGTGTGGTGAAAATAAAGTAAAAGCAAAGTGAGGCTCAAGCAGAGACCACTCAAGAGAGAGTATGGGCCATCTCTGAGCAGAGAACAACAAAGGAGACTGCGCTGTCTCCAAATTTATTACTGTTTGATGTTTACCAGGAGAACTGGGGACCACCTTCTGTACTCTGCCAACTCCCCCTCATGTCAGGTAGAGGAGTTATTGACCTTAATTGGTCCTCTCTGGAATTGTCATGGTGGCCACCTATTTAGAGGGGCTTCATCTAATCTAACAAGTCAATCCCATGTTAATGCCAGCACTGGGGTCAACAGCTGGTCTGAAGTTTCCTTAATGCGCCTGCCCAGCTAAAGGAATCTTCCTTCCCAGACAGATGGAGACACTTATAGCTATAATTCCTAACTTCACATCAACCTCAGTGGACCCTGTCAAGAGTTAGTCCCATTAATCTTTTTCTTTTGACGTACTTTCCCATTAGCTCTTTTGCTTCTGTTTATTTGCTATAAATTAACTACCACCTTTTACTTTCTTGTCTACTTTGGAAGTAATTTAAAGAAGACCCTAAAATAATTTAAAGAATACTTGTGACATGCATTTCACTACCGCCTAACACAATCACCATTATTTATAAAATCTTAAATCGTCTTACTTTAACAACAATATTCCTGGAAGTTTGTGCATTACAAACTTTATTTCTAAATCATTCCGGGTGAGTCACATTTTAAATACACATATTTTTCAAGTCTCAGTGCAAAAGAGAAAAAGAGATTTAAAGCAATAATCCACAGAATTGACCTCATCAAGCTTTTCCAAGCATTTATCACAACAGAATAATATAGAAGACATAGAGATGATATATATCTCGAAAGGAGAATACAGTGACAACTTTTCTTCAATTAAAGCTTGCTTAGCGGGGCTGGGGATGTGGCTCAAGCAGTAGCGCGCTCGCCTGGCATGCATGCGGCCCGGGTTCGATTCTCAGCACCACATACAAAGATGTTGTGTCCGCCAATAACTAAAAAATAAATATTAAAATTCTCCGGGCTGGGGATGTGGCTCAAGCGGTAGCGCGCTCGCCTGGCATGCATGCAGCCTGGGTTCGATCCTCAGCACCACATACCAACAAAGATGTTGTGTCCGCCGAGAACTAAAAAAATAAATAAATATTAAAAATTCTCTCTCTCTCTCTCTCTTCTCTCACTCTCTTAAAAAAATATTAAAATTCTCTCTCTCTTTCTCTCTCTCCCTCACTCTCTTAAAAAAAAAAAAAGCTTGCTTAGCTATCTTTTGAAAGAAGAGTAGAATACACCCAGAAGCTGAAGTCAGCTACATATGCAAAGGGTTATACTGGTGCATTTCAAAAATACAAATAAGTGTGGATTCAGTGTAACGGGGAGTGTTATGGTTTAAATATAAGGTTTCTAAGTCATAGTTTTATGCAACTATGACCAAAAAAAATCTGACAAGAGCACTTAGAAGAAGAAAAGTTTATTTGGTGCTCAGGGTTTCAGTGGTCTCAGTCCATAGACTGCCAACTCCATTGCTCTGTGCCTGATATGAGGCAGAACATGGTGGTAGAAGGGTGTGGCAGAGGAAAGCAGCTCAGGAAATGACAATCAGGAACCAGAGAGAGTTTAATTCACCAGGGACAAAATACAAACCCCAAAGACATGCTCCTCATGACCTGCCTCCTCCAGCCACACTCTACCTGCCTACAGTCATCGCCCAGTTAATCCATTCAAGCAAATCAATGCACTGATTAGATTAAGGCTTTTATAACCTGATCATTTTAACTCTAAATTTTCTTACATTGTCACATACATGAACTTTTGGGGAACACAATTGGCTATAACTTGAGGTATCCCCCAAAATCTTATGTGTAAGAAAATGCAAAAATGTTCGGAGGTGGAATGATTAGATTATGAGAGTTGTAACCTAATGAGCAAATTAATCCACTGATCTGGATCAGTGTAGGCAGGTAGGATGTGGCTGGAAGAAGTAGGTCACTGGGAAATTGCCTTTGGGGTTTATATTTTGTCCTTGGTGAGTAGAACTTGCTCTCTATTTCTGGTTGCCATGTGTTGAGCTGATTTTATCTTCCACACCCTTCCACCATGATGTTCTGTCTTACTTCCGTCCCAAAGCTTTGAAATGAACCTCTGAAACTCTGAACCAAAATAAACTTTTCCTCCTCTTAAGTTTTTCTTGTCAGGTCTTTTGGTCACAGTAATTAAAAGCTGACTAAAATAGGGAGAAAGCTGTGACATTGACAGAGATTTCTCACTTTGAGACAGATAATTCACTGTTGGCCAAATTTTGTGTTTCCCCACTCTTGGAATAGATATTGCTGAAAAGTGGCTTCTAGAGTAGAATTCCATTTCCTTGCCTCTATAGGTGAGGCCACTCGACTGAACTATAGACAACGGATTCTGAGAAGAAAAAAATGTTACTTATAGCCAAGTTTTTAAAAAATAGGTGAGCCTCCACCATGCTGTTTGACTCTCATTGACTTGATGTGGAAGATAATGAGAACTTAAGGGTTGACGGAGATAAAAGTAGAAGGGTCTCTTCACCCTGCAGTACCACATGGACAGAAGCTGCCTAACATCAGAAACCCCCACTCAATAACCACATAAACTTCCATGAGAAAAGATGTTGTACCAGCTAACATCATTCAAAGTCATCAACGTTGGAGAGGTTAAAAAGAAGCCATTAGTGAAAGCCACAGACTGTGAAGAAGACATTGGATTTTTTTCATGAAGAAGAGGATAAAGTATGGGATCATTTTAAGTTGGGGAGACCCTATTAAGCTCTTGTTATAGCAAGACTAAATTAGTGATGGTGAGAGAAATGAAACATTGGAAAAACAGGCAGCTAGTATATCATTCAAGACCAAAATAACACAATTCTGAGCTAATAGATAGGATGCTTAGTAAAATTAGAAAGGAGGGTTGTCTTCTAGGGTTTGAAAAAAAAAAAAGAATAGGCAATGCATGGTAACTAAATAGATTCTGGGGAGGGAAAAGAAAGAGAATGGCCTTAAGGACATTTCTGTCTTGGGCCATTGATAGTGCACACATTTAGAAAGAAGCACAAGAAGGAGATTTGGGGGTACAGCTACATTAATTAAGTTTAACATTCTATGGGACATCAAAGTGGGAACAACTGATGAGATTGCTAAGATATGCCTGCCCACCTCTTAAGAGTGAACCAGTGATTGGCTCAGAAATAGAGTTCCTGGCAACAGATCTAATCTTAAAATGCTACAGCATAAGGACTGGTCAAGTATGATCATTTGGGACACACCAATATTTAAAGAGCCTGGGTTCTTTATCCTTTGCTTAAAGAAGACTGAAAGAGAGAACAGAGAGAGATGTGTAAAACCCAAGTGTGGTTTTTGTGAAATTACAGTGAAAGACTTTTAATGAGGAAGTGATTGATGACATCACAAACTGCAAGGAGGCCAAAAGAGTTGAGGCTGTGGTGGCCAAGTGCTGCTGCTTGGGTCACAGAAGTAGTCTCACTTCTACCTTCTTGTTAAACAAAGCGTATAATCTACTCTGCCCCCACCTCCTCAGTTACAAAATGGAGAAGAGGTCATTCATAAGAAGACCTGCTCCACAACCTGAAGCCTCATGGGTGGGTGATATTAAGGTGGAAGGAAAGTAGAATCTTGCTGTGTACTTTCAGGTCTCACTGATGAGGTTCTCATTTTTGTCTTCAGGCAGAAAAGAGAGTGAGTGTCAGTTTCAATCAGCAGGGTTGGCGAAGGTACTTTGTTGCATCTGGCTACCCCTCCTCCTGGCAGGAGGCACAGGACTAAATCTTTCTGACACTAACCACTTATGGTGGTTTCCATCAGGAACCACCTGGTGAGCTTGACGGTTTTATTCATTTTGCAGAAGTCAAACAATTATTACTTACTCAAAATCCAAACCAAGGAAACCAAGCAAAACAAATTTGGGGCCTAAAAGTTTCTACTTGTTTACAGAATTGTCAAGTGATTACCTAAAGAAATAATTATCACCAGGTTTAAAAGAAAAAGCCAGGGGCTGGAGTTATGGCTTAGCTGTATAGCTCTTGCCTAGCATGTGCAAGGTGCTGGGTTTGATCCTCAGCACCCCATAAAAAAAGAAAATATATAAAGGTATTGTGTCCAACTACAACTAAAATAATAATAAGAAGAAGAAGAAAAGAAAAAGCAAAAAAATGTAAGTGCAAAATAAAAAGATATTTTATGGATTTCTTTGACGTTCTTTAAAGATTTAAGAGTTTCCATGGGCTGTAAATGTCAAAAGGCTTTTACTAATCTTAGAAGGACAAGTTTTATCTGAATGGTGGTGGTGGGATGTATATTTCAGTGGTTTTCAGAGTAAAAGGTAAGGAAATGAAATGTGGGCAGGGAATTCAGGACAAAGCAACCACAATGATGGCTAAAAAAAAAAAAATTACTTAGAAATGTTTATGAGCAAACGTTAAGATCACTAAACCATGAACATATACCCAAAACCCCAAAAGAGGTATCACCTCACCATAAATACACAGAACTAAACATTAGTTAATTGAAAATATAGGGGGTTGGAGATATAGCTCAGTTGGTAGAGTGCTTGCCTTGCATGCACAAGGTCCTGGGTTCAATCCCCAGCACCACACACACACACACACAAAAATTATATATATATATATAAATTTTCCTGGAAATAACATAACCAAAACAGGAGAGGAGACACTTGAATAAAATTCTAATGACAATTTGAAACCCTGTTAATTGAAGATCACAGTATTTAAATTAGGTATGTGTGCCAGGGTTCTCATGAGAATCATAATCAACAAGATGTGCATGGATTCCTAGAAAGAATTCACTCTAAGGAATTTTCTGCTGTAACTATGGAGGATGAGAAGCCCCATAATTTGTTGTCTGCAACTTGGAAGCCTCTCAAGTACTAGTTCTAATCCAAGCCTGAAGACCAGAGAACCCAGGGGTGCCAGTGCCCTGGGCCTCAACTGGAGACTAGGCTTGAGAACCACAAGAACTGATGTTTGGGGACAGGAGAAGAAACATGCCACATCTCCAGAAAAAAACTAAATTCACTATTCTCTCCTTTTGGTTCTATTCAGGCCTTCAGAGGATGGAATGATACCTACCTCTTTGGTGATCAAAGTATTTCTTTTGGAAATACCCTCGTGGTCTGTAGGAAGAAAGACAAAGTGTTTTTCCTACTTCTCTTAAACCAATCATGACTCACATCAGAAGTGTGGTGCGTGTGGGTGTGTGAATTAGGTTTTCTCTGCTATGACAAAAAAAAAAGAAGCCAAAGAGAACAACTTAAAGGAGGAAAAAGTTATTCTAGCTCACAATTTCAGAAGTTCAGTCCATGGTCAACCAACTCCATTACTTTGGGTCCAGAGTAAGGCATCACATCATGGTAGAAGACCATAGTGGAGGAAAGCTGCTCATATCAGTGTGTCTGAGAGGCACAGAGAGAGGGGAAGGGGACCTAGGAGAGATGAATTCCCCTAGTAGTTATTCCCTCCACCCACACTGGCCTATAGTAGAGGCCTTGCTCACCATGCTGCTGTGCCCATCCAATTGCAAATTAAGTCACCAGATGAATTATTGAAGCCAGGCTTTGGATGTCAATGCCACATCTTGCTTGCCAGCTCCTGAATCCATAGACAAAGAGCAGCAATCCACCTGGTCATGGCCTTGGATAGAAACAGCATCACACATGCAGAGGGTTACATTGATAGCTCCTTGAGAACGAAATTGAAAGTCAACTTGCATGTGACTCCACTGGTAACAGAGCAACCCACCCCCACCCTGCTTCAAAGTCAGATATCCCATGTTTCCTGGTGAGGTTATATTTAGAGGGACTTTTATCATGTCTCTCTGGCCAATTATGAGATCCTCATTGCTCACACATATTGAGTTGAAGAAAAACATGGAAACACCTCTGACCGTGGGGTCCAGTGGCCAGGTTGGCCATTGCTGCCTGCAACAAAATTTTTCATAGACTCAAAATTGACCTGTGTTTTACTGGAAGGATGGGATTTGCCTTTGTTGGTCAACTGGACACACACACACACACACACACCACTCTTGTCAAATCAATCAGCATGTTCGGTGTGCACTGAAAGCTGCTGAGTTGTGTTGACAGCCTGCCATGGTAAAGTGATCCAGCAACAGCCTCTAACTGAACTTGGTTGCAAACATGTGACATGAGGTTGACCCTCAACGGAACTAGACAAAAAGCTGTATTTTTGGAGATGTACAATAGCAGGTGAATTGCTTACGACCCATCTGCTGAAGCTGTAGGACTTAAGCAGAAGATACCCCAACGTGTTGGGAACAAGGTGGCGGGAGTGCCTGTGAAGTAGACCCCATGAGTCTTGCGTACTGTCAAGTTAATAATTCTAGTGTTTTTTTTTTTTTTTTTTTAATATTTATTATTTTTTAGTTCTCGGCGGACACAACATCTTTGGTGGTATGTGGTGCTGAGGATCGAACCCGGGCCGCACTCATGCCAGGCAAGCGCGCTACCGCTTGAGCCACATCCCCAGCCCATAATTCTAGTGTTTGAGAGCCACAAAATGATAGTCTTGTCTATCCCATCCCCACAGGTTACTTATAGGTATGTGGATAACATGGGTGGCCATATTGACCTACCAAATGGACTGGCTGGTGAATGTGGGGAAGGCCATACCTCTCAAAGAACATTCAAAATTTTATCTGAGTGGCCATCCAAAGGGGACACTTTCAAAAAAATGACATCATGTGAAATGTACTCCATGGTGGTATTACCCCTTAGCTTTGTTCTCACTACAAGAGGCCACCATTGTCAGTGAGACAGAGATGACCGCACTGGCACTGCACATGGTCAAAGCCCTCAATGCCACCCGTGAATCACTTGCCCTCTTAAATGAAGAAATATACCAAATAAGGAAGATAGTATTATAAAATCGGATGGACCTTGATATACTGACTGCCTCCCAATATGGAAGTCCCAGAATAATGTTCCCTCTGAGGCACCAAGTGCTGTGTTTACATAGCAGATAAGCACCATCATGTTAGCCAGGCACCACAAACCTTGGCCCTTGAAACTCAGCAAATAGAAATGTAACAGGAAAGGTGGCCTACCCTGACTGCCCCATGGAGATGAGTCCTGCTTATCTTGCTGGGGATAGGTTGTGTGCTAGTAATTTGCTGTTGTGCCTTATATTGTTGTGGATTCCAGGCACAGGGCTGTGCCTCCTGGCCAAAGAATCTTCACGGAAAACATCTGTCATGTATATTGTACAGTGAGGAACACTAAAGGGGTGGAATGTAAGGAAATTGTCGTTGGTCAGGCTCCCTCACCCGGATGTCCAGGAAGGAATGACTGAGATATTTTCTGCAGGTCAGGAACAATAGCACATGTGTACTTTTATGAAACCAAAGATATCATGTATGGCACCCTGCTGGCTTTATTGCAGTTTCACGTATAAACTGATCAGGACTTTATGCTGCTCAGGTGGCCCACCCATCAAATAAAGATCTCCCTATGAGCCCTTGTATTTTCTTCAGGCTGCCAGAATCTCGAGTCAACTGTCTGGGATAGAGCAGGTGCAGAATTGACAGTAGGTTACAGCTCTACTAATTAAATCATTTCACCTCTGAATATTCCTGCATTAGCTCAGGAGCTTTTGAGGGACACCTCCTAACCAAATGATAATAGTGGATTTTCTTACTCTTTTCTTTCTTCCTCCCCCCCCCCTCTCTCTTTTATGCATACTACAAATGATTCTCCACTGGACACCAACTGAAAGTTCTGGAATTCAATTCAACTCTGATACTATCTGCCTAAAGTTGGTGTCAGCTCCTGTAAGAGCTCAGTCCCAGAATAATGTTCCCATTTTGGATGCCAGTTGCACAAAGTAGATTGTTGCCTCTAAATCCGCTGCTTCTAAATCCATTGATTTTACAAACTACAGAGGAAAATTATGTGGGAAAGAAAACTTCACCAGTACTAAACATGAGTAGATATGATTTGGTAGGAGTCTAGAGGTTCTATTTTAATCATATGTAATGAAATTAAGGATATTATAAATTTTACACTATTGAGAACAAAAAAATGTATGGACTCAATCTGTAGGAAATCTCTAATGAAATTAAAATGTTCCCTTTTGAAAATTTAGGAAACTGAAAAAGAGTCTTTCCTCAGGTGCCACCAAGGTGCTTAGTCCTTCCGAGAAGCAAAGGCCACACTGGGGTGAGGCCCTCACTTCATCTGGCGACTAGCACAGCGCCAGCTGTCAGCACCATGGCCTCTGTTTCTGAGCTGGCCTGAACCTACTCTGCCCTCATCCTGCAGGATGACCAGGTGACTGTCATGGAGGATAAAATTAATGCCCTCATTAAAGCAGCTGGTGTAAATGTTGAACCTTTTTGGCCTGGTTTGTTTGCAAAGGGCCCGGCCAATGTCAACTTTGGGAGCCTTATTTGCAAAGTAGGGGCTGGTGGGCCTGCTTCAGCAGCTGGTGAAGCACCAACAGGACATCCTACACCCTCCACAGCAGCTGCCCCAGCTGAGGAGAAGAAAGTGAAAGCAAAGAAAGAAGAATCCAAGGAGTCTGATGATGACATGGGTTTTGGTCTTTTTGACTAAATTTTTGTAATATGTTCAATTAAAAAAAAAACTGAACTTTACTGAAAAAAAAAAGAAAACTGAAAAAGGGTGAATTTGTGAGTTGATTTATGTTTCACATAGTAAGAATATACTTGAGTGTATCAGAGTCATTTTTTAAATTGAACTCTAACATATGAAAAACTTTATCAAGTCTATTCAAGATGAGTGCTGAGTTACTTGAATAATTTTTTTGAATGAATTAGAGTATAGCTCACTCTTTGTTCTCATAAGTTAAATAACAGAATAGCATAGAATAAAAGTTTTTATACAAGTCTCAAATTTTTAAAAATTCCCAAACTATCCTTTTGGGAATATTTCTGAACATTGTCTCATCAATATATATATATATAAAATCAAGTATTATAGAGACTTTGAACTACTTTGTAATAACTCTGGGAAGGTAATGTTTGAGCAGAAAGCCTGCAAGCTCTCTTCTGTGTCATGCCATCTTGGTCCTCAGGGAAGAAAGCCATCTAGTCAGGTCTCTTTGGAAACATACAAAGGCACAGCTCCTGCCAAACTGATGGTACTTGCTTGTAAAAAAAAAAAAAAAAAAAAAAAAAAAAAAAGTCATTATCCACGTAATGCTTACAGTATGATGGAGCAGGCTGAGATCTGTAGAGTAAACAAATCTAGGATCTGTGGATTCTCTTTGGCATAGCTCACCAAAAAAAATGTCAAAAACCATCTGCAACAACCTGAGTACACAGTGGAGATGAGCAAAACAGCTCCATCTTATTAGGTCATATAGCTGCATCCATTACTTAGCAACATGAGCCAGAATGTGTCTCAAAGTGGCAAGAAAAGGTCTAGGGGTCATGTGAATGTTCCTGAACCTCTCTCTGGGTTGAGTCCGTGCTACTTGTCTCTTGAAAAGAAGAGATAAAGCTTGATAGTTGGTAAGATCTCTTGTTTTTGTGAGTCTGGTTCACACTTAGATTCTTCATGTTATTTCTTTTGAATACATTAGTAACCACAGTCAGCCCTTTATCCAGGGGTTCTACATCTGAGGATTCAGCCAATGTTGGATCTGTGGGTCAAAAATATTTAAAAACTAAAACTTTACTGAATATGTGTAAAATTTTTCTTATCAATATTCCCTAAACAATATATAAGCAACTGTATAATATTTGCACTTAATTAAATATTATAATTCAGAGATGATTTAAAGTATGTGAGAGGATCAGGTTTTTGTTTTTTTTTTTTTGTTGTTGTTTTTTTTTTTTTCCTTATCCCCTGGAAATATAGTCAAAATAGTGACTGGGTAACATTTAGTCTTCTCACATGTCAATCAGTGACTTATTCATCCACTCTGTAGAAACAAAGTTGTGCAGTTAAAATAAATCTTATGGTATTTTAAGTTACAGATTAACTTTCCATTTTAATATTACCCGAACCTATTTTATGGTCTCCAATTTACATGCTATTTGTGTTTAGAGATTTTTATACTGGAGTAAAAATCTCTTTGAAAAAAAAAAATAATATGTGGGCTGGGGATATAGCTCAGTTGGTAGAGTTCTTGCCTTGCATGCATAAGGCCCTGGGTTCAATCTCCAGCACCACAAAAAAAAAAAAAAAAAAAAAAAAAAAAAGAAAGAAAAAAAAAATAACATGTTATTTGAATGTTGAAAATCCCTAGCTCTTGACATTTTTTAAGCCAAGTAAGGAAAATAATTTTTATTGGAAAGTCTTTAAAATATTAGAAATTAACACTGCTTTCTAAAATAAAAAGTAAACCTATTTAATATTTTATTTTTCCTCAAGGTATCCAAAATATAAATCCAGATGGGCCAACATTACTACATCATTATTAACAGATGTTCTGTCTGATAAGTTCTCAGTTGTATTGAGATGAATGTCAGCTTCTTTGGAGCCTGGCTTAGATGACAAGAGACTGAATGGAGAGGTTTTCTTTCTCTCTGGATAACAGGAAGGGCTGAGGCTGCTCAGTCCAGGTATAAAAGGGTCACTAAGACAGCACGGATTGGGGATTACTCTTAACTTGGCCATGACTGCAACAAGTAAAGCTGGGAACTAGGGCAGGAAGAAAGACATGAAGTGTGTTTATATTACTTAGGAATGTCTGTTTAATTCCAAACATTTTTGTAAGTTATTGTTCATGTATTCTGGTTTGGTTTGGTTTTGTTTGGCATTATTTTTAGTACAAAATCAGTTTTTGTAGTATTTATCAGATATCCAAGGCAGTTTTCTTAAGGAGTTCCTTGACCTAGATGTTTATGCCAATCATTCAGTTCCCTGTGTTTTGGGTTAAAGTTTAATCCCCAATTTAGAGATGATAGATATTTTACTGAGGGTGGAATGTGACCACAGCTGATAGAATGGCAGTTGGCTGTCTACTTCCAGAGTCTCCAAGATGAAGCATTATGGTATTTGGCTTCTTGGCTCTGTTCTTGTAAATGCCTCCCTTTATGGAGAGTAGCTATAATTCTGATATATAGAATTCCTGATTTGAGTTTCTCATTCTGCATCAAAATCTAAAAAGGATCATCTGTCATGATGCCAGATGGGGAGAAGAGCTTCTGTAGGAGATAAATTTAGTCTGTCCTCTGTTCAGCTGCTTGACCTTTGGGTTAGGCACCTGGGGCATGCCACAGAAGGAAGGAGGGATGAGGGCAGACAGTCAGAGGATGTTAATCCTTGATACAGATTACAATAAATGGGAAGCCTTGTTGATGCTTCTCCACCGTCATTCTCAAACTGAAAAGCATTTAACTTTGCATATACATGAGTAGAAGAGCATGCACATACGAGAATATACATACACCCATCTTTCTCCACATATTTATATATTTATAGCTCCATAAATTGTCAAAGTCATGGCATACAGTATTTGTTCACATAAACCTAAATATGATGCATGAGCCTGAATTGGCTCAGTGTTGACTAAATTGAAGATGATAACGCATATAAGCACGAATATAAGCACTGCCCCTCGCTCTCAGTTTCCTCATCTATTGTCTTATCTCTTAGGTATAGCTAGCAATATTATAAAGATATTAGAATTACATTAGAGTGCTGGTTAATAATATAATATTTAGAGCCGGCACGGTGGTGTATGCCTGTAATCCCAGTGACTCAGGAGGCTGAGGCAGGAGATCACAAGTTCAAAACCAGCCTCCCCAATGGGGAGGCGCTAAGCAACTCAGTGAGACCCTGTCTCTAAATAAAATACCAAATAGGGCTGGGGATGTAGCTCAGTTGTTGAGCACTCCTGAGTTCAATTGCCAGTACCAAATATATATATATATATATATTTTTTTTTAATATGGCCATATATATATTTTTTTAAATATGGAACTGTTTCTGGTAAGTCCTGCCTGGGCCTTCTGGTTTTCCTTGCAGTTATATTGTTTTATTAAATCTGGCAATTTTAAAAGAAGAATGTGAACACATTTGTTTTATTTTTTAATTTTTTTTACTCATTTTATAGTTTGCTAGTGTAATTTAGAAATCATTTGTTCAGAGACACACTAACATTAATTAAGCCAGGCTAACAGCTTAGAAATTTTCCAAATTACCTTTTTCTTCCTTTAGAGTCCTTAAGAATTAACTTTACTCACACATACAAAACTAAACACATATTTAACTTGAAATAATGCACCTATATTAAGTCATAATATCAGAATTTACTCATTAGTATTCTGAATCACACAGGAATTATAAAATATATTTGTTCACTATTTAGTCATTCAGATAAACCTATGGGTGAGATTTCATTTACATTTTTGTGGGAATAAGTATAAAAAGAAAAATGGCCTTTAAATTCTGAGAAAGAAGTTAAGATTGAATTTTGCTCATCAAATATTTATCAGGTCTTTTCTACTGTATAGAAAGTGCTAGTCGTTGGAGGATAAAAATCTAAAAAGTCTCTGCAAATGCCTCCTATTGGGAACTCTAGGCTGAAAGAGACTTTGCCAAACAGTACCACAAAGCCAGGGATAGGGACTTACATGATGTACATCTACACTGCAAGGACATCTACTTTCATTGCAGACCCTCAATAACTTGGAAAAAACTGGGGGGATGTTAGGCTTTTGCTTTTTATTTATTTTTAAATATGACAGTTTTAGCCATCTAAAATAATTATGTTTAGAGTTTTGAAATCATATAAAGTGGTTGAGTTTTAAATGTTGCTTAAAACTTTTGAAGAAACGTTGTTTCTGAAAAAATAAATTTGGATCTTTAAATAACTATGTAAACACTTTCACTGCAAAAACATGCTGAAATGAAACAGTCTTTTTTAATACTTCTGCTTGAAATCATTAGTGTGAATGATTTCTTTGAAAAGCTAAAACCCTCAATCTTTATGATGCTGATGCTACTGAGATGGGGTGTCTATTTATACACATGCTGATTATTGTTAATTTACTTTGCTCAATTGAATTATTTCATGGATTCCTGAACATATGAAAGTGCTCATTGACATTAATGTTTCTTTGAGACTTCTTACTTTTATTTTAGAGCTTTTCCTCTCTAAAATATAAAGACTCTAAATATTTAGATGATTAAGACTCCAAATATTTAGATGATTAAAATGTGGTCAATATTTTCCTACGTTTTTCATTAGGCTACTTATATATTTGTGCCCTCGTATAATTTTTTTTTCTAATTTTGCATGTTTTGGGGTAATTTTTCATTTTGTATAATACTTTTTTATTTTTAATCATTATGTATGACAGCAGAATGGATTACAATTCATATTAACACATTACAATTTTTCATATCTCTGGTTGTATGCAAAGTATTGTAAGGGTCCGGCGAAACGTCAGAGAAGGAGAGACCACACGAGACTAGCTCCATGCAATGGCAAGGGGGATTTATTAGGGATCCGTTCCAGCGCGCTGGGGCTCCGTGCTCACTCAAGAAGGGAGAGCAGCCCAGAGCCCAGAGCAGAGGTCAAGCAGAGCTTAAGTACAATTTTTGGAGAGGGTGGGGGGCTTTGCATACATCAGAACAAATCATCATGAGGCGCGGGAAAATTGAACAACAACTCTGATACATGATTAGTCCATTCATTGGCGGGAACAGGCTGGGCAGGGGTGATTGGTCACTTCTAAACTGGGTACACATTCAAACTGATTGGTTCGGGCCCTGTGACGAACTGCACAGGGCCCTAGGCTGAATGGCCAGTAGGGCGTTGTCTTAACTATCTCAGGAATCTGGGTGTAACAGAGGAACTTAATAATACCTAATCTTTTACATTTTAATTCAAACTTTCCAGCTTAGAAACTTTACCCTTTCAGTATAGTCACACCATTCCTGTCTTCATACATGTACTTAGTGAAAAACCAGCCTCTACCTCAGAGCAAAGCCTGTCCAAGGAAGGGGGCGTGATCTTTGTCCTTGGAAAGACCCACAGAGCACTCTTAGGCACATACCCACCCTGCTAAGTTGTTTATCTACAAATAACAAGAGAGATCTGCTGCTAGGTGTCCCTGACTCAGTCAGGCTAGGTGAGGACCCATAGCAACCCCCTAGCAGCCACCAATTAGCATGAGACAGGGAAAATACCTGGGATGCCAGATGACCCCCCCAGTAGTTTATGGTTGTTGATAACATGTTGGGAAACCATGTAGTTCAGCATGTACTTCCCTCATGGCTTAAACCAATCAGTTCAAATGAATACCCCTTTTGTACTGACCAATCACCCCTACCCAACTTGTTCCCGCCAGTGAATGTGCTAATCATGTTTTAGAGTTGTTTTATGATTTTCCTGTGATGTGTGATGATTTGCTAAGAGAGGCTATGATGTATGTGAAGTCCCTGCCTTCCCCCAAAATTGTATAAAACTGCTGCAAACCCTGGGCTCGGGGCCTCTCAGTATCACCAGTTGCTGTGTGTATGTGTGGAGGACCAAGCTAGCTCGCAATAAACACCTCTTTGCTGCTTTCATTGATCTTGGTCTCTGGTGGTCTTTTGGGGTCCCCAAATTCGAGCAAAACATTAGGATAATGATATCCATCTAATACTTAATTTTTATATTATATACAGGGCTTCTTTTTCTTTGTTTTTTTTTTTTTTAAATATTGTCAAATTATCCTAATTCTAATTAAAGTGATAAATTATTCTCCAGTGGTATGTCAATTTTATGATCTGTGTAATTCCTACACATACACACACACACACACACACGTATGAATCATCTCCTTTCTCTCTTTTTTACATTTTACCTCAAGCACAGTGTATAATACTACTCCTATTTAATTATTAAATTTTATAATATACAGTATTGGATATTTGCTAGAGTAGTTCCCTCTCAGTCTTCTTTCAAAAGTTTTATATTTTTTATACATATGCATCTGGAAAAATGTGAGATTCACCATATCAAGTTCAAAAATATATTGAAACATCTCTTTTAGTTTGCTTCTGCTTCTCCATGACCAAAATACTCAGAAATAACTTAGAGGAGGAAGAGATATTTGAGGCTCCTGTTTCAGAGGTCTCAGTCCATAGATGGCAGACTCCAGTGTTCTGGGCCTAAAGTGAGATGGCACATCATGGGGAAGGGCCCACTGAAGGGAAGCTGCTCAGCTCATGGTGGGGTCAGGCAGCAGGGAGAAAAAATGTGGGGAAGGGGCTGCAGGGCAATTTCACTCTTCCAGGGCACATCCCCAGTGACCCACCTCCTCCAGCACATCCCACCTGCCTACAGTTACCACCCAGTCAGTCCATTCAAATTAGCATGGATTGACGAGGTCATAGCTCTCAGAATCCAATTGTTTTACCTCTGAATATCCCTGCATTAACAGGAACTTTGGGGACGAACCTCATATCCAAACTTAACAATATCTTTCCATTTATCCATATCTTCTTTAATGACTTCCTTAAAATTTAAAGTTTCTCTCTTGCACATATAATTTTTAGCTTAATCTTTCTTTTTTATAGGAATCATGGTAAATTTTAAGTATGATCTTTTGTCATCTGCCTTTTGAATTATTTATTGCTAGTTAATAAGATAGCAATTGATATTTGTTGTAATTCATTTTACACTTTACTGATTTTCAGTTGATTGTTTAGTATATTAAAAACAAAATAACGTGATATTGTTACAATTTTGTCTCTTTTCTACAATCTTCGCAAGTTTATACATTATTAATGCCTTGTTCATTGGTTAGAACTTGGAAAACATTTATGAATAGTATCAGCAGTTTCAAGGACCTCCATATTTTATGCTTAGTGTTCAGAGGTACATGTAAGTCCAGTATTTCAAAACTGTATGATACTTTCCTATAGATTTTTATGAAATTCTTAAATACTCCCATGAAAATATTATCTAATTCTCTGAAATGATTGTTATGTGTGTTAATAGTGGAAAATTCAAGCTAGTGCCAATTGTTAGACTCCTTATTTTTTCCTGTAAAATAAAATTTGGTTTTAGCAAGCAGTATTTTATGCTAAAGAAATTGGGTTGTAAACAATAGGACTTTGCTTATTCTTACAGAAGTTTTGACACTTAGTTTGAAAGATAAACTTTCTTTTAGAATTTTTGGCACTTAGTTTGAAACATGAACTGTTTACATCCTTCTAATAAATATTCTTTTTCTCCATGCATATGACTACATTAAATTGCATGTAAACCCAAACATATGCAGTTAGCAGTTCTTTCTACTGTTATTTGAGAAAGAATGTTCAGTTTCTCTTGATAGAATGCATTTACAATTAGTTTCAGGAAAAAAAAATTGGTAAATAAGACTTAGAGTTTCCAGTGAAAGAATATAGAAACATAGAATTTTAATTTTACCCTCAAAGTTATTTATCTTTTGCCTTATTTGTCTTTTGGTGGTTGATAACAAGTTATTAGATAATTAGAGTAAAAAGAAGGACATATTACCCAACCTCCCTGACTTTGGTGTTGTATGAAGGGATGTAGGATCAGTCCTGAGTCTCCTCTTTGCTATGTCACCCATAGTATAAGGCATTTACTGAGCCTGGTCCTGAAGTCCTCAGCTCCACATCCTGTAAGCAGGTGTTCTTGTATTGATCACGGTCAGTCTCTCAGTTACAATGACAGCAACAGTTCTACAGGCTCTATAACTTGGACCATTTTAACTCCAATAAAACTGTAATCACTACCCAAACAGATGTACCCTGTGTTCCATCCATCAACTCTGGATGGAATTAAGACTCAGGGTCTGCAGGTCCTGTCACGGGCTTAGCTGCCACTGCCTTGTTGGAGCTGTGCCCTTGCATTACATTTTGTTTTCACAGTTTTAGGTTCACATTTTATTTCTGACTTAATTATCCCCAGAGGCACCACCTGAAATCACCTGTAACCGTTGAGCATATAAATGAAAAATATGGATGGAGAAAAGATATCTAAAACATGTGTTTTTCTCCTATTGATATTTTAATCTCCTAACAAATTATGCTTTTCATGAATTCCCCATTTCTTCTTTCGCACCCTTTTCCTTATGTTCAGTTTCACACATATTCTGCATTCTGGAGAGTTTCTGCAAGGGTCTGGGCATCATATCTAACTGTGTGGACCCCTTTCATACCTTAGACTTTTTGTCTGTTCCCAAATCTGAAAACTACCTGAAATGCTTCAGTACATTTCATTTATCCTTCAACAATCCATACTGGGTTTTGTTTTTTGTAATCTAGAGTTCTGTTGCACAATTCAACCTGTAGACGATGTTATTTAATTCAGGTATTACGTGTTGAGACAACTAGTTTAAAAAGTTATGGTGTCTGTCAAGGTCCAATGAAAGAAAACTGGTTTGACATATTTTTTTCATATGCAAATAACTGATTTCTTTGGGACAGTAGACTTCGGTGTAACACAAGTGGGGTTAAAGACTAGCATAGCTACTGAGCCTGTGAGATGGAATAGTTCCTTTATGAAGAATTGCTTGGGCCCAATTTGTTAGCATTCTGTAGAATCCTGGTTGTGTTAGTCAGCTTCGCATCACTGTGACCACAAGCACTGACAAGAACATCGTAGAGGAGGAAAAGTTTATTTGGGCTCATGGTTTCAGAGGTTGAGTCTATGATGAGTCCATGGTCAGCCAAGTCTCTAGCTCTGGGTGCAAGGTGCAGCAGAACGTCATGGTGGAAGGTAGTGGCAGAGGAAAGCAGCTCAGGACATGACAACCAGAAAGTGCTCTGTTTATTAGGGACAAAATACAAATCCCAAGGGCACTCCCTCAGTTACCTACTTCCTTCAGCCACACCCATCCTGCCTACAGTTACCACCCAGTTAGTTCATATATGTAGATTAATTTACTGATTATGAGAGGAACTTCATGGAACTTTCTTATCCTGAGAGGTGGACTTTTCTTTTTTTTTTTTTTTTTTTTTTTTAAAGAGAGAGAGAGAGAGAGAGAGAGAGAGAGAGAGAGAGAGAATTTTTAATATTTATTTTTTAGTTCTCGGCGGACACAACATCTTTGTTGGTATGTGGTGCTGAGGATCGAACCCGGGCCACACGCATGCCAGGCGAGCGCGCTACCGCTTGAGCCACATCCCCAGCCCGAGAGGTGGACTTTTCATAATCGAATTATTTCACCTCTGAATGTTCTTGCATTGTCTCACATATAAGCTTTGTGGGACACCACATATCCTGACCGCAACACTGATATATTATATTCCTTTTAAGGTAGAATAAGGATTTTATTGTGAAAAATAAACATATTCTCGGCACTGTTTTTCTTATTAAGCCAAATATATACACATTTAAAAATGAAGTATAAGTCCATATTCATTCCTCTCAGAAAAAAAAATGTTTTTAAGTAATTCTTTGAAATTTCCAAATAATTCCTGTTTTTCTTTTACATTCAATGTTGACACATCATTTATTCTAAGATTTTAAAGATAGTGTACACCCAAAGAACTTAAAATCAGCATACTATAGTGATGCAGCCACATTAATGTTTATAGCAGCTCAATTCACAATAGCTAAGCTATGGAACCAACCTAGGTACCCTTCAACAGATGAATGGATAAAGAAAATTTGTTATATATACACAAAGGAGTATTATCAGCATTAAAGAAAAATGAAATGATTGTATTTGCCAGTAAATGGATGAAGCTGAAGAATATCATGCTAAGCAAAAAAAGCCAATCCCCCCAAAACAAAGGCAGAATGTTTTCTCTGATGTGAGGGATACTAATTCACAATAATAAGGCTGGGTGGCTAGGGAAGAATAGAGTTGCTTTACATTAGGTAGAAGGGAGTGAAAGGAGGGGAGGGGCGTGGATGAAGGAAGGAAAGTAGAATGAATCAGGCATTATTACTCTACGTACACATATGATTACTACAGGTGTGATTCAACATCATGTACAACCAGAAGAATGAAAAATTACACTCTATTTATGTATGATGGATGTGTCAAAGTGCATTCTACTGCCATATATAATGAATTAGAACAACAAAAAAGATGACTTTTAGTAAAGTTTGAGATTATATAAGTATTTGCTTAAAATGTCATTGTTTCACAACAACAAATACCTATTGCAGTTAAATATATGCAAGGCATAGTACTCTTGGCACCTTGGGAGATAAATGCAAAAAACAGTTCAGAGTCAAGTCTTCCTGGACTCACAGTTGAGCAAAGAAGATGAATCATAAGTAGAAGGTAAACAACTATAATATACAGTAGCATATGGGATTTTCCACAGTAAGCTTACCATTATCTTTTAATGACATAAAGAGAAAGAAGGTAATGCAGACTGAATGGAAACTAGAGAATACTTTTGAGGCAGAAACAATCTTGTCATTGAAAGATGGAAGAATGTTAAAATATCACACCTGCTCTAAATAAAAGTCACACGGCATATGTGCTAGATAGGACAAAATTGTACTGAAAGAGACAATAATAATAATAAAAAAAACATACAAAAAGAAAGAAAGATGAAGAGTGTTCAGCATAAAGGATTGGAGAGATCCCTATGTGATAATACCAATTGATTTCAATACACCTTTTTCACCAATAAATTAGGTAGGTCATTGAAACATAAAATCAGCAAGACTCTTCAGTCCTAAAGCACACTATAAGTCAAATGAATTTAATAGCCCTTATAGAATATTCCATCCAACAACAGGTGAATACAATTTCTTCTTGGCTCCTTATGGAACATTTTTCAAAACAGATTCAGCACTTATTCAATATAAAGACCTGAAAGAAATTAGGGATAAAAAGAAATTTCCTCAACATCATAAAAGTGATATATGATAAACCCAAAGCCATTAACACATTCAATGGAAATCATTTTCCCTAAAACCAGGCCAAGACAAGGATGTTCACTCTCACTACTCCTATTCAATGTAGTACTTGAAAGTTTAGACAGAACATTAAGGAAAAAGAAGGAAACAAAAGGAATACAAAGGAAAGAAAGAAGTTAAATTATCACTATATGAAGATGATATCCAATACTTAGAAGATCCCACAAACTCTACCAGAGACTTCAATAGCTAATAAACAAAATCAGCAACATCTCAATTTTACAAAATCAACATACAAAAATCAATACACTAATAACAAATTAAGAAAGAAGTCAACAAAACAATACCATTTACAATAGCCTCCAAAAAAAAGTAGGAATAACTCTTACTAAAGAGGTGAAATAACTCTACAATGAAAGTTACAGAACAGTGAAATGAGAAATAAGAGGAAACATTAGAAGATGGAAAGACCTCATTTGGTGAACAGGCAGAATTAATATTATTATAATGCCTATATTACCAAAAATGATCTTCAGATTTAATGCAATCTCTGCTAGACTTCCAATGACCTTCTTCACACATCTAGAAACAAAACAGTTCTAAAATTTAAATGAAAAAAGAAAAGAAACAATTCTGAGTAAAAAGAGCAAGTGCTGGTGGCATTATAATACCCAATTTCAAATTACACAACAAAATTATGGTAACTAAAACAGTATGGTACTGGCATAATAACAAGTATATAGACCAGTGGAATAGAATAGAAGACACAGAGACAAACCCACTAGGTCATCTGATTCTTGATAAAGGTGCCAATGCATACTTTGGAGAAAGGACAGTTTTTTAAATAAACAATGCTGGAGAAACTGAATATCTGTATGTAGAAGAATGAAATTAGATATCTGTCTGCCATCCTACACAAAGGTTAACTTTAAGTAGATCAAAGACCTAGGAATTAGACCAGAAATCCTGCAGTTGCTAAAGGAAAACACACAGGCAACAGTCCAACATACAGGCATGTGCAACGACTTTCTTAATAAGATTCACAAAGCTTAGGAAATAAAACCAAGAATTAATAAAAGGGATGCCATCCAATTAAATAATTTCTTCATAGCAAAGGAAATAATCAGGAGAGCGAACACAGAACCTACAGAATGGGAGAAAATCTTTGCCTGCCACTCCTCTGACAGAGGAATAGTGTTCAGAATACATAAAGAACTTAAAAATCATAACACCCAAAGTACAAATGATCCAATGAATAGATGAGCAAATGAACTAAACAGGCATTTCTCAAAAGAACAAATGCAGTTCCATCAATTTTCCTTCAAATGACAATTTCCTTCTTCTTTATCACTAAATTAATCTCCATTGTGTATGTGTACATTTTCTTTATTCATTCCTCTGTGGACAGGCACCTGGGTTGGTTGCATATCTTGCGTAGGAGATAGCTGGCTCATAAGGTGGTTTCATTCCTATTCTTTAGACATAGGAAAAATAAGAAAAAAATAAGAAAGACGTCTCCATAAAAAGATTTAGAAATCTCCATACTGATTTCTGTAGTGGTTATGATAATTTACAGTTTTACCAAGTGGAGGAAAATTGATGGAACTGGAGAATATGAAATTCAAAAGTATTTGGACAGGTGGCAAAATATGACATGTGGTGAGCGGGAAGGAGGAGCCTACATAAGGAGTCAGTGCCTCAGCGCAGGACAACTCCACTAGGCTGTGATTGTTTAAAAATGCTGATGTTCTTTTTGCTTCAGAATTAAATTTAGAAATGTAATCCAGATCGGGCTGGGGATGTGGCTCAAGCAGTAGCGCGCTCGCCTGGGATGCGTGCGGCCCGGGTTCGATCCTCAGCACCACATACCAACAAAGATGTTGTGTCTGCCGAGAACTAAATAAATAAATATTTAAAAATTCTCTCTCTCTCTCTCTCTCTCTCTCTCTCTCTCTCTCTCTCTCTCTCTCTCTCTCCTCTCTCACTCTTTCTTTAAGAAAAAAAAAAAAAAAAAAAAGAAATGTAATCCAGATCCTTTGTCTTTTTACATTGAAGTTTCACTGTCTACCTCTGCTATTACACTGAGATGTGCAGTTTTTGTTTTCTTTTGTAATTGCACACAAATGTATGAAGGGCAAGAATGAAGTATGCATCCCATGTGGAGATTCTTGGTAATTCCTCACTATCACAGCAGTCCCATTTGCTGTTTGAATAATTGAAATATTCCAAGGAAATTTACATTTTCACCTTCTCTAGAAGCTACAACCAATCATAGAACAGAGAGTGATGTACCTATGAAAATGGTTTTTTTTTTTTTTTTGCATTCATAAATCGATATAGTGGGCCCTATTTTCTTGGAAAAAAGCAATAGAATTATAAAGTGCATGTCAAGAACAGAAATATGCTTTACTTCTCCAATAAAATTTCACAAGTGTTTTGAGCATATAGTTTACTTTGAAGGGCTATCACCATATATCTTATTGCAGTTATTGAACACATAGTTTTGTATTCATTCTCCTTCATTCATGGTATTCTTTTTTTTTGTAAAACATATGTTAAATATTGTATAAAGCAATATAATGTTTCTACATATTTGACTCATGCAGTAGTTTTGTACTTCATTCATAATGGTTATTGAATCTTCTATAGAAGCAGGAGAGAATATTAATTTCTTATAGACTAAATATTTTCCTTTTGGGGAAAAAAAGGCATCATTTATTTCAAGGTACAACACAAAGTTGCATTTTTAAAAAATATACAATCTATTTTGTATCTTAAGACTTGGCAATGTTCATTTCAGTTCAACTCTAAAATGAATTCGGGTATACAAATATTGTGTGCCTTAGGTACAAACAACACAGAAAATCCATGTGGTCGTAACCAAATGTTTCTATATGCATGAACTGTTTTTCAGATGGCTTAAAGTTTAAAACAGTACCTCTTATTTTAAAAATACTCTGTATTTTTAGCACAAAGTCCTTATACATTTTTAAAATTACTTCTTGACACTTCATAGAATTTCCACATGCCAGGACTTTTGAATTAGCTCAAATTACTTTCTTCCCTGAAATGTTAAATTTGTGTTATACAGAGAAAGAAAACATGGAAGAAGCTGAGGTGATGGAAATGTGAAATAGTTAAGGTTTCCAAATTCATAGGTCTTTTTAGAGTTTGTGGCTGAAACATGACTTTTCTCTAAAGCACAATAGCAAATGTCATAACGTCATAAATGCAAGGAAGAGATGAAAGAAGGGAGTGGTACAAGCCTGCTCTTCTTGGGTCTGTTCTTCAAAGATGGCACCGAGAGGGAAGGTACATCTTCAGGAAGTGTTTCAACACCTGGCTCAATAGGATCTAGAAGAGGCACCTGAGAGTAGCCCAGGGGTGTGAAGTCAGGGCTGCTTGGGCTGCTGATTGGACTCCACAAACGGAGCCATCTCTGTCTTACAGATAGGGGTCTGTGAAGTGAGACTGCTGGAAAACCCCCTTTCATTTGAAGAAATGTTCCTTTGCAAATCTATTCCTACCTGGGCTCTTGTCCTAGCCGGCCCCTGCTGCATCCAAATGTGTGGTTCCTTTATTCCTCTCAGGGAGCAAGACTGCTTTTGTGAATTTGTGTTTGCTTCCTCTTGACTGCTTTGCTTTGGGATCGCTGCAAGAGCAACTATTCACAGTGCTGATGTAGCTACCCAGGACCCTGCAAAGGGGCCCAGAGGGGAGATGAAGGGTAAGGACATGTCAATGAGGCTGTGTTGTTTTTCAAGAAGATGCCTACATTGAGAGTTTGCAGAAAAAGCTCAAAAAGGCCTTTGTGGAGTCACTGGGTTTGTGAAGTATTAAAATAAAAATTTTAAGAAAAAGGGCTGGGAATGCAGCTCAGCGGTAGCTAATGCACCCCTAAGTTCAATTCCCAATGCCAATAATAAATAAATAAATAGATAGATAGATAGATAGATAGATAGATAGATAGATAGATAGATGGAAATAAAGACAGGAGGTTATGTAGAAAGGATTCTTAAACATGATTATCTGAAAATAACTGTCACAAAAGACTACCACAATCACAACCTTGAACAGAGGCTACCACATCCTTTTATACAAAAAGTACTGTAAGGATACATGCCCCAAAGCATTCTGTTCAACTTCTGACTGATGTCCTTGTTGTTATGAATCCTTTAATATCTGAAAATATCTGTACTGCAATCCTTCTCATTATTGTCTTTAAAATTTTCTCTTTGCCTTAATTTCTCTGAGTATGCCCACAGTTTGCTACGTATTTGCTATTCCCATTGCAATGCTATTATTCCAAAATAAATATTGCTATTATTTGGAGAATCTCTCTTTAATTTTTTCTAAGCCTGACAAGACACTTTATTTACATGTTTTCTGGGTATGACTTGTTTTCCTCACCTGCTTCAGTATCCTCTTTGGAGATGGTTTTGTGTTAAGCAGGAGGTTTCTGTTGAAGGTGGTGGTGGTGTTATGGGTAGCCAGAATCCTCCTGGGGTTTTCTGTTCCTTTCTTCATTTCCTCTTGCTTCTTAGGTGGTATAACTTGCATTGAAGAGGTTTTTTTGTCTTTTTGTTGTTGTTGTTGTTCTCTCTTCTGAAGGTTCTTGGCTAGTGCCAGCTTCTACAGCCCTGGAGAAGGCCTTGTGACAGATGCTACCTCAGTGGCCAAAGTGAGAGACTCGCATGGTGAGACAGGAAGCCAGAGGGCTATGCTGAAATTTTCTTCTGTTGTATTTATTGGTTAGAAATTATTTCAGAAATAGTAAAATTAATATATAAGAAAAGAATTAGTAGTTTTCCAACGTTTACAACAATTTGGGGATCACTTATGTGGACTACACGTGTAAAATTTTCTTTTTATATGAAAAGCAATAGAAAAAATACCGTCTCTGATTTTTCTTCTTCTAATATATACCTTTTCTTCCTAATTCTTGGTCAAAGTGCACAGTGATTGCCACACTTATTAAGCACACATAAGCAACACAGTAAACAAGTGGTTATGTAACTTATGTCTAATATATTTCCTTTACTCACTTTTTTTTTTTTTGGTTGGTTAGTGATATCCTTATTGATGATATTTACTTTTATCTGAGAACTGAAATTTTTAATGTTTAAAATTGGAAAACTGGGGCTGGGGATGTAGCTCAAGCGGTAGCGCGATCGCCTGGCATGCGTGCGGCCCAGGTTCGATCCTCAGCACCACATACAAACAAAGATGTTGTGTCCACCGATAACTGAAAAATAAATATTAAAAAATAATAAAAAAATAAAAAAATTAAAATAAAATAAAATTGGAAAACTGTGCTACTTATTATTAAAATATCTCCCAGTAAGAGAGCTAAACTGAGTTCAAATAGAAAATCCAGATTGTTTGGAGATTATGTTATTAGAACACTATGGTCTCACATGTGTAGTAATACATTTGGTTGCATAAGTTCTTCCTTTTCTTTCCTTTTCATAACTTGCTGGTCTTCCTTAATGGATGTGTTAATTTTCCAATTTTCTCCATACAGTGTGAAGAATATGGAAAATGACAGCTCTCTGAGACAGTGTGACCCAGGAGGAGGGAGGGAGGAAGAAGACAAAACATTGGTCCATCCCCAGTAAATGTTTTCCCAAGACAATCCCTGGGAATGCATCAATCATAAATAGCAGTCCCTGGCAAGAGGACAAATACTGATTTTTTCCCAGTAAATTCTTTCCCAGCAACAATGAAGCCACACATTAATCCTGTCCCAGTGACAATATTATGATCCCCAGAGGACAAAATAAACACTGGGCCTCAATCTGGACCCTCCATTTTTGCCCAGTAAAAACAAGTTTCAAATTTTTACAACCTTTTTCCTGAGTGCCCAAACTGGCACATTCTGTTGAAGTAATTAAGTCACCTCTAAGTGTCACCTATGAAAACCCAGGCCCCTCTCGTAACTGGGGGCCATTTTCTACCCAGAAATTGAGCCCCTTTGATGCCTGACTCTGCTGCTGAATAAAAGGCATTGCTAATTCATGAACTCTGCTCCTGGCCTGGTCATTTGTGCTTTCATAATGGTATCAAAACTTTTTGCTGATTTTTGCTTATACAGTTTTTGATGTTCTCTTTTGTTTCGCCATTTGTATTTGTTTCTTACTGGGTCAGTTATCTTGTGGTTACTTGGCTTCTGTTCTTTATGTTTGCAGTGGTCTTCATTTTATTCCTACTTTGTATAAGTCTGGTGACTGCCACTGTTCTCTACTCCATGTGTCCCTTTTTAGCCAGGTCTCTCCCACTATAGCCCTAGGCCTGGGAGCTCAGGTTTGGACAGTGCTTGTCACTGTCACATGAGCAATTGGGAAACCACTTTTGGGTTGTAAAGTGGCGTGGTTTTTATTTTATTTTTTTCTGCTTTAAAAGAAATCAAAAATTTCAGAAAACTTGATTCTCCTCATGCAATTAATTAAAATTTCTTTAATAATTGAGTTATCATGCTGAGGATATAGCTCAGTTGGTAGAGCGCTTGCCTTGTGTGCATAAGGCCCTGAGTTCAATCCCCAGTACCAAATATATGCACACACATACATACACACACAAAAATTGAATTATCTGTCTATATCAACATCTATGTATCAATCAAGTGGATTTATTGTTCAAATATTTGAAAAATACAGAAATAACAAAGCAGTTTATGTCATTTACGCATCCATTTCTATATTTCTATCAAATGTATTTATTGTTCAAATACTTTTAAAAAATACACAGGCATATGAAGCAGTAGAAATATATAAAGTTTATAAATTAGCACACTCTCTTATGCCTGACCCTAGTTTGGAATGATTACTATTAGAATTTTGATATATATATTCTACATTTTAAAATTTAAGAATAGCCTATTTAGTGTATATGTAATTATTATTTTTTAATGAAGCATAGTTTGCCTGCTCTGAAAAGTAACTTGCTTTTTCTTTACCTGCAATATCACATAATTTTTTTTCTCAATCCTTGCTGAATGAGGATAAAATAGAAAGTAAAATGACCAGGCAGTCAGGATAAGGAGACCTATTCAACAACACCTGGTGGTAATAGAAATATTAAGAAATATAGAAATATTAAGGAGCACCATTAAGGCCTATTTCAAATGTAAAAAAATCTGAGGCTCACCAGTGGGAACATCTCCAAACAACTCCTCTGTCCCAGAGATGGGGTGAACCCAATGGAAGCTACAGGAAGGAGGATGGGTTGCAGAAAGGAGGGTGCCAAGTGAACCCAGATGGTAGTGATACTGCTGTTGACCGGTGAGGAGTCCTTGCTTCCCCGATGTTGAAGAATAACACCAAAGAAGCACACCGAGGCAAGGTCAGAGGAGAAATTAGAAGTTTATTAAAGGACAGCAGAAAAGACTTCTCCCGGAGGAAGAAGGGGACCCAAGAGGTGGAATCGGTGGAAGTGTGGTTGTTTCACCTTCTTATAGTTTTGGGGATGGAATGTAGGTTGAAAGGCCCGAGGGGTGGGACACTTCTTTGTGATGGGCTATCTTTAAGTTTGCTGGGGGCTGTTCATTAACACTTCTTTGAGGTGGACTTTGGCCTAGGGCCTTTTCGGGACTTCATTAACATTCCATGAGTGGTCCTGTGTTTTCCCTGAATCATTCCCAGCATGGCCTCCATTTTAGATTTTACTCGGTATTAGACCCGATTTACCTAACTACCCTGACTACCTAACTTTAAATCTGGCTTCAGTAGTCAGCATGCCTTTTCAATACCTATTTTATATAGATTTTGCTCCCTGCTCTGCCCACAACCATATACAACTCCTAAGCTGGCACAACAAAATGGGTTTTTCTTCTATCAACACCCCCTCCCCCCCAACCCCCATGGCCAATGTTCTCTTCTTGCTTAAATAAATCCTGCTCTGTTTACTCTTCCCTTCTGTGATTGTCTATGAATTTTATTCTTCAAAATTTGTGAGACAGGAACCTAGAAGAAACTAGTAAAGCAGGGGAATCTAGTCTCACCTCAAAACTCCCGTTTGTTTTCTTCCTCTTTGACCTTCCATTTGGCTGCCAATCTTTGTTAAGAGAGAAAATTCCATTCTTTCTGTGAACAATTATTTATAAACCATTTCACTACTGATGAACATTTTCAAAGGCTTTATTCTTTTTTGTTGTGCATATTAAAACAATATTGCAGCAAGGTCCCTGGTTCTGGTATTGAAGCTGGAATTAGACAGGCAGACAGTATATATACGTAAATCCAGTCAGGGCAATCAAGTCAGGTTGGATCAAAGAGCTCAATTTTGAGTCAGTCCAGGAAGTTGGAGACGACTGTCTCCTGAGGGACTGAACTGTTAATTCCTTTAGAGCCCTTCCTCCACCCTTATCAAGAACCGGCCCCTGCTCCAACCTGTTGCTAAAATAACCTATCGGGGAATTGCCCCTCCCTATAGAGAGCTATAAAGTTAATTAATGTGTCCTGGGCTTCTCCAGCTGGTCCACCCCACCCCCCACCCCTCATACATCTGCTTCTTACCTTTTGGCCATACCACCAAGCGTCTCCTGGACCTGGTCTTGTACGCAGGAAGAAGAGAGAGAAAGGGGAGAGAGCAGGAGAACTGTTATGCTTGAATTCGGGACCCCCCAAAGACCACCAGAGACAAGATCGATGTAAGCAGCAAAGAGGTGTTTATTGCGAGCTAGCTCGGTCCTCCAAGCGCACACAGCAACTGGTGACGCTGAGAGGCCCCGAGCCTAGGGTTTGCAGCAATTTTATACACTCTTTGGGGAAGGCAGGGACTTCACATACATCATAGCCTCTCTTAGCAAATCATCACACACCGCGGGAAAATCAAATAACAACTCTAAAACATGATTAGCACATTCACTGGTGGGAACAAGTTGGGTAGGGGTGATTGGTCAGTACAAAAGGGGTATTCGTTTGAACTGATTGGTTTAAGCCACAAGGGGAGTACATGCTGAACTACATTGAAAGAATTCCCCACGCAAAGACACTTCGCCAGGAGAATTCCAATTTTATTGCAAAAAGCTGTGTCCTTATATAGAACTAAAGGGGAGATGGCAGGGCTTAGATAAATGGCAGGCCACCCGTTTATTGGAATGTTCTTCCAGATATCAGCTCCCGTGCCCAGGAATTAGTTCTCATTGGGGCTAAGGTTCCCCGCCAGCGAGATTTTAAATTGGCGCCGGCGGGAGAGTTCACAAGGGCGGGAACTTTTCGCGCCACTGCAGAAAAGAAGAAGGTAGGAAGAAGAAGTCCTTAGGCGCCATGTTGGGGTTTTTTTCTCTGGGGTACGGCTGCTGTTTATACTTTTCCCAACAACATGATTTCCCAACATATTATCAACCACCATAAACTACTGGAAGGGTCATCTGGCATCCCAGGTATTTTCGTGGTCTCATGCTAGGGGGTTGCAGGGTATGCTAGCCTGACTGAGTCAGGGACACCTGGCGCAGCAGATCTCTCCTGTTATTTGTAGATAAACAACTCAGCAGAGTGGGTATGTGCCTAGGAGTGCTCTGTAGGTCTTTCCAAGGACAATGGTCACACCCCCTTCCTTGGACAGGCTTTGCTCTGAGGTAGAGGCTGGTTTTTCAGAACAAAGGAAGCCTATGACATATAAAAAGGCAAAACACCCTGGCTTCTTGGGATATCAGGATAACAGCTATCCCCTTTTCCCTCTGGGGAGAAGTCTATGTTATCCTTTTGAAGCCAGATTTAAAGTTAGGTAGTCAGGGTAGTTAGGTAAATCGGGTCTAATACCGAGTAAAATCTAAAATGGAGGCCATGCTGGGAATGATTCAGGGAAAACACAGGACCACTCATGGAATGTTAATGAAGTCCCGAAAAGGCCCTAGGCCAAAGTCCACCTCAAAGAAGTGTTAATGAACAGCCCCCAGCAAACTTAAAGATAGCCCATCACAAAGAAGTGTCCCACCCCTCGGGCCTTTCAACCTACATTCCATCCCCAAAACTATAAGAAGGTGAAACAACCACACTTCCACCGATTCCACCTCTTGGGTCCCCTTCTTCCTCCGGGAGAAGTCTTTTCTGCTGTCCTTTAATAAACTTCTAATTTCTCCTCTGACCTTGCCTCGGTGTGCTTCTTTGGTGTTATTCTTCAACATCGGGGAAGCAAGGACTCCTCACCGTCAACAGTGGTATCACTTTTTTTAATGAACCCTGCTTAATATGCTTGCCTTAGCATACTTCTATAATGTTATACTTCAACTTGTGAGGAAGCAGAATTCACCAGTAATCTGTGGGGAGGTAGGAAGCAGACCTCAGAGTCAGCTGGTTAAACTTGGGGGTTGAAAGTGGCATGGGCTAAAGCATGGGTCTGGGTTTATAGGCTTCATTTAGGGTGAAACAGAGGTTCTGGAATGCCTTGTATTGGGGTCAGCTGACCTATTAGGGTGGGGCTCAGGTGCTGTCAGGTGCCAGTTCCTTTTGGGTTCTCTGGAGTTTCCACTCTTGCCTTCTTTCTGGCTGAGGCCTGAGCTTTTAAATGACAAAAGCTTTAATTTTACCCCAGAGAAGGTGGGTGGACTAACAGTTGCAGATTGGGGAATGTCATTGGACTTATTTTCCATATTCCTCCATAACAATGGGTAATTCAGACTTAAGAATCTTCTCTATTCTCATTCATTTCTTTAGAGATAACATGTGTGGGTTTTATTTTATTTTTCTGGCCACTAATACTTCCTTTCATAAAATTTTGGTTCATGCATTTTCCTACTATCCTTTAAAATATTTGTCCCAATTATTTGTAGAATCGTATTATGACTAAGCCCTGTGTTTTCATTCATGTGGCAATTTTTTTTTCACTTCTTTTAATTCATGTCATGTTTTGCATAAGAAAAAAATATTGATCTTTTTGAACTTTATGCTTTTCTTTTTATATCCAGAGTTATATTTTCATTTGGCCTGAAATCATTTAAATTTTGCTAAGTGGTTGCATTATATAATGATATTTTCAGCTACAGGTTGTAGTGGCACCTCCTCCACCACAAAAAATCTTAACTGGGCTTCTCCAGAAATTTTCTTCACAAGGCTGATTTTAGGACTGTCAGCAAAAGAATCTCTACAAAAGAGTTCAATGTAGATAAACTTCCCATTTTCGTGTTGCCCTAATGAAGCCAGATTTAAAGATAGGTAGTTAATGTAGTTAGGTAAATCGGGTCTAATAAAGAACATGGAGTCCATATAAAAAATGGAGTCTATAAAGAAAATGGAATCCAATCTGAGTCCAGGGAAACCAGAACTACACCTGGGGAATTGAAATGTTAATGTCCCCAAGGCCCCCCAGCCTGTCTGATAGAACTGTTAATGAAGTAGCTCCCAGCAAAATAGGGAGATGCTAATCAAACCACCCTAGGCTCTTCCTGCCTAGATCACTCCTCCCCGCCCCATCCATCCACCTGTCCACTTTCCCACCTCCATCCCCCATCACCTTCAGGTTAGAAATAAAGGACAGGAATGTGGGAGGACTAAAGACCTTAGATATAAAGAGGGAAGACCTCCCCTTTCTACGGATTCCACCTTTCGGGTCCCCTTCTTCCTTCGGGGAAAGTCTTTTCTGCTATCCTTTAATAAAGCCTTCCACTTTCCACTCTACACTTGCCTCGGGCATGCTTCTCTGGTGTTATACTTCAGCATTCCATCAAGGACTCATCACAGTGAAGATAAGTTACCAATTGGGCTCCATGGTAACAGCTGGCAGGGGGTGGAAAGAAAGGGGAGAAGAAGCTCTCCCCTTCTCATGTGTTGTCCTTAAAGGGTTAACTTGCCCAGAACAGTGAAAGAAGAAAACTGCTTTTATATGAACTATGAGCCCCTCCCCTTACATGCTGGGTATAAAATTCTGAAACTACCTGAACTTGGGGTTCTGGGGATTGATTGATTACAGCAAAAGCTGTGCTCTCTGAACCTGACTGAAGTCAAATAAAACTATTTCCTGCCATCTTGGATGCCTTGCCTCCTCTGTCCCTACAACAAGATCATAGCCTACTTGCATACCAATTGAAAGGGTAAAGTTTCTAAGCTGGAAAGCCTGAATTAAAATGTAAAAGACAGGGCATTGTAAAGTTTCTAAGCTGCAAAGCTTGAATTAAAATGTAAAAGACTAGGTATTGTTAAGTTCCTCTGCTACACCCAGAACCTGAAATTCCTGAGATAGTTAAAACAACGCCCTACTGGCCATTTAGCCTAGGGCCCTGTGCAGTTTGTCACAGGGCCCGAACCAATCAGTTTGAATGTGTACCCCCCCCCCCCCTTAGGAGTGACCAATCACCCCCGCCCAACCTGTTCCCGCCAATGAATGTGCTAATCACGTCTCAGAGTTGTTGTTCAATTTTCCCCGTGCCTCATGATGATTTGTTCTGATGTATGCAAAGCCGCCCGCCCTCCCCAAAAAGTGTACTTAAGCTCCGCTTGACCTCTGCTCTGGGCTCTGGGCTGCTCTCCCTTCCTGAGTGAGCCTTGAGCCTCAGCGCGCTGAATTAGGATCCTCTTCAATAAACTCCCTCCTGCTCATTGCATGAAGCTGGTCTCTTGTGGTCTCTTTCTCCAACGATTTGCCAGACCCTTACACAATGTCTTAAGTAATAAAACTATGTCATCAAACACCCAGGTTCCTTCTTTCTTTTTTTTTTTTTTTTTTCTCGTTTCCATTCTTGGTGTATTGGCTTGCTTAAATCATTGTCACAAGATCATTGCTGATTCCCAGATGTCTCCATGTGTTCACTGGAAGAACTAGTGGGCAGAACAATAGAGCCAGCCACATTTTCTCTTTCTCTACAGAAATGCAAATGCTTTAGTGAAAGCCAGGATGGACTTGTGCTTATGTAACAGGTGTTCACTTAATGCTTTGACTCTATCCCTTGTGGCTTTGAAACTTACATGTTTTTTTTTTCTTTTTCCTAATTTTTTTCCCTTAAACTTCTCCCTGATCTTTTTTTTCTAAACTACTTCTTCCTGATCTCCCTGATCTGCTTCCCAGCCCCCATCTTCTCCTTTCTGATCTCTTCTCCCTAATCTCATTTTCTCTGAAGCACCTCTATAAAAGCCCCCTGATTCTGCAGATGGGCAGAATTACAGCCTTTGGGACAGGAGTTCCCTCAGCAAAAGTGAGGCACTAAGCAACTCAGTGAGACCCTGGGGATGTGGCTCAGTTTCTCCTTGGCTAGCAAAGCAATAAACTTTCTTATTTCTTTTTCTCAAAACTTATTAGATCGACATCAGGTACAAGGACCAAGCTTTCAGCAACACTGATGTTTTGTTAAGAGGAAATGACTGACATGAAGGACTTTAGGTAGGACAAACCTGAGAAAGCTACTAGTCTTAGAATAGAGTTCGGCTTGTAGAGTAGACCTATGTTCTGATTGTCCTTTTTTAAACATACTTAGACAACATTTTATATGGCATGCAGATGATTGAACACCTGGGCCTCTGCTCCTGCACATAGGAAATGTCACCTTTCACATCTTTTTCTCCCTTTCTTTCTCTCTGCTTCACACACAGCACCACACATTCAGCATCTGTAGTGAATATTAGCAAGATGTGGTTTGGAAGTGTGTTATGCAAATAATGGTAGCTCTATGCTGCCTAAAGTTTTCCTTAGCAGAGTTTATTAAATGATTTTTCAAAGAATAAACATTCACATTCACGTATTCATGAATTTCTTGCTTTGAAAACGCCCTTATATCATAAACCAAGTTTCGGTATAGTGTAGGCATCAGTATATCTCTGCAATTTAAATTCCAGAAGTGTTTTTATCCCACTGAGAACAAAAATGCCTGGGCTCCTTTGGTTCTGCTGTAGGTGTTCCTAGTATTTATGGGAGACCATGGATCCCCTGTGGCTGCCTGCCAAGTAAATCATTGAGATGTAGATTCCCATGTAAGGTAGCTCACCTATTTCTTCCTTTGTTTTGTAGACTAGGCTCTCCCCAGCTGGGGTAGGATATGGGAACTCCTTAGGGCTGTCAGGCAAACTTAAATTCAGGAACAGTCCCAGAAGTTTTTCCAGAAGAAATAAAAAAAAGTTCTATCCTGAATTTGGTCACTATAATATGGTTTCCTCAGAGACAGATCTAGGATCTTAATTGAATAGCCAAGATAACACATGTTTGTGAAAGTGTGAATTAACCATTGAAAATAATTTAGAGTAGAACATGGCATGGTGGCGCACATCTGTAATTCCAGCTGCTCAGGAAACAGGAGGATCACAAGTTCAAAGCCAGCCTCAGCAAAAGCAAGGCACTAAGCAACTCAGTGAGACCCTGTTTCTAAATAAAATACAAAATAGGACTGAGGATGTGGCTCAGTGGTCAAGTACCTCTGAGTTCAATTCCTCCTCAATCCCCACCAAAAAAAATAATTTAGAGTAGACATAATGTAAGGGTCCGGCGAAACGTCGGAGAAGGAAAGACCACACGAGACTAGCTTCATGCAATGGCAAGGGGGATTTTTATTAGGGATCCGTTCCAACGCGTTGGGGCTCTGTGCTCACTCAAGAAGGGAGAGCGGCCCAGAGCCCAGAGCAGAGGTCAAGCATAGCTTAAGTACACTTTTTGGAGAGGGTGGGGGGCTTTGCATACATCAGAACAAATCATCATGAGGCGCGGGGGAAAATTGAACAACAACTCTGATACATGATTAGTCCATTCATTGGCGGGAACAGGCTGGGCAGGGGTGATTGGTCACTTCTAAACTGGGTACACATTCAAACTGATTGGTTCGGGCCCTGTGACAAACTGCACAGGGCCCTAGGCTGAATGGCCAGTAGGGCGTTGTCTTAACTATCTCAGGAATCTGGGTGTAACAGAGGAACTTAATAGTACCTAATCTTTTACATTTCAATTCAAGGTTTCCAGCTTAGAAACTTTACCCTTTCACTATGTCCTGGCTGACCTTCACTGCACATGAAAGACCTAAGCAATCTCATTCTACTTGGGACCTCATTTTGCTCTGAAACTTAACCTCTGACCTACTGCAGTCCTAAAGTCAGGAAAATACCACAGAAAAGCTCTGTGGAAACAGCCACAGATGGTGATCACCTAAGATAGGCCAAGATATCGAAATATCTGAAATTCCAGATGGCTCCCACCTAGGTGTGATGACCAACATCTAAACTAGAAGCCCTGTAATTTGGCAGGTACCCCCCTTGCGACATCCTCACGGTTTAAAACAATCAATTTAAAGTGCATCAACCCCTTGAACTAATCAATAATTCTTTCCAGATTCTTTCCTGCCACTTGATACGCTAATCGTGTTTTAGAGTTGTTATTTGATTTTCCTGCGGTGTGTGATGATTTGCTAAGAGATGCTATGATGTATGTGGGGGTCCCTGCCTTCTCCAAAGAATGTATAAAACTGCTGCAAACCCTGGGCTCGGGGCTTCTCAGCGTCACCAGTTGCTGTGTGTGCACAGAGGACCGAGCTAGCTCGCAATAAGCACCTCTTTGCTGCTTACATCGATCTTGGTCTCTGGTGGTCTTTTAGGGGTCCCGAATTCGAGCATAACACACATTCTTTTGAATTTTTATCTAAAGAAAATTAATATGGTGTTCAGGTGATTTGCATATCTGTACTTCTACTATAGCAAATTTAAAAATCCATCCTTTTTCACTTTTCTTTTTCCCCCCTCTCTCTTTCGCACTCACCCTACACTTAATTAATTTTTATTTTATGAGTTATTCATGGTAGTGCACACTTATGCAAAGTAACTTGCCTTTCCTTTACCTGCTGTGTTATAAACAAGAGGCGTTAGTCTGGTTCTTTGTCTATGTCATACCTACATCTATCAATCCGATTGTAAGAAAGGTAATTCCATTCTATGGATGAACTGTAAACCAATTTGCCATCCTCAAAAATTCTAAATATGATATATTATCTTACAAATACTCTGGGATAGTAAAAAGATCTGTGGATGCAAAGTAGAAAAAAGTCATTAAATTTTTCTACTTCTCTCTCTCTCTCTCTCTCTCTCTCTCTCTCTCTCTCTCTCTCGGTACCAGGATTGAACTCAGAGTTACTCAACAACTGAGCCACATTCCCAGCCCTATTTTGTATTTTATTTAGAGACAGGGTCTCACTGAGGTGCTTAGCACCTTGCCATTGATGAAGCTGGCTTTGAACTCACAATTTTCCTGTCTCAACCTCAGGTGTGGGCCATTGCGCGGGCTCTATTTCTCATTTTCTAAGTCCTAAATATATAGAGGCCATACCAGATCATTTCCAATGTTATGCTCAATTAAAATCCTTTTTTTCTTATGAGGCTGTAAGTTTGGAAGTGCTTTGAAAAAGAATTCTAGCAATACAATATGATAGCACTATTATTATTGTTACTTTGTAATCATGCAATACTTCTGAGACGTGGATTCAAAAGAGTAAACTGGTGATCTACACTGGGATCCCAGAGAGACCTGACTATATTTTAAAGCGCTCATGCTGATGGAAAATCTATGCTATAAACCAAATTTATTCAAGAATTAGGCTTACTAATTACTGAAGTTTCAGAATGCCAAATGTGAGATTTGAACTTAAAAAAAAAAGCCAGTTTTAGATAGGAAGTTACTTGTGATACTGCTTGTGCATTAAATTTACTAGGCAGATTAAATACAAACAAAAAAACAGACCTCCTCGAAAAATGAAAAATGTGTACAATGAACCAAGAGTTAGGTCTACATGTTTTGACTTAATTAACATTAAATGAGACACAGACATTGGTATTTAAGAAAATATCTATGCTTGTGATTTAAACATTCATTTCACTGCACTTTATATTGCTTTCCCTTCTTTTGAGCCCACACCCCAATTCTTCATAGAATATTTATTATGGTTTCATGTACTTATCACTTCATTATCTTCAAAGCTTATTTTTATTCATGGTCAGACCTACCTACCCCTGCTTTGTGACTAGGAATCACCAAGGTGGGAAGGATTTGAATCCATGTCATTGGGCATCACTATAAATTTCCTCTGAAGGTGATCAAGATACAGCATACAAATGTCCAAAGTAAAGAGATTTTCTGCACACCTTTAAGTAATATTAGATTGTCTATAAAGATTGCTTTGTTCTTTTGTGGTACTGGGGATTAAACCCAGGGCCTTTGCATGCAAGGCAAAGCACTCTACCAGGTGAGCTATATCTCCAGCCTCATTGTTTAGTTCTTAAGTGACAAATAGAAAATCAGTTTGGGAATCTGCTTTCAGTTTTTCTTTTGATTTTTATGGTTGCTTTTGTTTAACTGTTTGCTAAGCAGGTGATGGTTGTTTTCCATGGAAAAATAGGAACGCATAAATTCACTTAATTGATTAAAATGGCATTAGTCTGCTCTATAAAAATAGTGAAACTTTTATTGCATGTACCACACAGCAATGATCTGCTTCTCAGTTGATTAGAAAAATTAACCTCAAATTGGACCCTCCTGCACACAAAGGGGCATGCTTTTCCCCAGATTACAATAAGAACAAAGTGAATACTCAGTAGAAATTTGTATGTACATAATTCTTTTGATGTAGCTAAACAAACCCACCACAATGTGAAGTGTTGCTGCCATCTGCAGCAGAAAAGTTGTGTAAAATATTTAGGTCACCTCTACATACATCTCTGGATTTTAAACAACTTGCTAACTCAATAAAGTAACAACTGTTTAAATTCTCACTTTTTCTTGTTATATATATATTTTAAAGAGAGAGTGAGAGAGAGAATTTTTTTTTAAAGAGAGAGTGAGAGAGGAGAGAGAGAGAGAGAGAGAGAGAGAGAGAATTTTTTTTAAAGAGAGAGTGAGAGAGGAGAGAGAGAGAGAGAGAGAGAGAGAGAGAGAGAGAGAGAGAGAGAGAGAGAGAGAGAGAGAATTTTTTAATATTTATTTTTTAGTTCTCGGCGGACACAACATCTTTGTTGGTATGTGGTGCTGAGGATCGAACCCGGGCCGCACGCATGCCAGGCGAGCGCGCCACCACTTGAGCCACATCCCCAGCCCGAGAGAGAATTTTTTAATATTTATTTTTTATTTTTTGGTTTTCGGGGGACACAACATCTTTGTTTGTATGTGGTGCTGAGGATTGAACCCGGGCCGCACACATGCCAGGCGAGCGCCCTACTGCTTGAGCCACATCCCCAGCCCCTTTCTTGTTATTTAAAACTGCTACCCTCCAACATACTTAAAAATCTGTTGTGTATTAATGTAAAGTACTTGAAGATATGATGCAGATGTTAAAATAGAAAAATTACATTTATTGATTTGTTGGGCTTTACCAAAGTTAATTCTGAAAATAAAATAAAATGGTGGACTAAAATAGCCTTTATTACTTACTGGCACTAGGAAGTCATTTCCAAATCTCTTATATTTGACCAATATTTTAAAAAGTTTGCTCCGATGGAATTGAAATGTTTTCTCAGAGAGAAGTTTTCAGGCTTACCAGTTAGGTGTTTCATTTACTATATGGAAGAGTAACTACAAAGATATTCACAAAAATGACACCATAAATATACCACCAGTGGATGAAAGATTTTAAAGATATTCTGTTTTCCCCAAAAGGAATTGAGCATAATATGGATGAGAATATTACTTATTCAGGACTCAAGGCATATAAAGGCATCTATTCCCTAGGCTTTTAGATTCTCACTCTGTGTATTGTAAAGTTCTCCTCTTGTCACTTCCTGACCACTCATATTCTCAGCCTAGAAGATGGGTAAAAGTAAAAAGCTCTGTAAAATCTGGCTGTTACTCATCTTTCTGAGACTTGGTTTCTTCATTCACACCTTTGGGCTTTTAATGATTACTTTTTGTGTTACACTAAATTAGGTGAGAAATGGATAAAAGTCTAACCCAGTGTCTTATGATGGTCCTTAGAACTAGCTTTTTATATATTTATGAAACAAATAGTTCCAGATTATTTTAGTTTTGTTTCTGACAAAGCACTGAATACTTTATTTGAAATCTCTTAGATTTCCATTGTAACTGATACTTAAAAAACAGGTATTTAAAATTAAATGGCAAATTCCCAGAAAAGACATTTTCCTTATTATGATGTTAATGAAAATAATACTTGGCAGATAGTCATAAAATAGTGGCTGTGTCAGCAAAATTCACTAACTGAATTTTTCCTTAATAAAATATTCATCAACTTATTTTCTCCTTAAAATATAGATTTCTAAAATTATGTAAATTATTTAAATCTATAACATCAAACACCTTAACAGAAGGAACTAAGATTCATATCATTGTTTTTTTTTTTTTTTTTTGGACCTCAGGGACACTCCACCACTGAGCCACATCCCCAGCCCTATTTTGTATTTTATTTAGAGACAGGGTCTCACTGAGTTGCTTAATGCCTTACTTTTGAGGAGGCTGGCTTTGAACTTGTGATCCTCCTGCCTCAGGTACTGGAATCACTGGGATTACAGGGTTGCACCACTGCACCCGGCTCACTTGTTTTAATGGCCAAAAAAAGGTCATAGAATAAGAACCACACAAAATTCATTTGCATTAATAAAATTTTTATTAGAAAAGGTTTTTCTTTCTTAATAAAGCCACAGATTCCAAAACAAATATAATTAGAAAGGATAAAATTAAAATTTACAGAAAGGAAGAACAAAGGTTTAAATTCAGAAATTATAATACCATAAATAATAAATGTATTCCCTCCTAATTTTAGCAATTAAAGAAACTGAAGCCAGGGCTGGGTTGTGACTCAGTGGTAGAGCACTTGACTAGCACCTGTGAGGCCTTGGGTTAAAACCTCACCACCACATATAATAAAGTAATAAAGTAAAGCTATAAAAACTTCATTAAAAGAAAGAAAGAAACTGAAGCCAGAATTAAAGACAAGGCAGACAGTGCAGATAGGCAAGGGTTGGATCCAGAGGCCAGTTTGGGTCTGGAGAGTAGGAGATTGGTGATTCTCTAGGGAGTAGGGACTGGGCAGCCGGGTGCGGTGGCACACACCTAGAATCCCAGTGGCTCCAGAGGCTAAGAAAGGAAAATTGCACCATCCATGCTATTCCCCTTCATCACTATACGAAATACATGTATGAAGATGTGAATTTGGTGTCAACATACCTTTTGTATAATCATAGATATGATAAATTATGATATAATGGTGTATTAAGAATTGTAATGCAAAAATAAATAAATAAATGAAATTTTTTAAAAAAGAAAGGAAGATTGCAAGTTCAAAGTCAGCTTCAGCAATGGTGAGGCGCTAAGCAACTCAGTAAGACTGTTTGTAAATAAGATAGAGACTGGGGATGTGGCTCAGTGCCCCTGAGTTCAATTCCTGGTACAAAATAAAAAAGAAAAAAAGAATGAAAGAAACCACTTTAAACCACATAAATAGGCATAAGTTGTGAAAGTCTTCAAAATCTATGTCATTTTCTTTGTTTATTCTCATTTTTATAACACGATAAATCTAAAAACCTATGTGTATAAACCATAAACTGAAGCTTAAATGAGGCAAATTTTTAAAATTAGAAATATTTAATTTAATAATTAAGTATTTCTTGATTCCAGGTATTCCTACAATATCATATTTTTTTTCTTAGGTCATTTCAGTTATGTATAATATTAGGGTAACCTGTCCAAGGGATTGTCTTTCCCTACAGGGAGTTTAAAAGTTGTTAATTAGATAAGCATGTAATTTAATTTGCTCCAATTCAGTCCCTGGTACTTCCCTTTCTCTCCCTTCCTCTACCATTCTCTAATTTATTCTATTTATTTGTGGTTTTAATAAAATTAGTGCCTCATGAATATGCATGAAGGTCAGATTCACTGTGGTATATTCATATGTGTACATTGTAAAGTTAGGCCAGATTCTCCCTTTTTCATCCCTCCTCCCTCTCTCTTAATCCCCTTCCTCTACTCCACTGGTTTATTTTCTATTTTCACAGGATCCCCTACTTTCTTCTTTTTCTTTTTCCTTATTTTGCTCTAGCTTCTACTTAGCAGAGAAAACATCCACCTCTTGGTTTTCTGACTCTGGATTATTTTACTTAACATGATGATTTCCAGTTCCATCTATTTACTGGTAAATGTAAAGCAGAGTTTTAGTGAGTGGCTATCTGTGCTGAGTCATAAACTGCTCCTTCAGATCATCTACCAAAAACTCTGTCTTGTAGGGAAATAGGGGCTATTTATCTAATAAGTTTTAGTTTCTTTCCTTCAGATTTTCTCTCTTCCATACTTGTTCACTCACTAGGACTCAATTTTGGAGTTTCAAATCAGGTCTAAAAAACTCCCAAAGCCTGCAGAGACTGCTGTGATTAAGGAGAGCAAAGAGCACCAATCCAGGAGAAGCAGATACTTCTTGAACCAGAATATAGCTATATAATTAACAGCTTCATGAGGTACATGGAGTAAGAAGCAAGGGTCTCCTGGTCCAAGAGGAGAGTGTGACCCCCTTAGGCACATTTCAATCTCATGGGGCCTCTGCATTCTCAGCGCTGTTGTTTCTTACTTCTATGCCCTGCGTTATGCTCTTGAGATGGAATATTCTCCCACACATTTAATTCCTGGCTTTGACCTCAATTGGCCCCGGGGGGCAGATATTCAGATCTTGTGTTGCTACTCTGCCCTCTAAGGGCTGTAATCCTCTTGTCCTAAATAATATTGAATGCTTCCTGTTCTGCTCTTGTTATCATAGCACCTGTAAAACTGCACCTGCTTTGCACCTGTCTTTGCAGCCTGTGGTTGCATCTGTTTTGATTAGCAGCATGGCTAATCTTCTGTTTCCCAAAGGAGATGGTAGGACTGAGCAGAAATTTGGACTTTATCTTCCAGTTCTTAGTATCCTTCAGGTCCTGTATCTAGCCAAGTGCCAGTTTTTCTCACATGCTTTCCCTTGCAGGATTCTGTGGACCCAGCCCTGGACAATGTTCTTCCTGTAGCAGGTATCCCTCTCCCTCTTGCCTCACTTGTACTCAGGTCCTATAGGCTCCATGTGTCTCCATCCTGATGCGTGTTCTGGACTCATTCTTCACACTTGCTTTGCCTGGGATTCTCTTTTCCCCAATATCCTTGGGGTTTGCTACTTTTTTGTCTGATCTATGCATAAATGGAACGGCAACCTCTGTTTCTAGTTCTTTATTCCGAATTACTTTTCTTCATGGGTTTGAGAATATAAAATTCTTTACCTTCTGGTAGAAAATTGGTTACTTGTTAACTCATTGATGCAATGACTAATCATCAAAACTTAAGTCAATCAGAGATTCATTACCAAAGAATACACATTTCTGATCTTCCCCTCAGTAACATCCCTGTCATGAAATTCCTGAAAATCAGATAATCAGCACCAGCTTCATTGCAATGATCATATTTTTGAAAGACAATTAGCTATATCTTACCCTGGTAAACATGATTCTGTAGATGAAGTCTGCTGAAGTCCACACTATAATTTATGAGCCTTACTCTTTCCCCTAAAGTCTCTTCTTACAATATCTAAAGCTCAGTTTATTGTTTTAGATATTAGTGGTAGACTCTTTATCAGTATTTATGATCATCTTCAGTTCCATTATATTATTTTCTCTTGTCATTTATTATTATTCATAAGCCCCATGAGAACAAGTACTTTAATGCCCTTGTTTATTGTGATCACTTAGTGATGACCTGATGTGTAACACGCTGCTGCCTGCACTCCACAAAGATTTGTTGAAAGAATGTTGGGGACAACATACCATTGAACATTAATAACCTAGTACCTAAGACAGAGTCTAATATTTAGAAGTAATTCCATAAATATCAAGTAAATGGATGGAAATAAATTTTAGATCTATTGCGCATTATTGTGCCTGAAATTAATATTACTAAAAATTGCTAAAACAGTAAATTTTAAGTATTCTCACCACAAAACGTGAGGCAAGAAAAATCATAGATTAATTAGCTCAATTTAGCAATTCTTTTTTTTTTAAGAGAGAGGGAGAGAGAGAGAGAGAGAGAGAGAGAATTTTTTTAATATGTATTTTTTAGTTTTCAGCGGACACAACATCTCCGTTTGTATGTGGTGCTGAGGATCAAACCCAGGCCACACGCATGCCAGGTGATCGTGCCACCACTTGAGCCACATCCCCAGCCCAATAAATTTAGCAATTCTACAGTGTTGTATTTCAAAACATCATGTGGTAGATGATAAATAAATGAAACTTTTTGTCAATTAAAAATAAATAAACAGTGGTCTGGAGCTTATAGCTCAGCAGTAGAGCAACTGCTGACATGTGTGAGATTTTGGGTTCCATCTACAGTGCCACACAAAAAAATTCAATCAATAGATATGAATGAATGAATGAATGAATTCATTGTTGAGGTATTTTTGAAAATAATTTTAGGGACTTCCTTGAAATAAACCAAGAATTATTCAGGTCTCTGTGGGTCCAAACAGTTCTCATGAACTGAGCTCTTTTTAGAAATACACTAGCAGAAAAATTTCCACCTTTTTCTACTGGATATCTTTTGAAAGACTTTAGAGCATTAGAAATTTAGTGCACTCAAAACTGAGCTGATATGTTTTCCTTTTTTTTAAAATACCTTTATTTTATTTATTTATTTTTTATGTGCTGCTGAGGATCGAACCCAGGGCCTTGCACATGCTAGGTGAACACTCTTCCACTGAGCCACAACCCCAGCCCCTGATATGCTTTCCTTTAAACCCAGATGCTCTCTGTAAGACTCTCTCTGTCAGGAAGTAGCATCTTGTGTTGCTACTCTGCTCTCTAAGGGTTCTAATCCTCTTGTCCTAAATGGATATTGAATGCTTCCTGTTCTGTGTCTTTATTTATTTATTTTTCTTTTTTGTGAGGCTGGGGATTGAACCCAGGGCCTTGTGCATGAGAGGCAATCACTCTACCAACTGAGCTATATCCCCAGCCCCCAGTTCCATTTTCAATCCAGCTTGAAGCAATGATTTAACCTCCTACAATAGTCTTTGAGTCTGTTCATTTCCTCTTTCTGTGATTGCCCCACCCAAGCTACCCTACCTGTCACCTAACCTACTATAGCAACCTACCTTGGAACAGCAGCATCTTCTCCTGCCATCTCACCAACCTAACTTTTAAAATTGTTTTAATCTTTACTTTTAAAAATTTTTAAAAGATATACATGACAGTAGTGTATTTTGACATATTATACATACATGGAGTATTACTTATTCTAATTAAGGTCCCATTCTTGTGGTTGTACATGATGTGGAACTACACTGGTTCATATGAGAACATAGGAAAGTGATGTCTGACTAATTCTACTCTTTTCTATTCTCATTCCTCTCCCTTCCGTTTATTCCCTTTTGTCTAATCCAATGAACTTCTATTACCTCCACCCCTTATTGTGTGTTAGTATCTCAGAGGGAAGATTTGGCCTTTGGTTTTTTGGGGACTGGCTTATTTCACTTAGCATGATAGTCTCCATTTCCATCCATTTACCAGCAAGTGCCATAATTTCCTTCTTCTTTATGGCTGAGTAACATTCCATTGTGTATATAAACCACATTTTCTTTGACAGCTATCTCCTGTACTTAACTATCCATGCCATAAGAGCAAAGACTATATTTTTATTTATGTTTTAATCATAGATGGATACAATACCTTTGTTTATTTATTTATTTTTTTATGTGGTGCTGAGGATTGAACCCAGTGCCTCACACATGCTAGGCTCTACAACTGAGCCACAATCCCAGCCCCAGCAAAGACTATATTTTTGGGATGTAGGAAATACTCAACAAATATTTATTAAATCCAGGAGCAACAAGGGGCCAATATAAGAAACCAGAAAGGGATTCACAGAGGATCCACCTCATTCTACAGCAGTATTTCACTGAACCTCAAAGGGTCTTGCTAGGGTCTTATTTAGTAGAAAAGGGAAGAAACAGAACACTGAAGAGATGGAAAGATATATTTTGTCACAACACCTGACTCAACCAGTCAGGGTCACTCCAGGTCAACTGGGCTGGCATGAAATAATCACACAGAGACAGAGAAATACCTTTTTCTTTGGGTTCTGTGACGGCTCCTCTGACCCAGCTCCCACAAAGGAGGCAAGGCAGGCAGGAAAGAGAGAGAGCAGGCCTCAAAACTGGGGTCTTATTAAGGGAGGCTGTTCTATGGAATATTCTATCCCAAAAAGGGCAAAGGGGTAGGATTACAAAGGAACAGGTGAGTGTAACTCAATCCCACTGGGTGACACCTACTCCTGGAGCCACACCTCCTTATCCAAGCAGAGGTAAAGCCTAAGTTATTGCAGGGTGCAATAATTGTTCAGAACCCTGTGCATCAGGACTTAATCTACATCCAGGCAGCTCCTGACACATTTTAGCCTTTAATGAGGAAGGAGAGGCCCCATAGGACTTAGTTTTTTGTAATGTGCCAACCTGGGAACAATGTACTTCAGGAGGATTTCATCAAATTGAGTCGCTTGAAAATGTGTCCTATACTCTAAGAAGGAGTTTTATCTTTAGTGAGACTCCATTAGATGTGTGTGTGTGTTGAATAGTTCCTTCTAATAGTTCCTTTAAGGTTTATTTAAATATATATTTTTAAACTTCAAAGCAGTTCGTCATATTAAAATGTAACATTTACAAATGGTGTTTTCCTTTCCCCATTCTTTCCACAGAGAAAGTCTTAGCCGTGAAGGTTATGACACCAATCACAAAAATAAAAAAAAAAAAAATTAAGGACAAGCAGAAGATAGGACAACAGAGTCATCTTTAAGAAGAAAATGTGCAACACAGAGCAGGGGTGCAGGGCACAGAAGTGGACACAAGTTTGACATTGTCCAGTTTCCTTCATTGCATTTCAATTTTACATCCCACCAGAAACTCAGAGCATGGTACCTGGCATGTACTAAGTCCTTGGAAAGATTAGCAATGCTCTCAGTCCATTTTTGCTGCTATAGCAAAATACTTGAGGCTGGGTGATTTATAAAGACCAGGAGTTTATTTCTCTCAATTTCTGAGCCTAGAAAGTTCACCATCAAGTCCCAAGGAGGTGCCTGGAAAGGGTCTGGTCTCAGCTTCCAAGATGGTGCTCCCTGGAGGGGAGGGTTGCTGCTTCTCACATTGCAGAAGACAGGAAGGGGCTGGAGGAAATTATCCTGCACTTAAGCATTAAATCCACTCATGAAACTGGAGCCTCACAACCTCTTGTTATGGTTACAACAGCAATTAAATTTAACATGGGCTTGGAGGGAGCCAACATTCAAACCATAGTAACAATTGTTCTCCGTTTTATTAGTAAATATGCATCAGATTTAAAATGCTGTTTCCCTTAGCTTGTTATAAGGGATCATATAGGACACACTTTCTTTGAAATAGACTGAGCTGCCCTTTCCACAACTCTGCAAGGTAACATGAGAACCAGAGAAGATTCCAGAGGACTACAGGTTGAAGGCTGCCCAGCCAGTAAACAGCAGCGCCAGACTGAAGGTGATCGCCATTGCAAATGGAACTTGGGTTCCCTTCCATATCTGTGTTGCTCCCACATGCAGGTGACACTGATTCCAGTCACACTGAAAGCAGGGATGATATGACTGGGAGAAACACTGTGTGTTTCTGAAACCTGGTTACTTTTTTGACTAGTATCCATACTATTATGTTCCAGGTAAAGATCTTTTGTGGTTGATGGAGAGGTAATTTATGGTTTCTGCATGCCAAGAGCGGGTGCTCATGAAAGGGGTGAAGAAGTAAAGAGAGAACAAAGGATGCTCTAGGAGCCTGGCCTCTGATGCATTCCTGTGATCCCACTGACTTGCCAGGCTAAGGTAGGAGGATCCTGAGTTCAAAACCAGACTGAGAACATCACAAGACTCTAAGCAACTCAGCAAAATCCTGTTTCTAAATAAAATATAAAAAGGGCTGGGGATGTGGCTCAGTGGTCCAGTGGCCCTGAGTTCAATCTCTGGTACACCCCCCACCGACCTCCCAAAAAGAATGCTATAGGAAATTAAACCAGAAAACAAGGAAGAGGCTCTCTGTTCCTTTCCATTTTAATACAACATAAGGGCCTTAACTCAGAACATGGAACAAAATGGATAGTTATGGACCATTTAGGAAAAAAAAAAACCTGCCACATATATTTCTAGGAGATGACTGCTTCCTAATTTCAAACAATCCTCTTAGTAAGAGATGCTTGGAATTTGTTCCCTGTTCGAACTGGGGGATTGCTTAACAGTTCTCCAAACATTTTCACACGTGCATGGAAATTTGGGTAGTTGTGTAATTCTAATGTAGAGCCTTGCTTAAAAAAAAAAAATCTGTTCCCTCATTTCAAAAAGGGGAGAAGAATTGTTGTCATTCATAAAAAAGAATTTTCCTCTTGGGTGGGCTTTGGAAATTGTGGACAGTGCAGGTAAATAACTGGAAAAACTCCACAGAATTAAGAAGCGGAAGGTATTGACAAATGGAATATACTTTGCTCTCTAATTTCTACATTTGCCTCATAGGTTTGGCTTTTATTTGTTTGCTTTTTTTAAAAGGCTAGAGTTGTTCATTTTTCATTTTCAAAGATTCAGACCCCACAATTGGCTGAAATTTCCTTGCAAGTAGATAAAATTCCTGTTAGAGAATACTGCCTCTGCTAATTTAGAAATCTATTTTTAGGATTATTTAAAACTCTGGCATGAGTAGATATTTACATAGGCTTCGGTTTGTAAATATGAGCTTCCTTCTGCAATATAACTGTGTCTCTTGCCCCTAGAATTGATTGATACCATCTTTTTCCTCCTCATCTGTAAGCATATTATTTATTCAACCTGTAACTTTTCCAATATAAAGTAAAAATAGCTCACTACAATAAGAACATTAGCAAACAAAGTCAAAAGGGACTACTTTTGAAAAAAATAGTTTAGACATTCAGTCCTTTTGATTAGTAACTACCCTTAGTACCAGAAAAAACTTCAAAGTATTCTCTAAACATTGAATTTTCATCAGTGATTCTGAAAGCCTTAGTTCTCATCTTTCATGCTTACCATTGCAATAACTTCAAAAGGATAAAAAGAAAGAATGGTAATCTCTCAAAGCAACCTTGTGCTCAGGCCAGAAATTGTGTATTTAGCTGTCATGCATTCACAGCTGTATAATTGCCTCATTAAATTATGTTTTAATAAATATAATAATTAACATTTTGTTACAAAAGAAAGAGAGAAAATACTCAAACTATTCAGAAATGAAATCCAGGGCCCAAGGGATATCTAGAATAAAATGAAAAAGAATTAGATAGCGTCAAATATAGACATCTTCAAAGGGAAAGAGATCATTCAAATTGCCTTTTACTCACTGAAATATATTCTGCATATTTTATTGTTTTCATCATCTTGCTTGTTACAATCCAGCTAGTGAATGTTCAAAGAACATAAAATCCTACAAATAAATAAACTGGGTATGAGTGAATTTACAAAAGGCAACAATTAGGATCAAGAGTCTGACTTGTAAGCTTTGATTATATAAAGCAATTATATTTCCCAGTGGTGTTCCAGCAACATGTGATTTATCAGTAGGAGGAAAATTGAAAAGTTTTAAGCTGCATGACACTTACATGTTGAATTTTGAGAATATAAATAACTTGGAAACCTCATTTAAATCAGCACTGTGTCTCAGTCGAAATTTGATCAAGACAGCAGACTTCAACTTTAGGAATTCTAGGTAAGTGTAGGAGATTATGAATTTATGAATTCATAATCTGAGAAAATAATTTTGAATTTATTTTGGAATTATGAATCTGAGCAAATAATTTATCTTGGAAAATCGCACGAGAAATTGTTTTGAAACCTACATTGGCCAAAAAAAGTGTGAATGTTTTATAATATTATAATCTTACAAAAAAGAAGTGAATGTCAGCTATTAGTTATTCCCAGTGAATATGTATCTCCATTAGACGCTCTGTCCCTGTCTGTCCCAATCTTTCTGTCCCTATCTCTATCCATCTATTTCTGTGATAAGCTCTGAGTGTCTAGCAGTGATGTCACTAAAGTATTCTTCTTAGTTCATGTATTTTCCAAGTGTTCTGGGAAGACTCCGTGCATAGGACTGTCAGCTGTGTACATTAACAGAACCCATAAGATTTAGGATCCTAAAACTGAGGAACAGGAAAATATGGAGAAGAATGTTGGTTTGTTGAAAAATTTTGTGAGTTTTTGTGAGCATGGATAGTGGTAGTGAATGAGGGAGATGTTCAAGGGGGGTTAGGATCATTAGATATCCAAGCATTTTAGGCCAGGTGCTACTTGACTTATTGGGCCACCAGTCTCCACACATCCAAAAATGTTTTCAAGAATGTTATAAGTTGGAAAGTAAGAATAAGGGCATTATCTTTGTTATGATGACAATCGGAAGCTCTGGATCTCATGTGTCCATATTCAGCAGATATAAAGAATTAAAAAAACCCTGCACTTTTCTCATTCTGAACAGCACCTAGCTAAGAGCTAAGCAATGGAATTGCTCTGATTCTTACTCAGGATAAATCATGTGACATCTATATTTACATATTGTCAGTTAAAGTGAAAATAAGTAAAAAAAAAATCAAAATTGACATTGAAAGGGAAGGAAACTCAGTTTATGAGAAAAAGACGAGAACGATGTCACAGGGCATAAATCCCTGAGGTCCATTAGGCAGCTGGAGTGGGGCCACCCGGTAGAAATGAAGGCTATTAAATTTAGATTTATGAAGAATATTAGTCCTAAACTAGACTTCTGTGTACAAAATACATCCTGTAGGTCAAAACTGTGTAAACTGGGATTAGCTCTGAGGTAATGAACAGGGGAGGAGAAGAAAAATCACTCAAACCCCCAAGACCACACTTACAAAGAGAAAACAAGCACCGATCATGGCAGCTTTGACTGTCACATCTAGGTCTGCAGGAACGTGGATGCCAAAGTTGTCTGCATTTGTGAAGACATCATTTACAAATCCTGACCAGTACTTTGAAATCTTCCCAATGGTAAGCTTTTCATTCATGGTTTTCACCTATGAAAAGACAAGAGCTATCAAATTTGAAGGCAAAAAGAGATGATTGCACATTTTCCAGGATGCTTACTTCATGAGAGATATGAATTATTTTATTCATCATCTCCAAAGACCATTTCATGTTATTCATTCCTTTTATATAAGCACAAGATTGTAAATGTAATTTTCTAATTTATTCTTCAGAAATCATGCTTCTCTGATAGTTTTCTAATCCAACATCATTTTTTTCCCTTTTTGTATGCAGATGGAGAATATAATAGCAATAAATAATTAAGTCCAGGAAACCACAAGATGGCAGCAGTTCAATTATATGGCCTAAATAGGAAGGTAATTCCTTTAACCATGGTGCAGATTTTAAGCCTGAATACACCACTAAAAAAATACATATTTATTAATGCATATATATATATATATATATATATATATATATACACATATACACATACATACACAAAAATATGTTTGCGAAAGCTTTAGAAATAATTAAAATAATTTCCAGAGAAAATGTGTGAATTTAAACATTTTTATAGATGATTTTATAATTATTAAAACATTATTACATATTTTTAAATTACTTTACACTATACTCAGATATTTGCTGTCATTCCTTTTTAACCAACTCTAAGTCATATTTTAACTTTACAAAACACTCTAAGCTAATGTATATTAAAGAAAATCATAATCTGACACTAAAGACTACTTTGTCAGTTAGAAAGAGTCTACAATTCATCTTTATCAACTATGCATTTCTTTTCCCTGTTTCCCATTCTGACACTGAAAGTTATTTAATATGGTCTTTCGCTTTCCATGTAGTGGTAGAAGACAGAAAAGAATGAATGTTACCTAGGACATTTCTATACCATCAATACTAAAGCTTGTGTTTTACTTCTCCTTAGTTATATTAACTATTTAAAAAGCCACACCAAATCCTTTCAAAATGGGTGGAACTAGCCCATCTCACTTTGCAAATTATGTAATGTATGAATAATGTTCCTGGAAGTCTGAAAACTGAAAAAAAATGAATAAAAAATAAATATACACTTGAAATTAAGCTGTCTCCTCTGCCTACAGATGTATGTCTAGAGGAATCTGAAAGATATTTCATATTGTTACTAACTGAATTTATAATTATCTCCTTTAACATTTAATTATAAAAAACTGAGAGTGGATTACTTTATAATGAAATTTAGCAACTCTTACAATCATAGCTTTTAAATTAGTAATATGTTAATGGAATACATTTCTGAAATGATATCTAAACTGGGTTTGTGACAATCAGGTCTACACAAAAGACATTTATAATTTAGGTGATCTGAAATGTACACATTTACTTTATACCATATATGCTTGTAATTCTGTATAAATCTAATTCACCCAAATTAGGATGTACCACTCTTTTTCAAAATGAGAAAATTTGGTTATTTAAAAAAGAATGTAATTTTATATACAGAAAGCTTGGTGTTCAAAAACTTAGATCAAAAATAATAAGGCACTTACTATTTTAAGAAAAGAGATATAATAGCTAAGTACCCTTTTAGGAAAAGTGTACTTTAGCTTTAGCTTTAAAGCAAAATATATATATATATATATATATATATATATATATATATATATATATATATTTAATAATGACCATCATTATTATTTTTTATTAAAATTAAAAAAAAACTTAAAAAATGCTTGCAGATGTCATGGTCAGGATGGTATATTTATAGTATTTTTTTTAATTGTTGAACTAGCATCTGCAACTTTAAGTTATTGTTGGTGTGGAACATATTGATTTATTAGATTGCACTAATATGTTATTTTCTAAATTTATTTCATGGATATTTCATGATTTGAATATTTTAAAAAATAAATAATATTGCAAAAAATCAAGACCTAAGCAAACAATTTTATTCATTATGTCAATCATACCTCAAAATCCACATCTCCAAAACAGCCACATGTTGAGCAAGGACCAACAATTTTCAAAATATCTTTTTTGTTTGCATTTTGTATTGTGAATTTGGGTTGAAAGGGGTCCCACTTCTGAGCAACATAACCAACTACAGTACCAGGAGGGACTTGGATTTCTAACTGTCAGAAAAGATAAAGATAAAATAAGATTTTCAAAGGTTATTATATTGTAATTACATTCTATTGCAAATTTAACTCTAAACAGTATATGCTGTTATGATATCATTTTTTTGTAATCTACAAATATTTCTAAATATATGCTTCTAAAGATGTCAACCAGTGTCCCCTCCCCTGCAACATAATGTCTGACCTGGCCCACTGGCTTCGTACCTTTCATCTCAGGCAGCTGGTCAAGCTCAGCCATTCACCTTGTGGTAACTCATCACTGACTTCCTCTCAGTTGTTGCCACAACACATGTCTATTTGAAGCCTCCTTTACCAATCATTAAATGTTCACAAGTTTTTCCAGCCTCTTTGTGCTTGATTAAAAGAAAATTCCTTTTACAGAGTTACAGTTATTAAACAAACAGTATGGTTCATGACTTCCAAAGTGTAATTTGACTCCATTACCCTTTCATATCTATGGAAGTCAAATCAAATTCCTCTGTATGATGATAAGTAAGGGTTGGTTACAAATTTAAATAATTTTTTTTTGGCTTTGAAGCTAAATCAGCTCTCCATCATCCAATATCCTTTAGACTCTCCTTACTGAATTCATGGTCTTATGTGCACATCTATAGTGTTCTTAGATACAAAGAGGTAAATTTAATAGGATTGCCAAGGATGACATATTTGTTCTGAGATCAATTTTTAAATAATTGGTTGGACTTTTGACCAAGTTAATAAATATTAATGGTTATCAAGATACATTTTATCTTAATTTATGTTCCACTATGCTACTATGTTATAAAATAACAATTTTCAGTAAATTTCATGGGCACATATTTATTATTATGCAGACTACAACATCTTGGGGCATATTAACCTTCAAAATCCTCATAAAAGATGCAAATTCTCAGGGCTGGGGATATAGCTCAGTTGGTAGAGTGCTTACCTCACATGCATAAGGCCCTGGGTTTAATCCCCAGCACCACATACACACACACAAACACACACACACACACACAAAAGCAAATTCTTGGGCTCCGTGTATGAGACATCTTATGGCTTAGCCAGGTACTTTTTCATAAATAATCAGAGAAATAACTTCAATAGATGTTGTTAGAAACTTCCCTAAGTAACTGTCTTCTGTTTGAATATTTATTGCCCTTGTACTTATGTAACAGTGTTCCACTTTATGATTGGAATATAGTATTTGCTGCTCTACTACTGTGACTTATTTTAAAAACGGACGTTTCTTTCTTTTCCCCCCATTTTCTCTCCCCCTCCCTACTCTCAGGGGAAACAGAATTACCTTTCTTCCCCAACCTAGGAAGAGTTATGTGTCTGTGAGCACACAACCACTACAGGAACAAATTAATTCAGACTTTGGGGATGGCACCAGAAGATCTCAGAAATGACTGTCTCCCAAATTAACACAGAGAACATGTGGAATGGAGCCCTTGAATCACCTCTTTAAAAACCTCCTGTTCCTCCTAGTGGGGAGAACCACAACCTCTGGAACAGCAGTCCCCTGTTGATTCTCCTTTGCTAGCAAAGAAATAAAACTTTTTTTCCTTTCTCTCAAAACTGTGTCCTTGTTATTGGATTGGCATTGGGCCAAGGACAGAGCTTTTGATAACACTTAGAACAATACTTAGGATACAGGACTGCAACAGAGAATCTGGGGACTGGATCAGGACACTTAGATCAAGCTTGACAAATAACATTCCCTTGGTGTGTGATCATGAACAAGCGCCTCCATTCTGTGAACTCCAGTTTCCTTAACTACAAAAAGTGCAGAGTGAAACTTGTTCACTAGCTCATAGAAATGTCATATAAAAGTCAATAAAGTAAGGAAAAGTTTGGTGTCAAGTTAAATTAATATGTCAGTGAAAGTTATTGCTATAGGTAAATTAAATAATGATAAAAAGCTATTGTATTTTATGATTAAATGACTGAATCATTGCCTCTAGACTAATAGCATCATTAGCACCTCCTGAACTTTACTACTCTTGCAGAAGACAAGGGTGCATCTGCCCAGGATGGAGTGTATAGATGTCACAACAATATATCTAGTACAGAAGTCCAAGAGGTGCATCTCATGTGCATGAGCTGTCTTAACCATTTAACATCATGGAGGCCACCTGTCTTTGGTTGGATCGGGAAAAATTTAGTGACTCGCCAAATCCTCAAGCTCTTCTGATCCTAAAGAGCAACATACTAATTTAACACTGGAAAGGTTAATTGTTCCATAGCTCCAGACAAATATCATATCACTTAAAGAAACAATGACTAACCTTGAAAAAAAAAATCCAGAGACTAACCTCTTGCAGGTAGCAAGGGCACCAACAGCTATTACACCTCAACGGCCTGTTTACTGTGATCACCTCTCGACCTGAGTTATCTGTGATTCTCAGGGTGCAGGATCGAAGAGTGGAACAGAAAGTACGATTGAAGCAAATGCTTTCTTCCACTGCAAAGTAAATTCTTTGTCCCAAGCCATTTTTAATCTCATATTTGTTAGAAGTCTCAGTGCCAAGTATCACTAATAGAGAAAAAAATTATTTGATTTTTTAAAATAATGTTTAGGTCAGTATCAATCCTTTAAAATAAGTAGAGATTATTATTCTTTATACAAATTTATTTCTATGCTCTAAAATTTGAGGTCTTATCTATTTATCAAAGTAAAATCTGAGAACAAAGCTATGTAATTAATTAACTGTGATTGCCGAACTATTACTACTCATGCACTTGTCTGCTAAAGAACCAATGCTATCCAGAATCTACTTTTCAAATAATAGCTTCATCATTGTTATGCAAGTTTGGGACAACTTATAGTAATAGTGATGATTGTGTCTAAATCTCTATCTGGTAATACATCTACAACTGTGTTCCATTTAATAATGTATCTCAATTTTGAAACATTTTAGGAATAACATAGACTATTAAGAACAGAAAACACTTAAGTAATTTGAAATCAGTTAGTTCTCCTCATATATTTGTGTCCTGAGAAATAATTTTCCTGTTCGGTGAATCACTGAGGAACCGATAAAGCAGTGGTGTATTATAATTTTGGTGGATTTTTGTTATTTAGTCTCAACCTTGATTTCCATTTCTGAACCTGTTAAGAAATGTAAATGACTAACATCTTTGGGAATGCTAAAATACATTTTTTATTTAACATTAAATGTAATGTTAGAATTTGGATAGTAATAGCACCAAAGACTTAGAGTTTTCTATTTGTATTTAAATCATACTAATTCTTTTACTTGGTGCTTTTATTAAATAAAAGACCAAGTGCTCATTTTGATATAATTCTTCTATATATATATTTAATCTATGGTACAAATTATTATTATTATTATTATTATTATTATTATTATTATTATTATTATAGTTGTAGATGGACAAAATATCTTTATTTTATTTCTTATTTTTATGTGGTGCTGAGGAGCGAACCCAGGTCTAGGCAAGACTCACATGTGCTACCCCAGCATTCTACCTCTGAGATACATCCCCAGCTCAGTTGAACATATTTAGAACTAAAATACACTTACTTCCGAGAAGCTCCACCTGCTGGTGTATAATTATCAGGTCTAACTGTGAAAAGATGACAGAAAGGAAACAAAAACAATTACATCACAATGCTTTGAAAACGTCCAGAGAGATTACTATTAATCTCCTTACTATAATACGCAAAACAGATGATTGTCATGTTTTCTATTAGAATGGTTGAAAACAGCTCACATTTCATAATTAAGAAGAGGATAAAATGTTTTATATTCACACAAAAATTTTACAGGAACCCTTAAAACTGAAGGAAAGAATTGCCAAGAATAGGAAGAGCAACAGTGGTTAATTCTGCTGACTTTCTCTGTCACAATAAATAAAACAAAACAAAAACGAAAGAAAGAAAGAGAAAGAAAAAAAAAAGAAGATAACCTTTGAAAAAATTTCTATTAATCTCTGAATAATAAGACCTAAGATGTTTTAAAACTCAAAGAAATAAAGTGACAATGATGATTTGAATGACTAATCTCTCCCTTCAAACCCTATTCCTCAGTCACAGCTCCTTCCTGTTAGTGATGGAATTAAATTTTAAAAGAAGTTATACTATGAACATCTCTCATTCACTTACCTTTGGGCTTCGAAAGAAAGAAAGAAAGAAAGAAAGAAAGAAAGAAAGAAAGAAAGAAAGAAAGAAAGAAAGAAAGAAAGAAAGAAAGAAAGAAAGAAAGAAAGAAAGAAAGAAAGAAAGAAAGAAAGAAAGAAAGAAAGAAAGGAGTCAGTAGATCCCAACAAAATATCTATTAAGCAGAATAAGAGATTTGCTACTGAATAGTGACATACATTTGTAACATAATTACAATGAGATCAATTTTCACACATAAGCTATCCAAGACAGGTAAGAAATGACATTAAAAAGTATGCAATGCAAAATGATTTTTTAAGAGAAATAAGAAGAGCTGAGCGAAGTGGGGCATGACTGTAATCCCAGTGGTTTGGGAGGCTGAGGCATGAGGACTGAAAATTCAAGGCCAGCCTCAGCAACTTGGTGAGTCCCTAAGCAATTTAGCAAGATCTGTCTCAAAATAAAAAGTGAAAAAAGGGCTGGGGCTGATGTGACTTGGTGGCAAAGCACCCTTGGGTTCAATGCCCAGTACATACACAAATAAAATAAAATAAGGGTGGAAATTCACTAAGCAAAATTGGGAACACTGAAAATACTGATGATCATTTTATTTTCTAATGTTTCACTCTCTATTTCACCTCCAAATTTTCTGCGCTTTATTCTTGCATCACATTAATAAACACTCCAGGAATTGTTGAACCAAGCCAATGATTGATAAAACTTGGTTCTCGATTGAATATCACATACCCAGAAAATTTGAAGCTACATTATCCCCTCATTTGTGTATCCTGAGTTGGGGATAAAATCTATACCATTTCCTCTTTTTAAATCTGATTATTGATAAAAGACTACATGTGAACTATTTTTTAAGATTCCCAAAATATTTTTTTTCAAAATAATTTTATTCCAAAACCATATCAACAATTGTGGCAGACAGTTTCTTAAAAACTTTGAAAAGTCTTTTGTAGTGTGTTGCATTACATCTGAGATAATGAAGAGTCGTGGGAAAAGAAAAGGTGTCAAAAGGGTCTATGTGATTATTTAGCAGTGGATTTGTGCAGAAGTAGCTTAGTGATTGAGATCTGTGGGGTCAGGTCTAAGGTGCTTGAGTTTAGAAACTCTGAATGTTGGTGCCATGAGTTGAATTTTAGTCTTGAAAATCTGAAACTATCAATTGAAAGCGACCTCACAATAAAAAGGGAAGTTGTACCTCTCTGATGTAGTGGTTGTTACTGATTGGCTACAATGGGGTTAGTGACTGTGCTACATATTTTAACCCAATCTCTGATATAATCTTCACAAAAACTCAGATAGATATTGCTAATTTAATGCATGAGGAAACAGTTCCAGAAAAATTCAGGAAATTTCCCAAGATCACAGCGTACATAAGGGGCCACCAGTTTGGACGTGCCTTCTACTTTACTGCCATCACTAGACCAAGGGACAAGAGGAAAGAATTCTTAAGGGACACTCTAAATCTTGCATGCCCTTCCTCTGTGTTTTCCTCACTCTCATACTTACCTCATCCTCTGTAATAAGATTGGATTTGATTTCTCTCTGTGGACAAGCCTCGTGGATTTGAGCATCTTGACTTAGGTTGTTCTTGTAGTTTCCTTTAAATAGCCCTGAGGCACTTATAAACCAAGGTCCAAATGGGCCCTTTCCGTCCTTTTCTATTGGTTGGTGAAATAAAAAGTGTTGCAAACTTTAAAACAGATTGAATTATATATTCAGGTGTCAGGGCAAGTAAATTATTCCTTAAGTATGAGAGCTGTAGAAATGAAAACACAATCACAGCCGTGGATATTCAGCTTCAGATGCAATTCTTTTTAAAATATTTTAAATCAAGTTTACAGGTATCATTGATTTCATTTCATATATGTATTTTAAAAATAAATTGCAAATTACGTGTGCCTTTAATTTACTAGTCTTACCTATAGGTGAGTAAATTGTGATAATTAATTGTCCTTTCACACCACAGGATAAAATGCCATTGACTATTCTGAATGCAAATCCAATCTAGAAAGCATCCATTGATTTTGTTCTTAGATTTAACTGATGTCTTATGTAAGTATATTTGTATGTTTATCTTTGTTTTTGAATACTCTCAATAGTCATAAGATAGGCTTGATTCATAGATAATAAAATAAAAATTAATAATCATTTAACTTTTTATTATAAAGAGATTTTTATTATAGATTTCATTTATTTATTGAACATGTAATATCACCAAATGTTCATGATCTTGTTTAATACTGATGGATTTTTTAGTTCAAAATTAGCACCTAAAAATTCATTTGTTTTCGTGTGTCTTCCAGATCTATGATGGAACACCTTTGAAATGCTTATTTATTTTTGTATGTGCGCTGGTTTAAAGTGGATACATGTCTTTTAGTATAAAGTAGGTTATTATTCCCTTTCCATGTAAACAGTTCGACAATTTTGTGGTATATTTTGTTTTCTGAAAAAAGTTTAGCAAAAATTTATTTTTAGGAAATGTTCTACCTTTTAGACTGAAGCCAAAGAGTTCATATGTCTATTCATTGAATGATAAAAAAAAATTGTATTTGTGTCAAGCATCTGGCCCCGGGTGTGTCATCATTCATGGGTGGAAGAAGGATATGTGATGACCATATGTGATCATCAAACCTCAGCCCTCTGGCACTGGTATATCACTTTTATACTTGGCAAAACCTTGTCTGACAACATTCCCAAACAGCTTGCAGCAGTTAATCAACTCTAGTCAGCTATTATTACAGCTGATCCTTTCTGCAGATGGAAGATGGTAGGTTGGCTTTTCCAGCTCTTTTACACATCTCCCTGAGCTCTCCAGTCTCTGAAGTACATTTGTCTGCCAATGGGTTTCTGGAGGAGGCATCTGCAATTATAAACATTTTCCCAGGAACATATGCTGCATGCAGCTTAAACCCTATCGGGCATAACAGACATCTCTTGTACCTTAAGGGAATTAACACAGAGATTTGATTTTGATAAAAGAGAGAGACTTTATAGTTGAAAGAATGCCAGACAAGCTGAAGATTGTAGCAGATGTGCTGACATCTCAATATCAGTGTGATTCTAATCTTTGATAGGATAAAATGCAAAAACAATTATACACACACAGACACAGACACATATACATACACAGAGCAATTGCTTTTTTTTTTTTTTGCTATGTAATTTGGATGATGCTCTTTTCAGACTGAGTTATTATAAGGTTTGAATCACTATTTCCTTTCCAATGACCAGAACAGTGACTGTACCTAATAGTAGTAACATGATCTTTTGAGCCATTGGTCTAGAGATGCACAGTATCAGAAGATGATAATGTTAATTTTCCCTTGGATGTTCATCTTCTTTTGGAGATTCAGCTGAAGAGGTTGAATTCTCACTTCTTTGCAGAAGCCTCCCATGTTCTTTGAAGTTTAACATTTCTCTCCTCGATCGATATCCCTGAGTATTTTACAAGTTTGTGTTCACCTTGATTTTGTACACAGGCTTGCGCTATTTACCAATATTTTGTTTGTTTTGCCTGTTGTAAAATATTGCAGAATGTTTGGGTGAGAGGGACTAGGTTTCATGCTTTTTATATGCCTCGAGTATTGCACATACTCAATAAATATTCTTTAATTAAATGGCGGTAAGTGACTTAAGCATATGAGACAATTCCTTGAGGGTAAATTTCCCAACACCTTGAGCAATGAACATAAGGTAGATAAATGTGCTAAATAACTCTATCAAAAATACTTAGTGTCATCACTCTGTCAAGTAAATAAGGAAAATAGAAGCAGCAATAAAACAAATTTCTTCCAAAATAACTTTAAAATTAATATTTTATAATTTCATGCTTTATAATGTTTTTCTCACATTAGCAAATTATTGGTCGAGATCTTTCAAATTTGGTTAAAAAAGCAAGAAATCAAGTTTGTATTAATTTTAAGGGGAAAAAATTCACAGAAACAGAAAGATGTAAATACCTGGCTTAAATATTCTAGACCAGGGGGGAGGCAGACTGTTGGCAAGAAGCTTCTTGGTGGAGTGAGACCTGGCTGCCATTCTGGGTTCCCTGGATTAGGGTTTTGCTCTGGGTCTGGAGCTCCAGGAAGAAAACGAGGCAGCCCTCTGCTTTTTGGGGTATGTTCATCTGCAAGAGAATGAAAGTCTCAACACATATTTAATCTTAAGGCCAACTCATTTACTCCATCTTAAAATACGTTACTTCTTAGCTCAGATAATCTCTTGCAGCTCTCTTTTTAGTGGCCTTTCTTTAATTTACGCCACTTTTGCCACTAACACTCGACCCCTAAGTCAGAGAAAAAGGAATTTTACATTTGGAACTTCAAATATGGAGGGATGTTATTTATGTATTTACTATAGTGTATACTATTAATGTATTTACTATACATTATTCTTCATAATATTATGTATAACGCCTGAACATGATGCATACAAAAGTCTTTTTTTTTTTAAATTTTAAAGTATAAATGATAGACTTGCTCCTAGTAGTTGCTCTTTTTCTTCTCATGTAACTACCATTTGGTTGTCTCTGTCATTGGATAGCGAGTCTTTTTTCAAAAGCTAAAAGTGTTTTCAGTTCTCATCTTTTTCCACAAAGAATCAGAATTTTGCAAGTAGATTTAGCTAGTGCATTGTGTTGTTTTAGATTGGGTGTAGGTGTGGAGCATGACTAACAAAGACATATTTTCAGAAATGATAGAGGCCATTATGTAAACAAAGTACAGTCAAGCATTGCTCAACAGTGGATTGATGTTCTGAGAAATGTGTCATAAGGCAATTTCATTGTGTGAACACCATAAAGTATAGTTCATAAAGGAAGGTGGCTGTGACATCAGTAGGCAATAATCTCATGGGACCACTGTCCTATTTGTTCCATCTAGATGGCTGCAATCTCATTATGCAATAGGTGCATGTGATTCTGACTGTTTTAAAGACACATGAATGGAAGGGACAAGGAAACTGGTTCTGGATTTATACAAAAGAGAAATTTACAATACCTACTCAAATTTTTGAAGAAGTATTATATCTCATTATGCACATATTAATAGTGAAGTAACATATATATATCAGTAAAAATACATCATAATGCTGTTAATTAAAAAATGACACCAAACTCATGAAAGTATGTTTATGGGAGGTGTTAAGGTTTGGATGTGATGTGTTACCCCAAAGCTCCTATGTGAATGCAGGAATGTTTGGAGATAAACTGATTGGATTATGGCAGCTATAAACGGATCAGTCCTTCCTAGTGTGAATGGACTAACTGGGTGGTAACTGTAGGCTGGTGGGTGTGGCTGTAGGAGATAGCTTATCTTTACTGTGGCCCCTGAAATCCCCACTTCCACTTCCTGATGGTGCCAGGAGCTGAGCAGCTTTCCTCCATCTTATTCTTCCACCATGATGTGCACCTCATCTTGGGCCCAGAGCCATGAAGTTGGTTGGTTCTCTTTCTAAATCTGAAACCACAAGCCAAAATAAACTTTTCCTCCCCTAAGTTGTTCTAGTTAAATATTTTTGTCACAGCAATGAAAAGTTGACTAATACAAGAGGCATATTTTTTCTCTGTCTATTGCATCTCAACTATAATAATAATAAATCTTAAAAAAATGCATTGTTTCCTTTGAAGATAATACATTTCCCATCACTAAGAAAACTCAAGTATACCCTGAATGAGCAACTGGATGGGTATTAAAAAATGATGAGGAAATAAAGATACTCGAGGAATGACCTTTTGGATACTGACATAATTTGATTCTAGCAATGACAGGCTCATTAGCATTGGGTATACATATAATGTTAATGAAGGACAATTGCCAGATGATCCATTTATTTACTGAATGTGAAGGTTGTGGGAAGAAATTGGGCTTATTATTCTTTTTTTTATTGATTATTTAAAGCATTACATAGCTCATGATATATCATCTTTCATACATTTGACTCAAATTGTGTTTTGAACTCCCATTTTCACCCCAAATACAGATTGCAGAATCACATCTGTTACATATTCACATTTTTACATAATGCCATATTAGTGACTGTTGTATTCTGCTACCTTTCCTATCCCCTACTATCCCCCCTCCCCTCCCCTCCCCTCCCATCTTCCCTCTCTACCTCCCCTGCTGTTGTTCAATTCTCTCCCTTTTTTTTCCCTCCCCCTTGCCCCTCATAACCTCTTATAATTTTATGTATCATTGAAGGTCTCCTACCATTTCCATATGCTTTGGGCTTATTATTCTTAACGTAGGATGGCTAAGTTTGTACAGATCTTTGACATTTAGAATCTTTACAGGAGATGCTCAACTATTATGACCAAATGGAAAAATGTGTCATTTGACCCCATTGAAATAGAGCTGATGATACTCTAACAGTTTGCTTCTCCCAGAAATCCCATCCTGAACTTCTCTTAGATCTTGGACGGACAGAAAAGACAAGCTTTCGAACTCATCTTGCTCTCGGGAAGGGGCCCTGAAATGGGATCCCAAGTGTGAGTCCTACTGGAAGACTATGTAACACTAGTTCAGAATTGGGGGGTGAGGTAAGCGCCAATATAGCAACGGCATCTGGGAAATATTAAAAGGCAATCGACATCCTTTTCCAGTATTAGTGCCACAAGCACTGTCATCATTAATTTTCAAAAAACACAGAGGCAAAAACATGATGTAGAGAAAACTAGTTCACCATGATAAAATTCAGAGTAGAGGTTCATTTTTGGGATGAACATGGGAACGCAGGGTTATGGTTCTAAACAGAAATTTCAGGGGGTGCCAGAAATGTTGCACATCTTTCTCTTGCTGGTGGTTATAGGCATGCACCTTTATTAAGAAACAACAAAACAACAGGGTGCTCTTTATGGATTTTAATGGTCATATGTTATCTTGCAATTTAAAAAGTACATAAGGCCAGGCACGGTGGTGCATGCCTGTAATCCCAGCGTCTTGGGAGGTTGAGACAGGAGGATCGTGGGTTCAAAGTCAGCCTCAGCAATGTGAGGCGCTAAGCAACTCAGTGAGAACCTGTCTCTAAATAAAATCAAACTAGGGCTGGGGATGTAGCTCAGTGGTTGAGTGTCCCTGAGTTTAATCCCTGGTACCACCCCTCCCAATAAAATAAAAAGTACATAAGATTAATTTCTAACACAATATCTGGAATAAGATTATTAGGATCTATCTCACTCCCCCCCCCTTTTTTTTAAAGATTGTCAAATTGCTCCAATTTTATCTTGTAAATTACTGTAACACAGTGCAGTAGGTTATTAAGTGTTGGGCAAATGACTGTACGTTCCTCACCAAGTTCTTAGGTCTTTAAACTCACGGCAGGTCCTTAAGCATTGGTGCATTTGAAACCCAGAGGATTCAGTGCCCAAAGTCTTTATTCAGGAATGGAATATTGCTGTGTTTCTGTCTCAGACTGTTGAGAGAGATGATCATCATCCTGAGATCACTTGCTTCATTCTCTGAGATATCAGTTTACATGGCGATAACCTCTGGAGAGAGTTTCTCTTCACCAGAGAAACTTGTTCTTTTCTCAAACTTGTTCTCAATTTGAGGACACCTTGTTCTTAAATGTACTTATTTATACTGAACCAGGGGTTCCAGACCTCAGGATTCCTCATGATGTCCTCCAGTTCAGACTGCCCTCTGCTTTAGGAGTGCAGATGGACCTGCTTATGAAATGTCCACCTCACCTGTATTCCCTGGGGGATGCTAACCAACAATATAGGTTCATGGGCCAGAAACCATTATGAAGTTACAAGGAGTGTCTTCACATAAACTTGAAGAAAAATCCTCAAAAAGGTTTTAGATCTATGATGGTGATAATCTAGTCAGATTATCATCTAGTCAAACAATATAATCTAGTCAACCAATATTTCCAACTGAAAATATATCTTTATGTTACTTCAATTCTTTGAAGAACTATTGGGCCTATTACAGTGTTATACCCACACCGTGTGTTAAATTTTACCAGTAAACTGCAGAAGGGGGGGGTTCTTTTTTCCACTCAAAGTTTTGCCTCTAAGTTTAGTCTTAAGTCCTTATCATTACAGAACATCACTGCTTTTGGGGGCGTAGATTAATCACATTTTGATCATAGCATTGCTTTCTAGTCACAAGTTTCTTCAAAGACCCAGACCACCAGATGAAGAAGGAAATCCTTTGAATTTCTATTTGGCTTTGAATTTCTATCTACTCTTTTAAAAATGTATAACTAGCTTATAAATATTTTACGTATTCTGCAACTCTTTACCTTACAGGCTACCGCGTTGCTGTAACTCTCATTTTATAAAGTGATGAAGAGTTTTGGAATAAGTGTTAGTGTTATTATTAAATGAAAGAAAATTCGGATCAAGGTTTTTGTTTGTCTTTAAATATAGACAATGAAGTATGCATGTATTAAAATTCACATTTTGCTGTTTCTTGTATGTATTTTAAAATTGGCCTGTAAGTTTTCCCTCTTTTTCTCAGGGACTGGCCTATATTAAACAGTGAATAAAAAATGGAAAGAATAAATTATTTGTTTAATATTAAATACTGTCTGAACTGTGCTTTCAGAAAGGAAGTATGGATATTTTAATAGTTCATTAACTTAATTTAGGATATTATAAACTTTTGGACTTATTTTAAATAGGTTTAAAAGTTTCCACCAATTATACAAATCATAATTCTTTATGCTAAAGCCTTTTAGCCTTGAGTTTAAATGTTTGTTCTGACAATGGAACAAAGGCATGTTACAGTTTCATTTTTATATAATTACACAAGTGCTTTCTGGGAAATTGCAACTTATTTACCTCAAAGGGGAAAAACCCACATATTTTGAGAACTTAAGAAAACACTAACAGCATTTCTATAGTTTTAAGGATATAATAAAAAATTTACCAGACCCTTGTCTCCAAAGTCCCTAATTGATTTACTTGCTTAAATTAAATATTTTAGATTCTTTTAAATTAACTTACTATCAAAGAAATTGTGAAAATTTTTAATTCATAAACCAGAAGAAATATTCATTTGTGGTTAATCAAATTTAAAGTCTAGCAATTACACATTCTTAATTTTCTTCCCTGAATACTTCATAGTCTTGTGTTCTTTGTATAAATACTTTATCACATAGTTTGCATAACAAATGGGAAATTAAAAATTATTGAATTGTACTTAAAAGCCTTCTCACTAAGATGTAAAAAGTTTTCTTCAGATCCCTTTAAATTCAGAACTTCATCTTTTCCTTAGGTTTGACATTCAGTATTCTCGTTCTCAATTTTTGGTATGAAGCTTTCTTCTTTTTCTAAATTTGCTGATTAAATTCATGAAAGCAAACATGTTTTTTTACATTTGAATTTTTACATTCTATGAGATAAAGTGTGTGTGCGTGTGTGTGTGTGTGTGTGTGTGTGTGTTAATGCTGCGTACTCCTTTAAGTAAAAAATTTTAAAATGAGAAACTCAAAAGCAACAAATAGCAGCCCACAATGTATCAGTCTTGCTGAGTATAACACCTCAATAACTGTGTTTTTAGTCATTTGGAAGGATAATTTATTAGCTGGCTATATTTACTCTTACCTTTAGAAGCCATGAAGGTGTCTGAGTCACTTCTTCAAAAACAGCCAGGTTAAAATGAAAGGCTTTTCTTGTTGCAGCAATGAGAGAAAACAGCATGCATAAAACTTCAGAAGGTGTCTGTCTCCCTCCTGTCAGCTTACAAATAACGGGAAGGGAGCGCCTCGCTGTTTCTAGACTGATTTTATCTGTTTGGACAACAGGGGGAGACGAATCTGTCACCAAAGGTGATCATTACTCAGAAACCATCATACAACTAGGGATCTGAAGAAAATACTTAAAATTAATAGAAGTCAAACAGGAAGGCATATGACATTTATCTTAAGAGTCTAATTCCCACTTAGTTGTTTTGTATGTTTTGAAATGTTCACATTTCGGTTCACTTTTACATCAGCAAGATTATGTTTTTTATTTCCAAAAGTCTCCTGTGCCAGACATGATACTAAAACACCTTATAAAGGCCTAGATGCCACCTATCTGTGACTGTCTTCTCTCTAGTCCTTTCTGTCCCTTAGTCTTTTTGAAGGAGGACCTAAAAACCTCCCTGCTGAAACTCTCAGCTGTTTCATGTGTCCTGAAACTGTCCTCTCAGGCAATAATTTCATCCAAAGACATTTTCACGATTTTCACAATTATAAATGCAATTCTTGATATGTTAAAAATGATTTGAACATTGTGGCTCAGTGATAGAGGGCTTGCCTAGCACATGTGTGGCACTGGGTTTGAGCCTCAGCACCACATAAAAATAAATAAATAAATAAATAAATAAATAAACAAACAAATAAATAAAAATAAATAAAGTTAAAAAAATGATTTGGACATCATTATTTTTATTTTTCTCTCAGGATTTGTCCCCCACTCCTTACCTCCCCCAAAAGAAAGAAAACAAGAAGAGAATGTATTTTCAAATTTATGCACACAAGTAAACTTTTATTTTTCATATTAAAATTAAATTTGCTTAATTAGAAACATTGGGAAATATAAACCTTCAATAACTTCACAAAGTAAATCAATCAAAACATACAGATATTGAATGCACTGTGTACTGGGAAAGATGCCCTAACCTTGCTTGGCTACATAGCTCGCATTTCTAAGTGCCACTGCCCAGGTGACCTTGTGGATGTTGCCCACCAAGTCAACTGCCCTAGGTGGCTCGATTCAAGGAGGTTGAACCTGCAGGCTCTATTGCATTACCAGCAACACTTTCTGCTTTTAAAAATAGTTAAGTGGCTTCTTAAGGTGTAGTAATAAAAAAATTCAACATAGTCCTCAAAGGACATAGATTGTCAAAGTTTTCGATCTTTTTTGGCAAAGAGAGGTTTTTTTTTTTTTCCTACTTTTTGATGTTTCAGGTTGAAAAGTCTATCTTGTCATTTTGCAAAAGATGTATAATATGATTTGCATTTCTAAATGAAACTATACGTGTCTTAAGTTTCTTAATATTTGCATGTGCTTTGGCAAAAATTTCATCCAAAGATATTAATTATACTCTCACACAAGGAGCTTTATCACCTCTGGTTATAATTGACTAGTTAATTCTGGTTTTCTGCAGAGCACTAACTTCAAAATAAAAATAAAAATCCAAGTAAGTTGAATACATGTGACCCATACAAGGTGAATCATCACTTTATTTGAATATACTCATATAAATAATTGAAGGGATCTTTCAATATTTAATCTACAATGGGGACTTTCCAGGCCACCTCACCTGGAAAGGCTATTGACTACTTCTCTGGTGCATTCTGCCTCTGTCCTGCCAGGGAGTATCAACTTTCTTCCTTCCCTGGGGGTTGAAACCAGGGTCTCCTGCATGCTAGGCAAGCGCTCCACCACTGAGCTTTGTCCACAGTCCCTTTTTCTTTCTTTCTATGTTTTGAGACAAGGTCTCTCTAAATTGCCCAGCCTGGCTCTAACTTGTGATCCTCATCTCATGCTTCAAGTCTCCTGAGTTGCAGGGATTACAGGCATGTGCCACCTTGGAAAGTTTGTGTATTTCCTTTTAAAGGCCTAGACTTCACCTATCTGTGACTGCCTTCTCTCTAGTCATTTCTCTTCCTTGGTCTTTTTGAAGGAGGACCTAAAAAACTCCCTGCTGAAACTCTCAGCTGTTTCATGTGTCCTGAAACTGTCCTCTCAGGCAGCCTAGCAACCCTGCTCTGAGCACCCTGAACCAGCCTTGCCTATGCTCCTGCTAGATTGGTGCTGCCAACCACTTTACTTTCCTGCTACTGGTGCTCCTCGCCTAACACCTGTAGCCCACAAAGAACCAGGGCCACCATTAATTCTCAAGAAGGCCACACCACCCACTCAGTTCTGTACTGTGACTTTTTCTTTTTTCTTTTTTCTCCGGGTGGGGGATCCTAGGGATTGAACCCAGGGTGCTTAACTACTGAGCATCATCCCTAGCCCTTTTTATTGTTTTATTTTTTATTTTGAGACAGGGTCTCACTAAATTGCCTAGAGCCTTCCCAAGTTGCTGGCCTTGAACTTGTGATTCTCCTGCCTCAGCCTCCCAAGCTCCTGGGATTATGGGCTAATGCCACCATGCTGGGCTGTGGTAACACTTTTCAAGGGGCATCTGTTTCACTTTGCCACCAAAGTGCTGTTTTTCTGGTCCCCACTTGGTTTCCACAAGACAGCCAACACAAGGTGGGCATGTCAACTGATAAAATCCAAACCCGAAACTCACAGAGTGGTGTTGCAGTTTTAAAAAAGAAAACCTGAAAGTGAATCTCAGAAAACTTAAGGTCAAAGGCCTTGACCCTTCCCAGGAAACTCCTTACTGCACATCCAGCTACTCTTCTGGGTGGGCCTCCGCCTCTACCTAGAGAGCTCTGTGTTCCTGTCCTGGCCCCTCCTGAAAGAAAAGCCTCTATTATCCCCCAGCCTCAGTCCTTATCAACAAAGTGGAGAAAAAATTGCAACATAATTCTTAGAAAATTATCCCCTGCTTATGGCAGTTTTCCAGCACATATCATAACTGTTTCTGGAGGGTTTTCCATTCAGTAGTGCACCATTGTTCAGAATTTTACCCATAGTTTAATTGTTAGGTATTTGACTTTACATTTTCATGGCAGAGAGGTTTATCTAAGTAGTCTCTTTCAGTTGCAGGGGAATGATTGCAATTTGTTTAAATCTGTATAGTAATAGAAAAGCAATGCTACCTGTTACAAAACAAAACAAAAACACTGATATGCTCTTGGTAGCATCTGGGAAAATGAAGCAGGATGTAAGCCTACAGGTGGGGGCAGAACAAGGACCAGATGAGCCAGTTTTAGGAATACTTCACTAGGTTTATGGTTCTTCTGCCTCCGATTTTATGTGTTCCTAAAAATTACACACACAACATAAACACATATTTATTTATACATATACATAGGTACATATGCAAATATGTATGAAGGAGAGAAATTTGTTTCTCTTTTTTTATATTTATTTTTTAGTTGTACCTAATACCTTTATTTTGTTTATTTATTTATTTTTATGTGGTGCTGAGGATTAAACCCAGGGCCTGGAACATGCTAGGAGAGCACTCTACTGCTGAGCCACAACCCCAGCCCAGAAATTTGTTCCTTAATTTATATAAGTGTTATTTTAAATGGAATCTGAAGCACATTTTATTAACTTAAAATTATGTTTTTTTTTTTAAAAATTCATCACAATGTATACAATTCCATTAAAACACTGCGTGCTATTCCATTTTATGAAACTAATGAACACAAGCTGTGTCATTGTCCTTTATGGACAGTGATGTAGTTTCCATGGTGGAAGCCATGGTTGTCATGCACATGAGGACTTGTATTTTGGAGTTCTAAGTGGAAGATCGAAATTGCCCGTTTATGGGATATGAAGTTCTTCATCTCTAGTAAAAACCACTGAGTTGATCGTCAATGTACTTGTCTCAACTTACATTACCAAGAGCATTGAATGAGAGCTCTCATTTCCACATCCCCCTCCAGTACAGGCTTGGTCAGTGTAATGAGGAATTAATTGGAAGGCTCCTAAATATTAATATATGAGAAGGCAGCATCCAGAGATTTTGTTGCATTAATCTGAGTAATACAAACACCTATGTGTGTATTATTGCTTTCATGTGTCCTATCAAACCGTGTCATGTAATAATAATTAATAACAAATTGTATGAATAGCCAGTTATGAAAGTGACCGATGGAGGTGGAGCATGGTATGCAAATGAACTATATTTCAGGTGTCTTTCATTCAGAGATGTCAATGGCCTGGTCTACTAAAATAAGAGTCCAGCAATAATTTTCCATCATGTAACACCTAAGACATGCATCTCTATTCATAAGTCTGGCCCCTGGATATACACTTTCCTGTAGTAAAATTCTTTGTGAATGAGATAAGTTATGAGTAAATAAACACAGGAAGTAAGAAAAGCAAATATGGGAAAAATAGCACTACTCTATTAAATATGAAAAATCCAATCCTTTAATGTAAACAGATGTGGTTTTCCTCTGAGGAAATGTAATTTCTTTTATTCCATTAACTTTTTTGGGGGGGAGAGTACAGGGATTAAGCTCAGGGACACTCCACCACTAAGCCCAATCATCCCCAGCCCTATTTTGTATTTTATTTAGAGACAGGGTCCCGCAGAATTGCTTAATGCCTCACTTTGAACTCATGATCCTCCTGTCTCAGCCTCCTGAGCAGCAATTGGGATTACAGGTTTGAGGCACTGCTACCAGCTCCATTAACTATTTATTCACCCTGGGGAATAAACTTTGTATCAAAGTGCATTTCTCTCTCTCTCTCTCTCTCTCTCTCTCTCTCTCTCTCTCTCTCTCTTGGTGCTGGCATTGAATTTATGGCCTTGTGCATGTGAGGCCAGCACTCTACCAACTGAGTTATATCAGAGGGCATTTCTATCTTATTCAAACCTGCTCCTTTGATACAATGAACAATCCATTTGTTCATTCAGTAACCATTTATTAGCTTTTCAGTATATCCCTAGAACTCTGAGTTGCAAAGGCCTGGCTCTCACTCTGGGAAATTGTGCCCAAGTGGAGCGGTAAAGCACAGGGATCAATATTCTACTTAATTTTTAAAAAATTGTGAGTCACTTTCTAACTGAAAATGAAATGACAGAACTCATCCCCTCTCTGAAAAGAGAATATAATTAGAATCAATAATGTGCCATTTGAATTAGCAATTCATTGTCTCACATGTGCACATTAAACCTTCCTGTTTCTTTAAAGCAGGGAAGGAATAGCTCTTGAGATATCTGTGCTTGAGGACTGGGAGAGGGATCACCCTTTTTGGTTAAGAAAGAGATTTCACATTATCTTTTTTTCCGGCCTACATTAAAAAAAAAAAAAAAAAAAAAAAAAAAAAAAGCACTGATCCAAAGAACCAGGAATAAAGGAAAAGGATCCTAGATACACAGTAGAGTTTATCTGAAACCAAGGGAGACATGGTTATGAAGCAAATCTCTCTGGAGGGTCCCTCTTCACCAGTTGGAAAATACTCTTATTTTGAAATTTTGTGTATGAAGACTTTACAGAAAAATGTATTCCATACTTAAGATTTTTAGGCCTACAGCAGGAGTAAAATTTTAGCTGGTGCATAGAAGTTCTTTTCAAATTTTTGGCTATATATTTTCTTTAAGAAGACTAAGTTGAATAGTTTTCTTTGAAATGATCAGTCTCTATAGCATCTTTGTCATGGGGTGTCCACCAGGTCTGTTGTGCCCAATTCCAACATTGAATAGGTCCTAAGGTTTTTTCCTGTAAAGAGTCCAAATAAAACGGGAGTATTCTGAGAGTTCCTGGCTTAGGCAGACATTGGAGGATATGTTACAGAGGAAGAGACAGAAATTACTAGCAGGAAACTGTACTCTGCAGACATGAGACAAATCAGCAATTATTTGTCTACCCATTCTTCAGGGTGTAGGCTAATGTGTGTGTTTAGTAGATAAAGGTAAGGTTGAAAGAAGAGAGAGAGAGAGAGAGAGAGAGAGAGAGAGAGAGAGAGAGAGAGAGAGAGAGAGAGAGAATCGGTAGCTGGTTGATGGAAAGGCAGAGCTAAGATGAGAGTAGGAGAGTACGTTAGCAATCTTCAGAGACTCCTGTACTCTCCAACAGGAACTGCTTTATCATTGTGAAAAGCTCTGTATTTCTACCGTTATTTAAATTAGATTTACCTTGTGCCTTGCTCAGTGTGGTCACTTTGTCCTTCCAACAACTGTCTGCCTTTTCAGATGTCACCAAAACACTGCACAGAGCCCGTCAGCAGCTGCAGCCTCCCGCGCAGCCCTGCAACACTGCTGGCTGCCTCCCTGGACGGCAGCCGCAGTTCCCTGGCAGCCTGCGCGCTCCAGTCGTTCGCTGCAGCACTTTTTCTTCACAAGTCCAGCATTGAAATAAGCTTCCCTGAGCTGGGATCCCCAAGCGCACAGTTCCCAAGGAACTGAGAGAATTGTTGAGATAAATATACCTTCAACATAGAGGCAAAACACTTTCGAGTTGATTCCTGTTGAAGAGCGCAGCGGAGGTTTATTTGGGTTGGGGTCGATAGGCTAAGTCGTTGAGAAAACGCTGCCACGTTCAAGGTCGTGCTTTGGTAAGCAGAGGTTAAAACAGTGGAAGGAATCCTATATAATCTGGAGAATGATACTTACTGAATGGGAAGCTCAAGTCTGGTGGAAAAGCAAGGTCTGCCGTTGCTATTTGTGCATGTTCTCTTTCTTCTTGCTGTTATCTAGTGGAGGTAACTTCTCTAATACAGGTACTGATACCTTACCTGCTTTCACGAAGTGATCACTGCACAATGATGCTGGAGATGCCACAAGCAGCGTTGGTTATGACTTAGTTTTCCACCCTTAATTATTTTACTTACTAGCAAATCTCTCTCTCTCTCTCTCTCTCTCTCTCTCTCTCACACACACACACACACACACACACACACACAGACACACACACACACCACTATACCTTTAAGATAGCTAGAAATATGGGCTGTTACAATTTTTTAAAAAATTATTTTAATTAGGTATATATGACAACAGAATGCATTTTGGTTCATTGTACCCAACTGCAGCAGTTTTATTTTTTTCTTTACATTTCAACTTTACATTTCTCTCCTTGTACACCATGTAGAGTTGCAACATATGTGCAGTCATACATGTACCTAGGGTAATGATGTCCATCTCATTCCACCATCTTTCCTGCCCCCGTGCACCCTCCCTCCCCTCCTTCCCCTTTGCTGTTACAACTTTTCAATAGCGCATTGTTAAAGTGTTCTTTGCAGAAATCAAATATGACCATACGGGCATGGCAAAAACTTAACCTCAGATTTGTACCTAACTATAGATACAAAGATATGTATAATTAACTCCGGATTTGTATTCCCACTGTACTTATTGACACCCACAACTGAGATGAATTTTCTGATGTGTCACCTGGACCTATTCCTGTTTAGAGGTATCCACTCAATGTCAATTCAAAAGCATCCATTGGCTCTCTCCCATTTGCCAAGCTGTGTTCTCGGGCTGAGAAGAGAAAAAAGAAAGGGGAAGGACAGTCCAGGTGAGAAACAGCTGGGTAAACACATCCAAGGTGAAGCATAGTGTGTAAAACGTCCCATAAAGTATGTATTGTGTAAAGATGAGGACATTAATGACTCCTGCTAGTACTGGAGCATGGAGGATGATTAGAATGTGGAATTTTGCACTCTATTTTTGAAAGGGAGGAAATCTATTTGCAAGGTGGAGAAAAGGAAGAACAGTCTTTCAGGCTGAATGAGCAGTGTGGCTGAGAGAAAGCATGAGCCTGTAGTCAGCTTGTTATATAAAGTGTAATATATTCCCCCAAAGATGCATGTAAACACATTTAAAATTGTTAATTTCTCAAACGTCACTGTGGGTTACTTGATTTACAAAATAATTCTTAAGTCTCTAGTTTCTGTAAAAACCATTTTCAAGTTCTATTTTGCATGACATGATGCATTTTTATGCTTTGTAGAGTTTTTTTTTTTTCTCTTGAAAATTCCTTAGCCATTTTTCTCAGGTTTCTTCCTCTCACGCACTGTTGATCACACATGACAGCTCTTGCTTCAAAATTAGATCAGGGATCCAACGAGTCTACACCACCTTCATTGCTGCCCTCCTAATGCAGCCATGATAATCTCATGCCTGATTATTGCCCTTGCTCATAGATGCCTCTCCTGATCCTATCCCTGCCCTTTACACTAGATTCTCAAGGGGAACGGCAAAAATTGCCATTTGAAAATGTAAGTCAGATCACTTCACTCTCCTGTGTCCCCGGATATCTGGTTACTGGATCACATCTGACACTGCTCCCTCTCTTTCCTCCACAACAGTCATGTCAGCCTCCTTTCTATTTCTGGAACATTCCTGGGATTCTTCTACACTGGATCTTTGCTCTGTTATCTCTTTTTGGAATGCTGCTGTGTAAGATAGGAGCAGATTAATGCCTTCATACCACCCTTTAAATGAGGTCTGGCCCAAGCACCCTACTTATCACTCCCACACTCTTCTCTTTCTGGGGTTCCCCTGGTCCTTCTAATCCTTCCTAATTTTTCTTTCATTTATTAGGCACTGCCATTTCCAAAACACCATAAATCTATTTTTTTATTGTGTTTATTACATATTGTCGGTTTCTCCTGGCAAGACTCAAGTTCTTTGCAGCAGGGGTCTTAGTCTTTCTTTATTACTCCTTCACACATCCTAACCATCCAAGCAGTGTCTGCCCCAGAGCTAGCACTCAGTAAAGAGTTACTCACTGAAAGTTGGTCCTTGGTGTGTCAAAGTTAATAAAGGAATGAGATCCAAGAGGTGAGGCCTAGTGGGAGGAGTTTAGGTCTCTGGGGGAGGGGGGGCTGGCATTGGAAGGAATAGTAAGTTTCAAGGGGACCCTGAGTTAATTCTTATAACAAGATTGTTGATGAAAAACCTTCCTTGAATCCCAAGCTTCTTTGGATTTGTTTTACAACAGGATCTCTTTCTTTCAGATGTCATCCCCCTAATAGTGATGTAATCTGCTACCAGGTCCTTTCCTGACTGAACTGAGGTCAATACTGTGAGCCAAACAAACCTTTTCTCTTTCTATCGTTTCAGCCATGGGTATTTTTATTATAGTAACAAAAACTGTACAAATACATCATCTAATCTGATAAAATTAATCTCTCACTAAGCTACTCTATATTCATTTCAATTTTTGACTTATATGGGTTTATTTCTATAATCTCATTTCATGTTATTTGTGATTTTTTTACTTTAAAATGATTTATCCTATTGGATAAATAGAGATTTTATTATTCTTTCTTCTTACTTCTTATCCTCTCTTTTTTTTTTCAAAGAGAGAGTGAGAGAGGAGAGAGAGAGAGAGAGAGAGAGAGAGAGAGAGAGAATTTTTTTTTAATGATATTTTTTTTTTTAAAGAGAGAGTGAGAGAGGGGAGAGAGAGAGAGAGAGAATTTTTAATATTTATTTTTTAGTTCTCGGCGGACACAACATCTTTGTTGGTATGTGGTGCTGAGGATGGAACCCGGGCCGCACGCATGCCAGGCGAGCGCGCTACTGCTTGAGCCACATCCCCAGCCCACTTCTTATCCTCTCTTGACGTATAAATTACAGATATTATATCTATTCCTACAGAATTACTTATATATTGAATTTATTTATTTGTTTATTTTTAAATTCAGTGTTGTGGGTGGAACTCATGGCCTTGCACATTCTAGGTAAGCGTTTTACCAGTGAGCTATAGTTATCTAGCCCTGAGCATGTTTATATAATAAACTCTAAATTCATTTTTCTATAACCATGTATATTAACAACATTTGTTTAAGTTCTATATATAAAATCTCAATAATTGACATTCACCCTTTAATCATAATTTTGCCATGTCATGGGTTGCCATGATATTGTGTTTTCTAGAAGTTCTCATCAATTCTTATTTTCTTAATTCAGGCAGTCATACCTACAAACATTGCTACCATTGCACTTGCTGGACACATTGGCTGGGTATAACATTCTAGAGTTGCAATTTCAGTTTCCTGTACCTTGCTATAGATTCTCCTATTGCCTTCAGTATTTGTGTAGATAATCTGAAGACAGTAGGCCTTCTGTCTCATGAGTCCTTTGCTTATATGACTGCAGAGATCTTTCCTTATCCCTGGATTTCAAGAAATTGACTAGCATATGACAAATGGTGTATTCTTCCATAGCACTTCTTTTTGAAGCACATAAACTTTTGATCCATGCATACATTTATTCTTTTATTAAAAAAATCCCCCCCCCTTTTTTATTCCATTAGTTGTGTGCAGGAGACTATTATTAAGATGTCTGTACCCATGGCCTTTAGTCCATCCAATCCATATCCTCCTCTCCAAGAGTTTGTGTGGATTTTATAATTGTTTGTCACTCGGTGCTTTGCCTTCTAGATGTAAACCATTGACTCTGCAAAAGATTGTTCAATCTTTTCTTCCTTTACACACCTTCCTTCTAGGGAGATCTAAATAAAGTTTGTTGTTGTTTTTGTTATTCTTTTTATGAGACTCTGACATTGTAGACAGGAGCTCAATATCTACAGTTTCATCCAGGGTTTTCCTAGTCTGTCTGTGCATCTCTCCAAATTTGTGTTTCACATTGATAAAAAAATGTTTTAAAATACTACAATTCAAACAACTTAAAATAATGTGTTATAGATTTTCCTGACTTATTGGGGTTCAATTTTTTTTAGTTTTACTTTATTATGGTGTAAACATAATAGGCATTATCAATAGATTTTCTAGCTATGATCCAACATGATTTTTTTCCAGGCTGGTGACGTGGTATCATACTCTCTTGATACTGGCCAGTAGTAGCAGCAAGAAGCTGCTCCCTGTTGCCATGCAATCATGAGGCTCAAGAACTGATACTCTACTGTTTGTCATGTTGCTAAGCTACAAGATTCTGTAGGTTAGATGCATTTTCAACTTACAACATTTTCTATTTATAGTGGGTAAAGCAAGAAGAATCTGGTATTTTCCAAGGAGCAGCTAAGCAGCTTAGGTAATTATTCAGATTGTTTTGTTTTTGATAGTAAGTACAGAGAGTTACTTTGTGAAAAGAAAAGCCAGGAGCAAGTAAAATGATATGAGCTCATGCCACTTCTAGCTACAGAGATATGTCCTGATTTTCTAGATTTCTTAATTCCCTTCTCACTATATTTTTTATTTTACCTTTTTTTTTCCTATTAAGCTCCACAGAACAATACAGAGACAGCAAAAATATTTGTTTTATTGTGGATTTATTCACAATTTATGTCATTGAATAGAATTTTAAGCTAATTTTATGAGGACATTATAAGTCATCTAGTATACAGTGGCTAGTTAATCAGGAGAAGGAAATTTAGTCTCCAGATTCATGCTGTTATAAATTGAGATATTCTATCCAATTTTTTATGAAGGAGCAAAGGGGGGTTTCATTAAATTTCAAAGGCCTGTCTGTGTCCAACCATCAATGTGCTATTATTACACTTAATGTCTCATTCCTCATAAGGGAAATCTTTTTCTTTTTTCAAATCCCCTGTCACTTTCCAAATCATCATTTTTGAGAATCTACCAATCAAAGGAAATTGTGATTCTTTGAGCCTCTCAGCTGTACTCTTTGTTACCATGGAAACCAAGCCAAACTGTTACCAAGGTTACCTCCTGAAACCATTATTTCATTCTCATTATCAGCTTTTCCTAGGATTAATAAATTCTTTGAAATTTTGACATAAATGATGCTAAATTTGTGTATAATTTATGGACTGGTATAAGGCTACTTTTAATTCTCTCCCCTTTAAAATTATACATAGCTGCACATATAGTTCAAGATGGCAAGACAAGCACACTATTGTGATAATATTTTGAGCAATTGATTGTCTGGCAAGAGAATTAATTAGACATTGAGGCTGGGAATAGTTTCCCTTTAGCACAGATTTGGTAGCTAAAAGTTACTTTTTTTTTTTTTTCCTACACATGATTTCATTCTGCAGAACTGTATACCATAATATTATAAATGCTTCTGTTGGTCTTCTGTTTTTGTAATCAACCTATGGGCGGAGCCCTGAGGACCTGGCTTTAGACAAGCAATGGAAGGTACATTGTAGAAGCCCTGAAAACCCAAAAGCAATTGTGTGTAAATCGTGGCAAAAGGAAAGGTGATTTCATTGAATAGCTCATCTAATATTGTTGAGAGTCAACACTATTTAACAAATCAGGAATCTGAAGTATATCTTAGAAGAATCTTCTATTTCCAGATATTTATAATATTTAAATATTTTAGAATGTTTTAAAAATATCTTCTGATACCCACCTAAAGGCAAACAAACCCAAAACACCAACTGTTAAAAAGACCATGGATTCAGAGGTGGGAGTTGGAGATATGACACTCTTACTTTAAAACTTTTATATGATTTGGCATTTATGCTTCGAATATTCAGTGCTCGAAACAAGCTTCAAATGAATGCTTTGTTCTTTTGCAACGTGGAGTGGTGTTTCTCAGAGATAAGGGAATGTGCAAGAGTTTTTGTCCGCCCTGATTGAAGATGAGCACAATCACACGTGGTAGATTTTGTAGAAGGGTCTGACTCCCCACACATATTCCAGGTTGTCTCTTTATTTCCTTATAGGAGCTGTGCAGGAGTGGAATCTAGGGCCTGGATGGGGTGCATGAGCACAGAGATGGGCGAGACCTGCAGTGCCTGGGAGTGACACACGGAGGGACCTCCAGGAGTTAGGGGACAGAGAGGAACCAAGAGACACTTCAAGACAGATCAGTAAGGTTTAACTACAAAGGGATTATTTAGAGAGAGAGAGAAAGAGAGAGAGAGAGAGAGAGAGAGAGAGAGAGAGAGAGAGAGAGAGAGAGTCACAGACATTGGCTTCCTTGAGAGGGTAAGATGAGGAGAGCTACTCTGACCACCCATTCTCCTCCCATCTGCCTGTCTCCCACCTCCCCATTGGCTAAATTCCATTGGGAAGCCAGAGAATGTGAGGCTCTCTTTCACAGAGGAAAGAAGTCAGCCTCTCTAGGAGGAAAGCAGTGTAAGGATAGGTGGAGAAGGGAGGGAATCCATCTTTACCCAAAAGGAAAACCCTTTTCTGATTTTGTTAGAACTAGAATTGTTCACCTTTCAGGAAAATAGTGATCACTATACAAACCTGCCATGTGTCAAATGTGAGCCACCTCCTCTGAGATAGGGAACACTGTATATGGTGTACCCAGCTACGTGATGTCCTGGGTCTGAGCAAATGTTCAGAGTGAAGAATCTGGCCTGGCCTTGTGCAGGACATCTTTTAGTTACAATGCCATACTGGCCAGGAAAGTGGTACTAATTTGAATTTAAATTTCATTACATCAAAGGGACATCCTGATGGAACTCAAAAGGTGGAGAACTAACCCCATAAAAGTAGAATTTCTTTGAATTGCTTTTTCTCCAGCCCTTATTTAGGATGGATATCTATCTATCTATCTATCTATCTACCTACCTACCTACCTATCCATCCATCCATCCATCCATCTTCTATCTCCCTGATTAGGGAACTCAACAAAATGGTTCCTTTCAACCTTCCTTGTTTATATTTAGAATTTTATTCTTATTTATTTATATGCGATGCTGAGAATTGAACCCAGTGCCTCACACATACTAGGCAAGCACTCTACCACTGAGCTACAACCACAGCCCCTGGAGCAATGACTTTAAATAAAGATGTTTTGCTTCAAAAAATGCTTGCAGGCACCTCTGGAGTCCTTGTTTCACTTGAGAAAAGAAGTGTTTGAAGGATGAAAAGAGGAAGGGAGAAAATTCCTGTGCCTTAGATGTTGCATTAGGGGATCAGATAGGTGGATGCTTCATTTAATTTAGTGAATTACAGCAAACTCACAAGTTGAGTCAGTTTGTTCTCCATTTTATAAATACTGTGTATGTTGTCTACAAAATTTGATTCCAATCATGTCTTTTGACTGGGATTCTGCTGAAGTGATTATGAGCCATAAAATATCACAAGTTAGGAGAGGAACAAAATGTGGAAAAATGCTTAGAGCCAGGCGGCTTATGAATAACCATGTGATCTGAAATGCCAAGGGGATTCATGTTGCTTCTGGGGACCTGACATTTGTCCACTCTGTTAGAGCTCTCCTGTTGACGGCCCTCTTATGTTTATCAAGAACAGAGTGTTGAGGGATGAACGGAGTTAATAAGCAATCGCAATCTCCCCATTTGTATGACTGAGTCTGGGAGCCTTCTGTATCAGGTAAAGGTGTGAGACTCCACCTTCCATTTACACAGAAAGCCTGGTGACTCTGCTACCAGGACACTGAGGAGAGAAAAATCACTTATAACAGTTGATTTTTTTGTTTACTTAAACTGTGATTAACAAAGTAGGAGACCCTAGGAGATCTCACAGAAATGCACCACACCCTTCCCCTTCTGTTAGCCTGCTAGAGAAAGAAAAAGATCAGATCATCTACTAGTTTATGTAAACACAACAATAAAAACTATACTTCAGAGTTGCAGTTTTAAAAATCACTCTATATGGCAAAAAAGACTTTAATTCATTTTTTTTACTGCTTTAGTTTACTTATAATTATGTATATTAGTGTACAAGAGAATTCAAAGAAGGAAGCCAATTAGTTAAGGAAAGTAGAAACAATAAAAAAATAAATAAAACAGCAGCAAGGGAAAAATGAAAATGTGGTAGTTTAGAATTCGGCTGCAAGCATTTATCGATAAGGAAATGGAGTCAGGGCTTATATATTATATGTTTAATTTTCCTCCTCACATTTTATCTTCTTTGTGATCAGGAAGAGTTTGTGAAATGTCACACTGGTCCTTCCCTGTTGCTCCCCAGAAGGCTTATTAAAATAGAAAAAGCAGGGGCTGGGGATGTGGCTCAAGTGGTAGCGTGCTCACCTAGCATGCGTGAGGCACTGGGTTCGATTCCCAGCACCACATAAAAACAAAATAAAGATATTGTGTCCACCTAGAACTAAAAAAAAATAAATATTAAAAAAAAATAGAAAAAGCAAATGATAGCTTTGCAGAGATGTTGGGGACTCTCAGGGCTCCCTGCTCCATCTTTTTACCTTCCAGCATGTTGAACAAGTCATTTGGGCAGATGAACCTGGAGAGACAGTGATTCCACAAACTATTCCTAGTAATTCATGGTACTGTTTGGTAAAAATCTATGGGAAACACTCTGTGTAGGAACTTCACTATCACATGAAAGAAAATGTGAAAGAATATTTCTCTCCCTTGTTCGGCTGTCAGTTTCAATGCCAGGCCCTTTGTCTCCTTCACTGAACAGAAGCTTCCCCAAATATAAGTCAATATTTGCCTTCTTTGCTTCCGCCCCCCCCCCCTCTCCATTCACCACCTAGACAGGAGCAATCTGCCTCCACTCCCCAGTTCTAAAGCTGTCACCTCTTGGAAACTGCTGTTTCCAAGGCAACATATGGCGCTGGGCTGCCTGTACTAAATATGCTTTGAAATCCTTATTCACTTGACCTCTCTGGGCGCTTAACTGCTGACCTCCTTTGCTTCAAAACTTTCCTTCTTTGGCTTATTTAACTAGTTATTTCCTCCTGGTTTTGCTTTAATGACTCAGATGGCTTTCTTTGCTTTTCATTCTGGGTGTTATCTAGGAGGCCTCCTTGCTCTTTTGAATTTTATCATGTGTACTCTAGCCCTGAACGATCTTATCAATGCCCTGGCTCTGATCTTGCTCAACTCTAAAATTCAAAATATTACAGAATACATGTCATCTGCTTTTCAGATTTGTATAAAATCTTTTATTAAGGGTTGACATAATTACCCAAACTGATTTCTCCCCCAAATTCTGATAGGCGGGGCGAGGTGGTACACACTGGCAATCCCAGCTATTTGGGAAACTGAGGCAGGGGGATTTCAAGATTGAGGCCAGCCTGAGAAACTTAGGAGAACTTGACTCCAAATAAAATGAAAAGGAGCTGGGCACAGTGGTGCACACCTATAATCCCAGAGGGTGGGGAGGCTGAGACAGGAGGATTGCGAGTTCAAAGCCAGCATTAGCAAAAGCAAGGTGCTAAGCGACTCAGTGAGACTCTGTCTCCAAATAAAATACAAAATAGGGCTGGGGATGTGGCTCAGGTTTTTGGATGTCCCTTAGTTCAATCTCTGGTATCAAAAAATAAATAAAATAAAATAAACCTGGGTTCTATCTTTTGTAACACACACACACAATTTCCAACAGTGTATAAATTGTATGCATACATGTGCACAACTACCCACATCCACATTGCCCTCACCACCAACATCCACAATGATAATTTTATGATAATTTGTATTTTCATCAATCCTAAAACTCTGCTATGTTCCTTTCTATGGGCCAGTTATGATGCTGGACACAGGACTTAGAATCAAATTAAATACACCCATGGCTGTCCAGCAGCTCTGGGTCCCGAGACTCTCAGATCCCTCTTAGAGGTTACCAATCCAACTCGTTCTTCCCGATCATGGCTTGTATTACACTATACTGTATTTGCCTATTTCCTTATGTATTTCTCTTACAGAGCATTGAAAGAACAGGAATTCTGTTTACGTTTCATTCCAAATGTATGTTAGTTAGTTTCCGTGCATGGATTTTTACCCAAGCGTGACATATCCACTGTCTTAGTCTGATTGGGTTTCTATGAAAAAAAAAAAAAAAACACTATAAACTCAGAAGCATACAATAAAAGAAATTTAATCTCACCCGTTTGGATACCAAGAAATGGGAGATCAGGGCATGGAAGATTTGATGTATGATGGGTTCTTACTTCTGGTTTACAAATGGCACCTTCTCTTTGTTCTTTACGTGGTGAAAGGGGTGAGGTGTCAGTCCTCTTTTAAAAGGGACAAATCTCATTCATGGGGGCTCCTTCTCCTGATTTAATAACCCCCAAATCTCCACAGGTTAAATGCCATCACCTTAAAGACTAGGGCTTTGCCATATGAATTTTCATACTCAGACCATAGCACAAATATTAAATATTCACATTTAATATTTAAATATTATGTAAATTTGCTATTCAAAGAAAAATCTTATTCTCTCTTGAGTTTCATTTTCATACTTCTGCAATTATTATTTTTTTTTCTAGAGAACATTCTATGTAGCAAAGTATGTGTTTGATATTTGTGAACAAAAAGAAAGGGTTCCTAAAAAATCCATGTGATTTCTGGTAAAGGTCTGGTTTATGTGACCAAAGACTCACACATACAGCCTGATATAAGAAAAAACAAAAACAAACAAACAAACAAAACACTGACTAATGAAAGCATCTGGAATTCTTGGTGTGTGTGTGTGTGTGTGTGTGTGTGTGTGTGTGTGCAGTGTGTGTGTGTGTGTATCCCATTCCAGCTAGAATATAAAAGAAGTGACATAGAGTTTTAAAATCTTTTCATTTAAAAATTCTTAACAATGTAATTTTATTGGACCTGATATTACAATGAAAAAAAAAAGTCAACTGATACTACCTGAAGAATCACAGTGAAAAAAATGGATTATATTTCACATCATTTTTACTTGTGCTAGGGTAAGGACATTCTGTGCAGTCTCTGATGTTGTATACAGATATGTATGTATACAAATAATTTTATTGGAGAAGCATTGTGGTTTTTTTTCAAATGATCGGAGGGGTCTGTTTTTCTCAAAATGTCCAGTACCATGCTGACAACACTCTTTGATCCATGTTATATTTTACAATACGACCAAAAACACATTTTCAAAGAAAGTGGCACGTGAATACCTTGAGCAAAAATAAAAAATTCTCTTTTGGTTTTGAAATTTACACTACACAGAAATGCAAGCTTTCTGGATGCTGACCCCAGAAGGGCATTTCCATTTGTGTTTGAATAGACTCATTTCCAAATTTGGAGGGTAGCCCATGTTCCATTACCATGCAGCCCACAACGTGCTTGATATTGCTAATTAGGGTGCAAATTGTGGTGGTATTTCTGGTGACCTGGACATGTGTTCAATAGAAACAGAAATGAGCCCCTCAACTCATTTCACATAGGCCAGAAAACATCTGCCAGATGGTTATAGCTCTCAGTAACTATTAAACTGGATCACATTTGAACAAATGACTTAGATATATAGTGTTTGAAAGCTTATTGTGAAATTTCTAACATATCCATGGAGATTAGTCTTAATGAAAAACTACATTAATCTACCTCATGCATTGTGATTAGTCTAAAATGGATAATTCCCTCTCACTTTTGCCAAAGTCAAGCAAAAAAAAAAAAAAAGGCTTTGTCTGCATTTATATAATGCTGACAAAACATCTGGGAGATTTATTGATATAAAAGTATCTATTAGGATATCAAAATTAATTTCAATTCCCTGAGGTATCTTATTTTAATTAACAAATCCATGATCCTGTTCTATTAATTAGCATGCGGAAGGAAGAAGTTAGAGATGAATTTAATTCCAACAAAGCATTTATCTTCTACAATAATAAAAAGAGTGTTAACAATCTTGATCTAATTTGTTTTACACATTTAATAAGTCTTGAAATTCCATCTAGAAGAGTAATATAAATAATATTAATTACTTTTAATTTAAAGCTTTATTTTTAGTGTGCATATTTTACAAGCTTCGATATTAGTGCACTGTAATTCTAATATTGTATCTTTTAAAGATTATTAATGTTAGCATGAGTTCATTTTATGTTATATTATTAAACTTTCTGTTGAGCATAAATCTTATATCTATTTCATTCTCCATTTTTTTTCCCTGATCCACCACTTGGTATAACTAGGCAATAACATGGGTACAATCTGTAAATAATTTCCTGTTCTGCCCAAACCTGTCATTTCTACATGGTCATTTTTTCCCCCTAGATTGCTGTTATTGGCATATTCTTGCATTTTAAGCTTATCTTTAATGCAGCTAAAATATTTAGACAACAATATAATTAGAAGATTAACTATACATCAGAGGCATTGAAAGCACTAATATGGTGGAAAATGTTTTGCAATTTCAAATACTCCTCTTCCATCCAGCCACAAAGGATGTCTTCAGGTGATTTAAGATTAGAGAAGCTGGATTATGACAGCACAATGTCATGATTCTGAAAGTCCTCATAGAATCTTTCCTCTTACAACTGTTATGTCGCCAGCATGTTGTATTCAAAGACGTCCCAAAATTATTCTCAATAGAACTGATAGTCAACATCAAAATTAAAAACAATCGACATGGCATATGATTTCTGTTGTTGAATCTGTCATACTCTATGCCATCACAGATAAAGGGTCAGGTAGTGGATATTTTAGGCTTATGGCCTAAAAGGCAAAATGGAGAGCATTATGCAAGTCATTAAGTCGTAGCTCAGAATCAGGTTTTAACAAACCTTATTGACGTAATTCAAAAGGAACAATGATTGAAGATAACCTTGGTAATATTGGTCTACTAATGAATGGAATCTGTTTTAGAAGGAATATTTCACTTAAATGAATTTCAGAGTTTGTCTCCTTTCATCAAAATTGATTTCCAGTGTTTGCCTGTCTATGATGATCTGTAATGAGATTTTAGGTAGTTCGTCTTTGAAAATGCCCTTCCACAGATAGACATGCTAAACACGATGTGAACTCACAGGCTTATGGGAGGGGCTTGCAGAACCTGTCAGATTCTTTAGATGCTTGCCTTTTAGTGTGTCATTGCATTTCCGATTGTTCACTTCCCATCTATGTTTGGGTAGAAGTGCCTCACTTATACATACGAATGAATTTTGAAATATGGAAATTTCCTTTGAAGTTGAAACTATAAAACTATGATTTAAATTTGAAAAGTATACCTTTTGCAATATTGTGTGGGAATGGCGGTATTCCTTCTGATCTTAAATTCTGATAGTCCCGGAAGTGTATGATGCGGCTTGATGTTACTTGGTCTTCAATGTGAACTGTCATCCAAGGTTTTCCTGTAATATACATTTTGTGTATTAGTGCTGATTTACCTTCCAATCTTAGGCCAGATTGATAAAGAACATTATCAAGCTTATGGGAAAAGGTAATTTTCAGAGGAATTCAGTGTTCAAAATAGTAGTTCAAGGCAATTCTTAATACAAAATTTCACTCTTTGCCCTGATGCAAAAAACAAACAAAACAACAACAACAACAAAAAAACCACAATAAAATATTGTCAAAACTGAACTTCCGAATTGCTACGTATTAGAAAAAGGGTAGTAAGTTTCTATTTGTAATGCAAATTCATAGAATTGATGATTTTATTCATAAAAGACAATGGTGGAGACCATCAGTAGGGCTTTACATAATATAAAGTCTTTATTCTTGTTGTGCATATTGATATTAATACACTAAGTTAATAAAAGAGGCAGACACCATGGTGGACTTAGGTGTATAAAAAATCAATTAGGGGAATGGTATTAATGCAATGAATGAGAAGGAGCTGGAGGAGGTGGGGAGAAGTCTCAGGCTGTAATGAAGTTCTGATCTATACAAAGAAGTGAGGCAAGAAAAGAAGGGTCTTGCCATATAGTTTAAAAATTTTTATTATTATGATTTTTAACCAACACACCAAAAATCGTACATATTTGTGGGATACGATAGAGTTTGAAGAAAGTTTTAGACAAACCCATCTGGAGTCCTTGAGCAAAAGTGATCCATCAGAGAAGTCCTTGCTGTGCTCATTTGGCCTCAGCTCAGTTTTGTTGGTAGTGTCCCATGCCAAAGCCAGAGATCGGAGTCGTGCATTTCCTGGTGGATACTGTCTACCACTTGCTCCACAGTGGTTTGCGGAGAGCTCCTCTGTGGTTCTTATGGGCCCCTTTTCTTGAGAGGAAAACTTGGAAAGGAGAAACACGTGGGATGAACTAGAGCTTCAGTCATTGCAGTTGATACCAGGCCACAACTGGTGGTACTCAGCATTTTTCTCTCACACAATTCTTCCTAAATACCTGTGTGCTCAACTATCATCTCAGAAAACCTTGGTTGCTGTCCTGATCTTACTCTTTACTCCTGGGAGTCTCTCTGCTGGGTGATCATTACCATTTTATTTCTGTGTTGCTGCATGTAAATGTCCAATGAGGCAGGAGTCAGTAGGTGCCCAGGTGGATAATTTGAATTCCACAACTTCTGTTTCGTGCCCATGTTGTGTGAAAGCATCCCTACCTTCTTCTGCTTCCTGAGATCAATTATCCCTGCTAGTATGGGAATTCTTACTTTTGTCTGTGATTCTTAGACAAGGGGAGTCCTGGAGGATTAGAAACCTTGGTGGCAGCTACAATTTATAATTGAATGGAATCATTGCTGTTTCACTTGGTAAGAGCATGCTTTTTTGGATTTCAGAACATTCATTCCTCCACAGCCCAGAGTTGTGCAAATTACCCAGGGTGTCATTTGGAGTGAAGGAAAATAAGTCATTCTTGTTTCTACCCCTGGTTCTCAAATTATGTAATTTTACTGTTGGGGATACAACATTATGTTGAGGTTTCTGATTCAATGCCTGTAACTTATATATATAAAAAAAGGCATCCCATCCTTTCATTCTTTAATAAAATTGACAATGGGCTGAGAAGCTCTACAGACCTATCCCAGCATTCCATGAAATCAACTAATTTTGGGCAGTTGGTCTATGATTTAACCAGTGGATTCTATGATCATGAACTCACTCTCATACCTTTTCCACTGTTCAGGTGCTTTGTTACATGAAATCCTTGCCTTTGGATTCCATAATACAAACCCTTAAAAGTCCTGCTGATTGAATCTGTGCAGGTAAGAATGGCAAATCCACATCAAGAATACACATCTGTCCCTTAAAAAAAAAACAAGAGTCTATGTATTCTCCTGCCTCCAGGTGGTCAGTTTGTTTCCTCAAATAATATTGCCATACTGATGTCAAAAATTGTGAAGGATCTGATAGTCTATCCTATGTGCAAGTTAATAAATTTGCTGCCATAGTTTCAAATATTTTGACATAAGACATAAGATTCCTGGATCAAAGACAATGATCAGTTATTACTTCTTGAAATTGCAATAGTTACAATATCACCATTTTTGCCATTAATATTGTTTTAATTGACAAATCCTAATTGTATTGCATTTATGCTACACAATGAGAAGTTTTGATTTATGTATATAATGTGGAATACTTAAACCAAACTAATGAGCATATCTATGATCTCACTTAGCATTTTTTTTGTAATGATGCATTTGAAATTTACTCTTAGAAAAAATGCAATGCCTTTTTATTGACTATAGTCAAGCTGATGACCAATCAATCTCAAAATTATTCTTCCTACCTAACTGAAAATTTGCACCCTTTGAACAGCATCTCCCTATTCTATTGCTCCCTCCACCTTCCCACCCCACCCACAGCCTCTGGTAAGTATCATTTCACTCTATTCTTCCAAATGTATCATGATTTTGCTCTGGTTTCCCAGTCATCTTTCCCAAAGAAGTTTGTGAAAACAATGAGTTGAATTATAGGACAAGCTTAGCAAATTCAGCTATTTCATAATGGGAAGTAAGCTTACATCTGTTGACTGGGAGAGGTGTTATTTTTTTTTACCATGTATAATAAACATACCTGTGCGTTGTTTCTGTGGAAGACACAATCTAACTATCAAACATATTTGCTATTTTAAAAAGCCTTTAAACTGAAAGTCCTGAACAAAAGCAACCAGTCTCTGCTAATAAAACATTCACACATGTGTGAGACACATGGATAATTGTTTTCAACTATCAGTGCACAGTTGCTCTGTTGTTGAGCATGTTACCCATTCAGAAGCAAGAATAACATAGAACTGGCTGACTGGGAGTCCCTGCTCATAGCCACATGGAGCTTTTAACTCTGCCACCGTGACCATTCCTCCAATGTACTTCCTCTCCTATGTCTGGAGCTGCTGCTGCTGCTATTTGCTAATGTCAATTGGTCAAGTAATTTTGTCTGCTTGGTTGTCCAGTTCCTTTTCCATGCATGCTTTCTGGTGGGTATCAATATTGATTTAAAAAATCTCAGTATATCTCCACTCCATATGTCTAGATACGTGACTCTTCTATGTGGCTATTTTTGTCTCTAATATTTCAACACATTCTTATAGTCTGCTGAACAGAAGGCTAGGTATTGGCTGCTGCTAAGAAATCAGCATATTCTCACCTTTGTACATTTGTTCCAGATGAAGTAGATGAATACGTGCATGCTTGCTGCTCAGCCCACAAGAAGATATTTCCTTGTGGGAAATGTTTCCTCCTGCAGTGTCTTTCAAGGCCACTCATGAATATGCCTACAATGTAGTCACTCTCCATTTTCAGTTTACAATGATGTACTGAACTACTAAAAATAAACCAGATTTCTGGTTTTTGACCTCATTCAGCTGGTCACGTGAACCCTCTTACACTTAAGGAGATACACACAGATGCACAGACAGCAAACTATGCCCAATGGCTGCTGGAGAGCCACAGAGAGAAAAAGCCTCAGCTGGGTCTTAGCGGATAAGAAGGTAACAGGGGCATTTTGCAGGCAGAACGGGACTTGGATGATCTCGAGCTGGTCATCCCACATGCTACAACATAGTGTGTCTTCTTCAGAATGGAACCCATACAAAACTGCCAAGGCTTTGACCTTGATGTACTTTTAGAATTGAACTCTTGCAAACTGCCAAAGGAAAATGCGATAGTAACTCAAAGGAATGGAGCTAAAGAGGGGAAGTCATCGTTGGGCCTAGCCTATTTTCTTACTAGTATACATGAGGTGGTGCAACCAGAGAACTGCTTGCCTTACGTAGTTGTTTTTGGCTCCAGGTATAGATTTGGACATTGACATTTTTGTGTCTGTCACCTTCCAATAAGGGAGCTCCGGATAAAAGCATTGGCAGAGCCAAAGCCTCTCCTGGCAATGCACACAGGGAAAATACCCCAGTGGCTGGGGCTGAGCGAAGGAAAGAAATAGGATAGAGTGAACAACCGGCCCCAGCTTCAGCCCTGAACAGAGCTGCAGGAGCAAGCGCCCAGGAACACACTCTGTCTTGGGGGATGTCACCCGGATTTGTAGACATGGGGTAGCATGGCCCAATGTGGCCAATCTTCTGACCTTTCAGAGAAGGTAGAACTCTATTGTAAAACAACCATCCCATCTTTTAAATATTAGAAATTAATTTAATGTACACGTTAAGCAACAAAGAACTTGGAGTTCTTTGGTGGTATTATATACAGCTGTAGACTGCTGGCTTGGAACTTCTTTGTCGGCCAAACCTGGCTTCCCATCTTGGTTTGTGAACAGCTATGTGATTCTTGGGCAAGTTCTTTAACTTGGCAAAATATGCTTGCACACCATCGCAATTATAGTAATGACAGATCCTCCACAGCATTGTTGTAGTCCTTAGTACAGAGACAGACCAGTTCCTGGCATGTGGCAGACTCTGAATGGATATTTGGTAGTAGTTGTCCTAGCATCAATTTTTTACTTCAGGTACCAGGGTTCCCAGTAAGATTAATTATTTAATTATTTTAGTTAGATGAGTAAAGGACAATCTCCCCCCCCCCCCAGTATTTAGAGAAAGAGAATTAACCCATTTTCTAAAGGCAATAAAAGGCATGTCAAACAAGAGAAGAACAAATTTAAAAATCCTCTTGACTTATAAATGGAGTAATAAAAGAATATGCGTCGTTCAGTGAAGACCACACATTTTCTTCTAAAAGAACTTAGATCTTCCATGAAATTCAGAGTTTGGTTATTTGATAATAAATCTGGCATTTCCTAAAACAGAAGACTTCTACTCATTGATCATTTTATTTCAGATGCTTCAATGTGAACACCTACATGTGCACAATGGAGTTGACTGAATGTGTGTGTAAGAGGAGGTCACTCTGGGGACACAAGGTCACTGTGGAGCTACACAGGCCACAAAACTGTATTATTAGCTCTAATGTACAGTATGATTACACATTTGGTGAGTTAATGACATTTTTAAAAACACTTTGAAGATTCTGAAAAGCCAAATGACTTTCAGGATTCCCTTGGATGATAAAACTGTTTATAATTCTGCTTTTGTAACCACAGAATTTGTTTCTTAAATTGATTGTCATTTATGGGGATCTTTGCATTATTCTAAGTGTGAATAGTATTAAAATTTAAATTTTGAACATTTATTCTTAGAGAACTACATTGAAGTATCTTGTACTTACATAGCCCTAAAGGGCTGTATCAATCTGCTGTCCTGGAAAACTATTTCAAATCATGGGTTTCAGGGTAAGCAAAACATGTACTTCAAATGTAGAAATCATCTTTCTAACAAAGAACAATTTTTATAATTCATGCAATAGACACCTTTCTGGACTTCACATTAAATTCACACCATCTAGAAAAACCTCAATATTCTGTTTGAAACTCTTCAATACTATGGAAGCCCTGAGAAAAATATCCAAACTTAGGATCTTCAAAGCCTTACAAGCTTTGTTCCCTGCTCAGCTCCCAGACTCATCTCCCTCTCCTCCCAGAGTCTCTAACTAAAGTCTCATCACTATTTGCAATAGCCCCAACCTGGAAATCACCAAGTATCTATTGATCAAAAAGGAATTAATTGTATAAACTATGGCATATCTGTTAAATCGAATATTGCAAGAGCACTTCAGAGTTGTGTGTGTACACATACATCACACACACACACACACACACACACACACACTCAAGAAAGCAAAAACAACAACAACAAAAATAATAGTTACTTCTTGGAGAAGAAGGAGCAAAGTGAATAAAATAGGCAGAGGGGTAAGTGGCAGCTATACCTCACGCCGTATGCTTTGCTAGGTAGTCCTGGCTTTCCAACCACCTATGAATTTCAATAACTGTAAAGCTAATTTAAATTTTGAGAAAAAAAATCAATACCTAAAAGTCAAAGACAAAATGTAATACAGGAATGATGTATATGTTGGTGGCCTAGCCATACAGAGAAGGAAGGCTATTCTGTTCCTTATCACGCAGACTTCCCTTTGGCTTTTATATATTAGAACAGTTCCAGTTTTTTCTTGATAGGTCCTTTTTGCAAACAAGTCATGCCTGCCATGTGGGGGCCTCCCTGAGTCCATGTGGCCACAGACAGCACACACGTGCAAGCCCACATGCATTGTTCATACTTCAAAGTGGCTCCTGCTGGATTTTTAACCTTCACACATCTTCATCCAAGAATTGGACACAGGCTCTGGGACCCTGAGAAATCCAGAAATCCCATGTCAAGTTCTCTAGGTTGTTGGGTTGAAGCTCAGTTTGAGGTAAGTAGGAAGATACTTTCCCCTGGCTGATAGGACTGGAGCCAAGATCCTCTGACTACTCTTTCCAAAAATCTCTTTTTTCAGAATCACCCTTGAATCACCCTCCTCTCTGCCTCTTATATATCCTGAGGTGGGTGATGACTATGGTTCTGCCTATTTTTGAATCATCTCTTATTACATCTTCTCTGATTTCTCTTTCAATAATGGAAACTATTATTTTTTTTTCCCCCAGCTTTGGAGCTTTGACTGAAAGAAAATGTCCAGGACTTAACCTGCATAAAGATTAAATGACCCTGAACAAATTTTCACAATGGTCAGAGCAGCCTAGACCACATACGTGGGGCAAGCTTCCAAGTTCCTGGCACTGGGCTACCCAGCCACCTTTAAGAATCCCTATCCAACAGTGGGAAAGTCATGTGTTATCTCAGTGAAGCAAAAAATGAAAGGTGGATATAGATAGGAGCTGAATGGCATGGAGAATTTCCTTATCACTTTTGAATCCCACATCTTAGAGTCAAGGGAATAGGGAGAGATGGAACATGTCTTATCCTTATTATGTGGGAAGTAAGATGGTATCAATGACTTTGTAAAAAGCCAAGAAGTAGATATGAAAGTACATGAAGATACAAAACAAGTTAAAAAAAAAAAGGTTAAAAGTTGCAGATGATTTTCACTGGGGATTCGAAAATGGGTGTTTTTTGATATAATATAATGAAGAAAGTAAAATCTTTAATTGGTAGAATAGGTTTCCTCCCCTTTTTTAAATCATTTTGTATAATTTTCTCCCAATAGTGAAGCATTGTAATTTTGCTTAAAGAAATAAAAACAATTAATAAAACAAAATCACTGTATAATCTAAGTGCACTCATAACCATGTGGGGAGTAATTATCAGGTTTGACATTTTCAATTAACTATTTTTGAGCACATATAATGTCAAGGAATATTAGATCTAAGAGAGGAATGAAAAAGAAGTTCTGAAAACAGTGACCAGAGATCGTTGCATGCATATATCTGAACTAGCTGGGCCTCAAGCCCTGTGCATTACGCTCCTTAAAATCCAGTTTACCAGCTGGGCATGGTGGTGCACACCTAGAATCCTAGCAGTTCGGGAGGTTGAGACAGGAGAATTGTGAGTTCCAAGCCAGCCTCAGCAAAGGCAAGGTGCTAAGCAACTCAGTGAGACCTTGTCTTTAAATAAAGTACAAATAGGGCTGGGGATGTGGTTCAGTGGCCCCTGAATTCAATCCTTGATACCAACAAAACAAAACAAAACAAAACTCCAAAACAACAACAACAACAAAACCCAAACAAAAAAAGCAAAAACCAGTTACCTCAAACAGATTCAGATTCTCTTCAAATAGACACTACTAAAATCACAGTGTAGGTGACACTGAAGAAAATGCAACTAGAATGGACAAATAGAGAAATGATTTTGCATCTAAAAACACTTACATACAAATTAATTTTAATGCAAATGTAGAGTAGAACTAAACATAGCCACTATGTTGAAAGTGAAATGCTTTTTCACATCCTTTTGTCAACTGGGAGGTGTACCTTCTGCATTAAAAGGGATAGGCTCCGGAGTTGGGACTAATTATTTATTTATTTATTTTTGTGGTGCTAAAAATCCTTTAGATGATTTCAGAAGGAAGTCAACTATAGACACATTAAAAGATACTGGCTTAGCATTGGAATGGTAAGTGTTGGGTAGGAGTGTTCAGTAATTGAGATTAGATGGCATATTTGTTCTGTGCGGGATGGCACTTGTGTTGACTGACCCTAATCCCTGCATTTCCCACGGATATGAAGCAGTCATGCGGCTCATCCAAGTTGTACCCGAATCCAAGTAGAGAGAAAGGGTACAAAACAATCAGGAAAATCTTACTTCTTTCATTGGTGTTGGGGAACTCAGGTGTCAGCTAAACAATGCAGTGCACCCCCCTGGTGACAGTTTTGGGGCATATAACCTATGTGGCTTAGTCCAACACCATGGAATTTCACTGGGCAGAAATGGTTCCTTGTGCAGGATACAAACAAGAAGACAAGTAATACTAGTAATTATCTTAAAACCTTGAGGTTGGAAGCCCTGTAGATTAAAAACGTTCCTGGAAGAATGGACAGAACAAAACATCAATGCTAAGGACCAAGAAGAACAGATAGTTCATTCTACTTTGGACTGTCTGCTATGTAGGCCCCCAAATTCCCATTTTATTTAGTCAAATTTGAATTTGCTTTTATGTAAAATGCAGCCAAAGTTACCATTTTCGATAAATTTTATTGTGCATATTTGAGATTTACAACACACTAATACTGGAGACATAGATAATACAGTGGTTATTATAGTGAAATAAATTGGGGTAAAACTTTGTTTCCCTAACATGAAACAGTTGCCAAGAACAGTTAAGTAATATTCATTACATTAAAACAAATACTTGAGTTGTTTATTGATTTACTTATTTTTACTTTTTAATGTTACATTGAAAATAAGCACTAAAAATTAAATTCCTTAGCCTAGCACCTAGTGCACTATCAATGAATATTTTGTAAATACTGTCTATACAATTCAAAACCATAAACATTCATAATTTTAAAATTAAGGGGAGATATTTTCATAGCAGAGCCACCTCATGGGGAAGAGAATGTGCTGTGGATAAAAAAATTATTTAGGGTTTGGAATATTTCAGTTTTATGAAATAATATTTAAGATGCAAGTGATAACTATTTTTATAATATATAAATAATAGAAAATACAAAGTACAATTTTACTAGTAACTTCTCATTTTTTCACCTCTCCTTATAAATAAATAGTAAGTGAAAAATGATAGTATATTTGAATAAATATAATGTTAGGAAGTGATGTGAATTCCAATGTTTATAATGTAAGTGCTTCTAACTACCCCAAACCAAAATTTCCCTGTACAAAATTTTTTATGATCCTTTTCCTTTCTTCTCTCTAAAACAGGTCAGCAGTGCCAAACTTTGTCATTAGCTTTTTTACATCTCAGTTGTCCCACCTGTAAATTAGGTTTACTGATGTTTCCATAGATCCCTGATCTGTACAACAACATTGTTAAAGTATCTCAAAATTCCTCATTAGCTCTAAATAAAAGAAAATTATTGCCAGCGGGGTGGTTGATGTCTGTAATTCCAGCAGCTTGGGAGGCTGAAGCAGGAGTATTTCAAGTTCAAGTTCAGCCTCAACAATTTAATTAATCCCTAAGCAATTTAGTGAACCATCTCAAAATAAAAAGGGCTAGGGACATAGCTCAGTGGTAAAGTAAACCTAAGTTCAATCCCCAGTACCAAAGATTAATAAATAAAATTATTAACACAAATTTTCCTTATGAAATAAATTTATTTTAAGAAATATTCTAGGGTAAAAATAGAACAAGAAAATGTATCTCTGTTTCACAAGTATACACAGTGGTCTTTTATTATGTTCAAATTGCTGTATTATAGTTGCTTCATCTGATTTTGTGGGGAGGTTACATTTTGGGATCTTGAATATAATAAGTAGGATAAAAATACAAAAAATTATGAATAATTCAGTATGCTTCCTTTCATCTTTGCTTTGTAATTTCAAATATGTATATGCACATGCATACATGCAAACATAGATAAACACAGATTTGACTCTTATACTGACAGGGAGCTAAGTTAGTTGTTATATGTCTTATCATAAGTATTTCATATAAAATTAATTTCCTTGGAAGGTATATTACTACCATTCTCTTGAGGCATTATAAGCTTGTCCTGTAAATTGTAATTTAATACTAATTATGTACATGATTTTATACCTACTGCTTTTCAACTCTTTTTTTTTAATTTTTAATTTTTATGTGGACACAATATCTTCATTTTATTTTTATGTGGTGCTAAGGATCGAACCCAGTGCCTCATTCTTTTTTTAAAAAAAAATTTATTTATTTTTTTAGTCATACATGACAGTAGAATGCATTTTGATATATAACACATATATGGAATGTACATACATCAATCATATTGTCTATTCTATTCTGTTGCCCTTCCTATCCTTCCTACCCCTCCCCTCCTCTCCCATCCTTTCTCTCTATCCAATCTACCAATCTAATGTGACACACTTTTTTCTTTCTTTCTTTTTTTTTTCCAGTGCCTCATTCATGCTAGGTGAGCACTCTCCCACTGATCCACAACCCCAGACCTCAACTCATTTTTGAGTGATAGGACTTAAGTGTTTTTTAAGCAACTGGTGAATTTTTGAAATGTGGCATAGAGACTGCTCCTCCAATAGCATTGTGTTTGTAAAAAAGACTATTTTTCTTTCATGATTTGTCACAGGGGACCACTAGTGAGGGGCAAGGAGCAGCTATTCTTAGATTACAGGAAGACAGCATCTTTGATCTGGACTACATGCTAATGAATAGAGAGTTTAATACCAATATCACTTTATAAATCAATGGATGAATGAATGATTGATACCTATACTAGGAGACTTCAAAGTGGGTTTTTAAAAACTTAACTAAATGTAGTCAACTACTCTGCAGAAAACGACATCACTTACTTTTATCTTTATCACAGTCAATAATCAAACATTACCTCTTGGTTCTTTTGAATTCTGTGGACTTAGTTCTTTAATGGTCCACAATATCCCAAACAATTAAAGATTTTTGTTGGGAAAACACTTTGGGCCCAGCTGTCAGGAGAACTGGAATGTCTTATTTCCCCACTCGGGGGTCTTTCCACTGACGCATAATCAAGTCCCCCAACCCTGGGCCTGTTTGAAATGTTGATGCCAGAAACAGCTGTGGTATCCAGAAGGCTCATTCAGAGGATTCTCCCACCAGGAAGGGGTTTCAGGCGGGACTGGGTGAGGGCATCGATCTGGAATCCATCCCTGAGACACAGTTCTACAACTCTACAACCCAGTGTGCAGTAACCTTTCCTTCTTCCAAGAGTCCACAAATCCTTCACCTGCTGAAAATTTAACAGAAGCAACAATATAGTAGGTATCGCATTTAAACTATATTATGTGTGGAATCAACTTTCTTAGCCACAAAGTTACATGGAAAATGGGAATACCTGGAAGGATTTTATTTATTTACTTTACTATAGAAAATGTTCATTATTTATTTCGTGTTTTAAGCACAGTCTTTAACAGAAGGCGATTTCCAACCTCACTTACATGGTGGCTGATTTGCATTTGTGCGGTGAAATACTGCCATCGTGTGGCAACTTTGCTCATCGCAACTTCCGGGAGAGACTGCGCTTGGGGCTCATTTTATAATACGCTTCAGAAGGGAAATTATTTTAATACAATATCAAATATTTAAGAACATTAATTCAAAATTGACTTTAAATAAGTCTACTGTTATTTTCGCAACTGGATTTTAATCTGTTATCTTGGGCATTCTTAGAATTTTCTACTTCATATGAGTCCACGTTACAAATCTTTAAACTTTTTGAAAGTGTTTTTTTTTCCCCCAAGAGTCTAGGTTTTTTCTTTCTTTCTTCTTTTTTTTAAATTTTGTGTCTGTTCTGAAAGTTATCACGATTTATAAAATGTCCCTTTATTTTCATTCGGTTTGAAACGATCTCTGATGCATACCCCACTGTAACCAATAGGGGGCATTACGATGTCATGTTTTGGTTTTCTCTGTAGGTCAGTGTTTTATTTCATAGGAAAAAAACCTTGGTTTTTCCTTTTGAAAAAAAAAAAAAAGATAACTTCTATAATTTCTAAAGGATATTTGTTTTATTTTGACAGCATTGCCAATAAACATCATGCTTTTTATATATCCTTTAGGGATTTAATTTCTTAAGAGAAAAATAATTTTATGACTGTTTCACTATATGTACATATTCCTAATTTGATAAAAATCCATATAAATTCATAGTTAATCGGGACATAATAGTTTCAAAACATAACTTGGCTTGTGTCTTCATTAAACCGAGGTTGTTCCTCCATTTCCAAGTATTTTTTTAAAGTAATCTATTCATTATATATTAACATGAATGTAATTTTCTTGTTACTCCTATTTAAGATTAAAAATCATAAAATTATGTGCTCAGCTTTATGAAAGTGTGAAAAACTGAGACAATTATGGTGCATTGTTTGAAATAAAAAATATTTTCACAGTTTGATTTTTTTGAAAGTATAGTTCTTTCAAATGTATGTTATGTTTTCAAGGTTTATATGACATTAAGTTGTCAAATTATAGGATGAAAGTAAAGTTTGGTAGATTAAAGAAATATTTAAGTTAAAAAAATGAACGTTTGCATGGAAAAAAGAATATTTTACAAGGCAGAACATCTCTTTCATATGTCTTCATGCAGATATAAGAAACCTGAGGATAAGGCAACTGTAATCTAAAACCATGATTTCTGTCTCCATCTAAAATGATGTAATGGTTGTCAATACTCCAAGTTTTATTGAGTACACTTATATATGTATACACACACACACACACACACACACACGAATGACATTATTTTTTTTCTTTTTTTTATTGGTTGTTCACAACATTACAAAGCTCTTGACATATCATATTTCATACATTAGATTGAAGTGGGTTATGAACCCCCAATTTTACCCCAAATGCAGATTGCAGAATCACGTCGGTTACACATCCACAATTTTACATAATGCCCTATTAGTAATTGTTGTATTCTGCTACCTTTCCTATCCCCTACTATCCCCCCTCCCCTCCCCTCCCATCTTCTCTCTCTACCCCATCTACTGTAATTCATTTCTCTCCTTGTTTATTTTCCCATTCCCCTCACAACCTCTTATATGTAATTTTGTATAGCAATGAGGGTCTCCCTTCATTTCCATGCAATTTCCCTTTTCTCTCCCTTTCCCTCCCATCTCATGTCTCTGTTTAATGTTAATCTTTTCTTCCTGCTCTTCCTCCCTGCTCTGTTCATAGTTGCTCTCATTATATCAAAGAAGACATTTGGTATTTGTTTTTTAGGGATTGGCTAGCTTCACTAAGCATAATCTGCTCTAGTGCCATCCATTTCCCTGCACATTCTATGATTTTGTCATTTTTTATTGCTGCATAGTACTCCATTGTGTATAGATGCCACATTTTTTTTTATCCATTCATCTATTGAAGGGCACCTGGGTTGGTTCCACAGTCTAGCTATTGTGAATTGTGCTGCTATCAACATCGATATGGCAGTATCCCTGTAGCATGCTCTTTTAAGGTCTTCAGGGAATAGTCTGAGAAGGGCAATAGCAGGGTCAAATGGTGGTTCCATTCCCATCTTTCCCAGGAATCTCCAAACTGCTTTCCAAATTGGCCGCACCAATTTGCAGTCCCACCAACAATGAACAAGTGTACCCTTTTCTCCACATCCTCGCCAGCACTTGTTGTTGTTTGACTTCATAATGGCTGCCAATCTTACTGGAGTGAGATGGTATCTTAGGGTGGTTTTGATTTGCATTTCTCTGACTGCTAGAGATGGTGAGCATTTTTTCATGTACTTGTTGATTGATTGTATATCCTCCTCTGAGAAGTGTCTGTTCAGGTCCTTGGCCCATTTGTTGATTGGGTTATTTGTTATCTTATTGTCTAATTTTTTGAGTTCTTTGTATACTCTGGATATTAGGGCTCTATCTGAAGTGTGAGGAGTAAAAATTTGTTCCCAGGATGTAGGCTCCCTATTTACCTCTCTTATTGTTTCTCTTGCTGAGAAAACACTTTTTAGTTTAAGTAAGTCCCATTTGTTGATTCTTGTTATTAACTCTTGTGCTATGGGTGTCCTATTGAGGAATTTGGAGCCCAACCCCACAATATGTAGATCGGAGCCAATTTTTTCTTCTATCAGACGCAGAGTCTCTGATTTGATATCAAGCTCCTTGATCCATTTTGACTTAACTTTTGTGCATGGCGAGAGAAAGGGATTCAGTTTCATTTTGTTGCATATGGATTTCCAGTTTTCCCAATACCATTTGTTGAAGATGCTATCCTTCCTCCATTGCATGCTTTTAGCCCCTTTATCAAATATAAGATAGTTGTAACTTTGTGGATTAGTCTCTGTGTCCTCTATTCTATACCATTGGTCCACCCGCCTGTTTTGGTACCAGTACCATGCTGTTTTTGTCACTATTGTTCTGTAATATAGTTTGAAATCTGGTATCGCTATACCGCCTGATTCACACTTCCTGTTTAGAATTGCTTTTGCTATTCTGGGTCTTTTATTTTTCCATATGAATTTCATGATTGCTTTATCTATTTCTACAAGAAATGCCATTGGGATTTTGATTGGCATTGCATTAAACCTATAGAGAACTTTTGGTAATATCGCCATTTTGATGATGTTAGTTCTGCCTATCCATGAACAGGGTATATTTTTCCATCTTCTAAGATATTCTTCTACTTCTCTCTTTAGGGTTCTGTAGTTTTCATTGTATAACTCTTTCACCTCTTTTGTTAGGTTGATTCCCAAGTATTTTATTTTATTTTTTTTTTTGAGGATATTGTGAATGGAGTGGTTGTCCTCATTTCCGTTTCAGAAGTTTTGTCGCTGATATACAGAAATGCCTTTGATTTATGCGTGTTGATTTTATATCCTGCCACTTTGCTGAATTCATTTATTAGTTCTAGTAGTTTCTTTGTAGATCCTTTTGGGTCTTCTAGGTATAGGATCATGTCATCTGCAAATAGTGATAATTTAAGTTCTTCTTTTCCTATTTTTATGCCTTTAATTTCTTTCGTCTGTCTAATTGCTCTGGCCAGTGTTTCGAGAACTATATTGAATAGAAGTGGTGATAGAGGGCATCCCTGTCTTGTTCCAGATTTTAGAGGGAATGCCTTTAACTTTTGTCCATTCAGAATGATGCTAGCCTGAGGCTTAGCATAGATAGGTTTTACAATGTCAAGGTAAGTTCCTGTTATCCCTAGTTTTTCTAATGTTTTGAACATAAAGGGATGCTGTACTTTGTCAAATGCTTTCTCTGCATCTATCGAGATGATCATATACAGACACAACATATCAGAATCTATGGGACACAATGAAAGCAGTTTTAAGTGGAAAATTCATTGCCTGGTGGTCATTCCTCAAAAAAAGAAAAAAACAACAAATAAATGAGCTCACACTTCATCTCAAAGCCCTGGAAAAGGAAGAGCAAAACAACAGCAAATGTAGCAGAAGGCAAGAAATTATTAAAATCTGAGCAGAAATCAATGAAATTGAAACAAAAGAAACTATTGAAAAAATTAACAAAACTAAAAGTTGGTTCTTCGAAAAAATAAATAAGATCGACAGACCTTTAGCCATGCTAACGAAGAGAAGAAGAGAGAGAACTCAAATTACTAACATATGGGATGAAAAAGGCAATATCACAACAGATGCTACAGAAATACAGAAGACAATTAGAAATTATTTTGAAAACCTATATTCCAATAAAATAGAAGATAGTGAAGACATTGATAAATTTCTTAAGTCATATGATTTGCCCAGACTGAGTCAGGAGGATACACACAATTTGAACAGACCAATATCAATGGATGAAATTGAAGAAGCCAGCAAAAGACTACCAACCAAGAAAAGTCCAGGACCGGATGGGTATACAGCGGAGTTTTACAAAACCTTTAAAGAAGAATTAATACCAATACTTTTCAAGTTATTTCAGGAAATAGAAAAAGAGGAAGCTCTTCCAAATTCATTCTACGAGGCCAACATCACCCTGATTCCGAAACCAGACAAAGACACCTCAAAGAAAGAAAACTACAGACCAATATCTCTAATGAACCTAGAAGCAAAAATCCTCAATAAAATTCTGGCGAATCGAATACAAAAACACATCAAAAAAATTGTGCACCATGATCAAGTAGGATTCATCCCTGGGATGCAAGGATGGTTCAATATACGGAAATCAATAAATGTTATTCACCACATCAATGGACTTAAAGAATGACATTATTTATTACCTTAATTTATAAAAATTAAATATTAAATAATAGTTTAAAGTCAACTTTTATTTTACTTTTCTAGTCTCAATCACTTTTTTGGATAAAGAAAATCATCATTTTGAATTTGTTGTACATTCTGAATTTTTAATGATTTGGGTAAAGATGGCTAGGATGTAGGTTTTTAAAAAATTTCTAGTCATTGAGAGTTTTATCTAGCTGGTGATTTTTATACCTATACGCATTTTTAAAAATATTGGTTGTTGGCTGGGGCTTAGCTCTAATGGTATACATCTGCACCATGGAAATTGGAAAACTGAAAATCTGGGCATTGTCTTCTTTTGGAGGCTTGTTCCTAGAATATCAGTGGGTTTTTCTTACCTGGAAACATTATTGGCATTTCTTTTAGGAAAATTCATCCTGTGCAGTTTTCCTACCCATGTGAAATTTCTGACACCTCTGAGAGCTGCCCCAGTGAAGACCAACAGCAAACCCTATTTACTGAATCCAGTAAAAAGGGCTCCACAATATTCAAATGCTCCTAGAAAGAGATTTACAAATGAACCCTACTCTTACAGGGATTCCCACGCCATATCTGACAGTACAGCTGTGACTGCTTTTAGTTTGGGTCAGAACTTCGATCAGAAATATTGTGATGATTTAGTTTTAGAAAAATAAACTGAGACCAATTGATCAGGGACTTGTTTAACGACTATTTAACTTCTTGGTCATCCTGTTGATCTGCTTACGGAATGTTGAGATACAGAAAAGAGGGAAACCAATCAGGAAGGCTTGATGTGTATCTGTTGTTTTGCAAACCAATAGCATTTACTTGTCCTCTGATAACCCTACACTTCAGTGCCCTCCAGACCAGAGCTGTACCACCCAGTATGGAGGCCAGAAGCCACCAATGACTTCCACAGCTCACGTGAGGGCAGAGCTGTTGAGAGACTCAGTTTGAAATTTCCATGTACTGAAAGAGTAACATATGATCTCCAACTTTGAACTTTCACTCCAAATTTAACTAAAATGTAAAATATCTCTAGCCAGTATTTATATCAAGATACTGAAATGAAAGTATTAGATATATTTAGTTACGTAAATAAAAATTACAAGTCATATATCGATTTCACCCATTTCTTTTTACTTTTTTTTTAAGGTGGCTACTAAAACCTTTTAAATCACATATGCAGCTCACATTATGTTTCCATTAGACAGTGTTGCTGAAGGGGAAAAAAAAATCTCCTTTTCATTGCTAGCCCCTGCAGTTCTGTTTTTCATAGTTCTCTTCTAGCTGTGGAGGTCCACAGTGACTGCAGCTTGGTTAAACAGAAGTCCATTTCATCATTTTAGAGGAGGTGGACAGGCCCCGCTTTCAACCCATAAGAGTGAGGCACCGGATTTTAGCTCCAACTGCTGGGAAGAATAGCTCCATTTTCTGGGCTTCCTAGACTTGGTAGCAGCTCTGTTACCACCTTAAAGACAAGGACAGGATGAAAATGAAACCCACCCAGGAATGCAGAGCCACACAGTATAGATTGGCCCCTAGAGTCCAATCTACCTGTTGGTAATTCAGTTACCTTTAGTAATATAGACCTGTGTGGCTCAAGCCTGCTTGGCTTAAAATTCCGTGCTACACGAAAGCCAAAAATCCCTCGTGGGCACAAAGGCTACAGCATTAACAGAGACAGGACCTATTTGAGAACTGGAGCTCAGGGAAGGAGTACTGGGATTAAAGCATATGAAGTCCAAGGCACACTGGAGGAACATGGCCCTGGCTGGACTTAATGAATACAAGTGGAAGGCAGTAAAAAGTGAAAATCATTAAACAACAACAAGAAGGAACTAGCCTTGACCAAGTCTGTTGGAAGCAGGTAGGTGGACTTCACAGTTCCATCGCACAGTGTCAAGGATAATGAAAGTCAGACATTGATCGAAATTCCATCTCGGCCACTAATTATTTATTTGATTTCTGCCAGTTACTTGGGATCTTGGAACCACAGAATCTGCATCTTAAAAATTGGGATCTGAAATAATTGTCCTATTGATTTGATAGGAGGAGGAAGCCACCAAGCACTGAGGATGGACACTGTGTTCAATATATAGAGAAATCTACCATCACGGAGACAATCATTTTTTAGATAGGTACTAAAGATTAAATTCTGAGAAGATTTTAAAAAATCCTCAGTCCTTAATCTTTGACATTCTTCCTCAAAATGTAAAACATAAGTATCTTCTAGCAACCAAAGAGCATGATTTTAATCTGTATATTTGTAAGAGTTTATATTTTCCAAATTATGAAATTAAAACAGCTTCAAATTTTCAGTGTTTTTGAAATTATTTTTCCTAGGTTGAAGATAATGTAGTAATTTTTTAAAAAGTGTAAATATGTTAAAAGATAAGCCTCTTAAAGTGAGAAACTCATCTTTAAGCTTTTGTGTGCTTTGTTACAACTCTGTGCTTCTTTCATACTTCAGAAATCTAGGAAGCATGAATCATTGACTTATTGATATTACTTGATTATTAATTGACTGTTGATTAGTTTAATTAGCATGTGATATTGAACTTGTTTGAAATTTACTTTTTTTCTAATTATATGCTGAGCTCAAATGCTCAATTACTTAATTGTCAGCATTTCAGAATGAGTATTTTTAGTTTTGTATGTGACCTTTCATCCATTCTTAATTTAGTCTTGATAAGTAAAGGCTAATGTAAAATTAGTGAAATCAGGAAGAACATATATTGAATATGTTCTTATGTATACATATATAGAAACATACTGTTAGCAACTAACATATATGCAATGTTACTGAAGATTGCTTTTAATAACCAATCACCCAACTCTGCTTCTCTTATGAAAATGACTCAAGTTCATGGCTCGGTCACTATTTGTGCCTATTGCAGACTGGTTTTGAGTGAAGTGAAAATATTTTCTGTTTAGCCAGGTACCTTCTGACATATAATCTTTTATTAGGTCTTATGTTCTTATTTTTGTTAACTCATAATTCATTTCAAATGAAATTCAAGGAGTTTTCCGTGCCTCTGTAATCTTGAAGTATTTCGAAATTTAAACAATTATTAGCCTCTAGATTTTTAAAGTCTATTTTTGAAATTATAAAGATAACATAGGAAAAGACATTTGATGGCTGTGCTTTATTATTTACTTCTGTCCTCCGATTGACTTAAATATTCAAAATTTTTTTTGCGAAATGTTTGATCTTCTCTCTTCCATCTTGGTAGGGCCCTGTGGAGTTGACCACTTGGAAGGAGACAGAAGTTGATCTTTTTTATTTTTTTTTTATTGAATTAGGGTTAATTGGAATAAGAGAAGCTTTCTTGTGATAGAACTTTCTCATAGGGACCCCAAAATGAGGTTGAAAAAAATGAGTCCCTTGAAATGTACTGGATATAGTCAACTCAAACACAAGTGATTGAACAAATAGAGTTCCTACACTTGACACCAACAAAAACATTACCTAGTGGGAGAAAGAAAGATAGGTCCCTCTAATTGTATAATAGTGGAAGGGTACTTGCATAATTACAGGTCTTCGGTGACAGCTGCAGGCAATGTCCGCTATCTAGCACTGCAGGCGGTAATTTACCCAGGCACTTCCCATTCATTTGAATGGAGAGCTGTGGGGGGTGGCCCTTCCGAATCCTATATAATTGCAGACATTTTAAGTAACTATCATCGAAGATTTCTCATTTTAATATTGTGTAAAAATACAACTTATTTTTTTTCAACCGGACTTGCCTGCCCTACAGAGCTTTTAAATGCTACACTTAACTGATTAGCCTCCTTACATTTTTATTCTGAAATCATTCCTTTGTTATTTTCATATTCTAAGGCACGCGTGATGGGTAACAACAAGATCTCTTTGGTGGAGATTAGGTTTAACAAAACTGTTGGGTAAAATCTTGTCTTTTCATTAACATTCCTAAAGGTAGTAAGTGCAGTAGCATAAAAAAGTGAGATGTCAACTACAGTTTGAGTTCAGTTGTAGCTTTTCAAACTGACTTCAGTAGTCACTTTATTTGAAAACATTTTCCGAATGATTTTGGTATCTGCTTACTGAACATGGAAGTCTCTCCTCTGTAATCTTAATCCGAGCAAACTCAAGGACTAGGGAAGGGGACAGTGAAGCCGCTGGCTGAAGACTTCAGGGCCACCACACAAAAAGGGTTCAGGAGAGGACCTTAGCCTCCTACTAGAAAGAAAGCCCTTTGTCGTATTTAATGCACCGTTCTAGAAGACAACCAACTAAGCAAGGTAGCATCTTTATTTCCTAACATAGAGGCAGTTAAAAACATCAAAGAAAAGGGTATAGAAGAGAAAAAAAAAAAGATTTATTTTTCGCCATGAACCAACTCAAGTCACATTTCATCTGCTTTCTACGGGCTACCTGAGTCTTCAGAGTTGGAACTGATTGCCTCACGCTCTGGTTTCCCAGAACAAAATGAATCTACATCATAATCGGTGTGGTGTTAGAAATGTGTGATACAGATGCTGGTGAAACGCAGAGGCTTGGGGCTCCTCAGTTGTGTTGCACAGTAAGCCTGGAGTTGCTGGATTCTGGAAAATTCAGGGCATCACAGTGCCATGGACAGTGCCCAGAGAACCTGGGCAGTGGCTATCTGCCAAGCAGTACAGAAGTACATGACATTCCAGCAACCAATAAGGACACATGAGGCAGGATCTATTTATTATTCATCTTCATATTCCCAACTGGCAGAGCACAAGTTCTTGGAAACTCAGTAAGTAGTCTTTGAATTAATGCACTTTTAATCAGAAAAAAAAAACACCCTATGTGAATCTAAATATTATCAGTGTATGTTTTAATTAAAGTTCTGTCCCTATGATTTCCCTACAATAGGAGAAAATGAATGATTTCAAAACAGTGTGGAGAGATGAGAACATTCCAGCCAAAGGACTTAGGTTGGCCAAGGAAACTTTGATTACTAATTCCATCTAGCAGTGTCTACTCTTGCAGCTGAACAGATGCCGAAGAGATGGGAGTGAGATGAAGAAAGCAAAGTCAATTATTTTCACAGATGTGATGTCCTGTTATGAATTAAATAAAACAAGGACACTTTGGAATGTTTTCAGTTTTATTCTCTGGATGTTTCTCATGTTTTCTTTTAGCCAGAAATCAGTGTTCTTTTCGTTTTCTTCTTGTTTACTGGCCTGTTGGTTCCTATTTAGTGGAAGAGAAGGATGAACGTTTCTGGGGAAAAAAAAAATTAAGATTAGAGCGAGGAAACAGTTCCAATAATGATAAATTCTACCAAACACAAAAAGTTCTCTATTTTTTTTAAATCTCTAATTAATGGGAGTACAGACAACAATCTCCAAATGATAGGCTGTACACAATAAGGATTGTTTTGCATAGTTTTTCAACAAGCTAAATGATGCAATGAGGGGTGATTTAGATATTGGAGTTGGGGGTGAGATGGAGACGCTGAACAGGGACATCTTGACAGCAACTGAGATGGCTGAGGTTCCTCTTGCCATGGATTACGTCACTCTAATGAGGCTGGGAACAAAGCTTGAACAAATCATAAGTCTCACTCCAGTTCATTACAAAATATGAATTTTGTGTTTTGGCTCATGAATGTGGATTTCTGCCCTCCCTGAGTTAAAGGCACACTAGGCTGATTTCTTTCAGACCTACCTGCTCCCCGCATGGCGGCCATCACCTCTAGGTTTCCAATAACAGTGAACACATAGTAGGTATGTTATTGTTTTCATTCCTAATTGAATTTAGCCTTGAATGCATTTTAGGAAATTCTGGAATTGGTCTTCATTCTTCCATGCTCTTTCCTTTCTTTTTTCCTTCCTTTTGTTCTTTCATTCCTTCCTTCTGTAGTGTTATCAAGGCCTAATTGATACCAGACTACACCCAATTACATTTGGTATTTTGAAGTCGATTATTCCAAAGACTTTCCTGAGTCCATCTGTAATCACTGTCTTACTTCTTCTCCACGGCCCATCGGAAAGGAGCCATTGACCTGCTATGAACGTTTTCTTATTTTGATGGTTTAGTGCCATAGATCCTGATTTCTGTGAAGAAATTGGAATGTGAAGTTTACTTTTCACACATTTAGTGTGCAGGTGGATTGATTATCTGCAGTAAACAGAATAACACCGATGCCAATAAACTGCATACATCACCTCAGCTAAAAAGGGCAAAAATAAATACACTGCTTTCATAACGAGAGTGACCATTTTATAATTGTGGAAAAGTGATGTTTTATACTGAATGTGTTTAATGAATGAAAAACAGATTCTGTTATCACAAGTTTAAAGCCACCTTCAGCAAAAACAAGGCACTAAGCAACTCATCATGACCTTGTCTCTAAATAAAATACAAAAACAGGCTGGGGATGTGGTTCAGTAGTTGAGTGCCCCTGAATTCAATCCCTGGTACCAAAATAAAATAAAAAAGTCCAAATTGGAAGCCTTCGGATAAGATATTTATTTGGAGATCAGGGTATGATAGGGAAGCTAGAGGAAATATTCACCCTCTGAAATCTGGGTTTAGAATTGGTTGCTATTAAATTTTCAAGAACTTAGAAAGGTGGTGTAGAGGACCCTTCATGTTTAAAATTCTTTCCTCTTTCTCTCTTCCTTACTTTGGGATTTGGGGCCCGTAATGAAATCAAGTACTTTCTGGTGTGTATTTAAGTGATTGCACCAACACGTGACATGCTTCCAACAATGAAGTAAAACCTGGAGCCTTTCTGTTCTACCCAGGAGTGTGGCAATCCAGCTTCATGTGTCTCCCTGTGTAGGCATTTGGGAAGAAATAGAATGGAAATAGAATTTTGTTGCTAAATTTTAGTTTCTATATCTGTAAAAATAAAGATAATACTTAGGAACTTGTATCCAGGAAAAAAGGACATAGGTAATAGGATTTGCCACATACTATACAACACTTAGAATGTGGGTCACTGTTAGTAAAAGCCTTTATGTTGTAATGATGTTTGAATCAAAATGTACACATATTTCCCAATCTACTTTCCCTTTAGAAAATGGCTATTGATTTTTTTTTTGACTCTGGAAGGTAGAGCTGTATCTGGTCAAAAAGTCTCCTGGACTGGCAGGGTATTGAGTGAGCTGCCTGAAGCAGCCAGGAGAGGGTTGCTTCTGATTAGAACTGACATCTAAGACTTCTCAAAATGAGTTCCTTCCCCGCCTGCTCATGCACTCCACTTTATAGTTTATAGAATTGCAAACCTGTTACTTAAAATAGCAATGAGTCTACATTTACAATCTGCTGACAATCGATACAGTTAAGAATAATTAAAAGTTCAGGCACTACTAATTTCCTCATGAGGTGTCCTGGAAGCAGTAGAGCTACAGGCAGTTGGAATAATGCTAATTTATTATTGGTCTGAGAACGGATGCTCCATCTTGAAATGCTTCTCGCCCACGAGGAGGTAAGTACAGAAATCGGGAGTGACGTGGAACTGCGTGATACATCATTGAACAAAAGTTACACAGAGCAGAGCAAGAGTGGCCGGTCCTTCGACATGGTAATTCCTGAGCCACTGATTTCAGAGGAAATTTTTGTCTGTAGGTAACAATTTATGTGGTCTGACTTCTTGGGAACTGTGTTGCCCTCAAAGCTTTCCCTAAACACCTGTTATAAAATCAGATTTTATAATTAGAATTTCATCCTTAAGATTATATAGTTTAAACTGATCAAAATTTAAGATGCTTTTATGATAATGCGAACATTTCTGATGAAAGTTATTGAAAAACTACTATGTGAATTTTTAAAAAACAATATTATTAGATTGCAAAATACCTTTCCTTATCATGAAGGCCACTCAGAGGCCTGATAAGCAAATGTTAGCAGAGAACAGAAAGGTCCTGAATGTGTGTGTGTGTGTGTGTGTGTGTGTGTGTGTGTGTGTGTTGGGGAGATGGGGACTTAAGAGAATTCCAAGTCAAACTCAAAGTGACTTTTTGTTTTGCCCTGTGTGCATCTCCTTAAAGGTCTGTCTGTAGGACTACTTTTAGTTCACTTGATGTGTTTTCTTTCAGATTCTGTACAGTCTGCAAGCCCAATGGAGGAGGCAGGAGTCAAAGTGAAGCTGCATGTCTCCTCTGATGCCTCCGAGTGGGAGCTGCGTTTCTTCTACCTGAGCCTCACCACTTCTTCATTGTGTGAAACTGTGCATCCCTGGTTTGCTTGGAGACGTCTCATTTCCTGCACGTTCTAGGGAGAGAGTTCTACGTGGAAATGTACTGAACTATCAGAATAGCAAAGAGCAAAGGAAGTTGTGTATTCTGGATGAGTTATTTTAGTTCAAATATTACATATTTCCTCTTTTTCTCTTGAGAATGTTTTCTTGATATTTGGGGCAGAATTTTGAGATGATTAGAGAAAACAAACAAAGCCTCACGATCCTCTAAATAAGGATATCTTTTAGGAGGATTTAAAAATATTTTCTAATTTCTTCTGATTTATTTTATGAATTTAGACTGTCTAGATAGGCCAGAACATTCTTTTAAAGTTTATTTCCCATTGGCTTATAATTATAATATTGTTATTGGGTTGACCTTGCTCGGAATATTTTAATGATTTAATATTTAGTGTTAATGGACAAAACTCTGGTACTAAAGTCAAGGCATCTATCTGATGCTAAGGGCTAGAAAGAAAGTTACCTAATTGTAAACATAGGTATCTATGCTATGTGAGGTTTTCACACAACCTTTCCATAATTAATGGCAATGCCCAATACTGATTATGAAATAAAGGAATTTGTGGTTTTTGCTCTATTGAAAAATCAAAAGAGAGATTAATAGCTTACTACTCAAAAGGTTCATGAAAATAATACAGGATGCTGGGCACCTTTTTCAGCACATATTATTAAAAAATGCAAAAGGTTGATATGGATCAAGAAATATGGAATATACATATTTGTTGTGTAATATGGTTAATTTACTTCTTGACCATTTAGGCAAAATGTGGTGATCTTAAACAACTTCACAGATGTGTGAAGCATACTGCTAATAATTAGGGGAAAATGGGGAGGTTATTTCTTATGTGACACCAGCTACATAACTTTGACCAACTTATTTAGTCTCTCCTGGTTTTTCTTTCCTTCTTTCTTTGTGGTACTCTGATTAAACCAGGGGTTCTTTACTATTGAGTAGTGTCCCCAGCCCATTGTATTTTATTTTGAAACAGGATCTCTCCAAATTGTCCAGCCTGTCCTTAAACTTGGGATCCTCCTGCATCAGCCTCCCCAGTAGCTGGGATTACAGATGTAGGCCACTGGGCCCACCTATATAATTTAGTTTCAATGAAACTTACCTTCAAATAAATATCAATTGACACTATTTATTGAGTGCTCCCTTTGTATCAAAAAGTGGCCTAGGTTCTCTTTACATAATAATTCAGTTAATCTTTACAATATATGAGGTAATATTTTTGCCCTATCTTGTAAAAGAATAGTAAGTTAAAAATGACTTGACCAAAGGTACTCTGCTAACTGGGAACAATGTGGAAATTTGTCCTTCTGGCTCTAGAGCACCACCTGGAGAGTGTGTTAGCGCACAGTTCGGGCCCCACCCTGAATCTCCATGCAGTTTGGGTTTGAGCCTGCTCAGGTGCAATTCACGCTGCTGTCCAGAGACCACCAGGTGAGAACCACCATATTGTCCTTTCTGCCTGCTGCCCCAGGATTTGGATCATCCATGAATTCTTTCAGAAGTGCTCATTCAAATTAATTAAATCACATTCTATAGAAACGTTTTCAATATCAGCCTTCATATTTCAAAAACAGCTTAAGTTCAGTTAAAATGAATTCCTGTCTTTTGCTTTAGATCCTCGAGAAACTTTAAATCAATTATAATGAAAGAATTGCCTTATTTGAGCCAAAAGATAAAGTGATTATGTGATAATTTGTCCTCTTACCTACATGCTTACCATTATTTGATTCAAACTAGCACTTCCACATTTTTTATCCCTCTTTGGGAACGCTTTAGTTTCCAGTTTATATGCTAATTTATGTGGTCAGATTTTAATCTTTACCCCATTTTCTTATTTTTTAGTTTCTTTAGAGAAACAAAATCACTTTACCTTTCACGCATAATCTATATGGTTGACAAGAGTCTACTGATAGTCTCCTAATTATATTTTTTGATTGTGTTTAATTTTCCTTGGATATTCTTTATCAAATAAAAGTCATATTTTAGACAGTTTAAAAGAAGATAAATATCGAGTCAGAAAGCTAACAGAACAATGTGATAAGAAATATGAAAATATAAATCAAGAACAGAACCTACAGAAAATAAGGTAAAACAATTCAAAAATACAAAATTATATGTTTAAGAGGTTCTTTGTGTATTGTGTGTGTTACTTCAGAACACAATGTGCTTCTGTGTTTTCAAGAGCTATCATATAAGCTGTGGAACACTGTACACTGAATATTTTTTTCATAAGATTTCATGATAAATTTCAGTTCATTTTAAAGTGAGACACTTTGATAGACAGTTTCAAAATACAAATAAAGTACATAAAAGGAAATGAATGAAATGGTAATGCTAATATGGGTTGGTTCCACTAATGTTTAAGGTTTTTTCTGGTTGAGGATCCAGCAGAAATATCCTCCTCAGGATTGTTTGCCTTATAAAGCATCTGACGGCTTGGAGCCAGGATCAGGGAGAGAGATTCGGAACACAAGAAGGATGTGCATTGGAATGGTCAAGGAGGAAAAAAAGAATGAAAGATAAAATGCGTGAAGGCAGCAAGTCTTAATTAAAACCACTTTTCTATCTTTATGAAGGCACAGGATGCTCATAGATGAAAGCCAGGCTGCTTGTTTTATTAGTTGCCTAACCAATCAACACCATCCTAGAAGCAGCAACTGTATAAACACACAGCCTCTAGTGAAGGCTTTGTAGGGCCACCTGCACTCTGATCTAAAGTGAACCCGAGTGACATTTCAAACATTCTCATGAGAAGCTCTCTATTTTCTCAGGACATAGCATTCCACATTGCCCATAAGATGATTGGAATATCGTCAGCAGCATTTTCTTAGACCAGGAGGTGCAGCCCAGTGTTTTTGAATCATCCTTAGGGGAAAAAAAATGTGCATTCTTATTTTTGACAAAGCTCTGACATCATGCTGTTACTATGTCAAAAAGGATATCTAAGGATTTACACTCTGTTTCTGACAATTATTATGGCTTATGTTCCTGGTCCATATTATTTCTATTTCTCTTCCTCCTCCTTCTCCTCCTCCTTTTCCAAACTAGAGTAGTGACTCAAAGTTGTGTTTTGATGTGAAGTTCAGCTTCTTGTATAGTATAAGAGTTGTGCAAACTAGTTGTATCTTTGTATAAACCCCAGGGGAAAAATGTGCTTAAAATAATTGGTTGAACTTGTAAATAGAGTTTTTTCTCTTTGCAGTAAAACAAAGGTGCTATCTATTTGTTACTGCTAAATAGCTTAGGTTAATTGGAATTTTTCATTGCTACTGATTTATAAGAAGTTTTAAGATAAAAGTAACTACCAATTACTGAACACTTTATGCCAAGTAGTGTGGTAAGTTTTTAATCCACCAACTCAGAGGATGTTCATCAAAGCATTGAGAGGTGAATGCTGTCACAATTTTATGAGGAAACTCCAAGTCAGAGGAGTTACAGAACTTTCCCCCAACAACCAACAGGTGGCTGAGTGTGACCTTGAACCCAATTCTGACTCCAAAGCTTGAGTTCAAAGGGTATTTTTTTTCTCCCACTCACTACTATTCCCAATAGGTACATGCTAACTATTGAGTTGATTATCTAATTATTGAACTTTGACCTTTTTTGGTGAGATGAATTATGTGGAAACATCTATCTGTAGTTCTAAAAAAATTCCACAGCCATTAATGAAAATGAAATCCAGGAGTGAATTAAATGGTGATGATTCATAAATTTGTCTTCATCCCTATACATAGATTTTCATCTGAGGCCACTGTGATTTTCTTAAGTATTACATAAAATATATTCTCTCAATTGTTTAAAAATGCTTTTTACATAAAAATTTATTATTTTAAGTTACAAATTGACATGTATGTTAATGGAGAGGTTGTGCATTAATAAAAAATAGAAGTTACTAAGAGTAGATATTAAATGTAGATATTAAGTGTAGACATTAACTCATTGATTACCAATCCATCAATAGCAACTTAATCATAAGCATCAGGAATACAGTAGCAAACAGAATAGATGCAAAGAGCTTTCATAGAACTTCTGCTCTAGAAGAGGACACATGTGAAAGTAACCAATTGTAGAAATAGTTAATTTGATAAATTCCAGGGAGTGGAAGTGCATTGTACTTGATAACATCCAATCCCACCCCCCGCCTGGGGTGGGGGTGGGGTCTGGAAAACTCCTATGAGGAAGTGGTATTAAGTTGAAATATGAAAAAGAAGAAGAGGTTAGTTGGCAAAGGGAAAAAGATAAGAGAGGACAGAAAAAGTTTTACCCTATTTAATTATCTTCACAGATATTTATTGTTACCATCATGGAAGGAAAGGGTTTGTGGGAAGGATATAACCTTATAAAATTTGGGGTGGGGGATTAATAAAAAGAGTAGAAAAAATATCTACTTGTACAAAGTTTTAGAGAAACAAATCCTTATGGAAATGTCGCATAATATAAGCTTCATTATCTTTATGGTAAGTGCTCCAGGTGATCATTCTATTTTATTTTATTTTTTTATTTTTATTTTTTAAAGAGAGAGTGAGAGAGGAGAGAGAGAGATTTTTTTTAAATATTTATTTATTTTTTTAGTTCTTGGCAGACACAACATCTTTGTTTGTATGTGGTGCTGAGGATCGAACCCCGGCCGCACGCATGCCAGGCGAGCGCGCTACCGCTTGAGACACATCCCCAGCCCTCATTCTATTTTATAGATAAGGAAACTTGAGAAAGTAAAGGATGAAATCAGTATTGAATACGGGTCTTTTTGCTTCCACAATCCATATTGCTAGCAAGTCTCTTATACTTTGTCAATCCAGAAATTACGTGAAAAGCTTAGGCTATTTTATTTTTGTGTTTACTTTCAGATAGTTCTGAACAATTGAAATAAAATATTGGGCTATTATAATGCATGAATAGAACCATAATATAAAAATCAACAATTTTATAAAAGTATGGATTCTAAAATGTAACAAAATTTACACATAAGATTTAATGAGAAACAGAAAAAGAATGGAGATTTCCGGAGGCTCTGAAGAAAGGCATCCTGATGTATGTGACCCAGGGCAGTCTGGGTTTGGCCGATTCAGGAAATCAAGAATCATGCCTACAACCTTAACAGCTCTCTAATAATGTGATCCAGGAGGAAAACCTCAAACATTCTCCTACTCATCATTTTGGGAACCAGTGAAAAACAAAACCAACAGAGATCATGGACGACGTGTTAAAATATTTCCTATTCTCAGTCCATTCTAAAAAGATTAAGCAGGAGCCACCTTGTGTTACTTGTGTATGTGTATGGTGGCTGGCACACCCGACTTAGTGGGGGGGAGTTCATGGAATTCCCTTGCACACCACTACAGTGTGCTTATTCTTCTGTCTACTCCCAGCACTCCTTAAATATTGGACTATGACTGAAATTCCCTTTGCTGGTGGCACATTTTTAATCCACTATTGAGAAAAAGGCTTAAAATATAAGTGCTGGAAAGCTAATTTATGAAACATGGTAGCTGAAGCTCAAACTATCCTTACCAGAGATAGTCCATCCTTTCAGGAATAATTGAGAACAATAGTATCAGGGAAAGGACGAAGGGGGACTGATTCTGGGAAGACAGGGATACAAAGGATGGGACATAAACAAATCTTGCATTCCATGAGTCACAAGTGTACCCAGAATTTTCATGTTCATTCACATATGTGTGATATACTGACAAGCTGCAGGTACAGATATTTTGGGCAATCATGATGACAGCTGTGTGCTGTGGGTTTGGAATGCTTTTGAGTCTTACTGATATAACTAGCTACCTCCATAAGTTATGGATTCTCTCCTTTCCCCTCTCCCCACTTTTTTTTTCTTTTTTAAAGAAAGAGTCAATCACATCTTTTTATCCTCAGAGAATACAATCAAAAGCAACAATCTTCAAATTCAGATTGACCAACAAATTTCAACGTCGGATACATTAAAATGAATCCACATTGAGACACATGCTGGCAAATTTACAGAACGCCAAGGAAAACTGGTAGATAATAAAACAAACAAACAACAACAACAACAACAAAACACCATACCTGAAAGAAAAGAAAAACCACCTCTAAAGGAATCGTTCATCAATAGCCATTCTGGAAGTCAGAAGACAGAGGAAGATGGTCTCCAAAGAGCTGAGAGGAAACAACTGTCAACCTGAATCTCCAGCAAAAAAATATCTTTCAAGAATAAGAACAAAATCAAGACATTTTCAAATAAATAAAACCTGAGAGTTTACTACCAGGAGACTCTCATTTAAAAAAAAAGTTCTAAAAAGATGCTTTAGGAAGAAGAGAGATTCAGTTTAGATTGCAAAAAGAAGCACTTGAGTAATCATACTTAATACCATTGGATAAAACAGCAATGATGTTTTTTTTAATGTAATGTGCATATTTGTAACATACAATTAAAAATCTGATTTTACACATTTGTCAGTCCCTCTTGGACTTCCAGTGGGTTCACCCTGATCCTCCGCACTGCTCCCTTCCCTTGTCTTCACCTCTGCAGCTTGAGCATGATAAACATCCCTGGGTATGCCCTCCCCTCTGCTGCCTTTGCCAACTTCCTTCCCTTTCATGGCAAAGTCAGTAGACAGTTAAAATCCTACTCACCACTTTCCCCCATCCCCATCTCTGAAGCTCAATGGCTGGAGAAAAACAAATTGCTGTGCTGATTCGTGCTGGTTTTAAACTGACAACCTCGGAAGGGACTTCAACACTGCCTGGTGATTACACTTCATATCACATCCTGTTGCTCTACCCTGTCTTAGCTGCCCATTGATCCTTTCTCTTCAACACCTCCTGCCCAACCTCAGTCCTGCTGCTGATGCAGCTCTTTATGCAACTGGGAAAATTAAAGCCTTTTAAGGAAAATACTTCACACGTTTCTATCATTAAAAATCACCTTCTCTCTTATTACCATTGATGGGCTATATAGCCTCCCTTACAAAGCCACCCTCTCCCCTTAGCTAGATTTCTTTCTCTTACCTTCAGAAGGTAAGAGAATCACTCCAACTTTTTTTTTCCCCTCTACATCACAATCCTGAATCATTTTGGTCATAGAGAAACATCTTATTTCTCCCACCAAAACAAACAAAGAAACAAAAAGCAATACATTAAACTGGGCTTCATTTCCCTGACCAACTATCACCATTCATTTTTATTTTAATTCACAAAGTCTTTAAAAGAACTTAATATATTTCTGTCTCCACTTCTCCACACATCTTCTTGATTTAAAAGGGGAAAAATGCACATATTGCAAGTATATCTTGATGATTTTTCAAAAATTGGACATACTCATGAAAATAATAACCAGACTATGACTTTTCCAGCACATCAGAGATCTCCTCCATGTGTCCCTGCAGAAACAAGTCCAAATGGTTAATTTGCCTGACTTTTAACATGACAGGTTAGCTGCGTTTTGATTTTTTTTAGATGCATGGAGCTGTAGAGAACATAATCTTTTGTATCTACCTTCTTTTGCACGTTTTGTTAGTGAGATAGACATCTTATTACTTCTGAATAATATATCCATTCTCTTTTTCCTGCATTTTAGTATTTTTCATTCAGCTCTCTACCAGTGGTGTTATCAAGACACAAATAACATCATATTGTTGAATTTACTTGTCCCATATTATCCTATATGGATTACTTGATCTCCCACTTAGTTATCTTTATATATCTGCTGTTGTGGGAAATTCAAATTTATATATATATATATATTTGGTACCATGGATTGAACTCAGGGCATTCAACCACTGAGCCACACCTCCACCTCTATTTTGTATTTTATTTAGAGACAGGGTCTCATTGACTTGCTTAGTGTCTTGTTTTTGCTGAGGCTGGCTTTGAACTTGCAATTCTCCTGTCTCAGCCTGCCAAGCCAATGGGAATACAGGAGTGAGCTACCGCACCCGACTTCAGATTTTTATTTGCAATTTTGTATTCAACAGCTCTACTTGGATGTCTTACATAATAAACACAACAGCTACAAAATTGAGTTTCTAATTTTACTCCTCAATACCTTATCTACCTGAAGCCTTTTCCTTCTCATTTGATAGCAACTTCTTCTTCTTTTTTTTTTTTTTCTTCCAGGTCCTCAAAGTGAAATGTGAGTTGTACCTTTCTCTCACATCCCACCTAACCTATCAGTGAATTCATTCACTTTTATTCAAAGCATGTGTAGCTGACCTACCAGGTTGGGACCAGGATGATCCAGGGCTTGGGTGACTAATACAGCCTCTTTCTTATCACTCTCTGCCCTTGACCCCATCCCAGAAGTGTTCTCAAAACATTTGGGTGAACTTTAATTATAGCATAGATTTGTGCCCTTTTCAAAAAATAAACGTATGCATCATCTCTTGGGGAAAAAAGTGATAAATGCAAGGTTTTTCCATGTTATTGTATACAGTAATAGTTTATCCTCATTGAACAAGAGCTTTCCACTTTATTGATATACCCAATTTATTTATAAATTCTATCATCACCAAATATGATTGCATCGTATAGACTTTGACTATTGGGCTTTTATGAAAATTCTTATATTCATTTTGTGCATATAAATATGCTTTTTTAAAAAAGGAAACCAGAGAGGGGAAGTTAATTTATTTTAGGACAGTAATCAATGTCCTAAAATAAATATGCTTTTGTCATGGATATAAAACTAGAAATAAAATTGCAGAACTGTTAGGTCATCATACTTATTCAACTTTAATACATAATGCCCAAGCATTTTATAAGTTGCCTTTTAATTTGCACTTCTACCAGAATTAGTAATAGTTCAAGTATTATTCCATACTCCCAAGCATAGTTTTGTAGAATTTTTTTTTCTATTTTAGTCATCTTGGTGTTTTAAGTTCTTTCTTTCTTTTCTTTGTCCCATTTCTCTCTCTCTCTCTCTCTCTCTCTCTCTCTCTCTCTCTCTCTCTCTCTCTCACACTCTCTCTCTGTTGCTGGGGTCAAATCCAGCCCCTTTTTCATGCCAGGCAAGCACCAAATCTTCTACTCTGAGCTACACCCCAGCTTGGGTTTTACTTTGTATTTCACTATTCACATGCTTACTATTCACACTGTTACTAAGGGTCTGTTCAAATCTTTTGCCCCTTGTTTTGTAATAAAATCTTTATCTTGTTAATTTGTATATTCTGGATAAATGTTCATGTCTCATTTAAGTATTAAAAAATCCTATTGCGAGGATTATTGTTTTATAATCTTAATGGTAATTTGATAAACAAATTTTGATTTCCATGGAGAATACTTACCCATTTTTCTCAACCAATGTTAATTTCTCGTTCTTATTTATGCTCTGCTTAAATAAATTTTTCCTATCCAGTTATCATGAAGGTTTTCTCTGAGATGCCTTTTATGTTTACAAACCACTTTGATTTTCACATTATGTGAAGCAGAAGTCAGTGCTCTTCTTCTAATGTAAGTAAACTTTATTTTTCTCAAAGTACTGCAATAACAATTTTCTTATAATTTAAGTAATGTCAGCTTGTGGTTCAGTTTCTAGGATCAAATTTATTCTACTATTTAATTTAAGTTCAATGTTATATGTGGGTAGAAAATATATCTCAACAATCCTATGGCCATCATACCAGGAAAAATACATTTTTTTCTTATAAAGAAATACTTTGTATATAAAATCCTGGAGTGACAATGAAAGATAAAACATACCATGTACACAGTAACAAAAAGAAAAAAAAATAGCTACAAAGTATTACACAATGGTTCAGGCATTTGGATACTTTTTCTTTTGTTCACATTGTCCTTTTTTTTTTTTTTTTGTGCAAATACCTAGCTGTCTTAACCAAACTTTGTAATGATTCTTAATTTCTGAAAGTGTAATTCTCCCTGCTCTTTTATCATCAGGCTTGTCCTGGCTTTAGGGGCTCTTCTAGTTTCCAAATACATTCCAGAACCTATTCATCAGTTTTCATGCATGTGCCATCTTAGAGAAATCTGACTGGGATTCTTGATAATATAACACATACACTTGGAAAGAATGTACATTTCTGAAGTCACTGTCTATATAGGCCAGAGATGTCAATTGGTTGATCTTGACAAAATTTACAGTTGCTTGTTCCAGCAGTTGCCTTCAGGTGCTATTAAATGTAACCGGAGCTTATCTATCTTCAGACCATGCAATTGTGCATAAACAAATTTAAAATTTAATATTTTTGTTAAATTAGTTTTTATGATCATAAACTATTCCCTTTTAATCTCCAGATATATACTTTGCCTTAAAATCTTTTTCTGATACTTTATAGCTTTTTATAGAACTTTTGGTTAATGTGTATATGATATATATTTTATATTTTTACTTCCCTTATTTATATAATTTTAAATTAAGGAATGATGAATGAATGAAGGAAGGAAGGAATGATGACATTATATTGGAAGAAGGTCGTGGGCAATGGTCCTGTTTGAGCCATTTGGATAAAATGCAGTCTCCCCTACCACCCTTTTATTATGTTTTTTCAATTTCAGTTAAGATCTGTGGTGATTTCCCTCTATTTTAAAATTCCATGTATTTATCATCTGTATCCTGTGGCTATGTTTTTGTTATTTCTTCTTCTTTTTTCTTTTTGGCTACATCTTCTTAGAAGTGATCAAGTTCATTAGTTTTTTTTTTTTTCAAAGAAAAAACTTCGATTAAAAAAAAATTCTTTGTTGTACACTTCCTTTTAGTTATTGCAATTATCTGATTATATTTCTTACTATTCTTTTTGCTTGATCTGACACAGGACAAATAATATCTACCGATCTCTCTGCAAGCTCACTAATGCTTTTGCTCTGCAGATGGGCTCCCTGGCCATACTTTCAGAGATGCCAGATGTGTTCCCATTGAGGGAAAGCATAGGCTTTTATATCTGTTTTGTGTCAGGTTTTCTAGATATTAGTATGGTTTAAATTCTTACCTCAAATCTTTGCTCAAATATCACCTTTTCAAAGAAGGTTGTACTGGCCACTCTTTTTAAAACAGAAATGTGCCCTTCAGTTCCAGATTTCTCAAACCCACTTTCTGTGCTCTACCTTTCATTTTTTCTCATAACTTGCCCTCTATTGTGTGGTTTAATTTGCTTGATAATTATGTTTATTACTTCTTTTATGGTGAATCTTTGCTCCAGCCTAAACTCTTTGAGTAAGGGAGAATTGCATATTATAGTCACCCATGTACCCCAAGTTCCTACCTCAAAGGAACTCCTCAATAAGTACTTATTGAATAGGTGAATAAATTCCCCCTTATAAATTCTTGGAGTTATTTAAATAATATTTAAATTTTTATATTTATTATAAATATAATATTTTTTAAATTTTTATTCCAATTTATTATAAATTACATCAGAATGCATTACAATTTATGTTACATATATACAGCACAATTTTTCATATCTCTGCTTGTATATGGTATATTCATACCATTTGTGTTTCTTCATACATGTACTTAGGGTAGTGGTGTTAGAGCTAATATTTTGAGAGTCTGAGACATTGTGAACATCTTTTCCCATCTTCTTCATCAAGGAAGATCAGAGTTGTACAATATGTCCAGATATAACTCTGTAATGTGACTCTACCCTGACTTCATCTACAAATCAGGGCTGAATGTCCTTCTTCTCTGCACCTTGGCAGTATAGTCTAAATTACTCAGTATACCAGTGAATTTTCCCCCCGATCTTTTTACTACATGATATTTACATCAGTTGGGATTTGGTGAAGAAAGCAGAAGAGATTAGAGGCTTAATTAGTGTTTCCAAAGTCTTTTTGGGTACAGCACGGAAGTGGGTTATTTTTAAGAGCTCACACAGAAGCAGACTGGCATCCCAAAGCCTTCTGGGTAGTTCCCATGAATCATCTCAGAGAGCAAGACACATTTCTCTGATTCTCAAGGAGTTCATTTGGAAGCTACATTGATACTCACATCAACTCATTTTTTCTATAAATGCCTCTAAAGAATAATGACTTCTTCCTCTCCTTCTACATCTAATGTGAGTGTTTCTCATTAGAAGCTCCCACCTCAGAGCCATCTGTGGAAGGAGATGCTGGAAATGTGGTCCCTGGCTTTTCTGCTGAAGAGATCATAACAAGGAGAGCTGGTGAGAATAAATGTATGATTTTTTCTTATGTTTGCATAAACAAAATTATTTCAGAAAATGTATCTTTAAATAAAAATAATAATAATACTCAAATCCTATTGGTTTATTACAGAGGTAATGCATGTGCTAATTGGGCTGCAATTGAACAAATACCTAAAACTGTTTCACACAAATATTGTAAAATTAGTTCCTATTAATAGACTATCTCTTTGTGTCTATAAATAACAAACTGACCTGTTTGGAGAGCATTCCATGATTTCCAATCAGGGAAGGAGAGTTAATAAACCCATGAAATTTTTGTTGAGGGTACTAGCTCTGAATAATAACAAATGACTAATAATAAATTTATGAATTCTTGGTAATTTAATCAAGAATTTAAATGATAATGAATTTATCTATTACTCCTACAGAGTTAGGAAATAATTTGAGAATCTGACTTCCTTTGAAGCAGAATTAGCAACTTCTATTAAAGTTTGGCCCAGAATTTCAGGAAATAGCCTTGTAATAATTGGCTACTTTCTCTCACATGGCTCTGGTTTGAGTGAAATTAAAACCATAGAAGATAGATTATTTCCTCCCTATACAAAAAAAAAAAAAAGACAACCAAATTATAGAGATCTTTATTGGAATCTAAAATTTACTTCTACTTTTTCCATTCCATGTAGAAGATCAATGACAATTCTCCTTAACATAAATTATCTGCATCTGGTGAATTAAATTAAATAGCCATAAACACAAGAATATTATCTCTCTGGAAAAGACTTTATGACCAGGACTGAGAATAATGCCAGACAAGAAGCTGAAGCTAATTTTTGTTGGATGCATATCTTATATTTATACATCCTATTTTATTGTTTTTAAACCAATGTGCTTTCTGTGGAGTTTACCTGCATTTATGCATTCAATTTATATATGTATAGATATGTATTATATTTACATATATGTGTGTATATATATATATATATATATATATATAATACTTTCAGTGATTATTTTTTCTTCATGTAATAAATATTTTCTTTCTACCTTTTCAGTTGCTGAAAATTTTCCAATTATTAATTAAATTTATTAATAATTGGGAAATTTTAAAGTTTTTCCTACTTATATGTCTTAATCCTGGCTATAGTTCAAATTTGGTAATATTCAAACTACCAAAAATTTTCTCTGCAGTTTCAATGAGAAGTGTTGTTATGTATTTTCCCTGTTAAAATTATTTTATTGGGGATTACTAGTCAAAAAAATGATAAATGATAAATGTATTTTTAATTTTTTAATTTTTAATTTTTATTTTATTTTATTTATTTTATTTTATTTTTTTATTGGTTGTTCACAACATTACAAAGCTCTTAACATATCATATTTCATACATTAGATTGAAGTGGGTTATGAACCCCCAATTTTACCTCAAATGCAGATTGCAGAATCACGTCGGTTACACATCCACAATTTCACATAATGCCCTATTAGTAATTGTTGTATTCTACTACCTTTCCTATCCCCTACTATCCCCCCTCCCCTCCCCTCCCATCTTCTCTCTCTACCCCATCTACTGTAATTCATTTCTCTCCTTGTTTATTTTCCCATTCCCCTCACAACCTCTTATATGTAATTTTGTATAGCAATGAGGGTCTCCCTTCATTTCCATGCAATTTCCCTTTTCTCTCCCTTCCCTCCTATCTCATGTCTCTGTTTAATGTTAATCTTTTCTTCCTGCTCTTCCTCCCTGCTCTGTTCATAGTTGCTCTCATTATAACAAAGAAGACATTTGGCATTTGTTTTTTAGGGATTGGCTAGCTTCACTAAGCATAATCTGCTCTATGCCATCCATTTCCCTGCAAATTCTATGATTTTATCATTTTTTATTGCTGCATAGTACTCCATTGTGTATAGATGCCACTTTTTTTTATCCATTCATCTATTGAAAGGTATCTGGGTTGGTTCCACAGTCTAGCTATTGTGAATTGTGCTGCTATCAACATCGATGTGGCAGTATCCCTGTAGCATGCTCTTTTAAGGTCTTCAGGGAATAGTCTGAGAAGGGCAATAGCAGGGTCAAATGGTGGTTCCATTCCCATCTTTCCCAGGAATCTCCAAACTGCTTTCCAAATTGGCCGCACCAATTTGCAGTCCCACCAGCAATGTACCAGTGTATCCTTTTCTCCACATCCTCGCCAGCACTTGTTGTTGTTTGACTTCATAGTGGCTTCCAATCTTATTGGAGTGAGATGGTATCTTAGGGTGGTTTTGATTTGCATTTCTCTGACTGCTAGAGATGGTGAGCATTTTTTCATGTACTTGTTGATTGATTGTATATCCTCCTCTGAGAAGTGTCTGTTCAGGTCCTTGGCCCATTTGTTGATTGGGTTATTTGTTATCTTATTGTCTAATTTTTTGAGTTCTTTGTATACTCTGGATATTAGGGCTCTATCTGAAGTGTGAGGAGTAAAAGTTTGTTCCCAGGATGTAGGCTCCCTATTTACCTCTCTTATTGTTTCTCTTGCTGAGAAAACACTTTTTAGTTTAAGTAAGTCCCATTTGTTGATTCTTGTTATTAACTCTTGTGATATGGGTGTCCTATTAAGGAATTTGGAGCCCGACCTCACAATATGTAGATCGGAGCCAACTTTTTCTTCTATCAGACGCAGAGTCTCTGATTTGATATCAAGCTCCTTGATCCATTTTGAGTTAACTTTTGTGCATGGCGAGAGAAAGGGATTCAGTTTCATTTTGTGGCATATGGATTTCCAGTTTTCCCAACACCATTTGTTGAAGATGCTATCCTTCCTCCATTGCATGCTTTTAGCCCCTTTATCAAATATAAGATAGTTGTAACTTTGTGGATTAATCTCTGTGTCCTCTATTCTATACCATTGGTCCACCCGCCTGTTTGGTACCAGTACCATGCTGTTTTTGTCACTATAGCTCTGTAATATAGTTTGAAATCTGGTATCGCTATACCGCCTGATTCACACTTCCTGTTTAGAATTGCTTTTGCTATTCTGGGTCTTTTATTTTTCCATATGAATTTCATGATTGCTTTATCTATTTCTACAAGAAATGCCATTGGGATTTTGATTGGCATTGCATTAAACCTATAGAGAACTTTTGGTAATATCACCATTTTGATGATGTTAGTTCTGCCTACCCATGAACAGGGTATATTTTTCCATCTTCTAAGATCTTCTTCTACTTCTCTCTTTAGGGTTCTGTAGTTTTCATTGTATAAATCTTTCACCTCTTTTGTTAGGTTGATTCCCAAGTATTTTATTTTTTTTGAGGATATTGTGAATGGAGTGTTTTTCCTCATTCCCATTTCAGAAGTTTTGTCGCTGATATACAGAAATGCCTTTGATTTATGCGTGTTGATTTTATATCCTGCCACTTTGCTGAATTCATTTATTAGTTCTAGTAGTTTCTTTGTAGACCCTTTTGGGTCTTCTAGGTATAGGATCATGTCATCTGCAAATAGTGATAATTTAAGTTCTTCTTTTCCTATTTTTATGCCTTTAATTTCTTTCATCTGTCTAATTGCTCTGGCCAGTGTTTCGAGAACTATATTGAATAGAAGTGGTGATAGAGGGCATCCCTGTCTTGTTCCAGATTTTAGAGGGAATGCCTTTAACTTTTGTCCATTCAGAATGATGCTAGCCTGAGGCTTAGCATAGATAGGTTTTACAATGTCAAGGTAAGTTCCTGTTATCCCTAGTTTTTCTAATGTTTTGAACATAAAGGGATGCTGTACTTTGTCGAATGCTTTCTCTGCATCTATCGAGATGATCATATGGTTCTTATATTTAAGTCTATTGATGTGGTGAATAACATTTATTGATTTCCGTATATTGAACCATCCTTGCATCCCAGGGATGAATCCTACTTGATCATGGTGCACAATTTTTTTGATGTGTTTTTGTATTCGATTCGCCAGAATTTTATTGAGGATTTTTGCATCTAGGTTCATTAGAGATATTGGTCTGTAGTTTTCTTTCTTTGAGGTGTCTTTGTCTGGTTTAGGAATCAGGGTGATGTTGGCCTCATAGAATGAATTTGGAAGAGCTCCCTCTTTTTCTATTTCCTGAAATAACTTGAAAAGTATTGGTATTAATTCTTCTTTAAATGTTTTGTAAAACTCCGCTGTATACCCATCCGGTCCTGGGCTTTTCTTGGTTGGTAGTCTTTTGCTGGCTTCTTCAATTTCATCCATTGATATTGGTCTGTTCAAATTGTGTGTATCCTCCTGATTCAGTCTGGGCAAATCATATGACTTAAGAAATTTACCAATGTCTTCACTATCTTCTATTTTATTGGAATATAGGTTTTCAAAATAATTTCTAATTGTCTTCTGTATTTCTGTAGCATCTGTTGTGATATTGCCTTTTTCATCCCGTATGTTAGTAATTTGAGTTCTCTCTCTTCTTCTCTTCGTTAGCATGGCTAAAGTTCTGTCGATCTTATTTATTTTTTCGAAGAACCAACTTTTAGTTTTGTTAATTTTTTCAATAGTTTCTTTTGTTTCAATTTCATTGATTTCCGCTCTGATTTTAATTATTTCTTGCCTTCTGCTACATTTGCTGTTGTTTTGCTCTTCCTTTTCTAGGGCTTTGAGATGAAGTGTGAGCTCATTTATTTGTTGTTTTTTTCTTTTTTTGAGGAATGACCACCAGGCGATGAATTTTCCTCTTAAAACTGCTTTCATTGTGTCCCATAGATTCCGATAGGTTGTGTCTGTATTTTCATTTATCTCTAAGAATTTTTTGATTTCCTCCTTTATGTCTTCTGTAACCCATTGGTCATTCAGTGACATATTGTTCATTTTCCATGTGATGTAGGATTTTTCCTTCCTTCTTTTATCATTGATTTCCAGTTTCATTCCATTATGATCAGATAAAATGCAAGGTAATATCTCCACCCCTTTATATTTACTGAGGGTTGCCCTATGGCATAATATATGGTCTATTTTTGAGAAGGATCCATGTGCTGCTGAGAAAAAAGTATATCTATTTGATGATGGTTGATATATTCTATATATGTCAGTTAAGTCTAGGTTATTGATTGTGATATTGAGTAATATAGTTTCTTTATTCAACTTTTGTTTGGAGGATCTGTCCAATGGTGAGAGAGGTGTGTTGAAGTCACCCATAATTATTGTGTTGTGGTGTATTTGATTCTTGAACTTGAGGAGAATTTGTTTTATGAATGTCGCAGCACTATTATTTGGTGCATAAATATTGATAAGTGTTATGTCTTGTTGGTGAATGGTTCCTTTTAACAGTATATAATGACCTTCTTTATCCCTTTTGATTAACTTAGTCTTGAAGTCGATTTTATTCGATATGAGTATGGCCACCCCTGCTTGCTTACGAGGACCGTGTGCATGGTATATTTTTTCCCATCCTTTCACCTTCAGCTTGTGTATGTCTTTTCCAATCAGATGTGTCTCCTGGAGGCAGTATATTGTTGGATTTGTTTTTTTAATCCATGATACCAGCCTATGTCACTTTATTAGAGAGTTTAAGCCATTAACATTCAGAGTTACTATTGATATATGGTTTGTACTTCCATCCATGTTTGATTATTTATCCTTTTTTAAAAAAAATTTAGTTTGTTTCTCCATGATTATCTTTCCCCTCGCCCTCTGTCTTTACCGAGGCACTTCCTACTGATGGTTTTGGTTATTGTTTTTCATTTCTTCCTTGTGTAGTGTTTTCCTTAAAATGCTTTGCAATGCTGGTTTTCTGGCTGCAAATTCTTTTAACTTTTGTTTATCATGAAAGATTTTTATTTCGTTGTCATACCTGAAGCTTAATTTTGCTGGATACAGAATTCTTGGTTGGCATCCATTGTCTTTCAGTGTTTGAAATACATTGTTCCATGACCTTCTTGCTTTCAGTGTCTGTGATGAAAAATCCGTTGTTAACCTTATTGGTTTACCCCTGAATGTAATCTGTCTCCTTTCTCTTGTAGCTTTTAATATTTTCTCTTTGTTCTGTATATTGGATATCTTCATAACATTGTTTCTTGGCGTTGGTCTACTGTAATTTTGTGTGCTCGGTGTCCTGTATGCATCTTCAATTTGTATATATGTTTCCTTTTTTATTTCTGGAAAGTTTTCTGTAATTATTTCATTCAGCAGGTTACTCATTCCCTTGGTTTGAATCTCTGTACCTTCTTCTATCCCAATGACTCATAAGTTTGGTTTTTTTATGTTATCCCATAACTCTTGGATTTTTTTCTCGTGATTTTTTACCAGCCTTTCGGAGTTGGCTAGAGTCTTTTGAAGGTGATATATTTTGTCTTCATTATCTGACGTTCTGGCTTCTACTTGCTCTACTCTGTTAGTGATACTCTCAATTGAGTTTTTAATTTGGTTTATTGTTTCCTTCATTTCTAGAATTATTGTTTGATTATTTTTTATAATCTCTATCTCCTGATAAAGACGCTTAACTTCTTCTTTTATCTGTTTATGTAATTCTTTCTCAATGTGTTCTTTCGCTGCTTGAATTTGCTGTCTTGTATCCTCTTTAAGGTTCCATTCCATCTGTCTAAAGTGTTCCTTGAGTTCTTTATATGACCATTTTTCTGATGACTCTAGGTCCTCCTGAATATTTAGGCTGTCCTGCATTGTTTGTACTCCTTTTCTTCCTTGCTTTTTGAAGCTGCTCATGTTACTTCTTGTTCTGTTTGACTGCTGAGTTACTATTTACTCCTATAAATTTATTTGATGCTTGGGAGGAAAGTTATTAGAAGGGAAGGGAAGAAGTCACTAAAGAGAATGAGAGTAAGCAGGTAGAATTCAAGGAATGGGGCATAAGATAATTGAAAAGAAATGAAAAGACAAAAGAAGAAAAAAATAAGAAATAAAAAAAGAAAAAAAATTAAAAAAATAATAAAAAAATTAAAATTAAAATTAGAAGAAAAAAAATTTAAAAAAATTTAGAAAAAAATTAAAAAAAAAACAACAGGAAAGAAAAATGAAAATGAAAAAAAACCCAAATCAAAAAAAAAAAAGAGAGAAAAGAAAAAAAGAAAAAAAAACTAATAAATGCCATCTTAGAGTTTGATTAACTTCTCTTCCAGTAGGTGGCGCTGTGCCCACCAGGCCAAGTTTCTCTTGTCAATACACGGGAACCAATCACTGTGCAGCAGCTCCTCCCAAACTGGGCGAGTCTCCAATCCTGAGTGCCTAGGGCCTCCTCTTGTGTCTAGTCACTTCCCACTTTTCCTCTAGCCAGGCCCCTCTCACAGGTGCCACTCACCACAATACTGGCTACATGCCAGGTCTGCTGCTCCCGGGAGCCCTGTTTTCATGAACGACTGGGCACACTCTTCCAGTTTGCCATTCCCTCAGACCCTAAGTTTGTAGAGCTTGGGGCTGAGAATCCTCAGCCAATTTTACTTGCCCTCCGGTAGCCACGCCCCCCGTAGCTGATGCAAGAGACCTCAGCTGTCAGCACTGGTGGGAGCGGTAATTCTGGGCCGCGGGTCCCGCACCACCTCTGATTCCCTCGGTCTGGCTATCGCGCTCATGGGAGAGCTGCGAGGGGCCCTTAAGGTTTCCCCGATGTGTGGAGAGGGAAGGCTAGGGAATTACACACCTGTAGCTGCAGGTTTCAATGAAGTTATCTCCTCCGCCGCAGTCTGGTGACATCAGTTCTCTGCCATGGTGGTATCTCTTGCAAATGGCGACAGTTCGTTTCCCTTTGCCAGGCGACCAATGCAACCGGTGGGTCCTTACTGTCTCTCCCAAGCCCCGTTTCAAACCTGTGGCCAATACCTATGAAGGCTCGGTAGGCATTTACCTCCGTAGGATGAGAAGGGCTGACCAGTTGTTTCAGCAGGATAGATTAGTGCTGAGTCACAGCTGTTTGTCTGCAGGAAGCAGGCGAATGGGAGCTTGAATTCAGCCGATCCGGGCTCAGTGTGTGTTCTGAGAGGCCCAGACTGTTCGCCCCAGATCCACGTCAGCTCAGCATTGCCTAGTGATCCTGAGCAAACAGATTTAGGTTGTTTACGACTCCCTATGCCTGCACAGCTGAAGAGGTCAGAGACTTGATCTCTCTGCGCCCGCCGCCATGTTCTGAAATTAGCTTTGAACTCTTGATCCTCCTTATAAATGTATTTTTTAAGAGAGGTAACATTTCATTTCCCGTATTCATACTATGTAATATATTCACTGCCATAAAAATGAAAACTGCCTCTTTCTGCCAGATAAAAGAAGAATGCAAATTATTTCATCGCCAGTTGCTATGCAGATAATGTCCTTGGGTCTAAGGCCTAAAAGTGCGGGACAGCTCAGGGAAGAGGAAAGACATTGAGTCTGTCTAAAGAAATAGTATTCTGTGCCATGTTGCTTTTCTTTTTTTCCCTATTGAAGATGATAATCTATTTCTCCTTTATCACACTTCTTGGTGAAGTGTGTTAACTGACGTATTTCAGCTTTACTTTTGCTTAATGCTCCATGAGGGAGACATTAAAATAGCAGTGAGTACTTTTAATCTACTCTCTGTCTTCCTAACATACAATATTGGGAGCTGTATCACTACAGGCAATTACAAAAAAAAAAAAAAAATGCTTCTAACTGCCCAATTCTAAAGATATGAATGTCATTTCTGCTCCTTTTCCAGACAAAATGACCCTGATTCAGAATATTCTGGTGTTCTCATGACATTGCTAAGCTGGGAGAATTTTTAAAGTATGTTTTATTGAGTAAATTTATGTGCAGTCTTATTCACCCATTTTATTATAGAGTTCTGAGTTTTGACAAATGCACATAGTTATGTAACTATTATTAAAACAAAAAGTAAAAAAAAAAAGCTCCATCACACCAAAAGATTCCTTGTGCCCTTTGTATTCAATATTTTATCTCATCTGCAGCTCCTGGCAACCATTGATCTGTTGTTTGATGTTGTTGTTTATTTTTGTATCTTTACAGTTTTACATTTTAGATAATATCATAGAGATACAATCACAGTGTATGTAGCATATTGAGTCTTTCTTATTTCACTTAGCATAGTACATTGGATATTCATTATGTTATTGGGTATTCGTAGTTTGTTGCACTTAGTGTAGAGTTTAAATGAATAAAATCAACAAATGTCTCTTCTTCATATTCTTTTTGTCAGTAAGAAGTATATAAATACTTACTTTTAAATCCTTGAGCATAATATATTAGAATATTATATAGAAATTCACAAGAAAAACAAATTAGGGAAAGCAATAAATTAATTAATCAAACTAAATTTGAAGATTATATATTTATGTATTATATACCTTTTCAGATTGAAACAATGCTTTGTAATTTTAGACCAGGAAAACATATCTATAAAAATCATCCAAGCTTTCCAGAAACTGCTATATTCCTTGTATACCTTCAGGAAAAGTTGGGGTTAGATGATTGAAAGTTAAACATTTATTAGAGTAATCATTGCTCTAATAAATGTCAAAGGTATTGATAATTCATCATTCATCACAAAATGCAAACTGAATTTCTTTCTTTAATCTACATCTTCTGCTTTTCAGAGGGTACAACATTAGTCACAAGAAAATACTCTCTTAAATACAAGTTTTATGATACCTTTTCACAGTACAGTTTCAATTATAATACCATACATGTATCATTTTTCCAATCGGGTTTTGTTTTGACGAATTTCATCAAGTAAATTCTATGAAGCATATTTCATCGCTACTAATTGTAATGTGGTTCAAATATATTAACCAGATTTTATTTCACATTCTATGTGGACCAAATGCATGCATTTCTCTTACATTTTAATAGAATTTTAGAATTTTTCAAGCTTTCTGAGTTGTGGATTAATTATAGGATTATAAAGATTCTTTCTGTCTCTCCTCAGAAGCAAGGCCTTACCATTTAATTGAAAAGTGCAAAGAATTCGAGTAGAGAAAGGTCAGATATTTTAAAAGGAAATCTATATGAAAGAATTTTCCCACCACGATGAGATGGAAAAACAAAAGCCCTTTGAGTGGTTCCATCCCATCATAGTATCAAACCATTTTGCAAGAGCATCTTTTCCTTTTTGTTCCCTTGCTGACAACCCTTGTGTATTTTATTTGTATGCAAGTGAATGGCAGTTTATTGTGTCCCAGAGGATAGGGTATTAATGATCATTTGCTTCCTGCTGTGGGGCCTGTCATAATTTTGTAGTCAGAAGAGTGACAGAAGTAACGGCCAATCAGTATGCTAATACTGCTGGAGAATGGGTAGTTAGTCCATTTTAACCAAGGTTTTTCTGCCAAATCCTTAGGTAATTTTCATTAAAAAAATGCGATTTTTGATAGCATTGCAAATTGCTAGATGGAACCAGTTGAAGAAACCATATATTTCTTTTGTGTGGCAGTCAGACTTCTATCTCAGCAGGTGTCTCCTAGGGAAAAAAAGAAAGACTTCTAATCTGAAAGCCCATTTTGGTCAGCAAGAATCAATCACTAAAACATTCAGCAATTTGTTATATCAATATCTTAACACGGAGAACTCTATGCAGCAGATTAAAATTAAATCTAGTCTCTGACAAGTAAATAGAAGGCAAGATATTTAAAAATGATAGTTGAAAGCCAAATGCGAAAAATCCTGCAGATTTATACAAGGTGATGCCATTCATTTCTCTCTTTGCTGTTCTATTTATTTCTTTAATTTTTACACCATTTTTAAAGAAAAAGATATTCTTAAAAAACAATATCTTTCAATGCTAGTATATAAGTATTCAAATATATTATCAGCCATTTTATTACATACAGCCTATAGGGTGTATACTCTTGACGAGGAAAGAAAAGAGAATTTTTCTGAAGATGCTTTCCAAGTGTTTTCACAGCACGTGAACACATGATTACAGAGGGGATTAGTGGATTAAGGTATCGACAGTTGGTGGCCTTAAGGCTACAGATAAAAAGAACTCCACTTTCTCTCCATAAAAATCACATTTTATTTTTTACCTACGTACAAACAATGCCAGAGATGTAAACTATAAACAGAATTATTTTGAAAACACTATCGTCACTTAAATATGTTCATCATAGAAAACAAAACAATAATAAAAGACAACAATTCCACATATGTGTATATCTGTATGAAATTCAAAGTAATATTGTTTAACATCACAAATATGTTTGAGGAGGTTCTGATTAACCCCCGAGGCCTGAAAAAGAGTTCTTCTGAATATATTAAGACTTGAGCTTAGTTCTTTCAAAACATAAACTTGTTAGACTGTTGAGACAATCAATGCTATTATGAGACAAGTATTCAATATATTTTAATAAAAATGAAGTAGGTCTTGCATCAAGTGAAATTTTACTTTTTTGGAAATTAAAAAAACAAAACAAAACAAAAAACAACATTGTTTGCTGCCTGGTGTTCTTTCCATACATGCAAATCTTTTTACACTACAGAATACCCTAGCTACCTCCCACAATCCCATAAACGTTTTACTGTTTTATGAGATGTTAGTAATAAATGTGATTGATGATTATTTTTACAAGTGCCTATTAGAAATACACTATTTTGTGATTAAGTACATAAGGTTAACTCAATTCCACATCAGGAGATTGCAAGCTAAGATCTGACATGAATGCCAAAATACTTGTTTAATCTACTATTGAAATTTACTTGTATATTTACTTTGGGTAGTATTTTTTCTCATTTAGAGAGGTTTTGCATTTCAATCAACTGCAAACATATTTGAAACTGCTGCTGGTATGGCTTGGGGCAGAGAAATAGCTTGAAGCTGCAAACCCATGTATAGTCGCAGGGTGAATAGCTATAATTATATTGGAGTGCATCCAAGAAATTAGCTATTCTGTTTACACTTACTGCCTCTTCAAATTTATGTGCACCTCAAGCAAATATACTGTAAATTGATTTTAATACTAGAAATCGCTGACCTTGTTAGTATAGTTTATTGATTATTTTCATATTTCTCTTATCTTTCCTAAATCAATAGTTAAGGCAAACTATTTATTGATAATAGAGAATTAGCTCTGATTTTCAGTTACAATTTTTCTCTTTAAGATTTATAAGGTCTATTGATTTAAAACAAGTCATGAAAGTATAAAAGTAAAGTCTTGATTCTCAGGTCCTTTACAATTTGAATGTTCTTTGGTGACAGTAAGAGCAGGCTACTGAGGTCTTTAAATTAGCCTGGAAACAGTCTTGGCTCACGTCCAAGCATCCACTCTAAGCTGGACACACAAGAGCAAGAAAGAACACAGATTTTAAAGTACTTAGTTTTAGGTGGTAAAGAAAGGACTGTTTACTCAAATATTTACTCATTTAACTATTTAGGGATATGAGAGCTATATTAAAGTTTTCTCTCTTACCTTAAAAAGGAGACATGATATTTTGGGCCTTCACTAAAATTAAGAGCACTACCAGGGAAAAACCATGGAGCATCTGTTCTGTGCATGTGCCCACAGGGTGGAAAAGCTTGGCTTTATATGGATCATGGTTTCTGGATTCCATCTCTTTGGAAATTGCTCTGGATTTTGCCTTTGGATCATATTCCCTTGAAAGTGTCACCCCTAGCCTCTGACCTTTGAGTTTGTACTCTTGCTCTTGCCATTTCATACTACTTGCATGAAAGTGCAGGTCTGGGAACCTCCTCCTCTTCAGGATTGTGTGGCAATACAGAAACTAAATGGGAGCTGGAGGGAAGGAGGCCTGGAGGAGCAGCAGTCCAAATGGAAGTCAGTGTAGAAAGACTTGTGGTGGCTGAGTCTGATCATCTTTCAATGAGTATGACCGTTGGGTTTGAAGGCCAAACCCATAGAGCAGTTCATTTTATTTTTCCATTTTTTATTCAGCTATTTTGCATAAATCTTTTGAAGTTGCTAAGCAAGAGGGTTAAAAGCAAAAGTAGATGTTGGAAAGGAATTTCAGCTGAAATACCTCCTAGTTTCCTTCCCTTTGTTTCTGTATTTACCAAGAGACACCCTTACGTACTACCATGAAAAAGAGCTGTCGTCAGTTGGTGCAGCCCTTGCCCATCATTATCATTTTGTTGACTGAAGAGCCTTGGCTTTGCTTGGAATTTGAAGCCTGTTCTGCCACTGATTAGCCAAATGTCTAGGAAAGTTAACCTCTCTAGGCATCAGTATCCTCATCATTTATTATATGAGAACTTAATAGGATTATTAAAGATTAGAGTAGCAATGGATGTTTACCACTTATAAAAACCTCCTACATAGTGTGCATCATACAAACTTTTGCTAGGATTAATATTATCATGCATTATCTAGTTACCCATTCCTTAGCCAGACCTAGGCAACTTTATATCATTTTTATTCATCCATGCATTCTGGCGCTAACCTAAGCACTGAGAAGAATTCTGCTACATATACACAGTAGGGTCCATGGCCCTGAAGCTGTCTTGCAAGGGAAAAGTACAGGCGCCAGTCTGTTAAGACATTATTAAAAGTGGTAGGTACTTAAACAATGCATGAGTGCTGGAGAAATAAAAAGCTGAGTAACAATTATGTCATAATATCAAATGCCATACTACATACTATTCATCAATTATTCCATTAATTCATCCCATTCCTGAAAAGAAGATGAACGCTACAGTATATGAAAAGTGAAGTTAAGTATTGAAGGACTGGTGATATCTGAACTTCAAGATAAAGAATAAAATCATTCAGTTCGGAGAGGAGCATATACGTTGAAGCACAGTGGCTAGAGAGGAAACAAACAAGAACCAAAGAAACCTTTCTGTTCACTGACAACCCAAGTGCAAGCAAAGGAAGAGCTGCCATGCCATCATCTAGGGAGGTTATAAAATAATATAGTGGAGGAAAACCCATGGAGTTGCAATTGTGATTGGACTAGCATGATAGAAAATATTTCAGTTGATAGACATCAAAGAATAATGACATTGATATTTTAACACAATGCATCTGATTATAAATACTCCCTGCCAAACCAGGTGGTGGGAAGGAAGTTAATAACTTTTTCATTTTTTTAAATTTCTCATTAAAGAAAATGTTTTTCCTTATTGTGAGACCTTGTTCTGTAACTGCCTGGTCTGGGTCCTCCGAGCAGAGCCTCAGGTCATAGAGGTTAGGGAGGCTTGTCTTCCCAAAGACAGTCCAGGGCAATAAAGATGGAAATATTTCTTTCCTCTACCCAGAGAATATTTGCTTATGTTCTAGAGAAAATATAAGTTCTCTGTCTCTATTTCTGTCTGCAGAGAGGAAGATAGATAGATCAACAGCAGTCCATAAAAGACCAGCTTGGGGTTCGTCCTCCATCATTGTTTTATCATCTGACCTTGACACATTTTCCAATGGAGCTTGGGTTTGGGGAATAAACAAAAATATTGCTTTGACTATTATTTCTTTTTAAAGCTTTATCTTATCCTTATATGTATGTGCATGTGCATTTATTGAGTAAAATATGATGTTTCAATACGTCTATACATGGTAGAATGATCAAGTCAGGCTAACCAAGGTATTTCTCTCTTTTAATACTTTCCATTTCTGTTTGGTGAGAGCATTTAAAATCCATGCTTTTGCTGGTGCACATTGGCATATGCCTGTAATCCCAGTGGCTCAGGAGGCTGAGACAGGAGGCTCATGAGTTCAAAGCCAGTCTCAGCAACTTAGCGAGGCACAAGCAACTCAGTGAGACCCTGTCCAAAATAAAAATACAAAAAAGGGCTGGGGATGTGGCTTAGTGGTTAAATGTCCCCGAGTTTAAACCCTGGTACCAAAAATAAATAAATAAATAAATAAATAAATAAATAAATAAATAAATAAATAAATGGATAGATAAATGGATAGATAAAATCCATGCTTTTATCTATTTCAAAATACATAATACATTATCATGATGTACTGTTACCATGTTGCAAAAAAATATTACGAGGACATGTTCTCACATGAAATTGAACACAAGGTCTCCTTTGCCCATCCACCACTCACTCCCAACCTCATGGTCATCCTTCTGCTCTGCATTTCTTTAAGTTCAACTTTTTAAAGATTCCACATATAAATGAGATCATGCAGTTCTCTCTGCCTGGCATATTTCACTGAGCATAATGTCTTCTATGTCCTTTCATCTTGTCACTGAGGACAGAATTTCTGCTTTTTGATAGTACATTGTTGTGTATAAATATTGCATTTTAAACATCCATGCCTCTGTTGATGGACACTTGGTGGTTTCTAGACTTTGTTAAGGAGGATAGTGCTGTGATGAACATGGCAGTGCAGACATCTCTTCGACATACTGATTTGAATTCCCTTAGATATGCACCCGGGAGTGCATTTCTGGATCATACAATAATTCTACTTATAGTGTTTTGAGGAACCGCTAAACTTTTTTTTTCCAAAATGACTATGCTAATTTATAATACCACCAACAGTGTACAAGGATTCCTTTTCCTTCACATCCTTCCAACACTTTTCATCTTTCATCATTTTTTATGAAAGCCATTATAACTTTTATTGTGCTTAGTTTGTACTTTTCTGATTACTAGAGATGTTGACTATTTCCTCATGTATCTGCTGTTCATTGATGTGTCATCTTATTAGAAATATCCATTGAGATTCTTTGCCTATTTTTTCTTTTTTCTTGGTTCTGGGGATTGAACTCAGGAGCACTCAACCACTGAACCACATCTCCAGCCCTATTTTATATTTTATTTAGAGATAGGGTCTCAGTTGCTTAGTGCCTCACATTTGCTGAGGCTGGCTTTGAACTCTTGATCCTTCTGTCTCAGCCTCCTGAGCTGCTGGAATTACAGGAGCGCGCACTGTACCTGGCTCTTTGCTTCTATTTTAGTTGGGGTTTTTATTATTTTATTATTGAGTTTTTTGAGTATTTTGTATGTTTTAGATTTTAATTTCTTATTAGATATATGGTATTTGCAAATATTTCAACTCATTCTTTAGATTCTCTCTTTCTTTGGCTGTGCAGAAGCTTTTCAGTTTGGTATAAATCATTTGTCTACTATGCTTCGGGAATCACTTCTGAATAATCATCGCCCACAACCAACCTTACGTTGCTTTCCCTTTATGTTTTCTTCTAGTACTATTAATGTTTCAAGTCTAACATTTGAGTTTTTTATCCATTTTTATTAGATTATTTTGTATATGGTGTGAGAAAAGGGCCAATTTTGTCCTGCATGTACATACCCAGTATCTCAACAGCTTCTATTGGAGAAATCATCTTTTTCCCATTGTGTTTTGGCACTTTTGTTAAAAATTAGATAATCAGATGTATGTGAGTTTATTTTTGAACTCTATCCTTTTCCATCAATAGAATTGTCTGTTTTTATGCTAGTACCATCCTGTTTTTATTGCTGTGGCTTTGTGACATATTTTGAAATTTGGTAATGGGCTACCTCTAGTTCTGTTCTTTTTGTTTACAATGGTTTTGACTATTTAGAGTCTTTTGTGGTTTCATATGAATTTTAGGATTTTTTCTCTTATGTGAATAATGACATTGAAATTTTGATAAAGATTGCACCAATTTTGTGAACTGCTTTGAATACTGTAATCATATTAATTATTGCAATCCATAAACACAAAATATCTCTTTATTTTCATATTCTTCAATTTCTTTCATCAACATTTTATAGCTTTCAGTCCATAGATCTTTCACGTCCTGGGTTAAATTTACATTTAAGCATTTAATTTTACTTTTTTAAGCAATCATAAATCAGATTCTTTTCTTTTTTTTTTTTTTAGAGTATATTGTTGTTGTGGGAAACACTACTCATTTTTTGTGAGATGACTATGTGTCCTGCAACTTTACTGAATTCATTTATTCATTTGAACAGTTTTATAATGGGGTATTTAGGATTCTTTTCCTTATAAAATAATGTTGTCAATAACAGGGTTAATTTTACTTTTTTTCTGTTTAGATTACTTGTTATTTCTTTTCATTTTTCCTGCTTAATTTTCCAGTGCTATAATAAGCAAAAGTGGTGAGAGTGGAAATCATGGTTTTGCTCCTGATCCTACAGAAAAAGCTTTCAACTTTCAACTCTGAGGATAATATTACCTATTGGCTTGTCTATATGGCCTTTTTGTGCTGAGGAACATTTTTTTTCCAGAAATTTTATTATAAAAAGATATTAAATTTTATCCTTTGTTATTCCTGCAACTATTAAGTTAATTAGTATTCTTCTTCCCTTCATTCTTTCAAAATGGTGAATTACACTGATTGATTTATTTATGTTGCGCCATCCTTGCATACCAGGGAGAAATCCCAGTTAATTGTAGTGAATGATCTTCCTATTATACTGTTGAATGTGGTTGGCTAGTGTTATATTGAGGATTTTTGCATCTATGCTCATCAGTGATACTATATGATAATTTTCTGGTACTGTCTTCCTAATAAACATCTAACATCTACTCTTTATAATATCTCTAGGAAAAGAAAAATAAGAGAAATAAGCAAAAACAATACTCAAAATGTAATGACTAAGAATTACTGAATGTTCTCAACCTAAATTTTCAAGAAACAAAATTTCCAAGCATGACTAATACAAGAAAACCATAATTAAGATCATAAAAAAATCATTATTTTTTTTAGATATTAATGAACCTTTATTTTATTCATTTATCTATATGTTGATCTGAGAATCAAGCCCAGTGACTCACATATGCTAGGCAAGCACTCTACCACTGAGCACAGCCACAGCCCCCCCCAAAAAAATTTTAATAGTTTGAAATTAGAGAATAAACCTCACTAATTTGAAAGAACAACAATAAAACATGGCTGATGTCTTAGATATTATACAAAACAAAAGACAATGAAATGGTATTTTAAATAGCAAATAAAAATACTGTTATTAGCACATAGAATTCAAAATGGAAATAAAGATGTCATAGATGTTCTGAGTTTTGGTGTCAAAAGGCATATACTGAGCAAATCTCTATATTCAGGCCAACAGAACTTGATCAAATTTGAAAATGTAGAGATAGAGGAAGGAATAATGAGCATCAGAAAAGGTCCATATAAATGAATATTTAGTATCCAAATAAGTTGAGTGAAATGTCTTCAAAGTTTAAAAAGCACATGAAAAAAAATTCATGACAAAAAGAGTTCAAAAAATAGAAAAAAGAGAAAATGTTTAGAAAGGGTGTCTCCAGCCATGTTGGCAAATAGTGTATTTGTTTCTGAGACAAGGGCACTTTTTGTAATAGAGAGTCACTCTAAGAGAATAGAAAGATAAATTTATGAAGTTTGGTATTATTTCTGCAGAAATGTAAATTTGATTCTAATGTTTTTTCTTTTTTTTGTGAAGATAAAACAAGACTTGCAAAAGCCTATAGCTATGAAATAATGAAAGGAAATGAACAAAGCTCAAGGTAATATACATATAAGATATCTATACCCACAATAAACCTCTTAAAAATTAGGCACATTATGTATCAGCCCAGTCATAATACTGAGCCATGGAAATAAATATAGTGCATAAACAGATTCACTCTTATCAATTAGTTTGTGACAAGGACTCAATTCAGTTGGTATAAAAACAGATTATATTTTTAATAAAAGTTGTGAAAATGTATTATTTCTATGTAATACAAAATGAATTATTTCTGTGTAATAATTCAGGAGACTATTACATAGAAAAATAAATATTGTAACCCTCTCTCACCCTGTAACATGAAAATTAATTCCACAGGACACGATGACCCAAATGTAAAAGTTAACCAATACTCTTAGAAAGTAAGAAACCATAGCTATGAAATTGGAGAAGGCAAATATTTCTTATTTAAAACTCAGAATTATTAGCATAAAATTAAAAATGATAAACTAGGCAATGTTAGTATCAACGTGTTTTGAAAACTTAAGAACTGCAAAAAGGAAACTTACACAAATGAAAGATATCCCCAACACATATATCAAACAAAGAAGTCACAGATAGAATATAAAAAGAACTAATGCAAATCAGTAATAAAGAAATAATCCACTTAAAAATTCTAAAGATAGTTGAATAGTTACTACATAAAAACAAATTATTCAAATGGCCATTAATTGTATGGAAATGTATTCAACTTCATTATTTCTTATATCATTGCACATAGTGAACAATAACTTAAATTTAAATGTCGGTACGCTAAGTATGGCTAAGAATGTGGAGCAAATGGGGGTTTTATATACTGCTCATGAGAGTCTACTCGGTATTAACTGTGACATCTAAACATACACCTTTCCTGTGACCCATTAAGTCCACTTCTAACTATCTCAGATAATAATATTGTGCCAGCATTGCCTAGGAAAGTACAACTCAAGTCGATATGGGATGTGTTAGCTTTTGGACAGTTGTTAAGAAGTCAATAGATAGACTTTCATTAGGAAAACAAAGTACTGTAGGTATTTATTTTTATTACTTATTTAGGAAGCAGACAATAAAAGAATTCCATAGATGGCAGCCCGGCACACTGAGACTCTTTGGGAGTTGTTTTGGAGTTTTCAGGCTTCTTCTGCATTTGGGACCTATAGTGGGGGAAATGAAGTCAAGATAATATCTGCCAAGGCGTTCATTAGTGTGGCTGCTGCTGGAACGGGGGCCTGGTGATCAGGAAAATGCACCATGCGAATCTCCCGACGCAGAGCTGTGGTTGACTTTCAGTACTGTCTGAGTGCCCCTCTGGATCTACCCAAACATTGGCAGAAGCCCTGCTTCCCACAGGCTGCTTCTAGCTGATGTGAACACAGCAGGACTATTAGTGCTGGTCCATTTCTACCAGATGCAAACTCTTTTGGTTGGTGACTTTGGTCATCAGATGAATAAAGCTTTTCTGCAAATTCTTTGCAGTCCAACATTCTTACTGCTTACTTCCACTTCTTGTCTCCCAGTTTTTGGTGTCCGTAAAAAGCAAGTGCACACAACAGAAAATTGTCGGAATAAACACCAAATTTGCTGTCATCCTATACTTCCATGACAGGGACCTAATGGTCAAAAGACATATTTGGTATCCCAAAGATACTGCTACAAAGAGAGGAATGGAATGGTTGTGTTGACAAGCAAAATAATATTAACAACAAAAACAACAAAATACTGGACTTGGCCAAGACCAGAGTATATGCATAAGACACAGAGTTTTATCGCTGTACAGTAGGATTCACCATAGGAACTCCCTTGAGTCTTATGTCTGCAAATTTTGGAAAGATGCTGCAAAACTATGAGTTTTGTGACTGAGGAAAATCTATCTTATAAATATAGTCTCTTAAAAAATGCAATGACTGTGTTCATAAAAGAAACAACAACAACATCAGACACTATATATTACAGGTCTTGGAGAGGGGTAAAGCAAGATGGTGAATTAAGTACCTCCAGTAATTGTCTCCCCACGAAAAAAAATCAATTTGAACAGGTATGCATGTGTACGGTACTTTCACAAGAGCTAAAGAACCAGGTGAAGGATCATAATATCTGGGTTTAAGTAAAATAATAATAAAAGACATAGCCAAGAAAGAGTGAAGGAAAGAGCTGTTCATGTCACCTGTTCTCTACTTCCAAGCTATGTAGCATGAAGACAGCAACATCCTGCTCAGGATGGTGGTGGGCGGAGAGCACTAAGCAGATATTAGACTAGGAACCAAGTACCATGCCCACCACAGAAAAACCCAGTGCTGGGCATAGCCCTTAGCTGGTGCACCCAGGCCAGTAACCCTGAGGGAAACCTCTGTACCTACGTCAGTCTTGGCTGCCAAGTAACTGCCTTCATCACCCCCCACCCAGCCTTGAGAAGCACAGCACAGTCAAAGACTACACATCTGCTGGTTGATAGAACAGGAAAGCAACTTCAAAGGGACTTTGACTTCACACTGAACCTCCCTGACCCCATGGGTGGAGCCTTTATACCCCTTCCAGCACCAGAAAGAAACCCATGGTTCTACTTAGTTAGACTTTTATCCAGAAATCTCATCCAGAACGCGTATCTAGAACTCATATCCAGAACTTGTCATCTCTGGCTGGTGGAAGTGAACTGAGGCTATGAACAGACCATAGCAGCACATAGGTGCTAGCAGCATGGACCTTGTTCTTGCCCATGTGCTATATTGGTCTTGACAGGCTGGGGGCTTCTGGTACCACCCCAGCGTTGCAGGCTGCCACAGTAGCAATAGGACCATTCATTCGGTACAGAGTAACACAGGACAGTCATTATCACTTAAGAGAAGAAGAGTGAGGTAAACAGAAATCATTGCTTTCAAGACAAAGGCGGAACCCTCCACATTGAGGCCCAGTGCCAGGCAGAATTCCAGATCACCTGGTCATAAGACAGTGACTATGGATGGGACATTAAGGCCTGCTAGGAGCTACAGGCAGAAGTATATAGGACATGCTACCTTTTCAGACACTCCATTCCATCATGAACAACACACCACCTGGGAATTTGTGACAACCTTGGGCTTGAGTCTCCCTCTAGTGGTGACTTGGTGACAAAACAGCAACACGAAAACCAAAACTTTGGAACACTGTCTAGTGCAAAATTGCTTCAGTGACCATAGGCTGGAAGAAAATAATAAACAACTTGCTTAAAATTTCTGAAAGGATAGACAAAACAAAACCATATAATGAAGATATGAGTGTGTATATACTCCTTCAAAGAACAGATATTGTTGTATATCTACAAGCACCAAGAATTTATAGGGAACCATGAACCCAACCAACAGACAAAATTAGGTACTGGACACCGACCATAAACCCAAGTGATATGTGCAAACTCTCAGAGAATTCAAAACATCTGTTTTAAAGAAAATCAATGAATTTAAAAGACAGAGTGATTTATTAGATAAAATATAGAAATTGAAACGATTATTTTAAAAATAAAACGAAATCCTAGAGTTGAAAAATACATGAAAAGAAATAAAAAATATAACAGAAAGTGATATGATTGTGTAAATGTCTCCCAACGGCCCATGTGTTCAATGTTTGGTCCCGAAAATACGGTGCTATTGGAAGGTGGTGGAATGGTTTTTGTGGCATGGTTGGAAGTTATATAGGAGTTATACAGGAGCATAACCTTAACTTGCTGGCACCTTAAAGTGAACAGCTTTGCTCTTGCACATGCTCCATGTCAAGGTGAGCTATCACAGTCCCAAAAGCCATGGGTCAATTGAGTATGGGTTGAGAGCTCCATGTCTGTGAACCCAAAGAAACCTTTACTTTTAGAGAGTTCATTATCAGAGGCATTTGCTACAGTAATGGGAAGCTGACTAACATAGTGGATTTCAACAGCAGAAAAAAGCAAAAAGAAGGAAGAATCAATGAATTCTAAGACAGGATATTTAAAAAGATAGAATCAAGGGAGAAAAAGAAAATAAATATGAAGAGGAAAAAAGAAATATCATGGGAACTATGAGACAGCAGTACCATAGCAAACATTTGTGTTATTGGGCCTGATGTGGAACTTCAGAAAGGCAAAGGAGTAGAAAGCTTATCCAAGAGACATAACAGAAAATTCCCCCTAGGTAGATAAGGATACAAATACCTGGAACAGGAAGGCCAAAAGTCACCAGTCTGATTTGACCTCACCAACTGTACTCCGAGGCTTATTTTTTTTTTTCTTTAAAGAGAGAGCGATTACTTTCCCCCCTTTACTGTCCTACCTCCCACTGATGGTTTTCAATGTTATTTTCAGTTTCCTCTTCCTGTAATGTTTTGCCAAGGATTTTTTTAAATTATTTTATTGTTGGTTGTTCAAAACATTACATAGTTCTTAATATACCATATTTCACAGATTGATTCAAGTGGGTTATGAACTCCCATTTTTACCCCGTATACAGATTGCTGTGTCACATCAGTTACACTTCCATTGATTTACAAATTGCCTTTCTAGTGACTGATGTATTCTGCTGTCTATCCCATTCTCCACTGTCCCCTCTCCCCTCCCCTCCCCTCCCCTCCCCTTCTCTCTCTCCATCCCCTCTACTATAAATCGTTTCTTCCACTTATATAATTTTCCTCCTACTCCTCCTTTCCTCTTATATGTAATTGTGTATAACCCTGAGGCTCACCTTCCAATCCCATGCAATTTCCCTTAACTCTCCCTTTCCCTCCCGCCTATCATCCCTGTTTAATGTTATTCTTCTTCTCCAGCTCTTCGTCTCTACCCTGTCCTTGGTTACTCCCCTTATATCAAAGAAGACATTTGACATTTGTTTTTTAAGGATTGGCTAGCTTCACTTAGCATAATCTGCTCTAATGCCATCCATTTCCCTCCAAATTCTATGATTTTGTCATTTCTTATTGCAGAGTAATACTCCATTGTGTATAAATGCCACATTTTTAATCCATTCATCTATTGAAGGGCTTATAGGTTGGTTCCACAATCTTGCTATCGTGAATTGTGCTGCTATGAACATCGATATAGCAGTGTCCCTGTAGCATGCTCTTGTTAGGTCTTTAGGGAATAGACCGAGAAGGGGAATAGCTGGGTCAAATGGTGGTTCCATTCCCAGCTTTCCAAGAAATCTCCATACTGCTTTCCAAATTGGCTGCACCATTTTGCAGTCCCACCAACAATGAACAAGTGTACCCATTTCCCCGCATCCTCGCCAGCACTTGTTGTTGTTGGACTTCTTAATGGCTGCCAATCTTACTGGAGTGAGATGGTATCTTAGGGTGGTTTTGATTTGCATTTCTCTGACTGCTAGCTATGTTGAGCATTTTTTCATGTACTTGTTGATTGATTGTATGTCCTCCTCTGAGAAGTGTCTGTTCAGGTCCTTGGCCCATTTGTTGATTGGGTTATTTGTTATCTTATTATCTAATTTTTTGAGTTCTTTGTATACTCTGCCAAGGATTTTTTGAAGAGATGGTTTTCTAGCTGCGAATTCTTTTAACTTTTGTTTATCGTGAAAAGTTTTAATTTCATCTTCCATCCTGAAGCTTAATTTCGCCGGATACATGATTCTTGGTTGGAGCCCATTTTCTTTCAGTGTTTGAAAAATGTTATTCCAGGATCTTCTAGCTTTCAGAGTCTGTGTTGAGAGATCAGCTGTTATCCTGATTGGTTTGCCCCTAAATGTAATCTGCTTTCTTTCTCTTGTAGCTTTTAAAATTCTCTCCTTATTCTGTATGTTGGGCATCTTCATTATAATGTGTCTAGGTGTGGATCTCTTATGATTTTGCACTTTTGGCGTCCTGTAGGCTTCTAGGATATGGGATTCTGTTTCATTCTTCAAGTCTGGGAAGTTTTCTCGTATTATTTCATTGAATAGATTGTTCATTCCTCTGGTTTGTAGCTCTGTGCCCTCCTGTATCCCAATGACTCTTAAGTTTGGTCTTTTAATGTTATCCCATATTTCTTGAATGTTCTGCTCATGGTTTCTTAGCAGTCTTGCTGAACTGTCTATGTTCTTCTCAAGTTGAAATACTTTGTCTTCATTGTCTGATGTTCTATCTTCTAAGTGATCTATTCTGCTGGTAGTATTGTCAATTGAGGTTTTAAGTTGGTTTAGAAGATGGAAAAATATACCCTGTTCATGGATAGGCAGAACTAACATCATCAAAATGGCGATATTACCAAAAGTTCTCTATAAGTTCAATGCTATCCCAATCAAAATCCCAACAGCATTTCTTGTAGAAATAGATAAAACAATCAGGAAATTCATATGGAATAATAAAAGGCCCAGAATAGCAAAAACAATGCTAAGCAGGAAGTGTGAATCAGGCGGTATAGCGATACCAGACTTCAAACTATACTACAGAGCAATAGTAACAAAAACAGCATGGTACTGGTACCAAAACAGGCGAGTGGACCAATGGTACAGAATAGAAGACACAGTAACCAATCCGCAAAACTACAACTATCTTATATTTGATAAAGGGGCTAAAAGCATGCAATGGAGGAAGGATAGCATCTTCAACAAATGGTGCTGGGAAAACTGGAAATCCATTTGCATCAAAATGAAACTGAATCCCTTTCTCTCACCATGCACAAAAGTTAACTCAAAATGGATCAAGGAGCTCGATATTAAATCAGAGACACGGCGTCTGATAGAAGAAAAAGTCGGCTATGATCTACATACTGTGGGGGTCAGGCTCCAAATTCCTCAATAGGACACCCTTAGCGCAAGAGTTAACAACCAGAATCAACAAATGGGACTTACTCAAACTAAAAAGTTTTCTCTCAACAAAAGAAACAATAAGAGAGATAAACAGGGAGCCTACATCCTGGGAACAAATCTTTACCCCACACACTTCAGATAGAGCCCTAATATCCAGAGTATACAAAGAACTCAAAAAATTAGATAATAAGATAACAAATAACCCAATCAACAAATGGGCCAAGGACCTGAACAGACACTTCTCAGAGGAGGACATACAATCAATCAACAAGTACATGAAAAAATGCTCAACATCGCTAGCAGTCAGAGAAATGCAAATCAAAACCACCCTAAGATACCATCTCACTCCAGTAAGATTGGCAGCCATTAAGAAGTCCAACAACAACAAGTGCTGGCGAGGATGTGGGGAAATGGGTACACTTGTTCATTGTTGGTGGGACTGCAAAAAGGTGCAGCCAATTTGGAAAGCAGTATGGAGATTTCTTGGAAAGCTGGGAATGGAACCACCATTTGACCCAGCTATTCCCCTTCTCGGTCTATTCCCTAAAGACCTAACAAGAGCATGCTACAGGGACACTGCTATATCGATGTTCATAGCAGCACAATTCACGATAGCAAGATTGTGGAACCAACCTATAAGCCCTTCAATAGATGAATGGATTAAAAATGTGGCATTTATACACAATGGAGTATTACTCTGCAATAAGAAATGACAAAATCATAGAATTTGGAGGGAAATGGATGGCATTAGAGCAGATTATGCTAAGTGAAGCTAGCCAATCCTTAAAAAACAAATGTCAAATGTCTTCTTTGATATAAGGGGAGTAACCAAGGACAGGGTAGAGACGAAGAGCTGGAGAAGAAGAATAACATTAAACAGGGATGATAGGCGGGAGGGAAAGGGAGAGTTAAGGGAAATTGCATGGGATTGGAAGGTGAGCCTCAGGGTTATACACAATTACATATAAGAGGAAAGGGGGAGTAGGAGAAAAATTATATAAGTGGAAGAAACGATTTATAGTAGAGGGGATGGAGAGAGAGAAGGGGAGGGGAGGGGAGGGGAGGGGAGAGGGGACAGTGGAGAATGGGATAGACAGCAGAATACATCAGTCACTAGAAAGGCAATTTGTAAATCAATGGAAGTGTAACTGATGTGACACAGCAATCTGTATACGGGGTAAAAATGGGAGTTCATAACCCACTTGAATCAATCTGTGAAATATGGTATATTAAGAACTATGTAATGTTTTGAACAACCAACAATAAAATAATTAAAAAAAAGAGAGAGCGAGAGAGAGAGAGAGAGATAGAGAAAGATAATTTTTGATATTTATTTTTTAGTTTTCAGAGGACACAACGTCTTTATTTGTATGTGGTGCTGAGGATCGAACCTGGGCCGCATGCATGCCAGGCGAGCGCACTACCGCTTAAGCCACATCCCCAGCCCACTCCAAGGCTTATTATAATCAAACTATCAAAGGTTAAAACAACAAGAGAATTCTGAAAGCATCCAAGGAAAAGAAATTATTAAGACATAAGAGTGTTCCAATTTACCTAACAAGAGACGTCTTAATAGAAATCTTTCAGGCCAGGGATGGGGAATATGGCTCAGTGGTAGGGTGCTTGCCTAGCACTCCTGAGGAGCTCCTGGTTTCAAACCCCAAGGAAAGAAGAAAGGTAGGTAGATTGGCTACAGGCCAGAAGTGAGTGGGGCCAGACATTCATGTACTAAATGAAGAAAAACAAAACAAAACAAAAAACAAGACAAAACTCTTCCAGTCAAGAATATTGTACCAGGAATGCTATCTTTTAGATATGAAGAAGCGATGATAGAGCTATTCCCAGACCACAAAAAAAGGTGAAAGCACAGAGAAATTTAAGTCTAACCAAACTGTCTTAGGTGAAATGCTAAAGGAAGTTTCTTCAATCTGAAAGAAACTTAGTAATGAGTGAGAAGAAAATGTTGAAGAGACAAAACTTATTGGTAGTTAACTATACAAACAACTCAGAATGGTCTAATGTTATAAACTTTGTTTATAAGCCTTTCAGATCTTTAGTGTGAACACGAAAATATGAGATACTTAGTAATAATAATAATAATAATGTTTATATGTTGATAGGCAGTGCAAAGCGTTACAAAATGTAGCAACAGAAATTCACAGTCTGGGGAGGAGTGGAGTGCAAGTGTGATGGTTTTTATTTGTATTGTTTTTTGTTTGTTTATTTTCTTTATCATAAATGTTTTGTTGCTCTCTGTTCAGACAGTTTGTTATAATCAAAAGATGATTTTGTAAGCTTCACAGTAAAAACAAGACAAAACATCTGTACTAGACACACCAAAAATAACCAGCAGGGAACAAATTACATCACTAGAGTAAGTCACTTAATGACAAAGGAAGACTGTGAGGGGAAGAAAAAAAAGGAACTTGAACACAACAAAATGGCAGGAATGAAGACTTGCCCATAAATAATTACCTTCAATAAAAATAGTTTAAATCCTCCAATTAAAAAACAAAGTGACTGAGTGGACAAAAAATATACTCAACTGTATGCTGCTTTCAAGAAACTCACTGCACCTTTAAAGGCACACACAGGCTGAAAGCAAAGGGATGGAAGAAAATATTCCAGGAAGGTGGATTCCAAAAGAAAGGCAGAGTAGACATAATTATAGCAAATCAAATTTGCTTTAAATCAGAAGCAGTAAAAAAAGAGATAAGGAAAATTATTATATAATGATGAAAAGGTCTATAATGATTAGGGTCTAGAACGTACACTCAAAGCTTATAGTAAAAACATGGTCCCCCGTATAGCAAGGTTCAGAAGATGGGCTTTTAGACAATGACTGGATCATAAACACTCTGACCTCATCTTTGTATTAATCCATTTCGTAGATTAATCAATTGAGAGCTGAATGGATTGCTGGGAGGTTGGACCTCGTTGGAAGAAGTAGGCTACGGAAGGTGCCCTGGAAGTGGTTTTCCCCTTGACTTCTCTCTCTCTCTCTCTCTCTCTCTCTCTCTCTCTCTCTCTCTCTCTCTCTCTCTCTCTCTCCTTCCCAGCTTATTTCCTATTCCATGCCCTATTTCCCAGAACAATGGAGTTGGCCCCCCATGAACGGAGACCTCTAAACTATTTTATTATTTATAAAAAATAAGCTTTTACTTCACTAACTTGTGTTTATCAGGTATATTGGTCACAGTCATGAAAAACTAACACAGGGTCTATACAGCAACAGAAAGTAACTATTGAAATATTTATATGTCCAATATTTGAGCACATAAAAAGTAAATATCAACAGACATAAAGGGAGAGAGAGATTCCAATATAATAAAAGTAGGGGGCTTTAAAATCCTATATTCAACAATAAACATATCCTTCAGACAAAGTGAACAAAGGAACTTTGGAGTTCAATTGTAACTTAGATCAAATGTATGTAATAGACACCTATAGAGCATTCTATTCAAAAGCTGCAGAAGATACGTTGATCTCAGTAGCACATGGAACATTCTCCATATATGTTACACATCTTACTATAAAACAAGTCTCAACTAAATTTAAAAATTGAAATCATATTAAATATCTTTTCTTCCTACAACACAATAAAACCAGAAATTAATAACAAGAAAAACTTTGGAAATGGTACAAATACATGGAATTAAACAACTTATTCATTGTGGATCAATAAAGAAATTAAGAAGGAAATGTTTGAAAATCTTGAAAATATTGATAATGGATATACAACCATATCAAAACTTATGGTATACAGAAAAATAAATATGAGGAGATTCTAAAACAATCAACCCTACATCAGAAAGAGTAGATATATCTTGAATAAATAACCTATCATTGTATTAGAGAAAGATCATGGAAACCTGAAATTAAGAATAGGAAAGAAAGAATAAATGTCAGTGCAGAAATAGACAGTTCTTCGGCTAGATTAACAAAGACTCAAATAAGTAAAAATCAGAGATTAAAAAAGAGATACTACAATTGACACCACTGAAACACAATGACCTCATTCATTTGTGCTCCACAAAATTCCTGAACAGCTGAAGCTATATTGAACAAAAAGAATAATGCTGGCAGTACAGTACTACCTTACTTTAAGAAACATTACAAAGTTATGGTCATGAGAACAGCATGATGTCAGCATAATAACACAGATAAAGACAAATGGAACAGAAAACAGAACCCAGAGGTAAGTCATGAAACTAGAGCCAATTCAAGAAAGGTGCTAAGTATGTATGGGGAAAAGACATCTTTTAAATACCTTGTGCTGGATACTTGGATACTCACGTACAGAATGGTAAGAGTAAATTGCTTTTTATCACCATACAAGCAGACATAGCAAATTAATATTGATAAGGCATGGATATCTATAATGTGTAAGTAAATCAAACAACTCAGTGGCAAAAGTAATAATAATCCTGTTGAGAAAAAGGCAATGCATCTGCATAAACATTTCTCAAAAAAATGCACACAAATGGCCAAGAGGTATCTCGAAAAAAATTGTGAGAATCTTTAAATATCAGAAAAATGCAAATCAAAACCACAATGACATAATCATCTCACTCCAGCTGAGTGCCTGTTAGAATACAGTATTCTAGAATACAATATGGAAGTTCTCAAAAAATTAAAATAGATTTACCATATGATCCTGCAATCACACTACTAATATCAAAAGGAAATTAAATCAGCAGGTTGCAGAGACGATTTCTTCCCCGTGTTCTCTGCAGCACTCTTCACAATAGCCAAGGAAGGGGATCAACCTATTTGTATCAACTGATGAATGGATGATTAAAATGTGGTGACGTCCACAAAAATGGAATGCCACTCGTTCAGCAACTAAAGAGGAAGAAACCTTGTCGTTAGTGACATCCATGAAAACGGAAGGCATAAAGCCAAGTGAAATAAGCCGGCCAGAGAAAGCAAACTCCACGTAATCTCACTCACAAGTAGAATCCTAAAGACTCGATCTTACCAAGTTGAGAGGAGAATGGTGTTTAGTAGAAGTTGAGAAGAATATGAGAGGTGAGGGATGGGGACAGGCTGGGGACCAGTGATAATTTACAGTTAGAATAAATAGATTCCCTAGCTCTATCACACAGTAGAGTAACTATAGATGATGATAACAGACTGTATATTTCAAAATAGCCAGAAGAAACAGGATTTTGAAAGTTTTTTTTTTCCACAAAGAAATATTATATGTTTGAGAGATAAATATGCCTACCTTGATTTTAGCATTATACAGTGAGGACATGCACAAAATTTCAACTGGCTCCCCAGAGAAATGTACAATTTTTATTTGTCAACTTAAAAGTATAGATTCTTGTTTAGTCCTGCTTGTTTTCCCATGTCTTGTACCATCTCTTTTGTTAAAAGCTACCAAGACGTCTGTTTGTTCTTAAACACGTTAGGAGGTCAGGGGCAGGATGTTTGGTCTGGTTTAGTCTATACAGCTGCTCTAACAAAATGCCATAAACTCTGGCTTGTAAAGATTGCAAATAAGCTTTTCACAATTGCAGAGTTAGGGATATCCAAGATGAAGGTATAGGCAGATTTGGGGCTGGGGATGTGGCTCAGTGATAGAGCACTTGCCTGGTGTGTGTGAGGCCCAGCTTTGGGGTAGAAAGAAAGAAAGAAAGAAAGAAAGAAAGAAAGAAAGAAAGAAAGAAAGAAAGAAAGAAAGAAAGAAAGAAGGAAAGAAAGAAAGAAAGAAAGAAAGAAAGAAAGAAAGAAAGAAAGAAAGAAAGAAAGAAAAAGAGAACAACATAGATAGAGTGTTTCTGGAAGGGGCCCCTCCTTAATAGATGGCAGTCATTTTCCAATAGTCTCACACAGCCCAGAGGAGGAGTCTCCTAAGGACTTGTCCATAAGGCACTGATCTCATTCATTTGGGCTCCACTTGTGACCTAATCTCTCTCCAAAGGCCCTGCCCCCAACATCACCAATACATAAATTTGGGGGGAGCATATATAATTTAGATCACAGCTGGCCCAAATTAAAAAAAAAAAGGTTGAATGCTGATTTTAAAGATGTATTTGAAGTGACATATAAGATGTATTTGAATTTTCAAACTTTAAATACTGAGGTATCCAATAGATAACCTTTACATCCTCATGAATCATGTTAGCTATAAAATGTCCACTACTATATCAACACATGGGTAGGTGTTAGTATCATTTAGAGAGGCAAAGGTCTTCCCCACCTTAGTTGAGTAAAAAGTAAGAGCTTGATAGTTGTTAAAGGCACATATTCAGGCATGTTTGGGCACACTTGTACACACACACACACACACACACACACACAATAAACAAACTCCTAAGTGGTAATAGTACAAATGTGTAAAAATTTCTTATAGGAAGTTATGGTAAATATGTATGGAAATTGCTATAATCAGTGTGATACTTTTTCAAAATACCCTCTCAAAATTGGCCTTTGTTTTCAAAGGATAAAGCACTTACAAGATCGATTCATTCTTATCTTATATACTTAATATACATGTTTCTCATATATATATATATATATATATATATGATACACACACACACACACACACACACACAATCCATTAACTTCCATTTTAGAGGAGATGAATTTTACTCAGGGGACAAATGACAAATCTAAATTCACAGAATCATTAAGTGGTAAACCTTAGAATCTAAACTCAGGTGTTTATTAATCAAAAGCTGTGCTTTTTTTTTCAACTATGATACATTATCTCCAATCCCCCTAAAAAAAAAACATAATTTGAGTGTTTTAGTAATGACTATGTATCCAAAAGTATTTCATAAGAGGGTATATGTGTATATATTCAGGCCAAAATCAGAGAAAATTTCCACTGAACAAGATATGAAGATATATTATGTGGAAACCACAGTACACATAATCCCAAACATCCCCTATAACACATAATATGACAATGTTTAACCAGAAGCCCCCAAATGGATATTACAAAACAGCAACTTCAAAAAAAGGCAAAGGAGGGCGGGTGTGGTGGTGCATGTCTGTAATCCCAGTGGCTGGGGAGGCCGAGACAGGAGGATCACAAGTTCAAAGCCAGTCTCTGTAATGGCGAGGCACTAAGCAACTCAGTGAGACCCTGTCTCTAAATAAAATACAAAATAGGGCTGGGGATGTGGCTCAGTGGTCGAGTATGCCTGAGTTCAATCCCTGGTACCAAAAAAAAAAAAAAAAAAAGTAAAGTATTAGCATTAAGCTGAATACATTAAATTATTTATTATTTATTGATTTATTATTTTTGGGGGGGATATACATGACAGTAGATTGTATTTTGACGTATTAAACACACATGGAGTACAACCCATTCCAATTAGGATCCCATTCTTGTGGGTGTAATAATGTGGAGTTCAAGTGATGCCTGATTCATTCTATGGTCTTTCCTGTGCCCTTCTCCCCTCTTCATTCCCTTTTGTCTAATTCAGTGAACTTCTGTTTTTCCCCTATGTTGTGGGTTAGCATCATAACCAACATCTCTGAGAGAACATTCAAACTTTAGTTTTGTGGGATTGGATTATTTCACTTAGTATGATATTTTCCAGTTCCATCTATTTACTAGCAAATGTAATAATTTCATTCTTCTTTATGGCTGAACGATATTCTATTATGTATATATTCCACATTTTCTTTATCTATTCGTCTGTTGAAGGGCACCTAGGTTGGTTTCATAGCTTGGCTATTGTGAATTGAGCTGCTGTAAACATTGATGTGGCCGCTTCACTATAGTATGCTGATTTTAAGTCCTTTGCATATAAACCAAGGAGTGGGATAACTGGATCAAATAAAGGCTCCACTTCAGGTTTTCTAAGGAATCCTCATACTGCTTTCCAGAGTGGTTTCATCAATGTGCAGTCCAACCAGCAATGTAGAAGTGAGCATTTTCCTAATCCTTGCCAACATTTATTGTTACTTGTATAATTGATAATTGTCATTGGGACTTGAATGAGATGGAATGTTGTTTAATTTACATTTCTCTAATTTCTAGAGATGTTGAACATTTTTCATATATTTTTTGACTCTTCATATTTCTTCTGTGAACTGTCTGGTCAATTCCTTTGCCCATCTATTGATTGGGTTATTTGTTTTCTTGGTATTAGTTATTTTGAGTTCTTTGTATATCCTGGAGATCAATGCTCTATCTGAGGTGCAGGTGGTAAAGATTTTCTCCCATTCTGTATACTTTCTCTTTATTCTCTTGATTATTTCCTTTGCTATGAAGAAGCTTTTTAGTTTGGTACTATTTCATTTATTGATTCTTGATTTTACTTGCACTTTAGGAGTCTTGTTGAAGAAGTTGGTTCCTAAGCTAACATGATGAAGAGTTAGATCTACTTTTTCTTCTAGTAGGCACAAGATCTCTCTGGTCTAATGCTTAGATCATTGATCCACTTTGAATTGAGTTTTGTGCAGAGTGAGAGATAGAGGTTCAATATCAATTTACTACTTAAGGATTTTAAGTTATTCCAGCACCATTTGTTGAAGAGGCTATCTTTTCTCCAATGAATGTTTATGGTGCCTTTGTCTATTATGAGATTACTGTACTTATATAGGTATGTCTTTATGTAACTTCTATTCTGTTCAATTGCTCTTCATGTCTGTTTTTGTGCCAATACCAGGCTATTTTTATTACTATACCTCTGTAATATAGTTTAAGGTCTGATATTGTGATGCCTCTTGCATCATTTTTCTCTCTAAGGATTATTTTGGCTATTCTGGGTCTCTTGCTTTTCCAAATGAATTTTATGAGTGCTTTTTCTATTTCTATGAAGAATGTCATTGGGATTTCAATATGAACTGCATTAAATATGCATAGTGCTTATGCATAACCATTTTGACAATTTTAATTCTGCTTATCCAAGAACATGGGAGATCTTTCCATTTTCTGAGGTCTTCAATTTCTTTCTTTAATATTCTGTAGTTTTTATTGTAGAGGTCTTTCATCTCTTTTGTTAGATCAATTACCAATATTTATTTATTTATCAATTGATCTATTTATTTATTTATTTATTGTGACTATTGTGAATGGGGTTGTTTTCCTGATTTCTCCTTCAGGTGATTTGTCATTGGTGTATAGAAACACAATTGATTTATGGGGTCTTAATTTTATAGCCTGTTACTTTCTGAATTTATTTATGAGTCCTAATGGCTTTCTGGTGGAGATTTCAGTCTTTTAAATATAGAATCATGTCATTGGCAAATAGGGACATTTTGAGTTCTTCTTTTTATTTTCATATCCCATTAATCGATTTCTTTTTTTTAAATTCATCTGGCTATGTCTTCAAGGACTATGTTGAACAGAAGTGGTGAAATAGGACATCTCTCTATCTTTCTGTTTTTAGAGAGAATACTTCACATTTTTCTCCATTTAGAATGATGTTGGCCTTGAGGTTAGCATATATAGCTTTTACAATGTTGAGGTATATTCCTTTTATTTCTAGTTTTTCTAATGTTTTGAGTATGAATGGACTGAATTTTGTCAAATGCTTTTTTCTGCATCTCTTGAGATAATCATGTGGTTCTTGTCTTTAAATCTATGGATATGATGAATTATGTTTGTTAATTTTTATATGTTGAACCAATATTGCATTCCTGGAACGAATCCTACCTGATCATGGTGCACTATTTAACATGTTATTGTATGGAATTTGCCAGTATTTTATTTATAAATTTTGCCTTTATGTTCATCAAGGATATTGGTCTGAAGTTTTCTTCCTTTCATGTGTCTTATTCTGGTTTTGGTATTAGTGTGATACTACCTTCACAGAATGAGTTGAAGGGCACCACCTCTTCTATTTCATGAAACAATTTGAGGGGTATTGGTGTAAGTTCCTCTTTGAAGGTCTGTTAGAACTTGGTTGAGAAGCCATCTGGTCTTGAGCTTTTGTTTGTTGGTAGACTTTTGATGGTGTCTTCAGTTTCATTGCTTGAAATTGATCTCTTTAAATTTCCTATGTCTTCTTGATTCAATTTGAGTAGGTCATATGTCTCTAGAAATTTGTTGATGTCTTCATGATTTTTTATTTTGTTGGAGTATAGATTTTCAAAGTAGTTTCTGATCATCATCTCTATTTCAATAGTGTGCCTAGTGAGTTTTCCTTTTTCATTTTGAAATTTAGTGATTGGAATTTTCTCTTTCTCTTTTTTAGTGTGGCTAAGGGTTTATCAATTTCATTTATTTTTAAAAGAATCAACTTTTTGTTTTTGTTGATTTTTTTTTGAAATTTTTTCTATTTCATTGATTTTTGGCTCTGATTTTAATTATTTCCTGTCTCCTACTGCTTTTGGTGCTGATCCCCCCCCACCCCCCGCCCCACCTTCAGCCAGGGCTTTGAGATGGATGTAGTGTTAAGTTATATATTTGGTGACTTTCTATTATTTTAAATAATGTGCTCAATGCAATAATTTTCCTCTTAGAACTACCTTCATAGTTTCCCAAAGATTTTGATAAGTTGTGTTGTTTTTCTTATTGACCTGAAAGTATGTTTTTATCTCATCCCTGATTGCTTCTCCTATCCATTGGTCAGTAATACTGTATTATTTAGTCTCTAGGTATTGCAGTAGCTTCTATTTCTTATTTTATTGTTGATTTTTTATTTCATTCCATTATGATCTGCTAGAATGTAAGGTATGATCTCTATATTTTTGTATTTGCTAAGTGTTGTGTTGTTGCCTAAGATATGGTCTATTTTAGAGAAGGATCAGCATGCTGCTGAGAAGAACATGTTGAATACATTAAATTCTGAAAGGGGGTCTGCCATTCTATTTCATTTTGTATGCAGTTCATTTTCTAGACTTTTTATATCCATGGAGTCTGCTGTTTCATGGCTTTTAGCTAAATAGTAAATGAAAGAATATAATTATTAGATTTCCCCAGAAATCACAAAATCTTAGGTAAAAGCAGATATTTGAAAACGCCCATGACTGAAATTTTGTTGGTTATTTTGAGGTGCAATTTCACTTATTAGGCCCAAATTATGTAGCCTGATTAGCCAGATCTTTACAAAGTTTGTTGGCGTTTTAAAATTATGTTGTCTTCAGACTGATAGTTGTGTTAAGCACATTGATTATCAGAAATAAAAAAATAATCTACATCAAACAGGCTTTATATCCTAATTATTTTAGCTTAGAGACAATGCCTAATTTAGGTGTGTTATTCAGTTTTTGCTTCTGTGACCAAAGCCACAGACAAGAGCAACTCGGAGGAGGACAGATTTCATTTAACTCCTGGTTGCAGAGTTTCAGTCCATGGTGAGCAGACTCCAAGGCTGAAACATAATGGTGGAAGGGCTGGCCAAGGACAGCTTCACAGGTCATGGAAGCTGGGAAGCAGCAGGAGAGAGGAAGAGGCAAGAGAGAAGATGAACCCTTCCAAGACATTCCCCCAGAGACCTACTGCTCCAAATGGGGTCTGCTCCCAGTAGTCCATGCAGCTCCCACCAAGTTCAGAGCCGTCATGATTTGACCATTTCCTAGTGGCCTCACCTCCAAGCCTTGTTGCACTGGGGACCCATGCTTTCAAAACATGAGCCTTTGGGGGAATCTTTCTGATCCAAACCATATTGTAAAAAGCAAGAGAATCTAAGTGTGAAAGAGGTCAAGGCTGTCACACAAACACTGTCTTCACAGTCTGTCCATGTGTTCCTTCAAGGGAATGACCACTGGAGAAGCTGGGGCTCACAGTTGGAGTTCTGTGATTGACTCCCATCATGATAAGCAGGAGATCCTTTTTATTGCATGTGTCTCTTTATCTTAAACACAATTACAATTTCTACTTCCATGCTATTTTATCACACTTTTAGTGTTTCTTTAACACACATCAATATACTCTTAGGAAAAAAAACAACACACAGAGAAATTTACTCCACGTTCATTGCATTTGTCACAAAATCCAGGCAACTAGACTCCCAGAGAATCTCTGCATTCTTATATGAGGACCCAACATTATAAACATATTCGTAGCTTTGTGGAAAGTAATGCTACACAGTAGCAATCCAACCATCAAGACATACTTGGGCAATCAAGAACAATAGCATAGCCACTCAGTGACAGATTTTTGTAAGGTTGAAGCTATGGAGGACTCCTAATTTATATTAAATTTAGATAAATTTATCTAGATTTAGTTTGCAAACATTTGGTGAGTCTGCAAAAAAATATTAAAAACCAGTAGCTTGTACATGTCTCTATGTCAATTTGCATTATAAATAAGCATATATTCGATAGGCTGATAAATATTACTCTTGGAACCTATTACTAGAAAAAACAGATTTCCGAAATTTAATTCCCTGAGCTTAATGAACCCAGTAAATTTGATCTGAAGTCTTCCCAAGTTAATATGTTACATCTAAATTGACTTATTTTTTTAATGGGGACAAATTTGTACACATTTAAATTAATCTTGAAGAAAACATGTATCACCATAGAAATGTCTTATTTATAGTTTCCATATATGAGGGTCTTTATTTGATTTTGTTCATTTGATGTTTTAAAAAGAGAAATTTAATTACCTCAGTGTTTAATGCTAATGTACAGCAAATGCTAATTTCTTGCAATTTTTTTTTATTTAAGACATTCATTAAGTATGACTGACCACCTGTTAATGGAGACCCTGACCCTAGGTATTGAAGAACATGTAGCCATAGTTAATATCTTTGTCCATTTTGTTTTGTAATAACAGAATCGAAGAGGCTGGGTACTTTGTAAAGGAAAGAGGTTTGTTTACTCACAGTTCTGGAGGTCCCAGAGCATGAGGTTGGCATTAGCTTCTTGTGATGGATGACATCATATGTGGCATGAATACGGGCATGAGAGGTCACATGGTAAAAGAGGAAGGCAGGAAGAGAATGGGGAAGCCAAACTTGCTTTATAACAACCCATTCTCCAGGTGACTAATCCTGTCCCAAGAGAAAGGCATTAATCCCTCCTAAAGACCTAATTACCATTTCTTAAAAGCCTAAACACCTCAATATCATTAGTCAGAACCACATTTCCAGCATGAAACCACAGGGACAAGCCACACACAAACTTTCTACCAGGAACTTCAGGTCTGTAAAGGCAGCTTATGTTTATTTGCATAAAATTCTTCAATATAATTTTCTGTTTAGATCATTGATTTTTATGTTGTATTACATTTTCTTAACTGGTGTATCTTTTTCAATATAGAAACTACATATAAGCCACATTTACCAAAACCTTAAAAATGACTGATATTTGAAAAAAAAAATGAGCCTTGCTTTTAGAATCTTAAAACGTATCACCACAAGATCATAAAACCACAAAACAGGAGGCACAGAAGCAAAAATAAATAAATAAATAAATTCATATGCACCCTGATTGTTTGTGTTTTTAACCTAAACATTTTTTTGATTGTTTGGGAGAAAAATGCATTCAGCAGAAGTCATAGTTCTTATTTTGAACTAGTGTCTTACTGGCTAATGACATGCAGCACAACTATCTTCTGGAGTTGGGTAGCAGCCGTGGGCCACCGTCCTTCTTCAGCCATACCATCATGATAGTGAACACTGCTACTCTGGACAGTGCTGTGTTGCCAGTGACTTTTGGATACAGGTCTTTCAGTAAATCGCACAAGATATTTAACACTATATTATAAAACAGGCTTTGTATTAGACAATTTTGCCCAGCAGTAGGGTAATATAAGCGCTCCAAGCATGTGTAAGGTATGCTCGCCAGTCCATTATGTGTAGTAGGTGAGGAATGTGAAACAAATTTTTGACTGTAGTATTTTAAACTTAGGACAGCTTCAATGGGGATGCATTCCCATCCAAACTTGAGGAGCATCTCTACTGACAAGGGTGTGGGGCGGGAGTTATAAAGATGAATAGACATAAGGCTCAGTCCAGAAGGAAAAAAAAAATAAAAAATGATGAATTGTAAACTTAAGATGGACCACAGTCCAGCTCTCAGTGTAGTAGCTATGAACTCAGCCTGCCTTTTGTGTAGATCCTAGTGCTGGGCACAAAGGACATGGTGGCAATCAGAAGGGATATAGACTCTGCCTGTGTAGCACGTAGAAGTGCCTAGGGTGAAAGTGGTAAAGTTAAGCAAATCATTGTTCCAGCTTGGGCCATAAAGCATGAAAATTCCTGGGCTGGAGCAGCACAGAGAAATCTGACCTCAGCAGAGACACAAGGTACTGGGTGCCTATGAATGTCGTGAGGATTGAATAAATGTTACCAAGAAAGGGTGCCAGGGCATGGGAAGGGGTTTTTGAAGAAGGCAGTAAAGCACATCTGAAAAATAGACATGTGTGTCTGAAATGTTGACGGTGGGAGCAGAGGGGAACATGGATTGAAACCAGAGAGGCAGTAAGAGTGCATACATGTAGAATTCTGTTGGCCATGGAAACAGTTGGATATTTTAAGCATAAAAGAACCATCTTGAGACCTTCTATGCAGGGGTGATTTTTAAAAAGAATTTATTACGAGTGTAGGTTGGAATTGGATTGGAGGATTTCACAAATAAAGGGGAATGGCCAATGAGGTGGCTATTTTGATAGCTCAAGGTATTGTACATATTTTTAAACCCTTTCTGGTTGGGGAGAGGTTACCCCTCCTGGGCTGGCCCATTCTTAGACATAGTTTGTTTTTCAACCAGACACAAACCCAGAGCCACATCTCCTCTATCTGGCCCATACTCTTGAGGAGGAAGGATCTTCCTTGATCATTACACAGCCAGGTAGCAGGCAAGTAGGGGCAACACCTTCACCTTGGAGCCCCCAATTATTCAAAATAGCCCATTCAAAACATTTCATCCTGCCTGGTTTTATCTTTCCCTCTAAAGCCTGAGACAGGCTATGGCTTTAGCTTCCTCTTGCTTCACTCTCTGCCTCTTAATGATCCCAAGGCTTCCTCAGGTGGCCTTGCATGTGGCACTGTGACTCCTGTTTATAGGACCAACACCTATGATAATGTCTTGCTTTCCTGAGCTTCTCTCTCCTGTGTCCCTTCCTGTGGCCACACCCAAATGACCATCATGAAAACGAACAGAACATTCAAGCATGAGCTGGTGATGATATGGAATAAGGGGCTGTGCTGGTAGTGCAGACAAAGGAGAAATAGCTTCAGTTGAGAGATTTTAGGTGAGATACTTAGGTCATGAAATCAGAAGACCTGTCATTGTGGGGGAGATGACAAAACGTAAGAATAAATCTTAGGGCTGTGGCTGTAGTTCAATGGCAGAGCACTTGCCTAGCAAGTGTGAAGTACTGGCTTGGATCCTCACCACCACATAAAATAAATAAATAAATAAATAAATAAAATAAAGGCATGCTGTCCATCTACAACTATATAAAAAATATAACTCCTAGCTTACTTAGCTCATGATGCCATTTAGTGGAGCTGAGAACCCTGGAGAAGGATGAGATTTGGGAGCAGATAATGTGGTAGGGGACCATTGTTTTGTTTTTTGTTTATAGGATTTTAAAGAATCCAAGAATAGCTATCAAGTGGATTTTTAAAATAAAGAACCTGGACTAAAGATGCATTTTAAAAAATTATTCTCTGAAATTTAATTGGAGAACGATCAAAGACAGGAAGGTGGAAGGAATGGGTGTGCTATAGTATAGAAGTCAAAGGTAAAAACGTTAATTAGGATGATCTATGTTGCCCAAGAATATACTACTAAGCTTCATGATATCATCCTATTAGGATAGAGATTTCTGCTCTATAATCTATGAAATAGGATTTTTTTTTTCAGTTGTGCCCTTGTTAAGCTCTCAAAAGTCTTAATTGTTACGAGATTACCAGAGAGAAAGGTAAGAAGAAAGACAACTCCCTCTGAATGGCAGGCTCATGTGAACATAAGCAGCTTATTTCCCTCTGCAGAATGATGCAAGGGTAAGTTCAGCTACCAGTTATGTTTCACAGAAAAAGATTCTTAGTTATGTGATTATAAAACTTCAGAGGCATCAACATTTTACAAATAATGTTTTTTTGCTAAGGTTTATTTTACTTTCCCTCCCCCAGGAAGAAAAGAGCTATATGTTCTCCTGATTTTAAACACACATGTGCACACACACACACACACACACACACTTACTTATGCACACACATTGTAAAAAACTATTTTGATAATATAAACAGAAAACCCATTGAACATGTACTAGCCTAAAATAACCAGCATTAACATTTCAGTAATTCATGCATCATCTTTTTTTTGAATAGTCAATTTCTCTATTTTATTTTATTTTTTTTTTAGTTGTAGATGGATACAATACCATTATTTATTTATTTTTATGTGGTGCTGAGAATCAAACCCAGTGCCTCACATATGCCAGGCAAGTGCTCTACCACTGAGCCACAACCTCAACGCCTTCATGCATCTTCTTAAGCACCATATATACAAGGTCATCTTTAAAAATTGTAATTATTTTTAAATCTCTCTTTCTCCTTTCTTCTTGTGAGGGTGGATTTTGTATGCCAACCTGGCTGAATTAAAGAATGGCCAGCAGCTGCTAAGATATGATATTTCCAGGTGTGATCTGAGGCTGTTTCTGGACAAGATTAGCCTTTGAGTTAGCAGACTGCAAAGAAGATCCCATTTAGCAACATGCATAGACATCATCCAATTCGGTGAGGGCTTCAATAAAACAAAAGGCAGAGGGGAGACTGATGGCCCCCTCCCTCCCCTCCTCCTCTTTCTCTTCTTCTTTTCCTTCTTCTCCTTCAGCTAGAACCTTCATCTTCCCCTGCCCTCAGACAGCAGAGTTCCTGGTTCTCTGGTTTTTAGACTTCTGCTAAATTACACCACTGGTTGTCCTGGCTTTCCAGGGTGCAGAAGCTATTATGAGATAGCTCAGCCTTCATAATTATAAGCCAATTACCATAATAAGTATCCTCCTTTATTGCTGGGCATGGTAGCATGCACCTGTTTTCCCAGATATTCAGGCAGCTGAGGCAAGAGGATCAGCCTGGGCAACATGGCAAGATACAATCTCTAAAAACAAATAAACAAAAAGCATTAAATAAGTAACTTCTTATGGCCTTGGAATATAGTTGAGGGATAAAGTGCATGCTTAGTATGAGTAAGGGTGTGAGTTCAATTCCCAACAGCTCAACAAATAAAATAATAGAAAATAAATAAATAAAAATCCACTTACTTATCTACCTATTTTATTGATTCGGTGTTCCTAGAGAATCCTAATATATTTTCAATATCTTACCTTTCAAGATTATCACAGCCTAGGCAACCAATTTGCTAAATCTGCTAGTTTTTCAAAGCTCTGAATTGGCTAATTTTATGTGTTTTTTTCCAATGTAAAGTGAAAAATTCCCCTCTTTTAAATGTAATATAATAATACAATTGGTAGATAAATCATGGTATGAATACCATTTCATGTATGTATGAATACCATGCCAGGTATATGTGAATACAATGCCATGTATGTGTGAATACCATGTAGTACATGTGCGAATGGCATACTGTGTGTGTAATTGAGTACCATGCCATCTGTGTGAATACCATGCCATCTGTGTGAATACCATGCCATGTGTATTAATGCCATGCCATTTGTAACCCATTTCCTTTAGATGGGAGTCCCTTGTTAACCACATTTGTCCTAAAATGTTTTTGCAATAGACATGCTTATGAATAAACAACTTTATATTTCTGTTTTAATTTATTTTGTGTATCATCCCAGGAGTCATATTTCTTAGCACAAAGACATATTTATCTTTTAGAACATCTGTAACAATTCATGTTTCCATCAACAAGGTAAGAGAATCTTACAGCCTTGTGAACAGCAGGGATTGTACCCTGATTTAACTTTCCCACCATGAAGTGCATGAAGTGATAGAACTCTAATACTCTAATTTAGGTGTCCTTGCTGTCACAGAGAGAGCATTTTTGATATTCTTCTCAAATGTCTTCTAAATTATTTATCAAATGCAATCATTTTGTTTATGTATGTTCATGTGGATGAGTTTTTCACTCAATATAATTGCTATTTACTAAATCCCACAAAATTAAAATATGTAATTTTTCATGTTTCAAGTTTCCAGGTAGAGTGTTATCTGTTTCTAAATTTAATATTAACAATTATTACTTATATTATCTTGTTTTATTGTATTTACTAAAACCTCTAAACACTGTATAATAATAAGAAAGTGATAACTCACATAGTGTTGCTGTTTTTAAAAATATCTTTATTTATTTTATTTATTTTTATGTTGTGCTGAGGATTGCACCCAGTGCCTCACATGTGCGAAGCAAGCTCTCTACTGCTGAGCACGAGTTAAATAACTCCAGCTCCTGTGTTGCTGGTTTTAATAGAAATAATTTTAATTTTCACCACTGGGAATCATGATGAAGTGATTGTGTTTGTTTCTATGGTGTTTAGTTGATAATAATTGCCTCTTATTCCTCTATTGCTACAATTTTTATTTGAAATAACCTCTGAATTTTTTTTAAGGAAGGATGTGGAGTATGTTTAGAATGGCCATATGATTTTTCTTCAGTGATTTAATGATACCATACTGTAGGCTGGAAGAATTTTCTGATAAAGATTTATTCATTATTTTATAGAAAAACTAATGTTACTAATGTGTATTTTTTATAATTCTAAGTCTTGGTTTTCAAATACTTTATTCAGAATTTTTTTTGCCAATAATAAAGTGATATGTCTAGAGCTCTTTTTATTCTTACTTGACTTGATCAGTATAAAGGTAATTTCAATTACATGAATTGGAGATGTTCCCATGATATGTGATACTATCTATCTTGGCAATTATTTTTATTTTTAATTGAGAATCTTTAATCACCATTTTAAACTTTTGACAGGTATTTTTCTAATCCAGTTTTTTTTGGGGGGGGGAGTTTTGATTATGCATGCTTCTTATGAAACACCACATATCCTTAAGGTCTTAAAATGTGATTCATAGGCTTGCACAGAACCTTCTTTTGAATAGTCAATTTCTCTACTTTATTTTATTTTATTTTTTTTAGTTGTAGAGGATACAATAATATAAAATAATAAAAATACAATAATATAAAATAATAAAAATACAATAATATAAAATAATATAGTTGTAGAGGATACAATAATATAAAATGATTAAAAAAATATTTCTTGTCTCATACTCCTTTTATGATTCTCTCAACTTTGCAGTATTTGTGGTTATTTCCCCAAAATTTCACACATTTTATTCTTTATCAGAAATTCAAGGGCTTTGATGTTTTATTGATTCCATCTAATTTATTTTAAAAATTTACATTACCCTTATATTCATTGATTCTCTGTTCCTAATTTCCTTTGGATTATTTTGCTCTTCCACTTTCTGATTCCTTAAAATAAATACATAGGTTTTCCATTTCCAGTTATTTTCTTATATTTAAGAAAAGCCAACAGAAGATATCAGCAAGTTGATGGAATAGGAAATGCAAGCCTTCTTCCCCCTCATCCATAAAAATAACAAATAGACACATATTCTTAAATGATAATAGCCTTGGGAGGACTCAGATATACGTTAACAAAATTGCAGCAATACAATGGAGTAAAAGAATGAAAAACTGCACAGAAAAGATTGCTGGGGGAGGTCACCATGCCTGAGACATGGGATGTGGTGAGTAACAAAGAAGAAAGGTGGCTCCATCTGTGTGACCACAGTTGAGGCACCACTATGGTTCCCAGTGGCTTACTCTGCAAAGGACACTGGAATTTTCCAACATTTACGGAACCAACTATCTTCCTGAAGCAGTGTCCACAGACAGGGTGACATTACTGAGCTCCCCACCCATGTAGGAGCCACATTGTGGCACCCTTGGACTGGTGTTTTAACTATCCCAATCTCATACATGCCCTGACCCCAGAGCCACCGCTTCTGCGCATGTGTCATACCCCAACTCCAAGCTGCCTCAAACAACATAGCCACCACTGATAAAGGCTAGCTCTGTGCCAGGCCTGATGGCCCTGGCTAATCCGCATTTACCCACGCTACAGACCCCGGCTCTGGATCCTCCATGTGAGCACCTGTACCCTGACGTGCGAGCCACCATCACAATCAGCTGGTCTGCTACCTGGATCTCAGAGCCACTGAGGTTCCTCCCATGCTTGTGCTCCATGGCTGCACCATAGGTTCCCTTGCTTCTGACTCTGGAACCAGGTCTGCCATCCCAGCCTAGGGGTCCAGTTAGACTCACCCCAAGAAGAGTACACCAAGACATACTATGACCAAAATTTCAAAGATAAGAGAAAAAAAAATCATGAAAACAAGGAGGAAAAAAGATCCCAATGTACTTTCCAAAAAAGCTATGAGTTTGAAATTGTCATAAGAAATTCTGCAGGCCAGGAAAGAGTAGGATGATAATATATTCAAACACCAACCAAGTGTAATCCAGCAAAGTTGTTCCTAAGAAATAAAGATTTTTTCCTAGCAACAGAAGGTAAGGAGGTTCATTGCCACTAGGCCTGCCTTATAAGAAACACCAAGGGGAGTCAGATTCAAAATACTCCAGTATTTTAATGATGATGTGAAAAATGCATATATCACTACTACACATTTCAAAAGACAAAACCTATTCAAAAATACCTAGAGCTATAATAATATGTCAAGAGATACCCAATATTAACAGATGTAAACTGTGACATCAAAAGCATAATATGTGTGTGTGTGGACTGGTTATCCTGAAGTTCCTGAGTGCATTTCTTTTCCCATTTAAAGGTAGATTTTTGTCTAGTATGTAGGACATGAGGTAGCAAAGCTCATATCATCAAACCCTAGTTGGAAAGCTGAATTTATTTCACTCAATAGGTCAATATTTGGAAATTTTAAAACAAAATTTCAAACAGAAGCTCTTCTCTTTTTATACCTGTTGAATACAAACAATATATATATATTTTCATAAAGCTTTCTCCTATCCAAGCTCCTGCCTTGGTTCCATGGCTCACGAAATAAATCAGTGAAAACTTTGGCAAAATAAGCAGCCTTTCAAGACAAAGTCTCTCCCCTCTTCTCAACTGAGGCCCACGGAGGCTGTGCCCACTCTTCATTTTCCCATTCTTTCTTGGTCCTTAAATTCTGTTGCTATTTTAAACACATGGACGCAGGTTCTGTGAAAATTTCATTGCCCTATATAAACATTTTAGGGACTCAGAAACAAAAAGATCCAAGCCTATGAAAAGTGTAATGAGTCCCAACATAGCCATTTGGGATGGGGATTTAACTGCTTTGTTTGTGAGCTTCAGCTAAGGAAACAGATTACCTTCATCATGTGCTAATACCCCAGAGTCGATCTCAACTCTACTCCACTATGGAAAGCATCCTGGGGATACCACCAAACACTCTGAAGATGAATTCTGTAAACCTGTCAATTGGCGAACAAAAAAAATTATGATTGGGCCCAAATTCCAGCTGAACACTCTTCTTCCTTATGTTGGGCTAAGAACCAATAGACAAAGTATCATGAATGCATTTAAAAATTGAAATCTCATTTCCATAATGATTGAACTATTTGCATAGAAAATATTGCCTATTGGATGTCTAAGAATCTAGGGAATAGCAGAGATATAATTAAAGAGAGAATATTTCTAAAAGACATAACTCCTTGGATTAAACTGTTACAGTGTCAGAAATGTCAAAACAGAATTTAATTAATGTTATTTTATCAACACAACTTTCAGTAGTGTATCTTTTTGTTTCTTATAAATTTTAACCTTGCTTGATTTCAGATTTCTTTGTCACTCTAATAATTTGTTTTCTCTCTGCTTGAGCTTTAACAATTGTGAGAGTTCTATTGAAATGCTTAGTAAATATACTATTTCCCTTTTATACACCATAACATACAGAACTAATATATTATGCAGACAATAGTAGTATTAAAGGAGACACATATGATTTCCATATATAAAAATACTAACCCAACATAAATTGTGTAAGAAAATATTTTTAGAGGCTTTCATGCTTATTCAACAAATGTTTCCTAAAAGATTTTCATTGAAGCAAAGCAATTTAATTTTCCTTTTTATATTACTCTCAGTAGTTATAAACTTAATTAGCTTCATATGCTTCACATTTGTTAGCATTCATGATAAATTTAATCTTTCCTTAGCACAACTTTTTGAAATCAAAATATGAACTAGAAAGGTTTAACTTTGATTAGTAGGACAAGAACAATAAGTAATCATAGCTATGAGATGCTAATTAGTGTCTGGGTGGTTCTATTCATAGTAACAATGGGACATAATATCTCTGTGTCCTTTTGTGTTCAACAACACTTTGCCAGATCATTTATTATAATGCCAATTATATTGCACTTGAAAGTTACAGGTATTTTAACAGCAGAAAGAGACAAGAAATGATTTAAAATCTTGTCTTTTCTAACAGGGAGGCATTGTGTAAACTTAAAATGATACATTTAGGCAAACTATTTTGTTTTAAATTCCAAAGTCCAAAATGAGAAAGTTTTGAAAGTTTTAATTTCTCAGAATTCCTGGTCAAGTTGTTTTTCCATTTTGAGTTGGATCAGTTTTCTGAATAGATAATTCCCTTACCAAGTGTGAACAAGAAACACATTAATTCACATTATATAAAATGTGAATTTCTTTTATAAAAATCATGTTGAGTAACTTTAGCATGGAATAATATTTTATTTTTTAAGAGAGAGAGATAATTTTTTAATATTTATTTATTTAGTTAGTTTTTGGTGGACACAACATCTTTGTTTGTATGTAGTGCTGAGGATTGAACTTGGGCCTCACGAATGCCAGGCGAGTGCACTACCGCTTGAGCCACATCCCCAGCCCGGAATAATATTTTAGATACAGGTGTTGAGAGGGAATCTCTAATTGTTGCTTTGTGTTTTAATATAGCCAATAGACACAGTATATAAGTTCATCCCAAAGTAAAACACTATCTTGTGAATTATTTCTCTATGTCAAATTTAGACAATTTCAGGGGATGGGAGAATGAAAACATTTACAGTGAGAATTATTCTGTTTAACTACCTGTATAATCTTAGTTCCCCAGGGGATGATCAGCTATTATACATTTTTAAAAATGATTCATAAACTTTCCCATAAATGTGTTCATAATACATGGAGAAAACTCATTAGAAATAAATAAGCATAGCAAAAAACTCTAACGTGAGAATGAAAAGTGATTTAATTTGTTAAAATTCTAAATGCATGGTGGGGGGGTGTTGAGAGCCACAACCAAAGGGGCCCCAGCAAACTTCCAGCTGCCAGCAAACTTCCAGCTGCCGGCTGATGATTGACTCACAGCAGCCCCAGCAACATCTAGCTGATTGGCTCCTCTGCGGTGATGCTCATTGGGCTGTTTTCCTGCCCTTCAGACTGCCAGCTGATGATTGGCTCACAGCGGCCCCAGCAACATCTAGCTGATTGGCTCCTCTGCGGTGATGTTCATTGGGCTGTTTCCCTGCCCTTCAGACTGCCAGCTGATGATTGGCTCACAGAGGCCCCAGCAACATCTAGCTGATTGGCTCCTCCACGGAGCTGCTGATTGGGGGACTTCTTTGGCTCCGCCCACGCAACCCAGCCAATCGGCCTCAAGAACAGGAGGATTGTGGGAGGTGGTGCGGTTTGTGTGGGGGTGAGAGGCCTGTGGGAAGCCGGTGGTGGCAGTTGGGCTCTGAGGGTTTTTTCCTGAGGAGCTGTTTTGTTTGGCATTTGTAGTTCTAAAAATAAAGTTAGTTTCTTTTGACAAGTGGCTCCTGAATTGTGCCCAGCCAGACTGCGGCAGGGGGGCTGTATAAAAAAGGGGGAGGGAATAGGGGAGAATCACAAACTAGAGTCAAATTCCATGCATGTATGGGTTTGTTGGGATGAACCTAACTACTATGTATAACTATAAAACTCTAAAAATAAATAAATAAATAATAAAAAGTAAAAAGAAAGTAAATAAAACTTTCTAGATGCAATTACAAATTGGGTCCCTTTGTTCATATACTGTATTTATGTGTAATAATACTTGAAAAATGTTACTAATTTTTATTTTATAATAGTATTATATATTTGGTAGCAATCACACAATAACAGCTACCATTAATTGAATATTTTCTGTTTTCAGGCACTAGGATAAGCACTTTAGGTACATTAATACATTTCATAGTCTTCAAAACTCCATAGAAATGGTTATTATCCTCCATATACAGATGACAAGCCAGTCACTTGTTCATGACCTCAGAATATATATGGAAAAAGAATTTAAATAAAGGTCAGTGTTTTGCCAAGATGTACATTCTTTATAAGCAAAATTTAAAGAATTTCTAAAATGAGAAGTTACACATAATTTTACAGACAAATGTAAAAGTAAGAAAATATGGGCATGAATAAAGTTTAAAAAAAGGAAAAACATGGGCTGGGCTTATAGCTCAGTAGGTAGAGTGCTTGCCTTGCATGCACAAGGTCCTGGGTTTAATCCCCAGCACCACCACCAAAAAAAAAAAAAAAAAAAAAAAGCAGATCTCTTAAATGTAACCACAGGTAACATTTTGGTGCTTTTCAAGTACATATAAATATATAAAAATATATTTCTAATAAAATGATCATGCACTACTTATTTATGCTTGTGTTTCATTTCTATTTAATGAAATATCTTTATTATTTTATGGGGGGACAGAGGGAATATATGAATATATCTGTCATATATATATATATATATATATATATATATATATATATACACACACACACACAAACAAACTGGCTCAAAATTTTTATTATACTCATTTAACATTTTGATAAATACCCCTAAGTAATCCCTCCAAGATGATCAAGCATGTTAGTGCACTCTCCAGATATTTTTAAAAATGTCTAGATCTCTCCACACTTTCTTGAGCTGTGTCTCCTCTTTGTCATGGTAACTGGAAAATAAATCTGATTTTGTAAATCACGAAGAATTTTCTAATGTAGCTTTTATTCATTTCAGTTTCTCAATACCTTTTTTGCCTATTTAAAGCCAACTTACTTTTATTCATACTTTTAACTGACTTTAATTTTTAGCAGTCATTTCTCTTTGAAACTTCATCCTTTGCCTTTAAGTGTGAAGCATACATTTAATAAATTTTCTTCACTCTTGGAATGCTGCACATTTTTTTGTCTTATGTAGAAATTACATGTAGTCAAATTTATTAAAAAATTATTCTATAGCTTCTGTATTTTGTGATAAACTTAGAATAAAATTACACTAAACCAAATTTGCCCAACCCTATAGATTGGGTCATCCCTCTAGTCACACTCATTTAAAATATCTCCTTTCTAACTTTCAAAGTCCCTATATGGCAATGTTTCTTATTCTTTAAGACATATTGATCTCTAAAAATCTTTCTGCAAAGGCAGCTTTAAAAACATTTAACAGAAGCCTGTGACTTTGGTCTCACTCATCAGAACATCAAATCTCCCTTTACTAATAATTGACCTGGTGGTAAACAGAGAACTCTTACCCACCCAAAACACACACACACACACACACACACACACACACACACACACACACATTGAGGTTTTAATAAGATATTGGACAAAAGACTGAGACTAATATTTTGATGAATGGTTATCTATTGCAGATGTGTAAAGTATGAATTATCTAAAATTATTTCATGTGTTTTTGTCAGCATTTTTTTTTTTTTTTTGCTGTAACCAAAAAACCTCACAAGAACAATTTTAGAGGTAGAGGTTTATTTAGGGCTCATAGTTTCAGAGGTCTCAGTCCATACATAGATGGCTCTACTTGTTGCTCCAAGGTGAGGCAGAGCATCATGGTGGAATACTGTGGTAGAAGAAAGCAGGTCAGTACAGGGCCACCAAAAAACAGACAGAAAGTTCTGTTCAACAAAGACATATTATGTACTCCAAAGGCACATCCCCAGAAACTCCCCTCTGCCAGCCACAGCCTACCTACCTAGAGTTACCAGTTGATACTTTATCTGTAGATTAGCCCACTGATTAGTTTAAGGCTCTCTTAACCCAAACATTTCACCTCTGAGCTTTCTTACATTGTCTCGTACATGAGCTTTTGGGGGACACCTCACATGCAAATCATAACATCATGGAACCTGATGTGAAAAGGGGAATAAACTAAGAAAACAAGACCAATGATGAACCCAGCCTAATTCCATTTTAAGATTGGGAGCCATCTTGTCACAAAGTCATGTAATTACTATCAATTACTGAGATTTCTAAATTTGTTTGGAATTCCTGCCCGTGCTCTGAACTCACCCATGCCTGGGTCTCCTTGACCAGATAACAACCCCCTCTAAAACCTTAGTGGTGCCTCATAAATCCTGGCTCCCCCTGGCCAGATAACAACCCTCTCTGAAACCTCAGAGGTGCCTCATAAATTCTGATGTTGGGATCTGAATTTTCTCCCTACCTTAAAATATCATGCCATGCAGAGCATTAACCTGCTATCTGCCTTTGTATTATGCTTGTCAAAATCCTGTTGGCTGTAAGTTCTCAAGACACTCCCTTTTGCAACTTTTTGTGCTATAAAACCTTTTTCCTGAAGGACTGGGGGACTGTTCCCTGGCCCAGGTTTCAGGTGAGACAGTCTCTGGCCAGCTGTTGTGCACACAATACAACCTTGCTTTAATTTGATTTAAAATTGGTGTCAGTGGTCTTTTCTTGCATCATGGTTCAACAACCAATCCCAAATCAACCCATATACAAATGATCTACAAGTTAATTTTTTCTGTTTTTTAAAAGATATTAAACCTTCAAAGTTAAAGAATCTTACTGAATGTAGGAGGAACATTATTGCCAAGTGTATCGTCATTTCAACATGATTAAAATGTGCCTTTCTCTTTTCATTAATTTAGGATTTTCATAGATTGGGGAATGTGTTGATGTATTCCTCATCACACAGATTTTAAAATGAATTCCGTGTGTTTTTGGATGGGTCATTTATATCAATCATACAGAATTTTTAGGTTGTAATAGATTAAAATTCTGACTATTTCATTTCACATGTTTACAGCTTGCTAAACATAATTTCTTCCTAGTGCTGTTTTCATCCTTCTTTTGTAAAATGTCTCTTTCCTGTTCACCTGACAATGACTGTTTTCTTCTCATGATAGCCTCAGTTTCTATTTTTTCACTTTTTGTTTTGTGTACATTTTCTACCTCTTTACCCTAATAAGAGGAAGCTCCTGTATGTCAGCTAATTCAACTTTATTCTGGGCAAAAATTATGGAACGTTTCTTCCTTTGAATTTAGAGGCCTAGCTGCACATTAGAGTCAGGTCATTTTTAACTTCATAGGAGAGGAGGAAGGTGGATATACAGCGCGGGGCTATGCTTCTGACCGTGGGCAAGCACAGCCGTGGAGACCTGAATTTCAGACAGTGGCAGGGATCTGACTGCACTTTGCATCTGAGCTTCAGTTCTCTGAGCATGAAAGAAGTTGGATCCATGTCCTTATAGCCACGTTCCCAGCTTCCTGCCTGCCCAGAGGTCTGAACATGGTCTGTAAATCGCCCAGCAGCTAGAATTGAAGGTACCATGTAACTTGAAGTTGAGGTACCTGGGGGTACCCAAGTGGACTGATGTCTGGGGTGACACTCTGAGGCCTATGGCTTCCAGAAGCTAGCAAAGGCAGGAAACCTCCTGCAGCCTCCAGAAGAAGGCACAGCTTGTCAACACCTTGGCTTTTCTCCAGTGAAATTCATTTTCAAAGTGCTGGCCTCCAGAGCTGTAAGACAAAATGTGTGTGTTGTTTTAAGTCTCTGTTTTGATCCCTCTGTTTCTTCAGTAAATTTATAATTTATAAACACCTGCATTAAATGTCTTTCTGCTTGAATTCGGTGGTTTTTGTTTTCTGCCTCCTTGTGTGAATGATACGTGAGGTCATAAATTCTGACCTGTTAAAAGAGGTTGGGAGATGAGAAAATAATAAATATTAAATGTGACCTGGAAAAAGTAACCTGCCATTTGGTGAAGTAATTGCGATTTTTATATATATCCCAAATTGAATTTCTTTGGGTCTTCTGTAAACACATATAAGCGGTCTATGTATATCATATAAAAAGGTTCAAAGATTTCACTTATACACACATAGACATATATAAATCTGGGAACACTGTGAAACTGCAATATTGTAGTAAAAGAAAAAGTGTTTTTATTTTCTGTGCAAAATCTTGAGCCACTTATTGAAATATATTCTTAATTATAAATAAGTTTTTTTAATTGAAATGCAACCAAATCAGTACTCAAACCTATTATTTGTAAATTTTCTTGTTCATAAAATGCATTTAATCTGGATAATGAATTAAGTAAAAATGGCAGCACTTTTGAAAAGGATTAGTTAGTATTCTAATATAGAAAATTATCTTATGCAAGGCTGCATTTTCTTTTATTTTTTTCTCCATAAAATATCAGAGTAAATTGGACTTCTGTCCCATAAATAACACTGAGTCTGGAGAGAAGGAAATTTTTATTTTTCCTATATCTTCAAATGAATAAAATTGTTTGATTATAATCATGCTGTGGTAGACTAAATACTGACTCTTTTAAGATATCCATTTCCCAATTTCCTAATTCCTTGAATTTATTCATATTATCCTGTGTTACCATTTTGCAGATGTAAATAAGAGTCTTGAAAGGGGAAAATGAGTTTGCTTTAGTTTGCTGGGCCTACCGTAACGAAATGCCATCACTGGGTGGTTCAAACAGTACAACTACATTGTCTCATGTTGGCTGAGGTGGTTCCTTCGGAGAGCGAGCCTGAGTGAGAATCTGTTCATGTTTTGCTTCTGGGTTTGCTGGGGATGCTTGGTATTCCTTGACATGTATAAATATCACACCATCAAAACCCTCATTTTCGACCTTGGGAGCCTCTTTGTCTCTGTGTCCCAGTCTCTTCTTTTATAAGGATGTCAATCATATTGGATTAGGAAACACTCTTAATTACATACCCATTGACCAATTTTCATGTAAGATCACATTCTGAGGAATTAGGAGTTAAGAACTTTCAAAATATAATTTTTGCAGAAATAAAAAAAATTCAACCCATAATACCCTGAAAAATCATGATAGGTCACAAATGTAGTGACTTACACTCCTTGGAAGACGAAGGCATGAAGGTGAGAAGGCAGAGAGAAGTGTCGGGGACCTGAAGGAGGGACAAGCCTGGAATACAGGTGGCTCCCAGAAGATAGCAAAGGCAGGAAACCCACTACCTTCTGCAGCCTCTGCAGCCTCCAGAAGAAGGCACAGCTTGTCAATACCTTGGCTTTTCTCCAGTGAAACTCATTTTCAAAGTGCTGGCCTCCAGAGCTGTAAGACAAAATGTGTGTGTTGTTTTAAGCCACTAGATTTCTCACAGTGGCAATAGGAAACTAATGTAATCAATAAAATTTTGTTCTACATTTTGTTATATTAATAGTTTATAATCTGAAAATTTTAATTGATCAAATGGGAATTAATGGAGCTAATTTAGGAAAAATGAATTTCCTGGGTCATATGTCTAATATATACTATATTCTTCTCAAAGAAGTTTCTTACATTCTTAATATGTTATTCCAATTTGCTGTTCCTTTGACTAAAATTTACATTTTAATGTGAGTGTGTTTGTTTTATAATTATTTAAGGACTTTAACCTAACAGATCCCTGTCTCTTGGATTTTATGTCCATCTTATGAATTGCATATTCATTTCATAAAACCAAGTTTCCCTTGATTCCAGCTTTGCAATCTTTATGCAGAAACATGTCACATCATTATGTGTGTATTATTATTTGAAATATATTTAAAGAAGTTTAGAAGCAGATCTGTCTAAAATTATGGGTTAAAGGAAGCTGAAACAGATTTCTATTTACTAATTATAAAATGTGAGTTTCAATCTTTATTTTATTAATCAAACATCTGGTTAGACTTTAATTTAAAGTTATATATAGGAATATTTGCTTTAAAATATTTTCTTCATAAATGTCATTCCATAGGCCACAAGGAACTCTTAGCGAATACAAAAAAACATGGATATAATTTATTGCATCTTAACAGATCATAATGGAATGAAATTAGAAATCAACACAAAAAAGTCCTACAGAAAATATATACACATGTGGCGCGATGGAAGGATACATTTTTTAATCATTAATGGGTGATAGAAGAAATCAGGTGGAAAATTCTTAGACAATTCTTAGACTCAACAAACCAACAAACCAGAACTTCTGGGATTCAGTAAAGGCAGTTCTAAGAGAAAAATTTACTTTTATAAAAGTTCTCATGTCTACCAAAAGCAATATACAGATTCAATGCAATTCCCATCAAAATACCAATGACAGCCTTCACAGAACTAGTTAAAACAGTCCTAAAATTTATTGGAAGAATAAATGACTGAGAACAAGTAAAGCAATTCTAAGTCCAAAAAGCAATGCTGGAGGCATCACGATACCTGACTTCAAATTATACTACAGAGCTATAATATCAAAATCTGCATGGTACTTATATAAAAACAGACACATAGATTAATGGTATGGAATAAAAGACACAGAGACAAACTCACATAGAGGCTGTCTTCTGATTCTTGACAAAGATTCCAAAAACCTACGTTAGAGAAAAGAAAGCCTTCTAAACAAATGATGCTGGTTATCCATAAAAGAAGAATGAGACAAGAACCCCTATCTCTCACTTTGCAGAAAAATCAACTCAAAATGCACCAAAGACCTAGTAATTAGAACAGAAACTATGCAACTCCTATAAGAAACTGTAGGGTCAACTCTCTGGTACATACTCACAAGTGACAATTTTCTCAATAGAACCCCTAAAGCTCAGGAAATAAATGAGATAGCATTAATAAATAAATAATAAGTAAATCAATGAATAAATGGGATGGCATCAAATTTTAAAAGCTCCTGTGCAGCAAAGGAAACAATTAGGAATAGGAAAGAGAGCTTACAGAATGGGAGAAAATCTTTGCTAGCTACTTATCTGACATAGGATTAGTATCTAGAATATGTGAAGACAAAATCTGTGACAAAAATATCACACTAAACAATCAAATAACCCAATTAATAAATGGGAAAATTAATTAAACAAACACTTCTCAAAAGCAAAAGTACAAATGGCCAACAAATATATTTAAAAATGCTCAACATCATTAGCACTATGGAAATGCAAATTAAAACAACACTGAGATTTCATCTCACACTAGTCAGAATGGCAGTCATCAAGAATACAAATAATAATAAATGCTTAGACACTAGAATAGAGACCCTGTGTCTAATAGAAGAAAAAGTTGGTCCAAATCTTTACAATGTTGGCCTAGGATCTGACTTCCTTAACAAGATTCCTAAAGGGTAAGAAGTAAAATCAATAAACAACAACAACAACAAAAAAGGAAAAAGTTCAAACTAAAAAGCTTCTTCTCAGCAAAGTAAACAATCAATAACATGAAGAGATAGCTGACAGAATGGGAGAAAATCTATACCACACATACTTCAGATAGAACATTAATCTCCAGGATATATAAATAACTCCCAAAACTTAACATAAAAAAAATAACCCAATAAATAAATGGGCTAAGGAACTGAACACACACCTCACAGAAGAAGAAATATAGTTGATTAACAAATATAAGAAAAATCTTCAACATTCTAACAATTAGAGAAATGCAAATCAAAACTACTCTAAGATTTTATCTCACTCCAGTCAGAATGGCAATTATCAAGAATATAAGCAACAGTAAATGATGGCAAGGATGTGGGGGAAAAGGTAGATTCATACATTGCTGTTGCGACTGCAAACTGGTGCAAACATTATGGAAAGCAGTATGGCGATCCATCAGAAAACTTGGAGTGGAATAACCATTTGATCCAGCTATCCCTCTTCTTTATATATATCCAAAGAACTTAAAAGCAGTTTATATCCAATGGACTTAAAAGCAGTTTATATCCAAAGGACTTAAAAGCAGCATACTACAGTGATGCAGCCACATCAATGCTTATAGCAGCTCAATTCACAATAACCAAACTATGAACCAACCCAGGTGTCTTTCAAAAGATAAATGAATAAAAAATGTGGTATGTATACACAATGAAATATTTCTCAGCCTTAGAGAAGAAAAATTATAGCATTTACAGGTAAATAGGTAGAGCTTAAGAATATCATACTAAGCAAAATAAGCCAGTCCCCACAAACCAAAGGTTGAATGTTTTCTCTGATCTGCAGATGCTAATTCACAATAAGGAGGGCAGGGTAGGGATAATATAGGTATGTTGGATTAGGCAGAGGGGAGTGAAGGAAGGAGAGGGAGCATGGGGTTAGAAACAATAGCAGGATGAACTGGACAGTATTACCTCATGTACATATATCACACGACTGGTGTGATTCTACATCACAAAGAACCAGAAGAATGAGAAGTTATATTCAATTTGTGTATGATGATTCAAAATGCATTCTACTGTCATGTATAACTAATTAGAACAAATAAAAAGCATATTTGAGAGCCTTATAAAAATAATAAACAAAATTTAAAGTGCATCAGCATTGACATGAAACATATAGATTATACACTTCAATTAAAAAAATGTTCTTAAAACCAGATTAAAAATGCCAGCTACTTACCAATTACATGGAACATTTTAAATTTAAGATCCTACATTGGTTTATAATTTTAAAAAATAGAAAGAAAATATGTATACTACATAAACACTACCCCAAAGATAGTGGTGTGGTTACATAAATACAAAACAAAGTGGATTTTAAGGCAAGAAACATTTCTAAAGATTGAAATATTTCATAGAAACAAAAGAGACTCAATTTGACTGGAAACTAAGCAATCCCAGAACTGAAGCAATCAAATAGTCTACCTTTGAAATATATGAAAAAAGTTGACCAAAAATCAAATTAGAGATGGGTAAAATCACAATCATGCTTGAAGACATGTTTTTTTAAAGTTTCATAGGTCTGTAAAATTAACAATTGACATAATAAAATACATTTAAATCTTACATTTTGACCAAATTGGACATCTATGTAGCTCCATGAAACCACCAGCACAACCAAGTAAACAGCAAGGTCTGGTGGTATATGTCTAAAATCCCTGCAATTTGGGAGGCAGGAAGATGGCAAGTTGGTGGCCAGCCTCAACAAATTATTAAGTCTGAAATTTTAAAAAAGCAGGGCAGGGGAAGAGGGCTTGCAATGTAGCTCTGTGGTGAAGTGCCCCTGACTTCAATCCCCAATACAAAATAAATAAGTAAACAAACAAACAAATAAATAAATACAAATATCCAACATCCTCCCCAAGTGTCATCATGCCTCACTATAGTCTCTTTGCCTTGCTTCTCCTTGTCATCCTCCACTTTTGGTAACCAATAATTGATCTGTTTTGTATTACTAGAGATGAATTTGCATCTTCTAGAATATTGCACAGACAGAATCCTATAGTGAGCACCATTTCATTGGTCCGCCTTCTTGTACTTAGATCTGATTTTGAGATGCTGTCACTGTGGTGAGTGTATCACTGATCCATTTCTTTTTGTGGCTGAGCAGTATGCATTGTGTTGACAGGTTAAATTTTATTCATTCCTAGTTGATATGTTGCATCCCCTTTTTAATGATTCTAAGTAACTTCTTGTATGCTTATTTTTTTCTATGTTTTCTTTTTGGTAAGTGTCTATCCATGTCTTTTTTCCCGCTATAAGCATTGCATTGCCTGATTTTTTTGGTCGGCCACACTGACCTCATATAATCCAGAAAGTATTCTATCTTCAATATTGTGAAAGAATATCTGTAATATTGTTATTTCTTCCTTAAATGCTCAATAGAATTTACCAGTAAAGCCATCAGGATCCATAATTTTCTACAAATTCACAACTAACAGATATAGACACATTTATGTTATCTCTTTCTTTTTGAGTGAACATTACTAGTCTGTGTCTTTCAAGCATTTGATCTTTTCATCTCAGCATTCAAATTTATTGGCATGAATTTTTAAAAATTATTTCCATATTATCTTTAAAATATCCATAGACTCACTGGTGATGATTCTTCTCTCACTCCTGATTTCTTAATCTGTTTTTTCTTCCTTTTCCAAAATAGCCTGGGTAGAAGTTGACCAATTCCATCAATATCTCCAAGGACAAGGGTTTAGTTTTATTAATTCGTTTCTTCTCAGTTTTAGTTTTCTTTTTACTTATTTGTAGTCTGATTATTTCTTCCTGTTAACTTTGGATTTCATTTCCCTTTCTTTTTCTGGTTTGTTAATGTGGATTCTAAAGTCACTGATTTAAGATTTTTCAAAAAATTTTCTAATGTGGATATTTAGTGCTAATGTTCACCTAAATACCATTGTGTTCCTGGGATAAATCAGACTTGGTCTTAAGGTACAATCTTTTCTTAAATTTCTGGGTTCTTTTTGCTGTTACATTAAGGATTTTTATACCAATGTATATGAGATTTATTGCTCTGTTATTTTGTTGAAATATCTTTCATTTTGGTCTGAGCATAATACTACTTTCCTAAAATGAGTTGGGAGACATGACATTCTCTCTTCTCTTTTCTGGAAAATCTGATGTAGAATTGGCGTTATCTATTTCACAAATGTTTTGCAGAATTCACAAGGCAAACTTTAGTGTATGCAGTTATGTTTGTGGGTTGATTTACCTTTAGGAGGAATTTTATTAGTTGATATAAAGTTTTTCAGTTTATCTGTTTTTTCTTGCTCTTTTGTATATTCCAAAGACTTTATTTTCAGAAAACTATTAATAATGTTTTCATATTACTCTGTAAAGTCTGTAGAATTTGAAATAATCCATTGCTCTTTCACTTCTGATCATGATAAATTTCTTTTTGTCTCGATCAGACTTACCAGATATGTATCAATTTTACTGATCTCTTCAAAGAACCAACTTCCATTCGTCTTGTTTTCTCTTATTGATTTCTGCTTGTGTCTTACTGTTTTCTCTCTTCTTTCTGCTTGGGGTTTAAGTTGCCCTCCTAATGTTTTTAGGAGAATGTTGAATTTATTGACCTGAAACCTTTCTTATTTTCTAAGGTGAATACTATTCCACTAACTTTCCCTTCAAGTCTGCTTTTATAAGGATAGCCTGTTTTCCTCTGTGGTATTGGTATAGGATTCGTGCCCAACCCCTGGGGCTGGTAGCTTCTGATTCCTACTGTCAATGACAGTTGTACCTTTGTCCATGACTGGTGGCTGGAGGGAATTATTTCTATGGGCAAAGTTCTCAGTTTGAACAGATGGGTGCTCCTGTTTCTCCCTTAAGTGCAAGGCAGACTTTACTTCTAAGCCTTCCAAGCAGATATTTCTTCTTACCTACAACAGGGGTCAGAGTGTTTCCCTTCTGGCCTTGAGAGACAAACTGTGTCTCTCTCTTGGACACAGTGAATCTTGTCTTGAAGGGTGTTTCTTGCCTGTCTCTGTTTGGTGGAAGGTGCTTCCTGAGAGAAGAGATTCTAGGAAGCTGTTTTCTCATTTTGGTCTTGAAAGGGAACTATCTGAGGTGTCCTGTCCCGCCTGCCCAAAGAGAGCCTGGAAGATCCATGGAAACATGATTTAAGTTCACCTTTCATTTTTATCTGGGATTCCCAGGGATTCTAAATTGTCAAACTTTTCCACAGTTATCTATTATAATTGTGTTAAATTACCTTTCTTCTGACTGCATATGGCATCCATGTTTTTCTCAAGTGCCCTGCATAAAGCAAAATAGCTTGCATCCAGTATGTCCCCAGAGGAGTTTATAATCCTTTGGAATTCAGTTCGCTTGGTACCTTTTGACTTGGATTTCTTAATGACCAAAGAAAAGTTGTAATTGTGAAGATTTTCTGATATTTTTTTCTAGCCACTTGTATTCATTTTTTTCCCCACATCTAAACAGGAGTAAAATATTTGAAAAGCATAAGACTGACTTCTATATATAAATCTCAAGGTTAAAAGAAAAAAAACATTAAGTAAAATAGAATAAAATAATAAACAAAATAGAAAAATTAATAGCAATGAAAATACATGCATAACTCAAAGAATCAATAAAACATAAAAGCATATTCTTTGCAATTAGTAATAAAATGTATATATTTCAGTCCAGAAAAAAAAGAGAAAAGAAACCCCAAATTTTCGATATAAGCAATGCAAAACAAAATAGAAATACAGGTTCTTCAGACATAAAAAATATAAAAGCTAATATTATAGACAAGTTATTTTTTTTGGCTTCTTTGATTTATTTTATTTATTTTTTATGTGGTGCTGAGGATCAAACCCAGTGCCTCACAGGTGCTAGAAAGCACTCTATCACTGAGCCACAACCCCAGCCCATAAACAAGCTATTCTGATGATATAAGTTAAGTGGATAAATTTATTTAGAAGCAAAAGTCACCAAAATTGATACAAGAAGAAATAGAAAACTTGAATAGTCTTATATCTAACAAAAATCTTGGACATAAAACTCTCACATACACATACATACCTCTTGCTGCATAAAAAAACAGGTCTAGGTAATTTACTGTTGAACTTTATAACTTTTATCAAAGAAATAACATCAAAAGAATAGAGAGAAAGGGATAAATTCCTGCTGTGGCTTATGCTCAATCTTGATAAGAAAACTTGGGAATAAATGTTAAGACAGAAAATATAAGCCAATGACTTTCATAAGCAATGGTGTAATGAATCAAAGCAAAATGTTATCAAAAATATTGAGCAATGTATATAAAAAGATAAGACTTTAGTAATAAGTTGGGCTTTTCCTGGAAATTTAAGATTAAGTGAATATTTAAAAAACTAACTGGTATAATTTTTTATAGTAGCAAATAAGGGATAAAAAATTATGCATTCTTTTCAATAGATACAGAAATAGCACTAGGTAAAATTCATTACCTTTGCATGATTAAAAAATTCTTTGTAAGCCAAGAGTAGCTTTAAATAATTTAAGTTAAAGTTATATACACAATACGCTACATAGCATGCTAGTTGGTTATTGGGAATAAGACCAGGACATAGACTCTCAATGATGTCTATTCATCCATCAGTGCTCTGCATGGCACAGCCACTTATAATGAGCAAAAAGAAAGGCACAAAGCACAGGACAGAAGAAATAAAATTTGGATTTCTTAATGACCAAAGAAAAGCTGCACTTGTGGAGAGTCTCTGATCTATTCACATACCACATTATGGGTACAACAGAAAAATTGTAAAAAAACACAACTGTTAATTACTAGATTGCAGAATTTCAAACACTGATACATTTTGAATAGCATCCAAACAACGTGGAAATAAAACTAAGAGTTTTCAGAGAAATTAAAGCCTATCTGAAGAAATAGAGCAATATATAATCTGATGGAATTGGAAAATTCAATGGTTAATTTTTTTTCCAAATTATTCTGTAAACCTTACAGGTGGATGCAAAGCATCATGGTGTTGATAAGTCATAATAGTAAATAGTTATTGGTAATTTTAATGCTAGTAAAATAATAATAGTGAAAATTGCAGGACTGTAATACAAATATACCACATATTCATCATAATAATTTAGAAAAGAGATCACACAAATTGTAAAGAGATGAATGGAAAAAATACTTTTTAAACTTTAAAAGAAACAAAACAATTGGCTGGAAAATATAAAAACTCATTATATGCATTCAAAAGAAAAAAGGCCAATCTTATATTTATTTGGAAAACATGTGTTATGGTTTGGATGTGAGATATTTCCCAAAAGCTCACATGTGAGACCATGCAAGAAGATCCAGAGGAGAAATGATTGGGTCCTAAGAGTGTTAACCCAATCAGTGAATTAATCCCCTGATAGAGATTAACTGAGTGGTAACTGAAGTGATGGGGTGTGGCTGGAAGAGGTGGGAATTGGGGTGTGGCTCTGGGGTGCATATTTGTTTCTGTCAGGTGGAGACCTCTCCCTCTGCTCTCAGGTCACCATATTACCTGCTTCCCTCGGCCCCACTCTTCCGCCATGATGTTGTGCTTCACCTTGAGCTCCAAGGAATGGAGCCACTCTCTTATGGACTGAGACCTCTGAAACTGTGAACCCTAAATAAACCTTTCCTCCTGTACAGTTGTTCTGGTCGGGTCCTTTAGTCTCAGCAGTGAAATAAGCTAAAACAACATACAAAATAAAAATGTATGTGAAGGTCAGTTTTCCACTAACAGATTACCAGATTTTTATAATATTTAGTATGTGAATACAAGTACTCACGACCATAAACTGTTTGTGAATTTATGAGACAGTGGACATTTTTGGCAAGTGATAGGACAGTCTTGTTCATGACTTAGAAGATATGTAGTATATTCTTTGATACAGAAATTGTATTAGCTGGAATATGCTATCCTAAGCCTTAGAAACAATGATGCATAATTTTGTGGTGCATTTTTTTTCTTTTTGTCAAAAACTTTCAGTAGAGGAGAGCAAGACATATAATCCCTCCGTATGATGCAGCCTTTTGTGGTAAATTGTGACATAGTAGAAGACTTTCCACTAAAACTAAGAAAGAAGCAAGAAGACAACAATTTAGGAATACTGGGTTCATCTGCATGTGTGAATACAGAGTGATCTTTAGGACATATTAGTGTGTCTTAGTGTTGACACAAGTAGGCGTATAGATACTGTGGCAGAATCAGTTTCCCTTTGAAAATTCACATTTCACTGGTAAATCAGGAAATAGCTTGTCTTAATAATAAGATAATAATAGCTTATCTTCCTAATAAGATAATAATAAGAGATGCTTTACTACTGAAAATTTAAGAATATAGAAAATGAGTTCTAAGAATAATAAAGGAGAAAGTTGAGTATATTTCCTGGGTACCCGCTGTGTCACCAGACACACAATATACAAAGTCCTTCATGGAGCTTCCATGGTATAAAATGTAATTAGGAGCCTGATTTTTAATTTAATTTTATGATTTTATTTATTTAGTTAAAATAAACAAAAATGTGTATATTTGTAGGTTACCATGTGATGTCTTGATGTCTATACACACATATATGTATATATGTTATAACATGAATTGATCGAGCTCATTGACATATAGCAGTAGGAAATTATGTTATCATATTGCTATTAATCAATTAGATTCTCTCACTATGGAAACATCAGCTTTGTAAGAAGTGTCATTCGCAGAAGGTGAAGAGGCTACCCACCGAGAAGATTTTACTTCTATGAATACACCTAGTATAGTACTATGATGGTACAGTTCTCAGTTTTTTCAGGCTCAAAATTCCAAGTTTCACAGCCCATCAAGAGTAGACTCCAAGATGCATTCATGTTAACTAGTCTCTTAATGCAAATATCTAAAATTGAATTGTTGGTTATTAATTTTGGAAAGGAGATTAGCTTTCACAGTGATTCAAATACACATACCAACCTGATTGGGTAATTTCTTTTGTAGTTAGAACTTCTTGGAAGTCCAATCAGCATAGCATTTTCAGATTAATAATAAATCAGAAAAAGAGGAATTGCATTGATGTATTACCTACTGGCAATCGTGGTTAGAAGATATGTGAAAGACACATAGAGTTAATCATGCCATTGTGTCTGAAATATGTGGGGCTTATTGGTGGAAAGTTCTTGCACTCATATGCATTGAAGAGAAACTTTGTTAGTGAGTATGGAAATCAACATCTAGAGATTCCATAACAGAAGCTGCAATAAAGAAATAAAAGAAAAATAACGCCTAAAGCTTAAAGTTAAGTACTAGTTTGCATGGTTACAGACTAAGGGTCACGTTTTTGAGCTCTCTTCTGGAAATGACAGAACAGGAAGGCAAGGCTCCTAGGGAGAGGAAGGTCTATGAATCCTCTCCAGCCACACGGAGAAGTGGCCGTACAGTAGTTCTTAGTTTATTCCTACTTTTTCTAAAAGATGGTTTCAACAATGATGACTGCTGCATCAAAGCATATGAAAGTAATTCTTAGGGAAAAAATATTTTCTATATAGTTTTCAAAATAACAAGAGTTGCTACTGACAAGCATATTGAATGCACAAAGTACATTTACTATGTAATGACATAGTATTTCTGTATTTGCTTAATAATAAGGATTTTTTTTTTGGTCAAGATATTTAGGGCACTTCTTGCTTAGATGCCAGTGTTAAATTAGTTTAATATACATCCCTCTGAATATTTGCTTTCTATCTACCACATAATCCTAAAATGAAGAGTTAGATCCTAAGTAGACTCAAGAGAGTCTAGGAGAGCATTTTCCAAAGTCAAAAACAAAACCGAAGATCATTTGTTCTCAACTCCATTAGAAGATGGACATGTGATTCCCCAAACATCTGATCTTAAATGTTCCATGTGCCAGTATTGTTTTATATGTGCATAACTGGATTAGATGTATTTAAAGGTTTGGGCCAGTTCAAATCAAGAGGCACAGTATCTCAGCATCCTTCCTCTCTTCACTCTCTACAAGCAATAGCTAACCATAAAATGAGTGATACAGACAATTAGTAAGAGAGTAGTTGAAAGTTAATTTTAATATGCCCATGCAAAATGAACCATAGTTGTCACAGAAATAAAATCGACATACGCATGCTCATCTTCTTGGGCTTACATTGCAAGAATTTCTCAAGAGTGGATAGGTACTAGAAGAACTGCTAATGTGCATGTTCAGTTTTTCCAGGCATCACCTAATTGCTCTAATAATTTCTCTGTATGGATTAGATATGAGGTGTCCCCCCTAAAGCTTGTGGGAGACAATGCAAAGATGTTTAAAGGTGAAATGATTGCCTAGGAGAGCCTTAACATAATCAAGGCATTAATCCACTGATACAGATCAACTGAGTGGTAACTGTAGGCAGGGAGGATGTTTAGGAGTAGGTGGAACACCTGGGGCACACCATTTGGGTTTATATTTTGTTCCTGGTGAGTGACAGCTCTCTTTCTGCTTCCTGACACCATGTCCTGAGCTGACCTCCCTTTGTCATGTCCTTCCACCATGACGTTCTACCTCATCTGAGGCACATAGCAATGGAGTCAGCCATCAGTAAACTGAGATCTCTCTCTGAAGTTGTGAGACCCAAATAAACTTTTCCTCCTCTAATATTGTTCTTGTGAGGTCTTTTGGTCACAGTTACTAAAACACTGACTAAAACAAACACCTCCCCAGCAATATAGGAGCGGGTCATTTTTTTCCCCATTGTTGCAAATTTTTAATATCCAACTTTTGATTCCTGACAGTTTGATGGATGTGGCATGATTTCTGTCTATTGGAATTTGCATTTTCCAAACACAAATCCATTGAGCATTTTTTGCTTTCTATTGGTTCTTCTGGCCATGTCCCTATTCTCGGCTAATTTTTCTATTAGTACTTTTTTTTTAATAGAAGATATTGAGAAAGATCCTTTTTTTCTTTTTTTCTTATTTATATTTGACAGCAGATTACATTACAATTCTTATTACACATATAGAGCACAATTTTTCATATCTCTGGTTGTATACAAAGTATATTCACACCAATTTGTGTCTTCATACATGTACTTTGGATAATAATGATCATTACATTCTACCATCATTTATAACCCATGCCCCCTCCCTCCCCTTCCACCCCTCTGCCCTATCTAGAGTTCATCTATTACTCCCATGCTTCCTCTCCCTATCCCACTATGAATCAGCCTCCTTGTATCACAGAAAACATTTGGCATTTGGTTTTTTGGGATTTCCTAACTCCACTTAGCATTATCTTGTCTCACTCCATCCATTTATCTGAAAATGCTATGATTTTATTTCTCTTTTATTACTGAGTAATATTCCATTGTGTATATATGCCAATTTTTTTATCCATTCTTCTATTGAAGGGCATCTAAGTTAGTTCTGGAGTTTAGCTATTGTGAATTTTGCTTGAGAAAGATTCTATTACTCAGCACTAAAAAATGACAAAATCATGGCATTTGCAGGGAAATGGATGGCATTAGAGCAGATTATGCTTAGTGAAGCTAGCCAATCTCTAACAAACAAATGCCAAATGTCTTCTTTGATATAAGGAGAGCAACTAAGAACAGAGCAGGGAGGAAGAGCATGAGAAGAAGATTAACATTAAACAGATGAGAGGGGGGAGGGAAAGGGAGAGAGAAGGGAAATTGCATGGAAATGGAAGGAGACCCTCATTGTTATACAAAATTACATATAAGAGGAAGTGAGGGGAAAGGGAAAAAATAAAAACAAGGGAGAGAAATGAATTACAGTAGATGGGGTAGAGAGAGAAGAGGGGAGGGGAGGGGAGGGGAGGGGGGATAGTAGAGGATAGGAAAGGCAGCAGAATACAACAGACACTAGTATGGCAATATGTAAATCAATGGATGTGTAACCGATGTGATTCTGCAATCTGTATACGGGGTAAAAATGGGAGTTCATAACCCACTTGAATCAAATGTATGAAATATGATATGACAAGAGCTTAGTAATGTTCTGAACAACCAATAATAAAAAAATAAACTTCTTTAAAAAAATTTCATTGACTGAGTTCAAAGATCACAGAAGATTGGAAAATGTTTGTGGGGAAAACATCTCCTTCACAGTAGCAGATATTTCTAATTGGCAAGCTGCTGTCCACCACACTCTCACAGAGACCATGACAAGGGTAATTACTAGTTGTCTTCTTGTTATTCATCCTTTCTTTCTTACAAGCAGAACTTGATATAAATGGAAATAGAAAAGCATTCCCCTTAGAACCTATGCTTTCTGGCTCTTTGCAGGATGGGTGATTAAGTTACAAAATATTTCTCCGTAGGATAAAAGTATTAGGACTTGGTGCTTAGAAATTCCAGAAAAACATCCGAAGTGGAGCTGGGCTAAACTGGCATATATATATTAGACACTCTCCCTTCTTGCCTACCTTTCTGCCTGGATCATGGTCTCAGTGATGGTGATGGTGAGCAATGTGATCCTGTGACTACAGGGTCGAAGTCATGCCCTGAGGGTGGCAGCAAAGACAGAATAAAAAAGACTGGGGAGTTCTAGGTGCTGTGGAGAGTGAATTTACAAATACAGTAACAACCCATTCTGACCTTTGTTGTTACTTGAGCCTAGCACGATTTCTGATTTGGAGGATATGAGATCTTTGATTTTGGTTGGAATAGCAGTAAGCTCTTAAATCACCAAAAATTATTCCCTAAAGGGAAATTCAAATCAAAACCACAATGAGATCCCATCTCACTCCCATCAGAATGGTTATAATCAAGAAAACAGTAAACAATAACTGCTAATAAGGATGTAGGATGAAAAGAGCCCTTTACACATTATTGATGGAAATGCAGATTAGTACAGCCACTATAGAAACCAGCATGAAGTTCCTCAAGACCCTAAAAATGGTACCACCACATGATCCATCTACTCCACTCCGGGGTAGGTATCCAAAGAAATTAAAATCAGCATATTAGAGATACCTGCATACCCATGGTTTTTTGTGGTATAATATACAATCACCAAGTTATGGAAACAGCCTAGGGATCCATCAGTGGTTGAAAGGATATAGAGAATAGGATAAATACACACAATGGAGTATTATTCAGCTGGACAGTAGAACAAAATAATTTCATTTGCAGGAAAATGGATAGATATGGAGAGAAATGAGCAAGACTCAGACAAATATCACATATTTTCCCTCATGTGGAATCTAAGGGAAGGTGAGGTACATGAGAGTAGCAGGGAAACCATTAGAGAAGATGAAGGCGAATGGCGAGGGGTCAGGAGGTATAGGAATGTAAAAGAGGAGTGGCTATGCATGCACAGATGTGCCACCATGAAGCTCATTATTCTGCATAATTAAGATACACTGACAAAAATTATTTTCCAAGGAATTTTTTTTCTTGTCTTAACACTGTAAATTCAAATTAAACTTCTTTAGGAAAGCATATTTTAAAACATTTTAATTTGGAGTAAATGACAGTAGAGCTCCTTTTGGTAAATATTGCCTAATTTTGGGCATACCTCTGGTGGCCCTGTGGAGAGTTAGCCCAAGGTAAAGTCTACTGGGGTGGGGAAGGGGCTGAAAATGGATTGGATGACAAGGTCACACCCCAGGGTTGCCAGAGTTGGGGATTTCAGAGAAAAAAAAAAAGGTAAAAATGCTTTCATGAAATTTAGGTTCCGGTATTGGGAGGCAGACTAGAGAGAGACCACAAAATAAATTTGCATTATGGGAATAACAGGTTCAATGAAGGGAAGGTAGGCAGGATGAGGGGGCCCAGCGTCCAAAGTGCTGAGGGTCAGCAGAGTTGTGGGTCCTTTTTAGGGAAACTAAAAGGTTTTCCTGATAATAGGGTGGTTGAGCATCTGAAGTGTCTGGGGTGATGACCCTGCAGGCATGGGGGGTGCGTTAAGCACAAGATCATTAAGGACATAGGTCTGTAGGAACAGGGAGGAGCAGAGGAGGTGGGGGTGCGTGAGGACAGATGAGACCAGGCAGTCAATGTGGTGTCCACGTTATGTTGAGTTTTGACTCTTATGAGGGCTAAAGAAGACATAGAATGTATAAAATACCTGGCAAATAACTTGCCTCTTACATGGGAAGGTCAGTGTTCGACAGCGATTTTTATGCTGGATGTGCCAATGTTCTTTGAGCTCCTCGAAGGTCAGAGCGTTGGCACCATAGTAGAGTGTGAATTAAAGAAGGTGTTCCCTTTCTGCATCTAAACGTTAAAAAGGGCATTTCCTGAGCTGGGGTTGTGGCTCAGCAGTAGAACACTTGCCTAGCATTTGTGAGGCCCTGGGTTCCATCCTCAGCACCACATATAAATAAGTAAAATAAAGGTATTGTGTCCACATACAACTAAAAAAAAATTAGGAAAAAAAAAAGGCATCTCCCTGAGCTGTGTCCACTGGGCTGGCACTGCACTGAGAGCCTAGGACTTGTGTGCACATCAGAGCCCTATGACGGCCACCCTGTCCTCAGCCTTGATGTCTCTGGGTATTGAATCATCAGCATAATCACACATTGGCTCCAGGAGGACTATTTCTTAATCATTTTATTTCCAGCTCTGAACATAATCCACTCTTCTAAAAATAAGACATACATTCCTAGCACTCTTAGTATTTGATGCAAGTATAGTCATTTGAAGGTTCCACCCTCTACATACAATCATTTTTGCCCATACTCTTTTTTCTGGGAGTATTTGTAAGAATGAAGTGTAGACTTCAGAAAGTCTTCATGTAATTTCTGTCCCATTCAAAGAGTGGATTTTTTTCCTAAAGAACTGTGAGTGGGCTTTTTACACATTGCCTTGACTTCCTTGTCAGTGAAATAATAAGGAGGCAAAAACCAGGTGACAAAACACTCTTCCTCTCCTCCACTCACTTCCCTGGAGGTGGAGGATGTCTTTCTTTGTCTTACATGAGGTAGTTATTATCAGACTCTGATAATAGTTCCAGCAACCCCTTCTTGAAACGTCATTTAAATTTTAGTGCCACTTTTGGATTATACAAGCATTTTAAACTCAAGATGATGAAGAGATTGTAGATTCCCAGGATGTGAGGTTCTTCCTTTCACCATGATTAATACTTGTGACAGGAAGGATGGAATAAAGAATATTGTACATGCCAGAATTTTATAGTCACTCTGTGTGCCCTGGGGGATGAAGTTGCAAGGAAGCTCATATTCCTGCTCTCTTTACACATACATCGATTAAAAAAAAAGTTCAATAAGTCCAGGAAGAAGATTATGGAGTCTGCTAGGTCATGCTGGTGAATTCCTGCTGAGCTGGGGTAGAGGGTCACCGGCTCTCCTTGTCCTGCTCCAAGGAGGAAGCCTGCTGTGGTTAAAGTATGTTTTCCTATTACACATATATTGTAAAGTATCCCTGTTGGTATTGCTAAACTCCTACCATAAAAAAAAGTTGTACATAAACAACACAGCTACATTAATGTTTCCATGAAAACCCTAGCATTAAAACTTACCTAATATAACATTAACATAAGTGGTAGCTTTTTTCGTCTTGTTTTATTTTTCTTTGTCAAAGATACAAGCACACACTGTATACATGTGTGCCATATGAAGAATTTACAAAATCATAATAACCTGAACTGAGAACACAGTGTTCTGTTGTAAATTATATTGGTCAAACCTTGGTTTTGCTACTAAGAATGATGTGACCCAGGTTCTCATAGTCTTCTACCAGTTTTCAGATATGTATCGACTCCTATACAGAAATTCAATTTTCATTGAAAGAAAATAAAAAACAACCTGTTTTTTCTTTATTCCTTTTTTTTGGGGGGGGGCAGGGAGGTGCACATGTAACTGGTCCAAGAAGCTCACTTTAAATTATGTAAACATAAGTAAGATTGTCTATTTACAGGGGTTTTAATTGAATGTTTATTCTTTAAAAAAGGCAAAAGTTACATGCAATGTTAAATATAAAACACTTTTAACTGGAATCACTATGTGACACAGAGCATGGCGTTGACTTATTACAGCAGATGTTTCTGATTCTGGATTCAGCAATCAATATATTTTAACATAACTACAAAGCTCCAGAGAACTGTAATTTCAATAGATGATCTAAAAATAGGTGGTTGATATTCATCCTTGAAGATTGTAGTGTGAGAAAAGTATTGAAATTGTATAAATGTCAAAACTATCAGAATAAAATAAATTAACATTGTCTATACATTTTAAGACATGTTTATAGAAAATTCTAATATTAAATCCAGCCCCTATAAAAGACTGCCATTTTAGAATTACCATAATAGTTAAGATTAAATCTGGCTGAGATGGTGGGATTTGTCCTCCCTGGCACATGAACCATTTATTTCTAAAATGAAGCTATTTTATCCCCTGTCATCACACCAGCCATAAAAATCGCAGGCAGTCAGAAGCCAGCCATGACTGCCTCACAGACCCACAGCAATGCCTAGTAACAGATTTTCAAAGCAGTTCAAAGAGTCCGGTTTCCATCTGTGTTTGGTGAAGGATGCACAAACCTTGAGGCCATCTGAAAACTCAGCTTCATCTCTAACACTTGGAATAACAAAGGTGTTATTTTTCAAAGCTGCATTCTCCCCTCCTGGGGTGGCTCTGCAGATTCAGTTCAGGGAAAGTGGGAAACTTCAGAGCAGGTATTCTCCTTCTAGACTCTCCCTCCTTCGGGGAGTTCTTTTGAGGGTGTCACAATGGTGGCCTCCTGAACATGGGTTACTGCCAAGAGAGGCCAAGAGTTAATGAACCTTGTAGACAAATCCCTTCAGATTTTCTGAGCAAAATATCCACATAGAATCAGCTATGTCCTTTCTCCCAGATTAGGGGTGCTATTTAATCAGGAGAAAGTAGAGGGTGCTCTCTACCCACAATACAATGACAAATGCAGGTAGCTTTTGTAAAGCTTTAGCAGAACATTGCTGGAAAAGGAATGGTTGAACATCCTTGTCTTTTAAGTGCTACAAATGATTGTATGATTGTAATAAAATCACTACACACACACACACACACACACACATATTTTCATATATATTCACATTCTCTCCCTTTCTTGTTTTTATTGTCTGGAGATGTAGATATGATGTCTTTATAAAGAGGAGATAATATGAAGTTGCTACACCATTAACAAGATACAATAGAAACACAGGTGCTACTTACTATCTTTCTGTGATACTCTATCATTGAAACTCAGATGGAAAAAAAAGAACAATGTAAACATTTCACTCTTCAATTCTTTGACATTTTGAGCTATTTATTCTGTCTCAAAAATTCTCTGGAATTATATTCTAAATTCCCTTCAGAAAGTTCAAAGCCATCTGAAATTATTCTTCATTAACTCCAAATTCCAGCATCCAAATTTGAACAATAGTTTTATTTGAGAATATGTTATCTGAAAAATACTCCCTCACAAAAATCACTCAGTGATATCAAATAAAACATATTTATGACAACCTAAATTTTTATCATAAAAGGTTGACCAAAATTGTATCTTACTATTAGATGGGATTTATGACAGAGATAACAGAACATATATAACAGAACATATATATAATTATTATGCCTTCATGATAGCAAGACTTTTAAACTTAAAAATATCTTAAATGAGAACCAGTGGTAAATAAAATTTAATTCATTTAGAAAGTAAAATTTATTTTATTTTATAAATAAAAATAACAAAAGGGTTTGGTAAATTAAAAAGTGGTACTTTTAACCTCTCAATTAAAATTACTTTTTTGATATAATGAAGCACTTTGAAGTAGGAGAAGAGATTTTCTATGGTGACATTAATAGTATACATAAGACAAATAATGCAAATTACCATGCAATTCTGCTTTGTGGGGAGCAAAGTAGGGAGGGACTGAGGAAGGGTTTTCTTCTCTGGAGTTCCTGGTCATATCCTTATTTATTCAGAAGCAGCAAGAGTCCCAAATATGAAATAGCATGGCAGGACCAGAGACCCAATGTGAATACAATGGCCAACACTACTGTTTCTTCATTTGCAGCTTTCCTGAATTAACAATTCTCCACTATCAATACTCATATGACCTGAACAGACACTTCTCAGAGGAGGACATACAATCAATCAACAAGTACATGAAAAAATGCTCACCATCTCTAGCAGTCAGAGAAATGCAAATCAAAACCACCCTAAGATACCATCTCACTCCAGTAAGATTGGCAGCCATTATGAAGTCAAACAACAACAAGTGCTGGCGAGCATGTGGGGAAAAGGGTACTCTTGTACATTGCTGGTGGGACTGCAAATTGGTGCAACCAATTTGGAAAGCAGTATGGAGATTCCTGGGAAAGCTGGGAATGGAACCACCATTTGACCCAGCTATTGCCCTTCTCAGACTATTCCCTGAAGACCTTAAAAGAGCGTACTACAGGGATACTGCCACATAGATGTTCATAGCAGCACAATTCACAATTGCTAGACTGTGGAACCAACCCAGATACCCTTCAATAGATGAATGGATAAAAAAATGTGGCATTTATACACCATGGAGTATTACGCAGCACTAAAAAAATGACAAAATCATGGAATTTGCAGGGAAATGGATGGCACTAGAGCAGATTATGCTTAGTGAAGCTAGCCAATCCCTAAAAAACAAATACCAAATGTCTTCTTTGATATAATGAGAGCAACTAAGAACAGAGCAGGGAGGAAGAACAGGAAGAAAAGATTAACATTAAACAGAGACATGAGATGGCAGGGAAAGGGAGAGAAAAGGGAAATTGCATGGAAATGGAGGGAGACCCTCATTGTTATACAAAATTACATATAAGAGGTTGTGAGGGGAATGGGAAAATAAACAAGGAGAGAAATGAATTACAGTAGATGGGGTAGAGAGAGAAGATGGGAGATAAGGGGAGGGAGGATAGTGAGGATAGGAAAGGTAGCAGAATACAACAGTTACTAATAGGGCATTATGTAAAAATGTGGCTGTGTAACCGATGTGATTCTGCAATCTGTATTTGGGGTAAAAATGGGAGTTCATAACCCACTTGAATCTAATGTATGAAATATGATATGTCAAGAGCTTTGTAATGTTGTGAACAACCAATAAAAAAAAGAAAAAAAAAGATAAAGTGGAAATCAAGCTGAGAATCATTAAAACATGCTACACACAAACGGCCACCATCAACAATGCAAAATAAGGTACCTAGGGGCTATTGAGATACTGAGTATCTAAGCAATACCATTCCTCCCTTCTCAGTACTTCAAGTTTAGTGAGGAACAATACGTTTTGAATAATAATAGTGATGCATGGCAATAGCAGCAATACTAAGGGTGCCTGTGGCCAGGTACCCACTCTAAAGACACCCAGGGCAAAGAAAATTAGAAGATGGATTGTCATTGGATACCCAGTTGTTGCAGATGAATTCATGCTAAACCAGTAGATTTTCTGGAAGGATTCAATAATTTTCAATTTAGTTGTTATTTTTTTACATTATAATGCATATTTCATATCCCAGTTGTATAAATATTACACCAACATTGAATCTTATATTTAAAGTATTATTTGGATGGTATCAAGTTATTTTTTCAAATTGCATATATACTTCATATTCATAATGGAAAAATATGAAGAACATAATTAAAACAAATGTAATCCCTTACACAGTGATTTGCTTTATTATATTTTCATGTTTCTCTTTTCAGACATGTTTGTCTGCATATGCTTGCATATGCAATTTAAAAATATTATCTGGTTGTATATGACTTGTAACATATGTTGTTAACTAAACAATAAATAAATAATATTTTTCTAAACCATAAAGTAGTTTTGATGAAATTATTTCAAGTATTATTTCATCTCATCATATACATGCAGGGTTTTTTTTCATATTATGAATGGTGTAGAGAGAAGTACACCAGTGTATCTAAGTCACTGAACTTACCCCATGTTATGTCCTAAGAACAAATTCTAGAAGTAAAATTTCCTAATCCAAACAATGTTTCATGATGAGTCAGTAGCAGTCTTAAGTTCTTTGCTTTCTCATGGACCTCTTTATAAATTCAGTTGCTTTTGGTGTAATAAACTACTTCCAAAGCAAAATAATGAGCAAGTAGATACAGATAGAGAGAGGGAGGATAAAGCTCAAGAAATAAAACCAAGAATCAATAAGTGGGATGGCATCAAATTAAAAACTTCTGCACAGTGAAGGAACTAATTAAGGTCATGAAGACATAGTCTATAGAATGGGAGAAAATATTTGCTGGCTAGTATTCTGACAGGGGATTAATATCCAGGATATATAAAGAATTCAAAAATCTTAAGAGCAACAAAACCAATAACCCAATAAAAAAAGTGCAAGTGATCTAAACAGACGCTTGTCAAAAGAAGAAATGCAAATCGCCAACAAATATATGAAAACATGTTCGATCTCCATATCAGTCAGGGAGATGCAAATCAAAGCTACACTAAGATTTCATCTCACTCCAATTAAAATAGCAATCATGGAGAATACAAATAACCATGGTTGTTGGCAAGGTTGTGGGGAAATATGTACACATACATTGTGGGAAGGTCTGCAGATTAGTACAACCATTTGAAGAGCAGTGTGGAGATTCTTCAAAAGACAAAGAATGAACCACCATATGACCCAGATATCCCGCTCCTTGGAATTTCTCTTAACTAAAATCATCATACTATAGCAATTAAATGCAGATCAGTGTATGTAGCAGAGCTATTCACAATAGCCAAGTTATAGAACCAGACTAGGGGGTCTGTCAACAGACGAATGGATGAAGAAAATGTGGTTTATATACACAATGGAGTTTTACTCAGTCATAAAGAAGAATGAAACTGTCATTAGTTGGTAAATAGATGAAACAGGAGAGTGTTATCTGAAAACAGTCCAGTCTCAGAAAGTCAAGGATTGAATGTTTTTTCCCTCATGTGTGGAAGTACACAGATGTGCATAGAAAAGAGCCGGGAGAGAGACTAATAAAAATGGGGGATATCATGAAGTAGACAGGAGATCAATAGAGTGGAGAAAGGGGAATGAGAGGGAGAAAAGAGGGAGGGACATGGGAACGTACTACTAGAGAATGAAATCTACCAAACTCTGCTACATCCATGTATGAACTAACCACAGTGAATCCTGTATGTGTGTGAATAACACAGTAATTAAAATAATAATAACAATAATAAAGGCAGGACGGTCGAGCAAGCAGATCAGTGGAGGAAGGAAGGGAGGGAAGGGGAAAGTACTGGAGAAAGAGGCTGATCATGCTATGTGCAGGTATGGATATGGCATAATGAACCCCACTATTATGTATAATTAGAATGCATCAATTTAAAATGCGATCAATTTTAAAAATAGAAAAGAAAGGGTATGTGGGAAGAATGGCTACATGGTATTTTGATATCTATATTTTTTTCTCATCTTTCTTTGTAAAATACCAATAAAATTGAACATGTTCTGCTTTATTTCTATTTGTGTCGGTAACCTGTGATTTTTCATATATGCACATTTACTTAAATTAATGCAAGAAAAATGTTATTTAAAGGTTGTGGGAGAATGCATGGAAACCTTGACTCACATCTGGAGATGGGAACGGGAGTGCAGGTGCTGAGGCTGTTGGGTCAGCCAGGCGTGGCTGGGTCTGCTACTTCTGCACAGGAACTGAGGCTCAAGAGAGACTTAGGAAGGGCTAAGAGAGCAGTGTCAGAAGTTTAAGGTAGGTTTGTTTGTCTCCTGGTCACGGTGCAGTCTCTCACCCAGGTACCACTTGCTCCTTGACTCAGCATCCTGAGCTGAGGTTCTTGATGAGCAGCCTCTGGTTTTCCTCTTCATTCTTAACCCTCCAGCATTGAGACAGTGACCACACACACAAGGTCCTGCTGTGGGAAGAGAGCAAGGCATATATAAACAAAGGGAATTACTGTGAAGGGTAAGAGCAAGAATAAATGCGCAAGTCCATCTAGGAAGGACACCACTATCCAATCAATAGTGTCATGCTAAATAAGTTATTTAACTCTTGCTTTTCTCTTCCTAGATAGTTAAGAAAATGGCCATGAACATCAGCTCTAACCATAACAATAGACAAAGTAGAATTGTGTGTGTTTTTATTCAAATTAACTTAGATATAACTCCTAGCAGTTCTCAGTAGGAAATCTATACTCGACCCAAACCCTTCTGTAGGCCTGTGTGTATCTCCCTCACATGTTATACTCATGCGTAACACCCTGTATTGGCACCTTCCATTGAGTCTTGGTTCTCAGGGAGGTGCTGTTGGGGACTCAGATTGGGCCAAGCAGAAGCTCTTGAGATCACTGAGGGAACTGTGGGATCCCCAGACTCTTCCTCATTCTCTTAGTTTCCTGACCATGACGGTGGAGGTTTTGCTCTACCACATTCTCCTACTATGGTGTCCTCCCTTGCGATAGTCTTCAAAGTAGCAGGGCCAATCTATTATGAATGGAAACCTCTAAAACTCTGAGCCAAAATAAACCTTTGCTCTTTATAAGTTGGTCATCTCAGGCATTTTGTTATAGTGACAGAAAGATGATCAACACACCCATCACTCACAACCTGAACTCATTTCTCCCTCTTTTACTGTACCATGTGCTTTTTTAAAACCAATTTCACAGAAATTCTTTCTCATGCATCATCCAGTTTTAAGTTCTCCGTTCAGTTTCTGGAATCTCAAAATACTGATAATTGGACTTACTCTGTTTATGCTTTGCACTTGCTATCTCCTATTTCTGTGTCCAAGTTTCTCAACTTGCAGCCTTCTAGAGGTCAATGACCAGATTCTCAGGTTTTCTCATATTCCATTACATGACATGAGCAAGTGAATCAGTTAATATCTGAGGAGTGACTGCAACCTGCTTGTCACTGTCTCTCTCCTTTTTTTTCTCATCTTTTTTTCACACATGTCAGTTCATATCTATGCCTGTGGGTTTATGGACCTGACATGCCCCTCAAATGTTTTGGTTGTAGCTAAAAGTGGCAACTGGATCAGTGTCATAATCATCCAGAGAGTTAATTGGTCTAAACATTTGAGACTCTGGTGACTGACTACAACATCTAAAAATGATTGTCTTAAAAGTTAAATTATAATTATCACCTTCTCTGTGTTTTATACCCTGATATTTGACAAAAACAGATGATAAATTAACTTTTGCCTTCTTGGTCTTTTTGAGTAGAAATTTTCCACACTATTTTACCTGCCTAGATTTCATATTCACCTGTTGTTCTATTTCAAACACATGGCATCAAAGATTGTCAGATATATTCAGAGCAAAATACATTATTCACTGTGAGTTCATTTAGAGAGGCTTAACTAGATAAATGAATGTGTAACTAGAAAATTTATGTGACTTAGAAAATTAAATAAATGATATTCCTTGATGTAGAAGAAAACTATAAAAAAGAAACACACACACTTTGATATTATGAATATATTACATGATGCCAAATTTAATAATGTCAAATCAAAATAGAGTAGTATTAAAATGATATGACCAGGGAGATTTTATTCTAGGAATACAAAGATGATTCATCTTTAAGAAATCTATTACTCTGTCATATAATTATGGTGCAATGTCTAGTACTAAGATTTAAAATTTCACAGTAATGTAGAAATCAAAACAACTAATAAGGTTAAAAGTATGTGTATGAGAATATAAACGTCAAGTGGCACTAGTAAACTGGGACAGAATCATTTAAATTTGGTTTGGGCCTTCATATTTGGAAAAAATTCAGCTTTGACCACATGCACTGACATGTTTAATAGGCAAATATTTTTTTTCATTAATACCTACTAGATTACCTGACCTTTTACATAATCATTTGTCGGTGACAGCACAGTACAGAATCACCTCTAATCAAAGCAAGCAACTACAAAGGCTTACCATTAAGATTTAGTGTTAATATCTGACTCTTCTCCTTGAAAAGATGTAGCATCTTAAATGTAAATAGAAATGATTCAATATGGTGAATTCTGAAACATTGAAGTTATTATTGTAGACCTATTAATACAAGAACAAAATGCTGTTATCAATAATGACTGAAATACCAAAGTGATATAAACAAAAACTATGATTGATAACTATTAGCATTTAAGTATATATGGGGGTAAGAACAATATAAATAATAAGCTAGAGGACATTAATTAGATAACCTTTGGAAACGCCTTATATCCTTTTTGAACAAATTATTCTTAAAAGTTTTAAAATATACTATAAGACTGAGTATTTAATAATACCATAACTCTAATCTTTGTAAAATTCCTTTATGTGATCACATTCATAACACTAAACAAAATAGCTTGCAAAAGATACATTTATAGTTATTTGATTACTCATAGGTCATGACTATTTTTTAAGTCTGATTGGGGAATTCCTGCTGTATTATGAGAATAAATTAAAAGCAAAATAATATTTTGCAATGCCCAAATTTACTAAGAAAGAAAACCAACCCCCCAAATAACTGACAGTAACAGTGAATAAAATACCTTTTTTTGCACAGAAAAAATATATTAAATAATCAAAAACTATGAAGAGAAAATAAAACCCTGTTAAATAATAAAAATAAGTTTATTTCTTGATATCTTGATTCTTTTTTTTTAAACATCTGGATAAATCATTACTATGAAAATCACACTTTGATTAGTTTTTGGCTATTAGGAATAATCTGAGTTTTTGTTCAATGATTTATATAAGTTGTATTAGTGTATATCAATTATGCTCAAGTCAGGGCTTTGATATGGCAATGTGAGATTTAAATAAAATGGAATTATTAAAGATATCTTGGTTCTTTACAATACCATTATATATCAGTTTGTACATATATTCACATCATTTATATAAGAATTCATTAGTAAATTATAAATAAGTACAAAGATTATTCTAAGTTTAGTAAGTTATTACAATATTTAATGATAATAATTTGATAAAATTTAAGATGAATATTTGTATTCCAGAAGTTTATTCTCAGTCCTGATTTCAGTTTTGGTTCTAGCTTCTGATGAATATCAATAATAACACTTGGTCAGCTGTTATTTAACCAAAATGTGTATTTGGAGCAATTCTATAAGTAAATTTCACTTGAAATGCTAAAGGCCTGTATTATAAATCTATAAAACTTTGCTCAAAGATATAAAAAAATCAACCTGAATAAATATGTACTTGCCTTAAAAAATATTATAAAGTTGTAACTTCTCTCCAAAATAATATTTAGTACAAAGTAACATCAATAAACATCTCTGTAGGCCTGCAAAAATGATAATAAAGAACCAATGCACATACCTCAAAATTATAAAAGTCATGTGTGAAAAAGCTGGAGCAAATAGTGCTCTAAAGTGAAATACTGAAACCTTTTCCCTTAAGATCAGGAACAAGGCAAGGATGATCACTTTTGACCCTTCTATCCAATATAGTATTGGGTTTCTAGCCAGAGCAATTAGGCAAGAAAAAGAAATAAAAGGCATCCAGATTGGAAAGGAAGAGCTAAATTTTTTTCATAGATGGTTCATTTTTAAGTAGAAAACCCTGAAGTTTCCACATACAAAAGTCTTCAAAAACCAATAAATGAATTCAGTAAAAGAGTAGGATACATAGGCAACACACAAAAATCATTTATGTTTCTGCATACTAACCGTGAAACTTCTGAAAAAAAAAATAAGAGAAATTCAATTTTCAATAGCATAAAAAAACATAAAATGAAGTGAAAGATGTGTGCAATTCCAACACTGAAACACACCTTAAAAAACTTAAAGAAAACAACAACAAAAAAGAAATATATTTCATGTTTGTGAATTAAAAGGCTAATAAAGTTAAGATATCCCAAAAGATAGTAATTCAACATAATAACTAGTATAATATTAATATTCTTGGAAAAAATAGAAAAACCCATTTTAAAATTTATGTGAAATCTCAAGGGTCTATGAATAATCAAAAGTCTTGAAAAAGAGAAAAACAACACTGAAGGACTCACACTTCTTAATTTCAAAACTTTGAGAAAGATTTCAACCATCAATACAGCATGGCACTGGCATAAAGACAGACGTAGAGACCAGGGGAGTTATTTTAATATATGGGAAAATGATTTTTGATTACAGAATCAAGAACATTTAGTGGGGAAAGGGCAGTCTTTTCAACAAATGGTGCTAGGAAAACTGAATATCTGCTTGCAAAATAATTATACTGAATCCTTACCTCGTACCATATAAAAATAGTTCAAAATGGATCAAAGACAGAAGAGATCTCAAACTAGCCAGAGCAATTAGGCAAGAAAAGATATGGGTAACACTTTACAGAATTTGATTTAGCAGTGACTTCTTAGATATTACATTCAAAGAACAGGCAGGGGGCTGGGATTATGGCTCAGCGGTAGAGCACTCCTCTTGCACTTGCAAGGCCCTGGGTTTGATTCTCAGCACAACATATAAATAAATAAATAAAATAAAGGTATTGTGTTCAACTACCCCAAAAAATATTAAAAAAAGAATAGACAGGGATTAACAACCAGAAGATATTAGATATATAGAGAAAAAATAAAACTCAACAACCACAAAATAAAGTACAGTCTGATTAAAATATGGTCAAAGGATATGAATAGACATTTTTTCCCTGAGGAAAATATACAATAAGTGTGAGTCATTCAACTTTGTTTTTCTCTTTTTCAAGACTTTTCATTATTCATAGTCCCTGGAGATTTCACATAAATTTTAAGATGAGTTTTTCTATTTTTTTGCAAAAATATTAATATCATAACTAGGTATTATGTGGGATTACTATCTTTTGGGATATCTTAACTTTATTAGCCTTTTAATTCACAAACATGAAATATATTTCATTTTTAATTTTCTTTAAGTTTTTTAAGGTAGTTTCAGTGTTGGAATTGCAATATACTAAGGACTAATAGATATACGGAAAGATGTTCAGCATAACTAACCATTCAGGAAATATGAATCAAAATTACAATAAGCAACCATCTCCCTTCCATTAGAATAGGTACTATCAAAAACAAAGACAAATGTTGGCAATTACCTAGCAAAATTGAAACTTTTTTATGCTGTGGAAGGAATGTAAAATAATATTACTCTTGTAGGAAACAGTATGGAGGAGGGGGTGAAACACAATTGCAGAGCATTTGCCCAGCCTGCACAAGGCCAGGAATTCAACCCCTACTACCATTAAAATGAAAGAAAACACAGTATGATAGTTCCTCAAAACAAACAAACAAATAAATAAATAAATAAAATTTAAAAAGAAATAAATAAAAATTACCAAATTATATAGCAGTTCCATTTGTGGATATATTTCTAAAAGATTTAAAAATAGGATCTTGAAGATCATAGCATCATAACACATGTATTTACAATAACCAATAGGTAGAAGCAACCCAAGTCTCCATCAATGGATGGATAGGTAAGAAAAACAAATACATATAGAATACTACTCAGCTTTAGAAAGGAAGAAAATTCTGACATATGGTCAACATAGAAGAACCTGAGGACATTTTGCTAATTGAAATAGGCCATTCATGAAAAGATAGCTGCCATAGTACTCCACAGATTTTAAACATTTAGAGTTGCCACAACCACAGAAACAGACAGTAAAATGGTGGTTACCAGAGATGGAGGAGGGGGGAAATGGGGAGAATGGGGAGGTAGTATTTAAATTGGATGTGGAGTTTCCGTTTTATAAGATTAAAAAGTATTACAGAGATAAACAGGGGGGATAGTTTCCTACTATTGTAAGTGCATTTAATACCAATGAGTTGTATACTTAAAAATGGTTAAGATAGCAAATTTCATGTTATGTGTATTCCAAAACTTCTTTAGTTTTTGGAAAACCATTGGGGAAAAAATGCTCAAATTGTCATAATATATTTTATTATAGCCTGATTATTTAATTAACCAATGCTTATATTGTAATAAAACTAAAAAGAAAAGAAAATATCCTTCCTTTGATTTCTAATTGTTTTAGTCAAATTTTTCTCTGCTGTGACTAAAAGACTTGACAAAAACAATTAGAAGAGGAAAAGTTTATTTGAGGACACGGATTCAGAGGCCTTAGTCTATGGAAGGCTGCCTCCCTTCCTTGGGGAATAAGGTGAGACAGAACATCATGGCAGAAGTGTGTGGTAGAGGAAGGCAGCCGGGAAAATCATACCCAGGAGAGAGAGAGAGAGAGAGAGAGAGAGAGAGAGAGAGAGAGAGAGAGAAGTGGGGTGGAGATCTCCTCACCACCATAAAATATAAACCCTAAAGGCAGGCTACCATGACCCACCTCCTCGAGCCACATCCTGCCTATAGTTCACACTCAGTTAATCCATTCAAGTGGATTGATGCTCTGATTAGGTTAAGGTTCTTATAACCCACTCAGTTTACCTCTAAACCTTCTTGTATTGTCTCACATGTGAGCTTTTGTTGGACACCAAATATCTAAGCCATAACACTACTTGAACTCCTTTGTAGAATTGTTACATAAACCACACTTCAAGATATATTATAAGGTATGCACACATATGCTATTTTCTTCCTATCAAATCTGATTATATCTCCTAGTTTATTTGAGGTTAAGATGGGGATTTTCCAAACATAAGCATGGTACATTTTCAAATGATAATTTTAAGACCAGTAGATGCTTGTCCTGTCTGTCCTTAGCCAAGTCTTTTATCTTCTTCAAATTGCAGGGTTTTCAAAACTTTTAATATACAGGGAAAATGTGTATAATTGCATAGGAATCAAATCAAATAAATGTATAAAGCACTCATCAGAGTAACTCACATAATAAGCACAAAAAGAAGCAAGTGTGATAAGAATTATTCTGGTTAGATTTACTAGTAACAGTCACAACTAGCACAAGTCTTGAAAGATGACTTTTTTCACTTGCTCACATCATTCTGTTCTTGAAGAGCCACATGAAAACACTCATGGCATTCAAAGACATGGCAATAGTCTTTGACCAGGACAGAAAAAGATCCCATTTTTCCTTAACAAATGCTGGCATATTCACCTTGAATTCTCTTAAAAAAATACATCACAGAAAGTACCTTCTGAACTTTTTTTTTTTTTGCTAGAGCCCTGAGTGAAGAGACTTATAGGAAAATACAGTCACATCTTACATTGCAGATTCCCAAGAACAAAGTCAGAACATGTGCTACTTTCTCTGACAAGTTCCTGAAATGTTTAGAAGAAGATTGGTTTGATGATATCATTCATAATTAGATAGATTTACCAGCCAAATCTATTTAGCCATTCATTCACTTCTTAATTAATTTGCTCATGTGTTCATTTTCTCAAAGGCTTACAAGTTGTAAGGGGATATGTTATGAAATCTATGTGGAGACACTGTATTCCACGCTGAAAGACATAAATTTTAGACATTAAAGAGATAATGATTTATGAGGAAGATAGGTTAAAAAATGAAGATGGGTCCATTGCAAGGGTTATTATTCTACATGAGCAGGAAAAAAAATTCTTTTTTTGAAGGCCAAGGAACTTTCATGGATATTTTTGTTTAATGCTCTCAAACTTGACATCTTCCTAAGATGACTACTGGAATCAATTTTATACCTAGATTCTTGTGTATTTCCAGATAGAGAATGAGACTCTTCTTGGGGAATTCTCAGTAGTAAGAAATATCACTGCATAAGAAATACAGAGTTGAATTCTAATCCCATCAGTAAAACTAAATTAATTCGTCACACATGTTGAGTCCCTTATTTTTTCTAGTTTTAAAGTTCTTTAGTAATTAAATAAGAAAGTTAAATAAGATCCTTCTAGTTCTAAAAAAAAATGCTAGTGTATCTAACAGTTAGAAATACCACCTGATCATCATGGATTCTTTACCCCTTCTTTTTCAGAAAAGCACCACCTGATACTCTCCAAAAAGCTCTGGAAGAGGAGACATTTGTGATTTAAAAAATCCAGCTTTCTGGTATTATCTGGATTCTATACAGCCAATTAAGGGATTATCAAAACATATGATGCCATGTTTAGTATAGTTGCTTCTCAAGCAGTGACAATAATGTTCATTAAACTCATCTGCTCCTCTAAATTTTCTAGCATCTTCTGCAATTGGATGTGAAAGTTTGGCTGTGTTTTGGCAAAGAAGAATGTAAGCGGAAGCGACACATAATTTTTCGGTACCTATATTATGTTTTGGATATGGGTTCCCCCCCATAGAGAAATTAACTCTATTAAGCAATTAATATGTGAATATATTTTTAAATACACTGTAACATAGCTCATCCTGACTAATATACACTCTTTATTAAGACTTTCCTGTTCAAACTCCCTCTAGAAAAACTGACATGAACTTAGTAAGTGTGTAATATACAGATAGCTAAACTAATAGTGAAAATGTTAATGATTCTACAATGATTTTTCAATTTTGATTTTGACATGTTTAATGGTGATTTTTAAAATAATTTTGAATAATTGGTTAAGGTTATCTTATTTTATCTTCCATTTAGTCCCAGTTAAAATTTCTGGGACTTTTGCCACATACAAGACAATTATTTTACTACTTTACTGATTGCTTGGAATATGCATAAATTTATCATTGATCTGAGGATTAGGATTTCAAAAAAATTGAATGCCATTTGAAGAAAAGAACAACCCTAATTAAATGTCAGCTTCTCAGATGATATTCTGTTGGATATTTTATAGCTGCATTTTTAAAGAGAGAGTGAGAGAGAGAGGGGGACAGAGAGAGAGAGAGAATTTTAATATTTATTTATTTTTTCTTAGTTCTCGGCGGACACAACATCTTCGTTTGTATGTGGTGCTGAGGATCGAACCCGGGCCGCACGCATGCCAGGCCAGCGCGCTACCGCTTGAGCCACATTCCCAGCCCAATATAGCTGCATTTTTTCATGAATAACTTACATGCTGATATATAAGGGTATTTTATATGTTAAACACTATCAATGAGTATTTAAATTTCAACTAAATATTTTTCTGATATTTACATTTTTTTCATGATAAGTAGTAATATAAATTACATGCATGTTATATACATATTTATATATATATTAATTACATATATTACAAATTATAACCGATTATATTGTAATATACTTGGAATCCTAAAGGTTTTGTTTTGAAATACCCCCTCTTTTATCTCACCTGCTTCATTTCCTCACCCAAACTAATTCTCCTCCATTATCAGTAAATATGGCTTCTAGTGTCTAACATGCTGGAAACTTGAGTAATCTTACATTTATTTCTTTCCTTTGTTCCCTAAATAAAATTGTTCTCACAGTTCTGTTGATTATACTGCACAATCTCTTAACTAACTATGATAGTCAATAGAGTAAAAAGGGCAAATAATAATTCAAAATAGGCAAAGGACATGAATATTCATTTGTCTAAAGATGACTTCAAATGGCTAACATGTGTATAAAAAGATGCTCAAGTGTTAGTTAACACCAGAGAAAGTGCCAGTGGAAATTACTATGAAGATGTGGAATATAGCTCAGTGGTAGAACATGTGCCTGGTAGGCTCAAAGCCCTGGATTCAATCCTCAGTACTGCAAAAACAAAACAAAACAGAAAACCCATTGGAATATCATGTAACTATTCATATTAGGGTGGCCATTATCAAAAACCAAAAGACAAGAAATGTTGGCAACTATTTGAAAAACATTGGAGCACTGCCACACTGTTGATGGGAATACAAAATTGAGCGAAAGCCATGGAATACATTATGGGCTATGGAATACAGGATGGAGGTTCCTCAAATCATTTAAAGTAAGAACTATCATAGGATCCAGCAATCTAATCCAAAATGATTGAAATAAAGATCTCCAAGTGATAGTAACTTTCTCAAGTTCATTGCATCACTGTCAGTAATAGTCACCCTGTGGAAACAACCTGAATATTCTCCAACAGATGAAGGGATTGAAAAAATACCATAAACACACAATGTAGTAGTCTTCATCCTTAAAAAATGGATGAACATGGAGCATATATGATAAATGAATTATGGAAGTTACAGAAGGGCACATGTTACAGATTCTTCTTATATGAAGCTGTCAGGAGATGGGGTGAGAAGAAAAAGGTAGTTTGATTGTTACCACCTACAACATTTAAGTTATGCAAGATGAATGAGTTTTGGAGATCTGCTGTACAACATTGTGACTATAGATAATAGTGTATTATACACTTTGAAACCTATTGAGAGTGTATCTTTTAAAAAATAGTTTGCTGATTTGTTTATCTCTTGTTTTAAATACCATCATCAGAAAGAGAGTATATCTTGTGTGAAATGTTTTTACCACAATAAAATATGGGTTTAAAACCCCCAGCTGTCTTTCTCTGTGATTATTGAAGTAGGTCATCTTTCTTCTATCCAATCCATTGTTTATACATAATTTTTTCTTTGCTTGAAGGCCTCTCATGAATCCTTGCCTTTTGGATAAAGACTCTACCACTTTAGGCTGATATAAAAGAACTTGTATGATTTACGTAGTCAGCATTTATTTCTATCTTTCTTCCCTTTCACACTGATATTTTGGTCTCACCCAGCTTTGTGATAATCTACTTGTTCACACATACATAATTTTACTTATATTCTCTGCATAGATGCTCTCTATTCTATTGGTGGTGAAAGTCTTCCTCCTCCTTTAAGATCCTTCTCACAGTCACTATCTCTGTTATTGTACCATCAATTCCTTCAGACATTATAGATTATTTCTTGCCTATACACCCAAGGCACATTTCCTGGCACTTCAATTACATAACAATTTTTAAAGTTTTATAATCTATTTCTTCCATTATGACTTCTAGAGCAGAGATTTTATAACATTCTTCTTTGCATCCTAAGTACCAATTAATATAAGTCCTTCAAAAAGTAAGTAAAATCAAGTAATGTATTTTTTTACACATGCTTTTCTAAAATTTATTGTTTCTTCTTATAAAATGAGACTGACTACCAGAATTCTTAGTTGGAGAGGGGGAAGAATTAATTTTTGTGAACAAGCACTCTCACGAAATTTTGACTAGAAGGTGTGGCAGAAAGCATTCTGAAATATTGATTGAAACAAAGATTTAATACTTACTGGTTGGATACAGTCCAGATAATTTCCAGTGATATAGAGGCCATGTATAAATTGGGGTTTATCCCATGTATTTTACACATGAATACATTTTTTACTGCAAAATAAAAAGGATTTTGTATTATCTTTTTAAGTAGGTTAAGCAAACCCAAAGTCATATGTTCTCTGGTAATAATCTAAGTGGTACAGATGGATGGAAGGATTCAGGCCAAGAAGATACTAGAAGCAAAAAGCAGCTATTACTTGCTATGTGAATTAATCTAAAATGGCACATGAATTAATGAAATTCATTGAATACATATGTATTAGACTTATATTAAGGTGACTCATATACTTGAGAAGAACAACTTGGAGGAAGCAAGATTTATTTTGGCTCACTGTTTTAGACTCTTTAGTCCATGGTTGGCAGGCTTTTTGGCTTTGATTCTGCAGTAAGGCCATAAAACATGGTGGAAGGGTGTGGAGGAGGAAAGCTACACAGTTTATGGCCCCTTGGAACCAGAGAGAAAGGATGGGCCAGAGAGAAGATAAGCCCCTCCAGGACATGTTCCCTCTGACCTACTTCCTCCAACCAAGTCTCACTTCCCAGAAGTTCATTCAGCCTTCAGTGGATTAATCCACTGATGACAAGGGTCCCCTTAGCATCCAGTCAACTTCCTAAATCCCCGCCTCTGAACATATGAGCTTGCAGGACACTCTAGATCCCAAGCATAACAAAAAGGCAGTGCAAAAGTTCATCTACGGTAGGATTGACTTGGAGAAGACAATGAAATGTATATCTAGATGGCATTAGCTACAGTGATAATGTATCTCTGGAGGATTTAGGCATTTGGTAGTCAGGCAAATTGAGGATCGTTATAATCAAAATCATCCCTTACAAATCCCTTATAAATGTGTAGGTATGGAGTTCCATATACAATCTAGCTAGTATTCCTATATTAGTATATAATGCTGTTTCTTCACTTGGAAATGAGTAAAGAATTTGGCCCCAACTAGGGGTCATTTTTTATATACATATAAAAAAGTGTATACTAACTTCATGTGGCATTACAATTAATATGAAATAAAAGAGGTACTGATTCACGTGTTCAGTTTATGCTCACAGTGGCATAGATGGTCACTGAGAATATTAGGCTAACCTTTCTCTGCTGCTTAAGTTGTTTTCCTTTCTTTTTAAGTAAATATGCATTTTGTGTCACTAATTACATATAAAATTCATGGAGTTTATTATCCATGTCCAAACTGTATTCTTTTTGCTGACTGTTTTAAACAGGTCTATTCCTAAGGGAGCAGAACAAGAAATATGACCTCCAAGTCAAGCCAAAAATCAATCTGAGTACAGCAGTTCAATAATATTATTTTAGATTTTAAAAAAATGATACTTTAATTATTTAAATATATTTGGTGACTATTTTTTATATCTGGAAACTATGATTTTTTAATGTCAAGATAACCAATAGTATTTCATCTTGAAAAAGAGATAAACCTGCTACTTCAAAGAAAAGTGCAGCTCACACTTAATAATAATCTTGTGTGTAATGTGATCTATGCTTGAGGTCAAGTTATTACTCTCCTTTAATTCATATTCAAGGAGTTTTTACATAATACTTTCTCCAATAAATTATTTAATTCTTCTTAGCTATATAGTAGGCAATTATCTTTGTTCTTCTAATAATATGCTCACTAGAAGACAAGTAAAAGAAAGAAAAATGAGTCATTATTAATATTTTAACATTTTAAGACATGAACATATTTCCAATTTATGTAATTAAAACAGGAAGCACACACATCAATATAGGTAATATATTGATAAGATATAATGTGGTCTCTCTCTCTCTCTCTCTCTCTCTCTCTCTCTGTATATATATATATATATATATATATATATATATATATATATATATATAATCATACTGTTTTTCTATTTTAAACATTTGTTATTTGAAATTATTATGTTTATTGTAGTTAATATAACTGATATAATTTAAAATAATTTCATATAAACAGAAGAATCCTTGAGATCTTCTGGCATATGTGAAATTATCAGAAAGAAATATGTGCTATAAGTTCTAATTTCTTCTTATTTTTTTCTCCAGAGATACTATAAGTCAGAATGAGACAGAAGAAAATGGGCATGGGCATGATTTAGCCTGTACAGTTGTTTTCAGATGCAACATGTATTTCAGAAAATTTTGCAAAGATGATAGTGTTAGGATCTGTAAACAATGAAGCTAGGCCACTTGGCACAAGCCTGTAATCCCAGAAACTTAGGAGGCTGAGGCAGATGGATCTCAAGTTTGAGGCCAGCCTTGAAAACTTAGTGAGACCCTGTCTCAAAAACAAACAAACAAACAAACACACAAACAAAAAGAGATGTGAATGTGGCTTAGGGTAAAGTGCCTCTGGTTAAACCCTCAGTACCTCCCCCCATAAAAAAGATCAAGAGCATTTCAAAGAGTTTTAGGGTAGAACACAGAGGTCCTTATGTTAGATATGTTCTATGATGCAGATGGGATGGAGTGATGACCAAAGGTACAATACGAATGTATAATTGCATAGTTTTCCATGTTCTCATAAATCCTAAGTATATTCTAGAGATTCTGTTGGGAACTTTTAAAATTCTCATTATCTCTACAGTGATCTCTGTGTGAGGTGCAGAAGTCGGCAGAGGGATGGTAGGGGAGGAGAGAGGGAGGAAGTAGAGAGAAAGGTTCACAATGACTTTGCCTCCCTTCCTGTGGTTGCTTTCCACATCCCACCTCCTGTGTCTAACTAAGATGGAATGCATGGATAATATCATTTAGTTGAAACAAAGTAGCCCCCATAAAACTAATACCTGACTTAAACTGTGAGTCTTTCAAAAAAATAAAAAAATAAAATGAGTACAAGTGATCCAAGATGGCAGAGCTACAGGAGTTTTGCTGCCTGTTCACGTTCTTTCAGCCACAGGCCTACTGAAACAATGACAGGGACCTAGGCACCAAAGAAGTGAGCAAAGTAAGCTGGAAGGACCAATACCCCTCCAGTGTGCGTATTTCATGGTAAAACTATTCTACAACAGTAGCTACATTTTTCATCCATTACTGCCACTAATATCACATTGACATAGATAAATGTAGAACTTCACATGAAAAGTTGTTTATCCAGTAATATTAAACAATATTTTTGAAATCATAAAACATATCTAATTAAACTGTTCATAAGTAAGTGCACAATTGGGGAAAATACTTTTTTGTGTTTTAAAAAGATTTTCATGTTGTAGTAAGTAGAATTAAAATGACAGAGAATTTGTTTCATATATTACTTACCTTCAATTTTTTTGTGACTACCAAAATTATATAATTTTAAAAAATTATATTATTTTGGTAGTCACAAAAAAATCACAATGTGTAAATATCACAATGTTTTATTTAACCCAGAGACAAATATAGTATGTATGTTGGGGTGCTTACTCCAAGTCTTTCATTTGTATAATTTTGGAATCTGTTTATTTAAATGGTGAACATTATAAATTGTGGGTCCATTGGTAGTAGAGGCAAAAATGGCAGAGAGAATATATTATAATGCTAAGTTAAATGGTGGAGGGGGAGTTCAAATGTAGGTCTCTGACTTCTGAGACTCGAGCATGAACGTCTTCTGCAACTTCATCTAAAATAAGTACCTCAGGTTGCTTCAGGACTGCCGACTGTCTTCACCTATACCTCCACCTTTTAAAATACTATCATGTACCTGATAACTTACTTTCAGGGGAAAACATTGCAGAAACAGTGTCGCATTTAATGTTTTTGGTAGAGGGAAGACCTATTCTTCTATTTACATAATACTGTATGCCACAGTCCGGCTGCAGCAAAATAACCGGGGGCGGGTGGGGGGGTGATGAGCAACTTGTGTACATTGATACAGCAGGAGTGGGAGCCGTTTATTGTAGGACAACAGAGGTATTTATACATTCCACACAGCTTATCTTAATTAACATAAACTAGATACAGCAGTCAACCAATAAGGAATCTCCACACTTAATGGCTTGCTGGTATTACTTCACAAACCACTCCCTCTGGCAAAATGCCAGGCGCCATCCTGACTTGTTTACAGACTCTAACAACTGTACACAAACTACAAAATATTTGAGGCAGAAGAATTATTCTGGCCAGGCTCAGTAGCACAGACATGTATTTCCAGCTGATTGGGAGCTGAGGCAGGAGGATCACAAGTTCAAAGCCAGCATCAGTAGTAACTTAGCAAGGCCCTAAGCAACTTGGTGAGATGCTATCTAAAAAAAAAAAAAAAAAAAAAAAGAACGAAAGAAAGAAAGAAAGAAAAGAAAGAAAAGGGAAGTGGCTCAGTAGTTAAGTGCCCCTGGGTTCAATCCCTGAAATTGTAAAAAGGAAAAGAAAAAAAAATCAATTTGAATTTTTTAACCTAGATTACCCACAGTTTAAAATAGTATAGAAATTGAAATCATTCTCTCTCTCTCTCTCACCCATCTTCAACCAGCTAGCTGTTTCTAGTGAAGAAACATGGAAATAATAAAATGCACATTAGCAGCATTCAATGAGATTCTTAAAGGTTTTATTTCATTTTCTTATCAAACTTAGAAGTCTAATATTGATTCTTTTGAAGCTTGTAAGTGAAGATTAAAGCACTCTGACATGCTATCTACAGGTGTGCCATAATGAATTATGATCTTTGCCTAATCCACGGAATGAAAAAGCTGCAGTACATAGCAAATGGTTAATCAGCGCAGTGGCACAGAAGATCAATCTTTGATTCCTGTATTCACAACTCTGTTTATTTGGCCACATAAGAGAACAGGCTGGGGTGTTGGAATGGATTCCTAGAAATGATGGATGTAATTGTCAAAACTGCCAAGGTCAATGTATAATGTTCATAAGAGAACCAACCCAATGTGTGGACCTGCCATTTGTCATTCATGCTGTTTGACCCCCAGTTCTCTTTATAATAACACGTGAAGGAGGAACAACTGCTGTGTTCATTCCAGAGGAATCCTGTGCTCTCTCTAGTATCATTCGGGTCACAGCCTTTTCTCAGGATGGGATCATTTGTACATAACTTTTCATTTTCTGATGGCACTGGACTGATTAGTTGAAATATGGATTTAATTTAAAAAAAAACTGATCAAGGAATCTGTATGTAATTCTGTTACCATACTGTGTAGATGGCTCTGAAATTCCAAATGCATCAGGATCTTTCTGATCATCATCTACTCTGTCCTAGAATACACTCTCAACTTTGACATGGGCAGTACTGTGTTGAAAGTTATTCTAATACCAGAATTTTACAGATAAGTTTTTCTTAAAATATTTTTAAGGACTAAATGTTGACTATATTCAAATAAAAAAATCATATATATATATGATGCATTCAGTTAAAAGTATGCAATTTTAATTCTGTAACCTCATTAAATCAATAACTATTGAGAATTCTGATGTTTTCTTGATTGTTATATTTGTGTACTTGCTATAATTTCCTAAATACTTATATTGGCACTAGAATGTAAATCTCATGAAGGACAGCCTTGTTTTGTACTCTAACTTGAATTCTTGGAAGAATGAGCATATTATATATAGGCTCAGTCATCATGTCCTGAAAGAAGAAAAAACAAGGAAACAAAAATAAATTTTAAAAAGATGAAAGACAAAATATATGTTTATTTAAAAATATGTCAATATTGAAGTTATTCGGGGGAATTTCTCTTACTGCAAATAATTTATTATGAGATTACCAAAGAGATTACATTGCCCCACTTTTCTAAAACAAAAACAGAATTTTTTAAGGTAGAATAGATAGCTATCACCTGAAAAACAACTCAACTGGTCACATGGCAAATGCAGTCAACATGTAAAAACAAGCAATGAATCTGATGTGGTGACACAGCCTGAAATCCCAAAAGACTGGAAAGCTGAGGCAGGATAGTTGCCAAGTTCAAAGCCAACCTCCGAAACTTAGACCCTTCTCTAAGAAATATATAAAAAGGGCTGTGGATGTAGTTCAATGGCGAAGCAATCCTGGGTTTGATTCCCTGGTACAAAATATAAAAAGAAAAAGAAAGCAATCCCGATTGAAATTACATGAAATAACATTGGTAAATACCTCACTTGTTCTCTTCTTCACCTCAAGGTAAGCAAATTCTTTTTAAAAACACTTTAAAGAAATCCGAGGAATAAAGAGCTCTCCAAACCTGATACTAAAAGGGGAAGTATTGTGAAGTGACCTACCATATCCACTTTTATTATAATGTTACAGATATTGCACAGATGGAACCCGTCCAGGTGCTTAGAAAGCATGGTCTTGCTCTTACTGAACGTGCAGTTCTGGATTCAGAGAGATGAATGACAAATGACAAAAAGTGATAATTGTAGGAGACGAATACAGGAAACAGGGCTTGAGGCAAGAGTGACAATTCTGATTCATTAAACATTAATACACAACTGGAACTGGAAAAAAAAAGACTTATGACTTTAACAAAACTTTCCTTTTGTTAAAAACGTTTCAGCTTCCTTGACACGGTCATAAGGAAATGTAACAGCTCTGATTTGTGATATAGTCCCCTCATTTATGAAAGAAGGATTTAAAACGTCTTTTGAAGGTCAAATAAGAATCTTTGGTATCTCCATGTGACCTACCAATAGCTACAAAAATATTAGTCATTATTCTTAGTTATCTGTAGCACGTTCATGTCACATGATTCACACGGGAGTCTCCCAGAAGAAAACTCAAAAACTGTCTCTACTGCGCAGCTTTATTTTGTCATTGTCTATAGTTATTTTATTTCTGATATACTTATTGAGAGGCAGATACATTTTAAAAAAATACAGACTAATAAGAAGATAATAAAATTATGAGACTATAGTCATAATAATTTTATTAGATTAACTTATTTATTCGTAAAACTAGATTACGTTAATTCCCCAAAAGTCTTCTGAAAGTTCTAAATTGCTATACTTTAATTAGAAATGGCTGCAAAACTCTTGTTTAAGGTAAAGTAATACCGTTTTTTTTACATGGCCTGAAGATACCATGATACTTCCCTAGGATAAAATGGAAAAAGTGTTTTTAGTCCAACTTATTCTTACCAGGAATAATCATAAATTTTTAAATGTCCTTTATGTTAAATTAAATTATTTATTTATTGCCTCATGTTTTTTTTTTTAAATTTTTTAATTTTTTTATTGTTGGTTGTTCAAAACATTACATAGTTCTTGACATATCATATTTCACACTTTGATTCAAGTGGGTTATGAACTCCCATTTTTACCACGTATACAGATTGCAGAATCACATTGGTTACACTTCCATTGATTTACATATTGCCATACTAGTGTCTGTTGTATTCTGCTGCCTTTCCTAACCTCTACTATCGCCCCTCCCCTCCCCTCCCCTCCCCTTTTCTCTCTCTACCCCCTCTACTATAATTCATTTCTCCCCCTTGTATTATTTTTCCCTTTCCCCTCACTTCCACTTTGTATGTAATTTTGTATAACCCTGAGGGTCTCCTTCCATTTCCATGCAATTTCCCTTCTCTCTCGCTTTCCCTCCCACCTCTCATCCCTGTTTAATGTTAATCTTCTTCTCATGCTCTTCGTCCCTACTCTGTTCTTAGTTACTCTCCTTATATCAAAGAAGACATTTGGCATTTGTTTTTTAGGGATTGGCTGGCTTCACTTAGCATAATCTGCTCTAATGCCATCCATTTCCCTCCAAATTCTATGATTTTGTCATTTTTTAATGCAGAGTAATACTCCATTGTGTATAAATGCCACATTTCTTTTTATCCATTCATCTATTGAAGGGCATCTAGGTTGGTTCCACAGTCTTGCTATTGTGAATTGTGCTGCTATGAACATCAATGTAGCAGTGTCCCTTTAGCATGCTCTTTTTAGGTCTTTAGGGAATAGACCAAGAAGGGGAATAGCTGGGTTAAATGGTGGTTCCATTCCCAGCTTTCCAAGAAATCTCCATACTGCTTTCCAAATTGGCTGCACCAATTTGCAGTCCCACCAACAATGAACAAGTGTACCCTTTTCCCCACATCCTCGCCAGCACTTGTTGTTGTTTGACTTCCTAATGGCTGCCAATCTTACTGGAGTGAGATGGTATCTTAGGGTGGTTTTGATTTGCATTTCTCTGACTGCTAGCGATGTTGAGCATTTTTTCATGTACTTGTTGATTGACTGTATGTCCTCCTCTGAGAAGTGTCTGTTCAGGTCCTTGGCCCATTTGTTGATTGGGTTATTTGTTATCTTATTGTCTAATTTTTTGAGTTCTTTGTATACTCTGGATATTAGGGCTCTATCTGAAGTGTGAGGAGTAAAGATTTGTTCCCAGGATGTAGGCTCCCTATTTACCTCTCTTATTGTTTCTTTTGCTGAGAAAAAACTTTTTAGTTTGAGTAAGTCCCATTTGTTGATTCTAGTTATTAACTCTTGTGCTATGGGTGTCCTATTGAGGAATTTGGAGCCCGACCACACAGTATGTAGATCATAGCCAACTTTTTCTTCTATCAGATGATGTGTCTCTGATTTGATATCAAGCTCCTTGATCCATTTTGAGTTAACTTTTGTGCATGGCGAGAGAAAGGGATTCAGTTTCATTTTGTTGCATATGGATTTCCAGTTTTCCCAGCACCATTTGTTGAAGATGCTGTCCTTCCTCCATTGCATGCTTTTAGCGCCTTTATCAAATATAAGATAGTTGTAACTTTGTGGATTGGTTTCTGTGTCCTCTATTCTGTATCATTGGTCCACCCGCCTGTTTTGGTACCAGTACCATACTGTTTTTGTCACTATTGCTCTGTAGTATAGTTTGAAATCTGGTATCGCTATACCACCTGATTCACACTTCCTGCTTAGCATTGTTTTTGCTATTCTGGTTCTTTTATTTTTCCATATGAATTTCATGATTGCTTTCTCTATTTCTACCAGAAATGCCATTGGGATTTTGATTGCCATTGCATTAAACCTATAGAGAACTTTTGGTAATATCGCCATTTTGATGATGTTAGTTCTGCCTATCTATGAACAGGGTATATTTTTCCATCTTCTAAGATCTTCTTCTATCTCTCTCTTTAGGGTTCTGTAGTTTTCATTGTATAAGTCTTTCACCTCTTTTGTTAGGTTGATTCCCAAGTATTTTTTTTTTTTGAGGATATTGTGAATGGAGTGTTTTTCCTCATTTCCATTTCAGAGGATTTGTCGCTGATATACAGGAATGCCTTTGATTTATGCGTGTTGATTTTATATCCTGCCAATTTGCTAAATTCATTTATTAGCTCTAATAGTTTCTTTGTAGACCCTTTTGGGTCTGCTAGGTATAGAATCATGTCATCTGCAAATAGTGATAATTTAAGTTCTTCTTTTCCTATTTTTATGCCTTTAATTTATTTCATTTGTATAATTGCTCTGGCCAGTGTTTCGAGAACTATGTTGAGCAGAAGTGGTGAGAGAGGGCATCCCTCTCTTGTTCCAGATTTTAGAGGGAATGCCTTCAATTTTCCTCCATTCAGAATGATGCTAGCCTGAGGCTTAGCATAGATTGCTTTTACAATGTTGAGGTATGTTCCTGTTATCCCTAGTTTTTCTAGAGTTTTGAACATAAAGGGATGCTGTACTTTGTCAAATGCTTTTTCTGCATCTATCGAGATGATCATATGGTTCTTATTTTTAAGTCTATTGATGTGGTGAATAACATTTATTGATTTCCGTATATTGAACCAGCCTTGCATCCCAGGGATGAATCCTACTTGATCATGGTGCACATTTTTTTTGATATGTTTTTGAATCTGATTCACCAGAATTTTATTGAGGATTTTTGCATCTAGGTTCATTAGAGATATTGGTCTGTAGTTTTCTTTCTTTGAAGTGTCTTTGTCTGGTTTAGGAATCAGGGTGATGTTGGCCTCGTAGAATGTATTTGGAAGTTCTCCCTCTTTTTCTATTTCCTGAAATAGCTTGAAAAGTATTGATATTAGTTCCTCTTTAAAGGTTTAGTAAAACTCTGCTGTATACCCATCCAGTCCTGGGCTTTTCTTAGTTGGTAGTCTTTTGACGGTTTCTTCTATTTCCTCAATTGTTATTGGTCTGTTTAGGTTGTCTATATCCTCCTGACTCAATCTGGGCAGATCATATGACTTAAGAAATTTATCAATGCCTTCACTATCTTCTATTTTATTGGAGTATAAGGATTCAAAATAATTTCTGATTATCTTCTGTATTTCTGAAGTGTCTGTTGTGATATTGCCTTTTTCATCCCGTATGCTAGTAATTTGAGTTCTCTCTCTTCTTCTCTTTGTTAGCATGGCTAAGGGTCTGTCGATTTTATTTATTTTTTCAAAGAACCAACTTTTAGTTTTGTCAATTTTTTCAATTGTTTCTTTTGTTTCGATTTCATTAATTTCAGCTCTGATTTTAATTATTTCTTGCCTTCTACTTCTTTAATGTTGTTTTGCTCTTCTTTTTCTAGGATTTTTAGATGAAGTATGAGATCATTTATTTGTTGGTTTTTTCTATTTTTAAGGAATGAACTCCAAGCAATGAATTTTCCTCTTAGAACTGCTTTCAATGTGTCCCATAGAGTCTGATATGTTGTGTCTGTGTTTTCATTTACCTCTAAGAATTTTTTAATTTCCTCCTTGATGTCTTCTATAACCCATTGATCAATCAGTAACCTATTGTTCATTCTCCAAGTGATGCGTGATTTTTTCCTTCCTTCTTTTATCTTTGATTTTCAGTTTCATTCCATTATGATCAGTTAAGATGCATGGTATTATCTCTACTCCTTTATATTGTCTAAGAGTTGCCCTGTGACATAATATATGATCTATTTTTGAGAAAGATCCATGTGCTGCTGAGAAAAAAGTGTAACTGCTTGATTTTGGGTTGTATATTCTATATATGTCAATTAAGTCTAGGTTATTAATTGTGTTATTATTGAGTTCTATAGTTTCCTTATTCAACTTTTGTTTGGAAGATCTGTCCAGTGGTGAGAGACGTGTGTTGAAATCTTCCATGATTATTGTATGGTGGTCTATTAGACTCTTGAACTTGAGAAGCGTTTGTTTGATGAACATAGCTGCACCATTGTTTGGGGCATATATATTTATGATTGTTATGTCTTGTTGGTGTATGGTTCCCTTGAGCAGTATGTAGTGTCCCTCTTTATCCCTTTTGATTAACTTTGGCTTGAAGTCTATTTTATTTGATATGAGTATGGACACTCTCCTGCTTGTTTCCGAAGTCCATATGAGTGATAGGATTTTTCCCAACCTTTCACCTTCAGTCTATGAATATCTTTTCCTATCAAATGCGTCTCCTGTAGGCAGCATATTGTTGGGTCTTGTTTTGTGATCCATTCTACTAGCCTGTGTCTCTTAATTGGTGAATTTAAGCCATTAACATTTAGGGTTATTATTGAGATATGGGTTATTCTTCCAGCCATATTTGTTTTTTTATGTTACTAAACATGGTTTGTTTTCCTCTTTGATTATTTTCCCCCCTTTACTATCCTACCTCCCACTATTGGATTTCATTGTTATTTTCCATTTCCTCTTCCTGTAATGTTTTGCCAAGGATGTTTTGAAGAGATGGTTTTCTAGCTGCAAATTCTTTTAACTTTTGTTTATCGTGGAAGGTTTTAATTTCATCTTCCATCCTGAAGCTTAATTTCACTGGATACACGATTCTTGGTTGGAACCCATTTTCTTTCAGTGTTTGAAATATGTTATTCCAGGATCTTCTAGCTTTCAGAGTCTGTGTTGAAAGATCAGCTGTTATCCTGATTGGTTTACGCCTAAATGTAATCTGCTTTCTTTCTCTTGTAGCTTTTAAAATTCTCTCCTTATTCTGTATGCTGGGCATTTTCATTATAATGTGTCTAGGTGTGGATCTCTTATGATTATGCACATTCGGCATCCTGTAGGCTTCTAGGATTTGGGATTCTGTCTCATTCTTCAAGTCTGGGAAGTTTTCTCGTATTATTTCATTGAATAGATTGCTCATTCCTTTGGTTTGGAGCTCTATACCTTCCTGTATCCCAATGACTCTTAAGTTTGTTCTCTTTATGTTATCCCATATTTCTTGGATGTTCTGCTCATGGTTCCTTAACAGTCTTGCTGAGCTGTCTATGTTCTTTTCAAGTTGAAATACTTTGTCTTCATTGTCTGATGTTCTATCTTCTAAGTGTTCTACTCTGCTGGTAGTATTTTCAATTGAGTTTTTAAGTTGGTTTATTGCTTCCTGCATTTCTAGGATTTCTGTTTGTTTGTTTTTTATTACCTCTATCTCCCTGTATAGTTGATCTTTTGCTTCTTGGATTTGTTTATGTAATTCATTGTCGAAGTGATCTTTCATTGTCTGATTTTGCTGTTTAATGTCTTCCTTGAGACTCCAGATCATCTGAAGCATGTATATCCTGAATTCTTTATCTGACATTCCATCTGCTGCAGATATTACCTCTTCTAAAGTTGAGTTGACCTGCATTGCTTGTGGTCCTTTCTTTCCTTGTCGTTTCATACTGCTCGCATTTCTTTCTGCTTGGTGAAACTGTTGTGTTTTTGAAATTTTCCCCCTATATATTTATATTGCTCTTGTATAGTTGAAAAGTCTCCCTTGCAGGGCGGGCAGTGGCTGTGCTCCTCCTCCAATTGGGGTGATCTGTCTACCACGCTGGCGGGTCGCTGGGTCTGTTCTGCCGGTCAGTCGCAGGTCTGCCTACCTTGTAGGCGCGGGCAGCGGCTCTGCTCTGCCCCTCCTCCAGTTGGTGTGACGTGTCTACCACACCGGTGGGTCGCTGGGCCTGTTCCGGGCACTGGAGGCGGCTCTGTTCTGCCCCTACTCCAATTGGGGTAACGTGACTTCCATGCCGGCGGGTCGCTGGGCCTGTTCTGGGCGTGGGCAGCAGCTCTGCTCTACCCCTACTCCAACTGGTGTGATGTGACTACCACGCTGGCAGGCCACTGGGCTTATTCTGGGTGCGGGCGGAGGCTCTGCTCTGCCCCTACTCCAATTGGGGTGACATGACTACCACACCGGCGGGCCTCTGGGCCTGTCCCGGGCGCGGCCGGCGGCTGCTCTGCTCTGCCCCTACTCCAATTGGGGTTATGTGTCTACCATGCCCGCAGGCCACTGGGCCTGTTCCTCCTGTCGGTCGCAGGTCTGCCTACCTTGTGGGCACGGGCGGCGGCTCTGCTCTGCCCCTAGTCCAAATGGGGTGATGTGTCTGCCGCGCCAGCAGGCCACTGGGCCTGTTCCGTCAGTCGGTCACAGGCCTGCCTACCTTGCGGGCGCCGGTGGCAGCTCTGCTCTGCCTCTACTCCAATTGGGATGACGTGACTACCACGCCATCGGGCTGCTGGGCCTGTTCCGGGCACGGGCGAAGGCTCTGCTGTGCCTCTACTCGAATTGGGGTGACGTGCCTACCACGCTGGCAGGCCGCTGGGCCTGATCCGCCGGTCAGTCTCAGGTCTGCCTACTTGCGGGCGCGGGTGGCGGCTCTGCTCTGCCCCTCCTCCAATTGGTGTGATGTGTCTACCACGCCCATGAACCTCTGGGCGGTCGCAGTTCTGCCTACCTTGCGGGCTCGGGCGGCAGCTCTGCTCGCCCCCTACTGCAGTTGGGGTGAAGTGATATCATGCCGGCGGGTCGCTGGGGCTGTTCTGGGCGCGTGCGGTGGCTCTGCTCTGCCCCTCTGGCCTCCACAGTATTCAGCAGGATCTGGACCGAGAAGCAGTTTCCGCGGGTTCTTTAGCCCTGGGCCAGAGCAGTTCTTGGAGCCAGAATTCAGCCGCTCCAGGCTCGGTGTATGTTCTGATAGGAGCAGGCTCCAAGAAGCAGTTTCAGAGGGTTCTTTAGCACTGAGCCTGAGTAATTTGTCTGTGAGACGCAGGCGAATGGCAGCCTGAAATTACCTGTTCTATAGTTGAATGAGCTGCGATCAGTCGAAAACAGGGATGATGACGTCAGCTTTGCCTCATGTTTTTTAATGTGGTATTTATGTTTTATTTTCATGCTTCTGTTGCTCTTCTGTAATAACCTGTTAAATTCTATTCATAGCACAATTATGTTTAAGTTCCATTTTTTTCTGTTCCAACATAATTGGAGAAATAAAGAATTCTAAGCACGTTTATAAGTTTCATCAACTATTTTTCAGCTAATGAAAAATAGACAAGTTCAAAGAGAAATGGAAAATAGAAAAAAGAAATCAAACTTTGGTCTACTTGTTCCTTGACACTATGTTGGGAAATAAACACTCATTGTGAAATTGAAGACCAAGCAAACTCAAATCTGTATCAGACCAAGATTGCACTATGAGATTTTAAGATAAAGAAAGTCAGGATCACTAATTGAAAAAAATCACATTTTCTAATGTAATTAATATTGTCACCAGCCTTATCTCTGTTGAAAACAAACAAATATTTAACTTTTGTATCTAATTTAAATAATAATTAATATTTCTATCAGTTGTAACATAAAGGCAGCAAAAAGAAAGCGTAATAAAATTATACATATGGAAATTTCTAAGTGACAAAAAACTGATACTATTAACTTTATGAAAACCATAAGGACAGCTTCATGAAACTCTATTATTTAGTAATTTTTAATATTGTACTTATATTTAAAACAGTCAGCAAATTAAGGGTCATTCATAAGCATTAATTTTTGGCTACAATGTTATTCTATTTGAAATTTTTTTAAGATTACATATTTTAAGTAGGACATTAGAAACATGGACCAATTTGCCTTTCTCATAAAATCTGTATCCATAGTTATGACTAGTTTAACTTCCCATTCCCTACTGTTTTATTTTACACAAACACTATGATATAGTTTTACTGAATCCATATATTACTTGCTGCCAAGACTTCAAATAGATGAGACATAGATTTCAAATATATGGGACAATAATATGTGTAATAAAATTCTAGGAAGGTTATGGTAGAATGGAAGAATAATTTCATACTTATAAACTGTGTCCATGAATTTGGATACATTTAAATATATATACAGGATATGTATGTGTGTATATGTATATATATAGACACACACTATAATTTTGCAAATGTGTGTGCATACCATATTTGTTACCCCAAATGTACATATTATATCATTTAATTATTCTACAATTTAATATTTATGGATTCTGAAAAAGGAATACCTTATAAGTACTCAGACTGATGTAAAGTCAACTAAATCTTTGTCAATATTCACTTTAATTAATGATATTAACTGCTGATGACTTTATTCCACCCATTCTCTGCTGGCAACCTGAAAGGCAATTCTCACTGTGACTCAGCTCCTGGGGTGCCATCCGGGAGAGATTGTCACCTTGGTGTGGATTGTAACCTCTGACCCTGCCACTTTCTTCTTATAACAGTACCACCTTGCACATTTAATGAATTTCATACATGGTTAAAAAGGTATTGGCTCAGTGAAATGTTAAGTCATGCTGTGAAAAGTTCCATTGTTTCTATAGGTCTAATTGACCTTTCACATTATAGAAGATAAGAAAAAAAATCAATAAGGTTACTTAATAGCCAGTCCAATACAATATTTATTATTAGCATGCTAAACACGTTGCTTTCAAGGCATTGACACCTAAACACCACTAGAAGTATCAAATGACTTCTCATTAATAACCATTATATTAATCACTGTTGCCCAGAACTTGAATCTGACTGCAAAATCCCCTGGTGGAAATTGCTATAATCGTTCAAACTACAGGAATGAATATTTTTCAGCATAATTACTGCTGTCGTCTTATTGAAAAATATCCCATTAGATGGCAGCTTTTAGTTACGTAAATCGTGTTGATTAATTTTTAATTTCCAGCATTTATATGACATTGCGCAAGTAAAGATCTTTGATAATTTAAATGGTTAGCTGAGCAATTATTAAAATAACTCACAGCAATTGAAACATTCATTTACTTACTCGAAGTGCCATACATCATTACCTCCTGATTAAAACAAAGTTTGGGAAATTGCAAGTGCTGAGTTGATCACTAAGTTACGTATTTCAGGGTGTTGTTTTATAAAAATATCAAGGCCATGAAGGACACCTCAGCTGCAAGGGTAAAGTTCTAGCATAAACACTTCAAGGCAAGGGTATCTAAATTACACTGGCAGTATGGAGAGCCAGCCCTGAGCTCAAGTGTGTATCTGTGCCTCCAGGGAGACAACTTAAATGGTGCATATTTAGCCAGTTCAGTACCTCCTTCATTTAAAACATACAAAGGGTTTCAGTATTAATATAAGCCTGTGAAGTAGCCATGTAGTATTATATACTGAATATAATTGTATGTACTCCTACACCACTGGCAACACCGTAGGTCTCTTTATATCAGCACCACCACAGACACATGGAGAATGCATTGCACTGGGACATTGTGCCATAGTCAATGACATCACTAGGTATGCCATCCTTGACTGAAATGTCATTATGCAGGACCCAGCTGTATATGGCCATTATGCAATACCCATTGCTTCTACATTAAAAAAGTAACTGTCCCTTTGATCCTTAATATCACTCTATTTAAATCTTCATAAGTTAAAAACAAAACCAAGTACACCCATGCACATGATCTATCATTTATTAAGGTTTAAATAAACAAGCATGCATTAAACAAGCAGGGATTTCTTATTTTGTTCCTCCTCATATGAACCAGCTACAGGTAAGCAGGTGCCATTTTTGGTTTAGGTGCTCTTGTATGTGGAGATACCAGAGTAGACCATCTTTCACTATTTTTTTCCATGAGTTATACAATTCCAGGCATTATTATAACCTTGGTCAATTATTGACAAGGAAGCAAACAATGGCCCCACAAGTCAAATAAATCCTTTTTTTTAATCTCAAAAGCAAAGCTTTCTTAGAATTCTCAGTTGGCTTTGTAAAGTCTTGTTGTACACAGCATGTCATGTGACCATAGTTTCAGTGGTGACAAAGAAAATATTTTTTTTTATCCTTCTTCATGAAGGTTGGAAACTGAGAACATGGTTGATAGTTATTGATGGATCAGCCAACCAACAGCCAGGGAAAGGGAGCCATTTTAACAGTAGATAAGCCAATGAATGCAAGGTTTGAAAGAAGTAAATGGTATTGTTGAAAAATCTTTCTAGTAAGAAAATAATTTGGCTATAGTCCAACTTCAGGATAAACAAAGTTGAAAAGTGTTGGACAAATTCTAACTCAACAAAAAGATATTAGCATATGTGGAAACTAAAGCTCAGAGAGGGTGAACAAATGATGTTAATGAACCTGGTAAATGACAGCGCCAATTTTCCAAACTGTTTTAATTTCAAAGCTTTCAAACTTTTTTTTTACTGTAAGGAACGGCTAAAACATGATTTGTAAACTGTTACAATGAACTGCAGAAATTTATATATGCATATAATCAATGCATAAATTAAAAAAAATCTTTCCTCCACAAAGACTAGTGTACTTCAGAGCCACTCTCTAGATTTAAAAATATAATTTCATTTCTACAAAATATTTGTAGAATAGTTCACTTTTCTCTAACCCAGATCTTCTAGACATAATAGTGACTGTTGCATGCTGTAGAAACTAGATTTTTATAAAAATAACTTTTAAAAAAGTCTGGATGTACACACTGGAGTACTGTTAACCTTCAAATATCTTTCTGAACAACATTGGTTCAGTTTTTGTTCTGTGTGTACTATTCATAGATAATTTTAATTTCTAACAATTTCTGTGATTGAACATCACAGCAAATACAGACAATATTTTACTCCTTCTGACTTTTTAAATGCTACCTAGATATTCTGTTTTTATTCAACTTTCTATTTCCTACAGTGTTAGATATTCTGTTTTTATTCAACTTTCTATTTCCTACAGTGTTCCGTCCAGTAGTTACTACAGAATAGACACTCATCATTCTTTCAGTCAGTTCTTTGTAGGTCCAGCCTCACAGTTTGCCTCCCACACACCTCTTTGGTGACATTTGGCTAAGATAAATGTCTTAAAGTATGGTACTCAGAATTAGATGTGGCAATAGTAAATCAGACAAACAACAGCTAACATTTAATAACCTCTCCTGTGATGTTCCAAGAGCTCTGTGTGCATTATTTCATGTACATCATCATACATCACACCAGCTCTTCGAAGCAAAGGTGAAGCAGTTCACTGTACACTGGCTACTGATTTGTCTGAGTCTGCTGAGACCAAGTGCACCCATACACAACAAGTTGCACGAAATGGGATGATTGGTGGCTATTAAGCAGCAAGAGCCAACACAGACCATTCGGTGCAAGCTGGTTTCACAAGGCAGAGAAAAGCAGCAGGATGTGAGTGTGCATCTGCCACACTTGCAGCAACTTGAGGCCACTGGGGGCTCCAATGACAGCCATTTCTGTTAGCTACACACTGAGAACAGGAGTTATTGAGGTAAAGCTGTGGTGGAGAAAGCTCCTTCCTTATCTCAGGACGTGGAGTTCACAGCACATCCTACAGTTATTTTTGAAAAGTCAAATGAGAAAGAGGAGAGAACTGGTTTAGACCAGGGCCACCTGGTGAACCATCCAACTTTTCTAGTATTCTATTTTTTTTTTCACCATGAGTATTGTTACTGTCTCCGTTAGTAATAAGAAACCACTCTTGAGGATACTGAATTTACCTTGAACTATCAAAGCCCAGAAACAAAGGATCATCTCTTAAATGTGTTTACTTTTATAATTTTCCCCTGATACTATAGTTGTATTTTAAAAGTTTTTTTTAATTGCTCTCACTGGATAAATAATTTTATTCTCCTGTAGAGTTGAAACATGTACTTAGAATTTAAAACTTGCCTGTCTTGTCAAGATAATTTAAAAAATTTATCTAGTTAATCTCTATTCTAATAAATTTCATTGTTTCACTGGTTTGTATTTTGTAATTTATGAAAACAAAGTGCATGCCAATAATGTTATCTAAAAGTCTTAACAGAAATTTTGTAGATAATTTCTATTTGGATAGGCTATCGTAACACTATAGAGATATATTAAATATGGCTTTTCTAAACATTGAAAATCTTTATAGGATTTAATGTTAGCTTTTTAACATTTATGGAATAATTTATCATTATCATATTTTATCATACTCCCAGAATTAAGTGAAACAAACATTTTATTGTTTATGAAAATAAAAGTTTATTTTATTTGTTTGAAGTGCTCCAAACATTTGTTACAGTACCAACAGAAGAGAAATAAATATTCTTGTAGAGCTAATTTATTTGAAAAGTTGGACATTTTGCATAAATCACCCAAATTAGTTTCACAATAAGCAAGATGATAAAACACAAGGAATTTCTCCAGAAGCTAGAGGACTGGGATTGAACTGATCATTTTTTTTTATAAAAATAAACTTAAGTTAACTTTATATTATTTGCTTCCAGTTTAAAATAAAGGTACATTTAGGCAGTTATTTATGATCACCATTTCAGAGTTCTGAATTTACATTGTGACACAGTAGGGAGGGGGTTCCAAGGTCACTCTCCTTCATGCCAATTTATCTGAAGTGATAACATCTTTAATAGAGAAAGTGCTCCTATCAGAAATAGGAGTGTGGTGTCGACTCCTGTCATGTGTTCAACCTGTTACCCATTCTCCTAAGCCTCCTGTCACACAACTCCACATGGTTCGAAGAAGTCTCCCCCCAAAGAATCTCATGTTTCCTCTCACAATTCACTTTTTGGTCTATGCTTACTTTCCAAAATCCACTAGCCCTGCTAATTTTTTTTTAAAGAGAGAGAGAGAGAGAGAGAGAGAGAGAGAGAGAGAGAGAGAGAGAGAGAATTTTTTAATATTTATTTTTTAGTTTTCGGTGGACACAACATCTTTATTTTATTTTTATGTGGTGCTGAGGATTGAACCCAGTGCCCCATGCATGCCAGGCGAGCGAGCTACCGCTTGAGACACATCCCCAGCCCAAGCCATGCTAATTTTTAGAAAAATTCTTCATGTCTATAAACTTATATAAAAAAGAGAACAAAAGCTGGAACCACATACATTTATATGTAAAAACACGTTTGAGATTTACTTTTTAAATAATCTCACATATAATTTCTGGTCAAAGACAAAATGGTAAATTAGCAAAATGTGGTGCCACTATCCTCCAAAATTAACTCTGAAGAACATACAGATGTAAAATGTAAGTAAAGATTCAGCAGCTAACAAACACCACCAGAAAAAATAGTCCCTTTGACCCTCTGCAAAGAATTAAGCATGGCTTCATCTGCATATAGCTATAATGTGGGGATCCTGTAAGAAGACAGGCTACAGACAATCCTTCTCAGCACACACCAGGTGCTAGTGGCCTTGAGTTACTGTCAGGGTCTTAAATGGATTAAGGTGAGTGTTCAAAGATGGGTTGAACATCAACTAATCCTCTGGGTTGGTGGATTTTACCCAGGCACATGGCCTGGTTAAAGTTATTTCACCATAAGCAGTTAAAAATACAGTGCAGATCAGAGTTACTGCCTGGGGGAATAGTTTCATCCAGGTGGGCTCAACCCTGGGAGCTGTCTCTGGACCCTTAACCCACACTGCAGGAAGAATAGCTGGTACTCCAAGAAATGTTGAAGCATGAAAATCTTTTCACAAGAAAGACATCAAGCTGAGGAATCTACCTTATCTACTACAATTTTCAGAACTGATGGGACAGGAATGTGACATAAGCCTATGAAGTGTCTCTAGGCTTTAAGTAATGATAACAATAATATGAGATCTCTTTCACCATACATCCAATGCAAATTGATTACTCTAGCTTTGAGTTTGACAAAACCAAAGAAACAGTAGCAAAATTTTTGAAACTAGAAGCAATCTATAATAATATTCAACACAGAAAAACAAAATAAGTGTTTCTTGTTTGTTCCTTTGAGAATTTTTTTTTAAATCTTTGCGTTTTAAACCTTATGCATTGCTGCTGCAGCAGTTAGAGGGATATAGATTCCCAGAGCACTGGGAAAAATCAATAAGACAGTTGAGTGCCTATACAGGCAGCTCTGCAGATTGTTCTATGTGATAAGACACAGACAGAGATAGAGATACAGGTACAGATAGAGACATAGAGATATAGAGAGATATATACATACATATAAGCATAGTTACATAAATGTACTCTTTTCCGGCAATACTTACACATAATGTAAAAATAAAATTGTGCAGAAGTATGTAAGTTCAATGCAACTGTCTCCTGCATGACTTTTTCTTGCTTCAAGTTATAAGCAATGATTTGCAAATACTTAGGAGTGACTTCAAATTTTTTCTAAATATTGGTTCCAAGACGACAGGGATTCCCTGTGTATTGATTGTGTGGTTTCTTACTGGCATGTGGGGACAGTTCTTCAAATGTCTACCCTGCCTTGTGTGTTCTTTGATAATCAAGAATGATGTGATAAGGTGAATACAACCTACCTATGGCTTGCTTTGGTGGAAGAAGAAAACTATGTGCCCCTGAGTGCGAATGTTCCTAGGTGGGGACAGGCGAGGGTTTGGTGTTCAAAGCACGGATAGCCCTATTTCTGTTCTCAGGCAAGCTTTCTCTTTCCTTGGAGATTCTGAGAAGCCTTCTCGTTTGGATCCCTGTAGACATACTCTAGTCAGTGGCTTTAGTTGCCCTGAATGGAACTGTATCAGAAGTAGCTTTCCTCATCTGTTGTATGACATCCAGGTTATTTGTTACTAGCAGTATGTGTGTGTGTGTGTATGTGTGTGTGTGTATGTGTGTGTGTATGTATGTATGTACATATATATGTACATACATATATATTTCTTTTTTTTTTTTTACTATTTATTCTAATTTATGATTTTAATGTGGATCTCAGAAGGTAGTGGGGAGAAAAGGAAGTGGTAGACCTGCCCTTTCTATTGTCACTCTTCCTCAAAGATTTCCAAGGTGGCAGAAGTTCTAGTAAATTGTTCTAGTAAATTGTGGAGTTGCCATTTGAAAAGGCCATGCTCTCCAACCATGAGATTCGTTCACTTTAGTCTCTGATAGGCAGTAAGGGACATTAGGAAGTGCACAGGACTGTCCCAAGGAACAAGGAACGGTGAGCAATTGGGAGGTGACTCAAGAGTAGAGAAGCCACAGAGGGGGAGGGGGAGGGTCTAGTCTGTCAGTTCCGGGAACTGATGTTTTGCACATAGGCCCACAAGCATCAGTAAAGATTTGGGAAAAGAAATAGACTGTTTTTGGAAAAGTTCGTGTTTTACCATCTCATTAAATGATATGAATAAAATACAAGTGATGAAAAATAAAATGTGAATCTGAAAATGTGGTCTTAGTAGAGACAAAACAGATTACGCAACACATTATTTTTCTTAATTTCTAGCTGATTCTAAAATAAAAAAAAAATGAATTTAGCTGCTTCATAGAAAGGATACATACATTACGACTGCAAAGAGAGAAACTAAAGGCCAAAGAATGGAGGAAATAAATCTGCCATCCACTGCCGTGACATACAGATGGAGAATAGATGGGGTCTGAGCCCATTAGTAAACAAAGAAGGCAAAGTAGACTTCACAGTCTTCCTGATCAGGAGCAAAACAGCAGGCTTGTTATTTATGGGAGCTACAGTTGTAACTTTCTCAAGACTTAAGTTTCTTAGGTGTCACAAAATGTCAACTTGAGTCAATAATTCTGGAAGAAATTCAATGAATCTGTAGGAAAGAAAAGGGATTTTGGAATAAAATGTAATTTGGCTTTTGCATTGCCAAACCTCTTCCAAGCTCAATTTTTCACCTTTACATTCAAGGGAGTTCATCCCATGCTGTGTATCTGACAATGGAGTTTCAACAGCCTTAAAAAACTAAAATACCCCATATATCCACCATTAATCCCACCCCCTCTCCTACATCACACCCATGTCTATATTTTCTTTTGATCAAAATCTCCATTCTTTTTCCTTTAGTTTGACTATAGATGACCCATTTTAGATGGATATGTTTAAGATACACAGATACCAAGGACTCTTTGAGTCTTCTGCTGAGAAATGGAGTAACCACATATTTTGTTTTAGTGTTCCTAAATACTGGCAAAAAGAATGTGAGTCATACTTAGCTATCTTCTTACAAACTAAATCAACAGAAAAAAATAAGAAGACATAAAGAAAACCATCAATAAGAATCACCCATTTTATGAATAATGTGATCTAATGTGCCAGATTTATGTGCACAGATATTGCTCCTAGAGTCTACAGGAAAGAACTAACTAGGGTTTCAAGGCACCCTTGAAAATTATTATTCCCTTGTCCTCCTTCTGCCCTTTTTCTCCTTGGTGGTCTTCAGACATTCTTTTTCTTTAATAGCTCCAGAAATAGTAGGGGGTAAGAAGAAGGGGTAGACAAGGCGATTTTGTGTACAGTTGTAGATATGGCCTTTTGTAGTTTAATTCTTGAAACTGCAGCCTTGGGTTCTCTGAATCTATTTACACAGATGTTGGAGAAGACGGCTTGTAACCATCTACCACTGGCCTTGTGGTCACCTTTGCCTTTAAGCAATCTCTGGGAGGTACATTAAAAATGATTGTGTTCGACACCCATTTCTAAGATAGCATGTTTTTATTCCACGTTGTCCTTTTGGAATGTAACCTAACCCATGTTCTTTAGACACAGGCATGTTTACTTAGTATTATGTGATTAGTTCATTTGGAGACCTGTAGTTTTCTCATGCTAATATCACTGCTCTCACAATAAGTAGAAGCCTTCAAGCACCCATGATGCTGCTTAAAGAAATATTTTGAAAATGCTGTGACTGAATTTTGACATTTAATATCACGAAGTAACAGTGGACAGAAAACAAATCTTACCTGATTTAAAATTTTCAGACTTTGATATAAGAAAAAACATTTTTTAGAAGATAATAATGAATAAATACTAACTGAAATGTGGAAATATATCATAGACGTTGGTAGCAGTATCACTGAAAGTGAATAGGCTGTTGGGCTGTGTTATCCAGCCTGTTTTACTGGCTACCTAAGGGACCTCAGTGGGAATGCAATGAAACACCATTTAATTTTGTGTTTAATCTTGTTTCTCTCTTGTGCATTCAATATTCGGGCAGAATGGATAGGTTCTTCCTCATTTCTGTCTTAAAGGACATGTTCTCTTTCCTCAGACTTCAAAGGTGCCCATGTCCTGCTGCTGTGCCAACTGCTTCATCCCACTGGGAACTCACCTGGCCAGGTGTCATGGCTGCCAAGCTGAGGGATGAGCACTGAACAGAACCGTCAGGGAGATATGTGCAGGGATGATCCCACCCTCCAAGTCAGAGGCGTCATCTCCACGGAGCCTGCAGTAGTGACTGTGCCATTTCACCACTTCAGCGAACTCTGATCCTGCTCACTAACGGGTCCTCTGGACCTCCTGCCGCTGTGCCTAATAACTGCAGCTCAGACGCCTACCTCTTTTCTCACCTTTTTACCAGGGAGGAAGCATTGTCTTTGATTGTCCATCAGGACTAATCCTTTCTCAGCGTGATACTTGTTAGCATAATTGCAGAGAAAGAACCAAAAAAAGTACATTAGGAGTTGTTCCTTTTGAAAAGATATATGTAATTTGGATGAAAAGGCATTGTATGTATTTCCCTACTCTGGTAGTTAAGATTTCTTGCATTATCCTCTTTCTCAACCTTTGTGTTTTCATTGTTTGCATGTAATTAGGATTCATACTCCATTCCAAGAAACTTTCATAATAATATTTATTAACATGATCATAATCCAGAGAAGTGTTAGCTAATACTTTTAAAGACACTTAGTTACAGAACATGGATCCTGAACAGCTCCAGTTACTTTTGGGTCTCCTTTGGTCATGCAATTGGACTGTTGATGACTTACTTAAAAATTGAATGGACAAGCCTAGTTTTGATATCTCTTTCCAAAAGGGTTATGAAGTCATAAAATCCTTTTTCTTCAGTCTGCAGAGAGTAAACTTAGAGTGAAAAGTACAGGTGTCCATTAAGAAAAGAGCCTGCCAGCACAGAAGGAAGACAAAATGAACAGAAAATGTATTTGGGGGCAGAAGGGCTACTGGGGATTGAACTCAGGAACACTTACCCACTGAGCCACATCCCCAGACCTATTTATGTATTTATTATTTAGAGACAGGTTCTCACTAAGTTGCTTAGGACCTCAATAAATTGCTGAGGCCAGCACTGAATTTGCAATTCTGCCTCAGCCTTCTGAGTCACTCGAATTTTAGTTGTGCACCACTACTCCCTGATCAGAAAATGTATTGAGTATAATTTCTGTTTAGTAAAAGAATGATATATTTGAATATTAAAACATACAAAAGACACCAAAGTTTGTTATTAGGAAATGGGTAAGGAATCATAATTGGTATACTTATATAAAGACTATATAATTTATAGAAGTTTAGCATTAACATTCAAAGTGAAAAACAAACATCAATGAAGAAGATTGTAAGACTAGAGCATCACCATACATTATATGATCATTTGTTCATGTTATTATTATTATAATTATTAATTATCAATTTAGTTTTTATGGTTTTTTTTCACAAGTTTTAGAACTAGCACAGTGTCAGGGAAGAAATTGAAATTATCTGGGGCTTTGTTTGAGGCAATTTGTGAGAAAAGAAAAAAAGATAACATTAAAGAAGAAAATTAGGCCCACGACACATTTTGACAAGTGTCAAAAGTGTAATTTAAATTCCTCGAATGTTACTACAGTGAGGACTTCCCACTTTCTTCTTATATCCCAATGAATATGTAATGTTTCTTGCCAATAGTGCTTGTGCCAAAGAACTTTTTTTGATTTTTCATGGTATCACTCAGCTCTTTATGTTTGAAGACACCAATGTTTCAGGAACTCTGGATGAAGAGCAGGAATCTTGATGCAAACCTTCTCTTGTTAGCTTTGCCCAGAGTTTACCAGTCAGCAAGGTAGCCATGATACCATGCAGAGCCACAATCCCAAGGAGGTTCTAGTTTAATCCTACAATAGGAACATCAGATAAGAACAAAGGGAATATCTCTTCATCTCAAGTTCAACAAATTTTATAGAAGTTAAATCAGTCTTATAATCTCACATTAGTCATGATAAATAAGGTCTTCATTTCTATTAATGATGGAAAACAACAGGAAATCAAATGGTTTTTGTGTAGCTCACTTCAAATGTGTTTCATAGGTAACTCTGATGTGGGATAGTAGGTTATTTGCTCAAAATCTCAGACATGCATTCAGATGTGCAGCTCCAGACACCACAATCTGTGATGCCCTTTTGCATCATTTCTTTAAGAGCACTGGCGAACCAGTTTCATTTTCCCCAGTACAACTAGGAATCCCTGAATGGTTCAGAAATGTCTGACCAGGATACATGGCAGTGTCCCACTGCCCACTCAACCAAATGTCCTTTATCTTTAGACCAGCTACCTCAGGCAGCTGCTGCACGGTCCTCCTAAAACCAGGATCTAATGTTTAATACATGTTAATGAAATGTTCAAAATAGCATAAGGGTTTTACAGAGTAGAAAAAGAACTTCTTTATTTAGCTCTTACTTGTAATCAATTTGTAGTTCATCTTATCACAAATGAGAAACCCAGAAAAAAAGAGCTCCCTCTTCACATCAAGACAAGCCATCTAAAGAGATTTTTAATTTCCTCTCTCATTGCTGTTCAATGAGGTTCCCATATGAGACCTCCCTTCCGTAAGCAAAGGTTGCAGGATTCACATAGGTCTACAGCTCCCAAAATCCAACAATAATTTGTAGAAAAAAATCCGCATTCAAAAATGAAACATTTTCAAAACAGGGAACAACAGGTAGAAATGCTCCATAATGCAGCATGAGAGCCGTAATATGGAAATGGTCACAATCAAGTAAAATTTAGTATTACTCAGAGTACTGTCCCTTGAAGCCCATCATCTGGCCATCTTTATTCCAGATTTTTTGTTTAACCATCTCATAACCAGATGATCCACTAGGTCAGATTTTTCAGGCTAGACTGTTGAACTGAAAAGTCAGGAACTTGTCACCTTTTAAACTTTGAAGTTAGTTTAACCAATGATCCCTGGCCAATTATTAGGGTTCAATCTCAAAATTTAATGGTGCTGTCCCCAGAAATGTGGCTTATATTAGGCTGATATTTTCAAGATAGTGATCTACCTGTGGGAAGTCTGCTCCTAAAGTCTGAGCATGAAATTCATTCTTCTTTCCCTGAAGAAGCTTTGGAGTGAGGAAGGGGATAATGGCTTTTCTGTATTCTGACAATTAGTAATATTCTCCATCTTTCATTGTCTATCCATACCCAGCTGAAGTTAAAATTAAAATATGGAAAAAAAATTTAAAAGATTATTTAAAAATAAACATTATCAAGTTATCAGCCTTTGATAACAAAGCTAACCATTTTAACTATACAAATTTCATTTTAACTATACAAATTTAGTTACAAAGAAAGTATGTACATAGCATCATCCATTTCCCTACATCATAAATAACTTTTTCCAATGGTGTCATAGGGATTTTAGTAAAACAAGTCAGCTATTGAATGATAATTATACCTTAACACAAATAGCACACTAGAGAAATTTAAAATAGAACACAGGAATCTATTGGATGGTTTTCCAAATGTGCTTTTTTTTTTATATTTGTGTATATATGTGTGTGCGCATTTCTATGCAATTTTAAAGATACAGAGATCAGATATGACAAGTCATTAAAAGGTAACCACATTTTTTTGTTATGAAAAAAGAAAAGAATTAATTTTCAAATTAATTTTTAGTTAAATAGCAAAACAGGGTAAGGACTTGTGGTATTTCAAGGAAAAGTCCTATATTACTTCTCAGAGTATTCTTTCTTGAATGACCTGGTGATGGCCCTCACTGCAGGAAAAGATTTGTTTTTGTAGACCCCAGTAGCTAACTACCTGCAGAGAGAAGAGAATCCTACTAAAGAGAATTCTTGACATAATTGTTAAATATTCTTTCATTGAGTGAAGCTTTCACATATGGTTTTCTCTTTGATTTAGCCTAATTTGTAGACTTTTAAAACCTTATTTCAAAAAAAATAATTAAAATTAGTTATTAGAGAAATAACCAGCCTGCATTAGGATGTATTAGCTTATTCAAACCTAACAAGTCCACTCTGGAATAGCTGAAAATAAGATGTAAAAGGAATGAGGAGGAAAGAAAATACAGCAGAATGCGCCAGATGTTTTTCATGTGTTGACTGCACATATATCTTTCTTTGTTAGCTTTTCGTTGGAGATTGAGTGCTGTGTACATCATTTTATTCACAATAGATGGCCATGTGTCATGTATTCACATATGGATATCATCCCCTGAAGATTTATTGAAATAGAAAGATTAAAAAAAACATGGCAGATACACCGAATTCTATATAAGCACTTGTGAATTGTATAGTTAGATGCTCTCTTCAAGGGGTTTCTTATCACTATCTCACTGGGTAGTGCAAGGATTAATTAGTTAAAGTTTGTAGGCTCTTTGAAGCTAGAAAACACTGTGGAAGTGCTAAGCATTATCATGGGAAGTCGAGAGTGAGGCAAGTGATTTGCAACCTCATCAGTTCTTTGAAATGTGTGTCTAGCCTGATTCACAGTTTTCTCTTACAGTGTTTTATGGATTGGAAGGTTCTTATCAGATTTTAAAGATGAAACATCATCTATCGAAAGCATACTAATCTGCACAATCAATCTTTTTTCTATATATCTCATAAAGGGATATTTCTCAGCATAGAAGCAAACTTGAGATACTTTTCCAAAGCTAATTTAATAAAGTATGATTTTGACATCAATTATAAATCATCTATTATTGTTTGATTGACTGTGATGCAGATGCAGTTCTCTTAATTAGCGAAGCTAAAATCTAGTTAATTTGCAAGAGGAAAGCTATTCTCGTTTTTTATACTTTAGGAGACAGTGAGGCAAATACCCATTTCGATAAACATTCTGTAGTTATTGTTAGTATGTTTCAATCATTTATATTTTTAGCATATTTCAATTATTTATTACTGCTATCACATCAGTTATGCAAGGTAATGTATTACTTTTTACAATATGCTAAATAGTTAAGTGTGAAAACTATGTCCTCTAAGGGAAAGTCAGATTTGGCATATAATCTTCTGTCCTCTCCTGCAATATGATTTCATACAAATAACGAGGCAAAGAAAGTTGCTGGGTGAATATATTTTATTTCATACTTATATTTATAAAAGGATTTTTTGGAAAATGCACCACGTTTCAATTTTTGTTGCTCGAAACCCTTGGATAGGGTTAGGAATAGTGGCAAAAAACTTTTTAAGCAATGTAATTATGTGAAAAAGTTATTCCATGTTAAAGTGAATATTATTCAATATGTTCATGATGTTCCTTTGAAACAAAAACAATTTAAAATATAACAATACAAAATAATGTAACCCCACCCAGAAATGACTATTAATGCATACAGTTAAATTGGAATACATCTTTTTGGGTTTATTCCCTTTTCTCCCTGTCCAGAAGCGCCAATATTATTAACTTGGTGTCTAACTTTCCCTGTAGACTTTTATAGTTTCATTAGAATATAATAGTTTATAAAAAGTATTATAGTCTTGGTGGCTGCCATACTCAGGTCCCTGGGTTAGATTCCCTAGTATCATACACACAAGAAGATAAATAGCTCTTATTAGAGTTTTGTGAGTTTCTGGTTCTTGCCCATGATTTCCTGCCACATCTTTGGTTTATTTTATTGTATTTTTCTATGGTGCTGTGGATCAAACTATGTGAGTGCTCTTCTAGTGACCTATAACCCCATCCCCGAGTTCTGTAAAGAACACCTGTGGAGAAAAACCTGTGAAGAGACGCACAAAGGACAGACACAGACGCATAGGGTACAAGCAGGCAGACAGAAGGATGGCAGACTAAAAGGGGCGCTGCTCCTCTCTGCTGCTGTGTTTATTAACCCCCCCCCCCCCCAAAAGTTACATATTACCCATCACCATGACTACACTCTAGCTAGTATTCCTTTAACCCTGAGTGCTAGCTAACTGGGATAAGGTCCAGGTTAATACAAACACAGAGCCTCTCTCCTCTAAGGACACTACTATGGAAACCTAGTTCACCAGCATAGTTATCTTAATAGCCTCAGGGGGAAACTGCTGGGCATTCCAATAGTGGGAATCGGGACGCCAGTCACTCGCTACCCGAGTTTGCTCATCTGGGGAACGCTTCCCTGTCGATTTCAATGGTCAGAATACCTACAGAGTTCTGTAACTTTTTAATGTTTATGTGAGCATTAGTATAAGGTGTGTATGGTTTCACAATTTTGTTTCACTTATTCTGGCTGAGAGCTGATCTTACTGATACCATAGATCCAATAGGTTCTATTATGTTGCAAAATGTGCTTCGCAACTGATGTACCCTGTTCTCTGCGGCTTCGTGTATATCTGTTTAAGACTTTGTAATGAATGTACTAGAAGAAGAGCTGCTGGGTTGCAGAGTATGGACAATTTCATTTCTGAGATCAAACATCTTCGTTGCTTCCAGAAATGCCACTTTACCCCTGCAGTTGTATTTCCCAATCGGCATAGCATATGTCCTGCATTTTAGTTGCACAGATTAAAACCAGCTTTGTGTGGATTTGTTAAAAGTTCATGTTGTCAGATACTCTTGGCTACTGTCGTGCTCTCCCAGTATGTAGAACAAATGAAATGCGAACAGGTTTCTGACTTCAGTTGCAGGTTAAGTCCAAAAATTGTCTTCATTTTCCTAACCCATTTCATATGAAATATAGCTATGGACTCCCATCCAAGGACAGAATACAGAGCACCTCACAATAAAATAACAGGCACTGGGTCAGTAATGCCTTGGAATGGTTGACCCCTGCCAATCTTCTATGATAGTGGAGAAGGTAGTTAAAGCAATTTTTCAATGTTGTCTTTTTACATGAAACTGTAAGGCCACCATATGGTAGCTTTGGGGGGTAAAAAAAGAAAAATAGGTTAGATATGTGTGCAGTATGTGCAGAGGCTGGAAGCTGAGCATGTGGAAGGTGGTTGATCTTGTTGTGTTTTGTTTGTTGTTTTTTTTTTTGTTGTTTTTAATCTCTTATATACCTAACTCTGCTTTTTTATTAGGTTGGTTGGTAATGACTATTTATTTTAAAACTACCTGTTTTATCAGCAATGTCTTAAGTGGAAATATATGTTTAATTACAAATGAATGCAATTCTCTTTCAAGAAAGTAAATGGGGGCAGTCATAAAACTTGTACAAGGTGTTGATTGGCATTTTCTGTCTACTATTGTGGCCACAAAGATACCATAATATCAGGATCTCAGAAGGGACAAATCTCATTGAAAAAAATTAGCTTCTATCTCAAAGTTATTTAGTAACAGTAAGAAAACTGCTTAAGATGTCATTCTCCCAGGTTTAATAAGAAAATCTGGAAAAAGTGTGAAGCACATCATTCTAAAAGCATGGCTTCTCCTTTTATCAAATTATTGTGTTTTAAAATGCCATTTGTTTTCAATTTTCATTTCATATCTAGCTAGTAAACATGCAGCAATAATTGTTCTATAGTAGCTCTATTATTAGCACCAGCAGAAATCCAAAAACAGTTGGATGATGTCATTTAGAGGTTTTAAACAGAAAATTAGTTCTAAAAATGGTTCCATTTTGCATCAAGTTAATGGAACCAAAGTGAAGTGTTTATTTAAAAAGTTTATTCTTCTGGGTATAAAATATTTGATAATTATAAATCCTTTTAAGATTCAGTCTAAAAGTCAAGCATTACTGATAATTTCTTAAGCAAGAATCATCTGGAGAAGTTTGCAGATAATTTTATTAAAAATAAAGTTGAAAAGAAAGACATTGATCAAAAGAAAATCAAGGATAATGAAGGCTAACAAAGTGATGAAAGTAAATAAAAATATTCCAGATTCATTATTTGGCTTGATATTTTTAATGTTTTCATAATAAACATAAAGATGTTATTATTTTTCTGTTTTACTTCCAGGTATGCAATCATAATTGGCATTTGTGATAGTAGAGGATAGGAAAGGTAGCAGAATACAACAGTTACTAATATGGCATTATGTAAAAATGTGGATGTGTAACCGATGTGATACTGCAATCTGTATTTGGGATAAAAATGGGAGTTCATAACCCACTTGAATCTAATGTATGAAATATGATATGTCAAGAGCTTTGTAATGTTTTGAACAACCAATAAAAAAAGAAACAAAAAATAGTTTTGAAGAGAACTATGATCTATTAATATACTAAAAGCAATTTATCAACAAGTATGTATATTAAATATTACATAATTTCAAAATTTTTTCATTCTAAAAAGCCTTTTTAGATTATAAATTTTATAGTCCTACGTTTACTAAATATCATTAAACAGTTCTGTGGATTGGTGGAACAAATTTATTCTTTCTTACAACCTTTTCGACACTTAGTATTCTTTTTTTAAAGTTGACAAGCTAATGAATGAAAGATGGAATTTCATGTGGTTTTAATTTGCATTTCCCTGATTACTAATGAACTGAAACAGCTTGCTATTGTTTTAGTCATTTGAGTTTCCTTTTTAAAGAACTAGGCTTATGTCTCTCTCTCGTCTTCTTTTTATTATTAGATTGATTTTTTTATGTAAATTTATAAGATTTATTTTGTTACTTTTGGATATCAGTACTTTTCCCATATATATAGTTATTAATGGTGATCTGGATTTTATAGATCATCCCCAAAGGTAATTTTTGGGACTTATGATCACATGATATGAATAAGTACAAAAGTCCAACTCAGAAGTCTTTCTGGGTCCATAATGCTAACTTCAAATGAATTAAAGCATGTTGCCCCTCCACCAAAATATACTTAAAGATATTTCAAGATTTATATTTGAAATGCTAACGCAATTTATAGAGTTGAAGCAAACCCTTTCCAAATACCAATGACTTTCTTCATAGAACTAGAAAAACAATTTTAAAATCTGTATGAAACCATTAAAACAAAACAACAAATAGGCCAAGTTTAAAAGAACAAAGCAGAAAGGATGTTACCACCTAATTTAAAAACATAGAACAAAGTTGTAGTAATCAAAACAGCATGTTATTGGCATGAAATCGTCATGTGGAGTGTAATTAAGAGCCTAGAAGTCATCCTACATATCTATAGTCAAATGATTTTTTTTAAAAAAGTGTTAAGTCCATGCATTAAGCAGTTTTTTTTTCAGTAAATCCTGATGGAAAAACTGGATATTCACATGTGGAAGAATAAAGCTGGATACCCTCACCAAGTTATAATAATCAATTTAAAATGGATTAAGAAGACTTAAATATAGGAGATGAAACTCTGAAGCTCTTAGAAGAAAATACAGGGGAAAGGCTTTAGGATATGGGAATGGGCAAGTATTTTGAGATAAGAACATAAAAGCTCAGGAATGAATGAAAAAAATAGACAAATTGGATTATATCAAACCAAAAAGCTCTAAAAAACAAAGGAAACAAACAGTATAGTATATAAATAATATTTAGAATGGAAGAAATACTTACAATGTATACATCTGATAGAAGTTGATATCCAGAATATATAAGAATTCCAAAAGCTTAATAGAAAAAAAAAAGTTGTACACTATTTGAATTTAAATTAGTAGAGCTATTGTAGAAAACAATATGGAAGTTCCTCAAAAAATTGAAAATAGAACTACTGTATGATCTAGTAACACCACTACTGGGTATAAATACAAAGGAAATGAAATCAGTATTTTTTTTTTTAAGAGAATTTTTAATATTTATTTTTTAGTACTCGGCGAGAGAGAGAGAATTTTTTTAATATTTATTTTTTAGTATTCGGCGGACACAACATCTTTGTTTGTATGTGGTGCTGAGGATCGAACCCGGGCCGCATGCATGCAAGGCGAGCGCACTACCGCTTGAGCCACATCCCCAGCCCCTGAAATCAGTATTGAAAAAGAGCTATCTGCCCTGCCATGCTCATAGCAGCGCTATTCACTATAGTCAAGCAATGGAAATGACCAAAGTACCCATCAATTGATGAGTGAAGAAAGAAAGTGTGGTACATAAGGAACACTATTCAGTCATAAAAAGAAGGAAATCCTGTTATTTGTGTCAACATGAATGGGACTGGGTATCATCATGTCAAGTGAAAAAAAAAAGTCAGGCACAGAATGACAAATATTGCATGATTTCACTGAGATGCAGGATCTGAAAAAATTGATCCTATAGTGGTTGAGAGTAGAATGTTGGATACTGGTGGAAGGTGGATGGGGAAGTGTCGATTAATGTGTGTGGAGTTATAGCTAGACAGGAACAAGAAAGTCTGTTGTATTATTGCACAGAATGGTGTTTGTGCATGACAAACAGCTAGAAGAAAGGATCTTAAAAGTTTTCACCCCAGAAAAATGATAAATGAGGAAATAAATGTGCTTAACCTGATTTGAGCATTATGCAATGTATATGTGCATTGCAAGACACCCCATTAACATAGAACTTTTATGTTGTCAATATGTATATTGCAAACATTGCTTCCATTCTGCACTCTGTTGATTCATCAGTTAAAAATAAATAAACACACCTGTAATCCCAGCAGCTCATGGGGCTGTGACAGGAGGATCACAAGTTCAAAACCAGGCTCAGCAACAGCAAGGTGCTAAGCAACTCAGTGAGACCCTGTATCTGAATAAAATACAAAATGGCACTGCGAATGTGTCTCAGTGGTTGAGTGCCCCTGAGTTCAATTCCCAGTACCAAATAAATAAATAAAATTTTAAAGAATTTAAAAATTATACCTAAGGTTGTGTTTTAAAGATTACATACTAAAATAATGACCACCAATGAGATTTGCTTTGTACTTTTCCCTACAACAGAGACACATCATTCACTTGGTATAGCTTCATGTGAATATTTTTGAGAAACACCTTTCTATTGATAAAGAAAATAATAGTTATTCTGGAAGAATGTAGTACTTACTCCAAGGTTAACTTTGCAGAGCTCTAGCTGTTCTCGGAAGAATCTTAGATGACTTGCAAAAAAAAAAAAAAAAAAAAGAAGTGGAAGATTTTGGGTTACTTAGGAGGCAGCCGTTATTTACGAAGTCTGTATAATTGTCAGCCAGGAGCAACCTGTACTGAGTAGTTACATGTGAAGGGTGAAGTGTCATTGAGTAAAGGCTTCCTCAGAGGATGAATCCTGTGCATTTTTACTTTGAAATATGAGTGAATTTTGTTATTAGTTTCCGAGATAGCGGAACACACAAGAGAAACCATGTTTTCAGGGCAAAAATGCAAGGTTTTGAAAGTGGAGGTGTAAAGTTAGGCCTGTCCAATATAAAAGTCAGAACAAAATCTGTCCTGGAGATATAAATGCATTACTAGGCAGCAAAAAAGGGGTACTTTAAGACGTGAAAATGCCCACGCTCAGAAATAAAATCACAGAGGATCCATGACAAAGACATGAATAGTTCCAACACTGAGAGATTTGCTAGGGGAGCCAACAGAAGATATACCATGTCCATGTTAAGACTAATGGAAAAAAGACAAATTACTTAGTAATAAGTTATTCAGACCACTAACTATTAGAAAGCTAACAAGAGAAAATTATATTTACAAAAATTCTTTGATAAAGTATTGGTATGGTTTATGGGCGATATGAAATATCCCCCAAAAGCTCCTGTGTAAGACAACGCAAGAACTTCAGAGATGACAGGATTAGATCATGACAGCTGTAACCTAATCACCAGATTAATCCACTGATAGGGATTAACTGGGTGGTAACCTAGACAGGTAGGGTGTGGCTGGAGGAGCTAGGTCCTGGGGGATTGCCTTTGGGGTTTATATTTTGTCTCTGCTTCCTGTTGTCACATCCTGAGCTGCTTTCCTCCACCATGCCCATCCGCCATGATGTTCTGTCTCACTTGGGCCCAGAGTTATGAAGTCAGCTGTCTATGAACTGAGAACTCTGAAAACTGTGAACCTCAAAAAACTTTTTGCCCTCTAAAATTGTTTTTATCAGGTCTTCTGATAACAGCGATGCAAAAGCTAAATAAAACAGATGTTTAAATGTAGATAAAATGAAGCTACTCATGTACTAGAAGCAAATATGTAAATTTAAATTTTTTTGATACAATTTTATTCTTAAATTTAAGCATTGTGATAGTAACTGAGACATGTCTTGAATCCTGTTTTCCATAGCCTGCCAGCCCACACCATCCTGCTCCATTCTTAATCACCCCTAGCATTTTCCATTTTTTTACATATGTAACATTTTGGAGTAAAATCTATATTTTTGAGTTTTTCAATGTTCCAACATGGCTGTCTCATCTACAGAAGAAAATATACTACATAAGATAAATGAAACACCATTGTGGGTAATTCTTAGAATATATCCGACTTTCTATTTCACAGGCATAATTCAAAATATTTGGAACGCAACATGCTTTGCAAATCATCTCACTTAAACAGGCCTTGATATTCTCATTAGTAAGAATATTAATATCAATAGCAGAAACATTTATGGATGTGGCACTGGCTGAGGTACTTTACCAGCCTTTTCATTGTATTCACTGTCATATTTTATATGAGTGGAATTTTACTGGTAAATTTGTAAAAGCAAAACTGAAATAATTAATCTAATTTACATTATCAGTTAATGTTCCCATTGTCCCCTTGCTTTTTGTCTCAATTTATTTGTATGTCATTTTAACACACCAATGACTTTTCTTTGCTCAATTGTTATTTTTACCCAACTCTTCCCTTCTATTTTAATTATGGGCAACAGGACTCAGAAGAGAAACATTTCTCTGCAGAGAAAAATGCAGAACCCATACTACTATATTTAAAACACTTTTGCTTTTTAAAACTGGTCTTCTGGAATGTGGTTTATTTCATGATTCTTATCAGGTCTTGATTTTTCAGGTTTACTGTGATTGCTACTCCAAAGTAATCAGTGTCTGAAGGTGATGACTACAATAAAATTAAAATCATGCAGGCTTTTAAGAAAATTGTGTGTAAGTGATTTTGGAGCTCTTAAATTTGAGCTCTTAATAGCATCACTTTCATGTAAGTGAATTTTCCATTCACTTTCACCAGAATCTTATCTCATTTTCTCCCCTCAGAACAGATATTGCAGCTAAGATTATTGTTCAGCTTGTGACTTAAGAAGTAGAGACCATGGGAAAAATCTTCAAAAATGAAAATCATTTGGTAAATTCACAACATGAAATTTTGCCAGAGTGAATTTTTTTCCAGGCCACTTTAATGTCCCTGACTTGCCCTCTGCCTTCCTGGAATCTCCTTTCCTTTCCCCGGGCACCTGGTGTCTTTGTATGTTCCAGGGAGAGAAGATTCAAGAAATCAATTCACTCTTTTTATATTTATATATGGATGTCATGACATGGACACTTTCACAGGGTGTATTCTATTAGCAAGTGTTTTAGTCAGCTTTTTCATTGCTGCAATAAAAAGATGTATGATATGTCAAGATCATTGTATTGTCTTTAGCCACCATTTAAAAAAAAAAAATGAACACAAAATTAAAACCTACCGCTCTGCTGAACTTAAGCTGAGGGTGACTCCTTGCAGACCTTCAGTCATTCTTATTAGTCATGAAAAGTCTTCAGAGGTTCATCCAGAATAAGGAGTTGCTCAGCTGGCCAGGGAGTTATGATGCCCCTGACTAAGCCAATGTCAAAGTTTGCTATTAACCCAAAACATTCTGCACACATCCTGCCAACTACACTGCAGTAGTAGCAACTTTTCGAATTAAGAGAAATTAGTGAATATGACAGAATGATAAGATTTTAAAATTTTTCATCAACTTCAAATGTTTCTATGTGTAATTTTTTTTAATGGACTTCTTGCTTGAAATAGCATTGCTTATTGAAGGAGTATTAGGCACCTCTCCATGTACCCCTACTTTGTCCCCAGCCAGAGGGAGAAGGATGGTAGAGCTTAGCTGTTCATCTGGCTTTACCAAATTACTGTCCTTCTTGCTGGAAAGAGGTATTTCAACAGGGACACTTGTTACCTTTCACCTGGAACCTCACCCCCATCTCTGTTCCATCAAATTTGGAAACATTGATGAGACCCATGAGAATACCCAGTGTTTCCCAATCTACTGCATTCTTCAGTGGGATGTCTTCCAATAGTTTTATCTTTTATCTTCATGCTATACACAATGGCATATTACTCAGCATTAAAAGAGAATAAAATCATGGCATTTACAGGTAAATGGTTGGAGTTGGAGAACATAATGCTAAGTGAAGTTTGTCAATCCCCCAAACCAAATGCTGAATGTTTTCTCTGACATAAGGATGCTGATTCATAAGAGGGAGGGATGGGAATATTAGATGGACTGTAGATAGGGCAAAGAGAAAAAGGGGAGGGAGGTGGAGGGAGGGGCCATGGGGGTAGGAAATGGACATCATTACCCTAAGTACATGTATAAAGACACGAATGGTGTAACTCTGCTTTGTGTACAACCAGAGATATGAAAAATTGTGCTGTATATGAAAAAATTGTGCTGTAATATTAATTGTAATTCATTCTGCTGTCATATGTAACAAATTAAAAATAATAAATAAATAAATAAATAGCCAGTGGCATTAAAGATTGAAAAAAATGTGACAAGAACAATATTAGAGGAGAAAAAGTTTATTTGGCACTCCCAGATGTATCATTCTGTAGACTGCTAAAGACGTTCTATAGACAGCTGGCTTCATTGCTCTGGGGCCTTGGGAGGCAGAGCATCATGGCAAATGGGTTGAGGAGCAGATACAGTTTAGGACATGGCACCAGGAAGCAGAAAGAGAGAGACATTGAAGATGAGGGACAAGATATATACCCCAAAAGCACACCCCCAATGACCCAGGTCCTTCAATCATACCCTAAATGGTGACAGTTATCACCCAGTTAACCCATTCAAGTGAATTAATGCATTGATTAGTTTAAAGCTCTCAAAACCAAATCATTTCACCTCTCAACTTCTTTGCATTTTTCTCACACATGAACTTTTGGGGGACACCTATATCTAAATCATAACAGTGCATATTCCAACACATGTGCCAAGGCTAAAGGTAAATGATGGAATGGCTTCTGGAATCATCCTCAGTCCCTTAATAACTATTTAGAAGAGATACTTAGGAAGTTTTCTTAGGCACATTCTACTTTTAAGCAATATTTTTTTTTTATTATTTGAAAAGGATATATTTTATGCCTAAATACTCAAAAATATCAACTGAACAAGTGTTATAATTAATAAGAAAGCTCAGTGAAAAGACTGGTTATGGGGATAAATACACCAAAATAACACCATTTTTCTTTATTGACAATAACTAGCTAGGAAATATAACTGTAAAATATCTTGTTCACAAAAGTGAGATAAAATATAAAATAACTATGAATAGATTTAACAAGAAATATGTAAGATGCTTATGAAGAAAAACAGAACACTTTACAGAGTGGTATAAAATGTATTTGACTTATAAAAGTTCAATATTTTAAAGAGATCCAGTTTTCCTTAATTAACTTACAAGATTATCATATTTTCCAATTAAAATACTTTTTGTGGCTTTTGTTTGTTCTTATTACTTTTATTTGTTATAATTAGTTATATATAACAGTAGAATGCATTTTGACATATCATACATAAATGGAGTATAACTTCTCATTCTTCTGGTTGTACGTGATGTAGAGTTACACAGGTCATATAATCATGTATGCACATAAGGTAATAATGTCCAATTAATTCTACTATCATTCCTACCCCCATAACCTCTCACCTCCCTTCACTCCTCACTGTCTAATTCAAAGTACCTCTATTCTCCCCCCACCTTATTCAGAATTAGCATCTGCATATAAATGAAAATATTTGGGCTTCGATTCTTTGGGATTGGCTTATTTTGCTTAGCATAATATTCTTCAGTTCTATCCATTTATCAGCAAATGCCATAATTTTCTTCTTCTTTTTTTTTTAAACCAGGCAATTCAGTTTTATTGTCTTAAATTGAAACAACATATTATAATATAGGATGAAAATCTTTTTTTTTTCTTTTTTCTTTTTTTTTTTTTGTGGTGCTGGGGATTGAACCTAGGGCCTCATGCATGCGAGACAAGCACTTTACCAACTGAGCTATATCCTCAGCCCTCATTCTTCTTTAAGGCTGAGTAATATTCCATTGTGTATATAATACACATTTTATTTATTCATTCATTTGTTGAAGGGCACCTAGGTTGGTTCCAAAGTTTGACTATAGTGAATTGAGCTGCTATAAGCTTTGATGTGACTGTGTCACTGTCACATGCTGATTTTAAGTCCTTTGGGTATAAACCTAGGAGTAGGATAACTGGGTCAAATGGTGGTTCCATTCCAAGTTTCTGGTGAATCGCCATACTGTTTTCCATAATGGTTGCACCAAATTGCAGTCCTACCAGTAATGCATGAGTCTACTTCCCCCTCACCCCATCCTCACCAATATTTATTGTTGCTTGTACTCTTGATAACTGCTATTTTGACTTGAGTGAGACGGAATCTCAGTGTAGTTTTGATTTACATTTCTCTTATTGCTGGAGATGTTGAACACCTTTTCATAATTTGTTGATTGATTATATTTATTCTTCTGTAAAGTGTCTATTCAGTTCCTTAGCACTTTTATTAATTCGGTCATTTGGGTTTTGGTATTAATTTTTAAGATTGTATATATCTTGGAGATTAATGTGCTATCTGAGGTGCATGTGGTAAAGATTTTCTCTCATTCTCTAGGCTCTCTCTTCACATTATTGTTTCCTTTGCAGAAAAGAAGTTTTTTAGTTTGAATCCATCCCATTTATTGATTCTTGATTTTACTTCTTGTGCTTTAGAAATCTTGTTAAGGAAGATGTTTTCTAAGCTGACATGGTGGAAATTTGAGCCTACATTTTCTTCTATTAGGGGCAAGGTCTATGTACTAGTGCCTAAGTCCTTGATCCACTTTGATTTGATTTTTGTGCAGAGTTAGATATAGTTTTTTTTTTAATTTAATTTTGCCACATATGGATGGATTTCCACCATTTGTTGAAGAGGCTATTTTTTTTTCCTCAAACAAATGTTTTTGGCAACTTTGTCTAGTATGAGATAACAGTACTTATGTGGGCTTGTCTCTGTGTCTCCTATTCTGCCCATTGGTCTATGTGTCTGTTTTGGAGGCAATACCATGTTGTTTAACAAATAGGAGAACATAAACTGTACTACTATGTCTCTGTAGTACAGTTTATGTTCTTCTATTGTAATGCCTCCTGCTTCACTTTTCTTGCTAAGGATTGCTTTGGCTATTCTAGATCTCTTATTTTTTCAAGTGAACTTCATGACTGCTTTTTAAAAATTTTTTTATGAAGAATTTCATGATTGCTTTTTAAAATTTTTTGATGAAGAATTTCATTGGGATTTTAATTTAAATTTTCATTAAATTTGTATAGTGCTTTTGGTAGTATGGCCATTTTGACAATGTCAATTCTGCCTAACCAAAATTATGGGAGATCTTTCCATCTTCAAGGTCTTCTTCAATTTCTTTCTTTAGTGTTCTGTAGTTTTCATTGTAGAGGTCTTTCATCTCTAGTTAGATTGATTCCCAAGTATTTCATTTAATTTTTTTTGAGGTATTATGCTGAAATATTTTTCCTAATTTCTCTTTCAGTGGATTCATTAATGATGTATAGGACTCTGTTTGTTTTATGGGTATTGATTTTACATCTTGCTACTTTGCTGAATTCATTTATTGGCTCTAGAAATTTTCTGGTGGAATTTTTTGGATGTTGTAAATATAGAATCATGTCATCAGCAAATAGGGATAGTTTGAATCCTTCTTTTCCTGTTCATATTCCTTTAATTTCTTTCATCTGTGTAGTTGCTGTGGCTAGACTTTTCAGGGGTATGTTAAATATATTGGTGGCAGATGACATTCTTGTCTGTTTCCTGTCTTTAGAGGGAATGCTTTCAATTTTTCTCCATTTAGAATGTTGTTGGCTTTGGGTTAGCATAGATAGCTTATAAAAATTTGAGGTATATTCCTACTATCCCTAGATTTTCTTGTGATTTGAACATGAAGAGGTGCTATATTTTGTCAAATGCTTTTTCTGCATTTATTAAGATGAACATATGATTCTTATCTTTAAGTTTATTTATGTGATGAATTATGTTTATTGATTTCCATATGTTGAAGTGAATTTGCATCCTTGGATGAACCCCACTTTATCATGGTGCACTATATTTTAAATATGTTTTAAATATGATTTGCCAGAATTTTACTGAGAATTTTTACATCTCTGTTCATCAGAATATTATCTGAAGTTTTCTTTCCTTCATGTGTCTTTGTTTGGTTTTGATATTGGGGCCATACTAGATTTATAAAATGAGTTCAGACAGGTTCTGTCCTATTCTATTTCTTGGAATAATTTGAGGAGTATTGGTATTAATTCTTTGAAGGTCTTGTAGAAATCAGCTGAGAATCTGTCTGGTTCTGGGCTTTTTTAGTTGGTAGGCTTTGATGGCATCTTCTATTTCATTACTTGAAACTGATCTGTTTAAATTGTGTATGTTCTCCTGATTCAGTTTGGGTAAATCATATGTCTCTAGAAATTTGTCAATGTAGTCAAGATTTTCTATTTTATTGGATTATAAATTTTCAAAATAGTTTCTGATTATCATCTTTATTTCAGTAATGTCTGTTGTTATATTTCCTTTATCATCACACATTTTAGTAATTTGAATTTTCTCTTTCTCTTTGTTAGCATAGCTAAGGGTTTATCAAATTTGTTTATATTTTTTTCAAAGACCAACTTATTGTTTTGTCAATTTTTGAATCATTTCTTTTGTTTCAATTACATTGATTTCAAATCTTGATTTTAATTATTTTCTGTCTTCTGCTTTTTGTGTTGATTTGTTCTTCTTTTTCTAGGGCTTTGAGTTATAATGTTAGGTCATGCATTTGTTGACTGTCTATTCTTTTATTGAATGAGATCAATGCAATGAACTTTCCTCTTAGTATTGCCTTCATAGTGTCCCAGAGATTTTGATGTATTATATCCCTGTTCTCGTTTACCTCTAAGTATTTTTTTTTCATCCCTGATTTCTTCTGCAGTCCATTCATCATTCAATAGCATATTATTTAGTCTCCAGGTTTTAGAGTAGTTTTAACTTTTTGATTTATTGTTAATATCTAATTTTATTTCATTATGATCTGATGGAATAAAGGGTATTATCTCTACTTTTTTTCATTTGCTAAGAGATGCTTTTGGCATAAGATATGGTCAGTTTTAGACAAGGAAACCTGTGCTGCTGAGAAGAATGTGTTTTCTCTCACTGATGGATGGAGTATTCTATATATATCTCTGTTAAGTCTAAATTAATCAGTGTATTACTTAGTTCTATAGATTTTTGTTTAGTTTTTGTTTGGAAGATCTATCCAGTAAAATGTGTAGGATTGTTATGTCTTGTTGATGTATAATTCCCTTATGAAGTAAGAAATGTCCTTCATTGTCCCTTCTGATTAACTTTGGTTTGAAGTCTACTTTATCTTACACGAGCATAGAAACCCCTGCTTATTTATGTGGTCCAGGTGAGTGATATGTTTTCTCCCATCCTTTAACCTTCAGTCTGTGGATGTCTTTGCCAATGTGGTGAGTCTCAGAGACAGCATATTGTTGGTTCTTGTTTTTTAATCCAATCTGTCAGTTTTGATTGATGAGCTTAGGCCATTAATGTTCTAGGTTATTATTGAGATTTGATTTGTCTTCCAGGTCATTTTAGTTTATTTCTTGTTTTAAATTTGAATTAGTTTCTCCTTTGATTGACTGTTTCTTTAGTGTAGTTCTTCCCTTTGCTGGTTCCCCCCGCCCTTTTTATTTTTCATTTCATCTTCATGGAATATTTTGTTGAGAATGTTCTGTAGTTCAGGATTTCTAGTTGTATGCTCTTTTAACTTTTGTTTGTCATGGAAGGTTTATATTTAATCTTCAAATCTGAAGCTTAATTTTGCTGGATATACGTTTCTTGATTGGAGTCTGGTTTTTTTTTTTTTTTTTTCAGTGCTTGGTATACACTATTCCAGGACTTCCTAACTTTGAGGGTTCTCGGTTGAGCTGAGATCAAAATTGGTTTCCCCCTATACATAATCTGGTATTTTTCTCTGGTAGCCTTTATTCTGTATGCTAGGCATTTTCATTATAATGTGCCTTGATGTGTATCTATTGTAATTTTGTACACTTGGGCTCCTGTAAACCTTCGGTATTGAGTTTTTCCATTTTATTCTTTAGAGCTGGGAAGTTTTCTGATATTATTTAATTGAAAAGATTTTGCATTCCTTTGATTTGTGTCTCTGTGCCTTCATCTACCCCAATAAATCTTAAGTTTGGTCTTTTCATGTTATACCATAATTTTTGGATGTTCTGTTCCTTATTTCTTAACATCTCTCCATAATCAACTCTATTTTCAAGATTGTGTATTTTGTCGTCATTGCCTGAAGTTCTGTTTTCCAAGTGATTTAGTCTGTTGGTGATACTTTCTATTGAATTTTAAATTTGGCTTATTGTTTCCTTCATTTTGAGGATTTTTACTTGTTTTTTCCTTCAAAATCTCTCTCTCTTTACTGAAATGATCTTCACTTTTGTATTCTTTCTCCTATTTCATATTTTACTTTCCTGATCAATTTAACTATGTATATTCTAAATTCCTTCTCTGAAATTTCTTCCACTGTGGTGTCAAAGGACTCTGTTACTGGAGTATCTTGGTTTGTTTGGGTGATCTGTTCCCTTGTTTTTTCATGTTGTTTGTGTATCTACCCATTTAACACTATGAATCAGGGGCAGTAGAGTTTCTACTCTGTGGACTTACAGTGTCCCTGAAGGTTTCCAGTACCTCACTGTTTAGGGGGAGATAAATAATAACAACAACAAATAGAGATAATATACAGCAATAAACCAAATAGCTCCTAGTATGGTGCCTACAATAAACAGAGATAATATGATCAGCTATTGCCTATAATAACAACAGCAAGTTTGCAGAAAAGTTTATGATTTCAAATGGTAGAGATGGAGGGAACCAAAGTGATTTAGGAAGTGATGATTATGAGGTATTAGGAGAGAAGACTGAAGTAAAAGATTAAAGGAAGACTGAAAGAGAGAAAAAATAGAAATTGGCTGTTGGTGGAAGAAAAGAATGAATCAAGGGAAACCAGAGGTAGGAGAAAATAATATATATCATCTTAACTTGGGCTCTCCAGAAACCAGAGCCCCAGACAGAGGAAGAGGGTCCACATCAGGGAACTGTTTTTTTTTGCCTGGAGTGACAGGCTCCTCAGTCCAGGGACTGTGCCTCTGAGAAGTGACACCCACCAAGCCCCAGGATGTCCCTGTGTGGTGGAGAGGGGGGAATTCATTCTGGGGAGCTCATATCGGTGTGGATGCCTGGGGGTGCCTATAGGTCCAGACTGGATGGCAGGAGGTGTATGGCCAGGGATTGTGGGGGAGGATGGCTGTCAGGCTGAGCCTGAATTAGGTTGATCAGAGCTTGGTTGCCATATTGGTTCCTTCTTTCATCCACCGCAGGCTGCCTGGAGAGATGGCTGCTTCCTTCCCCACACATAGATACTGTACAGTGTGTCTTTCAGATTTGTTGGGTAATGCCCTTGATCTCTAAACCCTCTGTACCCAGACATGCCTTAGGCCTCCCAAAAATATGGTTCCTTTAATTCCCTTATCCCTCTACTATGTTCATGGAGGGACCCCTCTGTCTGGTGCTTCTGGCCCAGTCATGGTAGCAGCTGTGCCACCGGGGGTCCTTTCTTTCTTTCTTTCTTTCTTTCTTTCTTTCTTTCTTTCTTTCTTTCTTTCTTTCTTTCTTTCTTTCTTTCTTTCTTTCTCTCTCCTCTCTCTCTCTCTCTCTCTCTCTCTCTTTCTTTCTTTCTTTCTTTCTTTCTTTCTCTCTCCTCTCTCTCTCTCTCTCTCTCTCTCTCTTTCTTTCTTTCTTTCTTATTATTTTTTAAAAATATCCTATCTCCTGTATTACCAGTCTGCTTTGAATGTCCAGTTTTAGGTTTTAGGAAAGCCCCTCCCCCTTTTGTTTTTTTGTTCACCCACACTTTGTGGAGAAATTCCTTGTCTACTTTCTTGGCTTCACACCATGGAACAGCCAGGAACACAATCTCCTCTATTCCACCATCTTGAAAATCCCTGACTTGATATTTTTAAAGTGGAAATATAAAGACGAAATAAAGAAAATCTAGATAATACAGAAGAATAGATGATCCCACATAATCTAATTCTTTCCTACTGAATTAATTCTTAATAAAACCTTGGTTAGTTTCTTATAACTTTTTATTATAATAAGATATGTGTTTCAAGTAAAAATGAGCACATACTCTGCATACTCTTCCATACCTAGTTTATTTCTCCTAATACTCTGTGAAAAACAAACAACCTCATTTTCTTCAATAGTGCTAATGTTTGTAATGTGTCATTTTCTGGGTGGTCAATACTTTAATTAAAGCATTTTCTTCTTTAGTGATGGACATTTATGCTGGTCAAGAATTTTGCTCTAACAAACAACACTGTAATGAAATCTTATACAACTTTTTATAAATATGTGATTGCATTTGAATATTTTAGTTTTTAATTATTCTTTGATGCATGAAAATCTACAAGATTCATGGAAACTGTTTTTTATTATGCTTTTAAATTTTTCAAGTGAATGATAATTTATTTATTTTTTAATTTTTTTTTTGTGAATGATAATTTAAGCAGCTCCTTGTTATTGATTTCCAATCTAATTGCTTGTACTTATCAGGCATTATATTTACTTTTCTCCAATGAGAAAAAAAATTTAGTGATTACCCAGATTCTTGGAGTCTCACTTCTTGTAGGCCTGGAGATGTTCTCTTGTCATGTGAACATTGAAATCTATGTCACTAATTCCTCCAACACCACTGCCCCAAGGAGCCTCAGTTCCTCATTCTGAGCTTTGATTAATATTTCTTTTTCAATTCCAGGACCTAAGGATTTTCCTCTGTTACCAGTGAGTTCAGTTTTTTAAAATATTGACCTATCATTTCTCATAGTTTGGTGATAGTCTTTAGATATCCAGATTGCAACAACAGTCAAGGTGTTGGTCTATTTATTTATAATGAGTACCAGTTAGATGTATATTAGTGTATGTATATTAGTAAGTTATTTAATTTTTTCCTGTTTTTACTATTTATTGAAATAGTTTGAAATCCTTTTTTAAAATAAAGATATTGTATTTCACTGTATTCTTTTTTTTTCTTTTTTAATGCAACTTCTTTTAAAGTGTTGAATGTTATTTTATTTTCTTTGCTTGGCTTTGTTTCAACAGAAGCAAAGAGTATAAATAAGAATATCTTTTGTTTTAGTTTTTAATTGATTTTTTCCTTTTCTAACATCTTTTTTATTTTTTTTTCAATTTGTGTCAATTTCTCATCTACCCTTGGTTTCTGTCTTTTCATTTCTTTAATGCAGCTCACAATATTATAATCTTTTTATTTATTTCCATCTATATTTTATTCCTGAGAACTTCTGACCTGTTCTCTTTCTGTTACCTTGTTGCTTCTGCTTTGAGCCAGTGTATCTAATGCTGGTGTTTTGTTTCTTCAATATTTTGGATTTCATTGAGGAAAAAAAAATTGTTTTCTGCTTCTTGGTATGATTTTTCTACTGTGCATTCTCCACTCAGTGTTTTTTTTTTTTTTTTTTTAGGCTATTCCTTGATTATCCTTTCCCCTCTCTTATCATTGCTTAGTTTCCCACTCATTACATTTTTTAAAGAATTTTAATATTTATTTATTTAGTTAGTTGTTAGTTTTTGGCAGACCCAACATCTTTGTTTGTATGTGGTGCTGAGGATCGAACCTGGGCCGCACGCATGCCAGGCAAGCGCACTACCGCTTGAGCCACATCCCTAGCCCCTCACTCATTACTTTTTAATAAGTATTATCTTGCAAAAATCCATTCTCCCTGTGTGGAGCATGTTTGGGAAGCAACTGCAGTGAAGTGGATTGGAGAATGGTTTGGGAAAGAACACTCTCTTCTAGAGCCTAAACTTGGAGTTTGTCTTTTTTTTTTTTTCAATGTTACTGCAGTATAGTTGATGAAAATTTAATATAAAAATATATTTAAGGTATAAAATGTGAGTTTTCACATAGGCCCACATGCACATTGTGAATTATGTGTCTGTATCAATTGATACATCCATTACCTCACAAAATAGTTAAACTTTTTGGTGAGAACCATTTTTCTCTTAGCAAATTTCAAGCATATTGAGAAATACGAGAGTATTGTTAACTGTAGCCACCATCCTGGGAGTTTGTCTACTGTAGTTTAGGGGAAATGTTCTTATGTGCTATCAGCAAAGTCACAGATCTCAAATTTTACTATGTATTAGAGGCTTGCTTCTCTCCAGGTCTTAACCCAGTAATTGTGTGGATTAAGTCTCCCCAGCACTTGTTTTAAAAGTTTTATTGGTTCTTTTTAGTAATATGTATCAGTGGAGTCCATTTTGATATAATTATACAAGCACTGAATATAATTATAATTAGGACCCTATTCTTGTGGATGTACATAATGGTGGGATTCACTGTGGATTATTTGTATATGTGCATGGGATAATTGTGTCACATTAATTCCACTGTATTTTCTTTTCATTTTCATTAAAAAAAATAGCTAGTTTCTGCAAAGATGGCAGTTCTGTACTATCCCTCATTCAGTCCCACATTTCCACTGCCCTAAAATGTCATATAAGTAGAAATTTAATCCATTCCAACTGGTCTGCCAAGTTCAGGGCATGCTTCCTTCTTGAGAAGTGAATCTCTTTGTGTCGGATTCCACAAGTGTGTGTAACTGTGCTCATGCTCCGAAAGTTCTCCGGCACCAATTGCCCAGTTCCCCTCTGCAACATCCTAATCTCATAGCCTATGGTTGAATATCAGTACAGAGGTAAGCAGTGGCTTACTTAGTATTCCCCATCCAAAGCACAACATTTATTTGTGCATAAAAATAATGTATTTGTAATGCAAACGCAGCTTCAATATGTGTTCCTTAATCTTTTAGGTATGTACTTTAAAGCTTAGCTCTTATGAATTTCCTAATGACATTTCTCAAGGTTATCTTCTAGTTCTGTAGAAAACGACTTTCTTTCTTCTTTCTTTCTTTCTTTCTTTCTTTCTTTCTTTCTTTCTTTCTTGTTTGTTCTTGTTCTACCTTTTTTCTTTTTCTAGAAAAGAATAAGGTTGAAATATTTTCATACAATCTTCATACAAACAATCCTCTAGATTACTTAAAATGTGTATGTGTTTGGCTTGATAGTTCCTTTCTATTATTTGGCTACTAAATCAGTAGAAAACAATTGTTTTCCTTTTTAACATTAACAAAAAATTTGTATGAATTGTGTGATGTCCAAAGTTAAAGTTACTGATGAAACTAACATTTTTTTGTGAACTTATAATTTCAGAAAACTTTTAAATCAATGTTAAGATATCTCAATGATTTCAAATTCAATTATATAGCATTTTCTGTCTTGACAGTCCTAAATCCTGCTTCTTATAATTTCCTCAGAGAAAATTAGCAACACAGTATCAGTGTTAGCAAATTGAAAAGTTTGTTACCTCTGCCTGATTTCAAAGTCTAAGCTCATTTTATTGATAAGCTTGACTGTCTTTGTTTGAACTAAGTTAATCTTTCAAAACATTGTGGTATGTAAGTTAATTATCACCTAGTTCTCTGGAAGAACTCCTCCTACTCAGGGTGCTGAAATATTATATCATTTCAAGACCTTCAGTTTCAAATCATAAAGAAACTAAGCCAGACTGAATCCATTGCTGTTTTCTCTTGACCACCCAACATTTTCACCAATCAGGAACACTTTAGGTTCGTATGTCAACTCAGAGTAAACACAAGGCATAAGTGCAATTTGGCTTCTATTTTAAAAACCAGAAGGGAAGATCCACGAAGCTACACAAAGCTAAGACCAGGAACTCAACTCTGTTCCTGTGTTTTTGCTGTAAATCAGAAAGCTCAAAATTGTACTATGCAGGAAGCAGAAAGTAAAGAAATGGATCTCTGTTATCTGGTACCCTTAGCAGTATCTGGCTTCAGTTGACCCAATCAGATCCAATTTGCACCCTGTGGTATGAACCAGCCATGTCTTGCAGCTTCTTTAATATGTTTAGTCTTTAGTCTTTATTTTTTTTAGTGACATCTGGAGGGTTCTATTGGCCATAATTCAATCTCAGCCCATTGATTTATTATTTCTACAGTTCAGTCTCCTTTCTGAAACTTCATGTCTTAGGAGAGACCCCTGTAACTGACATCTCCTTTAGTTTTTCTCTAACACCAAAGTTGGTGATGGACCAGCAATTCTCTGTCTTTTTAATCCCACGGAACCTATAATTTGAACCAAGGTATTCACAAAAGACTTGCAAACCATCAAACATTTCTTCCCATTCTGCAAATTTACCTTCTTGTCTTCTGAATGGTTTTTCCATTTGGACCTTGTCAGCTACCTCCCCCCCCCCCCCTTCTAGAAGGAAGATTCTCTCTCAACAATGTATATCTAATCAGAACTTCATAAATTTCAGTCAGTTGCCACTTGGTGCATTACCTAGGTACCACTAAAATTAATTATTGCTGGAATAAATTTCATGGTTGTGGCAAGGAAAGGAGTGTTTTTCAAAAAGCTCGCCATTTCTTTGCTTCATTTTTTTCCAAAAAAAAAAAAAAAAAAGCTTTTTTCTATGGTGACAGAAGGGAATAAATTTGACAGTTGGGGTAAACAAATCGACATCATTTCAACCTATACAATTCATAAAGTACACATACACTGACTTTAAATGACAGTATCATTTTCCACAAACTCCTCTCTTAGATAATATGGTCTTTTAACAACAACAACAACAACAAAATGCCCTTCTGTAAGATGGGTCCTTATCTGCAAGTAGCTTTAGGAAGACTGGTGATGTTGCCATCAGAAGTTACAGTAACTAGAGAAGAGTTATTGCTTCCTTAACTTTGTGGCTCTGTCTGTCCACAGGAAAAAAAAATATAGCTAAAAAAAAAATCAAAGCCAGATGGCTCTAGAGGAAATGCCTCTAATGCTTTGGCTGTTATTAAGACACCCTGGGAAGAGCTGTTTTATGACTGGTCACCATGGCCAGCTTTACTGGCCCATCTGCTCCCTAGATCTTGTGTAAGAGAAGTTGTGGTCTCTGCTAACTTTACATGAACATCAAGGCACCTTGTTCTGGGTCCATCGTGATGAATTTTGTTTTGAAAAATGACTTACAGGGAATAAATGCAGAACGAGACAATACAATATATTGAATATGCCCATAGACTAATAAGAACTCAGCTAAAACAGAAGGGAGAAATTTGAAACAAAATGATATGTCACTTTTAAATCAGCAGAACTGTCTCTTATGTCTGCACAAGATGTGACCTATTTGCAATGAAAAACCATGAAAGTTGTGAAAATTAATTTCTTTCTCCAGGAACTTGTAATAAATCATCTTTTGAAATTTTACTTAACCACTTACATGAAAGGGATAGGACATAAGAGTGAAGGTCTATATATGATTCACAAATCTCTACATTTCCGTGTAGTTTTAGACAGCATCATTAAGAGATGACCACATCTGGTAACCTCTGTGGTAGATCCACTCTCTGAGGTGGGGGAAGAAGGTTCCTATTTATGGGTTTTGCAGAGTTCAATCCTGTGACCTGTAGCCTATTTAAGATTACCAAAGGTATAAGAACAGGCTTGTAAACTTTGTAAATATTTAAAATTCAGACATCAATGCCTTAATTTAGAAATATCCATATAAACTCTGGACATTTTACAAATAAGTGACATAGTTATTGTTTGTGGCAGGCCTGCTCTGAGATGGAATGGTTTCTTGCAAAAGCCATAATAAGAAGGAATCTAATACAAAAAGCATGACATTCTCTAGACTTGTAAACACTCAAAAAAGGAGTTGGTTCAAGAAGGTTTTTTCCCCTTATTTTTTACAAATGAGTAAGAACATGTTGTTTTATGTTACATATAAATTTTCCTATACAATTTCAGTATTTAAGGTAGCTTAAAAGCCTTAAGCAAAATTGAAACTTAGGAACACAGTATATTCACTGAGTGTTCCTAATGTATAGGATTAAAGGTGAGAAGAGAACACCAGGTAATCTCACCAATGAAATTGTTCTCTGTCCCTCCAAAGATAGCAGTTGATCCTACTAGTGATGCTTCTGTTTTTGGTGGAATTTAAGAACAAACAAGTGGATAACTATGTACACTTAGAGTAAGTTTGCATATGATTGCCAGAAGGGATATCTGAGTTGATAAAAGATGCAAAGTAAGAAACACCTGAAACTTTACAGATTCTTTAGATGAGAGAGGGGTCTGATTCCAGAGATTACAAAATTCATTGAAGATTATTCCTCATGCAATTAATAAGCACTACAACAGAAACGAGCAAAAAAAAAAAAACAGGTAATATTTTTATGCTGCAATGTTGTGGTGAGAAATCTAGGATCTATACCCTTTAAGAGTATGACTTCTGTTAAAAATGACTAACCATGGTGCATGGTGTTTTGATAAGCAGTAGATAGCTTTTGCTTGATTATAATAGTTTGAAGAGTTCGATTTGAAGTCAGTGTAATGTAACTGAAATTCACTTTGGCATAAATAACCTTGGAAATTTTTGAAATGAGTTTTAGTAAATTGAATATTGAAATGTATTACATTTCCATAAACTGTGATACATTTATGTATATCTGTAGACATATTTTTAAAAATTTTAATTTATTCTATAAACTCTTCTCATTAAACAACGAGTGGTCAGACTAAAAAAAAATCGCCCACTAGAATCAAACTGCTTGGCTTGAAACTCAGATCCCTAGGCAATTTTTTAAAGTCTCTAAACTTCAGTTACTTTATCTGTAAATAAAAATTATGGTAATAGTATGTACTGCATATGGTTAAATGAGTTAACACATCTTTATCAAAAATAGTGCCAAACTAAAATATGCTTCTGAAATTTGCTTTTTGGACTTAATATTTCTTTCCCTTTACCTGTCAACTATTTTTTTGGGGGGGAGGGTGATAACTGCCAAATCACATGTACTTAACATACTTGTTTTCCAATATTTAGTACTATAATCAATGTTGAAATTATTCTTAGATATTCTGTATCTCAACTCTTTTTTTATTAGTTGTTCAAAATATTACAAAGCTCTTGACATATCATATTTCATACATTTGAATTAGGTGGGTTTGTATCTCAACTCTTGATGGTTACTTAACATAGTTTTAGACAATCATTAATTCATAATTTTTTGAAGTGTTATCAACCAAGAGTGTGATGACTCAATTAAAGCTATGCCATCTTCACTAAAACTTAAGGTTTAAAATATATTTTCTATTATTAATAAATGAATTCCAATCATATTTTTAATAGACTTGAGGGTGTTTAATGCACCATGTTTGGCATGCAGAGCACAAGCATGCTGCCCCTTTTTCTGGAAATGCGATCCTCACCATTTTGAAGTTCTGTCATTGCTCCTGGAGTACAAAATAGAACTAGTAGACCTGGTAGCTCTTTCCAACCGTGTGGGACACAACATCAAGGGAGCAGCACACCACGTGCTATCTTATACATCTAGTCCATTCCTAAGAAACTATGGCAAAGCTTGAAAATTTCCCTGACTCCTAGAAGGACTTTTAATTTTAGATTCTTGGAGCCTTGGTTTCTGCCCTTCCTCTAAATTAATGAGTCAATTATTCCATGAGAAGTTATCTAGATAGTTATTAGCATTCCATGCTGAATGTTTCTATAAAGTAAAACTAATAAACTCTCTGGGATGAAAAGTATTAGAACAAGGAAGATTGCCAAAAAGGGTCCATTTTTAACAAGAGCAATAGAAATGAGCATGTGCATAGGTTGAAGGCAGCGACATACAGAACCTCTTTGTGGTTTCACAGGAAAAAGGTGGCAACCTAACCTCAGCATGATAGCAATTATGTATAAAGAATAATGCATTCTCAACTTCAGTGTGATAGTGTTTATATTTTTAGGTACAGTGTGATTTTTAACTTTGTTCAGTTGATAATTAAAATTAAGGTAGGTGCATGAATAATTCATGACAAATGAAAATGGCTTATATATATAAAAATGACACTACTAGTCAGGTATGTACGAATTTTAAAAATTAGTCTCTACTTTCAGATACCCGTTACCTCCAATGAAAAGTGTTAAAGAGCACTTTTTTTTTTTTTGGAAACATTTCAGTGGGGTTGGAATTCATTGGTTCATTTACTTGTAGAGCCTTCTAATGGCAAAATCATCATTGAAGCACAGATCAAAATGGAATCCTGAGATGATCTCTTATATCAGCATGAAGAAGAATTTTGGAAGATGTTCATAATTATTTCAATGTCTGTTAATCAAGCTTAATGTTGAACACTTCTTATTTCTTTGTAATGCTGCAGAATATTTGGATTAAATATTTAATCGCCATATCCAACACATTTAGCAATTTGCAGGAAGTGCAACTATATTTAAAGGTTTTTAGCTGAAATATCAAATTTAAAGCTGAAGTTATACTATCTGGCCTTATCTCTTTACTTGTGAAGATCATAGAGCTCTAGGATTCCATCTGTGTCCTGAATCTTCCTGCAGAACCTCACTGCTCACTCCTTCATGTTTGATAAGACACTATTCTTGCTACAAGCAAGAAGAGCCTACCAGTGGCCACTACACACAAAATTAATCATATAACCTTGTTCAGTGTCCTTGTACCATATTACACTACTAATCTTGCTAAGCATAGTGTAGTGTCTAAAATCCTATTGAATGAGGCCTTTGTTAATAATTTTCCATGGTAACTTACTTGATCTTGGATCTGGGAAATATATTCTTCTCATTTGGGATATTTAATTTACTAAATCTATGATGTGTTGATTAATTCTTGGCTCTTTAGCTACAATGAACTATTCACAATATATAAACAAATTAGTAAAGGCTCAAGAATATTTTCTTGCCTCATATCACATACCATCATTTAAAGGACACTAGCATACTTATGAAAATGAGGCTATTATAACAATACTACTAAATATATAAATTTAATTTAATTATATACATTATTATTAAAAGGAGTCTTAGAAAGGGGCAAAACAGATTAAATTGCAATGCTTATTTTTATTAAATAGAAATAAATTTTTAAGCCAGAAGATAAATTAATGTCAAAATTTGTCATATGGAATTAGTTTAATATACATTGATCCTTTGATAATTATTCTTAGTAATTGACATAAAATTTCTCATAATTGGGTAATAAATTAAGTGTAACAATAAAAACAAAAACTTAAGTGAGCACATCCAATTTCTTTACATTTAGCCAAAACAATCCCTACTACTTGTTGATTAAACTTTCTGTGCAATGTATTTGAATTATAATATTATGTAACAAATTAGCCATGGAGACTGTTTACTTCAAAATGACAAAGACAAATGCAAACACATCTCTGTGTATATGTATTCCATTATATAAAAATGGGGTCCATGGGCTGGGGAAAAGGCTGTGTGGTAGAACACTTGTCTAGATTTCATAAAGCCCTAGGTTTGATTCCCAGCACCACAGGAATAAAAGGGAGTTGTATTATGAAACGATTTGAAAATTAGTTGTTTGGAAAGAATACTACATTTTACTGTATTAATTCAATAAGTACTGGTAACATCCATTGCAATTTGTAATTGCAAGATTCAAGGCTAAAAAATCTTACCACATGAAACACAGTTCGCTTTGATCCTGAAGTAAGTTGGAAGAGGGTTGGAGGAGTGGAGGACAGTGGTCAACTGAGGTGAGAAGATAATCTGGTGGAGGAATATTTCCCAAGTTAGAAGCCATGAGAAGGCCCTTAGGGTGGGAGTTGTGAAAGAAAAGAACCATGTGCAAGTCAGTTATCTGAATGTGCACAAAAATAAAGTATCAGTTCATTACATAAAATTACAGTGATAGTTTTGCCATTTAGTAAATATACTTCCTGTGACAGAATTATACTTCCCTGCTCCTTGGCTCTGGGTAGGGCTCAGTGGTGTGTTAGCACAAGGGACACAAAGAAGATCTTGATATATGCTTGGCAATTGGAGCTACCTCCCTTGCCTTCCTAGATTTCCTCATGGGGGAAGAAAAAAAAAAAAAAAGGAAATGAGCTAGCTGTTGGTTTAAAGAGCACACACTGCACTGGAATAAGATCAACCCAAGATGATGCCACTCAGTCAAATCCCAGCTCGTCTGCAAGGGCAAGGGCAAAAAATGCATGTGTACTTAAAAAAATACCAAAAAATCACTGTGGGTGATATACGGCATCACCATAGTGTTGAACTAACTGACATAACCTTTAATGCCACAAATAATTTAGCTTGCCAGGCCAACCTTGTGGTACAGAAGACATCACACAGAACCTACACAGGGGAATTCAAAGTATATGTGACATTAACAAAAATAGCAATGATTACCTTAGTGGCAACTGTAATGAAAGCAGAATAAGCATTTTCCCTGCCTTTTCCCATTTTATATAAAAGTCACAATTCACATGAGCTTGAATAACTTGTACCTTGAGCTTTAGTAATTTGGAAATGTCCCATTTGTATACAAATTGGGCCTGGCATTTCCCACCTAAGTCTGTTCAGCCATCTCTTTGTTGAGGTTGAGCTGTTCCCACCTATAGATACGGCAAGGTAACCTGTCTTTCCTGAATGAAATAACAGTGACAACAAATCTCCCTGTCATTGACATCATATCATTCTTTACGACTCTCTTATGTATGTAATTGCCTTTATGATTTGGGTTGGGCAGTCCTGAAGCCTTGAAATTGGGAATACTTCTCCTTCGAAAAGATTTACCCTAACCTCATTTTTTTTTTCACAAGAATATAGCATGACCTGAATAAGTCAGATAAATGGAAAAGGGCAATTCTGTCTACTTATCAATAAATGGGGAGAAATGGAGAGAGCAGATGAGGAAGAAGTAAAGAAATTAAGGAAATAAATGATGAATTGTACATGGAGCTGAGGAATCTTTTAAAGAAACCTTACTTCTGCACCTTCAGAGATGTTAAAATTTGCCAGAGGGATGAAGTGAAGAGATTTAATCATATGCCAAGGAAAGAAATGAGAATATTCAGAATTTGGAATACTGTGGTCCACTAGAAAAAACAAACAGGAAAATGTGATGAGATTAGAACATGTGGTCACCAGGCCATGGGTGGAAGGCTGTGCTAGTGGGGACAGGAGGGGAGACTGGAGGTGAAAGATTCAAGTGGACATGTGCAATAAGGACAAGATAGGACAAGAAGAAGTATTATAATATTTATAAAGTAGTATTATAATATTTCAGGTGAGACAGCATTTATTTATTTATTATTTTGAATCTCAAGCAAAGACTATGAAGATGGAGAAGAAGGATACATTTAAAACATTCAAAAAAAAAAAAAAAAAAAACAAGGGACCATCGGCATTTAGTCACTCCAATTTTCCAATTTTAAAATGCAGGCCCAGATTCCCACACTGTGTGTGTGATCCTTTCTCATGTAGAAGGAAGAAGAAAAATCTGTAGTCAAACATGAGCAAGGTGAAAGTTAATTGTGTGATTTTAGCTTATAAACTGTTTTGAAGAATGCTAACATTTTAATTATTGATGAGCAAGTTGATGCCAAGTTACACCTTAATTCAATCCATTCATTGACCCAAGCTCAGAAGGAGATGGTATTTGAAAATACTGCTAGCTGATTCCCAAATACATTTGAAAAAAACTTAGATTGCATTTTTAAAAAATGTAAAATTGACTTAGCTCTTGACAATTTTCTGTTTTAATTAAGATTGTTCCTCAAGTCAATTTTTCAACATTGAAGGTAATCCAATATATGAATTTGTATTATCATTCACCAATTAATAGGCACGGAAGATAGATCTCAGAAGGAAAACTACTACATCCAACTAAGTATAGTTCTGAGAGTGCTTCATTTTTGCACTGTTAATCATATGCAAATACGTATTAGAACTGTTGATACATACATCTTCATAATGCCTTTTCCGCTTGTTAAAGTGAAGTTTAAGATGCTCCTGGAGGAGTAATAGGCTGTATATAATGGACTAGGGAGTAAAAACTTTGGTTCTATATGCTTAATTAGTTTCTAATTTCTCTGTAATCTCATCATGAGTCTCTAACAGAAAATAATATTGACCATACATATGGTACAAGTGGGTGCTGGCATTGTAGAGCATTCTCAAGAGGCTCACTGAATTATTTACTAAGCCTAATGTACTACTAATTCAAATTAAACTTCACCTCCAGTGTAATTGTAAATTCGGTAAGTAAGTGGTGCCCTATAAACATCATAGGCTTATTAGAATTAAGTGAAATAAAGTGCCCAGCACAATGCCTATGAATAAATAGGCTGGTACCTCACTTGGCTCCATCCAAGAAATAAAATTCACATCATTTTTCAGATCAGGAAAAACAACAACAACAACAACTTTGTACATCTCCAGATTTAGTCAGACCCACCATGCTTTATAACATACGAGTGATCCCAGATACTGACAATTCTAAAACAATAAAACCAATCTGGACAGAAAGACCTTCTGCATAGCAGTTAAGGAGAACCTGGCCTTCCTTCTGCTCTTGCAGGAGTGGTAGAAGAAAGCCACATAGAGATGGCATATAATCTCTGAGTGAGCCATTGGTTCTTTTTTTGTATATAAAAAGCACAACTTTTCTCAAGGTTTCAGGGGCCATGATTTCACACAATCAATCCCAGTGTATGCTCAAATACCCTGCCATGTGGTGAAAACTGCATCCATTGGGGTGGACATGTAGCTCAGTGGTAGAATACTTGATTAGCATGCCTGAGACCATGGGTTCATTCCCCAGGATTGACAAAATAAATGCATAAATAAAGAAGCAAACGATGATTGTTAATAATGTCTTCTCTGGCTAATAAAGGAACATTGGTTATTGTTTTAAAATCTTAATGCATTTCTTAGTCCTTACTTAATCTGTAGCTTAAAAAAATTCAGTCAACAAATGTTTATAATGTGTTATATTAATATGTACCCTCTTTGGAAATTCAAAGAGAAAACTGCATGTAACACACATCTTTGTTACTAAATCTCTCACAAGGACAAATTGGGAGGGAAACTATACATTCTAAAACATTTTCAATAGCAAAAACGTGTGCTCTCTTCCTAAGTTTATTATTTAACTAATTAAGTATTGTGTCTGAGATGAATGACATTATTTTCGATGAACTATTTGAATACATATAAGCCACTAATATATTTCAGTCTTCACAATAAAGATCTGTTAGATTGATGAATGTTATATTAAGTAATGTCAATTTCTAAACATTATTTGTCTCATTCATTCATCATTCTGTTCAAGTAGTACAATTTCATGAGCATTTACTGCATATTTGGAATTTGGAAATCAATATGTCGATGCAAAACATATGAAGAATGATTTTATCTGACACATAATAGACAATTCACTTTGAAAACCAAACATCATATTAATATTTTTTGTAAGATCCTGTCTTAAAAACTTAAACTATCTTTCAAATCTCTTAGTAATCTAAGGCTCATAATTTTTAATCCTACATTGCCTGGCAACTAAATATTTTATTTTGCAAGCTAGTCAATATTTTATATTCTTCCGCATTATTTTTTTCTTTCCAGAGGAAGTGAAGTCATGTAAGGAAAGATGGAGACGATCACACAGGAAGTGGGTGAGAGCTGCACTAAAGGAGAAGGAGGCTGACTAATTGCAAAAAGGTCTTGACTGTAAGGCAAAGGAGCTTAGAACTGATTTGATAAAGACCTCGGAACCTCTGTATGTTTTTTTTTTTTCTTCTTTCAATCTTACTTTCTTTTGTCAAAGCCTTTGGCTGTTTTCAGATCTGGGGCCTTGGTTACATTGTTACTTTGGTTCAGAGGTCATAATGAAATTAAAAAGGAGGCTCAGTCCAGCAGCTACTAGATGGAATATAAACCAAAATAATAATAATAATAATTATAACAACAATAATAATAATAAAAAAATGAAAGGGCTATTTCTCATTTTCCACTTTTATGGAGCAAAATAAAAAAGATTCCATTCTAAGAAATTATTTTCTTTCCTTAGGCCAAAATTAAGCTTTGAGGTTCAAAGGTAAGTAGAAAATCAAGCATCACCTCCCCTCTTGCTACAAACAAAAGAAAACAAACCTTGTAGCCAGGACAGCAGGAACCTGGCTTTGTAAAATTGCAATCAAAGCTGCTCTGTTGGTCAGCCAGCAATGGATCTCAAGTGGTGATCTGGGAGCCTGCCACCACCATGGTGCTTTCAATCCTAGTTAGCAAATGCCCCCTTCTAAGATGAAATCTGTCTCCTATGAGTAACCGTCAGGGACATAAGGTTTAGAAACCAGAACGAAAGCATCTTTTCCTGTCCAAATCCCATTATAAACTAGGCACGGTTTTGAAATAAATATTGCTTAATGTTACCTATTTTTTAAATTAAATGCCAAGAATATAGATTTGAAGGTTATATGCATCCTGGTGTATGTAGACCAGTATGAAATGAATCATGTTACATTATTCATCTTTTCAAAGGTAGAATGAATATGAAATTACAGAACCATGCAATTAATTCAGCTGAAGGGCACGGAAAGATAAAGATGCCTCTGAACTTTCTGGAAAGAATATATATATATATATATATATATATATATATATATATATATATATGCAAAAAATCTGAAGAAACATCTCAAGCTGTAGCAATATAATAAGATTTATGTTTTTTTAAAAAAATCAACAGGTTACTCTTTGAGTGTCTGAAAATGTAATTCTAACTCCCTTAAGACATGGTACTTCACATTTTCTATCAAGATTTTCATGGCTGTAATTAAACTCAGCTGAATGAAACTGCTTTAAATGAAAATTAATTTAGCAAGTATTATTTTGGAATTTTAGGGGAAAAAATTTAAAATATAGTCTGCTTATTTTGGTTCTACTAAAAGATCAATGGAAATTTTTAGTAATGGCAACTACTTGGAACGAAGCAAACATCTCAGTGTATATTAAGTCTAAAATTCTATTTCCTCTCTCCTCCCTCTCAAAGAAACTTGATCATGACAAGCAAAGATTGTTAAATATGCTCTTAAGAAGTGTATAAGATTTTTAAGAAAAATAACTAGATTTTTATATGTAGAAGGAAGTTATTAGTTCTGTAATCTATGTTTTATATAGATAGATAGATACAGATATATAGATATAGGAGACTCACTGAAAAAGGGGTCTTTAAGTTTTTACCTTTCCTTTTATGTGATGGAGTTTAAAAAGATGAAAGGCGAGCTTTTGTGTTTACATCTGGAGTATAAAAGAGGCTCAGTATGAGAAAAGGACATTCCATGAAATACTATGTCAGAAACATTCTCAGTCAGAATTCCAGAAATAGCAAGATGTTAAATAGATAATTAAAATGTCTTCAAGGTTTAAACCATAGGGACTTAGGGTTTTAATCATGTAGTGTATATTCATCAGAAGTTTTTGCTTTTATCTTGATCAGATTTTGATGCTGTCTTTGGGGGAAGAAAGACCAAGCTCTGTGCTCTTGAAATTTTTTTGGTTTGCTAGGATCTGATATTAGCATGCTTAACTCAAAATAGCTATCGTTTTATTCGATGGCTGGCAGAAGCCTTCAGCAATGCTGTCTTGCAGAAACATAATGGGCTTCTCCATTTCTGATGAAATTGGAAAGCTGTGGGAACTTCTGTGTCATGGCATAGGAATTGTGTTACCCATGGTGTAAGATTTTTTTTTTTAATAGAAAGAATAAAACAGAAGACTACAACTAATCACAGTTTAAATATAGAAAGGTTTTATTCAAAATAATTTAAAAAATGTAATGTAAGTATAAGAACATAGTTTGGGCAACAAGGGCCTTATTGGGTAAACAAGCAAATGTCTATCTATGTCTGGAAGATTCACATATGAAGTAAATATAGCTTTGAAATTCACATATTTGTGTCTCATGGCATCTGTGGAATTATTATTTTTTTCCTACTTCACTCTCTACTTCTGAAAGAGGCAATATACACAACCTGGTAACTGTGATCATTAGCACAAAAATTATCACACACTAACCCTAATATTAATTTCTCACTGAAATATGTTTTGCAATTTGAAATATGGCCCTGTTCAACTTTTAATAGTGAAAATAGTCACAAACTCACTAAATAGTTCCCTATAAAATTCTCACATTGGTCCTTCAGTTACACTAAACAAAAGAAAGATAAGTGAGTTAAAATCATTGTACGTCTTCATGTATTAGATTAGAAATAAAACATATTTCCCTAAGAAATAGTGAATGAGTACATTATAATATCTAAATATTCCTTAATTTTTTGTTAATGAACAGGGGATTAAAATCATTATAGAACAAGATGTCACAGGTAATTGAAACCTTTCAAAACTCTCCAAATTCTACACAGAGTAACAAAATTAACCTGTCTCACTTGTTTGTCATACTGGATGAGAGAATGAGAGGAATAGAGAAATCATCTCAATGGAAATGCTCTTATACACAAATGAGTTTTAAGTAGTGAAACTGCAGATGCTGTTTATACTTTGGCTTAATCGCTTGAATACACTTGCAGGTGGAGAAAATGCTAAATTGTGCCTATTAGACAGTATGATTGTTTGTTAGCAAAGAAAAATAACCCTCGCTTATGACGAGAATTTGTAGAATAATATCAATTAAAAAAAGAAAATATAATTGAGGCTTTAAAAAACATCATTCACAAATCAAAACTGATGTTTAAAATTTAATAATAGGTAGTCAAAGTCAATGATTCTAAAAATATCATTTAATAGTATACAAACATATGTTTATATATTATTTAAACACATTACATGGGGGTATAGTATAGAATTATAATGTAGATCAAATTGACCTTTTGATGGTAATTATCTTAAATTTGTCTTAAACTTTTAAAAATATCTGAATGCATTAAGCAACTGATTTTCCTGCTGATGATACTACATTTGAGGTTTGGTTTCTAATTTTTCTAATGGCAGAGCTGATGCAGAATGAAATTTAGATTTTCTTGCAGACATTTAAAAACTGAGTTGCCATACCACAAATATCTAGTTAGAAAGGAGGATATATGCCTGTGTAATGATTATGTCTGTGAAATAGCATATGGTCAAATAAATAAGTTCAAAAAAACAAAAAACAAAACAAAACCAAAAAAAAAAAAAAAAACCTCTCACATTAAAAAAAATTTTTTTTTCAGTATTTGCTGGCTTAGCATTTCTTGGATTAAAGTCCAGGTTGGCTGATGGGGTGTCGGTTGATGTTACAGTGTTTTCTTTAGGTGTGTGATTCTGTGGCTCCTCTGAGTATCAGCTGGGCCATGCTGCAATTCCCAGCACAGACAGAGGCCCTGGCTGCCTCTTCCCTGGGAGCCTCTGAACATGGAGTCTTTGAAATCCATCTCACATCAGAAATCACTTGTCAGTTTACCTATTTCCATCCCAAATTCATAGTGTTGTTTTGAGCTTGTTTACACAAACTCTCTCAGCATGGAATCTGGTCTGGATTTTTCTAAAAATTGTTTGGGATTTAATTGGGAAATGTTATTTTTTAAAAAAAAAAAAAAAAACGAAAACAAAAATATTGTGAGGTTTTAACTGAAAGAAAAGTTTGAACTAAATATTCTAAGGTAAAATAAGTTAGATAAAATATGTTAATATGCTTTAATTTCATTAAATTATTGGTCTCAGATATTCAAGATTACCAAAACGTCTTTAGAGCCTGAGTCAGTTGTTACACACACACACACTCTCACACACACTCACACACACACACTCTCACACACATACATACTTTCAAAATAGTTGAATAAAATGACAATCAAAAGACTTCATATTATAGGCAACATAAGTATTTCAATTTGACATATTTAAAATATTAATTACTAGATCAAACTTTTTAAAATTTTAGCAGTGTCATTCATATATAAACAAATCATAAAATGTATTTTCTCGTACACTTTTATTCAATCACATTGTAATAGCAATTTACTATTATTTTCAATATATTATATTTTAGTTAATCAGGAATTTTAAACAACTAAGGTTGAATATTTAAAGCACAAATTCATTCATATCAATCAGACATAATTTTTATTTTGCCTTTTGAGAAATGATCTAAATATTCAATCATTTAGGAATAGAGATTATAATTAAAACAGTATGCAATTTAATGTTAATCAGAAATTATATGATGTACAGTAGCAGGTAAAAGATTCAAATGGCTTCCAAGTACCAAGTAAAGCTGAGAACAGTCTTTTAATAAAGGCTATTTTGCCTGGTAGGAAAAAATTGTTAGTTGTAAAAAGAAACCTTTTAAACTAATATGAGGAGGTGCATGTAAAAATTAATATTATGCTCTAATGTTCTCTCTAGTGAGTAGCCTAGGTTGATTTATTCATTTAGGTAATTATGTTCAGCAATATTAGTAATTCACTGCTAAATTGAATTTGGAGAACGCACAATAAATTGAAACTGTAGTCATATTTCTTTCTCACTGTGTAACAAACAGAGATGTATTGATGTAAGTTCTAAGTGTACTACATAAGTTAAATTCCCTAGACTGCAATTTGATCAAAAAGCTTTCGACATTTACTTGAGCTATATTAGGCAGCTGCCATTGGATGGCAGTAAAATTCTACATCAATCACTTTAAGCAAAGTGAAGCTGAGAAAATAATGGGACTTTTCTTTTATTATTTAACAGCAGAATGCTGATTTAAAAGGCAAAGCTCAGGGGGTTGTATATATTGTTGCAATACCAACTAATTTTTTTAACTCTTTTCTTCTCTCTTTCATTTAAAGGGAGATTGAATTGGGGGAAAAATCATTTATAATGTTTTGTTATGCCAAGACAAATTATATTCTTGCTTTCCTTTTATGCAACAAAAAATCCATCATACATTTTAAAAAAGAAGTCAATAAAAGGAAATTAAAAAAAATATATATATATATATATATATATATGATGTGAACCTCTTGTTCAGTATCCATGCCCACGTCTTTGTTCTTGTTAATTATGATTGTAAAGTACTCTTGAATTTTTGTAACAGTCAGTCCTTTATAAGCTGATTTCATTTTAAGAGCCCTGAACATAATACATGTGAAATTTGTGTTAAAAATTTAAACAAAGAAGAAAAAAATGAAATCACACAGTAACCCTTGCTGAAGGTACTGTGAAGAAGAGACCTTTTTTCCTTTCAATGAGACTTTAAATTCTATGCTTGGAAACTACTGAAAGGGGTCAATATTTTCCCTTGAGATTTTTAAAGACAATGTTGATTTTTTTAAAAGAAAAAGGGTTAGACCATATTTCTAATGTTAATTAGTGGTTGCTGGAGGAAAATTCACAGAGAGGGCAAATCTGAAGAAAAACCTTTTTCATCACAAACCTGTTGTGTTTATCCTATGAAATTAGCAGGAATAGATAGCACAGAGAACAAATAAAATATGTTCTAGAGGCTATGCCACATAAAGAAATGTGCATTCTTGGCTTTCTTCCCCTTCACTGAGGTTTTTATTTGGTTAGAAATTGGCATCCTCTATTACAATTTATTTGGCAATAAAATGAACCAATTGTTTTCAGGAAATATTCAGGGTGGTCTGGCACGATGTGAAGGCTATTAATCAGGATTTCCGGGGATCAAGCCACAGACTTCCCTGCTATTTATCTTTTTCCTCACTTTATGTGTGAAGTCTATTAAAAGTTTATAGTCTTCCAAAGATCATATTAGGCATTAAAATTCAGGCATCTCATTCTTGCTGCAAAGATTGTTAGAAGAAAAGAAAATAAATGGCTTATCATGAATCCATTCTCATCATGAGGAGTGTAAAAGCATGCACAGTGGAACAATATTCATTTATTTTTACGACAATGCTTGAGAAAAGAAAAGAGGAAGTAAAATAAACCTAGGGATATGTAGTATTATTACTTCAATGCACAGGGAGTTAGGAAGGTTGGAATGAAATCTCTCAACAGGCAGAAAGGGTACATTTAAGTGTGAACTTGTATGTGCATATGTGTGTGTGTGTGTGTGTGTGTGTGTGTGTGTGTGTGGTTTGAAGTGTATGCTCTTTGCAAGTCATGGTTTACTGAGTTAAAGAGTTTATTTATTTATGATGAAAAAATAATGTTTCATCTATTTCAATTGATAATTTTCAGTATTTTTTAAAGTTCCTGTTACAACATTTTTGTCTGAATAAAAGACATTTACAATTTTTTCTACGTGTACCATTTCCAAACAAGACTTGGTTGTATATATATAAAAATGAATATCATATATTTACAGATATAGACAAAAAAGAGGAAGTGATCATTTACAAATTTTAAACACAGATAATTTGCAATAATATACTTGATCAAAGCAAACACATTTCTTTTGATGAAATACAAAATTGATTGATGCCCTCAGGTTTATCTCAATTGGATTATTTATGCATATATGTGATGATTTTAACTGAAAATTTGAGAAAGTAATTGTAACTTTTCCTGCTTATTGAGAATAAATTTTACCATAGTATTATCTTTTTGAGATAATGTTATCATTTACTTTTGGACATATCACAATATGAAGAAATCTAGCATCTGCACACACAAATGTCTTCTTATACTTAATGGTAAAGTTATTGAAAATACCTAATTACAAGTCCATAAATGTCATAGAAAAATTGCACAGACCTTTGAAACACTACATGTTTTTATCCCACTCAGACTTATGAACAGAGATTTTTATATTAATTGTTAAAATTGATGCACTAAAAAAGTACATAAAAATTATGTCTATTGAGCATCCACAATATGCTTTATAGTCTCCTGATGCAAATTTAATGTTATTAAGCCTGTACTGAAATATCCTCAGTAAGGAACTGAAATTCCTGAATTTTAATATTAACCCTGACACTAACTGTGACCTTAAAGAGTTTAATTAATCTATGCTTTTGTTTCAGAATGTATAAAATAAAATTTTCTACATCATAGGTTTGTGGCAGTGAGTAAATATATATATCTATATATCTATATATATTCATATATAGATATATATATATATATATATACACTCTAGGAAAGATTGATTGCTCAATATAAATGTTGCAATAGTTATTTTTATATGCCAGGAAATTAAAAGGAAATATCTGGTTCCCGTTCTGAAGAAGCTATGATCTAGATTTGGTGTAGATGAGTGCTCTGGGGCGTTAGCACATACTAGACACAGGAGATACAAAGATGCTTGTTTCAAGGTTGCTCACAGGCATGGACGGGAAACTAACAAGGAGAATAGTGAATTAAGTGACAGAGTTTGGTCTGGCCAGAAGGGAGCACATAGAAGGAGATACCCAGCCCGACCACAGGTCATACAATTAGTGGGGGTTGGACAGAAGAAGAGCAATTCAGAAAGAGGCACACCTTTAACTGAGTCTGGAAGAATAGGGCTTGCCAAGAGAGGAGAGTATGAGAACTCTAAGCAGAGAAAGCAACTTGTGCAACTTGTCCCCCCCAAAAATCTTTGTAATTTGTCTATGATACAGACGTAAGCTGCTTATGAAAAGCCAAGCATGAATCTTGCCCTCTTAGAGATTTAAAGTTAATCAGAGTAAAATAATATCGCCTTTCATGTATATGATCTTACACTAGAGTAGATCATATTTGACTTTTGTTATTTAATTTGACATGCAAATTATCCAGTGAGGAAAATAGGACTGAGTAGTTAAAATAGATGACATCTGTATTTTATTTTATTTTTTAAAAAATCATTTTAGTTATACATAACATTGGAGTATTTCGACATAACTGTACAAGTATAGAATAAGATTTGCTCCAAATAATTCCAAAATACTTCCCTTTTTCTTTTCTTCCTCCTTCTCCTTAATCCCTTTTATCACTGGATCATTTTCTATTTATTTATAGCTTTTAAAAAATATTAGTGCATTTTGGATATACATACAGGTGAAATTTATTGTAGTATATTCATATATATTCATAGGAAAGTTTGGTCAGTTTCAGTCCACCATTCCACCCTTTTCCCATCCCTTCTCCCTCCTGCTTGATCTCCTTCTTCTAATCACTGATCTTTCTTCAATTTTCATGGAATCACCCCTTTTCTGTTCTTTGCCTTATTTTGGTCTAGCTTTCACATATTAGGGAAAACATTTGACCCTTGACTTTGTGGATCTGGCATATTTCACTCAGCGTGATGTTCTCCAGTTCCATCCACATACCAGCAAGTGCCATAATCTCATCCTTCTTCATGGCTGAGTAAAATTTCATTATGTATATATGCCACATTTTCTTTATTCTTTCATCTGTTGGTGGGTTCCTGGGCTGGTTCCTTAGCTTGGCTATTGTGAATTGTGCTACTGGAAACATTGATTTGGCTGCATTCTTATAGAAAGATGGTTTTAGAGATTGTGGATATACACCAAAGAGTCACATAACTGGGTCATGTGGTGGTTCCATTGCCAGTTTCTCTGTATCACTGCTTTCCAGAGTGTTTGTACTAATTTGCAGTTTCACCAACAATGTATGAGTGTACCTTTTCCCCCCACATCCTCACCAACACAGATTATTATGAGTATTCTGGATAACTGCCATTCTGACTGGAGTGAGATGAAATCACAATGTAATTTTGTTTTGCATTTTCCTGATTGCTAAAGATTCTGACATTTTTTATATACTTATTGACCATTTGCCTTTCTTCCTTTGAGAAAAAGTTTTTAGTTATTTTGCTCATTTATTAATGGGTTATTTGTTTTTTTTCTTTTTTTGTTTATGTGTTTGTTTTGGTGTTACATTTTTTTGAGTTCTTTATATATTCTGGATAATAATGCCTGATCTGAGAAACAGGTGGCAAAGATCTTCTCCTATTTTGTAGGCTCTCTCTTCATGCTTCCTTTACTGTGTAGAAGATTTTAAATTTGATGCCACCCCTTATTGATTCTTGGTTTTACTTCTTGCACTTTAAGAATCTTATTAAGGAAAACCATGTCTGTGCCAGTATTTGAAGTGTTGAACTTACATTTTCTTGTAGTAGTTGTAGAGTTTGGGTTCTAATTCTTATACTTTTGATCCACTTTGAGTGAACTTCAGTGCACAGTGAGATGGGGCTCTGGTGTCATTTTTTTATACATAGAGATATTTAGTTTTCTCAGCACCACTTGTTTCAAAGGCTGTCTTTTCTCCAGTGTATGTTTCTGGCACCACTGTCTAGTATCAAGTGGCTGTATCTATGTGGGCTTGTCTCCCTGTTTTTTCTTTAACATCCTCGTGGTCTCTAGGTCTGCTTTGGTGCCAGGAGTATGCTGTTTTGGTTACTACAGTATAAGTTGAGGTCTGGAGTTATTGTACCTCCAGCATTACTCTTGTTGCTTGGGATTGTTTTGATTATTTATGGTCTCTTATTTTTACAAATGAATTTTTGAAAAAAAAAATTTTTAGAACTGTAAAGAGTGTCATTCGTATCTTGATGAGAATTGCATTGAACCTATGTAACACATTTGGTAGCATGGGCATTTTAATAATATTAATATTTTAATAATACTTAATAACATTTTAATAATAGTAATTTAATAATATTAATTCTGAACTTGGGAAGTCTTTTGATCTTCTAAAGTCTTCTTCAATTTCTTTCTTCAGTGTTCTATCATTTTCACTGTAGAGGTCTTTCATCTCCTTGGCTAGATTTATTCCCATTATTTTTTTTTTCAGACTATGAATGAAAAAATGGAATGGAACAGTGAAAAAAATGTGAATGGGATAGCTTTCCTAATTTCTTATTTTAGCAGATTCATTGTTGGAGTATCTGAAAGCTATGATTTACATATCAGTATATAAATATATTACTAAATTTGTTTACCAAATCTAGAAATATTCTGGTGGAGTTTTTCCATCTTCTAAATATAGGATCATGTCATCAGAAATCAAAGACGATTTGACTTCTTTTTTTTTTCTATTTGTATCCCTTTAATTTTCTTTTCTTCTTCAATTGCTCTGGTTAGAATTTTGTTTTAGTCAGTTTTTTTTTTTTTTTTTTTTTGCTGCTGGGACTAAACGTTCTAACCAGAGCAATCGAAGAGGAGGAAAAGTTTTTTTGTGTGCTTATATTTTCAGAGGTCCTAGTCCATAGAAGACCAACTCCATTCTCTGAGGCTCAAGGCGAGGCTCAACATCATGCTGAATAGTGTGGCATAGGGCAGGATCTCACACGATGATCAGGCAGCAGAGAGAGAGACTCTGTTCACCAGATACAAAACATACACCCCAAATGCATGTCTCAGTTATCTACTTCTTACAGCCACACCCTATCCACTTTCAGTTACCCCTTAGTTAATGCCATCAGGTGATCAATTCATTGATTCAGTTAAGGCTGTCATATCCCAATGATTTCTCTAAACCTCCTCTAAACCTTCTTGCATTGTCTCAGACATGAGCTTCTGGGAGACACCTCCCATCCAAACCATAACAAGTTTCAAGGACTATATTGAGTTGGAATAGTGAGTGGGCATCCTGTCTTGTTCCTGATTTTGGAAGTCATGCTTTCAGTTTTCTGTGGTTTTATATGATGTTGGTCTTGGGTTTGTCATATATATCTTTACAGGTTTGATGTAAGTTCTTTTATCCAGAGTTTCTTGAGTATTATAAACATGAATGGTGCTAGACTTTGTCAAATGCTTTTTTTGTATCTATTGAGATAATCATGTGATTCTTGTCCTTAACTCTGTTTATGTGATGAATTATACAAATATATACAATTATATATATTATTATATTATACAAATATATACAAATTATCAATTTGTATATATTGAATTGAACTAAAACTTGCTTCGATAGAATGAAACTCACTTGATTATGGTGCACTATCTTCTTAATGTGTTTTGCAAATATTTGATTAAGAAGTTTTGTAAATATGTTTATAAGGGAGATTAGTCTTAAGTTTTCTTTCCTTGGTGTGTCTTTGTATAATTTTGGTACCAGGGTTATACTGGCATCAGAGAATGTATTTAGGAGTTTTCTCTCTTTTCTAATTTCATGAAATAATTTGAGAAAGACTGGTATTAGTTTACCTTTAAAGCTCTGATAGAATTCAGCTGGGAATTCATCTGGTCCTGGGCTTTTCATAGTTGGAAGATTTTTAATAGCTTCAATTTTGTTACTTGATATTATTCTGTTTAAGTTTTATATATACTTATGGTTCAATGTAGGTATGTCATATGTCTCCAGGAATCTGTCAACATTTTTGTTCTAGTTTGTTGGAGTATAACTTTTTGAAATAGTTTCTAATGATGTTCTGGATTTCAGGAGAGTCTGTAGCAATATCTCCTTTTTAATCTCTACTTTTATTATTTTGGGTCTTCTCTCTCTTTCTTTTGGTTGGTTTTATCAATGTTGTTTGTCCTTTTAAAGAAACAACTCTTTGTTTCATTGATCCTTTGCATCATTTTTTTTTTAAATTAATTTCATTAATTTCAGCTCTGATTTTAATCATTTCCTGTCTGCTGCTGATTTTGGCATTGGATTGTTCTTATTTTTAAAATATCTTTAGATATAACGTTAGATTATTTATTTGGTATATTTCTACTATTTTAATGTAGAATATCAGTGTTATAAACTTTACTCTTATAACTGCTTTTGTACTGTCCCAGAGATTTTGATACTGTGTATGTTTCATTTGTATCTAAGTTTTTTAAAAAAAATTTTCTCTTATAAGTTCTTAAATTCATTCCTTATTCAAAAGTATATTATTTAGTCTCCGAGTATTAGAGTAGTTTCTGATTTTTATCTTGTCATTGAGCTCCAATTCCATTCAGTTTTGATCTGGTAGGATGCTAGAAATTACTTCTTCTTTTATTTTTGTTGAGATTTGCTTTGTACCCTAAAATGTGATCTATTTTAGAGAATGTTCCATGGATGAGCTATTATATAGATGGTCTGTGTCCATTTGATTAAGAGTATTGTTTAATTCTGAAGAATCTTTATTTAGTTTATGCCTGGATGATCTATCTAGTGATGAGAGAGGTGTATTATAATCACTCAGTATTATTGTTTTGTCATCTATTTGATTCTTTATATTGAGAAATGTTTGTTTTATGCATATAGATGCATCATTGTTTGAGGCATAAAAACTACAATCCTTGTAACTGGTTATTGGATGATTCTTTTAATCAGCATGTAGTGACTTTCTTTGTCTCTTCTGATTAATTCCGGCTTAAAGAATACTTTATCTGATACACAAGTAGTTACCCCTTCTCACTTTGGTTTTCCATTTGTATGAGACATTTTCACCATCCTTTCATCTTCAGTCCATGGACATTTTTGTCTGTAAAGTGAGTCTCTTATAAGCAAAATATGCTTGGGTCTTGTTCTTATTCCAATCTTCTAATTTATGTCTTTTATAGGTGAGTTTAGACTGTTTACATTCATATATCTCTATTTTAAATCTAGAAACACTAACAATAAAATGTCAAATGAATTATCTAATTCTTGTCCTAGAGATATATGATATATCCAAATTGAACACTGGGTATATATAAAACTTAAATACTCCAAAATCAAGTAATGAAATTAAAGCAACTACTTAAAGTCTTCCAACTAAGAAAAGCCCAGGAGTAGATGAATTCTTAGCTAAATTCTACCAGACCTTTCAAGATGAGCTAATACTAGTCTTTCTCAAATTATTTTATGAAATTAAAAGAGAGAAAAAACTTTCCAAAATATCTGGAATAATAACACCTGGATTAAAACCGTTTGTTTTTCAATTTTAAACTCTAGCACTTACACAAAATATTTTTTATTTTATTGTTTCTTTTTTTGTTAGACATGACAGTAGAGTCAAATTTGATATAATTATACAAGCATCAAATATTTCTTATTCCTAATTAGGATCCAGTCTTGTGGACATACATGATGGTGAGATTCACTGTGGTGTATTTATATATGTACATAGGAAAGCTATGTCAGTTTCATTCCAAAGATTGTCCTTTCCAATTCCCCTGCCTTTACTTCACTCCTCTTTGTCTAATCTGTTGAACGTCTATTTCTCCAATTGTGGGGTAGCTTCCACATACCAGAGAAAATATTCAACCTTTGAATACTATTTACTAATGCAAATAATCCATTGACAATACTGCTTTTGGTTTACTCGATTATCAATAAGGATATATGATCTTTAAAAATCACCAATATAATAAAAAAGTAAAATATATACTATAGAGTTTCCCAACAGATAGCAAATAGGATAGATATTGCATTTAAATTTAACTCTCTTTTAAATAAATAATATTATAAAGTATTACAAACCCAAAGTTGAAAAGCAGAAATGATGAGAAACTCTTATGATAGCAAATAAATGGGATTGTGTGTGGGGGTAAACAGACCTAAAAAATTAAAACAATGTATTTTTTCAAGAAAAAAAGCTTTCAAAATCAAAATGAAAGTTCTGATTTGGTTGGAGAAATGCAGTATTCAAATTAAAACTCAATGGAAAGTAAGAGCCAATATTTAAAATCTCCCATCACTTGAGGAAAAGTAAAATTATGAAAAAAAGTAAGTGTAAGAAAGGGTTTCTTAAAAAAGGTTTCTAATTGAACAAAAGAGGAAAAATGTTTTTTTAGATTAAATAAATAGTAACTAGAGAGAATATGATGAACCATTAATTGATAATTATAGAAAATTGTGATAATGAAGAAGTGATGATTACCAAAGTATAAAATCCAATTATGAAAAAGTAAATTATCCTAGCAGAAAATAAAACTAGTGAGATTATGCTGAAGAATTAAGGGCTCTATCTATAAAATGTCTTTGTGACATTCAATCTTCAAAAAAACGTGTTATGTTTATTGAAGTTTATATGGTAAAAATGTACATTTACTTATCCAAAATCATTTTTAACAAAGTAATTTAGGCAAAGACTTTGAGTTATAGTTCAATAGTTGATCATAATTATATTTAGACACTTGTAAAGCACAGTGTTGGCAAGAACAATGGTATATTGGTTAATGTGGGTGCTTGGAAAAGTAATTCAAATTATTTTTAGTCTCAATGATAACATTTCATGCTGAATGTTTTTGAAGTAGTATAATCTTGATATTAAAATAGAAAATCTACTTTAACCTACAGTGCCAAAGCACAAAGAGATGGTTGAGACAGGGTCATAGATTCAGAAGTTCCTCTATCCACTGGCTGCATTTCAAAGCCAAGAACATAACAAATAGAAGAGGAAATGATTTGGAGCTCAAGAAAGATATAGCTTCACTTTAAATGCGTCCCATCAATATACAATTTTTAAAAAGGACAAATAGACTCCATGTGGTGAAATTTCAAATCAATTAATTCAATGATATAATTATAAAAATGAATGCTACACATTAAAACAGTCAAGTAAACACACCCAATTCCCCCTGCCCTGACAAACTCATGTTATTTAAAAAGATAATCAAAACAGCATCAGATTTTCCCTCCACAATATTGAATTGAGAAAACAATGAAACTTTATCTTCAAAGTTCTGATAAAATTTTAACTTATTTCCTTTCAATCTCTCTCTCTCTTTCTCTCTCTACACACATACACACACACACACACAGACACACACACACACACATCTGTTTATGTTCCTATTTATTTATTTGAAGCAGTTTTGGAAATGCATTGCAACGTATGGAAGTCTACGATATTTAAAATGCCCAGAGCAATATTTCTGTTCCCACATTTTATTGCAGATGTCAGCATTTCTCATCAAAAGCTGAAGATTTCCCACCATGTCCTTGAATTTGGAAAGAATATTTTAACTGTTATGATGAAAACCAATACTTGGTAATATTGATTATATAAAACTTTAAATAACTCAATGATAAAATACATACCAGCAATAAAACATTAATTTGGGAAAAAATACATGAAATATATATATAAAATACATAAAAAATGACAATTATCACATGTATTTTTTGTAATAGACTTTAAAAGTTAATAGACCATAATGGCAATTTAGAAATTGAGCAAATTCCAGTATGAACAAGTCACTAAAGAAGAACTAAGCATATCAGTGAAAAAAATTATGCATAACTGAATAAATACCCAGGAATATGCAAACTGAAATGACGGAGAGACATAATTTTAATGTATATTATCAGCAAAATGTATTTAAGATTTTCAATATCTTATATAGGCAAGGGTTTGGGATTTTAAAGATTCTTACCCATAATTGCCTTCACGAACATCAACTATGGCATCTACTTCAACTTTCAGAGGTGAACATTTCATAAATCAAGAGTTGTACTTGCCATAATTTATCATACAGAAATATTCTTGTGTGTATGTGTGTCTGCACATCCATAAAAGGACATTCATTAGAGTACTGATGATCCCCAAAGCTAAATAAAACTAAAGGGCGCATATGCCTACCCTTAAATTCCAGCACATACATAATACAAATGATAACACAAAATAGCACCATACTTAAAGAAAATAGTAAATGTGTTTATAGATGTTGACAGATTGTTTAAATTATCAAACATATGCGAAAATAAAATAACACTCTATAATTTGATACACTATAAATTAATATATATGAATTTGTAAGTGTATGTGTGTGATCAGTTCTAATAATACATGCCAATCCATGTATCACTGGAAGTTTGGAGGGAGGTTACTTATGAATAACCAGGATATGAGCCATTTTTTATTTATATGATTTGATGTTTATTTCTCAAAAATGTGAATGTGTACTTATTTGTTTAACTTTTAAGTAAAAATATTTAAGGGAGGCCAGGTGTGGTGGCACACCCAAGTAATTCCAGAGGCTGAGGCAGAAGGAATGCCAGTTCAAAGCCAGCCTCAGGAAAAGTGAGGCACTAAGCAACTCAGTGAGACCCTGTCTCTAAATAAAATAGGGCTGGGGACATGGCTCAGTGGTTGAGTGCCCTGGAGTTCAATCCCAGTACACCCAAAAAAATATTTAAGGGAGAGAAAAACCAAAATTTTATGATCTGGGCCAGGTTTAGTGGGAATAGATTATGTCAGATTATAGTTGCTTCATGTAGATTGTCTGAGATAGCTTTAATGACACCACAGGATCTACTTCCAACATGACTCCCCATTGGTTGTTTTTTTTTTTTTTCAGTTGGGAATTCAGGTGAGCAGTAATATGCAGAATCTTAATTCCCTCAATGTCACTACTTCAACAAGCAAAAATGGGCATGTCAAGTGACAGTGTTTCAGGGTAGCTGGACTTCTTATAAGGTGTATTGTGTTCAGGGAATACTCAGAAACCAACAAAAGGAAGTGGAAAACCCAGAAAAACCTAAGTGGGTGCTTCAACATCTTCCCTCTGCAAGGCAGAAAAGGGTTAAAGTTTTAGTCTCAAAAATTAGATAGATCAGACAAAAATCTTAGTCTGTCTATTGGAATCTCAAGGTAGCCTTTAGTATGCACCTGGAAAGGGATTCACTTTAAGAATAATGGCAAAACCCAAATAGTCTCACCCTAAGAAAGCATATGACAAAGTCCCTACAAGAACAATGTAATGGGCCAGCAATTTCTGCCAAAACACACAACAGCATCCTTCAGAGAAATATAAAAGAATCCTCTAGACATGTGACTGAATTTTGTAATAAATTTTTGTTACATATATAAAGAAATAGAACGTGTCTCATAGGTCAGAGAAATAGGCAGTCAATGGTAAAGACCTCACGAGGATTCAGATGTTGAAACCAGAGGGAAAATGCTTTAAAATAGTTATTTTATTTTATTTATTTTTTATTGGTTGTTCACAACATTAGAAAGCTCTTGACATATCATATTTCATACATTAGATTGAAGTGGGTTATGAACCCCCAAAATAGTTATTTTAAATATGCTCAATTACCCAGAGAAAAAGATTAACAGAGAACTTCGGCAGAGATGATTCAACATCTGAAATTTAAATCACTGTATAATATTAGCAGAAGATCAGAAAAGTCATCACACAAGTCAATAATCTAACATATGGTAGCAGAACAATAACCTCAAAGTTGTTCACATCAGGATCTCCAGAACTGGTGAGAATGTTTCCTTACTTTGGGAAAGAGACTTTTCAGATGTGATAAATGAAAGATCCTGAGATTGGGAGATTTTTCTGTATTACCTGGATGAGACCCAGGTCATCAAGAGTCTTTAAAGAGGAAGCAGTCTCTAATGGCCTTCTTTGTCCATTCTGATTAACTTTATCTGATATGATGATAGAAACCCCTACTTGTTTACAAGATCCATGTGAATGATATGTTTTTCCCCCATTTTTTCACATTCAGTCTCTTTCCCTATGAGATAAGTCTCTTGGAAACAGCATTTTATTGGGTCTTGTTTTATAATCTCATCTGCCTGACTAGGTCTTTCGAGTGATGAATTTAGGCCAATTACATTCAATGTTATTATTTTATTCCCTGTGATTTTGATTTATTTCTACTTTTTAATTTGAGTTAGTTTCTTCTTTGATTATTCTTCTAGGGTAGTACCTTCCTTTGCTCATTTTCACTTTTAGTTTTTATTTCTTTTTCATGACATATCTTATTGAGTATGTTTTGCAGTACAGACTTGCTAGCTGTGTGCTTGGTGTAGTATTCTTGGTTGGCATCCATGTCCTTTCAGAGCATGGTACACGTCATTCCAACACCTCCTAGTTATAAGGGTCTGAGTTGAGAAATCATCTCTGGATTGATTTCCCTCCAAATGTGACTTGTCATTTTTCAAGGGTTAAATTAGGGGGAGGTTGGAAGATGCCCAACTGCTAGTTTGAAGTTAGAGAAAAAGGACAGAGCTGAAGCCCAGAACCTAGAGAAGACTAAGTAATGGACAACCTGTTAGATCATTTGAAAGACATGTGTCCTTGCCAACATGTTCATAATGGAGCTATGAACCATAACAGACCTCGAATCTCCAGAGATATAGAGAGACAGTATAAGACCTGAAGGTAAATAAAATGTCAGCTATGGGAAGACTGAAGGAAAACAGTTACATTTATTGGGAAAAGCAAGAGGAAAGGCCCTAAACCAAGAAGAAGCTGATATACCTGAGGAACTTAACTAAACATACTGACTCAGTACTAGTGTGTAGATTTGAGCAATGAGGCCACAGCTTGGCAGAGATCAGCACCTGAGAACCTTGCAGATCAGACAAAAGCAGGTAGATTTTTTCTAAGGTGAGTCCTACTTAGAGGTCTTTTAAACAGGAGAGTGACTTGACATATTATGTACTGAAAAAAACAGGTACCAGAAAATAAATTTGAGAAAAGCAGTAATGAAATATTTTAAATGGGAAGAAACTGCAATCGATGAATCAAAAATATAATGATGTTTTGACTTCTCAGTGAGTGTGGAGCATGTAGACTGATTTAGTGAGATTCTGGAAACTCAATTTAATAGGACTTACTTAAGAAATGGATGTGGAGTTTTAAAGAAGGGCGAAAACAAGGACAAATTTTAAGCGTTCTGGCTTGAAAGACCAATGGTGTTTTAAAGATGTTTAGTAGCAAATGTAACTTTGTTAATAAACAACTTAGTTGGTAGTTGCTAGATCCATATTATTCCACAGCAACATACTGCAAAATTGCCCCCACTTGGCCACAGGTTTTCTTGATTGAAAATATAAGGGAGTGATCAGATTCATCTCAGCTTTGTGATTCTTGACAATATTTAAGACTTGTAATCTATTTCTTTGTGTACATGTGAGAGAAACATGAAGTAGATCAATATATGTCCAATTTAAATATTCCAGTTATGCCTACCCAAGAAATTACACACACACACACACACACACACACACACACACGGATAAATTAGAAAGTACATGGATTTTTGTATCCATTTGTGTGTCTTGGCACCAGCATGTCCCCCTATGTATCAATTAAAAATCATTAAGTCATTCTGAAACTCAAGATTTTCATAGGTAAAATGGCTAAGGAGGCTGAGGCAGGATGATCGTGGGTTCTAAGCCAGACTCAGCAAAAGTGAGACACTGGGCAACTCAATGAGACCCTGTCGCTAAATAAAATACAAAATAAGACAGGGGATGTGGCTCAGTGGTCGAGTGCCCCTGAGTTCATTCCCCAGTACCCCAAAACAAACAAACAAAAGTCCTTGCATTATTATAAGTATATAAATCAGATGACCTTGGCCCATTTGTGAAATTAATAATTGGAAATGTTTGTTGTTTTATGCAGTAGTCTTTCATCATTGTAACATTTAAAAGCAAATAGATATGCCTAAAATAAATTAATAATTTCCTTTTTTCACCCTCAAATAGAACCACAATTGCAATTTGACTTGTTAACTTTCAAACATTTAACATTTCATATAAAATTTTTATAGATATTTTGTTTATATTATATAAAAATTATATTACAACATATACACTTATGTGTACATATAATGCATACACATTCTATATTCTACTTTGGGACCTAGCACTATATATTTTAGCTATCCTTCAAAAGCAATACATATATCAAACTCATTTTTGTTAATAGTTACATAATAACAATGTTATATATACACCAAAATATCAATAAATATATCATTTAATCATTCCAGTTTTGAGGAAAATTCAGATTATTCCAAGTCTTTGTTATTCAGGACAAATCATATAATAATTTTATCAAATTTTATAAAATGTATTATACTAAATATTTTGAAATATATTTTAATAATAGTAATTTTATTCATGTTTGGTAAATGCACAGAAATGGAAGAGATGGGCCAAATGCTATACATATTTTAAATTATTTAAATGCTTAAATTAAAAAGTTAAACTAACCCGTAAGTATGTAAATACTAAATCATTTTCCCCAAAATGTACATTTTTCTTTACAGTTTCTAAGTTCTTAATATGAACTAATAAATCTCATTTAAATTTTTCTGTTTTCTAAATATCTACTTTTTTATGTTTTTCACTCATCATAAAATTATTTCTGTGTGCAACATGTATTAACACATGATTGATTTTTTTGCCAATATAAATGACATTTAGCATAGGTTTTGAATAATGGAGAAATGCCCCATAAACCATATTAAATTTCTATATGGACTTCAATCAGTTTCTCCATCTAATTTTCCTCTGTGGATAACTACGTCTATTCCCATGCCAACTCAGTGATGTCATGATTATATTAGCTTCTCACCAAGTTTTGAAATCTGCTAGGCCACTTTTCCACTCTCACTATCAATACCTTGGAAATGTTTACATTTTCATTTACTCTGAACTTTAAGATAATTTATTGATTTGAGTCATACTTTTTATTTCTATTGGAATTCACTGTATGGAGGAATTATAATTTATCTGTCCATAATTAACTGTAATATTTATATGTGATTTATTGATAATTAAAAAATGTGTACATCTAAATTCTTATTTGACGGCAAATCAAGCAATAGGAAAAAAGCATTTTGTACCAAAGGTCTTTAAGAAACAAGTATAAGCCAAGAAACAAACTTTTGAAAGGAATAGAAATAACTTAAAGAACACACTAGTTAGAAGGAAGCATAGCTATAGTTTATTAAATGCTTGTTTGGCCATTTAGGTTTCAGAGATTATTTCCTGATTCTTGGAAGAATAATTAAGGTACCTATTACCAAGGAAGACTGACTAGAAATATCTGTAGTTCAGGAAACGTATGCTTCAGGAAAGAAGAGATCAGATCTCATCCAGTAATTCTCTTGCTTTGAAATGGCTGTGTAGGACCACATGGATAGCTCACTTCAGAAGAGGGCCTCAGTTTACCTTCTCATGAAAATCCTTTCCCAGTAGTGATGACAGAATAATTATATTCCAAACACTTAGAGAAGAAAGTGTTCTTTATCAGTTACACATTCCTGGCCAATATGGAAAAGTCATGTATGGGGAAATCTGTAAAATTTTACCTATCTACTGAAAACCAAACATTAAAAAAAAAAATCTGACCAAGTCACATAAAGAAAGCCTAATTACCCAAAAATAGTTTATGTGATAAGGCTTAAAAATACTGAAAAAGATTTCTAAGAAAGTCTCTGAAATCAGTTTCAGGTAGAAGAGAGAGAGATTTTGTCTGAAGGTGTGGAGGTAAAAATAAGGACATTTCAAACAATGCTACTACAACAAAAAACTTCTTTTGATCTGCTGCCTTTATTATTTGTTTTCATCCATCCTATGGTCTTTTCTTGTGATCTAATATACTGTGTAATACCAAATCTCGGATATTCCATCTTTTTAACTGCTTCTACCAATATTTCTAACTCTGAAATGTCTGATCTATTACTGGTTTTGACACTCTTGAAGTGTAAATGATTTATGCAAAATTCTGGAGTATTCAGATTTTGTTTGAATTATCAGTGTTTACTTGCAAACAGAAAAAAAAAAAACAAACATGAGAGGGAATATTTATACAACTAGCTTAAATTCAAAGGTGCATACACATGACTTTGAACTTTGCCACTTTTAAGCCCAGAGGAACATTAAATGATTGACATACTAAACATTTTATTGTCTTGAAAATCTACCTAATATAAAGTACATAGATTATAGCAGTATACAATTTTAATTGGGTCACATCCCCAGGAAGTTTGCTATTTAAAAATGCTTGAAGAAATATAGATGGAAAAATAATTTGAAGGATAAAAATCTAAGGTTTCATTTTGAAAATGAGGGTGGACTACCATTATATTTCATCATCATTCCCTGAGACACTGGACAATAGATGTCTGGCTGGGTGGATGTTACTTCCTTCCTGCTTCCAATGTGGATCTCTGAAAGCTAAATATGTGGGGGGAAATTAGAATACTCACAGTAGCACCTAACTATTGAAGTAGCATGTCATTATTTCTTAAAAATAAATAATACACAAGTATACAATGTTTAGTCAACAAAAGTAACAATCAGAAATGAGTCCCACTGTTAAAAGCCCCAGGAGTAAGAGAAATGCTGAGACCTCTTGCACCATGCCCACCATACTGTCTACCTGTCTCCTACAATTACCTGGTTTTTCACTTCTTTGGGGGCTGCTTATTCCTGACTCTCATAATTGGTTCCATCACTGTGTTTAGCCAAACAGTGTTAACCTCCCTAAGGTTTAGAATCTTGTCTCACTTTTATAGAGCACTAACCTTGCTTTACCCACCTGGCCAAACTACTCCCCGCCCCCCAGTTCTCTGAACTCTGTCATTGGCAGATCCACCTGTTCCAGGCACTCCAATTGGTAACTTGGTTTATATTTCTTCCTACTCTACCTCATCTTCCATCAGGGGATAAAGACAGGCAGTGAAAAGAAGAGTCACTAGCATGGATTTAAAGAAGATGAATTTTACAACTGACATGAATACAACCTCATGGAATTTTCATAATGTAATGTCATAAAATATACAACATATAGCAAGGTAAATGTGTTAGCTTTCCTCTTTGGACAGGAATTTTGTGATCAAAGTAACTGATAAGAACAACTTAGAGGAGGAAAAGTTAATTTTGGCTCCTGGTTTCAGAGGTTTAGTCCATGCTTGGCAAATGCTAATAGCCTTATATAAGGCAGAGCATCATTGCAGAATGTGCAGTGGAAGAAAACTATTCAGTCCCTAGCTGCCAGGAAAGCAGAGAGAGCACAAGGAGCGAGGGAAAAGAGCAACCCTCAGCGACCTACTTCCTCCAGCCATGTCCAAGCAGTCTAGAGTTACCACCTGATAATCCATTGAAATTATTCATTCATCAAATGGATTAATCCCTTGAAGAGTTTACAACTCCCCAAATCAAATTATTTCACCTTTCATTATTCCTACATTGTCTAAAGTGAGCTTTTTGTGGGGACACCACACATTCAAACTGTAATAGTAAATATTATTTTTGGTAAAGAAAGACATAGCAAATGTTACCATGTGCAAATTAGGTTTTTGCCTTCAACAAATATTGAACATATAAATGTATTAACAAATAATAGTATGTAATATTAGTGATATTATATAATTTATCATTCAATATCCTCCACGATATCTTTATGTTCTATCTCTAGGAAGTCTTTCACTAAAATAATTTGGTGAAAGCAATCTGATGCATTTGTCTGCATTCCAACAAAATATTTTAAGAATAAGTATTTTTATGGGACTTCATGCCCACAACTGATTTCTCAAAAAGATGCCATGCAATTTATAATAACTGTGTTGTATACTATTGTCTTAAATGCTATTTACATCATTTTGATGGTTCTGAAATATTACAAACAGTAAGTCCATTTTCCTTTCCTAAATTTTTCTTACTCAAAATGGTTGCTTCAGTTTTTTAATGTGTACTTTTAATATAAAATTCTATGTTGAATTTTTGATGAAGATTTCACTATCTTTATTAATGAAGATTTTATTTGATTAGAAGTAATCTTGTTTTACAAAGCATCATATTATCAAATTAAATAAAAATAACCCTTTATTGTTTTTGGATTGTAATTTTGATAATACAAATTTCGTCATTCATTCATATAAGTTTTTTATCTAAAGTTTAATTTATCTTGTTAAATTTTCGTTTTACAAAATCTCTGACTCTTGGCTGAGATCAATGTGCTTGATTTCAGAAATTCCTATTCAGTATATAGGAAATTTTTAATGAAATGAAGTTTTTTTTTTAATTTATATAAGACAGCGGAATGCATTACAATTCTTATTACACATATAGAGCACAGTTTTCATATCTCTGGTTGTATACAAAGTATATTCACACCAATCCGTGTCTTCACACATGAACTTTGTATAATAATGATCATCACTTTCCACCATCATTTCTAACCCAATCCCCTTCCCTTCCCCTCCAACCCCTCAGCTCTATCTAGAGTTCATCTATTCCTCCTATACTCCTGCTCCCTATCCCAATATGAATCAGCCTCCTTATATCAAAGAAAACATTTGACATTTGGGTTTTGGGATTGGCTAACTTCACTTAGCATTATCTTCTCTAACTCTATCCATTTACCTGCAAATACTATGATTTTTATTCTCTTTTATTGCTGAGTAATATTCCATTGTGTATATATGCCACATTTTTTATCCATTCATCTATTGAAGGACATCTAGTTTACTTCCACAGTTTAGCTATTGTGAATTGTGCTGCTGTAAACATTGATGTGGCTGTATCCCTGTATTATGCTGTTTTTAAGTCCTTTGGGTATAGACGGAGGAGAGGGTCAAATGGTGGTTCCATTCCCAATTTTCCAAGAAATCTCCATATTGCTTTTCATATTGGCTGCACCAATTTGCAGTCCCACTAGTAGCAAATTTCCCTACATTCTCGCCAACACTTATTGTTTTTATCTTCATAATAGCTGCCTTTCTGACTGGAGTGAGATAAAATCTTAGGTTTTGATTCACATTTATCTAATTGCTAGAGATGATGAACATTTTTTCAAATATTTGTTGATTGATTGTATATCATCTTCTGTTCGGGTCCTTGGCCCATTTATTGATTGGGATATTTGTTTTTTTGGTGCTTAGCTTTTTGAGTTCTTTTTATACCCTAGAGATTAATGCTCTATCTGATGTGTGAGGGGTAAAGATTTGCTCCCAAGATGTAGGCTTTCTGTTCATCTCATGGATTGTTTCTTTTGCTGAGAAGAAACATTTTAGTTTGATTCCATCCCATTTATTGATTCTTGATTTTAATTCTTGCACCACAGGAGTCTTATTAAGGAAGTTGGGGCCTAATCCCACATGATGGAGATTAGGGTCTACTTTTTCTTCTATTAGATGCAAGGTCTCTGGTTTTATTCCTAAGTCCTTGATCCACTTTGAGTTGAGTTTTGTGCATGGTGAGAGATAGGGGTTTAATTTCATTTTGTTGCATATGGATTTCCAGTTTTCCCAGCACCATTTGTTGAAGATGCTATCTTTTCTCCAAGGTATGTTTTTGGCAACTTTGTCTAACATAAGATAATTGTAATTTTGTGGGTTAGTTTCTGTGTCCTTTATTCTGTACCATTGGTCTACCAGTCTGTTTTGGTGCCAATAGAATGCTATTTTTGTTACTATTGCTTGGTAGTATAAAGTCTGGTAGAGTGATGCCACCTGCTTCACTCTGCCGGCTAGGGATTGCTTTAGCTATTCTGGGTCTCTTATTTTTCCAGATGAATTTCATGATTGATTTTTGTATTTCTATGAGAAGTGTCATTGGGATTTTGATTGGAATTGCATTAAATCTGTTTATTGCTTTTGGAAGTATGGTCATTTTAATAATATTAATTCTGTGTATCTAAGAGCAAGGTAGATTTTTCCATCTTCTAAGGTCTTCTTTGATTTCTTTCTTTAAGGTTCTGTAATTTTCATTATCTAGATCTTTCACCTTTTTTTGTTAAGTTGATTCTGAGGTTTTTTTTTTTTTTTTGAGGCTATTGTAAATGAGGTAGTTTTCCTTGCTTCCATTTTGGAGGATTTATCACTGATATACTGAAATGCCTTTGATTTTGGTGTGTTGATTTTATACCCTACTACTTTGATGAATTCATTTACTAGTTCTAGAAGTTTTCTTCTATTAGATGCAAGGAACTTTTAGGGTCTTCCAGGTATAAAATCATATCATCAGCAAATAGTACCAATTTGAGTTCTTCTTTTCCTATGTGTATCTCTTTAATTTCTTTCATCTAATTGCTCTGGCCAGTGTTTCAAGAACTATGTTAAATAGAAGTGGTGAAAGAGGGCATCCCTTTCTTGTTCCAGTTTTTAGAGGGAATGCCTTCAATTTTTCTCCATTTAGAATGATGTTGGCCTGGGACTTAGCATAGATAGCCTTTATGATGTTGAGTTATATTCCTGTTACCCCCACGTTTTTCTAGTATTTTGAACATAAAGGGGGGCTATTTTATGTCAAATGCTTTTTTCTGCATCTATTGAGGTGATCATATGATTCTTAACTTTAAGTCTATTGATGTGATGAATTACATTTATTGATTTCCATATGTTGAACCAACCTTGCATTCCTGGGATGAATCCCACTTGATCTTAGTGCACGATCTTTTTGATATGTTTTTGTATTCAATTTGCCAAAATTTTATTGAGAATTTTTGCATCTACTTTTATTAGAGATATTGGTCTGAAGTTTTCTTTTTTTGATGTGTCTTTGTCTGGTTTTGAAATCAGAGTGATATTGGTCTCATAGAATGAGTTTGGAAATGCTGCCTCTTTTTCTATTTTCTAAAGTAAATTTAAGAGTATTGATATTAGTTCTTCTTTAAAGGTGTTGTAGAACTCAGCTGTGTATCTGTTAGGTCTTTGGCTTTTCTTGGTTGGTAGACTTTTGATGGCGTCTGCTGTTTCATCACTTGAAATGATCTGTTTAAATTGTGTATATCATCCTGATTCAATTTGGGCAAATTATATGACTCTAAAAATTTGTCGATGCTTTTGATATTTTCTATTTTATTGGAGTACAAGTTTTCAAAATAATTTCTAATTATCTTCTGTATTTCTGTAGTGTCTGTCATGATATTTCCTTTTTCATCATGTATGTTAGTGATTTGAGTTTTCTCTCTCCTTCTCTTTGTTAGCATGGCAAGGGTCTGTCAATTTTATTCATTTTTTCAAAGAACAAACTTTTTGTTCTGTCAATTTTTTCAATTGTTTTTTTCTGTTTCAATATCATTGGTTTCAGATCTGATTTTAATTATTTCTTTTCTTCTGTTGCTTTTGGTGTTGATTTGTTTTTCTTTTGCTAGGGCTTTGAGATGTAATGTTAAGTCATTTATTTGTTGACTTTTTCTTCTTTTAAAGAATAAACTCCATGCAATGAACTTTTCTCTTAGAACTGATTTCATAGTGTCCCAGAGATTTTGATATGTTGTATCTGTGTTCTCATTTACCTCCAAAAATTTTTTAATCTCCTCATTAATGCCTTCTGCAACCCATTGTTCATTCAGTAGCATATTATTTAGTTTTCAGTTGTTGTAGTGGATTTTGTTTCTTATTTTATCATTGATTTCTAATTTCATTCCATTATGATCTGATAGAATGCAGAGTAGTATCTCTACTTTTTTATGTTTGCTAAGTTTGCTTTGTGGTATAGTGTATAGTCTATTTTAAAGAAGGATCCATAGGCTGCTGAGAAAAAAGTGTATTCTCTTGTTGAAGGATGAAATATTCTATATATGTCAATTAAGTCTAAACTATTGATTGTATTATTGAGTTCTATAGTTTCTTTTTTTCAGCTTTTGTTTGGAAGATCTATTTAGTGATGAAAGAGGTGTGTTAAAGTCACCAAAAATTATTGTGTGGTGGTCTATTTGACTCTTGAACTTGAGAAGAGTTTGTTTGATGAGTATAGATGCTCCATTGTTTGGGGGCATATATATTTATAATTGTTAGGTCTTGTTGATGTATGGTTCCCTTGAGCAGTATGTAGTGTCCTTCTTTATCCTTTTTGATTGACTTTAATTTGAAGTCTGCTCTATTTGATATGAGTATAGAAACCCCTGCTTGCTTCCGCAGTCCATGTGATTGGTATGATGTTTCCAAATGCTTCACCTTCAGTCTGTGGACATCTTTTTCTATGAGGTGAGTCTCTTGGACTAATATATTGTTGTTGTTGTTGTTTTGGTCCAATCTTCTAGTATATGTCTTTTGATTGGTGAGTTTAGACCATTAATATTCAGGGTTATTATTGGGACACAATTTGTATTCCCATCTATTTTTGTTTATTTTTGGTATTTAATGTGACTTGGTTTTTCCTCTAATTAGATTTTCCTTTAGTGTAATCCCTCTGCTGATTTTAATCATTGTTTTTAATTTCCTCTTCTTGGAATATTTTGCTGACATTCTATAGTGCAGGCTTTCTAAATGTAAATTCTTTTAACTTTTTTTTATCATGGAAGATTTTTATTTCATCATCAATTCTAAAGCTCAGTTTTTCTGGATATAAGATTCTTGATTGGCATCCATTTTCTTTCAGAGCTTGGTATGTGTTGTTCCATGATCTCCTGGCCTTGAGGGTCTGGGTTGAAAAATCTGCTGATATATGAATTAGTCTTCCACTATATGTGATCTGATTCCTGTCTCTTGAGGCCTTTAAGATTCTATCCTTATTCTGTATGCTAGGCATTTTCATTATAATGTGCCTTGGTGTATATCTGTTGTAATTTTGTACATTTGGTGTTCTGTAAGCCTCTTGTATTGGTTTTCCAATTCATCTTCGTGCTTGGGAAATTTTCTGATATTATCTCATTGAAGAGATTGTGCATTCCTTTGTTTTGAATCTCTGTGCCTTCCTCTATCCTAATAACACTTAGCTGTGGTCTTTTGATGCTGTCCCATAATTCTTGTATGTTCTGTTCATGGTTTCTAACTATCTTCACTGTGTGATCAACTTTATTTTCCACATTGTATACTTTGTCTTCATTATCTGAGGTTCTTCCTTCCAAGTGATCTAGTGTTGGTTATGCTTTCTATTGATTTTTTTATTTGATTTATTGTATCCTTCATTTCAAGGATCTCTGACTGTTATTTTTTTTTTCAGAATCTGTATCTCTCTCTTGAAGTAATATTTGCTACCTGTATTTGCTCTCTTATCTCATTGTTGGAGTGATCAATTTTTGCCTGCATTTGCTCATTTAGGTAATTCTTTAATTCACAGATCATTTTAATTATGAACCTTCTCAACTCCTTCTCTGACATTTCATCAACTTCGCTGTCAGTGAGTTCTGTTATAATAGTGTCCTGGTTTGTTTGGGGCACTTTTCTCCCTTGTTTTTTTCATGTTGTCTATGTGTTTTCCTTTCTTGCAGTGTGGTTCTGAGATATTAGAGTTTCTTCCTTATATTCTTGTAATGCACATGCAGATTGTCTGTACCTCACCTTGATGTAGGGATTCCAGTCCCTGCTGGTGTCCCTCAATAAATGCTACTGCATCCTGGATCTGGGACCTGTGTAAGTTGGAATGGGTGGATCTGGGCCTCTGGGCTTGACCTCTTGCGGTAGTCTGCTGGTTGGAAGGGGCAGTCCTGTGCTAGAGGATAGGCTCTGGTGGTGTCTGCCCCACTGGGGGAGGGGTGGGCTGGGCCTACTAAAAGCCTGGGTCCCTCATGGACTGGTGTGGGTAGTTAGGGTGGGATCTTGTCTCCTGAGCTGAAATGAAGTTTTGAAAGAATAAAACTTTGGGAGATTAGGAAGGTCCAGAGAAAATACGATATGTTAAACAACAATATTATCCAGTGTTTTAATAAGAAAAAAGCAGACTCTTCTCTCATTAGAAAAGATATTTATTCTAAGGATATGCTAAAAGTTGTGTGTTCTCCTGATTTCCAAGAGGAAAGCAATTGACTACGTCTGATTGGATGTAGAAATCAAGAATAATATAATGACAAGAATTCATTATTTTAGAAAACAACAACAAAAAACCTCTGAGCACATTCACTGAGCTCTTGTTCTGCAGAAGTGAACTGAACTGTCCAGATGGAGGGCTGGACTGAACACCAAACAAAAGACGCTGATGCTTGGTGATGACAGTACATGGGTGGTATCAAACATGATGATGTAGAAAGAGCCCCTCTTTCCCAGTGTGCTGGTCCTGCCCTCTCCTCCAACTGCACTAGCCTCATGTTTGACAGTGGGTGAATACTTTATCCCAAGAAGCAGGGCCAAACATTTGACGTGAATAAGCCCATGGCCATTACCTCACTTTAGTATCCATGATTGACTTGTTTGTATTTTCTATTTCTTGCCCTATATGAAAATGTTCATTAAAAACAGTTGGAGGGCTGGGTTTGTGGCTCAGAGGTAGAGTGCTTGTCTAGCATGTGTGAGGCACTGGGTTCGATTCTCAGCACCACATACAAGTAAGTGAATGAAATAAAGGTTCATCAATATCTAATAAAATAAAATTAAAAAAAAAAAAACAATTGGAACTTTGAATGGGTTATTAGGTTCCAAGGGAAGGGAATTGAGAATTCCTTCCCTGGGCATTTTCACAGGTAAAAATTGTAAAAGTACATTTCTTTCAGTTTTTTTTTAAATAGGACCTTTTAGAGAAAATTAAACTTTGAGAATGATTGTCTTATTTGTGCTTTGGAGTTGTGGACCATCTCTAAAATTTTTCACAGACGTTACATTGACAGAATCTGTCAGGCATTAGATGAGCTATGGTTTTTATTCAGTTTCGATTCATTACATTTTTTGTATGTGTGGCTAATGTTGCAGATTATTCTTGTCTTTTGTATTGACTACAATCTTCTAATTTGTGGTGAAATAATTTACTATAATGCATTTGGGCTATATTATATCTGCTTAGAGAAAGCTGTGGTAAGAACTTAATGATTGATATCATAAGAAGAATGGCAAACAAACTCAGAAATAAGCTCTCTGAATACATGTGCATCTGTGCTCCTGAAAAACCTTCATCCATTTACTCAACATGCTTTATTTAGCACATATTTTCTTTTCTGTAGATGTAACGGGGAATACAGAGCAAGTCCATTTCTCAAGAGACTGTAAAGTGGAAAGAGTCGAGACTACCTATTTTCACTTCTCTATAAAAATTTTAACTCAAAAATAAAAAAAAAATGTTTAAATAGCATTTACGTTATCATATAATTTATACAATACATAGATATAAGAACAGTAATACAAGACTTCATACCAAAAAATCATGAGTTGTTATTTAGTAAAAATATTTAAATAATAGGAGAGAATTGTAATATGTTCATGGATTGGAAAATATATATTGTAAGACTTAAGTTCTTCTCAAGTTTACCTATAGAATCATTGCATGCTATATCAAGATCTCTGCATTTACCCAAATTCCCAGTCATTCCACTCTTGGATATATGTTCCAGAAACACCTGTGAGTTGTCTTCAGGGAAAGAGTATCAAGATATTTATAACAACAATATTTGGGATAGTACAGATTCGGAGTAACTTAGGTGCCCACTACAAAGGGAATTAATATGTGAAAATGGGTGGATGAATTCTTTAGAAAAAGTATGAATCATTGGGGAATAATGAATCTGAAGTATACTCAACAACAAGAATAGATCTTAAATTCAAATGTTGGGAGAAAAATTAGCAGAATGAATACTATAGATGAATCCACAGCATGATGAAATTTATGTATTTCTAAGGAGTATACAGAAAACCACCATACATTTCTGAAAATTATATGCATATCCTAGGGTATATAGAGATACACTAGAGTGTGAACATTTGAGAAATGAGAATAGGAATGGGTTCATTATGAAGTTGGCAATAAATTGAGATAAAACAAGAAAAGAATTTTGCACATAATGAGGGTAATCATGTGCCATGAAAAGAAAAATAAGTTCTATTTATGGTATACCATTCTCTTAAACTCTGATCATCGTATAAGTATATGTAAATAAATATAAGTTTTGAATAGATGTAGGATATCATGGATGAAGTCCACTGCTCCTGAGAACTTGAAATACATTAGAGGGGAAAAAATGTTTGTTGGATTTGGCAAATGGTTCTTTAATGATCTCAGCATGAATTTCAATTGAACAGCACAAATATTGCTGTTCAATTCTGTATATCTGTCCTCTGGACCCCCAATTACATCTGCTCCATATGAAGAGTATATTCACCCCATCTCAACATCCCCAGATATTTGAATCCATTATGGTATGAACAGTAAATTCAAATCTCATCTAGATATCAATCATCAGCTCAAAATTCTCAAACCTCATATTCTGAACTCATCTCAATTAGGTTTGGGGGAGATTCTGAGTAGGATCCATCCTGGGGCAAAATCATTCTCCATTTCCAGACTTCCAAGTAATCAGTTTTCAAAATGTCACAGTGGGAAAAACAGGATAGACATTCCCATTTTAAAAGGAAAAAAAATGGAAAGGATACGGAGTGGTTAAGCAAGTTCAAAATCTAACAGGGAAAATTCTGTAAGGTTTCAAGTCGTAATAGTCTTCTGTAGCTCAAGGCTCTGCCTTCTGGGCCCATGACTGCTCTGTCCTCTGGGTTTTTGCCCATCTCTGTATCACCACCTCTGTGCTCTGCCCCATACCACCAACCTTGGCCTCAGCCTTCCTTCCACATCTGCCTTGACAGCCCATATGGCTTCTGCTTATAGTAATTCCATCATTGGGGATTTTTTTTTTTTTTAAGAATAGCATACATACCATGAATCTCTCTTGTTCCATTTTCTGCTTGAAAAATCCCAGGAAGCTGAAAGCCTGTCTCAATTTCAACCAGTCTTAGCCCCTTCACTTGAAGCTATTAGAGATACTCTTTTTTATTTTTTTTATTGGTGCATTATAATTATACACACTAGCAGGATTCATTGTAATATATCTGTATGTGCACACTACGCAAATCGGTCTATTTCATTCCCCAGTACCTTCCTTTTCCCTCTCCTCCTCTCACCCCCAGATCCTCTGTTCTACTAGTCTCTATTCTATTTTCATGAGGTCCTTTATTTATTTATTTTTCTTTTTTGATGCTCGCAGTATTTTCTGCTGACACAGCATTCTCAAAAACCTTCTGAGTCGCCTCTGTGTATTGGAGATCCATGCCTTTAAGCAAGAAGGCTCATCACAGAACTTTCCTGGATCATCCTTCTCTATTCTGGACTTCCACTGAGATGGGTGAGTGGACAAGTGCATTCCATCCAAACCCTTCAGCAAATGCCTTCCAGCTGCACTCTTAGCCATGTCTCTAGAACATACTTTCCAAGTGAATAGCTTAATTTTAGCACCCTTTGCAATCTGGAGAGTAGAAGATCTGCCTATGTCACCCAGTGTGCTCTCTCCTTCTTCCCTGCACCTTCACAATCTCTCAACATCCTCTTCTTCATTTTCTCCCTTTTCTCTCCCATGTTGCTATAAATAGCAAGAAGGAAGCAGGTTGTGTTTTCATATTCCACATTTGGCTTGAATCTCCCCTGTTAAATTTTCAAGTTTATTGATTACAAGTTCTGCTTTACACACTATAGCAGAGAACAATTGACCCAAGTTTTCTTCTACTATGTAGAAAAGACCACCTTTCCTCTAGTTTCCAATATGTGTTCCTTGTTTTCTTATAAGACCTCCCCAGCAATATCTTTAAAATCAAAGTTTGTACCAATAAGCTGTTAACAATCTAGGCTTTCTCTACTGCGTGCGTAAAAATCTTGCAGCCTTCATGCATCATCCAATTCCAAAGTGACTTCCATATTTTTTTGATATTTATTACATCAACATGCCTCCTCCTTTTTAGAAGATCTGCATTATCTTCCACAGGCTGCTGTAACAAGTTACCATATAATTAATGAATTAAAAGAAAATACTTCTGGAGGGAAGAAGTTGAAATCAAGGTGTTGGCAGGGCCACGCTGCCTCTGAATATTTTAGGGAAGACTCTCTCCCTTACCTTCTTCAGCTTCTGGTCACTCCAGGAATGGTGTGACTTGGGATTGCTTCTCTAGTCATGCTGACTTCTACCTAGTGCGTTCCATTTTTTTTTCCTCTGTAAAGAACAAGTCATTGGATTCAAGGTCCACCCCATGCTAGGATGTTCATCTTAAAATCCTTCATTTACAGGGAAAGTTTCTCCATTCACAGATTTGAAGACATGGATATGGTCTGTGTTTATCAGTTGGACACATTTAATTGGGAGTCAGGGAGTCATAGTGAGGGCAAAGATAAACCCTTCTTCATGTCATGGCACATTTTGCAGCATATTTGCACCTGATAATTATTGCACAAATCAGAAACATATCTTTACAATTAATGGAAGTTTTTCTGGAAGTTTGTTCAATAACCATGTTAAGCCAATTTTTAAAAAATAAAAACAATATCAGTAGAACATCATGGTTTCACAGCATGAAAATATGAACCCAGATTGTTAGCAAGGACAATTGCTAACGATTGCTCTTGTTAGCAAAATTCTAATTACATGAAAAAGAAATGGGCATACATATGATGTGAAATATATGAATATAATTCAAAAAATGGCTCTAACTATTGGAAATTGCAGAAAAATATTGCTTTTTTATAAGCCTGTATTGGCATTAGCTCAATTCACCACCATGGTCAATTACATAGCCAAATACATTCTTGATGGGACTTGTGTAATAGGCCATCATTCTTTCAAGAACAAAATTGTTTCCTATTCCTCTGATTTGATAATCGGTAATAAACATGTAATATATCAATTTACAAAGTCAATTACATAATCAAGAAGAGTGCCAACAGCAATAACCAAAGTACTCTGTACTGTATTTACTTTCATATTCCCCACCTTCCCTAAGGCACCAGGCCTGGCATTTTTCCTACTTTCTCAATTTTCCTTGCATAATTTTCCACTTGGTGGACCGCCATTGTCAACAGCAACACTCTTCAACTTCTGGAGGCCTGATAAGAGCAGTTTAGGAGATGAGAACTGAGTTTAATTAAGTCCTGGTTGCTGAACGTAAATGTGAAAGTGCTTAATTATTCAACATTGGTGGTGATGAAAGTCACAGAAGAGGCTCCAGAAGAAACGCGTATCTCGTGATCTTTGAGATGCAAGCCTGAAAACTATCAATTTCCTCCTTACCTCCTTTAAATTAAAACAATGTTTTAGAGGAATGTTGATGAAAGTATGCATAACTAATAAAATACCTTGCTGAATAATTCCAGCTGCAGAAAAGATCCATTTAGAAGTAGATAATGTGGTATAATTATGTGTAAGATATGCTCCATGAAAATATCTACCAGCTTTGTGTCCATGTATATTTAAGGAAAATTTTTAAGTAAAAGCAAAATAGTGTTTTGAATTTGGCAACAAAAAGACGATTCCAATTTAAAATTAAATTTTGTTTTTTTCAAAACTCCTTTTCATTTTTCTAAATTTATTTTTTATTCTAATTTGTTATATATGGTAGCAGAATTCACTATAATTCATTTACACATATAGAGCACAGTTTTTCATATCTCTGGTTGTATATAAAGTATACTCACACCATTCGTGTCTTCATACATGTACTTTAGTTTTCTATATTCACTTAAATACAGATTACAAAATGTTTGGAGTTATTTCAATAAAAATAATGTAATTTTAATCACTATTGTGACTCCTAAAGTGTTTTTCTAGTAAACATGAGTTAACATTTATTTATAATATCAGCTACCAAGTTATTTGTTCAGTGTAAGCACAGATACATTGGGCCTGCATTATAGTTCTTAAATATGCATGCCGATATAGGAGAGAGAGAATTCTTTGGGTAAATTTCATGGTTTGCACAACGTCACATATGAATTCTTTGTTTCTTTAATTGATGATTTAGTTTTTCCTGACAATATTACTGGCAACATTTTGATAAGGTGGCATTTTAAGTTTTTCTGTAGAATAGCTAACCAGAAAAAGATTAAATTTTATACAGATGGGTCTATCCCCAGATGTGAATATAGGAAAAACTTAGTTTTGTCTCAGGGTATTTATTCACCATATAAATCTACTAGCACATTCTTATCTGTTATGTAAATAAGATGTGGAATTCCAATAGTGTATCAGTGTTCCATAGCAGATGGTACACTGAGATTTACCACACCATTACATTTAATGGGTTTGAATTCATTTGGATTTCTTGATGTTCTCTCTGTCCTTCTCATAGTGGCAATGTTGCCAATGTTCCTGATTATATATGATTTGAGAGAGTGCTTAAAGAAAAACTCCTTTATCCTAAAATATGAGTATTTTATGTCAAAGTTTAAAGTGTGTATGTATTGTATTTTTGAGAATTTATATGCCCTGAAAGAAAAGGCTAGTTAATGAATATTCAACAAAGTACATGCAGTCATTACACTCAAAGATATTTTATAAAATGGAAATACTCAATTAACTATTGTAGTGCTAGTCGGGAGTATTCATTTGAAAAACAAAAAGAAAGTTTTCACTTAGATAATCATGGATGAAGTTATATAAAAAAAGCTGAATATGAGAATACCTAGACTCAGGAAGGCATGCATCTTAGTCATAGCAAGCAAAGATACTCGTGACTATTTGTCAACAAATATTTATGTAATATTGGGCTCATTGATTGCTCTAGATTAATAAAAAAAATACTCCCTAGTTTTATGGAGGAAGGATCAGACCTCAGTGATAACTGGAAATGACAACATGAGCCATGTGGGTATTTTCGTTTGTGAAGCAGTTTTGATCGGATAGTCACAGGAATCACTGTGGATGAACACAGAATACAAAAAGAATAAGAAATTTAATGTTATAAATAAATCCTCTATTTCTAAATCAATTTTGTTCAAGGAATAGACGTAGCAGCAAAATCACCTACAAAATCTTGTTAAAATGGAGAAGCAGCCCAGATACTCTAAATCAAAAATCTATGATGAAACTTGCTCATTAAGACATTAAAAACAAGTAAACAACAAAACCGTAAATCTCTGATGATTATCACGCACATACAGATGGGTATGGCTATATATATATATATATATATATATATATATATATATATACTGTATATGTGTTTGCATGTATGTGTGTATACATATACTCACAGATCTGGCAAGTCAACCCTCACACTCAGTATCTAAAGTCGACTATCTGGGGTTTAAATTAGGCTCCTCACCTGCTAGTTCTGGACCACAGGCTCATGGTGACTTGCAGATCTCCCTGCCTCGGTTGCTTCTGCTCTCAATGGGGTTAGCATAACTACATCCCAGGATTGTTAGCCGAACTGAATGAGGCAATATATATAACACACTCAGTACCTGACACATGACATTCACTAATGAAATGAAACTTTCTAAAAAATTTAAAGATGGACATGTTTATTAGAATTGCGAGACACCAGGTTAATTTCCAAGACTTCTGTTAGAAAAAAAGAAACAGCACTCCCTAGGAAATAGCCAAGCACTGATTGTAGCATAAAATATTATTTCCTATTTGGAAACCAAAGTGCATTCAGATCTTTTTTGGTTTCTTCCTTGTTTCCACTTTCTGATCATTATTTTAAATACTGTCAGAATCAGTTTCAGGGGCAACTCTGAATTAAACATCCTCTCTGGTTTTCCCAGTCACACCCTATGTGCTTTCTAGTGACACTTATTCTCATGAATAGTAAGGATGTTTTTTTTTCCCCCCCACTGGTATAAAATGAGGCTTAAATACAGTATCTTGGTGCATATATGTGCATGCTATTTCCAGCAAATCACTTCAGTGATACAGCACAGCAGTCACCTTAAAGTGACACAACAGGCACGGTACTCGGGCACAGTTCATTTGTGGGATGCGGGGCTCATTTGGCATGAGTGCTGAAGTCACATTCATTTATAGGCACTTCAGAGGCAGTCTTACGCCCTTCCCTAATTACATCACCACTGCCGGCCTTGCCATGTGTTTATCCATTTTCAGGTCTTAGAAACCTTTTCCATTATTATCTGCAACTCCCTTAGATCTGCAGTCACGGATCACGATTTAGAAGAAGAAAACCGGAATACCCAAGACAGGTAGAACATGATTATGTTTCATTGGTCTCATACTTAGCTTTTCACCTAGTGATGATGAATTCCAGAATGAGCCAGAGTGTTTCATCCATCACGATGCCACCACCTCGCACCTGCACTAGTACCAAGGCCCTGGGTTTCACATGCTTCCCATCAGAATCAGCCGTCCAGGGCTTCTGTCGAGAGCACTATTTCTGGGCACCTCGTAATTGTACTTCCCGCATTATTCACACAAGCTTCCAGTAAGTCTAATTACTTCTCCAAATTGGCCTGAAAAGCATTTAGACAGTGGGGCTTTCCATTGGCCCTGAAGTCATTTGATCTCTTTATGACTTCCCTGAGCTAGCAGCAGCCATTTCAGATTGGCTCTGACTGTGAGACAGGCAATGGTGCATCTGTTTTCTGGTTTGTGTTTTAATGGGAAAAACACTTTCGAAGAAGGCAAACTTCATATCCTTACTTATGTAAGAGTTATGTGTAACCCTTTGAAATATGCAAATGAGTGTACCTCTCCGGTGGGAAAAAAAGTTTATCTGAACCTAATTTGGAAACTAGAAAATGTTCCCAGATCAATTTTAATAACATGAGGTTTTTTTTTTTTTTTTTTTTTTCCCATAGGTATGTCTGTGTGAGTGTGCAAAATAATAAGAATGCTGCCAATTTGGTTCAGGCTGAGTTATAATATCCTGAATATAAAATCTAACAATAATTTTGAAAGTTATAAATCATATGATTTAAGTAGTAATAAATAAAACTGAAATTTGTGCTGCATGATATGATTTTTGCCTTTTTTAAAACTTCCCAACATTTTTTTTTAATTAGCAAATCAGTATTTTAATATCTTTAGAAATTGAAATGTTTCTGGATTATAGCTAAAACTCTAAAAGTTACTTTATGCTACATTTTTATTTCAGGCAAAATTTAAAAACATTCTTAAGAAGTTGACAGTATAGTAGTTAATAAATCCTAAACATTTACAAATATATGAATGTAAAAATGTGAATGTTACCAGTTTCACCATTTTAGAAAATTTCAATTTATAAAATTTGTACAAAATATTTAAATGGGGGTTAACAGTATCTACTGTTTAACCATATTCTAATTGGGATTTTTATAATAATTCCAAAACTTCCTTTGATACTTTTAAATTATTCCTGAACCAATTATAAAGAATACATCAATTTGATTGTTGAATAAAATTATTTTCCTTGTCTATTTATGAGATTTACTGATAGTATAAAAATGGTAATTTAGATTTTATATTATTTGAGTAAGATTTACATGAGATCTGGGATTGAATCTTCATTTATTTATATAACATTTGAAGTCTGATAGATACCTTAAGTATCAATGATTCAGTGAATAAATGTCTGTGTGTTTTTATGAAAGTGCTAAAGAGTTCAGCATTTTTAATATTGCAAAGTTTATGTGTTATGGTACAGATATGAGGAGTCCCCCAAAAGCTCATGTGTGAGACAATACAATAAAGTTTAGAGGTGAAATTATGGGTTATGAGAGCCTTAACCCAATTTGTGAATTAATCCCTTGACAGGGAATAACTGGGTGGTGACTGCAGGCAGGTGGGGTGTGGCTGGAGGAGGTGGATCACTGGAGGGCATTCCTTTGGGGTATATATTATGTACGTTGTGAGTGCAGACTCTCTCTTTCTACTTCCTGATGTGATTTCTTGAGCTGCTTTCCTCTGCAGTGCTCTTCTACCATGATCTGCTTTACCCCAGGCCCTGAGGAATGGAGCCCACCATCTAGGGACTGAGACCTCAGAAACTGTGAGGCCCCAGATAAATGTTTCCTCCTCCAAAATTGCTCTGGTCAGGTATTTCAGTCACAGGAAAAAAAAAACTGACTAACACATTATGATAAACATCAAAATATCTCATATAATACCAATTATAACTCAGTGTCAGCATAAAAGATTTCTGAAATATTTTATGAAATTTATCATTTTCTCTATATTTATGATTGAAGAAGCAAAATCTTTCATTTAATACATTTCTCCATATTTGCATTCAAATGCAAAATTGTGTCAGTAATGTTTTATTTGTTTAACAAGTAGTCATTTAGCTCATACCATATTCCAGGCAATTTAATAAGATACTATTACTACAATAATAAACATCTATATAGGTCTTATTCCTATCCTCATAGAAGTTATAAAGGAGTCAGGAAAGAAAGTAAGAAATTCCAAAAATCTAAATAGAACCTGGATGGTGTGCTCTGAAGAGAAGTTACAGTAATCGATAATAGAGTTCAATGGCTCTAAAAAATTTTTCCTCAAGAAATTATATTCTTGGGGCTGGAGCTGGGGCTCAGTGGTAAAGCGCTTGCCTTGTATGTGTGAGGCATTGGGTTCGATCCTGAGCACCACATAAAAATAAATAAATAAAGACATTGTGCTCACCTACAACCAAAAACATTATTTAAAAAAAATAGAAAATTATATTCTTGCTCTATTCTGAACTATGAGCCATACAGCATCAGTAACAGTGAAGGAAATCATTTGAAGCTCCAAAGCCCTGAGGTCAAAAGTATGAGGGAAGCAGTTAATGGAGATCATTGCAGAGAGAAAAGGGAGAAAGTATGAGATGAGACTGATGTTAGGTGAGGTGACATCATAGAGCAGTAGGTTTTTTAAAAGCACTCTAGTTGCTCCGTGCAGAATGAACGAGTGGCAGACAAAAGCATATTCAGGAATGATAGCTGGTATACTACTACTGCAATTGTCCAGGCAGAAAGGGATTATGATATAGAAGTAGCAGCCCAGGGAAGGCAGTGGAAATAGAGAAGTGCACAGAACTAGAAGCTTGGGAGAAAGAATGCAATTTGGTAGAGTGGGATGTGAAGTGTGAGAAAAATCCATGTCAAGGATGATCTACGCATTTCTGGATGTTTATTTAATTGTATAGTGCTGATCACTCCTTAAAATACAGAGATCAAGAGTAGGTCCCCTACAGGGAGGGCTAAATTATTTCAGTCATGAGCAAAGTAAATTTAAGACTTTTAAAAAATATCCACATAGAGATGTCGAGGAAAAAAAATGAAAATGAAAATTAGAGGTAAAACCCAGGATTGTATTTTAATACCACCAATCAAGAGACAGTATTGAAATCAAGGAACTGAATGGTATTCCATATGTTAGAGTACACTGTTTTATGTATGGGGAAAAAAAGAGATGAAGAAAATCAAATATTTATTATGATAATTCCTGCAGAATATTCAGTAGAATTACCGAATTACTGATCCAAAAAGAGAACTCAGATTACCAACTGTGATGTTGATATACTTTTTTTATATAAAATAAAAGTTATTTTGATAATTACTTTTTATAAATAATTTATACAGAGTAAAGCTGAAGACACAGTGACCTGTGGTATTTATAGGAATTCTCAAATTTTAGTTATGGTTCTATGAACAAGGTGGTCCCTTTCTGCATTACATTACATGTATAACTGGAATAACACTGTGTAACCACTTCCCAGTTCAATCACTTCCATAAGCCAATCTCTTGGTATCATGTAATATCTCCCATTGAGTTTTAGGCTTATGGTTCAAGGAGTTCAGATGATTTTACATAAAGCAAGTAAAAGAGAGTCATCCTTTCATACTAAAAAACCTCAGGAACAGGAAGCTCAAGAGACACAGGTGTGGAAGAGGATCTTGTAGATAGATTACAACTTCCCTTTATGGGTTTTTTTTTTTTTCATAGAGAAGAAGAAAAGGTATATTCTCAAGTTGAGAAAACAAAAAGGGAAAGAGACTTTTGCTCAATATGTTTTAAGATTTGGGGACATTTCCTTCACTGTTAGCTTCTCCTTTTCCTTAATTCTTGCTTTCCAATACCAGCCCCTGCACACGTTTGGAGAGGAATCCACAGCACAGTCGATTTGGCTTCTTGGTACACTTAAGGAAGAAAAGAGCCAATGGGAAACTGGGCTCCCCGAGCCTCATTCCTATGTGAATGAAACTTAGAGGTCCCAGCAAGGTCTTTGGAGACAGGCTGTCCATCAAGGAACTGGTAAGCCCTTGGGCATTGGGGAGGCTGAGGAGTCAACCTTTGGGCAGGGTCTAGATGGAGAGACATGACAGGGGCCTATCACCTGCTCTTGCTGAGACAAGGCTGAACTACCTGTGCACACCCACCAGGTGCTGACAAAGCCTGCAAGGGCCAGAACATGTCTTCACTCTGGAGCTAAAAATAGCAGCCAAGTCAGAAAATGCCAGTAATCAACAAGGGCAAGATCTTTCTTCACTAGTACAAAATCCCTCTGATACATCTGTTGCCATCTTGGATAAGAAAAAGGAGAGAGAAACAAAATGAGAAAATTGGACATTTTATTTCTAAGGAAAATTTTATGACTGTCATTGATTTAAGATTATGTGATATTCTGAATATGACTTTTCCCTCTCTTGGGGTTCAGAAGGCTCAAAGAAAAGTCAGTAAACTTAAAAGTGTAATAAGGTTACTTTTTCTTTATATGTGAGCATGTTGCCTTCATAAAAAGTTCATGCAATCTCTATTTTCTTGCAGAAAAGTATATTCCCTTTATTTCCAATAGCAGAGTTGGTACTAGGGATTGAAGTCAGGGGCATGTGGCCACTGAGCCACATCCCTAGCCCTATTTTGTATTCCTTTTTTTTCTTATTCTTGAACTTTTATTAAATATAAAAGGCTCAAATACCCCAAAATTCTTCTTGTCACATCCACTGATTGTGGTATGAATTTTTTTTAAATTTTTTATTGGTTGTTCAAAACATTACAAAGCTCATGATATATCATCTTTCATACATTTGACTCAATTGGGTTATGAACTCCCATTTTTACCCCAAATACAAATTGCAGAATCACATTGGTTACACACTCACATTTTTACATAATGGCATATTAGTGACTGTTGTATTCTGCTACCTTTCCTATCCCCTACTATCCCCCCTCCCCTCCCCTCCCATCATCCCTCTGTACCTCATCTGCTGTTGTTCAATTCTCTCCCTTGTTTCCCCCCCTTTTCCCTCACATCCTCTTCTATGTAATTTTGTCTAAAGTGAGGGTCTCCTACCATTTCCATATGCTTTCCCTTCTCTCTCCCTTTCTCTCCCCCCACTCGTCTTTTTTTAATGTTAATCTTTTCCTCATGCTCTTCCTCCCTGTTCTGTTCTTAGTTGCTCTCTTTATATCAAAGAAGACATTTGGCATTTGTTTTTTAAGGATTGGCTAGCTTCGCTTAGCATAATCTGCTCTAATGCCATCCATTTCCCTGCAAATTCTATGATTTTGTCATTTTTTATTGCTGCGTAGTACTCCATTGTGTATAGATGCCACATTTTTTTTTATCCATTCATCTATTGAAGGGCATCTAGGTTGGTTCCACAGTCTAGCTATTGTGAATTGTGCTGCTATGATCATTGATGTGGCAGTATCCCTATAGTACGATCTTTTAAGATCCTCAGGGAATAGTCCGAGGAGGGCAATAGCTGGGTCAAATGGTGGATCCATTCCCAGCTTGCTTTGCTTTTGCTGAAGCTGGCTTTGAACTTGCAATCCTCCTGTCTCAGCCTCCTGAGGTGCTGGGATTACGGGCATGCTCCACTGCACCTGGCTACTTGATTATTTATTCTCAGTTCTGTAGTTTGGATTCTAAAGTCCCCAGAAAGTCCATGGGGTAAAGGCTTAGTCCCCAATGTGAACTATTGGAGATGGGGGAACTTTTAAGAAGTGGGATCTAGTGGGAGGACTTTAGGTCACTGGGGGTGTGTCTTGAAGGGGATAAGGAGACCCCAGCTCTTTCCTCTATTTCTCTTTTGCTTTTGGGCTAAAAAGTGAGCAGTTTTACTCCACCAAGAGCTCCTGACATGATGCTCTGCCTTGCCAAAAGCAATCAGGCCCACCAATCATAGATTCTATGTCTGTGAGACAAAATAACCCTTTATTTTTAATAAGCTGATCATCTCAGGTTTTGTTATTTATATAATAAAATTTTATTAAGTGAATTTGAAATTGAACAGTATCATGTATTATAAATTAGGAATAGCATTAAAATATTGCAACATTAAAAGAACAGTGCATTAGAATATTCATGGAACTAGTTATTTGTATTGACTTAAATTTTCTTATCTAGATTAAAATTGAAAAAAAAGTTAAAAAAAATCTACAACTAGGGTGGGAAAAGTTGTACCTATTGAAGAAAATATGATACAGATTTTTAATCTCTTTTATTTTGAGATGAAATCAAGTTTACATTCTTATCAATTATATCTTATCAATTATTTACAATTATTGATATTATTACAATTAATTATCAATTAATTCTTATCAATTATTTACATTCTTATCTATATTAATGTATAGAATATATGAGATTTTTTTATACTTGTAACATCAGTGACTTGTGAAAATTAATATATAGAATTTAAAGTAAATTCCACAGATGAATGTACAGAACTAGATACTATTTTACAAAATGTATTTTTTTTCTGGGCATTATAGGCTGAATTTAGTCCATTTAATAAATATGATTTCAGAATAAAACCATATTTAATAGCTGTTAAGAATACAAAGGTAGAGACAAGAACCAAATGTAGCCCCTTTTAATAAAATAGTTAATGGTATCACCATATGCTAAGCTCTTATTAGAGTCTACTCTGGATCTGAATAAAGGAAATGTTTAAAAATAAAATGCTTTGAGGGTAATTAGCTGCAGTAGTGTCCTAGAGACGGGACATCTTGTTCCTTTGGCTTAGCAGGTGTGTGCATGCCTTAGGCAAGTGTAAGACAATTTAGCTGTGGTTGTGTTTGATTAGCTTGATCAAATATACATTTTACACTATAAAGAATGTTTTTTTTCCTTTTATATTAGCTGAATACCTGTTTCTAAAAACTCCTGAGCCTTCCTTTATTTTATGTCATCTGCTCATGTCTACTATGGTTTAAATGAGAAAACCAGGTGGCTTCCCAAAGTCATGAATATATTACAAAAAAAATGTATTCTCTGGGTCACTGATGATAAATAAAATCGTATTTCATACCATTGTAGTCACGCATTGCCCATTTCATTGCGAGTTGAAAATTATTGCTTATGTTCACTGTTTTGCTGGAAAACACCATTTCAAGGGGGTATTGGTTTGTATTTGTTTCTAAATTAGGGAAAGAATAAGTTCTTTTGAAATAATAGTAACTCCTAGGAAAACTTAGAGCCAGGGGTTTCATGAATGGCTTTGTATATGATAATATATTTAATATTCACAGAATATGAGATCATGGGATAATTATTATTATCTGTGTTTTATAGCTAAAGAAATGTGGCTGTGCAGAGGCTGAGCTGCTGGACCCATGCACAGAACTATGGAAGAGGGAGTCTGAGGCTGATCTTCTGTGCTCTGAACTGCTAGGCCATGTGTTTTTGGTGTGCGTGCTGTTGTGTTTCAGTTCCCACAGGCACTGGGACTCTGTCCTGGATGTCCTCAGCCATGTCAGCCCTGTTCAGCTCTCCCACTTGTACCTCCTCATTGTCTGTCTCACCTAGAGTGATGCTTCATTTTTTTTCCTCTTATTTATGCAGTTGTCACATTTTGCTGTGATTTTTGCATGACATCTTCAATTTCTTCCTTTTCCAATTCCTTACATATAGACATTAGAATATTCTTGCTGACATCCTTTCACGATAACAACACTCATCAAAGTAGGAATAGAAGGGAACTTCACCACACTTGTAAATGGCATCAAAACACCAACATCTGGCACGATACATAGTGGTGAGACAGGACCAGAGTGTTCTGTCCTGCCACTTCTTTCTCTGTTTGACTAGAAGTTTAGCCTGTACTATATTAGACAAGAAAGTGAAATAAAAGAGCCCTGTATGGTGGCTCACACCTGTAATCCCACCAACTCGGAAGGCTGAGACAGGAGGATCACTAGTTCAAAGCCAGCCCCAGCAATTTATCGAGAGCCTAAGCAACTTGAGACCCTGTCTCAAAATAAAAAGGGTTGGGGATATGTGGTTTAGTGGTTAAGTACCCCTGAGCTCAGTTCCTAGTACCAATCAATCAATATTGGTTGAAAAAAAAAGAAAACAAAATAAAAGCCATCTATATTAAAAAGAAAAATTATGTCAAAATAAAAATATCTCTGTTTGTAGATGATGTGAACTTGTGTAGTGAAAATCTTGAGGAAAACACTAAAGAATAGCTCTTTCAGGTGTCACAGCTATAACATGTGAGCCCAGCAAGGTTTCAAGACACAAGGTCAATGAATAAAAATCCACTGAATTTTTATACATTTGTAATGAAAAACTTAAGAATAGTGTCAACAAGACAATTCCCTTAACAATACCATCAAGAAGAGTAAAATGCATAGGGAAATTTTCACAAAAAAAGTGCAAAAATTATAGTCTGAAAGCTGCAATGCATTTTGGGTACAAGAAAAGCCCAGAGAATTTTACGCTTCAATTTGGTGAATGTCTGATGTATCTCAATCATTAATAAAAATATAAAATGATAACTTTGTTGAAAACCTCTCCCAAGGGCATCCTTCAAGTCACCTCCCTGGTCTACAATTTAAAGTCACAATTCCTGGGCATAAATTAAAAGCTTTTGTGATCTGGCCTCCACCATTTTGTCCCTCCCTCTGATGAATTGAAGTTAATTATACCACTATTCATATTTGCCACCTATTTTATCTTCCCCATGCTGTCTCTAGCTAAGAAATATTTACCTGTCCATATTTCTGTCAAATTGTTTCCAATTTTAAGTGCCCATCTCCTGTGTCATCTCCAAAAGATTACTCTCTTCTACTGTATGCAACTGGTCTCTCTGGACCTTCTGTGCATTATACCTCAGGCACTCCTTCACTTTGCTGGCCATTTTTTGGTTTCTCACATGGTGAGTCAACTTTACACAGATCCTTACACAGATCCCTTGAAGGCAGGTGAGTCAACTTTACACAATCCCTAATCGACTGATATTTTACTCCCCCCCCCCAAAAAAAAGGACATATGCAGATAGCTGGTGTTTAATAGCATTTAAAATAAGCTAGTCATTTTTCAAGAGAGGAAAAGAGTGGATAAATGGGAAAAGAGAACAAATCCTATAATCAGTAAATGGATCTCACATGCTCTCTAAGCTTTTCAGCTGAGTTTTTTGTTTTGTTTTGTTTTTGTTTTATTGATTTTTTTGTGTGTGTTATTTAGTTTGTTTTTTAGTACTAGAAACTGAACCCAGGGATGTTTAACCCCTGAGCCACATCCTCATCTCTTTTTAAATTTTGAAACAGGATTTCATCAAGGTATTTAGAGCCTTGCTTAGCTGCTAAGGTTGACCTCAAACTTGCAATCCTCCTGCCTCAGACTTCCAAACGTCTGGGATTACAAGTATGCACAGTCATGCTCAGCTTTAGCTGGGTTTTTATGACTGTTTCATCAGGATTCTTAGTTACAAATAGAAGAATCTATTTTGATTAGTTTAAGCTAAAAAGGAATTTTCAAAAGTGCTTTCTTTATCTTATGGAATTTCCATAAGTGCCAGAGAGCCATTGTTAGCTCTCTTGTCAGATAAAAAGCCCAAACAAACTGCAGATATTTATGTAGAGAAAACACCACCAGTCCCTTCCACATGCTCAGCACTTACCAGACACAAGACTGGATCACCAAACTTGTTATTGTCAGTACCTGCAGAACTGGGCACAAGTGTTTGCTAGATTCTGCAGAATTAATATGTGCATCTTCCTATCAACCTCCGTGGATACCTCTTCCTTCAGAATCTGTTTCACATGAAAACCAAATACGTTTAGCAAAGCATGAAACAACTACAAGCAGTCATGAGTGGTCACAGAGTCACATTTTAGCACGACTTCAAAGGTGTCATAGACCTCCTATTTATTTTCTGAATAAACATTGATCTCATGAAGAGTGAAGTACTCAAGGATGTGGGCCGGTAATGACCCACCAGCTAGGTACACTGTCATTAGCCATGATGAAAATGCCTCTGGATTTCCATGTCACTGCATGCTGCCTGCCTTGCAAGGTATTACTTCACAGAAAAGAGAATTCAACCTCCATGTCTTGATCGGCCCAATCTCTATCAAGCAGACGGGAAGCCTGCTGAGCCAGCCTTGGGTTTCAGTGCTGGCTTGGCAAGGGGGTGGACTCATTGGGATAACAATTCAAGTTAAAGATGAGTGCAGTGCACTTTAAGCAATAGCACCTGTCAGTCATAGAATGAGGATAAAAATAGTGTGACAAGAATGACCTTCAGAAGAAGAACCAGAGCACTTGATTTTAACGTCACCAGTCTTACAGAAAGTCCCCAGTTAGTTTTCTTTCCAGGACTGTGTGATGTAAATTCATACAGTTACTCCCTGCAGGAAAACAAGTCAGATGGCTATGCCAGGCTTTTACTCAAAAAAAAAAAAAAAAAAAAAAGGCAAAACCTGGAAAACCCCAAGAACATGGATTAACAAACCCCCAAGAACATGGATTAACAAACCCTGAGTGTGGAGGAAGTGGAATTGTGGGAAAATCATTTAGCCTCTCTTGAGCCTCATATTCCTCAACATTAAAAGAGAGAAACTGTGAAATATGCCATATGGTTGTTGTGAGGACTAAACTGAATAAATACGTTCAGAGGACGTAAGACTGTCTGGCCCATCGTAGGCAATAAATTATGGATAGCTAGAATTATTAACTGTAAGCGTGAGATATTTTTCAAATTAGTTTATATTTCTAATGACCTTAATTTGTTCTGTGTAATAGTTTTCTATGCATTCTCCACAGAGGTAGCATAGGCATTATGCCAGTCATTTAACAGGTAGGAAAACTCAGAAAAAATAAAGTTAAGTGATTTAACTAAGAGGAGTAAAAAAGGAGCTACCATTCTATGTCACATTTATACTCTTTCTACTAATGGAGGGTAGTGGTGGCCTGCATGAAGGACAAGAGTTGTGTGATAAATGACATGAAGTAAATTAACAGGGGAAAGAAGGTAATTTTTAATCCCAGAGTCTTTCAGATGCATGATTCTTCTTTATAAAATCTTAGAGTATTAAAAGTATCCATTTTGGCTACCTATGGCATTCCTTTGTCAAGTGAGATAAAGCATTTCAAAGTCTTTTTTGAATTGTTCATGATGTCAATCTATAACAGATGTCATTTGACCCTCATAACCATGCTTATCTTTTTTTTTTAATGCAATAGAATTTCTGGCTAATCACGTGGCCACAGAGAGACAGGCTTCATATCCCAGTTTTGCCTGAAATCAGGTAAACCTTGTGATAGAGGTCTGCCCGTGCACCAGATAAGAAGGGGCCTGTGTCTTCAGAGGAGGGAGTCAGCCTCCTGTTTCCCGTATCACCCATCAGTAGAGCACAATCAGCCTTTGGACCATCAAAGGAAAGGTGCCCTTGAAGATGGCTGAGCAATAGCAGAGGCTGCCTAGGTCTCTCGGAGGGTTGGAGCCAAATAAGCTTAGAACTCTATATGAAAAGAAAACAAACTTGTGTCCCATTCAGATCATTTTAGCAGCTAAAATGATCCCTTAATGAAGCATGATGCAGCTTGTTTTTTCTCCCTACTACTCCTCTGTGCGCAGCTGTATTATAGAATCTGAGAATATTGTCCGGGGTGGATAACCAGCCAGGTCGCAGTCTTTTCACCTCCACCCCACGTTGGTCAAGTGGAGAAGCTGAGACCATGGCCTAGCAGATGTCAGCATTTAAAAATAAATGTCCTAGTTTACAATTTAATATAACATAAATTTCACCTGAAATGTGCTTAGGTTTCTGTTTTTGTTTGCCTCTCCATTAAGTAACTAAGGAAATACATTATCAATATGAACATATATTATCGATAATATGAATGCTATATCTCTATTACTTGTTTTGTTTACAATTTTCTTCTAAGAATTTAATTTTAAAATTATTTAAGGACGTGGGTATCCATGACAAATTATTTGCCTCTAGTTTTAGGAGAGCATGTGTCCTATGTTCTAATTGTTGCTTTGATAAATGCACATGCACATGTTTATCCATATTTATAGAGATATGTGTGTATCTATTAAAAAATATATGGAAGCACAAATATTAACTTCTCAGTTACATCCTCTGGGATAAGAATTAAAAAGGAGATGGGAAGGTATCTGACATTTTTTAAAAATTTACTCATGTATTAGTTAATTTTTCAAAAAATATTTTCAAAATTTTATGACTTAAATACAAAGAAAATACATTTGAATTATTTGAAAAATTCTCTACTATCTAGAAATTTAATAGGAATGACCCAAAAGGGACAGTGCCATATTCAAGGCACCAAGAACAAGAATAGTTCAGGTAATTTCTGGTCTACTGATGAACCCTCAGGCCAAAGGTGGGCTTGGGGGTCATCTAGGTGCACAAGGCCCAAAGCAAGAAACGGTGGAGGAGATGACAGGAGAAGGAGAAGATAGAGAAAGAATGGAAGAAAGAGAGACTTGGAAAGGAGACAAGGAGGAAGAGATAGAGAAGGAGAAAGAACAAGGAGATGTTAAGGCAGAACAATAAAGGGTAATCTGAATTTTACTAATCTCAAATATAACGAATATTTACAAATAAAAAAAAAAGTCAGTCTAACCTCACTAGCCAGTATCTGAATTTTTCAATTAGTGAACAAAATGAGGACCTGTGTTCTGGATATGATTAAAAGTTCTATCTGTCATGTGAGAAATTTTAAAAGTATAGAACTTTATTTATATAACATTGAGCATTAGAGCTTTAGTTTAATCAGTAATTTAACAAAGTAATCTTTCACTGTTTTGGTGGAAATCATGAAAAAAAAAATTAGTAAATGCTCAAGTATAAAAAGCATGGCTAAAACAAAGACCTAGCAAATTAACCTATGAATCTCATAGTTTGTGATTGATTCAGGGTAAAAAAATACAACTTCTCTTCTGGTTGAATTGACCATAGATAATTATGAGGAAATTAATACATAATGGGTTAGTCATAAAATGAATGAATTTATATATTTTGCAAGCTTATAAAGAGCAAAGCTTTTTCCCCTTTTTAATCACTATGGAGGGATTGGGGTTGTGGCTCAGAGGTAGAGCACTTGCCTAGCATGTTCGAGGCCCTGGGTTCAATCCTCATGTGCGAGGCCCTGGGTTCAATCCATGTAAACATAAAATAAGCAATCACTATGGATCAGGAAGAAAACAACATTAAAATGATCAGTGATATTTATAACAGAACTTTAATATCCAGATATTCTACTTTCAAAGAAGGTTCTGGGAAGTCTGTGGAACTAGAAAACACCTAGGAATAAAACACAGAGGTGCAATGCTGATGTTAATCCATAATAGTCTCTGCTTTGTTACGAGTTATTTTTTCCTATTTATATTTAAGTTCCTTTGAATCAGGTAGGGAAGAAAGGTCAGTTTGTAGTAGGAAACAGCACAGAAACTTCAGCACTGAGAAAGCTGAATTACAACCGAGTGGTTAAAATCATTAACCTTCAATGCAACCCAGGATATGTAAAGTCTATTGTTTCAACACTCAAGCTACAAATCTAGAGAAATGAATAGTTTCCATCATACAATAAAATTACTTTTAGTATATAATTCAGTTGTAGGAGGAAAACCAAGGTTTCATTCTGAATAAGGGACAATTGAATGAAAATTGCCATGCAAAGCTAGGTAAAGATTCTTTGTCTTTCTTCTTGTACATTTATCCTTATATATAGATCCAGTTGAGTAATATAATTGGTATTTTAATAACATGTTTTCTATTTTTGTCTTAGAAGAAGAAACATTTTAAAAAGCGAGAATGAAGAAGCATCCATTGCTCAGTTATTTTTCCGTCAGCTTTATCTGAAATGAGAAATGCTCTGATGTGACCCATTACCAACATCTGGTACCAATTATCTCATATTACAGCCCTAATATCCCTGGATACAATAACCAATCTTTGTACCATTGTAGTGTAAATACAGTTTTTATTAAAGATTCTATAAATGTGTGTGCATGTGAATATGTCTTATATAGTTGTGAAGTGCAATATTTGGTTAACTTAATTATCGAGAGCATATTCAGAAGCTTGTGCAATGCAGATAACACTTGGTATACAAAAGAAAGGACTGAAGAGCATAAATATTGCAAAATAAGTAGTAATGATAAAATGGATTAAATAGTTGGATAATGAATGTTTGAAATATTGTCATGTTTAAAGTTTTTTATTTTCTCAATATATATCATTTAGGTTTTTTTGTGGAAAATGATATGTTTAGGCAAGATATGTTTGACAGTTCCTACATGTCATCATCCTATATTAACTATGGAATTAATAGTATTCTCAAAAGTGGGAATAATCTACTAAAGGAAATATGAACTTTATCATGACTCATAGTAGAACATATATTCATTCATTCATTTATGCACTTTGATATATCATACATAGATGGGATGTAATTTCTCATTTTTCTGAGTGTACATGTTGCAGAATCATATTGCTCATGAAGTCACATATATACATACAGTAATAATGTATGTTTCATTCTACTATCTTTTCTATCCCCATATCCCCTCCTCTTCCCTCCCATCACTTCCTTCTACTTAATCTAAGGTAACACTATTCTTCCCTAGTGCCCCCTACCTTGTTGTGAATAAGCATCCACATATTAGAGAAAACTTTCAACCTTTGGTTTTATGGAATTGGTTTATTTTGTTTAGCATGATATTCTCCAACTCCAACCATTTACTGGCAAATGCCATAATTTTACTCTTCTTTCAAGCTGAGAAATATTCCATTGAGTATAGGTACCACATTTTCTTTATCCATTTATCTATTGAGGGACACCTACGTTGGTTCCATAGTCTAGCTATTGTGAATTGAGCTGCTATAAAGGTTGATATAGCTGTGTCACTATAATATGCTGATTTTAAATCCTTTGGGTATAAACCAAGGAGTGGAATAGAAAACACTGTGATTGAGGGGAATAACCAAGATACTGTATTAGAAACAAATTCTGAAAGGTGTCAGGATCATTTTCAAAATCTCACTAAGAAGCTCAGGGAATTACTCGTTGGGGAAGGGATTTATTAGATGTGACCTACAGGATAAGAAAAAGACCTGAGTCCAGAAAAAGAAAACAACAACAACAAAAAAATATAAGACCTGGATCTGAGCATGAGCTTCCTTGACACAAGGAAGACATCACAGACAGCCTCACCTGGGACTGGTGGAGGCTGATTTGAAAAAAGGTGGGCAGGAAAAGCATACCTTGAAGTGTCCCAGATTTAGTCTATGTCTCAGAAGGTACTGCCAGAAGCCTGAGGGTGGACTTGCAGTCCTGCAGCCTAGAATTAGAAGGTGCCACAATCCTTTCTACAAGGGCAAGAGTCCCCTTCGTGTCCCCTCCCTACATTCCCATTTGCCATTTTGGGATTTGTGAGTGGCAATCTGTACCACAAAGCAATTTTCTGAAGAAGAAAAAAAAAATTGAGTCAGAGCCCGAGATGCTATTCATGAGCCAGTTAAAATCTCCACCATGATCCCTGTGCCTGTTTGGCAGGGTCAGGGCTTTGTGGAAGATTCGATTTGTTAGAGACCATCAAGAACCCTCAATTACTTTGTACATTAGAGTTGTCCTAAGTGTAAATCTGCCGCACTACAATACTCAGATTCAATCATTATTCCATCTATTTCAGTTCATTGACTGCCCATGTGTAATTAGTACACATTTAAAAATACATGTTTATTAAGCTATGGGCACTGCTATTAATGAAACCCTCTGAAATGAAAAGTGTTCTGAACCTGAGTAAGAAACCGTGGATTCTGTGGCAGAGGCTGTCACTACCACCAACTGGCTCTGTAACCTGGGGCAAGTCATTTAATTTCTCTGGGCATTAATTTTCTCTGAAAAAAAAAATGAGGAGACCAGACTAAATCATTGCTAAGGTCAATTTTGATTTCTGATGTCTGTCATGTGAGTGCTAAAATGAGGCCTGCTGAGATGATGGTGGCAAGATTTGCATTAATCAAGAAACAAGGATAATAAGTGGAGAACCATTTAGTGGGTCCGGGCCATTTGCCTGGTACAAAGTAAGCCATTTTGTATAGGTTATTTCTAACCATCCAAATAAACTCATGGAGAAACAGGTTCAGAGAGGCCGAGATTTGCTCGGTGCTACACAGCTGATAAGTGGCAGAGGCAAGCTTACAGGCCACGTTTTCCCTGATGCATCTGAATCAGATACTGTGGTGCTTATCATCCCTTGTTTATATTATTTTATTTGAAGAAGTATGCCTTACAGGAATTGTTTAAGCCCTCGATAGCCTTCAAGTTCCTGAAGCTATTTTGAGGCAAACTGCCCCTCAACTCCTAAAGAAATCGCTTCAACCATCTATGTAGCATTTATTTTCAAATCTCATGTTTTTCTAATCTTCGTAAATATCTCCTGTGCACCCACAGAAGACATAAATGCTCTGAAGGAGCGCTTTGAGAGTGTGTGGCGCCACCGGGATTGGAACTCAGGAGAACAGGCAAGAGTTAAAAGTCCCAGGAGGGTCTCACTCCCTTTTCCTGATGGCACAGCAACCACCTCACCCCAGACCTAGCCCTGAACAGCACAGAGGGGCCAGCTGCTGGGATGATCTGAAGTTCAGCAGCATCAGCTCTCAGCTGTGATGCCTACTGAAGTCTGGCTTTCCAGCGAGACCCTGTGTAGTACCTGGAGCATCAGCCTAGTGGAGATAGAACTGAAGTCCATAAAGGCAGATCAGAGGTAGGGAGAGTGGGAACACCTTCCCTGGGAGCATGAACTTTCACTGAAAGAACAGGTCACTGAAGAGATGAAACAAGGAGAACTGAGCAGGTATCTGCTGATGCAATGGTTCCCTGGAGCTCAACCCTAGAGGTGGAGTGTTATAGATGGAAAGTTTTCTAAAGCAACTTCTGTGGGTTCTCTCAGGCCTTGATGTGTGTGTGTTAGTCTGCTAGGACTCTGGTAACAGAGTGCTAGAGACTGGGCAGCTGGAGTAACAGAAATGTATTTTCTCATGGTTCTGGAGTCAAGAAGCCCAAGGCCAAGGTGTGGGCAGTTTGCCTTCCCCTGAGGCCTCCCTCTTTGGCTTGCCAATGGCTTCCCTCTTGCTCTATGTCCGCATACGCTCCTTTCTCTGTGCTCATACATATACCTCATGTCCCTGTGCATGTCCAAATTTTCTCTTCCTGTAAGAACACCAGTCAGATTGGATTAGTGGCCATTATAATGGCCTCACTTTAACTTAAAGTTAAAGGTCCTGTCTCCAAGTACAGTTACATTCTGAGACAACAGTGTTAGGGCTTCATATATAAATTGGGGAAGTGTCATGATTCATCCAGTGTCACCGTAGATCTGGAGAACGGCAAGCTCTCAAGCAGGCATGTATATCCATAACGGCTGGCAGATAGCCATCCACATGAATAGCAAAGCACTTACTTCTTCACACTTCAAAATGTAACTCAGACATCGAGGCAAACAATGAACTTTTTGCTGAATCAACATCATTGATTGAATGATTAAATTTATTTACTGTCTTGGACAGTCACCATCAAACTCTGCAAGCAACAAAACTTAAAGTTTAATTAGTGAGGGGGCTGAAATGAAAATCAATATATCACTGCCATCTTTTTATTTTAAAATGAATACTTAATTAAACAATTGAACTCAAACAATTTTATAAGTTGAAGGGTTGATGCTTATGTATAAAAACCACTCCTTTTTTAGAAAGTATGTAGAACTGAACATTTTTCTTATTTTTTTCTTTTTTAATAGCATTTTCCAGGCCTGATTTATAAACTTAATTATGAATTGAATATTTATTACCCTTAATCCTATAAGACTGACTCTCTGATTTCAGGTTTTCATGAAGTAAATATGCTGCACTCAGTTTACCTGCTCCAAAGTTCTCTGTATCCTGCATACACACCCTAATTATTTGTTTAAACCATTACACAAATGATAGAAAGTGGTCAGTTTTTATCTATTTGTTGCATTTTTATCATTATACATCTCTTCATTAGCCAAAAACTTTGGGCCTTTTCCCTTGGCTTCCCTGCTCTATGATTCCCTGATCTCTTTTGCACATAGCAATGAAAAGAAAACAAAAACTAATCTTGTAGATGTTCTCACGATCCACCACCACTCTTGTCTCAAGTCTGTCCAATTGGATATTATTTTCCAGTTGACTCTTAAAAAATAAAATTATGCATCATCACTCATCAATTACTAGCAGGAAAAACTGATTGGTTTTTACTTGGAATTCAAAGTGAAGGTTTTACGTTTGGCAACAAGCAGCAGCTGAGCTCATGGTAGAAGCAAAGTTCTGCAAGGCACAATTTTGGAAAAGCATATATTTCTATTTGTTAAATTTATTTTTACGTTTTATTACTGAAAAGATTCGAAGCAGATTATAAATTATGAGATTAAACAGGATCCTTGTTTATCAAAAAGGCTGTGTCAGATTTAAGAGATACAAAAGACATAAATTCATGGATAGAAATAATCATTACAACCTTTCATGTTATAAATAAAGAAACCACAGCCTGTGTAGTGATGGAAAAGTTGAAAGCAGAAACAGATAAATATGTTTCATTTTTATTTTTAAAATTTTATTTTAATTGAATGTAATTATTTTTAATTTTTTACTAGATTTTTATATTTTTTTTTGCAGTGCTCTACCACTAAGCTACATCCCCAGCCCTTTATAGATTTTATTCTGAGACAGGCTGTTATTATGTTGCTTGAACTTGAATCCTCCTACCTCAGTCTCATGAGTCACTGGGATTACAGGCTTGTGCCATCATGCACAGCCAGAGAAACGATCTTGTAGGGACTTTCATTTTTTAGGTTCAAACAATATTTTGGAGATATGTTTGAGGCAGAATGGTTGGGGAACAGGTGCCTGTGTCTGCAGGTAACATGCATAAACAAAACATAAGTAGCTCCACAGGGGAGCGTGCTGAGGACCCTGGTAGGTTCTGAAGCAAGGGAAGAATGAGTTTTGTGTACTTGAAGGTGGGAGTCAGTTCAGAAATGGTACCAAGTTCAATATGGCTATTATAGTTTGGATCCTGAATGCCTCTCAAAGGTTCATATGTTGAAGGCTTGATCCCCAAGCTCATGATGCTGTCAGGAGGTAGTAGAACCTTGATATGTGGAAATCTACTAGAAAGAAATTAAGTCATTGGGGTTGGGCTTCTGAAGGGGCTGGTCCCTTCCTGTTTCTCTCTTTACTTTCGAGCTGCCATGATACGAACAGGTTCCCTATGCCACATGCTCCTGACATGATTTACTGGGCCATCACAGATCCAAAGCAACAGGCCTAGTGACCAAATCCTCTGAAACTGTGAGTCAAAATAAAAAGTCTCTTCTTTGTAAGTTAATTTATCTTGGGTATTTGTTACGGTAAGGGAAAACTGCCTAACACAATAACTTAACTGCATAGTTTTTGACATGCCAGTCGACATATTTGACTAATAATGGGATAGTAGGACTAAAGACACCTGTGAAATAATGATTGCCTTTGATTCAGTTGTGAATTAACTTGAATCTGAACACAGACTAATATGACGACCATGAAGAGAAGAAGTGAAGCCGCAAAATGTGGTGAAGAAAAAGGACTTGTATTGCACAGTCCCATATTAACTTCTAAGAATTGTCTCAAGTATCAAAATCAGTCATATCAAAATTTCAAATGAGGCAAGAATCATTAATAAAGACAATAGGAAAAAGTTGTCATCTAAGAGGATAAAGAGTGTCAAAGATTAAAACATTTCAAGCTTGGTATTCATAATTGTGGGTGTGTGTGTGTGTGTATGTGTGTGTGCGTGGGCATGTGTGGAAAATAAATGAACCAAGCCAACTCTACGTTCAAGAATTATTGCACAAAAATAAATTTAAAAATAATAAAAAGTGGCAGTCCTCTTATAAAAGAAAATGGAATATGTATTTAAATTGCTCATGCAGAATGATGTTAAATGCCTCTGACCTTTGATGTTAAATGCCTCTGACCTTTAGTACTTCCTGAATACAGCAGGACTCACAGTCCAGACCTGAACTCTCTTCTACATGACTTCACATATTTCCAGGGAGGAGGGCCAGGAGCAGTGGGGAATCTGTCTGCTTTCTCACATACTTTGTACCAAAGTTATTTGCCACCATAGAAAAACTCCTTTTTCCCTTCCCAGTGGTGTGGATGGCGAGGAGAAAGGGTATTACCCCATGGTGATCATTTTTATTTTGTCATGGTGCTAAGCCATCTACCCCAGAGGACCTGGAGATGGTGGGAAGCCTCAAATTCCAGTCATTTGAAATGGGAAGACAACTGTGGTGCTTTGCTGCCTTTCCTCTTTTCCTAATCTCCACCCTGTGTTTTTCAGTTCCAACAGTATGAACAGCAAAGCCATCTGAAACATCGTGAGTAGCAAGGACATGTCTCATCCACGTCTGTCCACACGTGTGAGTCATTAATCACACGTCACTTCTGAAAAGGGAGTTGAATCTGGGAGACTTCATGAAAAGGAACTTACTGAATCGGGGTCAGAGAAATTACATGGTTTTTATTGCATGTTTTCAGTGACTGCCCCAAAGTCATGAGATTTGGCAGTTCACCGGTATGAAAAACATTCTGAGATTGTTACCTCACTTCTATTTGGAGCAGACACTGATTGTGGAAAGCAGTGTCAGAATCCTATGAATTATTGGATAATGCTCAGTATTTGGTGAAATTATGTTCCCTAAAAAGTCTATGTTGGAATTCTAACTCCTGATACCTGTGAAAATAATCTGTTTTAGTCAGCTTTTTTTGCTCCTGACCAAAAGACCTGACAAGAACAATGTAGAGGAAGAAATGTTTTGGGGTCTCATGGTTCCAGGGGTCTCAGTCCATAGACTGACTCCATTGCTCTGGGCCCAAGGTGAGGCAGAACATCATGGCAGAAAGCCCTGGAGGAGGAAAGCAGCTCTGGACATGGCAATCAGAAGAGAGAGATGTTGATTCACTTCACTTGAATCATACATGCAGTGACCTTCCTCCTGCAGTCATACACTATCTGTCTTCAGTACCACCCCATAAATCCATGACAGTGGATAAATGCACCAATTAGGTTAAGGCTCTCATAACCTGATCATCTCACCTATGAACTTTATTGCACTATCTGACACATGAGCTTTTGGGAGACAGCTATATCTAAACCATAATATAATCTTATTTGGCAATAGGTTCTTTGAAGACAATCGAGGTAGAGTCACATTAGATTAGGGTGGACCCTAAATACAGAGACTGATAGCTTCAAAAAGAAGAGAGACTTTGAAAATGCAGACACACTCACAAGGAAGACAGCCAGGAAGAGACCGAGTGAGGTACTGGAGCGATATAGCTACAAGCTGAGGAATGCAGAGGGTGTCTGGCCACCAGCAAGAGCGCAGAAAGGAAGGGGAAGATTTCTTCTCAGGAACTTTCAGAAGACTCATGACCCTGCTCCGTTTGAGATTTCTATAGCTTCCACAATGTGAAACAATCATGTTGCTTTAAGTCATCTAATTGGTGGTGATTTTTGCAGTGATGTTAAGAAACTCATAAATACTTTGAATTATAATTTTTCTCTGATTATATTTTTTGTTCATTGTTATATATGTTTATTTTAATTTCCACATGGTGAAACATTCAATTTTCAGGGTTTTTTTTTTTGGTGGGGGGGATACCAGGGATTATACTCAGGGGCGCTTGACCACTAAGCTACATTCCCAGGCCTGTTTTGTATTTTATTTAGAGACAGAGTCTCAACCTTGCCATTGCTGAGGCTGGCTTTGAACCCAGGATCCTCCTGCCTCAGCCTCCCAAGCTGCTGGGATTACAGGAGTGTACCACCACACCCTACTCAGATTTTTTGATATAGAGGATATTGAGATAATTTTAGAACTTCTTATAATCTTAGGGACTTCTGAACACCATGTGTGAATTCAAAGACGAAGATAAAACGTTTTATCTTCCTAATGAAATCAATGTCAATTGGGTGAAGACAGAGATCGTCCTTCCCACCTGCAGTCTGGCCTTAGCTATTTCTGCAAGCACCCATGTACTAAACCATGAGCCCTGTTATCTTCTTGTGAATCCTAGAGGGAGGTGTTGATAATGACTGATGATGGTGATGGTGATCCAGTGATGGTGACCACTATAAACAAGTGTATTCATAGCTTAAATATTTTTAATCATAATTTGCTAGCATTTACCAATGTATTTTATTAATACATAAATGAAATATTAACTGCAGAATTGTCATAGGTCCTGAAAAGTTGTGCCCAGCAAAATATGCCCATTTCCCCTAGCACACTGGAGCTGAGAGATGATCAATGTCTTGCTGGTGTGTATGTTTTGGTGCTGGGGATTGAACCCAGGGCTTTGTGTAGGCTAGGCAGGTGTTCTGCCCCTGAACTAGACCCCAGTCCCAAATGCTTTCATTAATTTTTTTAAATTTTGATGCAATTTGTCACCCAGCAATATATAACATATACAGGATCAGTTGCCAAAAACAAAGAAAGAGAAGAAGGGAGGGATGATGAGTTTTGCTGGGCTAGAAACTGAAGCATATGCTGGAACCTCATGTTTTGTGATTGAGTAACTGGATCAACAATGAAGCCTCTGAAGGGGTAATGTGAAAGGAAGAAAAAAAAGTGGTGGAGGGAAGTCATGTGTACCCCGGTGACACACCTCATGGATGCCTCCCCCGTGAAAGTATTGTTGGTGCCCCTGCCTAGTCAGGTCAGCCCATGAGGACCTGCTGTTCTAAACAAATGATGCGTCCCGGGCAGGATGACTCTAATCCAGGGTTCAACTTCTCTTTTTAGGTTATCTGGATAATTTAATAATACCTATTTTTTTCTATCCCCAGGTTCTTCAGCTTTGTTTAATTTAGTAACATTTTCGTGCCATCAATTCAATCCCACCCATAGGAAGTAATCAATAGGAGGAACGGATCTCAAATTCTTTGTCACTTTTCTCTTCTGCTATTTCTTTTGTGGATCATGACAATGATGCTACCAAAGTCGTGATACCTGACAGCCCCGCTTTCTGTAGTTACCAACGCGGCCACTGAGTTTAACCTTTGTTCCTAGGTGGCTAGAGACTATTGTTCCCATTGCACCAGGCAGACCCTTGATCTCTCTATTCTAAATTTATCCTTGGATTGGCTTGCACTGTGCTTTGAAAGCTTATATCTGGGGTAATTCCTCACAAGTTTATAACTAACCCAATTTAGACACTGACCACATACCGTAAGCATGATAAAAGTCCAATCAGGGCATCCATAAACCTTCTGCATAATGTTAGGATACCAGAGAATGGGTGAGTTGCTTTGTCTGCCAGGGCCTCGGTTTTCTCATCTGTCCAATGGTCATCTCTCCATGATAAGGTATCTGAGAGGTTCAAACAGTGTAAGCACTAACATTGCTTAGAACAGTGTGTGTGGCAAAAAGGAAATTATATATCAACTGTATAAATCATATAAACTTTCCAAAAAGAGAACAATCTTATTTCAGTAAATGACGTTCAGTTTTTCACATACATAATCTCACCCAAATGTGGCAAGAAATATCGAAGGGAAAATGGCAGGAGTGATTGAACTCACTTTATAGATGAAAGAGAAAGGTTTGAAAAGTTTAAATAACAGGCACCAAATCTGGGAAGGGTCAGGGCTAAGATTTGAATCTAGGTTTTTCTCAAAAATTTTTTTGGAAGCTTCTTTTGTGTGCTTCAGAGAAGCCAATAGGTACTAAGGCATTATCTTACTCCACCAGCTAGCTCATGGCTGGCTCAGTCTCTCCACTGTAAAACAAGGTACAGGTGATTGTGTGTGTGTGTGTGTGTGTGTGTGTGAGCGAGAGGTGGTGGGGGTGTTTAAGAGCTCAACTAAATTAGAGGCAAGGGAAATAAGTGCCACAGAAAATCTAGTAGTTCATGAAGCTTGGAATGACACACTCCTGTTGTTCATTTCTTGTTGCTATTGTCTTATTTTATTTTTCCAATATCACAAATTCATAGAGTGATTGGGGGCCAGCATTCAAGAGCATTGGAACAATGGTGCTCAGGGCAGCAGTTCCGAGTCTTTCTGGAGAGAGCAGTCTTGTGTTGTTTTTGCTTTAAGAGTTAGAAAATGTCCAATGTCACCATGTGATCGAATGAAATGAAACCATGAAATAAAGCAGGATGTACACCTCACATTTTGATGGCACTGGAATGACGTTTTCTGGTTTTATCATAAACTGATACATTGTCTCCATGTTTCCAGCTGCACAAAATGCAAGAGCACAAAGGCAGTGCTCAGACTGATGGGGTGAGCCATGCGTTCCTCAATTCATCCAGGGCGTTTCAATCCTTCCTCTCTTCCTGCACCATTGCCAGGAGCCATAGACATCACACTTATAAAATATCAGGAAAATGTACTGAAAAAAAAATATTCCAAGCCTGTTTTAATGTGTGGATTTAGTGTCTTTTATATTTTACTTTTTTATTTTTATAGGAACTCACTGTCAGCAGAGAGCTATCAGGTCCCAGTGTTTTATCTATAGCACCGGTGAAAGCTCCGCCTGTCTCCTTCTGGCTTGTGAGAGCATCTTTCCTTTGGGGTGGTGGCTGGTGCCAGAACGAGAGGAAATATCATGCCCTCTGAGAGTCAGGAGCAGCTGGTGCAGTGGCCCTGGCGTTTACGGGATATTATAGGCATAAAGGCACATTGGAACTGGTTGGGGAAAGAACTTAATGCTTCTTTCTTTTATCTTTATAATCCACTTTCCTAGCAAGGATTATCTTGCCGTTTATACTAAATTTAGCAAATGCAGGCTTAAAAAATAAATAAATAAATAAAATCCATGTTGCCACAAGGTGCTCTGAGCATGCAGTGTATGTACTGGGTAGATAAACTGCCTTTTATCCCATGAAACAATAAAGACATTTTTTTTAAAGCCTTGTTCCAGTTGTTTGGTTGTGTTTTATTTTTGAACAATGAAAGCTTCTTTTGTGAGAATTAACCAGAGGGAGTTGTGCATCTGGAGAGTGGTGAGCACGTTAGTTTCTGTTTGGGAGAAAACCGGCATTCCTGCCAAAAAATTATCCATTTGTACTATGATCCAAATTTGTCAAGCTGGGAGACTCATGAAGAGGAATTTGCTACCAGAAATTTGCATTCCATGGCATTCTCACTATTTTCAATGACATCTTTTGTTTTGGGCAGAATTTCTATAATGTCTATTGAGTGATGAGCTACAGAGACTGGATACAATAAAAGTAGGGTCCTGCTGTCATAAGGAGGACGTTTTCCCCTAAAAAACTCTGGTGTCAGGCCAATTTTGCAAGTCACAGAAATTATTCCTCAGTGTTCTGTGTGCTGCTCTTCTGTACTCTCATCCTTCCTCTTCTGTCCGATTATTTTTCCTCCTACTCATATAGAATGGATCACTTTGCTGCATAATCCTCACCCCTCAATGAATGGCTATTATTATAGGGTGGCTATTATAGGGTGTTCGCATCTGCATTAATTAATTAATTAATTTGGCAAACAATTGAGGAGCATCTATGGCCCACAGACCTGGGAAGTCACTGAAACTGTAAAGATGAATCCATACCTACTTAATACAGTAGGGTATGTGCTTAATAGAGGGAAAAGGAGGCCTAAATCTTCATCACACCAGATTAGGCCCCAACTTCCTTAACAAGACTCCTAAAGTGCAAGAAATAAAATCAAGAATCAATAAATGGGATGCATTCAAACTAAAAAGCTTCTTCTCAGCAAAAGAAACAATCAACAAGGTAAAGAGAGAGCCTACATTTGGGGAGCAAATTTTTGCCACATGCACATCAGATAGAGCACTAATTTCCAGGATTATATAAAACTTAACACCAAAAAACCCCCCAAACAAACCAAAAATCAAAACAAAACAACCCAATAGATAAATGGGGTAAGGAGTTGAACAGACACTTCTCAGAAGGAGATATACATTCCATCAACAAATATATGAAAAAATGCTCAACATCTCTAGTAATTAGAGAAATACAAATCAAAACTACTCTAAGATTTTATTGCAGGCCAGTCAGAATGTCAGCTATTAAGCATACAAACAACAATAAGTGTTGGTGAGGATGTGAGGCGAGGGGAGGCACACTCATCCATTGCTGGTGGAACTGCAAATTTTTGCAACCAATCTGGAAAGCAGTATGGAGATTATTTAGAAAACTTGGAATGGAACCACCATTTGACCCAGCTATCCCACTCCTTAGTCTATATCTGAAGAACTTAAAAGCAGCATATTACAGGGACACAGCCATATCAATGTTTATAGCAGCTCAATTCACAATAGCTAAATTGTGGAATCAACCTAAATGAACGGATAAAGAAACTGTGGTATATATACACAATGGAATATTACTCAACATTAAAAGAGAAGAAAATTATGGCATTTGCAGGTAAATGTATGGAGTTGGAGAATATCATGCTAAGTGAAGTATACCAATCCCCAAAAAACAAAGGCCAAATGTTCTCTTTGATAAGTGGATACATGCTGATCCATAATGGGGGGGGGGAGATGCATGGGAAAGATGGAGAAACTTTGGGAAAAGGGGAAGGAGTGGAGGAGATATGGAGGCAGGAAAGATGGTGGAATGAGATGGACAACATTATCCTAGGTATATGCATGACTGCACATATGGTGCAACTCTACATCGTGAACAAGCAGAGAAATGAAAAATTATGCTGCAATTATGTACAATGAATCAAAATGTATTCTGCTGTCATATATACCTAATTTGAATAAATAAATAAATTTTAAAAACTTTAAAACTACAGCAGAGTGGATTTCTACTTTAAATAGGAAAATGGTGTATAAATGAAAATTATTAAATTTAATGATATATGGTTGAACTTAAAGAAAAAAAAAAAGCTATTAACTACTGTAATGAGAGCACATAATACCAGTGCAGTGAGCCAGCGCTGAGGTCAAGGTGGGCTTGGGTTGTCCAACACAGATTCAAACTTTATGGGGGACCAGAACACGGATATTTATTTATTTATATTTGTTCTTTTTAGATAAACATGACAATAGAGTGTATTTTGACAGATAATATATACATGCGGTAAAATTTATACTAGTTAGGAGCCCTTGCTTGTGGCTGTACCTGATGTAGAGTTTCACTGGTGGTGCATTCATATATGAACACAGGAAAGTTGTGTCTGATTCATTCTATTATCTTTCTTATTTCCATCCCCCCTCCCTTCCCTTCATTCCCTTTCATCTAATCCAATGAGCTTCTATTTTCCAAGCATCCCCTCCCCCATATTGTGTGTTAGCATCCATACATCGGAAATAATATTCAGCCTTTGGTTTTTTGGCACTGGCTTATTTCACTTACCATGATGTTCTCCAGTGGAACGTGGATTTTAATATGCAGATAAGGGTGTAAGAAGAGGTCCTCATGCCTACGAAGGCGTGAAGCTTCTGTATAAACTCAGGAACTATGTGATGCCCTCCTCATTGTCCTTCAAAATGGCACAGAAGCATCCCATCTACCCACAGCTCTGGCAGAAAGAGAAGTCTGTCCAAAGTTGGCCCCTAACCTGCCGACTTGCAGCTTGGAGGCTAGACTTTTAACTCACAGTGTGTTGAGAGCATTTTTTGCTCCTCTCAGGGTCAAATTTAAAAACCATGTGTACGCTTGCATTAAAAAACATACTATTCTCCCAAAAAAGATGACGGGCACTGGAAATTCATACCATGAAAGTTGCCAAAATTACCATAATAAATGAACATCCGTTAAGTCAATAGATGCAACAAAGAAAAGCAGTAGGGATTTGACCATGAAACTTGATAAACATGTGTTCCTGAAACATTTATAATATTTGGACTAATTTTATAATTTATTTCAAAAAAAATCTTTTAAGATTCTTAGTTCTCAATTCTACACATGTCTATCTCTGGGCTCACCTTGAACTTCAGAAAAATATTCAGTTCAATGAACTTGAAGGGAGATTTCATACTTGCTCTGTTCACATTCCCTCAACAAGTATCTATGGGGAACTATGTTGTATCAAGCACTGCTCAACACGCTAAAGACACAGCATAAAAAATATACTCTAGTGTGGCTACAGATATAAAGCTTAGTGAGGTAGAAAGATAAATATATAGAAACTTATAATCCAGTGTGATATATTAATGATGTAAATAACATGGTATACACTGTTTTGAGTTAACGTAACTTTTCATAATCTAGAAACATGTTGAGCTTACCTGCTCAAGTTTTTTAGTTTATGGTATTAGGGGAAAAAATCCTAAGCCATCTGAATAAAACAAGAATTTGCCTTAATAGAAATTGCAGATCAAGTTATCCTTGAATTAGTCTCTCCTAAAACTCTTACTTCCAGAATACTTGTCCATAGCTATAGAATTCTTTCTTTTTTAATTTGTTGTTTTAGATATATATGAGAGCAAGGTGTATTTGTACATAATATTCATACATGGGGTGCAATGCATTATAATTTTGATCTCATTCTTGTGGTTGAACATGATGTGGAGTTACACTGGTTGTTTATTCATATATGAGTAGAGGAAAATTATATCTGATTCATTCTACTGTCTTTTCTATTCCAATCCCCCTCCCTTTCCTTCATTCCTCTTTGTCTAATCTGTTGAACTTCTATACTTCCCCTCCCCACCCTCTCTTATTATAGGTTAGCATCCACATATCAGAAAGAACATTTGGCCTTTGGTTTTATGGGGATTGACTTATTTCACTTGTTTTTCAGTGTTTTCCAGTTCCATTCATTTATCTGCAAATGCCATCATTTCATTCTTCTTTATGGCTGAGTAATATTCCATTGAGTATATAGACTATATTTTCTTTATTCATTCATTATTCTGTTAAAGCACATCTAGGTTGGTTCCACAGTTTGGCTATTATGAATTGAGGTGCTATAAACATTGATGTGGCTGCATCACTCTAGTGTGCTGATTTTAAGTCCTTTGGGTATAAGGAACTGAACAGGAACTTCACAGAAGAAGAAATAAGAATGGTCAAAAATATATAAAAAAATCATGTTTAACATCTCTAGCAATTAGAGGAATACAAATCAAAACTACACTAAAACTCCATCTCACACCAGTCAGAATGGTAATTATCAAGAATACAAGTAATAATAGATGTTTTGAGCACGTGGGGAAGAAAGTTTACTCATACATTGCTGGTGGGACTACAAATTGGTGCAACCCCTCTGGAAAGCGGTATGGAGATTCCATAGAAAACTTAGAATGAACCCACCATTTTACCCAGGTATCCCACTCCCCAGCTTATACCCAAATGACTACAGAATTCTTGGTAAACAAAATAGCATGACCCAAATTCTTATGCATCTAAGTTTTCAATTTCATTAGCAATTATTGGAAAGGTAACTTTATATATACAGGAGCTGAGAAGATAAACCACCGTGCTAACCAAGAGAGAAAAAGTTAATAAAAAGCACATTGCAGTAGAGCCAGAGATAAACCAAAATAAAGAATAGGAAGCTTAGGTTATAAAAGGATGTGATTCCAAAGTAAGTATAATTCCAAAACCAAAATCAAGTGTTAAAAACTATTCTGGAACAAGAAAATGTATTCTCTAAAGTAAATTGAACAATAAGCAGGGATCTGTACTTCTTGTGATGGTGCCATATTACTCAGTCAAAAGGAGAACATTACTAAAGGAGGGAAATGGAAGCCAAAAAGACACTGGCTGTTCTTTTCTTCCTCAGACTGGGAGGATGTGAGACAATACTGTGGCAACAGCAGCAAAGGCTCACGTAGATGAACCTGCATCAGATAGCTCCAAGGTCACATTTCTAAAATGTGATCCTTGCCAATTTGCAGCTTGATGATGTTGCATCTGCATATTTCATATTGAAATAGATCTTGTCTGTGATAAAAGGTTTATCTTTTAAAAAGTATCTTGTGTTGTAAATTCTTGCTGACATCCAAACTATCAATGAACATTCATTGTGTTTGCTATCCTTTGTTGTAATAAAAATGCCACAAATAGATATCAAAGTCTTCTGTGAACATTACCCACATGTTCATGAAATCTGACATGAGATAATGGAAAGCATGAGTGACCCAATAAACAGCAATAAAAGATTCAAAATAAATGGACATTTTTTTCCCCAGAGGAGGGTGGGGGGATTTGGAAATATTTATAGTCTATTTGTGACCTATATATTATCATCTCATGTTTTATTTATTGCAAAATCAAAAGACTGAAAATTATCAAGTTTGTAATGGGAATTCTAATGGAATTTCACAGTCAAGATAAAGTAGCTCTCTCAAAAACTTTTTTTTTTTTTATCAGTAGGATAAATAATCTGGGTCAAATTACCAGCTAATAAGAACCAAAATTCAAAAGTTGGTTTCCTCATTACATAGAAAGGATAAATCAACCACTACTATAACTTACAATAATATTATTGGAGAGTAAGCTGTGTTTTTAAATTGTCAACTGTAGGGAGAATTAAAACAAGCTATATACTTTTCAAATCAACAGGAAGTAAAAATTAAAGAGGTAAAAGAAAGAACATAAGATAGAAAAAATATTAAAGACCAATGACTTGAAAAGCTGAACATAACACAATAATTTCCATCATCTTCAATGTCATAGGGAAGCACGTTCAAATAATTCCTCATTGAGAATTTTTAAAAATTGATCTTAAATGTGTGTTTTCAGTTGTGGGTGTTTTTGGAGTTCAGAGAGCAGGATAGTTTTCAGGGCCTTATAAATGTTATTATAGAAAGGTTTGAGGAGGTAATTATCTCACTATATTGAAAAGTAGAGAAAAAATGTGGAGCTGTAATGGGTTATTACATTCAAATTAAACTCAAATTATCTCATTATGATTTAACTTGTACAATGACTCAATGAGTTTGCTTATTTTCTAGCCGGATTGGTTAGCCATTGTATTGTTTCTTGTAATCATAATATTTTTCAATTTTATCAAGTCTGCCATTATAAAATCATATTGAGCATACTCCTCCGTGCAGACATTAGAATTGCCAGGGCAGACTTACTAAGTGCCAAGGAGTCTGATTTCATCTTTCAGTGTAAAAAAATGACAATGAGGTGGATGCAAAGGAGCACTCTTTGCTTCCAAAGCAGATAAGAGTCCAAATGACTGACTAGATCGTAACATGCATGGAAAGAGTCTGCTTCCAACCTGCAGGAAGGGAAACTAGAAGCTGCATTGAACTGAGGCTGGGAACTGAGCTCTCTCCTTTTGCGACACCTTCCCTAGTGCCTGTGGCTCTTGTCCTGGGGTCCTTGCACATCCTGTTCCCTGTGCCTGTGAGGAGCTCTGCCCTCTACTCCACCCCTTCCGGCTTCCTGACCTTGCCACTTCTCCAGGTCTCAGGCAAGGTCAAAAACCAATTCCTAAGGGAAGTTGGCCTTGACCACACTGAGGTCTATTTTCCCCGTTAGGCTCTCACAACACTACTTCATCTCTCCGAAGAAAATCTACTTTATTTCATTGGATTTAAGACACTGTGGGTGGTGAGACATACTGAACCTGTGACACCATTTAAGTATAGCATAATGTTCCGCAGGATTCTGAATTTTTACTCCTATTGAAAGTAAAGTTCTTTCAGAAATATTTAAACACAGGATTTTACCATATTTCACTCTTGTGCACATATGAGAAGAAAATTTGAAATGAGATTAAGATATTCCTAAAATGTACACATTCAGAATCCAAGTTTTCTTAGTTCCTTTCAACTCGGAGAAGTCAATATCTGTCGATCCATACAGCATTGTCTTTCAAGCTATAAAAAGCATTGGTAATGAAGTGCTTCTTAAAAGTTTGCTTCAAGCTCTGAGTCACTTGCTTTCTTCAGAAAGTTAGCTGTTAGCTTATTCTTTGCTGGAAGGTGTACATCAGTATTTTACTGATGCTACTAGGTTTTGAATTAAGGTTTTCTGGTACAATTATAACTATATCATTCCTCCTCAAATGGACCTTTAAGGTCTCTAATGAACCTATAAGAATAAACCATAATGTTCAAAAATGAGTAGATAATAATTATCATACCTTAGCTAAATGAAAACGTTACCACTGATTATAAGAATAGTCCAATATATAAAGGATTATACTATATATTTCAGATTGATAAAATGCTGTGTATGAATATGAATGCTAATGTGCCAAGGCCTGATTTCAACATGTTATAGACATCAAGTCATTCAATTGTCATAAAAATTATGAGAGATTTAAATATTATTCCCATTTCAACTGGGAGAAAATATATATATATATATATGACACTAAATAACTTCCTGAAATGTATATACCCCAAAGTGGCTGAATTACGTACATTTGCCTATCACCTAAGACTAAGACAAAGAGATTTCTGTTCACTGTTTTAAAACATTCTTTCCGCTCCCAGAATGGAACTCTAGCAGACTACCAAGCACACTGCTCCCACGTAACCCCAGCACATACCACATCTTGACACAATCTAAAGGCTCCAAAGACATTTAGTATGAAATGGATATAAGTACTCTTCACAACACCTAGCCAGCCTGTTTCTTCCCTGTTCTTTCCCATTGACTCCAGGTTTTTCAATTTGGCTTTATGTCCAAAGAGAATACATGATCTCATGCATATATTATCTAATGGACATTCAAGATGTTTTTACCTTGAAATTATCTTCCTTAATAAATAAAAAAGCCGACTATTAGTGATTCATATATTTGCCTGATTTTTTTTGCCTTTAAGATCCCACTTTTAAAATATACTATATGAGAAGTATGATACATTAAATAACGCTGTGTGAGTCTGATACAGAGTATCAGACTTTATCTCCACTACTGATAAAGAGTAAGGACTGATTTAACCCAGGATTCATGATACCTTTGGTGGGAATCAGTATGAATTCAGGGAACCTGCAGGAGTGAAAATCAAATTTCACCAAACCTAGATCATATTAACTTTTTTTAAAGCACTATATAAAATAGATTCAGAAAAGTGAACCAATCCAACTTAACGAATTTTCAAAAATAAAACAAATCTTAAACAAAAACAGACCACTATCAACATCTTAGAATGCCATGGTCACAAGGTCATCCCGAATGACCACTTTCTTACTTCCATCACTAATTAAATTTTGTCTGTTTTTGAACCTTACCTAATGGAATCCTAACATATGTATATGGCTTCCTCCACTCAGTATATGCTTGTGAGATTCTTTAATATCTTCACATATAGTTGTAGTTCATCTTTTTCTCATTGCTATATTGTATTCCACTGGAAAAAAATGCCACAATTTATTTCACTGTTGAGGAGTGTTTGTATATTTTCCAATTTGGATCTATTGCAAATAATCCTGTATGAATCTTACATATGCCTTTTGATTAATAAAAATGCTAATTTCTTCTGGAGAATTTTTTGCCTATGTTTTATGTAAAATGTTCAGCATTTGTAGACACTGTCAATTGTTCTTCTAAAGATGTTGTGCTATGCTCTTTTGATTTTTTGGGGGTGTGTGCAGTAGTTCTCATCAGTCATAACAGTCATCTTGCCTGTTCTCAAACTGCTTTTCTGACAGGTTCAATTCTTTATTCAAAATGATATTTTGAGAATCTATAGGTTCAAGGAAATACTAATAGTTTTACTAAAAGTTTTATTTTGAATATAGGCTTGTTTATTCATTTCCTCTTGATCACCAAAAAATTATTATAAAATGGATGGTAGAGACTTGATCCTTCTTTCCTGTAGCTGGGTTATGAGGTCCAGACAGTTTAAGTGACCTGCCATTCTCCATGGTGCCTTGGATGTCGAATGCCACCCAGGAGTGTTGACAGTAAATCAAATCCTGCCATGTCACCTCATTTTAGGCATGTGACATGTTTGCTTATGTCCATTCACTTGTTAATTGTGGGGCAGCTGAAGATGGGGGTACTTAGGACTTCTTCTGGCACTCACAGCAGCTACTCCCTCATGAATCACGGAGGTGGCTTCCAGTTCTTGCTTTTACCATCTACCAATGGAGTAGCTGGATGCAGGAACTGGGCTGGGGCCAGAACATCAGTTCCTCTTTGTGAGCACACCCTGAGGTAACCCAGGGGTGAAAGCAGCCTTTATGTTTCTAGATGTTCTGGGTAAACATCAAAGGAAGCAGGCAGGGAGACTGAGTCAGCTTCATGCAGCCTTCTTGGTGATTACTGACCACTACTTACCTCACAGAGTGCCCTTTCCTACCTCATCTGACTTTATCAATTAACAACCATTTGATCATGTACAACCTATGAAGCTTTGATTAGCCAGATTTAGCCTCCGTGGCAAATCAGTCCATTTACAATGGATTGAAAGGAGGAAAAGATACATAACAAAGAATATTTTACCCTAATATTGACAGAGCATAGATACATTATGTCTAGTGTTATTGCACAAATAAAAAATTTACAGTCACCGAGTGGTCTTTCTTTCTTTCTTTTTTTGTAAAGACCAATGTCATGCCAAATTGCACCTTTGATGACATATCCATGTACGTACACCAGTGGGCCTATATGCATTCGGGGTACTGAAAGATGTGCTTTAATTATGCACAGACGTCCTGGAACAATCTTTTATTTTCTTTATTTACCTCTATTATGAAGTCTGGGCAGACTTAGCCATTAACATTTTCTGCTTTCTTGAGGAAAAGATAATTTACCCACTTAAAGATATTAGGCTCCTGTGTATTGTTTTTCTCCATTTGGTACCCTCCATTGCTCCTTGGAACACTGGAGCGCACGCATCAGGGGCAATGATGCTCACCTAACAGCTGAACCGCGGCACCCGCCGTAATGCTGAGAAGCTCTCAGCTCCACCAGCTCCCAGCCCAGGCAGTGTGGAACCGGGTCCCCGAGCAGAGGCCGGCTCCTTCCACAGCCACATCTGTTCCCGGCTCCCACGGGGACATCAGCTGTGAAGCGTGACCCTGCCGAGCACACACAGACCCCAACTTGGGCCTTCTTACCCCCCAGATCTCCCACCCTCAAATGCTAGCATTGGAAATTCTAATACTCAGACATTAAAATCCTATGGAACAAAACTAAAAATTATGATAGTATCCTTTTTTTTTCTTCCATTGAGGGTATTTATTTACCTTTGACAGAAATAATAAAAAGAGGTTAGTGTGACTTTTCTGAGGAAAAAAAAAACCCAGCAGATTTTAATTTTTGCTGATAAGTAGTAAAAAAAAATGGGATCTTTTTCAAAAAGTAATTTATTTCTTGAATTAGGTTTATATGACAGCAGAATGCATTTTGATTCCTTGTACACAATTGCAGCACAACTTTCCATTTCTGTGGTTGTACAGGATGTGCAGTTCTACATGTACCTAGGGTAATGATGGAATCTTTAATAAAATGAAGATGATAAGAATGCAAAGATCATCTGCTCTGGAGAAGCTGTGATTCTACGTCAATTATTTTATTTTATTTTTTCCCCACAGCTTGCCTTTATCCTCATGGTCAAACATATCATGTTTTATTTTTACTGTGTATGTTTTAAAAAATATTTGACGGTCAAGGATCAAAGGATGGTATGATCCCCCTGAAATATGTAAAGATAATCCAGTAAGTCATAAATCACAACAAATTAAATCGTGAAGATAGGATAGAAAGTGTTCTTTAGAAACAATGCAATCATCAGGTTTCTAGTGGTCGTTTGGACTCCCTCAGGGTGGATCGTATGGTACCCAGGGTAAGCACTCATGGATTTGTATTCTGTCTGGGCTCCCTCACCACTATAATCTTACCCAGGCCTTTAAAAATTACAACAGTATTACATTAGCAGATTGGGGGGTGGATAATAGGGACAGGTACATCTTCGGGTGTGAATAAAAAATCTGTTTTTGTTCTCTCATTCAATATTGTCAATGCTTTAAGAGCTTAACATGACTCACGTCTGTGTATAGTCTCTTTTTACTCTCAATAATCGTCTTGACTGCCAAACTAGGCACCCTCTGTCAGTTACACAAGCCAGCAAGAACAAAGTATGCAGTAAATATCTGCTGAATAAATGAATGATTGACAGCAGGAATTACAGGATTTTCCCTGCACTTAGATGAGACGTTTACCTGAGGATTGTCTATTACTTTAGTGCCAAAATGTGGTAGATGTATAATTTGTTGTGTTTTAAACTGTGAGTTTCTAACTGTTATGTCAGAACAAGCTAGGACCCTACAAAGACAGAGAGATGTATTCACTCTGGTAAGATTAACCCTAGTTTTACCCCAGGTCTTTCACTCAATTCCTCTCTCACTAATCAGGCAAGTGAGCTGAGAGGCTGGCCTCTATTTCACACCATACTGGGCTGAATTAGTGCTGAGTTTATGTTGGCATGCTTTTTTTGGGGAAAAGGTATCAGTCAAGAGATGAAACAGAAGCAGAATACTGCAGGGTCCTCTCCTATCCTTTCTCTTTGAGCCCTTTTAATTTTCCTTTTCTTGGAGAAATTGCAGTATCCATCACCTTGTGCAGACCCACTAAAAAGAGCCAACTTCAGCCAGAAAAAACATGGCTGCTGACTGTCTCTCCTCTTGCCTGTCAAGAATCAGTGACGTTTTTCCTTAGGCATTATGGATCTGCTTTCTGCCTGTGTGTCTCTTCTCCCCTCCGCATTTTAATAGTAGAAATTAGGTAGAGAGCTCAGTGTTTATATTAACTTCATCATTACCTCTCAGAGGAGCTTGGGATACGTCAACTAATGTATAAAGGGACCACAGACATCTTTGGGGACAAGATATAATATTAATTACTGGCATGCGCTTCCTGTTATTTTTGTAATACCCACATCCAGCGCTTGAAATGCACGTCCTCGAGAGCCTGGAGGGGCTGTGCTTGGCCTGCAAGCAGGAATTTGGCTGAACTTGCCACCCCCCAAATTGCAAAAGCCTTTCAGCAAAGACAGGGCATTCTGGGTGCAGAGTCCCCTGCACAGGGTTACCTGTGGACATGAGCTGTGACAAGGTGATGTGCCAGTGAGGTGACTCAGGTCCCAATGTCCCTCCAAAGTTGGGTGTAGACCCGGATCTGAGATCCAAGGGGGCTTCAGGGTGTGCAGGGTGGCATCAATGATGATAACGCCCCCTCCCTCCAGGCAGTGCTAGCCTGCAATGCAATTTCTTTCTTTTTGTGGTGCTGGGAATTGAACTGGAGGCTTTATGCATGCAAGGCAAGCACTCTACCAATGGAACTATATCCCCAGCCCCTGAAATGCAATTTCCACAAGGTAGCAGTGAGATCTCAAAACCAAACCAAACCAAACCAAAAAAATTCTGGCAAAACGGAGAAGCAGCTAGCAAAGCTGCAGAACAGCAGCCAGGTTTTTTCTCTCAAATAAGCCAGCGGAGCTTTAAATCATGGCAGTACTTGCTGTTTCCTTTTTCTTGTTTGTTTTCTGTTCACATTTGCCCCAAATGTCGATGGCAGCAGGAAAGGTGTGGTTGGAGAGCACAAGCCAGGCTCTCTAGTTGCTTCTCAATCTTCATGGCCCTGAAGAAATCTCTGCTCCTGTGTTCTGAAAATGGCAAGAGCTAGTGCATTGGACAGCCCAACAATATAGCAGTAAAACCAAGATTCAAGGGTTGTTAATCTCAAACATATTATGGGATTGCAGAGCAACTAAGGTACTAAGTGTCTCCGTTTTAATTACCAGGGTTGGCAGAGGGATCCAATTACGTTGCTGTGTCCCCAACATAACCCTCTCCCTTTGTTCGTTGCTTGCTTATTCTAAGCGTGCTTTGATCACCTTTGTTTATCTGTTTTGTACCACGCAGGCCTCATGCTCTGATTTGAGGAACATTGTTTGAGGTTACATTGCTATTGGAAAAGCTGCTCATCAGCCTCCTGCACGCAGGAAATATTTCCTGTTAAGGATATCTATCTATCTATCTATATTTATTTATCATTCTCTAGTGGAACTGAAGCAATGAGGATAACTGGCTCCCCCTATGCGCCAGACCAATGTTTCAGTCTGACGGCGATAGGTGTGGGCTGCACACACCACCTAACACAGCTTCTGACATCCCTGGAGAATTTCAGGAGGAGGTGCCAATTTCCATTCCACGGGAATTCTTGGTCTCATGACAAAGGAGCCCCAATACCTTCTGCTTCTAAACATATTTCACACTGCAGTATCTACATGCTTTCAGGACCAAGTAGACGTAAAACTCAATAAATGGTCACTTCAAATGATCATTGCCATTTACAGTCAGGCAGAGACATTGTTGGCATACATGGAATCAGTCACTAAATTCTCCTCCCCTTCCCCCCATTATCTCTGGAATCCCGTCTTTATTCTGGTCCTGGCTAATATGGCTGCTTTACCCTCAGTGTTCCTCCCTAAGTATTTCAGTAATTTCCTGAGGAATCTCTGCTTCCACTCTCTCCCATTTATACCCAGAAAAAAAACACAGAAATGTCCATGTTGGTCTCCTCCTTAAAGATCTTACAAATTTCCGTGCTGCTTACAAACTTGTCTTTCACCCTCATATTGTCATTCCAAATGTCCCTGACCTCATCCCCATCATGCCCGGCTGCTGATGGGCTTATTTTATAGTCCTCTACAGTTCCATAAACTCCATTGCTGATGCTTCCTGAATATGCCACGTTTTTCTCTTACCTATTTTTTCACCCCCTACTGTATGATTGATTAGCAAGGACTTAAGTCTCGCCTCAATTTTCAGACACTTTTTGATCTTCTCTTTCAGAACAAAGCCCTGTTAATACTATTGGCCCATTCACTATCAATACATTGAAGGGGGCCACAGGAGAAGGAGAAAAACTGCAGTATTAGGAATCTTCTGGTCAGGGTCACATAAAAGGCGTGGCGAGTCCCAGATGTAACTGTGCAGAAGCCCTGTGGATCCTCCTCCCACTTAGTAACCCCGCCAACCATGATGATGCCCTAAATGACCAAACTAGCTCTCTATAGTGTAACCTGACCACAACAAGAGGACAGAGAAGAGGGAAATGGAGGGGAGACAGAGGAAGAAGCGGGAGGAGAAAAGAAGGTTGCTCCAACTTTTGTTGCTCTGACCCAAGAGGTGCCAGTTCTCCAAGACTGGGCACAGTTCACAGTTGGCAACGATTCATGCATGTTGCTACAGCATCTCTGATTAATTGCTCCCCTCAGAGACTTTCTGTTTTTCTTCCTTCATGCATAAGCTTCAGAAAAGCAGATTACTTTGGTTCAGTTCTTAAAACGCAGTTGCTTGGTTTGGTCTTTGTATATAAAAATCCCCCTTCCTTTAGCCGTTCTTCAATTCTGTCATTGCTATCCACAGAGACACAGGTTGAAGTAGCAGCTTCTACCCACAAGACAATCTTCTCCAAGTGTGTGGCTGTGTCTCACAAGAGGTAAGATGTGGTTGAGAAGGCATTTTTTTTTCATTCTGAATAGAGTGATGGCTTAATACTAGTGGATGAAAACAAGAAATTCATATGGGATCAACTAGCTGTGTCTCACAAATGGCAAAGAAAATTAACTATTGGTTTTGAATAAGGACTGCCCATTATGTGTTAATGTGCTGGAGAAAGGTTTATTGAAGAATGAATAGAGTTCAAACAGAACAAAATGGACTAAGTCCAAATACAGAATGCATAAATAATTTCTTAGTGGAGGGTGTGAGCAATAGATTATCTAGAACAGATAAAAAAATTTGGAATAGAATGAAATAAGACTGTAAAAAAAGGCTTATTATTTTTTTATGTTGCTGTGTGTAGAGCTTATTTTTACCTTTGCTGAATATGGCGCATACCTGCAATTCCAGCTACTAGGGAAGCTGAGGCAGGAGGATTGCAATTTAGAGGCCAAACTGGGAAATTTAGAAAGACCCTGTTTCCAAATATAAATAAAAAATGATAAGGATGTAGCTCAATTGTAGAGTGTTTGCCTAACATGGGTATAGGCCTGGCTTTAGTTTCCAGTGACATACTAATACTGCTACTACTACTACTACTAATAATAGAAAAAGATTGAGCTTTAGTAATGAAAGGTTTAAAGAAGTGAATAAAACTGGGTGTTAGCTAATGAACAAATATTAGCCATTAAAAGGTAAGAGGAGCCACCATTTGACCCAGCTATCCCACTCCTAGATTTATACCCACAGGACTTAAAATCAGAATATTACAGTGATGCAGCCACTTCAATGTTTATAGCATTGCAATTTACAATAGCTAAACTATGGAACCAACCTGGGTGCCCTTCAACAGATGAATGGATAAAGAAAATTTGATATGTATATATATATATATATATATATATATATATATATAAAAATATATATATATATACATCTATATATATACATCTCTCTATATATAGATGTATATATATATATATGATGGAATATTATGTATATATTATTTATATATATATATATATATATATATATAATGGAATATTACTCAGATTAAAGAAAAATGGAATCTTGGCATTTGCTGGTAGCTGGAGAATATCATGCTAAGTGAAATAAGCCAATCACAAAAATTCAAAAACTAAAAGTTTTCTCTGATATGTGGATGGTAATTCACATGAGGTGAGGTAGAGAAGCATAGAGTTACTTTAAGTAGAGGGGAGTGAAAGGAGGGGAGGGGGTCTGGGTATAGGAGGGATAGTAGAATAAATCAGACATCATTATTACGTAAATATATAGTTAAATGACTGGTGGGATTCTACCTCATGTATAAACAGAAGAATGAGAAATTATACTCTGTTATATATTGATGTATCAAAGTATATTTTACTGTCATGTATGACTAATTAGAAGAAGTTTTAAAAAAAAGAAAGAAAGGTAAGAGAATAAAGTTGTAGCTGGGTGCAGTGGCACATACCTGTAATCCCAGCAGCTTAGGAGGCTGAGACAGGAGGATTGAAAGTTTAAGGATAGCCACAGCAATATAGTAAGGCCCCAAGCAATTTGGTGGGACCCTGTCTCAAAATAAAAAGGGCTGGGGATGTGGCTCAGTTGGCTAAGTACCCCTAGGTTTAATCCCTCGTACCAAAAGAAAGAGTTTTAAAATGATAAAATCTCCATTTTATTTTATTGATATATATATATATATATATATATATATATATATATATATACACACACACACACACACACACACACATATTTTTTGAGAGATCCATCTATTGTGGGACAGCTACATCAAACTAATTGCCATATGATTTCTCTCATATACTTATCATATTTTAAAATGTTTTAAGAATGCAGAATCTGCTCTCTTCTATATGCTCAGGCAATGACTTCCTGAGAAAAGTCTCTATAGCTCAGGAAATAATAGCAAATATTGACAAATGGGAAGGCATCAAATTTAGGAGTTTCTGCACAGAAATGGAAACAATTAACAGAGTGAAGAGATAACCTACAGAATGGAAGAAAATCCTTTTCAGCTCCTCTTATGGATTGATATCTAGAATACATAAAGAACTCAAAAACCCTAGGACCAAAAATCCAAATACCCAACCAATAAATGGGCAATTGAAGTGAGCAGATACTTCTTAAGAGAAAAAGTAAAATGGCTTATAAATATACAAAACATCTCGACATCTTTATCCATCAGGAATATGTTAATCAAAACTCCACTGAGATTCAATCTCACCCAAGTCAGAGTGACAACCATCAGATGTACAAATAACAATAGGTGAGGATGCAGGGGAAAGATACCCTTATACTCTGTTGGTGGGAGTGCAATTTATCCATCCACTATGGGAATCAGGATGGAAATTCCTCAAAGAACTAAAAATAGAACTACCATGTGACCCAGTTATCTAATTTCTTAGTAGATATCCAAAAATTCAAAATCAGAATACTGTTGAGACACCTTCATACCCATATTTATTGCAGAACAATTACAATAGTTAAGTTGTGGAATCAACCCAGGTGCCCAACAACAATTAAATGGATAAAGAAAATGTGATATATATACACAGTGGAGTATTACTGTGCCCTAAAGAAGAAAAAAGCCATGTCATTTGGAGGAATATTAGTGAAACTGGAGATCATCATTTTATCCAAAATAAGTCAGATACAGAAAGATGAGGATTGCATGTTTTGTTTCATAGGTGATAACTAGGTGGGAGGGGGAGAGACAAATGTGACAGGGATCTAGAGGAGGAGGAAGATAAGGGTTATTGGTGTAAATTATCAAAATATGTCATATGCATGTGCAAATATTTCACAATGTAACTAATTCTGTACAATGAATATGTACTAATAGCATCAATTTAAAAAAATTCTCTTAGACATTTTTAAGTATACATTGTTAACTGAAGTCACCATGTTTTGCAGTAACTCTCTTGAACTTATTCTTTCAAACTTAAACTTTTATGTCCTTTGAGCATTTTAGGATGAGCATAAAAAATAATTGGAAAGGAAGCAACATAACGTAGTTATTAAGCCAAAGACTGTGGTATTAGTAATAGTGGAATCTGACATATAAAGTACAAAAAAAAAATCTTAGCTGAAATTAGATAGTGAATCTTCAGAGTTAGCAGGTAGATTGTATTATTTTATGTATTTATTATGTGTTTGTTTTCTTGTTTATCAGGCTATCCACCAACACACTGTAATTTGCCCCCCACTAGTTATAATAAGCTCATCTTTTACATGAGATATGTCATTTTTTTCTTCTTAGAACATTGTGCCCCCAAGTCACATTTGATATGCTTCTGATACCATCACAAACCCTTTGGAATATAGACTGCTATTGAATTGGATTCCCATTTGGATTTCTTCCAGAGCCATTGCTTTGCGAGCAGCACGAGAAATAACAAAATTGGCATGGGCTGGTTTAACTCCATGGCTAACTGTCGCTTCCTGTTCATGATAAGTGTGTAAAATTGTCGAAAATGCAATCTACAATGTCATTTTTCTATGCAGACAGATTTCATTATATATAATTTAGCATTTATCTTCAGCTATACTCCAAAGCTTCACACATTTCAGTAAACATCTCTCTTACAGCTTATGGTAGATAATTGATAACAATCGAGGATTGAAAATAAAGACGCAGAAATGATAATACTTCGTCGCTAGCTAGCACACAATAGCCAGCCTTGGATTTTCCTCTTTTATAGCGATTGCACTTTTCTGGCAAAGGCAATAATGTGATTTAGGAATTTGACATTCTTTTTATATTGCTATGATATCAAATAAGGGTAAGCATCTTGGAAACTAATATCACTTAAAGGAAAACAGGACCATTAGAGCAGTATCAGAGCATTTTTGAGAGTAATCTGTCAGAATACTCTCATGCAACTCCTTCTGATTTCATTCACTTAAAGCAGCATTTGGGAATTATGCTTCTAAAGAAATATCAGAATTTGCCCCACCACACTCCGCCAGAAAACTCATTTCGATGAAGTTTGATGTTCAAAAAAGTTTCAAAATGTGTTTACTCCATATAACCTAGATTTCATGCCCCATGCATCTGGATTTAGATTAAATTACCTGGCTTCTTTCCTAGATGGAGTGCCCGCTCACCCTGGAATCCAGAGCACTTTTTAACCACACGCAGACTTGGGGTTGCTAGAAGGTAGTATTTCACGAGGGCACTTGCACTGTGGCGATCAACTTCCTCTTTTCTGACTTCGAGCCTCCCCTTCTGGTGAACTTGTTCAGTCAGGAGGTCACCTGGCTGCCCTGCAGCTGTCACCCTGCATTCTGTACTTGAATCACCAACATGGAGCAAAGTCTCTTTTCTCAATTCCCCTCCAAGCCTCTCTTGCTCAAGGAGATCAAGTTCAAGACTTAACATGAGATTTTGAATGATAGAAGGAGATTGTTTTAAGGTGTTTCATAACGATAATCAAAAGAGAAATGGCAACCACCACTGTTTTTTAAAAGTCTTTGCCCTTGTGATTTAGGGACTTCTTCCTTTCACTCCACTTGATTCCACTGTTCCCTTCACACCACCAGACTTACAACTGCCCAAGGAAACAAATACCTTCATTTTATTGTGCAGAGTAACGTCATCCGCCGGTTTACCTTTTCAGTAACCAAATACATATGATTTATTCTTGAAAATAATGGCCCATGGACTCCATTTCTCAAGTTTTGCCTCATTCCACAAACCTTGGCCAGTGGAATGAAGCTGCATAGAGACGTGTTTGTCCACTGATTATAGCACTGCTCAGAGAGGAAAGAAGACTGTTTTAATTTGGGTTTTTAATACTGTTTTTCTGTTATATGTACATGAATTTGTATATCATCCTACACAATAAGAACAGTTAACTGGAGTGACATGCATTAGCCAGTGGACTCATGAAAAAGCTGTCCTGTATTTCTGGGTCTGATGTGAAGCAGTCCCTTCTGCCCATCAAGTTGAAAGTCTTCAATTGACAGTGAAGTTGAAATTATTTGTTCAATAAGTTGATTTCCATGAATCTTAATTGTCGTATATTAACTGGTGTAGCAACTTACAATGAATATAGCTGGTGAAACTTTCGCTGTCACAGAGGCTGCGTTTGAATCATAGCAACAGAATAGAAGCACAAAAATGCAGAAGACAATTTCAAATAGTGCCAAGTTCCCAGACTCAATTAAGAATGATGGGGTAGAGGAAGTGGCATTTGGATATGATACACAATGAGAAGTAACAGAAGTTCATTAAGCAGAAACAGGCATGTTCAAGAATAGAGAGAGGAGTAAAATATGAGTGCAGGTAAAATATGTGACCGTGGTGGGGAAGGTCTTGGTTGGAGAAAAGCAGGTCAAGAAGGAAAACCCAGATCAGGTAAGATCACAGGTTCACAAGGAATTTCTATTTTATGTTTCCTTTAACAGTGAGTTCTTGGAGAGTTCTGGGCAGGTGTGATATAATCTGATTTACTTTTTTTTTTCTTTTTTGGTACTAGGATTTATACTAGGGATTGAACCCAGGGACGCTTAGCCACTGAGTCATATCCCCAGCCCTTTTTATTATATTTTGTTTGGAGACAGAGTCTTGCTGAGTTGTTCAGAGCCTCACTGAGTTGTTCAGGGCCTTGGTAAGTTGCTAGGCAAGTTTTGGACTCGAGATCCTCCTGCCTCTGTCTCCTGAGCCTCTCTGATTATAGGTGTGCCTAGCCTGATTTACATTTTTTGAAATCACTTTGTGTAGAAAAAAAAATGCCCTGTAATGAGGGAAACTGGGAATGTGGTACCAGTTGTGTCTATTAAACTATTTTGGTTTGTAATATAATGAACTAGGGACTAGTGATTAGAAACATAGCCAATTAAGATTCTAAATTGTATGTCTGATTGTGTATGTCATTAGCAATACTGATAACTCACATTTCTGATGTGATATAGTTTTCTAAAGAAAATTCTTTTAATGCACTTTATAATCATGTGTTTAAAACAAATACAGGTAATGGCATATATTTTTCATAATTGATAATTTTTTAAATTTAATGGAACAGTTGCAGTGAGAAGGCAGAAACTTCAAAATTTTAACCATGAATCACATGACTAGCCTCTTTTTGTAACTTTATAAGAATTTAGCATTTATTAAATTTCACAAGGTCTTCTACTCTGCAGCTGAGAAAGCTGGTGAGGTATTAGAGGAATAACATTGAACTCAGTGTTAAGATTCTGGTTTCTAAACATAAAACTGCTGTTAAATGTGCAATATGAGGGATTAACGGATCACTTGGAATATTTTTAGCTCAAATATCCTGTGATCTATGTCTGTGTACTTGAAATGATACAGACAGAACTAAAGAGCATAATTAACTGTGTTATCTGTCTTGTTTAGAAGAACTGTTAGCAGTTTCTAAAATTCAATAGAAACTATTTTCAGAGGGTGGTATGGTATGGACCTTAAAAACTTTTTTGAGTCTTCTAACTTCTGGGAAGATATTTCTCCACCTTATTATTTCAACTAAGTTGAACTAATAACCCTGGAAATTTCATAAAAAATAAACATAAGACTACTGAAAGGATAGAGAAAGGAAGAACAGAGGAATAAATCTAATTGAACTTTCTTATGTGAATACCTAATTATACCACTACAATGAATCTCATCATCATGTACCACAAGACAGGTAACAAAAAGAAACAAGATATAAAAATAAATAACAGAAAGATCAGTAGAGTAGAGGGAAGGGAACAGGAAGAGGAGGAGAGGAGGGAAAGGGGAAATACTAGGAACTGAATTTGAGCAAATTATATTCCTTGCTTTTTTAGTTAGGTCAAAAAGAATCCCAATGTTACATATAATCAAAAAGAAACAATCAAAAATGTTGATCACCATTATTTACTGGAAAAACTGAATATTATAGATCTTAACAGTAAACATAATATAAATATTTTAAGTAAATCCTTTAATTTTAATTTTAATTAATCCTAAAAATTGGTTGAAAACTTTTTAAATAAAAATCGCTAGTAATGGGATAAATAAATCAAAACCCTTCCTTGGCAGAATTCTGACCATCCCAAATAGGGATTCCTGAAAAAGTAATTTAATTAAATCATGGAACTGGATTTTGTGTCAGATTATCAGCCTTTCATCTTAGAATGAAAATGAAAGTTTTGTTTATTTACTAAAATCAGGTTGTTGGAACTCTTACTCCTTTGAATTACAGTAATTCTTCAACTTGGCTTTTGCCATATATGAGAGAAAACAACAAAAGGACAATTCTAAAATTCAAAGAATTATTGACTAAGTAATTGTTAAAATCACAAGACTTTCCTAACTCTGGTTTTCTTTGCTGTTCTTCATGGAGATTTTTTATCTCATATCCTGGTCTTCTGAATCTAAATTCAATTTCTTCTCCTAAGTAATTTATGTTTCTATAGAACTGACTTCTCTGGGGTATAATATTTTGATTGTTTTCTATCGCCTCTCTTAAATTTTTTATGAGAGAAGGTGAAAGAGAGGAGAACATGACAAGCAATTAGAAAATCTTAGAATAATGAAATTATTATGTAAACTTTAACCCAAGATCACCCTACTTGGCCTCCATCTTCACCAAAGGAAAAATTTTTTTTTAAATCCACTATACAGAGAAGCAAGTAGGGTAGGATGCTAAAGCAATCTGCAAACAACAGCAAAGCACATTGCAAGCAGGTAAATAAAGCCGAATGAATGTTTGAATGGGTATTATTAGGTGTAAAAGTGAAGAATATAATCTGGGCTTCTTTCTCAATATTTGTACTTCCACTGAATTTATTGTTGATTACATTAAATATAAACAACTCATGATGTCCTTAAATTCTTTTTATGGGCAAAGATTCACATTTCTTATTAAAATTCCAAATTTTTCGCTTTTATTCTTTTCCACCAAACTATGTGCTATTTAGTGACAGGACAAATAGAAAAATCGTAACCCCATAGGGATCAGCAAACCATTCACTTAAACTACTCTATTTATTCACTTAAATATCTGATACTTAATCCAGGCCTTGCCTTGAAATGTCATCTTTTCATTCTTCCAGTAATTATGTTTCAAACAAACATGAAATGTTTTCTATTTCTACACCTTGATGTATCCGTTTACATGAGCTTCTGGGTTTAAAATCATATTAGTCTTATAAAACTTTTATTTTTGTTGGTTAACGTATACATTTTACACTTAGGAACAGGTGTAAACTCTGACATCTGGAACATCCATCAGAAAAGAATGTCCCCGAGGCACTCACACAAGAGGATCTCAATACACATGCACACAATAGCATTTCAAACAGATAGGTGCCCTTCTATCAGGGCACCAAATAAGAAAAATAGAAAGCATGAGCACAGAGCACATGACATAAAATGAAATACATATGTAGGGACTGACCATCATTTGCAGGGGTTAGGGCCCAATTCCATGGTGAAACTCAAGTCCATTTGACAATGGAAGATTTAACATTTAACAGCTAAGCACATAAAAAGGAATTCATAACAGAAAAACCTACATCAATTGGAGTGACCTTTCTCAGAGATATCTTTTACAGATTTTTCCTCCAGGCTGTGTCTTTTCTTTCTTGTTCTACCCTAGACCTTTTTCAATAGAGACTCTTTTCTTTCTTTCTTCATAGACGGCCCTTATGTTACCCTCTCTGTCTTAGGAGCCAGTCACCATCCTGGAAGACTTTGAGGTGATATTTTTTGCCCTGGTGTGGAAGATTTTTGGCGTTTCAGGATCTTTTGTATTCATGGGACCCCTTCTTTTGGAAAGTTCGCTCAAATTTCGATGCTAAGGAAAAGTAATGTAAAAGACAACCATCGTTGAATCTGTGAAAGTTCTCGAAACCTTGTTTTGTCATTTTTTTGTATTGGATCCCATTCGGAAAGGAAACTAAGAAATTCCTTTTGCTAGCTTTAACCCACGCACCCAAAGTCAATACTTCAGAAGAGAGTCACAAATTTTATCTTGCAACATGCAATAAGTGTTGGGAACACCCTCATTATTCTAATAAATTTGATTAATATTCACTTATGAATGAATTAAATATTATAGAAATGCTAAATACTTATTATGTTTTATTCTTGTTGAGAATCTTTATTTGCAGGGCAATAAGAAAAGTTTTTGTTGTTGGTGGTGTTGTATTTTAGTCATTATAGCTATACATAATGTTGGGGTCCTATACCTAAACCTTAATCAAATTGCATTTTAAAGAATAACCTTAAAGAGGTTTTTAACCTTAAAGAATACAGTTTTTGGAAAATGGTAAAAGGAAATATACCTCCTTTACGTATGCACTCAGAGGGTGTCAACCTTCATGTTCAGAATAAGAATCGAATCTCAGGGAACATAAAAGGAGGGGCTTCTGAAATTCTTAAATTTCATGTCTTAGTAACGCCAACATTATAGGATTTCTAGGCAACTTTTTGAAAGCAATGTCATTTCTGAGCTCAGGTTTTCAGTTCTTACTGAGACAACAGCACCCTCAAGGTATATTTTGCACAGAAGGCATAAATATGGCAAGTCATTGCTCACAGGTAATGGCTTTGAAATTGTGTAAGAATGACCAGTCCACTCATATTCAAGCATTTAGCTGTTCATACAGGCTTTGGAGTAAAGAGCTTGAAAAATATAAGGCCCATTATGGCAAAGATGCAGCTGAGAACTGCCTGCGTGAGAGCATCGTTGTGATGAGTCACAAGCCCTCTGGGTTCTTCAGTCTCCCCAAAGTCCTTGCAAATGGTCAATGTGGTTATTTTGAGGAATAACAATGATTCACATAAGAGACCTCAGTCCTCGACCGTGGTGTCATGCTGCCCAAACTGACGTTTAGAGCTAATGCTTCCCTGGTCTTTCTATTAGAAAGGTGAGTAGATCCAAGTGAAAACTACAACACAGCAGGCACAATTCTAGTGAAAAAAACTTATTTGGATCCAATTCACTTACTCCTATTTATGATGATGAAGAAGATAGCTTGGTCTCAGATGGAAGGTTTTCAATGGAATACAGGCATGTGAATGGTGAAGGGATTCTAGCCTGAGAGACCAAGTTGAGTTTAAAATAGGATTCAGATGTGTTTAAGAGTCTGATGAGTCTAAATGTCTACTGGGATCTTCTTGCATTAAGGACTAGAGAATCTATTAGCAAAGAACAAAGCCTTTTGGAAAAAGAAAGTGAGCATGCGTGTACACACACACACACACACACACACACACACACTTGCTTTGAGCTGCAAGAAAAAATGGAAAATTTGGGATATGGGTCAGCTGTTACCTCTTGCCTCTCTTCCCTCAAAGAAATGTAGCAAAGAACTGTCAGAAATTGTGTAAATAAAAAAAAGCTAATTCCCTGCCGGGCGTGGTGGCCCATGCCTGTAGTCCCAGAAACTTGGGAAGGCTGAGGCAGGAGGATCTCAAGTTCAAAGCTAGCCTCAGCAAAAGAGAGACATTAAGCAACTCTGTGAGACCCTGTCTCTAAATAAAATACAAAATAGGGCTGGGGATGTGGCTCAGTGGTCGAGTGCCCCTGACTTCAATCCCTCTCCCCCCTAAACTCTCTGTAAAATATGGAAAACACACACACACACACACACACACACACACCAACCATAGCCTGGTATCTATGTAGTCCTGTGTAGAACTTTCCAAAATTTAGATAATTGTTTACCTCTGTGGTCACATTACTAAAGCAGCAATCCATGTACAAGGAAGGACAAGAAAAGAACTAAGTCAGGACTATTAGAAGACACAGCAGCGGAAGGGACGATTTTCAGCTGCCTACATTGGTCAGTCTCATGTCCTCTTGAGAAACTTGAGGGAAGATGAAACTTCTGAAATTTTATGGTTAGAGGCAAATTCAGAGAAATACAACTTCATACAGCCGTCGAGCCATTTTCTTTATTCCTAGACTATTTTAATTAAAGAAATATGGGTTTCACATACAGGCTGTTTGGCAATTTTCTCCTCCTTTATATTATTTTTATAATCCTCTCATTTTGGAAAGCCTGGGGTAATAGCCTGAGGAAGTTTTTGATAGAATGCACTATTTAGAACACATGGCTTGAGCAATTCTGCACTGTCAGGAAGAACTGGCTGGAGATGCAATCTGACTTTAGGATTCTTTTAGGTTTTTCTCTCTAATCAATATATGGTAGCTAGTGATGATTGATTTACCTGTTCGAAGTTCTTGAATACAGGTGGCAACTCAGGAGAGAGAAGCAGTAGAAGGGCAGCCTGGGACGTCTTATGTTTCTGCATGATGTCGTAAAACCAGGTGTGGACCCTTGGACTTTTGTCTGTACAAACCATTAAAATCAGGGGCTAAGAGGTGTTGATCAAGGCCAAGGTTATTTATTTCTTTCCTTGACTCCTCAGTTGCCTATGTTGGTTATTTGAAAGGAAATATAAAATACCAGAATTTAGATTTTTGTCTTCCTCAAAGAATATTCTTTTTTCCCCCCTCAAAGACACGGGATACCAAATATCTAATTTATGTAGCATTGTTTAAACATTAAATAGAAAAAAGTGGCCAAACATGACTGAACATCATGCTGATTGCATTAAGATCAGAAATAAATACTCAATGCAGACCCTCTTGAATTTTTCTGTTTCATGATGAAGAAATAACACACTGACATTCCCCACTAGCTGTCTTCAAATGAATACCTTTAACCAAACTACCCATGATTCAGTTAAAAATCATCTCAATTACAGGAAAAGTATCTCCCTAGTAGAATGGCTTTCACTAATGTGTTGAATTATTTCACTGTTTAAATGAAAAAACACCATGTTTTGAATAGAACTTTAAGCATCTATTACAGCTGCACTTTAGTGAACGTTGAATTATTGTTGAATGAGTTTCCTATCAATAAATTTATTTTGGCTGGGTGTGGTGGCTCATGCCTGTAAGCCCATGGCTTGGAATGATGAGGTAAGAGGATGTCAAGTTTGAGACTAGCCCCAGCAACTTAACAAGACCCTAATCAATTTAGCAGAACCCTGTCTCAAAAAAAAAAAAAAAAAAAACCATCAAAAGGATTGGGATGGGGCTCAGTGGTCAAACAGTCCTGAGGTCAATCCCTTGTCCCCTCTCAAAAAAAAAAAAAAAACAATAATAATTTTCTCTAACATCAGAAGTATATTTTAAACCTCTCAGTCTGCCATGCGACCAGTGCTGGCTGCATTAAAGAAGGTGATTCGTGAGTAAACGCTAGGGAGTTTTAAATTAAAGAGACAAGACTCTAATTACCTTTAAAACCAGCTCCAGGATGGCTTCTCACAGCCATCTAAAGCGGTAGCGAGGTTTACAGAAGAGGCTAGCGAGAGAAAGAACACTCCAGGGAGTGGACTTTTATTGGAGAACAAAAAATTCCAGGGAATATTCCATCCAATGAAGGTTAAGGGGGGCAGTATCCCAAGGTCAGGGGCAACGATTGGGTCTTTGGGGCAGTGGCCAGACACGCCTCTGCAGGGACAAGCCCTCAGACCTGGGAAAAGGTGGGGAATAGCTGTGACACAGCTGTGTCTAAGCTCCTCTCACCCAGCCAGGGAGGTAACTCAAATCACGTTTGAGGATGGCCTCCCACGTCTCAGTTCCCCACCCCACCACCAAAAAAGAGAGAAATTTCAAAAATCTTTTAATTCTTTCCAGAAAAAGAACGAAATGTTTGCAAATAGTTATGTTTAGAAAAGAAAGAAAGTGACATTGATTTGTTAAATCAATGAAAAAAAATATAAGTCCCAATTTTACCGTGTGCTGTTAGAGCTAAATTTTCTTATACTCCTTTTAAATGAGTGAGAGGAGAGATAATTGAGGTTGGGAATATAATGTGCTGAGAAATGCTCACGTAAAGAACACACCACCTCTGAGATTCTAGAAGTCTCTTATAGAGCTTAAAGATCTTGGGAAATATAGGATGGTATAATTCAATTTTATTCCCAGTGTGAAATAATTGTGATTAAATATAGTTTTATTATCTCTTAATAAAGCTCTAACTTTTCCTACAGCACATGGATTTAAGGCTAATCTGGAAAAACTATTCAGCTTAGAAAAGGGTGAATTCATTGTTTGAGAAAGCTCATTCTATTTACCAACAATGCAAACATATTTTTTACCCTCTTCAGAAGATATGACCAGTAGCAAGAGTTTATTTACTTTTCAATTTTGATTAAATTCACACAAGTGCATTGGGTGAAAATTGATTTTTGTTTCCCTTTTGTTAAACTGATAATCTTCCATACCCCCTGCACAAGGATCAAATGTGTGACTTCTTGTATGTGCGAAAATCATCCCTGACAGCCCTCTGAAAGTATATTGAGCACAAAAACATACACACAAAAAATGGTTCTTTGTATTACTATCATGTCACTCTTTATGTAACAATTGACACTGATAACACAATTTAGAAAAATGAAATAAGTATGGGGCAATTCTGAACCACCAACTTCTGAGGGTTAGAAACAGTATTTTTAGTTCATCATTTTTCATAGTTTGTTTTCAGACATATATGAACATGTGTGTATTTATAAAGGGATTATATGCATGCATGTATATATACAAAGAGTTTAAAATGTACCATATCTTCATCCCGTGTCACGCTGGTAACATCTCTCCAGAGTCTTGTACAGGAGTAAATCCAGAGAGAGGGTTCTTGCTAACACACCATTCAGGCTCAGCATACAGACTTCCTGTTCGGCAGGAATGAAAAGACAGAATGGAAGCAGGGTTGAGTCTCCCCTTGCAAAAGAGGGTGAGGAGTGCGAGGATATGACGTCAGACAACCAGACACTCACTTCCAGAATCTCCCACCTCCAAAGAGTGGGGGCAAGCGCTGAGATCATTTATAATGGATATAGTGGAGTAGTTATGTGACCAGTGAATGTCAGAGATAGCAGACGGCCCCAAATTCGTGTTCTAAGTTTTTCTCTTCCTGCCTAAGCCTGTTTTTCAAGTCTTCCTTTGTAGCCCATGGTGTGCCTTCCAGGAACTTAGTTAACTAGTTCTATCACTCAGCCAAGATCCCATTCACATGGTACCTGACCCCCATGTGTACTGGGAATTAACTCAGGATAGTTTAGGTCTGACATAGAAAAATAAAGGGCTTCTGTAAGGTTTGTTTCTAGAATTGGCAGCCTCTAGATGCATTACTTGTATAAACACATTTGATAGATATTTAGTTGGAAACTTGAAATTGCTTGTCTTTGGTTATTTTTGATATTCACTTGTGATTTCACACAGTTCACCTTAATAATAGAAATAATATTAATTTCCCTATTATTATTAATGTTATTAATAAGAATTATTAATATTATTAATTATTGTCAATAATAGGATTATTTTACTGTGTTGAATAAATCATTGTAAGATACATTTTTGCCTTAGAAATTGAAGATTTTTTTTCCATCTTAATATTCTTATTTCCAAAAAGATTCATGAATTCTGTGATTACCTTCAAAGTATAAGAATGTCACCTGGGATCCAGATAGAGCCTTTAATAATTAGAAAAGAAATAGACTTTGACGATGAAATATTTGGAGAGAATCATGATGCCTGTAATTCACCTACAGAATATACTTCCAATGAGAGCACTAATTTCAGCTTGTGTCCTTAAGCAGGACTGGCCCCTCTAAAGAAACACTGGAAATATCTGATGCAACAAGTACATGTGACTCATTTTCCAAACTATTTAGAACAAAATACCAAGAAAGCAGTGATTACTACTTTTCACCATCAAGGGAGCTGATATTAATGTGCCTTTGATACATGCTATCTTTAGTCCTCACGCAAACCTTCTGGAAATATTGCTCTGCCCACTTAACACATGACGTACTAAATCTTAGGAAGGTCAAATAATCTTAGATGATGAGATGACAGAGTGCAGAGACACAGCTAGGATCCTAACCAGCTCCCTCTAGCTCCAAAGTCCATGAGTATGAACATCGTTATTTGAATATAACTGGCCACTTGGATATTTTCCACAGAGACGAAAGATTTTGATTTTCTTTTAATCCTTTGATGATAGTGTTTCTATCACTACTCTGTGGTTTATCCTAGGCTCTTTCATTTCCTTCTTCACTATGCTCTGTCTTCTTTTGAAGAACAGACACTGCTGATCTGTCTGCTGAACCCATGATGGCCGTCTAGCTGTGACATGTGGCCAAATTTTTTCCTAGCTATCAGTCAAACTGCCTGCATATTGCCTCTGGTGTGGGGGCAGAGAGAGTAGGTACATAACACAAAACTGTTTGTTTTCCAAGTAATGGCACTGTGTGATTCCTAAGCCTCTGATTTCTTTCCTCCACACATGCCAACACAATACCCCAAACACTCCAATTAGGCTTTGATTAATTAAACCAAGACTGGTTACATTGAAATAAATAAGCCAGTTCACAGCCAGATTATATTTGCTAGGTCCTACCTCCATCTACTGTGGCTTCTAGAGCTTACCAATTCGTATCTCAAAAAGATACGGTCAGGTGGAAATATTCATGACAATGTAAGTAGTTTTCTATTTCCATGGTCCTTACAGAAACTGTAGGATACTGCATTCTCAGTCCCTATCCCTATCCTTATATTTGAAACCCAAGTTTGCAGTCCTTGAATAGTAGGTATTTGTCTTAAAAATGTTTACATTTGTCTGATAGATGAATTGATCTCAAAAGAATTTTAACCAAAATATTGTCTGATGTAGGGACAGATAGTTTGTTATGACCTTTGTAATGTAGAAAATATCATTGCTTAGAAAGGTTGTGATGATAAGGTCCTCATCCCCATAATAATCTCTGGCCTTTGGGAAAACCCAAACTTGTGTTAGCTCTTTGATGGGACAGGAAAAGTAAGGTGGAAGAATATAAAGGAAGAATGCTACAATGTACCACCGAGTAAGAATTCCTCTCTGTTATTCACCTGAATACCACAATATAATATCAGTTCAGAAAAAAATATTTCAGGAGGGGTTTCTAGGATACAGAATGACAATCTACTCATGCAAATTAGTCGTATTATCTAATAGCTGCTGAAAGCATCTCCAAAATAAAAAGATTCTGTAGGATGATTGTTTTGGTGTATTATCTTAATTTACTTCTTTGTGTATAAAAAGAATTGGGGGTGAATAAATGAAAGCATGACACACAAAATCCAAAGGGCTCCTTAGAACCTTATTCTGGTTCTTGTCCAATCAGAAATGATCAGTTGCACATAACTTTTTATCATGCCCACTTGCAACACAAACCTTTTACATTTAGGTTATGTTTAGCAAGGTTCTCCTCTTCACTCTGTGTGAGCACGTGTGTGTGTATTTGTGTTTGTGAGAGAAAGAGGAGAGAGAGAGGAGAAATTATACAGACAGAGAGCATTGATATCGCTCATTAAGGCTTCACTCTCAGGATCTCACAACCTCTCCCAGATCCCACCTTCTAACACCATCATCACCTTGGAGGTTAGAATCTTAACATGAACCATTTGGGAGAACAGAAACATTGAACCCTTAGTGCTTTTCCACATATCCACACAACTTGTACACTGCTACTAATCTCTCCTTCTCCTCCTCCTCCTCCTCCTCCTCCTCCTCCTCCTCCTCCTCCTCCTTCTCCTTCTCCTTCTCCTTCTTCTTCTTCTTCTCTTTTAATTCCTTACCATCAATCTGGATGACAGAAATGAAGAGTGCAGTTCACAAGAATATACTTTTATTTAGTCCACAAATATTAACTGATTACCTCTGACATTTTCCTAGGCATTTTTGATATTACAAACAAGGTAATCAGGGATGGGTTTGTGGCTCAGTGGTAGAGTACTTGCCTAGCATGCATGAGGGCACTGGGTTCAATCCTCTGCACCACATAAAAATAAAATAAAGATATTGTGTCCACCTAAAACTAAAAAAAAAATATTTTAAAAAAACAAGGTAATCAGTTGTGGTGACACACACCTATAGTCCCAGCAAATGAGACAGGAGGATTGCAGGTTCAAAGTCAGTCTTAGCAACTTGGGGAGGCCCTCAGCAACTTAGGAAGACACTGTCTCAAAATAAAAATTAAAAAAAAAAATTAAAAAAAAAAAATGAGCTGAGGATGTGGCTCAGTGGTTAAGCGCCCCTGGATTCAATCCCTGGTACCAAACAAACAAAAACCAACAAAGTAATGGAAAGGAGATTACATTTATTAGGGAATATAGTAATAAAATAATTACATAAATATAAATCAAGCTCTCATGAATCCTATAAAGAAAAATAGCATGGAATTATAGAATCATACAGGAGCTAGTACAGGGGGTCAGAGACAATTTTCCCCAAAGCCATATTTGAGCTGATATATGAAGGTTTTTCAGCTCTCCAGGAGTTAACTAAGCAAAAGAGCTGCAAGATGGGAGAAACTCTGCTAGACAGCGTGGATAAAGACCTGATGTGTTTCCAGCATTTGAAAGAAAGTCAAGGTATCTGGAGAGCACAGATTAAGGGGAAGGGGTTCCGGATGGTAGTGGATGAGTGAGATGCTGAAACCATCTTTTGGAGTTGCCTGAAGGAAGGCAAAGAACAGAGGTCTTCGAACACAGCCGTGGGAAACTCTGAAGAAGAGGTGCCAGGTTTAAAGAGGATTCCTCTGTTCTAATGTAGGACAAGAAATCATAAACAAGTGAGAGAGAAAATCAGAGATTGTTAGGAGTTGAAATTTTGCCCCATGTTGGGCTAGGTGGATAGGATGTAGGAAAAACTAGCTCTCCACTCCAGCTCACAATGAAGGTGAGTCTCTGAACTAGTAGCCGTGTCTCTTCTCAAGCCGTTTAAGGCCTATGTGGCAGAGAGGCCTGCATGAACCCCTGTGGTATGGAAATGGCCTCTCTTGATGTGATGGTGACACAAAGGAACCCAAAGGCACTGGTAGCTGGAGCCCTGTAGTTCTGTGGAGTTTAGAGCAAAGGTAACTTGATTTAGAATTCAGATTTATCCCTTTAATCACATGGGACCATCTGTGAACTATTTGACCTGTTCAAGCCTTGAATTACTTAGCCTGTTGTTGGTTGGGCTTGAAATAAACACCACCACCTCGTGCAAAGAGTCTCATCAAGAATTAACAGGAGGTCGTTAGTGCACAACACCTAGCAGAGGTGATAGGTGACACCCTATGTATGTACTACAGTCACTGGAACAATCAGAAGTTCTACCTACGGCATTTTTAGGTCTGTTAATATTACTTCCTTATAAACCACATCATTAAACTGTATCATATATTTTTGACTCAAATTATGTACCATTTTCAAGCAATTTCATTTATTCCAATTATGTGAAAAATGGCAACCAAGGTAGAAATTAAATCTTATTCTTCTACTTAGCAAAAACATCTAGCATATGAGAATTATGCTGGACAATGACTTGATTGATAATGGTAATGCATTCATATAATTTTAAAGCATTTAATCTAGTAAAAGTGATTTCATTACTATTAAATGCAGAATTCCTTTACCAAAAAGAAGAAAAAGGAAAAAAATAGTTTAGACTCTAATATAATAGAAGTCAGACTCTATAGAAGGAAGCAGTTTCATATTTTTGTTTCAGAATTTCTTCTTATTGCCCATTGAGATAAAAATGGTAGATGTTAGAAGTGGGGAGAGATAGAAGTTTGTCTATACTCTAATGGTGTCCACCCAGTAACAGAAAGCCAGAATTCCAATAAGCACTGATTGCCTGTGTCTTCTCCATCCTACCACATTGCCTTCTGGGCCTTCTGGGGCAGCTACCAAGAGGAGGAGGAAGCTACCCAAGGAAGAAGTCTTGAATTTCCTCTGCCCACTCCCTCTCCGAGCCTCACTAAATCTGGCATCTTAGAACATGGCTGAGAGCTTCTCCTCAATGCAAAAGCTTTATTAATGTTCTCACAATCCTCATTATAACTCAAAAGCAAACAAATACTCAGGACCACAAAGAGTATACAAAAATTCTGAAAATAAGCAAACATCAATAATTCTTCACCCCTTCATTCTTCTTTCATGTATTTATCTCAGGATAAAGTGCTCTCACAAGAAGCTACTAGGAAATATTTAACCATGATGCCTAAATATCTGCTAACCAAGCAGTAGGAGTAATGTATATGATCCTTAATGACAGGCATGTTTCCCCCTAGCTGCTGTTTAAAGCCACATAAGACCTAGTTATTGTGGAATATACTAATAACAGACTCCCTTTTTTTTTTTTCCTTTGGCCCATATAGACCTATTTGGGAAAATGTGACATTTATCCAGATGTTTAGTCAAATGCATGCTAATTAAGCTGTATATGCTTATAAAGAAAACAAAGTAGTTTAGACCAAAAATTACTTGAAATCTTGTCTGGAAGACAGACTTGCCAGATTGACTTAAATAATATTCTGAGACTTGATTAAAATATTGTTTTCTACAATTTATAAATTTTAAGGAAGGGCAGAGAATATAGCTCAGTGGTAGAGTGAAAGTCTAGCTCATGTAAGGCCTTGGGTGCACTGGAAAAAAAAATAGAAATCACAATATTTCTGAGCCTTAACTCTATATGTTACTGTATCTGTGCGAAGAAGTAATTTGTTTTTTATTTCTGAAACAGAAACTAATTTTAAGTGTTGATTAAGGCAAATTTTAATTTACAAAACGACAGTATATGAGGTGTCAAGCAGAAAGAGAGGTTAATTTAAAAGTGCCTTCATGAGTTCTACTCTTAGGATCCCAAATTACAAGACCCCAGTGACAATGACTCGTGGTGTTCCAGGCACAAGGAGGGTTCTATTCTCAGAGGCCACTGGTTAGAGAAATTACCAACTCTTCTGCAAAGTTCTTCTCTTTCACCTTTAATAATAAGCCTCATGAGTTTGTAAGTCAGGAAAATCTTTAAACACAATTTCTGTATCTCGCTCCTTTATGTAGAAGCCTCACAAATGACCTTGGCTACACAACATAGCATAGAATGACCAGGTGACATCTAACTATCAACATGTAGAACACAAAAAGGCCTACAAAACAACAAAAGTAAGTGGTTGTTTTTTTCTTTAATCGGGAGTTATTTTCTTCTCCAACTTTGCTGTCACAGAAAAGAATCAACTTAGGAAAATTCACGGGAATCATCCAGTAAATGTTTTAACGGAGACAAAATAGAATTGTTTAAAAGTCATTGTATTCTTGCTTGACAATAGACTGTTTGGAAATTTTCAAATATCTTATAAGAAGGAGAAAAGTGTATTTCTTTAAATGCATGTAGTACAATAATGCTTTTAGTGGAAAAAAAAATCTACACTATCCCAGGAAATCAATCTCTGCTCCTTGTATGGAAGATGATGTGTTTGTAGATGACACCTTAATGCTGTCCATTCTGAGGCACAGTGGGAGAACACAGTTACCAGTAACTATTCTCTCCCCTGGCATTCTTTTGGTGGCCTGGCAGACAGACTGTGACATCACTGGTGGAGCTGTGGATATAATGTAAAGGTCATCTCTAGCATTGATCTGAGGTCGGGGAAGATTCTGAGCACTATGAGACATTCTTCAAGTGCTTTACACATACTGGGCCATAGAATCCACTTACAAATGTGTTTTCATTGTACTTCTAGTCAATGATAGAACTAGATGGATTTGCACTTTGATGTAGAGTTAAGAGGAAAACTGTTAGTACTACTAACCCTTTTATGCACACACAAAAATCAGTATTTTCTTATCAGGAAAATGCAAAATAATATTATTTGTACTTGCTTTAAAATAAGCAATATACATTCATACACAGACAAACACACACACACACACACACACACACACACACATATAATCTGAACAATGCCACGTGTCATAACTCCTATGCTCTCAAAAAAAGATTCACTTAAAAAAAACAATTTGATAATAGCTTTACATAGTAAACTGGAGTGGTGGGATAATATAGTTAGGATACTAAGTAAATAAATCAGTAAGGAAATTCAAGGAAGCATTAAATTCTGACTTACAATGTTTTTAAGGTCAGACTCATCAATTCAAACAGTACTGAAGTGTTTGAAGTTGATTCAAAACTGTGAGGAGAGTTCAAAGCAAATATTCTCCTTTTTGTTTGGATGATGGCCTCATCTGGTTCAATCTGTCAATAATCCAAAGCTACTAAGAGCTAATTCAAAATAGTTTCCATGTATTGAGTAATCCTAAGTATTTGGAGTCTTTAAAACAATTGTTTCTTGAAAACTCATTCTTCTTCAAGTTAAATTGGAGGCTTTTTAAACTAGATCATAGAAAAGGATTAGAAATTTGAAAATTGGAGGGTAGGTGGATAAAAATTGCAGCAGATGTGAAAACTATGGGAACTTTTGATGTCGCCTTTTGTGCAAACAGTGGTCTCTGTACATTCAGTCCTAATTTTGGAGAGGAGCAGATATTTGATGGTGGTTCCCACTTGTATTAGAAAGGGTAGGGAATAGGTAGGGCTGCACCTGATGCTTAGAGTGTGTTCTTCCTGTTTCAACTTGTTATAGTTATTATCCTAACTATAGTATCCTAACTATATCCCAGCTGGGGATAAATGTAATATTTGTTCTCCACTCAGGCTTATATCATCTCCCTAAATTTGGATATCTGACCACCAACAACCTGTCTTTCAATGGCCCCTCCCATGGGACTAGGTCGTACCCACAGCTGCCGAGCCTCACTTTGACTGGTGTTTTCTGTCTGTTTCAATCCAGACAGGACAAAGGTTTTGGGTCTGAAAAAAAAAAAGAGACTGAGAAGTAAATTTTTAAGCAATGCAAGGAGTGAAGTAGTTTGCAACTTTTATTTTATGATGACATATTAGAATAGAGGTAGCAGAAGGCAGAAAACTCAAAGTGTGAGCCTTGAGAATGCCAATAGAGTTTTATGACTTAGGAAAATTCTGGAAAAGATTGTGCCATTTAGCACACTATTAAATATATATCCAGAGATGAAGTCTGAAACATAGGCGAAGTAGTCCAACGAAGCTCACTAAAGAAAATTTGAGACTCCTAATCAACAATTTGATAAGAGGAAATATGTTCATTCAATGTACATTGTCAATGATGGCTGTAAAAGAAAAAAAATAAAATATATATACATATTTAAGAAATATACTAGTAGATATAAAAATCTCTAAGTGTAATTTTAAGAACTGGATGGACATTGGAGCACATATGGAAAATTCAGACCCTAGAATCCAATCAGCATTTTATTATTTAAAATATAAAATATTTAAAAGCAGATTTTGTAACCCTATGGTTTATGGCTTATCTTTTCTCAGTTGAAGGAAAGTATCATCTTCATTAAAACTTTTTACTAAATTAACATTTGTATTTGAATGAAGGCCTACATGTCCTTGCCTACCATACCTCTTAACCCTATGTATTCACTGTTGGCCAGGTTAGAAGGCTTAGGTGTATGAACTGTCATCCAATCTCAGGAGCTGACCCCACCCAGATGTGGTCCCTCTTCTCCTCCCACCCTCCTCTTCCAGAGGGCGCTACAACAGGGGCAATCACAGGCTCATTGTTAGGGGTACCAGTACATATCACACACGATTATTATAAGCCTTTATTATTGCTTCAGTTCTCTTAAAATCTACAAGTTAAAAGCTTAGGTTCATTGATAAAAAAATGTGGTACATATATAAAATGGAATATTACTCAACCATAAAAATAATTAAATAATGGCTTTAGTTAATGGATAGAACTGAAGACTATCAGTCTAAGCGGAAATAAGCCAGTCTCAAACAACCAAAGGCTGAATGTTCTCTCTGATATGCAGATGCCAACACATAAGAAGGAAGGGGGTATATGGAAGGGAAGAATAGAAGTACTTTAGATTAGACAAAGGGGAATTAAGGGAAAGAAGGGAGCATGAGAATAGGGAAGACAGTAGAATGAATCTGACCTTACATTCCTATGTTCATATGTGAATACCTATCAGTTAAACTCCACATGATGTACAGCCAATAGAATGGGAAGTTATACTCTATGTATGTATAATGTGTCAAAATACACTCTATTGTCATATATAACTAAAAAAGTATAGATGTGTAAATGTAAAAAGTAAAAATATGAAAAGCAATAAAGAATACAAATACAAAAAAAAAGTTAGGTTAAAATCACCAGTAAATATATTCCTTAGTGTGTATTATCTATTAGCTATTTTATTTAAGTTAAAGGGAATTTTAGAAAATGTAGACTTTTCAATGGAGGGTAGAAAGGAAAATAGTTTCACCTATGATGAATAATAATAAGTAGCGTGACTTGAACTATTTCTAAGTTCTAGGTCCCTGGCACACTTATTTGTCAACATCATGCTATCGAGTGATAAAGAGATTTTACCTTTATACAGTTGTCCCCAAACAGAATAATAAGTTCAGGCTCAAACCTGAGAACTCAAAGCCTTTTTCCTCTTTTTTTTTAACCAGTTTCTTGAAGGCTGTTTTGCCTACCACAAAATCCATCTGTTTCAAGTATACATTTCAATGATTTTCATATTTTACTGAGTGATTCAATCATCACCATATATCAGTTCTAGAATATTATGCTCCAAAAAAGATTCCTCATGCTTATTTTCATTTAACCCTCCCTTCTCCCATCAGCCCTGGGCAACCACTGATCTACTTTTTATTTATAAAGTGATCTTTCCTGAACATTTCCTATAAATTTGGTCTTACACTATGTGGTCTCTTGGGTCTGACCTCTTCCACTAGGTGTAGTGTTTGAAGTCCACCCATGTAGCATGCATCCAGAGTTCTTTCTTTCTTTATATTTTTGCTGAACACTATTCTATTGTTTGGTGTATTATTTTATTTTTCTACTTTTATTCAATAGAAATTTGGTATCCCCCACCCACTTTTTGTAACCTAAGTGCCTCTCAACAGATAATGGATAAAGAAAATATGGTATATATACACAAGGGGATATTACTCAGCCTTAAAAAAGCATGAAATTATGGCATTTGTTGGTAAATAGATGGAGCTGGAGAATAGCATGTGGTGTGAAATCCCTAAAAAACAATGGCCAAATGTTTTCTTTGATATGTGGATGCTAATTCACAATAATGGGGAGGGGGTGACTAGGAAAGAATAGAGGTACTTCAGATTAGGTAGAGGGGAGTGAAGGGAGGAGAGAAGGTATGGGAGTAGAAAGGATAGTAGAATGAATTGGACATTATTATCCTACGTGCATATGTGAGTAACCGACTTGTGTAACTCTTCATCATGTACAACCAGAACAATGAGAAGTTAAAATCTATTTATGTGTGATGTGTCAGAATGCATTCTACCATCATGTGTAACTAATTAGAACAAGTTAAAAAACTAATACTGCTATGAAGATTTGCAAGTAAGTCTTTGGATAAAAATGTTCTAATTTCTTTTGGGTAGATATCTAAGTTTGGAATTGTTGGGTCATGTGATCATTTTATCTTTAACTTTTTGAGGACTGACAAATTGTTCTTCAGAAGGGTTGCTCTACCTTGTGTTGACTCCGGTACTTTATGAGTGTTTATCCTTTTCTACAGAGTCCACAACATTTTTACCATCTATTTTATTAACTGTAATCACTCTAGTGGGCGTGAAATGGTATATCATTATGGCTTTAATTTGCATTTATCTAACAACTGATGATGTAGAGTATATTTTTTTATGCTCATTAGCCACTCATGTATCTGTGTTGGTGATATTCTTTGTTCACTTTGATTGGGTTGTTTGTCTTCTTATTGACTTTGGAGACGTCTTTATAAAAACTGATTACAAGATTTGAATTGAATACATGTTTTGCAAATATTTACCCCCAATCCATTACTTCTTTTTCTTTTTCTTTTGGGGGCGGGGGTTACTGAGGATTGAACTCAAGGGCACTTGACCAATGAGCTACTTCTCCAGCCCTATTTCATATTTTATTTAGAGACAGGGCCTCACTGAGTTGCATAGTGCCTTATTTTTTATGAGGTTGGCTTTGAACTTGCAATCCTCTTGTCTCAGCCTCCCAAGCTGCTGGGATTACAGGCTTGTGCCACCCTACCCAGCGTCTTTTTCTTTTTTGTGGTCTATTTTGAAGTGCGAATGTATTTTTTATGTCTATCATCAACCTTTTTCTTTTATTTACCATGTCTTTGGTGATATATAAATGGAAATGTAAGTATGTATTATTCACACAGTAAATATATGCACACACATTAGAAATCTTTGATTAATTCAAATTGAAAATTAATTCAAATTGAAAATTCTCTTAATTTCTAAAATTTGCATTTTGTTAACATTGTACATCTTTAACATTGTGTATTTATGAGCCTGTACTTATTGAACCAATAAATCCTTCAAGAATCGCCATACAGTCTTTTACTTTTTCATCATCTCAGTATGATTAAGGAAATATTAAGAATTTTTAAACACATAGATACTTCCCACTACTTACTTTGGATATAAGGTGTCCCCCACAAAAGCTTGTGTGTTAATGCAGGAATATTCAGAATCAAAATGCTTAGATTATGAGACTGCAATCTGATCCGTGGATTAATCCATTTGCTGGTTTAAAATTTTGAGAGGCCTAATGAACTAGGTGGTAATTCTAGGCAATAGGGTCTGGATGGAGAAAAGAGGTCACTGGGTATATGCCCTTAGCATTATATATGTCCTTGGCTGCTGGTGCTCTCTCTGTCCTGGTGCCAAGAGTGGATCAGACTTACTCAGCCACCCTTCCAACATGATGTTAGCCTCTTCTCAGTCCCAGAGCAATGGAGCTGGCTGACCATGCACCGAACCTCTGAAAATATGAGCCCCAAGTAAGCCTTTTTTTCCTCATAATTGCTCTTGTCTGGTGTTTTGATCACAGCAACACAAAGCTACCCAACACACACACACACACACACACACACACACAAACACACACAAACACAAACACACATTCTTGATTTATTTAATGTTTCAAAGTTCTGAAATAAAACAGAGTTTGCATTTTTACTACACATGATCTTAGCCAAAAGGCCGAGAAGCGATGAGAGTTTGCATTTTTAAAAGAATCACAGCCAATAGATTGGGGATGTAGTTCAGTGGTAGAGCACTTGCCTAGTATCTACTACATGTGAGGTACTGAGTTCAACACTCAGAATGGCAAAAATAATGATGATGATGATAATATATTTTTTAAAAAATTAAAGCATAGTTGAAATAATGTGTTAATATTTGTTGTCATTTTTTAACTCACAGGGTATAGAGGGAACATTTTTTAATAACATTATCTCTTTCACTGCTTGATCCAGTATAAATCCAGGATTTTTATAATGACCTAATAGACACAGAAATTCAAAACTGTTTCTGCTAAAAATGAGTTATGTTCATAGATAGTAGTCTTTTCTGGAAATTATTGCTTGTTTTTTGTCTAGCTCTCTATTTCCTTTGAATCCTATTACTGAAAAGTTTATATGTTCAGTAGGGGAAAGACATCCTCAAAGAGAACACATTGATTATAAAATTGAGTCCTCCTTTACTCTGCTGGGTTGATTTGCCTGGGTTCCTTGGATATAATGTGGACCACTGGACCCTTAGGGGCACTTTTCTAGGTAACTGCATGGGCAAAGGGGAATTACCCATAATTATTGTGTACCGGCTCAAACAAAACACTATTTGTGAGCATCAAGACCAAAACTTCCAACAGTTTTAAGGACTTAAAAGAGGCATATGATAAATGTAATTTAAAAGTAAATTAATCCCACAAACAGTTCTCTGTGGCCTACACCCCAATCTAAATATTTCTAGATCCATCAATCTATATACACATATCTATATACATTCGATTATATATCTTTATTCCTGGTTCGAGTCACTATGTCAACATGCAGCAGATTCCTCGCACTTTCTTCCTTGTACTTGGAGTTACAGCTTTAATGGTAAGAAAAGCCAAAGATACTGGGTCTCACTTTTTCTATCACAGCAATAAAGTAAACATTATAACACAAATATTCCCATTAAAACCTTAGAAGAGAAGCTGGGGTTGTAGCTCAGTGGTGAAATATTTGGCTAGCACGTGTGAGGCCCTGGGTTCAAACCTCAGCACCAAACAAAAATAAATAAACAAAATAAAGGTATTGTGTCCATCAACAACTAAAAAAAATATTTGATATTATGTATATATAAACAACTTGGAAGAGGGAGAGCTATGGATTCTATTGATTTCAAATTCTTCACTTTATGGGCTAGAAAGACTGGTGGTACTTGGAGAAAGATGACAGATTATTGAAAACTCAATCAGGGAACAATTCTAATGCTGCTGTTATTCCTGGTGGGAACAGAAAATACAACCTCCTGCCTCAAAGAACAACACCCCATCTTTAGCTCGCCATCGTGCCATCCCACAGGACATCACAGTGAGACCTATACTGACTCCATCCAGATGGCGTGATTTGAAGAATAGGAATTATCATTTAAACGTGGGACTATGGGCCACTATCATTTAAACTATGGTGGCCCATAGTCCCACATTTAAATGATAATTTAAATATTATTATTACAATATAATATTCAAATATTATATTAAAAATAATATAATATGATAATTTAAATATTATTATTATTATTTTCTGATGAATATGTGATATTTAAATGTATTACATTTAAAGTTATTCATTTTTTTCTCTTCTTTTGTACAAAGGATGTGTTGCCCAATATTACTTATGCAGCTTGGTTATAAGCTATTTTGAAAGAACCATGATAGAACCAGAAGAAAATAAATGCCCCCAAACACTGGACTCACAGGAGAGTGATCAGGTGTTTTCATGTAGCCACTGGACAGGACATGGGTTGTCTCCCTTTGAGAGGGAGAAGCCCTTTTGAGGTAATAGGTGAAAAAGAATTATGTATAGAGATTCACTGTGCAATCATATGTTTAGGAACAAAACTGTATCATGAGATTTTAGGTAGCTTAGATTTAGATCTTACTGAATACTTTTTTTATTGTTGTTTTCTTGTGGGGGGTACCAGGGATTGAACTCAGGGGCACTCAACCACTGAGCCACATCCCCAGCCCTATTTTGGATTTTGTTTAGAGATAGGGTCTCACTGAATTGCTTAGCACCTTGCTGTTGCTGAGACTGGCTTTGAACTTGTGATCCTCCTGCCTCAGCCTCCTGAGCCACTGGGATTACAGGCGTAGGCCACCACATCCAGCTCTTTTACCTATTTTTAGTAACAGGTTTCATATCTCAAATCACTAAGGTTAGAAAAATTCTCAAATAGATTCCTTGTCCTCAAAGTGTTATAATTGATCAGTGATGCACAGAATCAAAGAAAATAAGATTTAAATGACCTATGTTGAGAAACCAGATAGAAAAGCCACATGTGGCTGCTGACAGGTATAAACACAGCTCTGTCCTGGTATCTATACCTATTTTGCTCAGATTTTGTGAGTTACCCTTGAGTATTTCCAATAGATTTCTTCTCTTTCTCATTCTCTCTGCAGATTCTCAGTGTCAAAAGTTAGATCACTAAGTTAGACAGAAATAGAGCTGGAATCAAAAGATTCTGAGGAATGTAAATACTTAGAGTTAGTTATTAGATGAACCAGAAAGTACTGAGACTCCTAACCCTGTTCAGAGATATAAAAGTTGCTTTCAATTGGAAAAAATCCTAAAGGAACCACAAGCAGCGGTTGACTGGTACCTGGGCCTCCCAAGATGAAATCTGGGGAACAGGTGGATGTCGTTAAAGAGGATGATGAAGGGCAGATCCACTGAGTAGAATGGCAATATCCATAATAAGATTAGGGAAGAAAAATCTCAGGTCTATGTGCTTTGAGACACAGGAGGAAACTGGGTTTCACATGAGTGCACAGAACAGTCACTACCCCTGGCCATCATTGAATATGCTGAAGATTAATTCCAAAGAAGCATCTTGCATTTTCCTAAATTTTAATATTAGTTGAATTTACTAACTCTCAAGATCATTTCTGTAAAAGATGGGATATTGATTAAGATGGTGATCTCATTTAGGCATGAAATTTCCTGGATTTGCAAGTTCTATCTCTACCACAAATTCTAAGGTTTAACTTGCTCATGGAATACAATAATATTATGAATAATATTATTTAATGGCTAGGTATAATTTGAAGATGAGGTTAGATAATTCACATAAAAAAACCTCTATATTAAGCCTAGATGACATTCAGCAGATGCTAACTACTAATTCAAGTGAAATCTTCAGTAAGTTTCAAGGAGATGATAAAGAATTGGTAATTCAGCATTATAGATTTATCAGACCCTGTACTAGACACTCTACATACTTAAAGACATTGTAAGCACATTTTTTAACAATTGGGACCCTTCCAATTATTCTGGGTAGGCCTGAGTAAAACATGCAGAAACTTAAATGACAACATAGGAGATAAACAGAAGGTCAGTGTCATGAGGCTAAACAGTCATTGAGTTTTATGAGATCCCTCAGATAGCATGCCGTGGGTATACATTGTCACACTTTTCTTAGATGCCTTCTTTATCAAATGACTTTATTTGATTTCCTATATTCAAACAGTTGTGCAGATTTCTATGTAGTATTTTTAACTTATGTTCTATAGCAGGGATTCGTCAAACCTAAATATTTGTTACAGAATTTCACATTTTGGGTTTTGACATTTATTTTCGATTTCTGAAGCCAATAGCTGAATCTTTAACATCTAAAAGACAATACAGTAATCCAAGCAGAAAATGCCTTGAAAGCTCTTTGTGGTTGGCAATAGGCTTTATTAATGACAACTCTTCCCACATGATGGATGTACTCGCCATAATACCTATGGGCTTATACTGTTACTATTAGTATTTCCTTCAGCAATTCCCTAAGTGACCATGTATAATTTAATACACCTAGCCTCTCCAAACATGCTGTCGTGTGGATTTGTCAAGTAGTGCTGCTTTTCTTAATGAGAAAAGTGTCCTCTTAAATCAAATGTAAATTACTTTTTTGAAAATAATTTAACTACAGTTATAACTCACTTTAAAGGGTATGATCATTGTGATGTATTTGTTACCAAAGGATGCTCACTGAACTACATTTCCCATTTTGTTTTGTACTATTCTATTAGAGATGAGTTCTTATAGGAAGAAAATTTGACCCAAGGTGAATAAATATCACAACTCAGAGAAATGCAGACTATTTTGATGACATGCTATAGAGAAAACAGTCTGTTAACATAGTACACAAAAATTGTGAAATTTTCTGCACTCTTATTGATAAATTATGAAAATAACACCTTAATCATATAGGCCTTTTCAAGAACAATGAAGCATGACTTTAAATGCTATAAATTCCATTTACTGTACCTTGTCTCCATCACCCTCTTCACAAACCATGTGGCTTGTCAGTAGTTTGCCTGTCTTGCTGTACTGACACATGGCCTGGTACATAATGGTGACCTAAACCATTTTCATTGTTCTTTCATCTAGATCATTTTATTATTTTATCAACATTTTTACATATCGAAGATCAACATTTGTTTTGCTTAGTTGTCTTATTGATCTCTAGTTTCCACTTATATGTTCCTTTCTGTTTATTCCTTACATTTAGTTCGCATCATAACAAGTGAGTCTTTCCTTCTGTAGAGGTCAGGGAGAGGGAATTTTGGTCATGTAGCTTGGTGTACTCAACGGCTTAAAAGCTATTAATCTGGTTCCAAAATGGACAAAGTTCCAGGGAGATGTTGAACGGACCCTCCTTCACTTTATTTCTGTGGCTCATCCATGATTTTAATTCAAGTGAAATCCCAGAATGTGAAATAGCTGGATGTCACAATCATACGAAAGAAGTTGCTGAAATGCATACTTAGTTCTCACACCCTCAAATTTACCCACAAATTCCCTCAAAGATACCCACAAAGCATTTCTCTTCTCCGTTCTATCTTCTCCATCACACCTCCTTAACTGAATTGGTGTGGACTTCTCTCTCCCTGAACTGTATGTACATACCAACTGTCTCATACAACTGCACCAACCATGTAGGAGTAGATGATGAGCTCCTAGAATCTTGGCTTCTTCTCACTTAATTTTGACTTTTCAAACTACTGGCAGTTCATATTTATGGACAGAATTCTAATCACTTTCCTGCAAAAACATCAAAAGCTCTTCATGGCTTTGAAGTAAAACCTACTCTCAAGCCCACAATTGAAGGTCCACTCTCACCCAACCCAGTTATTTATCTTTGCCACACATTTCCCTTCTACTCCAATGAAGCAGGGGTACTCAAAGCTCCCTATCAACATCGGCCTGAATTTTATTTCCTTTTCTTTGTCCCAATCTGGAGTATACGGTCCCTATCTCTCCACCCAACTACTCTCCAACCTCCCAAAGAGGAGCCCTTCCTTTCATCTTAAGATATTTAAACTTTTAATTTTTTTATGCTTGTTTTCAGTATTTTTGTCTTAAATTACTTGAGGTTCAGAATTTTTACTAGTACAATGCATAGTCTGGATTCAGAAAATCTCTAAAGCTTCTAAAATTATAAAATTCTGCTCTAAGCACTCAGAGTGTCATGGCAAATATGAACATTTCTTTTGATGAAAGTGTTATATTAAAAGCTGTGTTTACAAGAGAGTTGCCTATGCTTGTTTTAAGTTAGTGCCTCAGTACATGGAAAAGCCACTGTGTGTCAGTGTTCTTAGTTTTCTAAGGTACTGTGATTTCTCATTTTCCAGCTAAACCTAGCACAACACCTTGTTCTTATTAAAAACAAAACAGGTAAGCCTTAGAAGTTTAATAACTCTTTTTGAAAATGCAATTCTCATTTAGTAGAGTATTTCATCCTTAAATCAATATTTTTCTTAGGCAGCCACAGTAAATATTTGTCAAATTACAAAATATTTAGAAAACACAGAGTGGAAAATTCACACTAGAAAACACTTCACATTTTTAAGAAGCTGCTGATTTCTTTTAGGTTTAATAGAATGGTTTCTGACTATCTCAGAAGCATGGTTCACAACATGTAAATTGATAAGCAGGTTGCTTTGAGCTAAAAGATTCAGCCTAAGAATAATTTTTCAACTACAGTTCAAAAACTAAGAGAAAGCCATGAATAATCCATTTTCTGAACAGTTTAAATTTGGATTAAACTCTGACGCTTTGAAGACTTTGACAATTCTTGATGGATTTCAGAAGAGAGTAGATCTGAATCATTAGAACGGACTCCATGGGCAACAGAGATGAACTGAAAACAACATCGAGTCTCCCAGTGAGTTTCCATCATTTTCACAGCTGTTGAGAAGACAGAAGATAGATGCGTGCCCTTCATTCGTTTATTCATTCACCCAACAAATATCATTAAGCACCTATGTGCCCAGCACTGTTTGGAACAATGTGTCAGAACAGTGACCCAGAGGTAAAACCCCTGCCTCACGGAGCTTACATTCTAGTCAGGGGGAGACAGACACAATTAGTATGTAAATATTACACAAGTTTAGGAATTAACATGGACTCTGAGAAAGAGAAATCTCAGTGATAATGGAGGCATAATTTTAAATAATTTAGGCAGGGAAGTCCTCAGTGAGTGAGTAAGGAAGGTCCAGGCACACTTTCTGGCCTCACTGGAAGTGGTGAGGTGGGCCAGAGAGGGGCCAGCAGTGCAGGAGATGTTTCCCCTGGGCTTGGAGACCTCTGCTCTGTCAGGTGGTAGGGCTCAGTGGCAGACAGAGGAGAACTGGCCGTCTGAAAGAGCAGGCCCAGGGTGTGCCTGTTCAAATGGGAGTCCTGGAGTATAACCTCAAAGGTAAGGACGTACCTGAGAGAAGACTATTTCAGCCTGGAGAACTATCAAATGCTCTCAGGCCCAGGGTGCCTGGGAAATTTGGAGAACTGGGGGTGAGTGGTGAGAGATGAGGGCACAAGCTTATAAAGAACAGAACAGCAGGATTCTTCAAGGGCATTGTGAAGATGAGCTGTTCATCTAAGTGAACTGGGGTGGGGTTGTACTAGAGGATTTTGAGCAAAGGAATGATGTAATCTATTTTGTTTTAAAAGAACCATAACAGGGTTGGGGAGGTGGCTCAAGCAGTAACGTGCTCGCCTGGCATTCGCGGGGTACTGGGTTCGATCCTCAGCACCACATAAAAAATAAAATAAAGATGTTGTGTCCACCAAAAACTGAAAAATAAATATTAAAAAATTCTCTCTCTCTCTATAAAAAAATTAAAAAGTAAAAGAACCATAACAATTAACAGAAGATACAAAAGAAGAGGTAATAGAGTAATAGACATCCTGAGTGTGTGTGTGTGTGTGTGTGTGTGTGTGTGTTTGTACTGGGTATCGAATCCAGGAACCACCGAGGCCTATCCCCAGCCCTTTTTTTTTTATATTTTATTAGAGACAGGGTCTCACTGAGTTGCTTAGAACCTTGCTAAATTGCTGTGGCTGGCTTTGAGCTCACAATCCTCCTGCCTCAGCCTCCTGAGCTGCTGGGATTACGGCCATTCAACACTGCACCCGGCCTGAAGTAGATATTTTGATTTACTGGATTTTCACTTGAGGAGACATCTCTGCCTGTCAATTGTGATTTGTGTAAATGACTCTGTGAGCCTGTAAAGAATCAGGTTCAGTTCCAGTGCCAGATAGATGCATGATGTTGAAAAAATCTTGTGATAATTTGGTATGTTTTTGTCTAAAATTTCTGGCCCTTAAATTTGTCTGTGCAATTATACTGTTAGACCACATGGTTAAATATAGCATTCCACTTGGTGGAAAAGTTATGAAACAAGCACTCTAAAAATCTTCTTGAGTCATTCTGATTTTAAAAATTATTTTTATTAGTTGTAGATAGGCACAGTATCTTTATTTATTTTTATATCATTCTGAGGATTGAACCCAGTGTCTCACATGTGGAAGGCAAGCACTCTACCACTGAGTAACACAGCCCTAGCCCCTCATTCTGATATTTTAAAAACTTGTTTCCATATAATTTTAGGTTTTAGGCATCTTTGTTAATGATAATTTGTGAAAAAAGTTTAATATTTCATTCTCATGTGAATTATATTGTCATGGTACTTGAAATAGCATATTCTGATTGCCTGTTGAAAAGGCAGATTTTTTGTTTTGTTTTCTCTGTGCACTATGAATAAAGTTCACTAACAAACTGATAACATAAAATATATTGGGAGAAAAATTGTGCATAATTCACTTAAAATAAGAACAGTGTACAGCATTTATCACTTCTGTATTAAAAATAAATTAATTGGAGATATCGGAATGCTTACAATTTCAATATTCCTGAGATATTACAGTTTCTAAGCTTTTTACAATGAGACATGTGAATCTGTGACCAGACTGAAATTCATAAAAGAAAATCTGCGGAGGCTTTAGCATTTTATCAGTCCTACAAATTACTCTTGGAAATATGAAAGTAGACCCTATAATGGGAGTAAATTGAAAAAAAAACGATGAATGCAATAGTTTATTTAGCACACTTTAAGAATCACATCATTGGCACAGTTGGTGGAATCTAGATATAAATGCAATCTAGATGTTAAGAGCTGTCTCTACACCTTGGAATAAAGTTTTAGGAATAATGTATCTTTAATTTTCTCATCTGAGTGCCCACTCCAAGTCTGCTCAGTCAGCTAGCTCTGTTTGGCCACTACATTAAAGCACATAACTACTCAGTAACTCAGGCATGAATAGCAACTTCAGAAGAGAGCCCTATTCATTGAACAAGTTGGTGAATAAAATTTGGGGAAAATTAAGGCTCTCAAGTGCTGATCAACATTTCCCCTGGCATCCTATTAGTCTCATGCTGTAACTGCTTGACAATAAGACTATGCAATTATCTTACAATTACAGCTTCAAGATTTTAACCTGAATGAGTTTGTTGGGTCCCACTTCCATTATTTTTGCCATATGTCATCCTAATGAATGTTTTATTCTGATCTTTCTTATCCAAGTCTTTCTCATGAGACTGAGAAGTCAAAACAGTAATACCTAATCTACTATATAATGAGAAAGATAAACTCGCCATTTGATAGCTTCTCTTTCTTCTCTCCCTCATTTTCCCTTTTTCATGATGGACTGTCAATTAGGTCTTTCTTGTTGAAGTTATTTTGTTTGGATTAAAAGAATGAAATGGAGGGAACGTGGAAAAGATCCAATAAAAAGGAAAGAAAAAAGTATGGAGAAAGAGGGGGAAAAAGTAGTAACAGAGGAAGCAAAAAATATCATGTGAAAATTGTGACTATGGCTTAAAACACTCAGATATACTTCACATTTTTTTTTCAGGATAATCAAGGTGTTAAAGCCTCTCTGTTTTGTTTCCACTCTCTTTTGGAAAAAAAAAAAGTAAAATTGGAAAATCACCACACACGTCTCAAGTGACATTTTCCCTAGAATTTCAAAAGATTGAAATAGAGCTACAGTTAGCACCATAAAAATGGTGTATGTATTAGAGTTCCTTATTTTTACATCTTCCTTATGAGAACTTTACCTATGCATCCGTGTCCATACTCATCTTCATTTATTCACTCACCTACTCAACAATTAACCTATCATAAATGTTGCTTATTTTCTGCTTTATTTAACACAGAATTCTGAAATTTTTGTTTCTACCCAAATATTTTCTGCATAAAGAAGGTTATTCTGATAGTTTATTCAGAATGGAAGACAGAGCAGAGTATAAATGACAGTATAGATGACAAGTTCCATTTTGTTTTCTAGACAGAAATATAAATGGAAAATGCACAATAAAATCAACCTAAAAATTTTCTTCACAAACCTGAAATTCTATATTTAACATTTGAAATGTCCCAGAGACATTTCCTACCACATATTAAAATATATTTCACCATAAAAATTTAAACAGATCATTTAAAGCAGAGCCCTGTATATGTAAACTATTTACATGTAATATGAAAACATCTCAATTTAATGGGAACAGGATTGATTGGTGTAAATCTGCTGTTTGGGAAGCCTCATACTGAGAAAGCAAGTTGACTTATAGCCTCATCTCTAAGTACACACAAATGTCTAGTTAGAATGTGAGTTTGGAGAAGGGTTGGGGGCAGGGGGGAAGGTTCACAAAACTAAGAAACACAAGAACTTGCATAAAACCTAAGTGTATACAAATATCAGGATGGGAAACAGTGTTTCTGAAAACAAGGAAAGAAATAGCAAAAGTTGACTCTAAAACTTTAAAATATCAGAATGCAAATTAGAAGGCAGAATAACAAATGTATTTGCAGTATGCATAACAGAATGTTGGACAACAATATTATAGAACAAGATTTTACAGATGCCTGTTTATTTGCACCTCAATAAGGAAGAACGGTGTTTGTGAGGAGAGAGTAGCAAGAGAATGAGAAACAACTTATTAGTAAACAAATTCATATTTCTCTCTTAATTATAATAAAACATTCATATTTGAGGATGATTTAAACAACATAAGATTTAATAATATAAAAGTAAAAGCATTGTATCTTTCCAAGTTCATGGGCCATGGTGAAATAATACTGTATTTGTACAATGAGCTGCTATAAATATCACAGTTCCAGAAAATACTTCATGTTATGGAAAAACGTGAATGCTACAATTTGAAAAAAATGAATCAAATTTATATGTATTTTTTTCTAGTTCTTCATAGAAAGATAGAGTTGATAGGTAATAAATAAAGGCTGAAATAAAATGCATATTAATGTTAATAGTGTCTATTTTTGACTATGGCATTTTGGTGATTACTTTTTTTATTGTAATTTTTACTTTTTGCCCATTCATTGTTATTTTTACGGACTGACAATAAATTTGTATTACAGTCATAATTTAAAAAGACACTTATTGTCGATAATTTTTTTTCATCTTCCACCTGTCATTTTTTTTCTGTCTTCACATCCCAGAAGAATTCTATAAAATCAGCCAACACAGAATGAACAGAATTGGAAATGAGAGTATTTGACCCAGAAATAGCCTGTTTCTTTTCCCAGAGCGCACTTTCCCCCAACTCCCCCTTCAGTGCAATCTTTGCAGTTTGGGGACATGCCTGGCTCCTGAACTAGACCCGGAGGCTTCAAGAGCATGAATGCTCCAGTCCTTCCCTGGCTGCTCCCCTCTCCCACTGCCACAGTCTGCAGTCATGGTGACAGGTGAGCAGTCCTTTTACATTTTATGTCAGGTCATGTCACCCCTATGTTCAAGACAACTCTGATGATGTCTTTTCGCTTAGAGTAGGAGTTAAACTTTGTGCAGTACCTTATGACGACATCATGATCTGGCTCCCTTCTCTTACCTCTCAAAGTTTTTTTCTCTCCTCTTCATCTGTCCCACTGGAAATTCTCAAGTCTGTCCTGATCTTGGAACTGCCCAGCTGCTGCCACCCCAGGGCTCCAGCTCTGGCTGCTCCTTCCACCTGGACCCCGGTGGAAATCGCTCACATTCAAATCATAACACCCTAGTCCTCCTAATCCTTTATACTCTGCTTTATATTTTTCTCCCTAGTATTTATCAGCTAATGAACATTATTAGAGTCTAGTTATCTGTTATGTTTTGTCAGACTCTTGCCTCCCTTAGATTTTCACTTCTTCTATCCACTATCATCTCCATTGCCTAGTATAGTGCTTGGCTGTAGTAAATGCTCAATATAAATTTGTTGATGAAATGAAAGTTTCTAGTGCTAGCTCCTAGCCCAGAGCCTTGCACAGAGACCCAAGATATGCCAGATACGTGTATTTGATCAAAAACTTAAAATGACTTTATACAAATTTTTACCCAATCAATTTACAATTCGTTTTTGCTTCTCATTTTCCCATATCATTATTAAAGGGGGTGGAGTGGAAGAGGACAAATAAATCTTTACATTCATCTATGTAATGCCAAACTAAAGTATATTAAATACTCTTTTCTCAGATGATAAGCAAAGTTTAGTGTGAAAAATAATTTTCTTTTTTTAATCAAATGCAAAAAATAAGACTTTTGTTAGAAAACTAGCAAATATTTCTTATCAAAAGAATTTTTAAATATTTTGTCTTTTATTTCCATTTTTAGAATGAATAAACATATATACATGTTATATATACATATATACATATATATTTATTTGTTAAATCTGTTTTCTCAATAATGTATTTCCAAGGACAGTACCCCCTCTCACACCAAAATATTGTGATCAAATTAGAAAAACATTGGATGACAAATAAGAGTAGCAAAGTTGAAAGCTTGTTGTTTAAATAGGAGTAGTTTATCCTATGCAATGGCAAAAGACTCCATCTAGTCAAGTTTCTTCCTATAAATTGAAATAAATAATTTGGACACCACATGAATTCATATACTTACCATGGTTAGAATTCCTCTAGAGTCCAGGAGAAAGTAAGAACTACAGTAGGAGCCGAATAATGACGATGAATAATGAAGTTCAGGCAGTTTTTTCTAAAATGTTAGTTCCGCGATCATTGTTATGGCCCAGATTAATACGGTGAAGGCAGGGAGCTACTTTCAGAGATACTGGGGATTCTGGGAGCTGGTGGAATCTGCTTACTTGAGAGCACATATATTCCTAATTATAGGAGGTCTCCATAAGGTACTGGGTGGTGACAGAGGGAATGGTACTTTAAAGGAAAGCAACTTTGAAGGGAGTCTTGGTTATCTACTGTAAAATCTGAAACCTGGGCCAATCCCTGTATCTTTATTTAGCTAGTCATTCCTATTTTAATTCTATCCCAAAGAAGGTTGGAATTTAGTTTAAAGCTCAGTGAGGCAGGAAAAAGAGTCCTTTTTGCTCTATCTAGCAGAGTCATGCTACCATGCAAAACCCTCAAGGCCAACTAACCAAGACAAGGATCTTGTCTAGTGTCCAGACTTTCAATCAGAAAAATTCCACAAAGGATAAGTACAAGGACATGTTCCCATTTCTATCATGCGTTCACAGCCTCAGCAACTCTCTTCCTCAAGAACAAGGCTTAAGGAGTATGAGGACATTCAGAATTAGGGGACAAGCAGATGAATTTTATTTACCTGAGGGACTTCTGACAACTTTTACATCCTCCTGTTCTCAGAAGGGATGGGTCCAGCTTCAAAAACAACACTTCAACTTTATCTTTCCCTGGCCAAGATTCACTGAAAAATATGTTTTTGTGTCATAAAATAGATAATTTTGTGAAAAGATTCTGCATGCTGAATTGGGCTTTCACTGCCAAATAACAGACAAAATCAGCAGACTGTTTATCTTATACTTTGGCACAATTGTATCATTAACTTCAAATTGTGTACAAACAGTGGACAATTCCAGAAAAAGAAATGTAAGAATAAAACCTTATAGCAGATGTATGGCAGAACCCTTAAGTTTAGTGACAGAATTTGTTTGCATCAGTAAATTTCTCTCTGGCTACCCACTGGCCTCAGGAATGCCATATTAGCTCACTATTGTATTTAAAAGGTAACCTTCGAAATTAGCATCAATTTTCCTTTCTTAACTTAAAACATCTTAAAACTACCTACTTCTGTTATTTTCCAAAGGCAAACAATGTGACCTATTAGCACTGGGCTGTAAAAAAGCCCTGACCCCAAGAGAACAGAAAGCTAAACATCAGGTGGCACTAAGAACTAGTAAGCTGCAAATGTCTCCATTTCCATTTCTCCCAATAAATTCCTTTAAGCAGGTGCAAGGGTAAAGGAGAATTACTTTCCTTGCATTAAGTTCAAAAGAGCTTTCTTTTTTCCCCCCTTCTAGAATTTTTGAGATGTTATCGCTCTAATTAAAATACCATTGTACACTATGTTTTCTATTTCTCATTAGGGAGGCATATCATTGATACATTATCAAAGTATCTAAATATCTCAAACAATGATCAAAATGCTGACTGATAAACAGATGAAAATTAAACAGTCTAAATATAAAGCCAGTTTTCTTTCCTTTAAAAGGGGTTAATTTTTTGTTTTAAATTAATTCCAAATAATGAAGCTATCTTAGAAAAAAAATAGTCTTTTAAGATTAAAGGAAAATTCTGTTCCCAGAGTGTCTTTATTATTCCAAGCAGGACATTTAAATTTTTAAGTCCTCAGTTTTCTCTTCTTTGAAGTAAATATTGGAGATAATTTGGTCTCTCTGTATTTAAAAAAGGCACATATGGAAGGTTTTGGGGTCATTTTCTTTAAAAATACTAGTGCCAGATTTCTCATCCTTAGACATAAGATAGCCAAGCCATCCAAGATGAAAATAGGACAGTGGCATATGACTCCTCTGTTAATGACTCCACAGATGGAGGTTGAGTTCTGATTACCCACAGTCAGGAAAAAAAACACTGAAGTTAACAGATTCAGAAACTATAACTTGACATTTATAAACTGATGTTTTTCATTGAATTTTTAATCCAATCATGTCAGACATAGACTCAATGGGAACTGCCTAGAGGGTTCTGCCATAATTGATCTAGTTTGTAGTCATTATACATTGATAGGAAAAACTTAGATAGCTCATGAAATCTGAATTTTTATTTTTAAAAAATTTATATTAAAATTTTTTAAACTGAATTTCATCTCCTATTTCCATGAGAACATGGAACACAAAGACACATATACAATTTTGCATCATAAACAAAATAATTCTAAAATCATTTCTAAATTTTTTTGTGTTTTTTTTCTCCCACAGGTCCAAGTAAAATACACATTGCATAGTTAAAATTATTTGATTTGTATCCATCATATAATAGTAAAGTTATCAATATAGAGTATTTATATATTTATTTTCTTACATCTGATTCTTTTTATTTTATTTTGTGTTTTTTGGTACTGGGGATTGAACTCAGGGGCATATGACCCCTGAGTCACATCCCCAGGCCTATTTTTGTATTTTTTATTTAGAGACAGGGTCTCACTGAGTTGCTTAGCGCCTCGCCAGACTGAAGCTGGCTTTGAACTTGAGATCCTCCTGTCTCAGCCTCCCAACCTGCTGGGATTATAGGTGTGTGCCACCATGCCCAGCTTATGTGTGGTTCTTAATATTTGAACTTCAAAAATCCTTGCTTGCCACACGACTAACTTCTCTACATTTAGTAAGAAAAATTACACATCTCCTTTACCCCCTAGCTATTTTTATGAATATATTTTGCCATAAATCTAAAAATGAATTTTACACATATATTTTAAACACAAACTTTGGAAACGTTGCAGCTGTCTGGTTGTAAGAGATTTGAAGACAGATTTCTATTAACTGGAAGATTATTTCAGGTGATGGTGTTTTTGCACCCCTCTTAATTCTTGCAACAGCAAAACTATAATGACTCTGATCTTCACTCTATTCTTCTTCTACAGGAAGAAGGAGAAAGTGATGTTCAATGAAGGGCGTTGGTGGAGCCCCTGCAAACTCTAAGAGTGAGTAAGACAGCGAGAATGTGGTGTTGGAAAAAGCACTACAGAGGGGAAGACAGGAACCAGGCACAGTCCCTTTGCCTTTAGGATTCGTCTTTCCTTTCCATCCCACCCCAGAGAAGTCTCATTCTCTGCTAAAACAACAGAAGATGAGATAGCTTATCTATTTTTACAGCCACAAAAAATTATGGGCCTTTTTTGTTCTAATAATTTCAAGCCAAAATAACTATTCGGTGTAGCAAAACATGAGGGATTTAACACCATCGTGAATCTACTTTTTTCCAAGTAGAAAAATGCAATGATTCCTGCATTTTATTGGCATATGTGCTTTTCTGATCTCTCTTCTCCTTCCCTTGTTCGGACTTCCTCTTTCCATCATTTCTGAAGCAAGCAGGGAGAAAGATCAATTTGATTTATCTGTACCTCCAGGGAGCTTAGAACCTAGTGAAGCCATGAAAATAAACTTCAGTGACTACCGTGACAAGGTAGAAGATACTCTGGAAGCAACCTGCCAGGGCAGCACAGAGAGGAGGTCACCACTGAGACCCGAAAGGTGAGTCTGAGCCAGGTGCCAGCTCCAGGTGCAGGAAGTGTGGGCATCACAGGCTGAAAGGAAGCAAGTGAGGCTTAAAGATAGAGAAGAGGATGTGGCAGAGCATGCTAGCTGTGAGCCACAGAATGTCTTCTTCCTGGACATTCAGCCACACTGCATCTCCCAGCCTCTCTCCCTTGCATGTGGGAGGTGGGTGTGACTATTTACCACGGACAGAACAGGAGGATGAGCATTGCTTCCTAGCCAAGTTGTGACCTCTCTTCCATGATCTCCCTCTGTCAGCCAAATAGCAAAAGTACAAGTCTCTGAAAGTCTGAAGAGCCACAAACGGGAGCCCCAGCTTCCTAAGGCACTGTCAGAAAAGTCTGGCCAACAAGAGCCCTCTGTGGACTACTATTTAAACAAGAAATCGACCCCCCCCATGTTCAGGTCATTACACAGCTGACCTAACTCAAGTACCCAGTGCTAAGCTGGGGTGTGGCCATTTGTAGACCAGTTTTTTAAATTAATTAAAGTATTTATTAGTTATAATCAGTTATACATGACAGTAGAAAGCTCTTCGGTTCATTTTATTTTTACGTTAAGGGCAATAGCGACTCCTGAAGGACTTTAAACTGGAAAATGCCATAATCACAATTAGCTCTGAGGTGAAGGAGCAGCCATCGTTTTAAATAATTGTAGTCCTTTTCCTTATTTCCTGAGCTAATCACATGATGAATAATGTGTGGCAAGACTCACTCCGATAGTATTAGTGAATTCCAGTCTTAACACAGGTAATAATAACCATGAATGTCTGGATCTTGAAAGACATGATGGATCATTTTCTTAAAGTCCTTTACAAAACAGAAAAGGCCATAGAGGTGAGGTGCCTAGTCAAGGTCACCTGGGGATGCTCACAGCAGTGTGGGAGACAGGGACGACAGCCAGGTTCTTTTGCTCTCATTCCAAGGTTTTTTCCACTGTGCTTGGCTGTTTAAATTCCTGTAGCCCCAGTGCATGAAACAGATCAGACTGCTCTGGGGAAATGAATTAAGGGGATTAACCACTGAAAAGTTATAGTTTTGCACTTAAAAGAAATGAGCTATCAAACCATGAAAAGATAGGGAAGAAACCTAAGTGCATATTACGAAGTGAAAGATGCCAATTTGAAAAGACTACGTGTGGTATGATTCCAACTATACAACCTTCTAGAAAAGACAAAACCATGGAGACAGTGAAAAAGATGAGTGTTTGCCAGGGGGTGGAAGGGAGGCATGACAACGAGACAGAGCAGAGGGTTTTTGAAGTACTCTCTATGATACTATAATGGTGGATCTTTGTCACTACACATCTGTCCAAACCCATGAAGTGTACAACACCTAGAATGAATCTTAATGCAAACTATGGACCGTGGGAGACAAGGACATGCCGAGATAGGATCATCTATTACAACAAAGTTCCACCCTGGTGGGGGATTTTGATCATGGAGGAGCTGTGCATACATGAGGGTAGACACTACAGGAAAATCTCTGTTCCTTCTTTCCATTTTTGCTTTGAACCTAAAGGTGCAAAACAAAGTAAGCTTTTATTTTATTTTAAGTTAGGGTACTGGGGATTAAACTCAGGGCACTCAACCACTCAGCCATATCCCCAGCCCTATTTTGTATTTTATTTAGAGACAGGTTCTTACTGAGCTGTTTAGGGACTCACTTTTGCTGAGGCTGACTTTGACCTTGCAATCCTTCTGCCTCAGCCTCCCCAGCTGCTGAGATAACCCACGTGTACCACCTCATCTGGCTAGTTAAGTATTACCTTAAAGTTAAAATTTGGGCAATAAGATTTTGTTTATAAACTTGGAAGTATTTAATAATACAGCTATTTTTAAATATAGAAACTTTAATAATATAGAAATACAATATATTGTTTCTTTTACCTTTCTTAGGCTGATATTTTATTTAACTGAAATAACTGAAATATTATAACACCTTACATCTTCTTTCAAACACCTGTCAGTTCTAGAGGGTTTTGTGTATAACTTTCTCTCTCCATGATGATATCCCTTTTTAACCTGCAACTTCCTCCATATTCTACTCTGAATTCATTTCCTGGCCTGGAAGGGCACAGCCATGGTGCCTACCTGTGAGTCTACCGCTGTTTGTGGAATACCTGATGAGAATGAACGGGCTTGGATTGGCACTTTGCTCGTGCTGCAGAACATTAAGAAAGAAAAGGCATTGTTTTGAGAAAATGGCTTTTTAATTTTCCTGGGGCAACTAAAAGCTCTTGGCTGCTGCTTGGGGAAAGACAAAGGGAAGTACATCCACCTTCTTATGTGAGTAGAAGACTGTTGACTACATATCAAACAAAAGCAAAGGGCATTCGCTTAAAGAACAAGAAAATTAGAGACTACAACCAAGCACAAAATTGCACATATTAAAAAAGTGTTAGCCAATATGGACCCTTCCCTGCATTGATATTAACTGGTATCAATATAGATATACAAAAAATGAAAAACTATCTTAAGTACCCAATGGCAAACTAGAAATTAATGGAAATCCAATAAGTTAAAGCTGGTCAATAATTTGAATTTAGCTCTATATCCTTTACTCCATAAATGAAAAAGCATATATGATTATAAATAAATGAATCAGCCTATAATGTTGCATATGCCAATAAGATGCAAGAATCATTTCAAAATAAACTTAAAATATCAAGTGAATCTAACCTTCAACATTGAGGATAGCTCCAAGAATAGGTTCTTCCTATCTGTATATATCATACACCATGTATTATGTAAATATTTTTTAAAAAATGAATACCTGACACATTAGGAATGGCAAGTGCATATTGATAATGTATAGGATAATAGTTCAGAGAACAGACATTTCAGAGAACAACCAACTGGCTGTGATTGGGAGTTAGAGATTGGGGAAAGAGAGAAAGTATTCAAGGCAAGGCTACTTTTGGACGAGAAGCCTGTCCATTCTTCCTTCTCTTCATCCATAAAGGGGGCATGATCATAACTATCATATAAAATTAGAAATTTCACACACACATACCCAGCACATAAGCTAGCATTTTCTTTGGCACATAATAGACACCTGAAATGTGATAATTTTGCTACTATCATCATCATTATTATTACTGTTATTATCATATTAGGTTACCCAGGACAAAGTCCCCAATTAATACATCAATACATGTTCTTTTCAGAATCAACTGATGAATTTTTTTTTCACAGAAGGGTCACTACTAAGATATATTTTCTAATTGTCTCTTGTACATACATATATATATATATACTCATTACTATGAAGCAGAAGAATATAAAGATGTTCATTCTACTGGGACTAAAATAAATGATTGTATGCTACAAAAGGATGGTTACCAATTACTTTATTATTACATAGGGAAAAAAGATAATTTGCCACAGCTGTTATCTGAGGTTTCAGCACCTTTTGTTCAAGCTGTATAAAAGTGCTCTTCCTTTTACAACAATGAATGAAAGGTAGCTGACTGAAAAAAGAAATGCTTCAAGCATATTATTTCATGGTGGCCCTGGAGAGCATTGGACAGAAAGTTCAGGATAATCTATAAAAAGCAGGGTGAAGGGAGGGGGCGATGAAAGAGGCTAAGGGGCTACGGGGCCATGTGAATCCATGTGGAAAAATGATCAGTACTGGAGAAGGTTAAATTCTCGGTCCCTGAAGTCTTGCTGTTGTGGCTACAGCCCAAGAAAGTTAATGAAAGAAAGGCCCACTGACAACTCCCGCTGCTTCGACAGGAGCTTACCACCTCATTACTGGCCAGATTCTTACAACCAAAAGAAAAGAATACTTCTGCCAAGGAAAAGAGTAAGGGTTGGAGTGAGAGAGTCATCCAAGCAAGGCCCTGCTGATATTGGGTGAGGATCAAAGTGATACCAAACAAAGGGAAGTGGACAAGAAATAGCTGCTGCGCCAAGAGCCTTGACCACAGCCTAGACGACTCTCCAAACCCTAGGCAGGAGAGACGGAAGGACAGTTCAACCCCTCCGTCCTCCTGCCGCACAGGCAAAAGTAAATGAAGTCACACCATCTGCTCACTTCCCCAGCAGAGAGAGCCTCAGCTCCTCGTGGTTAGCAAGGCAAACATTTCCAAAAGCATTACTCTAATTACAAATGATTAGAAATGATTCCTAGAAGTGGAGACTTAACTCACAGTGTGCCTGGTTAATGAGCATTTTCTGCACACCCCCACTGCCTTCTGAGCTGACTTTGAAAGCACTGGCTGGAGACGGTTTCTGAGGTTTGGAAATGAGTCTCTTAAAGACAATAGGAGGCTACACTTTTTCTATTTCTCTAAGCATACCAATGCATGAAATTTTTTTTTTGTTTTCTTTTTGATATATATATATCAAAAAGAAATATATATATATTTTAACCAAAAGCACAATAGAAAATAACAGGATTCTTTCAGGGCTAACAAATGCAATTTTTATGGCTGCAGGGTATTTGTGCATGTGTGTTTGTGTGAACATGTGCACACATGTGCATGTGCTCACCAAAATGGTGGTGGGGGGGGCAATAGAGTACCAAGCAACCAATCAACCAATATTAAACATGCAAATTTATAACATTTTTCATAGAAATATATTCCTTGTTGTAAATTTAAACTCTGGTATCATTTGTTTAAGGTGTAAAGCATTAATACTCCCCATTAAAACTGACAATACCAAGTGTTGACAGAGAAGTGAAGCAACCTGAAATCATATGCATTGCTAGTGGGTAGAAATTCAGAAATCTGTCTAGTAGTGTCTGCCAAAGCAGAACCTAGACCCTCTCTGTGACCCAGTAATTACAAAATTCAGTATATATACAGCCAATGTACAAATGTATGTGCATCAAAAGATGTGCACTGGAATGATTTTTAGCATCAATAACCAAGCAATATCAACAGCAGACTGAAAAAAGAGATATAGTATATTCTCACAATAGAATAAGCAGCATAAGTTGGCAAAAACTAAGATTTATGAATGAAATCTGGCCCATCAACTGCTTTTGTAAATAAAATTTTATTAGAATACAAAAATATCTCTTCATTTACCCTATTGTATATGCTGCTTTCATGCTGTTATAATCAAGATGGGCAGAGTTGAAAAGTTCTAACAGGAGCTACAGGTCAATACACCAATCATTAAATATCTACCTTATTTGCTCTTTATAAACATTTTCAAATCCCTGCTCTCCAGCAAAAAATAAAAAAGTTAATAAATTTTCAGTCATCAACAACATGGGTAGCCCTCAAAAAAAAATGTTAGGTGAAGGTAGAATTTACAATTACTGTTTGAGCCTGTGTATATAGAGTTCAAGTGCAGACAAAATTAATGTATGATGATGGGTGTCAAAAAATGCTTAACTCTATGAAGAGATTAAATGCTAGATGGGGCATTATTAAGACAAATGATTAAGACTACTGGTTCTATCTTTATATGGAAGACAGGTTCATGAATATGTTCATTATAAAAACTGACTTTCAATTTGTGAACTTTCCTCTGCTTTTCAATAAAACTTTGCTTAGAGTGTAAAAAAAAATGTTTATCAAAAGTGAATAAGACATTGCTAAATCAAGTTGTTCTGAGGTTATTCTTTCATGTTTACTTCTGCATTAAGTCATTTAGAATATTTAAATTATTAAGATTTATTTTTTCTCAGACTAAATCAAGAGAAACCACGGAGCCACATTCCCAACCCCTTTTTATCAATTTGGTTTAGAGACAGAGTCTCACTAAGTTGCTAAGGCTGGCTTTGAACTTGCAATCCTCCTGCCTCAGTCTCCCAAGTCACTGGGATTACAGGTATGTGTCACCACACCCAACTTACTCTTCATATTGATGAGAAATAAAATTGAGTACAAAGCATCTAATTTGTATTATTGCAGGTGAAATTGAAAACTTATCTATGAGGAAATTAAAAAAAAAATAAAACTATGAGGCGTCTTGGATGTGATCAATGATGACCATCTAGGAAATTAATGATAAATTTTGGAAATCTTTGAGAATGATTTCACTTTGAGGACTCTTGCCCTTGCCTTTCTTTCTTCTTTATCCTTAAACCTTAAATTTTACTGAAGAAATGTCACATAAAAGTAGCATAAACAACTAGAAAATTTCTTCAGGAGATAAATCAAATGATAAATGCTTTTTAATTAATTCTATTATGAAAAGAATATTATATCAGAAAAGCATCTCTCCATTGGAGGCTATACTGATATACTGATTTCTGAGATTAAATTGGTTTCAATTTGTTTTCATGTTTAAGGTATGCAGATCAAGGACTATAAATGTAATTTCTACATATAAAATATGAGAATCTTAAGATAAATATTTAATGTTCTAAACACCTAACAATTCATAAGTCCTAAAAGAAGCTATTTTGCATTATATTATACAGATTATGTAGTAGATCAACACATGTGCATACACACACACACACACACACATACACACACACAATATCAGACATCAAAGTGCAGACTAATTCTGGATGCTAAATGATTGCTAAACTTTATAGATCATCAAAGTTTTCTTTTCTTCATTCACCTAGAAAAGGAGTCATTCTTTTCAAACACTGAGTTCTAAGTGTTTCTCTTTGTAAATCCTCTGATACAATCTGCTCTTCTAACTGTAAGTTCCCTGAAGGCAGAGATGATGTGTGTTTGCTCAGTGTCATGTTCTCAGAGCCTGTCATAGTACCTAAAACACAGTAATAAATATTTATTGCATGAAAAAAATGAATGAATTATGAAGGCAGACAAAATAGACCCTGAATAACTGAAAATGGATCCAGCAGATGGGAAAATGTTGTAAGATAAAAAAATATATATATATATTGACTCAGAGCCAAAATGTACAGGGGGGAAAAAAAAAAAGCATGTTGGGTTTGGGGTAGACCTTGCTTCTTCATCTTAAACAACAAGTCCAATTTAATCAGAAAAAATGATGCCAATGCTAGTAATGACTCAGGATAAGACAGCTAAAAGTAGCAAATATTGTCTTTATTTAAAAGTATTTTTCAAATATTCTACAATAATGTTTATTATTTTACATTCAGAAATAAAGTGAAATAAAGGGGAATCAAATGTTTATTTCAATGATATTTACTCATTATCTAACACATGCAAGGCAATGTCCAGGTATCTAGATATAAATGTGAAAAAAAGTTTTTATAATATATTCAGATCCCAGGCATAGGTAAGACAGACGTGAAAATTAACCATTATAAGCAGTATAATTGATGCTAGAGTAGGTGCATTTATTAGACACTAGCTTGAGAGCAATTGAATGTGAAAATCTGTGTCAGGGTAGAAAAGCCTGAGAAGGTTCACAGAGTAGGTGACATATAAATTGTTTTTTTTTTCATGATAAGATTTTAAGAAATTATTAAATGAACCATTATATTTCATAATGCTGAGCTTAAAGCCTCTCCACCATTTTTTTTTACTAAAATTATGAGAGTTTGAGAAAATAACCTAATGAATAAACCAACCACTGGCAAAATGCTATAATTACAATCATGAAGACAGGAAAGAAAGAAAGTAATAGAAAGTATTTTCAAGTGGACCAGAAAAGGGAGTTGCCCTTTTCTTTTTCAGGAAAATCATTGCTAATTAAAAATAAGTAAATTTTTACAAGTTGGTAGTCCCCATAATACTTTAGTCTTTTAGAAAACAATAATATTTTCATGGTGATTTCTTGTATGAAACAACAGTCTGATAATCCCATGGATTTTCTAGATTTAGATGAAACTAAGAGCTAGCAGTCACATTTGTTCATTAAAAACAACAAAACAAAAAAAAAATAGAAAGAAGAAGAAAAGATCATTGTATTTCCTTTTAATGATTCTTTTACATGTATGCATTTTTGTTTTTAAATCCCCCAATAGTAGATTAGTGAAGAATACTTTTTTTCCTTTTGCTCTTCTGAAAGATTGGAAATCAGTTGGAGCTTCAAACACATATGGACACACACACACACACACACACACACACACACACACAGAGAGAGAGAGAGAGAGAGAGAGAGAGAGAGAGAGAAGAAAGAAGAACATTGGCCTTCTGAAGGCAAATCTCTAGTCTTATCAATGCCCTGTGTGAAATGCGGACATTTTAAATACATCCATCTTGCTGAACACTAACTGCTGAATGAATTGACTGACTTTACATTTCAGGCAGTGTCTTTTCACTGTTAGAAGCCTTATAATAGAAAAGCTTTGTTTTAAGGCTGATAATTCTTATTGTAAATCCATTTCTGAGTTTTGTGCCAGTTCTATTAACAGTGAAAGAGGCAATAAGAGGGCATCCTTGTTGCTCAGCTAATGAAAATAATGTTTTAAATTTATTTATTAAATAAAAAACTGTTGCTATCCAATATTTTCAGGAAACCATCTTGTCATGTTCCCCAAAGAAACATTTATTGAAATGTGTCAGGTCTTAACTGTCAGAACATCTTCAAGGTTCAAAGTTTAATAAGCTGTGAATTACTGCCTTGTTCTTCACAAGACAGGGACCTTGAGAGTGAAGGATCTTTACTTATAGTGAGTGTTCTGGGAGGATTGCTTTCTCTGGGTTTATTTGAAAGTTACTGGGCACCTTCCTAACCATTTAGTCTATCCAGATGGGCTGCCTACAGTAATAAAGAACAGTCATAAATGTCATTATGCACAGAGAACACCTGTCTTGTACCTGAAGTGATGTTCATCACAAGCTTGCTTCAGATATAGCCTGGGTTCTCCAAGTGCTTCCCAGGTGACTTCCAGCTGCAGTTGTGTGTTCTTTAGATTCAAAGTGCCCCCAGCTGGAGCTGACAATAATAATTTTCTAGTTATTAATGCAATATAGAAGATGGATTTTTGACAATGCATGCACAGTCTAAAGATGCAGCATATGTTAAATCAAATTTGAAAGCAAAAAGTCATATGTTGTCAGATATTTAAGTAATTTTTAAATATTACTCCATACTGAAAAAAAAAAAGCAGTTAGAATCATGGATAGTGTAAGCTCTAAGGAAGATGGAACTCTCTTATGATTTAGAGGTGAGGTGTGCCCCAAAAGCTCATGTGTGAGACAATGTAAGAGGTGAAATGATGGGGTCACAGAGCCTTAACCTAATCACTGTATCAGTCTACTTGATGGATTGCTGTGTGGTAATTGTAAGTAGATAGGGTGTGACTGGAGGTGGTCACTTAGGAACATGTCTTTGAGGTTTATATTTTGTCCCTCTCTTCTTCTTGGTGCTATGTCCTGAGCTGCTTTCCTCAGCCATATCTTTCTGCCATGATGTTCTGCCTCACCTAGAGCTCAGAGCAATGAAGCTGGCCATCTATGAACTGAGATCTCTAAAACCATAAGCACCAAATAAAATTTCTATTCTCTAAAATTTTTCTCATCAATCTTTTGGGCATAGTAACACAAAGCTAACTAATAAAAATTCCATGATGATATATTAATTTTGTAGAGTACAAAATAAAATAGAAAAAATAGATAGTGTAATGATAAAAATAGTATAATAGAAAGACTGGGGGCCATGCTACTGAATATAAGTATAAATTAATCTGGCCTATCAAATACACTACTACCAAGACCATTTTTTTATCAAAACCTTATGTGAATTTCAAGTGAATCATATTCCCAGCTCTCCTGCTGGTAACAGATTTACCAAGATGCATTTAATGATCTGAACTCCACTGAAGAATGTTTATAGCAACCTGCCAAAATAAGAAAACTACCTTGAACTCTTGTTTCAGTTTTTTATTGGTAAAGGATCAGTAGGCTTCTGCTCTCCAGAATTCCATGAAGAACAAATTCTTTTGTTATCCAATGCACTATTATCCTGGCCCCATGCCCTTGGTCTTGGAAGAATGAACCAGAGGCATGGAATGCCAAAAGGCATTTTAGAAAATCATAGTTTCAAGTAAGCTAAGTTTGAAAATATTTGCCATTATCTTTTCACAGGGCATTGAAAAATCAACTTCCAACAATATTGAAATGGAGAGACTTTGAACAGAATATTAAGCCCTAATGGCAGAAATATAGTTTATTTTTAAAGAGAAAATGAATTAGCCATCCATTACCTCTACCAATTAGGAGAGGTTGTTGTGGTGTGGGTTTGGAGAGAGGAGAAGGCTATAGAAAGTATGCAGATTCTTGGGTCTGAAATTCAAAATGTGATGATGCTTCTGACTGATTCTATGGACAGCTATGACATGATCTAGCTTCCAACCTGAATGTGCAGAATGGATTATAAAGGAAGTCAAGCATGGAGAGTGAGGATGATTTTAGGTCACAGAAAAGTCTAGTGACCAAAGCTGGAGGCTTGTACTAAGAACAGCAAGGAAAATCTGTGGGGTGCATCCAAGTTATGGTTGGGGAAATTTTTTTAAAACTTCAAAAGATCTCATAAAAGTTTACTTCTTTTTGGTCTAATATTGATTGACATTATGGTAACATGGAAGAGAAGAGAGAAAGCTATTAAACAATAGTAAAATAAACAAGATCTATTTGTATTCATTATTCATTCCAGAAAAGCATCTCTTTAATTTGGTGCTTTGTAAATTTTTATCATTTTTTTCTTATAACAGTGTAAAATTTTTAAAAGTTTTAATTTTACAGATGGATTTTTGCAGAAATATTAGTATCTATAAAGTTTAGATCTTATTTTTAGTTGGTGAAACACAATTGCTCCAAAACTCAACTTCTCCTATAAAGGAAAAGCTAAGGAGAGAGAGAGAGAGAGAGAGAGAGAGAGAGAGAGAGAGAGAGAGAGAGAGAGAGAAGGAATCTGTGTGTACTTTTATCCCTAAGCCTAGAAAGGGCCATTGTGTATTTTTAAATTTCTGTTTATAGGAGCTAAAATTTTAAGCCTTAGTTCCTTAGTAAAATCTCAAAATTATTATTTTGGAGGCATAGACGTTTTAAAATATTTGACTTTTCCATTTCTATGAAATCAAATTATTAGATGAAATTATTTCCAAGAAAATATTATAGCAAGAAAATTAAATTGAAACACAACAATTTACAAAAATTATACAGAAGATTTCAGATGTAGCACTTTTTAAGGATAAGTGATAAAGGATCTCATCATTACAAAGCCTACTTGCTAAATACCAGTTCTTGCTCTCCATCTTCCACCAGCTGAAAGAATGAAGGATATGTAGTGTTATGGGCAGCCACCACATTCTCATGCCCTCAAGAAATGAAGTAAGATCATGCATGAAAACAACACAGCAATAAAAACTTGGTGGAACAAGAACTATCTTATTCTGGGGAAGCAAAAATAATAAGATTGAAGGGTTTTATTTTTATTTTTGTTTCACTAAGTTTTATGGAAAGATCTGTAAGGTGCATAAAATTCTCTTTGGATCCTTGTGTTAAAATTCAGAGAACAAATTATTTATACATAAAGGATAAAAATAAGTTCATATTCTAAAATAAGTATAAATGTGACTATAAAGAACTTTGTCTCTTCATTATTTTGTATTAGATACTCTGTATCATACACTCCCTTTCTTTATACTCTTCATACATTGGCATTGAAGTAGGGAAAAAGTTAAGGGAACGTTTAGCTATAGGCAACATATTAGATCACTTGGAAAGTTTTCATTTGGAAAGAGAAAGAGCAACAGAAGATGTTTAAGGATAAGTTATCTCAGTGCAAGCCATCTTATGGTAATAGGCACTCTTCAGTAGATAGAGCTCCAGCCACCATGAGAGCTCAGTTATTAGAGATGGTAAAGCTGACTGGGATTTCTCTGAAGGAACACAGTTGGGACTTGTTCCTAGCAAAATGCAGTATGCTCTCTCAGAGGTAGGGGTCCCTCCAAAGGGGATCATTTCCTGCCAAAGAGCTCATTTGTATGAGCATCCCCCCTCCCAGGCTCCCCAGCAACCCTCCCCTTTGCTTGGCACCATGCAGCACCATCACGTGACTTTTTGGACTGCCTGACTGAGTTCATTGAACGTGCTGTCTTGGCATGGCAATTATCCTAGCAGTGACAGAAGCCAGGAAACATATACCAGTAAATGGATTTCATTTTAATCACTGTACATAGGGTTTGCTTGATTTATCCCATATCATACCCAGCTCCAACGTGGCAGCCAGATTCTGAACTCAGTTGCCATGCTCAGCAAAAGGCCTAGGGTTGAACTTGGGTTGTGTTGCCAAAATACAGGTTTCTTTAACTATCTTTTCCTTTTTAATATTTTTTCCTGTTATCTTCATTCTCCCTTAGGGTTCATTGATAAGGTTGAACAGGTTCAATTATTAGAAACTGTGGAACAATAAAGCTATTTGTGTTTGAACCACCAAGTGTCTTGAGTGGAATTTTAAAATAGAAATTAAAAATCATTATTTTGAAAGAGATTAACAGTTTTGTGCTCCATTAACTTTTCATGTAATCTGATTCTTTTGTGACCCCATTCATCTTTAAAAATTCTATCTTGTACTCTCTCTTTAATTAGGTTAATATGGTGCTTAAAATTGTGTTAGGAGCATAATGCATTGTCAAGAGCTGCTAGCTGTTGCAACTCTTTCCACTCCTCACATACTAATCTACTTGTATAATATTTTCTCACCCTTAGGGGCTCCTCCTCTTGTACCCATGGCTGCCCTGTTGATCTGCATTCCCAAATCTGGCAAACAACACTGCATTCAATGATGTTTCTCACTTATGGCAAATAGTCACCACATCATCATCAGGATCACTGTCATCACAAAAATTACAGCACTGTCATTGTTATGACATACAATGATTTCACTATACATCATATATAATATGATTTGTCACATATGTAAAATCAGGAGGTAAAAGGGACGCATTCTTAAGATCAGGAACACACTAGAAATTGAGAAGGTGAAGAATGAGAATGACTTGGGAAGTCTGTGACATTTCATACTGAGCAGAGACAAAGAGGCATAAAGACACCTAATCCCAATATGATGATCTAGTTCCTGATTAAATTTCTATACATAATTTTCCAAGTGTGCTTGGAGTGGTCATAGAAACCTTACATATTCCATTTTCTACTTTTGAAAATAAAAAAGTTCAGAGATTTCACCTTCACAGTTATCTACTCTAGCTTCATACCATAATCAACGCTTGATACTGTTAATCCCTATACCAGGTGAAAAATGTTTATCTTCCTTTTGAAAGATTTGAAAATTGTGACTAGAGGTGTCTGTTTACCTACTTTTTTGCCTCCATTGTAAATGTTTGAACAAAAATCAAAACAAGAGAGATCATATTTCTGCTTAAAACACAATTATGGCCTTTCAGGTGTGTCCATTTGGCTAGGCTGCAGTCCACAGTTGATCAATGTAACATTTATCTAGATTTTGCTGTGAAGCTATATTATAAATACAATACATCTAAGGGGCTTAAAGTCAGCTCCAAGGCTTCTATGAAGAATAAGAAATTCTATCTGAGGGCAACAGCTTCAATCCATATGTAGGAATTCTAGCCTGTCCTTCCTTATGGCCTCTCCTATGGGTTTCAGATTTGTGAAATCAGTCCCCCCAAACCGCAGAAGCCAATTCTTTATGAAATCTTTTTATGCATAGACACCTTCTACTGGTTCTTCTCTGTTTGAACTCTAATGGACAGAATTTGTTACATGGTAGTGGAGTGTTGTTGTAACATATGCAAAGAAATGTGAAAATGGACATGGAATTGTGCAACAAGAAGAAATGAAAAGAATTTTGAGGAAAATAGGTTTCAAAAATGTCCCTGTATGGCCTTGAACAAAAAATTAATAGAAATATGGATGCAATGACTCTGCTATAAATGGTTGATAGTAAATGAGGTATGTGAAGCTCTCATGAATGACTTGAAGAAGATCATATGGCTATTAAGCTTGCCCCTGGTGAGGTTCCAGAAGGAAAGGAATATGGTATTAGAAACTAGAGGGAAGGTGATTCTGTTAGATACTGGCCAAGTTCTCAGTAGAACTCTGTTTTGCAAAAAGAAATGCAATCCTACTTTAAAATCCATGTTTTATCCTGGTGATATTAGTGTCATTTTTTTCTGTACTGGGGATTGAAACCAGAGATACTTTACCAATGAGCCACACTCCCAGTACTTTTTAGTTTTTATTTTGAGACAGGGGCTAAATTGCCTAAGGCCTCACTAAGTTGCTGAGGCTGTCTTTGAACTTGTGATCATCCTGCCTCAGTCTCCCATAGGGTCAAATTTTTGATGTGCAAAACTATAAGATAATTAACTTCTGTGCTGTTTAAGAAAGTTAAGCATTTATGATTCATGATCACTGGTCAATGATTTGGCTGAAGGTACTTATAAGAACACAATTTGAAATTTGAATTCAATGAAGTCATGGAGAGAGGTATGTGAATATCCCTCCCTGAATTGGCAAAGAAGGTGAAGACATTTATTTATTTCCTTTGTGAATGCTCATGAAAGGATGAGCAGAGAACAATTTTATAATCAATGAATAGGATGACCTTCCCCATGGGTAACAATGGACCTCAGCCTTTCCTCTGCCCAATGGACTCATCATATGGTCCATGTTGCAGGTTTGAGGTTATGCATGGGCACTGTGAAATAGATTTGCATTCAGCAAGGTTGACCTAGCTAACATCACTTTTAAATGCTAAATCAGCCAGCATAAAAGACCAACTCTGAGTCCCTGATGTGGCAACATTCTTGGAGAAATCAACCTAATGATAAGTTGAATATATTAAACCCTTTCCATTATAGAAGACCCAGATATGTATTCTTACTACAATAGAAGGTTATTCATGACACATTTGCCTTTTATCCCACATGTTACTACCCAGCCTGCCATCCATGGACTAACACAATGCTTTCTCCACTCTTGTGTCACTTCACATATCATCACTTCTCATAAATACCTCACTTCACAGTCAATAAAGTGAAACAATGGGATCAAACTTCTGAACTTCTTAACCCTGGGCCCCATTATCCTAAAGTAACCCGATAGACATATTATTGGATGGCTTTTTGAAGACCCAATGGAAATGCCAGCTACATGACAATTCCTCATTGCTGGGACAAAATTCAGACTGTTGTATATGCTCTTAATTTAATGCTCTTCCCCTCATAGAAAAGGAAGGAGTATAAACAGGAAGAAATCAACTCTCATACTGATCCACTGGTAAACATATTTGCCTCCTATTTCCATAATCTTATGCTCTGCTAGCCTACTGGTCATAGTTCCAAAGGGGAAAATGCTTTTGCCAGGACATGCAACAATGATCCTATTGAACAATTGAGAGGGCTACTTTGGTATCCTTATGCCATGAGTAAATGGGCAAATTGGTTAGTTAATATACTAGCTGGGGTATAGGGAAAATGAGTTTAACATGATGGAGTTAGTGGAAGAAGTGTGTGTGTAATACAAGAGATCCCTTAGGGTTTCCCTTAGTTCATCTATGTCCTATACAACCCAGTTTAGGCAGAACTGATCATGATTCAGGTCATAAACGATGGTTTGAGTCACCCTCACCAAAGAAAGAACCATGACCAGCTGAGGTCTTACTGAGGACAGCGAGGCTGTAGCACAGGTAATAGAATAAGATAATTAATAATACCAGCCGTGACCACATAACTAGATGCAAAAATAAAGGATATGAGCATGCCTTCCTAATTTTGTTTTGAATATTTGTGCACATATTACTAAAATATCTTTGTTTCTTACTCTTATTGTTCCTTTATCACCTAATATAAAATATATTAACATTTTAGCTTTCTTTCACATCTTTTAAGTTGCAGGATATCCAAGTGACATTCAGGGATTTTGCCTCCTCTTCTACCGCAAGCATTAGCTTGTTTGGGGTTGTACCCAGGAGAGTTTTATCATATAAAGGCATAAAATATATCTTGCAATTTTCTTTACTTTCAGATCAGATAAGTTTTAAGGAGATGTGTTCCAAGGAGATGGATGGCAAGTTGAGAAGAGTACACTGTGATGGTCTTGATGTGTCCTGCAGTCCCTAGTTATTCAGTCAAATATTTACATAGGTGTTGCTCTGAAAGTATTTCCAGATGTGATTAAAATCTTCAAGCAATTGGAAGTGGACATTTTGGAAAAATTGAGTAAAGTGAAAAACTGGGCATTTTTTTTTGATAGTTGAAAGATTATATGGAATATCTAGAGTGAAATTTGAAGGAAAGTGAGCGTAAGTTCCCTTGAGTGACTCCATTCAACCCTGAATTAATGTTTCACATGTAGAATGCAATGTGTCTTTGAATCAAATACGTAAAGAAAAGCTAATATATGGTGGAGGGTGCAAGGATTAGCATGAAAAAGAACATGGTCGAGGTCAGAAAAAGAAGACTGACAACAGAAGAAGTTGTTTGGAATTTCAGGAGAGTAGGTCTGTGGCATCAAAGTAAAATGTCTCTATGGAAACTTGTTTTACATGGACCATTAAGAATAAGATTCAAGAGTAAAGTACTGAAAATAACTAATAAGATGCATGACAAATTTAAAAACTGTGTATAGAGTGATAGTATTAGCAATGTGTAAATGAGAGAAGATGATATTAAGATAGTGTGTGTAAAATAATTAGCACCTGCATGAATAGCTCAATCAGCCAGAGAAAATCAGGGTCTTGGTATTCCATTGCTACAAAGGTAGAACTAGTCTCATATTGTGATCTTGGAAATGACATCACAGAGGCTGAGAGCAGGTTCTATTGATGGTGCCATGAGCTCATTCAAGGTGGCAGAACTAAGGTTCCATGTTGGTTTGTTTTTGCCTTTTTTCAGGGCTAAGCTAATCATATTCTAAACCTAGTGCAGTGATGAATAGCACCGTCTGTAAAAACAGACAAAATGGTTTTTGAATACTGAGTCTTTCAGAGATTTGTGAACTTAATTGTATAGTGGTTTTCTTGCCTCTAAAATGGAGATAATGAAAAATTTCTCTACTTCCAAGGAATTTTGATCATTTAAATTATAAGTCAGTATTTTCATTCAAAGTATATAGAAGAGTGTTGGGCACAGTGGATGTCAGCTATTTTTATTATTATTACTATTATTTGAACAGTTCTATGAAATTATAGTGGGTAAGTGTTTTGTTTTGTTTTACTTTATAAAACATGAAACACCTGGTGATGAAGCTGTAGTACCAATCTCTGCAAGGCTAATGTGAGATGGATTAAAGGAGGATAAAGGAAATACGACCATGGAGACTTTCTTCATTGTGTGGATTTAAAGGTTGTGGTAGTCATCCCATTAGCGAATGGAAATGCAAGTGAAGTTTTTGAATTGACTAATGAGGTGAGACCTGAATAGTACCAAAGAAAAGGATTTGTCCAGTAGAAGTAGAAGTTGCATTCCCTTCTTCAAGTTGGGTCTTCAGTGACCTTTGGATTGAGAAGAATACACATCGCACCCTAGGAGTTCTTTCTAGGAAGAGAATGGTATAAGGAGACCCATGAGTGGAAACCCTGGATAAGTGGTCAGAAAAGTAGAATGGGAAACAGCTCCATCTCTTGAAGTTGCTATAGGGATACTTAATAAGCCTGTGAAGTGTTGATAAATTGAAAACGTCACAGCAGGAGGACAGTTTGGGACTCTACATAGAAAGACAGGAACTGGGAGTCATAGTATAATATTCAACTACTCAAAGAGTTGTTAGAATAGACCAATAAGGGAGCTCAGACATAACATCTCAGTGGTATCAACAACTCTCTGAGAGCAATTAAAAGCTAAATGTACTTAAAATGCTAAGCTCTCTGACGGAATCTTTCTCAGGATACCTTGCAATGAAACTGGCTTTTTGAATGCGTAGAGCAATTGGCTCACCCTAATTTAACAAGACTCTGTATATTTTTGGTGTAGGAGTTGCATCCATGAGTCACAAAAGGGAGTTAAAAAATTAACTGTTTATAGGGCTGGGTACTAAGAATTTTTGTATCTGGCTACAGAACATATTTCCTTTCCACAGGAGGTAGTTATGACAAATTAGAAGTCTGAAAATTTTCTGATGGTGTAAAGGCCCAGCTGTCACTGGGGAGATAGTGATCAGATTTCATAGCTGCATGGTCCCGTGGCGCCACGGAGAGCTCCATATGGTCACCCAAATGTTCCAGCTAAATCCACTGAAAATTTCCAGTCTGAGTTTTACTCGCACAGAATAAAACTCTACTTTTATGGATTTATCATTATGTGCCTACAAAAAGAGAAATTCTTGTTAACCGCTTACATTTAAAAAATGGAAAAAAATAATCTGCCTAAGAACAACTTCACACAGCTGTTAGGCCATCCTCATGATATACAGACAACTACGTCCTCCTGGGAACTCTAGGAATTTACTCTGTATCTGTTGTAATAGGACCTAGGGAAGGTGCACTTTTTAATGGATATATAGTGAATAATTAAAATCTGTGGGAATACCTTCTTCTTCCATGAAAAACACTTTTCTTAACCATTGTTCTCTCTTTTCCTCAGAAAATCACCTCTGCTAAATTGTTAATGTAATTACTATGTGCTGGGACACTTGTATTCCTGTCAAAGATGTCAGCCTCAGCCTTACCCAATAACAAACGGCAAATGCATAATTTATTGATTCTTAAATGGCTATGTCCTTGGATATATTTCCTAAAAACAATTTGCTTAGAAACACATCTGGCTCATGAAGGTAACAACTACAAAAAGCTAAAGTGCAGCTAAAGGGGAAAAAAAGACAGTAATCTTTTACTTATGGCATTTCTGTTCTGAATAAAAAAAAAGTTTTAGGTAGTATAATATCATTTTGGGTTTCATGATAATAACATAATAAGAATATTCTGTGAAATGTCTACATATTTAAAATAATAGGCCATGAGCCAAATAATATTTTTGGTAAAGTTGTTTCATTTTTAACAAAGGCACCTGGTTTACTTAATTTTCATGATAACCATCAGACTCAATGAAGCCAAATTTGATTTTTATTAAAATGCAAGTATAAGTATTTGACATTTATTATTGAAAATACAAAGCTGAAACAGTCACGATGAGGGTGCTTTGAACATTTGATACTTTCTAATTGAAAAGCATTTTTACCTCATTCTTAATCATATATAGATAGATCACATAGCTATTTTCATTCCTCATGTTGATATTAAATTTATGCAACATATAAAATTATCGCATGTCATTAATTACCCTAAACTTTGTTTTTCTGATCTATACCTCTTGAAATATATATCAAAATTTTTTGAAAATTTTTTTGGTTGTACAAAGAAATGTACTGTAAAAGAAAAAGATACTTTAACAATCCTATAATAAATAGTAAAGCACCTTTAACTTTACATTTCACCTTGCAGCACAAAAAAATGTTTAATTATTTGAGGATTAATGGCGGTAGTTTATAATTAAGCTGAAGTATGAACTGATGTCATCATCTCAGTATGATGATATACATTTTTATGCCAAAGCACCTGTTGTTTTGGAAGGAAGCAGCTGATATCATTATCTGCGCAGCCAGATAGCCCTGTTTCCTGCTGCTTAAAAAATTATCCTAAGGGTTACCTAAGTTGGAGTAATTCAGCATTTACGTTTTCATACCCAGAAGAGGACAGAATGGAGAAAATGACTTCTACAGCAATCAAAAAAAAGAAAAGTGGGGCGGGGGAGAGTCACAGTAGGATTGAGCAAGAGGCAGGAAATGGGGATCTTCAAGTTATGTGAGCAAAGGGGACAAGGATGGCCTTCATTATTTTTCTAAAGAGTATGTGTTGATTGTAAAAGAATAGAACAATGGAATCACCTAATTAATTTTTGTTGATGTAAGTGAAATGCTACATCATTGGAGGAAGTGGAAGGATAACCATACACAACTTTACATTTTAACACAGTATTTGCATTTACTATATTATTAAATACTAGTGAAAATGCTTCCTTTTGCAAATTTAATGTTCACAGAATCAACAAACTACTGACAAAAGACAGGTGACTCATATTTTCATTTTTTCACATCTAATTTTTACTCTTCCTTTTTAATTAATTCAGCTTTTTGGTTGCTTCTTTGAATTTTTTTTTTTTTTTTTGGATAGGCCATTGGTTAGCAGTAAAGGGGAAGGTGTATGCAAAACACAAAATTGCTGAGTAAACCTGTTGGTTAATATATTCACTTGCCCTGTCACTTTCCTGGCCTGGAAACTGGGAAAGCCTGAAGTTTTCTAGCACAGGACAAGTCTATATCATCACACACTTCCAAAACAATATTCCAAATTAATACTGACTATGTACATTTCTCCTGGTATCCTGGCCATCTGTACGGCTTACATACTCTTCTATTAAGTCGTTGGCTTCTCTCTGCTCCCTGCTGACTTCTCAAGTGAATTCTTCCCTCTTTCTTGTTGGAACTCACTGTCCTAATATTACACATGTGCCACATCTTCCATGTATTTTTTCTTCTCTAAGGGCTATCTGATGCTCACAGACTCTAGTTATGATTTTCCACCAAAGATTAATGCTGTTGATCACTGAGCGATATGATATATAATTCTTGGAAAAAATTTCACAAGTTACTAATATTTTAAGATATTAAGATACATCTTCCTAGTGATTAGTGTCTTAAGAAAGCTAAGCTTTGTGGAGTTAAAATAACTTCCCCAGGGTCACACCATTAGTAAATGGTAGAGATGATGTTCAACCTCTGTTTGCCATATTTTTGGTCTAAATGATTTTCTTAATCACTATATATTTCCATTCTAATTAAACATTTTCCTCAATTTCCCTTTCATTTCATTTCCTTTCCTGAATGCTATTTTTTTCTCAATGGATCACATTTTCTTACAAAACTTGTGTTAGCAGCAAAGGAAACAAGAAAGTGAAGAGAGAATCTACAGAATGAGGAAAATATCTTTATAATGTGCACCTCAGATAGAGCCTTAATTTCCAGGATGCACAAAGAACTCAAAAAAACTTACACCAAAAAAAAAAATCCAATTAATAAATGGTCAAAGGAACTGAAAAAAAACTTCACAGAAGAAGAAATAAGGTCTGTCAACAAATGTATGAAAAAATGTTCAACATCTTTAGCAATTAGAGAAAGGCAAATTAAAACTACACTGAGATTTCATCTCACTCCAGTCAGAATGGCAATTATCAAGAATACAAGTAACAATAAAATGTTGTTGAGGATATGGGAAAAAAGGTACACTTGTACTTTGCTGGCAGGACTGCAAATTGGTACAACCAATTTGTAAAGCAGTATGGTGATTCTCCATAAAATTTGGAGTGGCACCACCATTTGACCCAGTTATCCCAATCCTCTACACATACCCAAAGAACTTAAAGGCAGCATACAACAGTGATGTGGCCATATCGATGTTTATAGTAGCTGCAGCTCTATTCAAAATACATAAGCTATGAAACCAACCTAGGTGCCCTTCAGCAGATAAATGGATAAAGAAAATGTGGTACATATACACAATGGAATATTACTCAGTCATAAAGAAGAATGACATTGTGCCATTTGCTGGAATATGGATGAAACTGGAAAGTATCTTACATAGTAAGTAAAATAAGCCAATCTCCTAAAACCAGAGGCCAGATGTTCTCTCTGTTATGCGGATGATAACACACAATAAGGAATGGGGATAGAAGTTCATAACTTTCCTATGTTCACATATGAATACATGACCAGTGTAACTCCATGTATGTACAACAAGAATGGGAAATTATACTCCATGTATGTATACTATGTCAAAATGCATTCTACCATCATATATACATATAAAGAAAAAAATTTTAAATACCTTGTGTTAAGATTACACTACTCTGAATTTTAACCTCTTGTTCTCTCAACACACCAACATTTCTAATAGGCCAAAAGCATGGTAAGCAGTCTCTCTGTTGCTCAATTTATACTTCCAGATATTTTTTCTGCCTCTGTTACACCACAACTTTCATTTATGTAAAATTGAGATATACTTGTTTTATCTTTCATGTTTATCATCAGTTTTCTACCATCTCCTTTGAAGTTCCCTTTCTGGAAACCCTTAATTTTATCTGGCAAGTCTAATAACCATGCACAGACTGAATTCTTGTTCACTCAACATCCTTAACTCCAATGACCCACACTGTTCCCTTTCAGTCACAATGTGGGTTCCATCATACAAAATTTAAAATACCCCTCTAACTGTAAAATATTCTCCATAGGTGCCTTCATTCCCATTCTCTGCTGACCTTATTCTTCATCTTTTCATGACCTCCAGCTCCTCAAACCTTTCAGGGTGATTTATTCTATTACTCCAGTTTTTAGGTTTCTTTCATCTCTTCTCAGTCTCAATGCATGAACCTTGTGGTTATCAATTTCAAATATTTTTCCCTGTTGTATTATTCCAGGTACTTCCTCGTAATCATCTTTAAAAAAATAAACCCAAAACATAATGAATAAGTAAAAGTTTATCTTACTCACGTCACAATGCAAGTGGGATTCTGACCCTCAGTTTTAAAAAGAGGGGAAATATAAGTGTGGAACTCTAAGTCATGATTCAAAGATATCATCTCTTCATCTATTGGTGCCAGTGTGGGGTTATGAACCTCTAAAGTTCACCACTGAGTTCTGTGCAAAACACTAATCACATGGAACACTTTAAGATCCAGATTCAACAATATCGTATCTTGCTTCTCATGAAGTTTGTTTTTTTATTTTTTCATTTGTTCTAATTAACCATACATTACAGTAGAACACATTTTGACACATCATACCTAAATGGAATATGACTTCTCATTCTTCTGGTTGCACATTATATAGAATTATACAGGTCATTGAATCATATATGCACACAGGGTAATAATGTCCAATTCATTCTATCATTCATACGTCCATATCCAATCTCCTCCTTTCATTCCCCTGTGTCTAATTCAAAGTACCTCTATTCTTCTCTAATCCTGCCCCCCTTGTTGTGAATTAGCATCTGTATATCAGAGAAAACATTTGGCCTGGTTCTTTGGGATTGGCTTATTTCATTTAGCATGATATTGTCCAGTTCCATTAGTTACTGACAAATTCCATAATTCTTCATGAAATTTTGTTGGCCTAAAACCAACCTATTGACTCCACTTAGCTACTGTGATTCTGGCAAAAAGAGAGGAAACTATTTCTGTTGGGAAGTACTAAGAGTTTTGCTCTACTCTCTGAACACAACACTTTTGAGGAATGTGAAAATATCTTCAGATACTTGAAAGAGTATTTTCAGTAGGGAGATTCCTCAAAAAACTAGGAAAAGAACCACCATTTTACTTGGCTATACCACTCCTCAATAAATCCAAGAAGTTCAAATCAGCATACTACAGTGATGCAGCCACATCAATGTTCACAGAAGCTCAACTCACAAAAGCTAAGCTATGGAACCAACCTAGGTGCCCTTTAACAGAAGAATAGATAAGGAAAATGTAGCATATAAAATGGTGGAATATTACTCAGACATAAAGAAGAATGGTTTTATGACTTTTGCTGAGAAACGGAAGAATCCAGAGACTATCATGCTAAGTCAAATAAGCCAGTCCCTAAACACCAAAGATCAAATGTTCTCTCTGATGTTTGGATGCTAACACTCAACAAGGGGGAGTGGGGATCAAAGTTCACTGGATTATACAAAGGGGAATGAAGGGAAGAGAGGGGGGGATAGGAATAAGAAAGACAGTGAAATGAATATGACATCTTTTCTATGTTTAAATATGAATAAATGCCCAGTGTGACTCCACATCATGTACAAACATAAGGATGGGATAGTAATTAGAATAAGTTATACTCCATATAACTATATATAATATGTATATATAATATGTCAAAATATACTCTACTGTCACATATTCCTAAAAGAACAAATTTAAAAATGAATAAACATAAAAATAAAAAATAAAATGAACCTGTTTCTTCAATGTCCATTTAGCAACCTCAAGGTGCATTTCAGGCCCTCATTCTCCTGATTTCTAATATCATTTGGATTGCTTCATACAATTTCCTGTCTGAGTTTCATGAAGATACAATCAAATATCATGGTACACATCTAAGTTACACATGACTTGTTTACTCTTTGCCATTTGTGTCTCCTAATCTTTGAGCAGCATTTTGCAATCATAGGAACAAGGCCAACATATAAAAAAGTTCCAGAGCATTTTATACCTGCTACTGACAGAGGGATTTTTACATAGTAAGTGCCATGATTTTGTGCAAATGGGAATTTTGTCCACCACATTTCCTTCTCTAAATAAAAACTTTCCAGTGGAAAGGGTTCAAAAATCCATCCATGATTATAGAATTATATATATGTATATATATATATATATATATATATATATATATATATATATATATATATATTCATGAAAGGGAAAAGCAAATTAAAGTAGAAAATTTCATGTTTTATTTTTCAAATCAAAAATTTTTATAACCTAATGTTCAAGAAATAGGAAGTGTGAAACAGGAAAATAACATTTTATTTGTAATCTGATACAACTTTTACAAAGAGAAATAACTTTCAAAATTAGAAAGGCTTGCAACTGAATAAGGGAAAGAATGAGGGATCAGATATCATAAAGATATAGAAGATCAGCAGAGGAAAAGGAAACCATGATGGAGGGAAGAGACAGAAAAGAAGAGAAAATGTGGAGTGAATTTTAATAGAATCATGTTACATGCAAATACAAATATGCCTCAAGGATTTCTCCTCTTTGTGTATGTGGAGAGCACCAATCAAGGATGGATGAATGGATGAGCAAGGGAAGGATCAGTGGAGTGGAGGTGGGAAGGAATGGATGTTAGAGGAGGGAGGGAAGAGGATGGGTAGCAACAGAGACTGAAGTGGAATGGCTCAGATTCCATGCATGTATGATTGCGGGGGCGGGGGGCAAACTCTGCTAGTACGTATAACCATAATACTGTGAACAAAAATTCCTGCAACTTTTGACTCATTATATCTAATTTTAGGTAAGTAGCCTTCGGATGTATGTATCCCTTCTGCATATTTACATTCACAAAAAAAAATGATATGCAGCACATTAGCAATGGCAAATCATCAGAATCAACCTAGATGCCCATCAGTTGTTGAAGCAGTTATATAGAATAGAATATACTGCACAATTTGAAAGGATAATGCAACTTATGTAATGATATGGGGAATTTTGCAATATGTTGTAAGAGGAAAGGAGGAAGGTACAGAAGAGCACACTTCATCAATTGATCTGTGTATGTTTTTGCGTGAGTGCATTTTCTGGAAGAATACCACAGAACTGATGTCAATGTATGTAACCATTGGGAAATAGGAAACTAGGGGGAAAATGTTTATCTGCATTATGTAGCATTTGAATGTGAGGTGTTTGTGGAAGCTCATATATGAGAAAATGCAAGAATGATCAGAGGTGAAATAATTGCACTACAATAATTGGGAACTACTTGGTGGATTAATCCATTTGAATTAATAATTTGAATTGATTAATGAGTGGTAATTGTAGACAAGTACGGTGTAGCTGGAAGAAATATGTCTCTGGGGGTGTGCTCTTGGAAATTATATTATTCTTGGCTCCTGGCTTTCAAGCTCTCTCTGCTTCTTGGCAGTCATGAATGGAGCAGCTTTTCCCCCAAGCCCTTCCACCATGATGTTCTGTTCCACGTTAGGCCAATAGCTATGAAGTTGACGGACCATGGATTTAACCTCTGAAACCTTAAGCCAGAATAAACTTTTCCTCCTCTAAGTTGTACTTGCCAGGTCTTTTGATCACATTTAAAAAAAAATGACTAACACAGAAATTGGTACCAAAAAGTGGTGTTGATTCTGTGACTAACCTGACCACATGGTTTAAAAGCATTTTTGGAACCAGTTTGTAGGAGTCTGGAAAAAGTTTGAAGATGCTGGCTGGAGAAGCTTTATGATGTTGGAAGCAGATAGGAAAGACTAAGCTCAAGAGGTTTCAGAGAGAAAGAAGGACTAGATTGGAAGTTGGACTAGATGCCATCCATGCTCCATTCTGCCCAAGAAGTTGTCTACATTTTTCTCTGAGAGTTTCTGTTAGGCTAAATTTAAAGGTGATAGACTAATTAATCTCACAGGAAATTTTAAGGCAGCACCACATTCAGGTGGTGGCATGGATACTGCTGGTGGCTTTTAGCCAAGCTTACTGTGATCATCAGGAACAGAAACACAGAGTGGGACGGTTTGAAAGATTTGCAATTTGACCAGAAAATTGCATGTGAAATTTGGGCCAAGGAAGGTAGGTGTGAAGAAGTGAGAAGGAAGCCAATATTGCAGTGGAGACCTCAGAGATGAAGACATGTCAGTGATGGGGGAATGTTTGCAGAGCAGAAATTAAGCAGACACAGGCCAAGAGAGGCCATGTGGGCAGCAGTCACAAAGGCCACAGTCATGGAGGTGGAATTAAGCTTTGGAGAGAAAGTCATGACGCACCCAGAAGCTGAATTAAAGATGTAGAGCTGCAGGAATTGTTTACCCACCTGGATTTTGGTCTCACTTTGGTCCCATCCCTATTTTCTATGCACCTGTTTCTCTCTTTTGAAATGGAAATATTTACTCTGTTGACACTGTCGACTGGGTATATGAAACTTGTTTTTGCTCTTCATAGGGTCTCACAGTCAAGAATCTGCATGGCGTCTCAGATGAAATTCGGAACTTGACCTTTTGGACAATCCCGTGACTGTTAATGCTGGGGGGAATTCTTGGAAATGGACTAAATGTATTTTGCTTTGTGAGATGTGCATGAGCTTTGGCGGGGGTGGGGGGACAGGAGTAGAATCTTATGATTTGGATATAAGGTGCCCCCCAAAAGCTATGTGTGAGATAATGAAAGAAAGTTTAGAGATAAAATGGGTCAGTTATGAAAGCCTTCCCTAATCAGTGCATTAATCCACTGAGGGATTAACTGGGTGATTACTTTAGGCAGGTATTGTGTGGCTGGAAGAAACAGTCACTGGGGGTATGCCTTGGGTTTCTATTTTGTCCTTGAAGGGCGAGCCTAGCTTTATCACTCTGCTTCATGGTGCCATTTCCTGAATTGCTTTCCTCCACCACGCCCTTCCATCATGATGTTCTACTTCCTCTCAGTCCCAGAGCTATGGAGTCTGCCAAGCATGGACTGAACCTCTGAACCATGAGCCAAAATAAACTTTTCCTCCTCGAACTTGTTCTCATCAGGTCTTTTGATCACAGTGATTGAAAAGCTAATACACATATGTAGTTTGTGAATTGTGTACTATATGCATTTTAAAAACAAATGCATTCAGATGCCATAAATAATAGTTTTGAAACATTAGTACTCCATCTTGCAGGAGGATGGATGACAGGCCAGACACTAGGAAGAACAAAACTGGAGCCAAGGAGGTTGATGCCATTGTCATGGTTATAAAGGGTAACTCTAAGGCCAAGAAGTCCAACAAAGGGACATCTCACGGCAGCTGAAACCCTCTCCTGGTTTAAGAAAGGAGTTGGAAGATGCTCACGGTCTGCTATGCATTCCACAAAGGGCAAGTACAAGAGGAAGCACCCAGCAGCTAAATTAAAGAAGATTGAAAAGAAAAAAAAAAAGAAGTTTCTTGCTACTGTCACAAAACCAGCTGATGGTGAAGAGAATGGTGGTACCTGGGCGGTTAGGCTCTGCCTAGGTACTGTCCTAATGAGGATGTGCTGAAAGCTGTTGAGCCAAAGCAAACTCCTCCCCTCAGCATGTGAGAAAACATCAAGCAGCACCATTCCAGGACCATGTGATCACGCTTACTGGAAACACAGAGGCAAAAGAGTGACTTCCCTGAAATAGCTGAGCAGGGACTTGCTACTTGTGACTGGGCTCTTTCCCTCAGTTGTGTTCCTCTGCATAGTACACTCCAGAAATTCCTCTGCATAGTACACTCCAGAAATCTTTAGTCACCACCTCCATAAAAATTAATATCAGGAATGATATCATTTGAGTGTCAAAACATATCACTGATGCTCATTTCAAGAAGCAGCCACTGTGGAAGCCCAGATCCCAGGAAGGTGAGATCTTGAACACACAGAAATAGGAGATTTCAGAGCAGCGCAAAGTTGATAGGAAAGCTGTGGGCTTGCAAATTTTACCAAAAGCAAAGTTAGTGCTCAGCTCCAAGGCTACATGTGATTCATTATTGTTCCAACAGATGGAATTTATCTTCACAAATTGGTGTTCTAAATTTCTTATCAAGAACCGAATTAAGTAACTAATAGATTTTTTTAATTAGCAAAACACACACACACACACATACACACACACATTGATGATAATAGAGCTATAAATGAACAACTTGGACAAGAATATTGTCTTCACTCTGCAATAGATAGCTTTAACCAAGTTCATAAGAAAAAATCCCAGCCTGTCATGATTATGTAATGGACTTGTGAAATCAATCAGGGTTAAACTGGAAATCATAAATCACTCAACATATTTTTTAAGGCTAGAATTTAATGCTAATGGTTATATACAAGATAGAAGAAGCTGAAAAACCAAACAGGTGATAGTGAGTTTCTCCAGAGATTAGCAAAACCTGGAAGCTACTGCCAACCCTAGGTTGCAGGGAAAAAAAGGAATAGGATGTCTCACCAAGCTCAATAGCAAGAGATAGCTGGTTAAAACCTTCCAGTAGGAGCCAGAGTCTCAGTGCAGCCAGAGATATTGCCTAAACACAGTCTACTTCCTGCATGTGTTAGGGTTCTCTAGAGGAACAGAACCAACAGGATACAAATATAGGGATGATTATATAAAGGGATTTATTCCATTGGCTTGCACAACCAGAAGCTGAATAGTCCTACAATGGTCATCTGGAGGCTGGAGAGCTAGAAGAACCAGTGGCTGCTCAGTCCAAGAAGCTGGAGAACAAGAAGGATCAGTGAGGCCACCCTTATCTGGGACCAAAGCCTGGAAAAATCTCTGAAGAGTCACTGGGCAGAGTCTATTTTGGACAAATGAAGGAGCTGGAGTCTGAGGTTCTCAAGCAATCCCAGCAGCAATCAAGAAAGAACTCACTCAAGAAAAACCAAGCTTGTGTCTGTGCTACCTCCTTGTTCTTCAACTTTGGTTCCATCTAAGCTCCAACCTGTGGGATGATGATGCCCACACTTAGACTTCATCTGTGCCTCAGTTTGCTACCCCACATGCCAGTCATTCCTAGGAACACCCTCACTGAGAAATCCAGAAGCCTCTTAACATTAGGCATCTCTTAATCCAATGATGTTGACAATTCAGATGAACCATCTTACTGTACCTTCCACTGCCTGAATCCAGCAGGAATTCAGCTCACATGGAGGCTGGGGAGGGAGATATTCAGGTATCACACCACTCTATGTATAAAAAAGAAATAAAGAAAGAAAAACCTACTCACAACTGGCTGACTCTTCCTTTGACTTAGCAGTCATTCTCATTCTTGTGCCTACATGTAAATCACACATAGCCATGCTGTGTTCTTTTCTAACACAAGGCAACCATTTGTTGTACAAACGGAGATGTTTTTGCCCTGCCTCCAAAATTGCATCCCTCTCAAATCCAGGATCTATAAAAGTTTTTCAAGTTATGTCTGTCAATCAGGTCCAGATGTGACACCTCATGGAATCTGGTGACATGTGGACTGAGATTGTAAAGTTATGCACCATTAACACTCCTCCAAGCAAATTACAAGTGTGTGTAGGAGGAATGACTTCTTACATATGTATGAAATATTTTGAGATATATATGTATGAGAATGCATATATGTATATCTGTACACACACACACACACACACACATGAACACACAAAACCACACACATCACATACAGTGCTTTACCTCAGTTTTGGAAGTGGTTATGAAGATAACATTGACATTGATTACTTCCTCTTCCCATGCACATTCCATTTTACTCTAGCTCTTAGAACAACTGGTCAGGATTCTCTCCATTGCAGAATGTCCCAAACCTTAATTTCAGAGGATATATATCCTTAAGGATTTTGCCACTTGGAATGACTTTCATTATCAGCCAGGGAAATAATCTGATGATCTCCAGGGAATTCCATGAATTTCAAATATATTATTTCTTGCTCCTGTCTTATAGCAAGCAAGCAGCAGCCTAATCTTCCTTTGATAGTTTGGAAGAGTCGTCCCTGTTAATACTACAGAGGTAAGAAGAGTGCCTATGAAAATAGATGGAAGATTTAACTTCCAGTTTAATTTGTGTCCCATAATAGTCATTCATAAAATGTTACAGGAAACTAAAAGAAAATGTGCATGAGTAGGTTAGTTGATCTATTAGTGACAGGGACCTTTCTCGCTCCCACTTCTTGTATACTGAATGCGGCTGAGGCAACTACCATCACATGACTGTAGCTGATTCAAAGCATGCACCACATGATGTTAGAGAAAGCCTCCATATAAGTGTCTTTAGTAGTTCATTCAACCTTTTCTTAGGCTCGATGTTTTTGAATGTTGGCATTTGTAGCAATGTCAGAGAACTTCCTTGGTGTGAGCACACTATTGTACCTCTCTTGGAGTAAAATACTGATTTTATTGGGATAACCTAATGATGCACATAAAATTTTCTAAGTTCACAGGTGTTACTAGTAGGGGACATGGAGTGCAAATTCATATCAAGAATGGATGTTTACACCAGCAAGGAAAAGTTACATTCACAATGAAGAAGTTCAAGATGATTTACTTGCAACAAGTTGACTGAGCAGATCTTTAGGATGTGGTACCATAAAACAGTCAATGTTGGTGTCTGCTGTTCAGAAATTTAAAACATCAGAGACAATAGTGAGGTCAACCTTGATGAGGCATCCATGATGACTTTCTTTAACTTCTAGACCTGCTTGCCATCGATCTTTCAATTTTCATCTTTGTGTGTCCCTGACCAACGAGAACAAATATTTATCATTGCCAGTGAATCAGTGCAGAACTTCTCTTCAAGATATCTGACGTGCACAAAAGGGACAACTTTTACAGTGTCCAAGGTTTCAACCATGGGAAGTTTGATCTTTACCCTTGTCCTTGAAGTTCACCTCTGAGTGGGGCTGTAACCCGGCAGCAGTCCACTAGCAATGTATTACCCAAATTCTCAGTAAACTAAGACCAACCATTTCTTCTTATATGGACTGCTCACAGAATGTCCACATAGACCACAACTGTCAGCCAGTGGAGAAGCAGCAATGCAGAAAAAGTCAGTGTCATACAAGCATGAGCCACATTTTCATTTGCCTACTTCTGTCTGCTCAATTCAACTTTACACACATATTACATTTCATAATGTGAGGCTGCTGCATAAATCTCAAGCTTGTTTATGCAAGTTAAATTAGAGTTCTGTAATTTGTACCATTGGATTAGGAGATTAATCCTCAATCACATCTTCCTTTCTACAACAAAAGATGTTATTTTAAGGTGCTTAATCAACTCTCTGGTTATTGAACCATAACATAAACAAAAGAACTCAAAGCCCTGAATCTATATTCTTCTTTCTGTATGTTTTCTAAAGCTGTCAGAAGCAGTTATTAAAAAAAAAAAAAAAAAACGTGCTCCAGATGATCATTACTGCCATTCTGGAAGGCAGCGGTTGATACTTATTTTCTGAGAGCCTTTTCTTGGACTGAAACTTCCTCCAAGAAATAATGGACTCACTCAAGTAAATTAAGTTACTTCATGGCAGGTATTAGTAGCGACCTATTTTCCACCTGAAAGGAAGCTATGATTGCATTCACACTCAAACAGAAGATGAATCCAACCTAGCAAACCAATTTCCAAAGTTGGACATTTAGGATGACTCCTAATAACAAGAAATTTGTCAATCAGGGTCCAATCATAAAAATAAACAGCCATAAACAGAGAAGTTAATGCTATAATGTGGTTACATAGATGACAGAAGATGCTAAGAATCAAATCAGGGAGTGGTGGAGCAATCCCGAGATTAGTAACAGCAGAAACTGTTCCCTGCTCTAGGATAAAGTTACAGAGAGATCAGGAGGTATTAGCAGAGTCTCAGAGCCCAGATAAGTCAGAAGACTCTGACTCAGAAGGATCTGGAGCCAAATCAGAGACATGGCAAAGGACTGTGTCATTTGAGGAAAATTCAGAGGAGAAAAGTCCAAGTGCATTTTATCCAGTCCACCCCTAACCACAGAAGTCCTTCCACCTAAGGTACCTTTCTATATTTTCAGCTCTCCAAATCCTACCCAAGGCATTGATTGCAATTTAAAGTCCGACTCATCAGTCATCATAATTTTGGTGTATCTGAAATCAGTTGAAACACTTCCTTTAAAATTATTTACAGCAATCACAATATAAAGCTGTTCTTGTCATGTTGTGTGGCCCCCTGTAGAAGTCCGAGACTGTCACCTTGTTCTAGGGAATTCTAGTGACTGGTTTGATTTCAATTCAATGCAAGCCAGAAATGAACAATTTAGGGAGTGAGATAAAAGCAAGAAGGAGGCTGATTGGACAGAAGAATTTATGCTGTGGGGGAAATATGCACTTGCAGCTATAAACTGTGTTATGGTTTAAATATTAGGTGTCCCCCGAAAGTTCATGTGTGAGACAATGCAAGAAGGTTTAGAGGTGAAATATTTGCATTATAAAAGCTTTGAGCCAATCAGTGAATTAATCCCCTGATAGGGGTTAACTGACTAGTAACTGTAGCAGGTAGAGTGTGGCTAGGGGAGGTGGGTCACTGGGGGTGTGCCTGTAGGGTATATATTTTATGAGCTAAGCTTAGCTCTCTTTGCTTCGGTATTGCAACGTCCTGAACTGCTTCCCTCTGCCACACTCTTCTGCTATTATGTTCTGTCTCACCTCGGCCACTGAGGAATGGATCCAGCCATCTATGGACTGACCTCTAAAACTATGAGACCTCGAATAAACTTTTCCACCTCTAATTGTTCTTCTCAGGTCTTTTGGTCACAGCAGCAGGAAAAAAAAACCTGCCTAAAACAAACTGTTTAGCCCAGCCATAGAGTGACAGCTGAGACGTGGCAGAGTTGAGAAGTGACTTCTCACTAAAGGATCATGGTAAGTGGTTGGATTATGTGTAGAAGATATGCCAGGACCATGTCATATCTTAATAAATGGAGTCCTAGGCTGTGACAGCTGTCATGGTTTGCACATTAGCGAATTATTAGCTTTTATTTGTATGTAAGGGAAGAGCACCTGCCTAAAAATTAATAGACATTGAAATCTGTGGCTCTCAGGTTGGAATAATACTAAGGCTGCCTTCCCCACTGCCTTTCAACATAATAAATCTTTAATCTAAAATGGGTTTTCAAAAATTATATCCAACAATAGTGAAAGACACATAAGCTAAACTGACATTCAGAATATGCAGTAATTTCCCAGGGGTATGCACTATGCTTGTAACTGATTAATAGCAAGCTTTGAATATTATTTAGTTATTTTCCATATAGGAACAAAAAAAGAGTGTCACTAATGTTTTTAATGATACTCATGCAGCAACAGCCATTGCCTAACAAATGAAACAGACAGATCTGAACACTGTAAGAAAGACATATGCCTTTCCCCTAACTCAAGTAGCACTCTTCAGAGTTAATATCCAAGGAAAAGTGGGAATGAAAATAATTTTCAAATATTTAGTACAGTGGGAAATGAATTTTTTGCTGTCTGAATTTTAAGATTTGACCAAAATTAAAAATCACTCTAGAGTTATGATTTTAAAGGAGCCCAGTTCACAGCTATATGAATTAATAGTTCTATAATCACTATCTGTAGCTCTCACTATTTAGCATATAAGTAAAAATATTGACAATAGTGAAAACCATGTTTCTTCCAACTGGAGAAAGAAGCTAGAAATTTGAAAATGGATAAAAACAAAAATGAATTATGTTAAAATAAGTATAAATGAAGCATGTGGTATGAAATAATGGTTTTTAATGTGGAGATTCAGAAGTAAAATTATGCCTATTGATAGGAAGGTAAAGATGAGTATGTATCCTTATATTGATCAGCTCTTCCCACTGAAAGCATCTAAAATGAAAGAGACCCCAAGTGCAATGAGCAAACAAAGCTTTTAGGTATTAGCCCCTGTATACCATATCCTTCTAAGGGAAGCAGGACTCTTAGAGAAATGGCTGAGTCCAAAGCTATAGAGGTACAAGATGACTCTAGAGCATCCTTGTGGTGTTAAGAAGTGAACTACTAAAAAATAATGATATGTCAAAATCATACTGAAGCAATCTTCAAGTGGTTCTCCTGGGCGAGTCTGAGACAAGTTTATGAAAATGAACAATGGAAGCAACTGAATATTCATAAAGTAAACTAAGAGTCTATGAGTCAATAGTACTATTAAAATGTAATGAAGTTATAAAATCATCAATTTCTAGTTACCATAGAAATTAGAGATTCAGCCATGAAACAGTAATGGCTGAAAGTATTTAAAGTAGTTTGCTGAGGATATACACTAGTACTTCCATGAAATAGTTAAAACTTCAAAAGGAAATACAGTAATAGTAAAACTGATGGATCTCATAAAAATGGTCAGATTTAACAATTAGAGAAGACAATACCAAGAGCCTCTTGGCATGTGGCACTACAAGGGACATGGTGCCATTTCCATGGTATTTCTGATTAAAATCTATAACCTGAATCTAACCATAGTTAACTGGGGGGAAAGTATGATTATTGTTTCAACAGTACAGAGACTATTCACACTCAACCAAATGGCTGAATTAAGTTTAGGTATCAGAAGTGATAATGGAATTGTGAATTCAATATCAAAATATGAATCATGGGTTAAGAGCTTAAGAGCCAGGAACTCTTAAGCAAAAGCTTCTCCAGTACTGACAAGATTCAGATAAGCAAAGCTGCATATTGTGGTCAGAAAGAGGGTTGGATATGTTCTCCAGAATGGCTAAAAGTGAATATATATAAATAAATTAATACATATTAATAAATATATCAATAAATTAATAAATATTTATATATATTAATTTCTGATATCCTTGTTATATCACACAAGAATGTATTTCTTTTTTATTAAGAAAATAAAATCACTGGAGAAAGCAAAACATACATAATTTTTGAAATATACTCTTCCTAAACATATACTGCAAGCTATAGAATTTTTAATAATCCAGATGAATTATTTGCAAACAAAATTGGCACCAAATAGAATTACTTATCTGAGATCAACTGACTACAGAAAGGTCTAGGTGTCAGGTCATGTAGTTAAGTGACACTGTTTGACATTTATCCTTTAGCCAATAATAATTCATTTTCTTTGGTTACCTTCAAGAATTTTTTGACAAAGATAAGGCATGTGTATTTAATGCACACAGGAAATAAATACATACCCATGAAACTAACAAAATCCATGCCATAACATATTTTTCCTACCCTTTTATTTATTATTGTTATTTTGGTGATAAGACATTTATCATAAAATCTACCATCTGAAAAAAGGATCTATTAGGAAATTTTTAAGTGCATATTAGCAGAATTGTTCTCATAGGCTCTAAACTGCAGTGGGTACGCAGGACTTGTTGATACCGCTGGTTATCAGTGAAGAGTCCTGCTCCCCCACATGCTGAAGTTTGAACATTGGAGAAGCACGTGGAGACAAGCATATAAAGCAGGGTTTATTTAAGAAGGGGTAACATATACTTCTCCTGGGAAGGAGAAGGGGATCATAGATGGTATCCTGGTATCCAAAGAAGCGAGGTGTTCTGCCCTTTTTATGTATCCTAGGCTTCCTTTGTTCTCCTGCCCTCTTCCCCTATCTTTCTCCTTCTTGTGTACAAGACTAGACCCAAGAATGCTTGGTGGGATTTCCAAGAGGTGGGAAACAGGTGGGCTAAGCGGGGAGGGCAGGATGGAACAGCCCAGGAAACATAACATAACATAGTAACCATATAGCTCCCTGTAGGGAGGGGCAATTCCTGGGACAGGTTACTTTAGCAATAGGTTGGAACAGGGGCAGGTTCTTGATAAGGGTGAAGGAAGGGATCTGAAGGAATTAACATTTCATTGCCTCAGGGGACAGTCTCCAACTTCCGGGACTCACTCAAAATTGGCCTCCTTGATCAGACCTGACTCAGTTTACCTCTGTATATTGACTGCTTGTCTAATTCTGGCTTTATTGTGTAACCAAAGCTTTGTACCCTTTGACTAATACCTAACTATTTCCCCTTTCCCCCAGCTCCTGAGAACCATGGTTCCACTCTTTTGCTTTTTTTTTTTTTAAAAAAAAATATAGCCATTTTGGATTCCTCGTATAAGAGGGATCAGGTAATATTTGTTTTATAGCTGGGCTATTTCATTTAGCATAAGATCTTCAAAGTTCATCCACCTTCCACAAATGGCAGATTTCTTACCTTTTAGGACTGACACCATCTATACCTCTTGCAACATATACCATTGCGTGTATGCAGCACATTTACTTTGTCCATCTCTGACAATGAACATTTAGATTATTTCCACATGTACATGTAACCCATGTACATGTAACTGACTTCTATGTCTTGGCTATTGTGGTGAGTACTGCAATGAGCAGAAGAGTGCAGGTATCCCACTAAAGTCCCAATTTCAGTCTCCCTGAATATATACCTAGAAGAAAGCTTGGTGGTTCTAGTTTTAATCTTTTTGATGGACAGCCCTACTGTTTCCCATAATGGTAAATTTGCACTTCCCTTAAGAGTGTGCAAGAGTTCCCTGCCTCACATTCTCCTCAACACTCATTGTCCTTGTCTTTCTGATAGTAGCCATTCTAACAGGTAGGAGTGGGAACTTATCTCCTTGTGGTTTGAATTTGTATTTCCCAAACTGTTAGTGACATTCAGCACTGTCTCTTCACTATTAACAGATTGTCTTTGGCTTGTTTTTCTCATTATGCCTGTTTGTTTGCTATTAAGGGTAGGAGGTCCTCATTTGTATTAAAAATTAACTATCTGATATGTAGGTAGCAAGACTGCCTTTTCATTTTGTTGGTTGTTTCCATTGCTGTGCAGAAACTTTTAGTTTGACATAACCCCACTCATCCACCTTTGCTTTTATTTTCTATAATTTTAATATCATATTCAAGAAATTGTTGTCAAGTTCAATACCCAGAAACTTTTATTCATGTATTCTTTTAGGAGATTGTGATTTCAACCTTACATTTAGTTTTTAACCCACTTAAAGCTGATTTTAGTATATGGTGGGAGATACTAACTCCATTTATTCATTGTGTGTTTGTGGTATACTTGCCACAGATAATTGACCATCCAAATATGGGTTAATTTCTGGTCTCTCTTTTCTATTTCAATGGTCTATGTTTCACTTTCATGCCAAAATCATACTGTCTTGATTACTATTGCTTTGTAATAAATTATAAAAATCAGGAAGTCTGAACCCTCCATTTTAATTTTGTTCAGTGCTGTTTTAGTTATTCAGTCTTCTGTGATTCCATATGAATTTCAGGTGAACTTTTTCTATTTCTGCAAAACCTGCTGATGAAATTTTGATAGGGATTGCACTGAGTCTGTAGAATGCCCTGAGATACTTGCAACATACATGTCTACAATGTGCTCACTGATGTAATCTTGAGTATTTACATTATTCTATATCATCTCTTTCTGTCCCTTTCATTTTGCTTTTCTTTTCTTTTTCTTCTTTCTTAACTCATCCTTTCCTTTTTTTGTTCCTTTGTCCCTTTCATTCCTACCTTATTCCTTTCCTCACTTTCACCATTCCCATCTTTTCTCCTTTTCTTTGTCCTCCAAATCATAAAGAAGATTCTTCCCCATTTAATCAACCCAAAAGGCTCACTCACAGAAGATTATTTTTGCTTAGACTATGTTAAATCCCCCCAAATGAAAAATAAGTTTAAAAATTCAAATTGTTTTATGGTTAGCGCCCACCTTTTCCCCTGATTTACATATGCAAATCCAGACACTTTTCTGCAGTCCTCTGTTTGCTCTCTCTGAAATCAAGACTTTGATAAAGCTGATGATTGTGTGTCGTGAAAGAACACATTGCGGGTGAGTAGTGTGGACCTGTTTGCCATCAGGTACTACTATGATATTGACTCTTCTGCATTGTCTGTTGATGGGCGGCTTCACACTCTTCCATAGCTATTTGTGATAAGCATGTGGAAAATCATTACAAATGATGCATGATTAATTGAGGGATAACAGAATCCCCGTGTCTTGTAAGCTAGCTTGGAGGAAACCTAAACCCATTCTGAAAACAAGCTAGTAATCCTGACTAAAATAGGGAGCTTCTAAGTTTCCTCTGGAGACATGTTTTGAACAGCTATTAGGAAGACAAAGCAGTCTTAAAAGATTTTAACGATAGCACAAGTACTGTTTATAATTGTTTATTTAAAATTATACATTAATCAAGACCAGCTTCTTCTAACATCAGAAAGTAGAACATTTAATTTTGACTTGATGAAATAAAAAAATAAGAGAAATGCAGCAGTTTCACAAATCTAACTTATAGTCATTAAAGTGAACAGATATCTGTGGATACAGAAAGAGAAAATTATGGCCATGTTTTCAAATTTAGTAAAATCTGTTGGAGATTCCTACAGTCAATATTAACACTTGGCCATCTAAAAAGTTATTGCTGTTTGCTGCTCCTTGGTTTTCAATTTTTCTGAAAGCTCAATGAGAGCTTTTTGTTTGATCTAATAGATATTTTCCCACAGCAGGGCAAAACTTTGAGAAATCTGGGTGCATGATTAGACACCATAATTTTTCCCACACATCAGGCACAAATGATTAAATTATCTTCATGAATATGAGATTATGCATGCTAAATAAACAAATTTCAATGTGTATACAATTACCTGTAATCTGGAAATGAAGTACATGTTGTTCGTGAACTGTAATTATTTACTTTCACACATGGAGATTTTGGGGGGGCAAGTTTCATGATTCTTATTAGAAACAGGTCATGAAGTGCCACTACTTAACCTTGCCAGTTTTTTATGATAATATGGCAAGAGAACTTTTTTGTTCTTAAAAATATTCAGTTTTGAAATCTATTTTCTTTTATCACAATCATCAGAGCCTTGATTTTATGTACAATTAAAAGAAATTTTACTCAATTATGGAAATTGTATTAACCTAGGAAGCCCAGTGCATTTTTCAAAATTCTCTGTCATTCTTTGCTTCTCTGCTAATAAAGACTTCCAGTCAACTAGTAATGGATTTCTTTTAATGCGAATATTTCAACATGTTTCTTTTCTGAAAGAAGTTTTCCTAAGGATAATATTTAAAACATAATTGTTGTACTCAAATATTTATTTTATTTCCTTGAACTATTAAGTTTTCAGAAAAGGCTCACAGAATCTTTTGTTCATGGGCCATAAATAAACCCTTATCCACCACTTCAGCACGTTTCTAATTGTTACGCACCATGTAATGTTACAGGCCATTATGCAGATGTTTTCTGTTATTGTAAGGTGGCAGACAGTGACACTCAAATGTGTTCTTGAGTTACAAAGATAAGGTGAGCTCAATCATGAGTCTTGATGTAATCATTTTTTTTAAAACTCTAGGAGCCCAAATTTATTCAGCCATGTTTGCCCTTCCAGTAAACTGTTACATTTGAATTCTTAAGTGTAACAATCCAGTAGTAGGCATAGATTGTTCTCTCTGAATCAAATACCAATAAATATGTAAGTTTTTTTTTTTCTGATTCATACTTCTCTGTGCATCTTTTCTTAAGAGATTTTAGAGTTGATATCCAGCATACTGTTCATAGGGAAAGTTTTCATGCTATATTCCTTGGGTTTGTGACTGAGTAGTGCTACCTTTTATTACAATAATAAAAGTAAAATCTGAGATTTTTGCTCTTTTTCTTCCAGTATATGGTTGCATTCATCTTTACGAGGAATAGATGAACCCTGTGTACAAATAGAGTCACCCACATGAAAAATATAATGCAGATCCTGGACGTGATGCACACACCTGTAATTCCAGGGTCTCAAGAGGCTGTGGCAGGAGGATCACAAGTTAAACGCCAGCCTCAGCAACTTAGCAAGGCTCTAAGTGAAGCAGCAAGACCTTGTCTCAAAATAAAAGGGAAAGAAAGAAGAAAGAAGAGCTGGAGAAGTATCTTAGTGGTTAAATACCCCTGAGTTCAAACCCTGGACCAAAATCGGCATATATATGAATGTATATATATTAATAATATATATAAATTTATATATGAATATATATATTTGTTTGAAGTGCCTGGTTCTATTGACTAGCAAATTGTGGTGGGCAGAATTGTAAAGTGATCCTTGGGATTGCTGCTTAGTGCTGTACACCATCTGTGGGAATTAGATTAGATTAGATTAGATGGCACATTGGACTTTAAGACAAAGGGAAGAGATTCCTCACTGTGGGTTTTGAGAGCCAAACAGAAATGCTGGCATATATATATATATATATATATATATATATATATATATATATATGCAGAATTTTGTTTCAGTACTAAATTTCCCTTAGAGAAAAAAGTTGCTAAGATCTGAATTTCCTGCCTGTAGACCCAAGTATTAATGTTAATAACCCATTATTCCAAGACTAGAGAAACAATCAGGCTTACTTTAAGACCTTGACATATTGCATATTATATTTAAATCAAAATTAAAATATTCCAAAAACCCCATGTCAAACTTCTAATCTATAGCAAAAACAATATTAACCACATCTTGATGAAGGTATTAGGCTACCTACATTACCCAGAAGACTTTTTAGGTTTCACTTCAATGAATCCTCAAAGCAAAATAACTAAATAGCAACTGGAATTTCCTGGATGCTCAAAGAAGTGTTTTAATTTAATTATTTTCTTTAATTTTTGAAATAAATTCAAGACTGTAGTATGCGTGTTCCCACTCTACTGAGAAGAAAACTGAATGATTTTGTCATTCACCAAATATTTTTGTGGTTGAGTTCTATGTCTGCATAACAATTATTAAAAACTTAGTGGTTTATAGGGACATCCATTCAATTGCTCGCAGTTATGCAGCTCATAGTTCTAAACATAGCGTGGCTCGGGTCTCTACTCAGAGTCCCACAAGGCAAAAATCACCTTGTCTTTTAGTCCAGGTGTTATTTAGGTACTGGCAGGGTTCAGTTCTTGTGACTGTAGGACTGATGTTCCCATTTATTGATTGACTATCAACTGGAGTCTGCTCTCATTCTCTAAAGGCTACTCGAATTTCTGGCTGGTTGGCTCTCTCAATCTTCAAAACCCATAGTAAGGAATCTCTTCCCCTTTTCCTAAAGTCCAATGTGCCATCTAATCTAATTCTCACAGATGCATACAACACAAAGCAGCAATCCCAAGGATCACCTTAGAATCCAGCCCACTGCAATTTGCTGGTCAATAGAACCAGATATTTCAAACAAACCTCAGTTGTCAAAATGCTAACCTAACCATTTCTCAGATACACAAGAGGTTAGCATAGGAAACTAGAAGTTCTAAAAAGCTAGTTCCAAGTAAAAAAGAGATTTTTACTTTCCACCCTGGGAAGCTCTGCTTTTAATGTCACTTTTACATGTCAGTTTATTGATAAATTTGAACTTGAAGAAAACCTCAGCTGTTAATAATTTTGAAAAAGTCTTTGATATTACATTCTCTTTTAGTACTAATGTTGCCTGAATTTTAGCAATTAAACAGTTTGTATACGTATATAGAAAAGTATAAATTAATATTTGAGACATAATTTACATGGTATAATGGAAATCTTTCACAGTTTTATCAATATATATTGCATAACGTTGAAATCAGGCTAAAGAAAGCTATGTCCTCAAACAAAAGTTCTTTAATAGAGAAATCTTTTCAAATCCTTGATTCTCACTTGATGGAACATAGAGTACATTATTATTACCTGTAATCACCCTGCTGTGCATACCAGAATTTCTCATTCCTTTATAAATATAACTTAGTCTTTCAGAGAGCAACTACCCAGTAAATATAACTTAGTAACTATTATTCAGTCTCTCTCTATCTTACCCTCCCTCCTTTCCCCAGCCTCTGATAACCACAATTCAACTCTCAACTTCTATGAGAGCAACTTTTTTATGTCCCACATATGAGTGAGATCATATGGTCCTTGTCTTCTCTGCCTGGACTGTGTCACTTAACATGTTGTAAGTGAAAATATTTAATATTTATAGCTAAATAGTATTTATATGCATATATGTACATATATGCATAAACACATATTCTCTTTCTTTTCATTATTTGATGAGCACTTGGTTATTTCTATCTCTTGGCTATTGTGAATAAGACTGCAATGAACTTGAGAGTGCAGGTGTCTCTTCAACGTACCAATTTCATTTCCTTTGGATATATATAAATATATCCAGTAGTGGGACTGCAGGATCAGATGGTCATTCTATTTTGAAAGTTTTGAGATATATCCATATCCGTACTGTGTTGCTTAATGACTATACCAATCTACACTCCCACAACAGGAAAGATTCCCTTTTTTCCACATCCTTGCTATCATGTGCTATTGTTAGACTTTTGAAAATCACCATTTTTATTGGAATAAAATGGTATGTCACTGCAGTTTTGATTTTCATTTCCCTGATCATTAGTGATATTGAACATTTTTCAAATACCTTATAACCCTTGTATTGTCTTATTTTGAGAAATAAATATATATTAGGCCTAGTGCCTATTTTTAATCAAGTTTTTTGTTTGTTTGGCTTGGTTGGTTTTGCTATTGGGTTTTTTGGGTCCCTTCTCTTGTGAATAATATCCCAATGCCAAATATATACTTTGAAAATAATTTCTTCTATGTCTCTTTATTGTGATCACTCTTTCCTTTCCTATGGAAAATATTTTATTTGAAGGAAAAATTTAAAATTTTATTTTCATTTTAGCAGAAAAACTTTTTTCCTGAATATGAAATCTAAACATGGCATGTTCTTTTTACTTATTTGCATTAAATGGCATTCCATTTTCTTCTGGCTTACATTGTTTCTAATTATAAGTCAGCTGTATCTTATCTGTTCTCCTATACATAATGTTTCTCTATTTGTCTTTTAAGATTTTTATCTTTAGTGTTCAACATTTTCCCAAGATACCTGTGTGTGTGTGTGTGTGTCTGTGTGTGCACATGCACGCACATGCTCATGTGTGTTTGTGTCTGTGTGTTTGTGTGTGTGTTGTCTGGGATCTGTTTAGGTTTGTGGATTCAAAAACTAATAATTGTCATCACATTTCAAGGTTTGTATTCAATATTTGTTCAAATATTTTAACCCTGATCTTTTCTTAGTCTTGAAAATACCAATGACAGGTGTTTTTAGGCTCCTTTATGTTTTCTTTTTTAAAAAATATTTTTTAGTTTTGATGGACTTTTATTTTATTTATTTGTATGCCATTCTGAGAATCGAACCCAGTGCATCACACATGCTAGGCAAGCCTCTACCACTGAGTCACAACCCCAGTCCCTCCTTTATGTTTTCTAATGTGTTACTAAGCCTCTGATGATTTTGAAATTTTTTCATTGATTTGCATCACTTTTGAAAATTTCTAATGCCCTGTTTACACATTTAACCATCTTTTCTGCTGAGTGTTCAATTAGCTGCAAGTACATTTTATGAATTTTTCATTCAAGTACTATGCTGTGATCTAATGTATTACTTTGGTTATTCTTTATAGTTCTGTCTGTTCTTGATGCAGTGCCTTTATTCTCCTTATCCCTTAAATACTTGAACATATTTATAATATCTATTTTATCATGTTTGTCTGCTATTACCAACATCTGTATCACATGTGTGCTTCCATCAGATGCTTTAACTCTTGAACATACTTCAAATTTCTTGATTCCTTATATGTTGAATAAGTTTTCAAATGTATGTTGAACATTTTAGATTCCATCTCATTGAACTCTAGATGTTACTTACTTCTAAAGACTGTAACATTATTCTAAAGAGTCGTTTTTTGTTTTTTGTTTTTGTTTTTTTTTTTTTTTTTTTTTTTTAGGTGAGTGTTTGTCCAATTTTGTCCTAAGCATTGTTTGGTGTATAGAGTAATTGTTATTCTTGGTCTAAAGTTGCCCTCATAAAAAAAATAAAAAATAAAATAAAAAATAAATAAAATAAATAAATAAAGTTGCCCTCATGTTAATGTATGACTTTCTGTCCTGTCAGTTTTACATACAGGGTATTCATCAAAGTCTTTTTATTGGGCTGCTTACAATTTCTTTTCTGAGCACAGTGTGATCTATGGAGCCTCTCTTCATTTCAAAACCCACTAGTGGCTTTTCTCTATCAGGATTTCTGGAGTCACACCTTCAGCATGCCTACTTTTTTATCTAAGTACTCACGGGGACTTACATAAAGATCATAATTTTTTTTTCTGCACAGCTTCCTCCAACACAGTAGCCAACCCACAAATGCATGCACCCATTCTTAATGCTATCTGAAGTCTAAATAATCTCATTAGGAAACTTGAATAACTAAAAGTAATTTGTCTATATAGTTTAAACATATGGACTTTGTAAACATCTTTTCTAAACTCAAATCCTATGTAGTTGTTTATAAGTTGTAATACTTGGGCGGCCCATAACCTAGATCTTCTATGCATATTTCTTCATTTGTAAAATGCATATCATGATTGCTCTTAATTCAAAGTTTCTGATGAAAATTAAGTTACTTACTAAGTGATAAAAGAACTCAAATGTTACAAATACTCATACCTACCCCAACCTTCTATAAGTGAAATAAAAATTATAAATTTAGGCAAATTTAAAACACCATCAATTTTTCATAAGTGTGACTGTGTTACCATTTTGTTCCTCAATCTGAGTTTTCCAAAAGAGAAAAATTAAGTAAATGAGCTTCAAGGTATCCAGAGTAGGCAGTAATTTATTGGTTTAAATTCCTCTTTTTCTGATTTTCCACAATGGGTAAACATGTGTACTCTAGATAATCATGATCAAGGTGAGAAGAGGATACCAACCTTTTAATTCAATGCCATCTGAACCAAATAAATGCTACAATTTAATTAACACTGAATAAGTCCCAAAACAATACAGAGATTGTGCCTTTGTTTGAAATTGTGCATTTGTTTATCTAATCCACTTTTTTATATCACTGGCTTCCCCAGTGGTTAAGTATTTAGAAATTAATATCATGGGAATGCTTACTCAAATTTTAACTTTCCCTCCAAATAAGTTTATTTTCTTGTCATCTACATGATGTTCCATTTAAGCCTTTCTCCCTATCAGAATAGCATACCTCTTCTTAAGAAATTAGAATGCAAGTCCATACTCCTTCTGGGTCATGGCAAATTCTGCACCACAACTTTCAAGTTGTTGCAAATATGACCTTTACATAATCTGGATCCTTATACCCCTTGAGAAGTAAGAGAATAACTATTATTTTTGAGACTGGCAAGTAGATATCTCTGCGTGTTCACCAGTGCTGTGGTCAAGTAACTTCTAAAAATATAATTTCCCATAAACAATATGATAATTTTTTTTTCTCAAAAAATCATCTAGACAGTATACCTGAGGTTTATGGGAAACATGCTCATCCGCTTTCACCTGAACCATACCCTGTTGAGAGCCACAGCCAAAGTGGCCCCAGCAAACTTCCAGCTGATTGGCTCCTCTGGGTGACGCTCATTGGGCTGTTTCCCTGTCTTTTCAGACCACCGAGCTGCTCATTGGGGGATTCTTTTGGCTCCGCCCACGTGACCCAGCCAATCGGCCTCAAGGGCAGGAAGAGTGCCAGTTGAGAGGCTCGCTGGAAGCCGGTGGTGGCAGTTGGGCTCTGAGGGAATTCCTGAAGAGCTCCTGTGGTGCAGCATGTGTTCTAAAACTAAAGTTGGTTCCTGTTTGACAAGTGGTCCTGAATTGTGCCCAGCCAGACTGTGGCTGCTAGGAGCCACAACCAAATAATATGATGCATGGCACTTTTTGGTTGTAAGGTGCTGGCTAGCCATTGAGATGATATGATTATGTTAAGATTTACATTCATATGGAAATTGGACTCCTGCTGTTCACCTTGGCCTGCTACAGGATTCATGTTACGGGACTCCTGGAGAGTTCCCATTGGTTGGGGAAGGATAGTAGGAGGGAATTCGGGGGAGGTCCTGGGCCCCGGTTCTGGAGACTCGGCACGTGGGTGGACCGGTTTTGGCTTGCCAGCGCGTATGGAGTATTGGCGGCTTTTTTAAAAATAAAGTTTTGTTCCTGCTTGAGTGGCTCTGGCTCGTGATTCTGTGCCCAGCTAGACTGTGGCAGTGGCAATACCCTACACAGCAAATAAATGCATAGGACTTTTGCCTTCCTATTTATGTAATAATTATATTATCGCTGAAGCCTACCAATCTTCCAGCCAAATTTAAACCCAAATAAATGGAGAGAACCTCTGCTGAAGCTATGTGTATGAGCACCTCTCTCACTGTTTCTCACATTGAGCCTTTGCTTTATGCGCTGAATAGCAAGCACATGTGTCTTCTTGACCTAACTTCAGATCTATCATCTGCAACAGCAACCAGACCCTGGTAGGTGAACACTTAATCTTCAACCTTGTATTCCCTACTCACTGCTCCTTCCAATGGATATTTAAATATGTGTAAGTCTCTCTCATATAGAAAAGAAAAGAAAAAAAAAAAAGCTCAGTAAAATGTCATTGATCTATGTGGAATTCAGGCATCTGTTGTCTTTTCCCTTTTACCATGGAACTTTTTCACAGTTTTCTCTGTAATGTCCAGTCACTGTACACAGGCTCATCAATTTGCTGCTCTTTGGCTATGGAATCCATTCTATAGTATTAATTGTAGTTACCAAGATCAATTCTTGGTGAATCCAGTGTTCCTTCCTCAATCTGTTCTACATCATTTGATGCTGCTCTATCCTGTCTCTAGACTGGAGCCCCTGTCCTCTTGATTCCTGTCACACATGTCTCTCATTATGTTTTCTTCACTATTGTAACTCTTCAACTTAAATATTAATGTTCCTTGAGGTTTGATACTAACCCAGTTGCATGGACAATGTTATTTTCTCTCAGAGTCTCAATTGCCATCTTCTCAGTGCTTTTTCTTATGATACAAGTCTTTCCCGTTTCAAACTTTATAATCCCTACTGGACTTTTATGCTTCTAAGTGCACATCTTCCATAGGCTTATCATATCTAAAACTGAACTTGTCACTCCCTATGGCTGTCATTTTTCTTGTGTCCTCTGTCCCAGGGAATGTTATAATCGTTCTCCCATTTATGTAAATCAGAACCCTGGGCTCAATATGCAAGTCATCCTTTTCTGTCCTATCTAATTAATGACTGAAAATTGTCAATTCTCCATAAAATGTATCTCACAAATCTGTTCATTTTCTTCTATTCATAATCATTACTTTAATCAAAGTTCTTGTTACCCCCGAATAGACAATACCAGAGAAGTACCAATTCTTCCCACTGCCTTACTTGGTTATTTCAAATGCAAAATGCCACCCCAAGAATCTTTCATGAGGGGGCTGGGGATGTGGCTCAAGCGGTAGCATCCTGGCCTGGCATGCGTGCGGCCCAGGTTCGATCCTCAGCACCACATACCGACAAAGATGTTGTGTCCACCGAGAACTAAAAAATAAATATTAAAAAAAAATTCTCTCTCTCTCTCCTCTCTCACTCTCTCTTAAAAAAAATTAAAAAAAAAAAAAGAATCTTTCATGAGGACAAATTTGATACCCCCCAGCCTAAAATCCTTCTGCTAAGGAATATTCCAAACATTTTTTCCTCAATACAAACTGTGTGACTTTGCCTCTGCTTATGACTAAGGATTATTTCTCCCTTTGTCTCTTGCAGTCTGTATCTAAATATCAGCTTTACGGAATTTTTTTCAGTACCATAAGCATGTCCTATGCCTGCTTGCTTCCAAGCCTTCTCATATGATGTTTCATCTTTTCTAGAATATTCTCCCCACTGTTCATGCCCTTTGCACTGGATAATCCCTAGGAAGACCTCAGATCTCTTTGTGTATGTTAATTTCCTATGAAAATTTTATGTAATTCTCTGAGAGACTTGAGGGTTCCATCTGATGCTGTTATACCCTGTTGTACATTACTCATCTCTTCTATAAATGATAAACAAGATGAATGCAACACCCAGAAACTCTTGATTCACCATCATGTCTCCAATGGACACATGTCATATCGATATGTGTTGAAAGAATAATTTAATGAAGTTATTCATTAAAAAATTTCTTACCAAAGCATCTTTGAAAACACCAAAACAACAACAGCAAAGAAACTTTCTGCTTTGCACTGGGTCTCTTTCTGGCCTTAGTCCGTCACATACTCCCATATGGTACACTCTATATAATATGCTTATGGTTTTCCAAATTCATATATTCTCTGATACCTCTGTGCTGTTGGATTTCTCCATCTCCCTTTCTAGAATACCACATTTCTTCTTCCCCAGGTTACAGAGCTGAGTCTTCAGCTTTTCTAGAACCTGATTCTTTGAAAAAAACTCACTTATCTGTTATTCTCCAGACTTCCAACAGCTGTGGGACTATTCTCATAATAATAACACCTGATACTGCTCTACCAGTAGTTTTATCCTCAAAATTAGAGAAGATGCTTTGGTAAATCTTTTTCTTAAATATCTTATAATGAAGATAGCTAATATGAGGAACCAATTACTGTTTACAAAATGAAAGAAGGAAAAAGGCAATCACGGTGATGCCTATGCTATTCCATAGGGATAATATGGGATGGGAAAATATACCTATGAATCTGGAGGCCTCAGTGGGGGTCAGGGGATGGGAAGGCCAATTCACAAGTGAAATTGAAACAAATAAAAATTAAATGTTAGCTTCCTTTACCTTGAACATCATTATAGGTGAATTTTCTTAAACAATTTCTTCAGTGTCAATGAAAAGGAACTATTTACGTCAAAGAAACAAGTGGTAAATCATAACTCCTGAAAATCTTACCTGATCTGAATTGATCATGTATGCCTTGCTAACTTCACTTCTCCATAGAAACTGTTCTCTGTATTCACATTAGATGACAAAAGCTTCCATTAATAGCAACACACCTGCTCCTTGGTGAGCTCAATGTCAGCCAGTTGGGGGGGGGGTAGTTATTGTATGTTGGTATAATTTTTAAATTTTTTAACATTTTTGCCTTTCCACATACTATTTTAACAATATTGGAATGCCCTAAAAAAAGCAAAATGTACTTAATAACATATGCTGAAATAAGATATTCTCTATCCTTTTCTGAATGTCAAAACTAATTAAGAGGAGCTTAACAATTGAAAAAACAAATATTCACAAATTCTGAGAAAAATAGAAAATAAATAAGACATAATATTTAGATTTTTTTTGTAAAAGGAGATTTGTTATTTACTGTTTTCTTCAAGTAATTGATGAATGTCTATCCTAATTCATTTCTTTTAATGACTATATCATATTTTGAACTTACTACAACACTTAGTTTTAATTTCATAACACTTCAAAACTGAAAAGATAAAAATAATTGATGAGTTGCTTGGGATATCTTTATGCACAAGTTTGAGAGTCGGTGGGTAGAAGCCTCTATGCCTTTCCAGCATCCATTGCTCCTCTCTGGATTTACTTGCTTTACTCTGTGTAACGAGCCCCCAGAGCATGGTTCATTGCAGGAGAAAGCACACATTCTTCACTTGCGGTCAGTGGGATGTGGCTAATTTGAAATCACTTAAACTATTATATCTGTCATGTGCGGTTATTTTATTTTCAATTCACATCAGTATTTTAAATGCGTGGTGGTTACTGAATCAAACTGGCAGATACATTTAGAAGCATTCTGTTGCAAAGCTCTCTCTCACTGTCATCATATGTGTGACATTATTGAAAGTTAATACCTGGGGAGGCTCAAGAGGGCAGGTTAGAGGCACCCAGTACTCAACCCCTTCTCCAAGAATAGAACTAAAACAACAGGAGAGCAGCTGCATATTGGGGTAGATGACTGTGGACTTGGAGAAACCCAGAGACTTTTAATGGGGAGGAAGCTGAAATGGAGTGCCATAGCACCAATCACGTGGTGGTAGCCTGGCAGAGGGTGGGGTGGCTTCGAAAGAGGGAGAGTCCCAGTGAGCACCACTAGCTCAGGAATGGACCCTTAGAGAAATACCATCTTAACAGACACCAGATCTGGCACCAGCCCAGCAAACAGGCTCTGGAGACATTCCTCTCACTTCTCAGCTTATTCTCCTGGTACTGGAAAAGGAACCATCTTGAGAAGGTCTGATTTGAGTTTACTGCTCTTGGAATCAAAGTCGCCTGTATTTTCATGTCCCCAGTCCCCAACAGGAATATTACTACACTAACTCTGCAGGTGACTGCCTGAAGACTCGCTTTGGCTCCAGAGGAGAGTCTCTGACAGAAATTTGCTGAGAATTCTGAGGTGCTGCTCTGTGACACAAAAGGAAATTAAGGACATTTTCACTTTAAAATCAGTGGCTCAGGAAGCCAACTTCCAGAGTACAGGGGACCAAGCCATCACAGGTGATTTCTCATGAAATCTAAGTATCAGACACCAGAATAGCAGAGGGTGAGCTTGAGGGCCCACAACCACCTGTACCAAAGAGTTATTCCATGTTTTCTCCTGCCCTTGGAACATGCCACACAAAAGGGCCCAGAGTCCTGGACACACCATAGCACCAAATAGCTTTATTTTAAGCACCAAAATAAACTTTTTCTCTTCTCCATTGTTCTTGTCAGCTTTTTTGGTCACAGCAAAGAAAACTCTCACTAAAACAGTCACCCCAGCCTCCACTGTCTTCAAAGGGTGCACAGGCTAAGAAGACCAGGAAACTCTACCCTACATGGATTAATAATATCCAAACACACTGTCCAATCGTGCACCACAATATAGAGGAAACTTTTATTTTGTATTAATACAATTTTTGTTATTGCTATATTTTGATTACATAATTATATTTCTCCTCTCTTTTTTCTTCCATGTTCAATAATTTTTTTCCTTTTCTTCTTTTTCTTTATTTTTCACTTTTTTACTTTTTTTGGCTGCATTCCCCTCCTCTCTTTTCAAGTTTTAATATTTTAATTTTTTCTTGCTTCCATTTAATGTTTTATCCTCTTAAAAATACTTTAATTAATTTTGTTTTTTTTTTTATCTTTTACGTTGTTAACTAATTAGATGTTACCTTTGCCCTTTTTGTTGCTTTTGGTAATGTATTATTAATTCTATTTAGCTTTCACTTTTTTGTTTAGTTGTCATTGTTTGTCTTCTTTTGTGTTTTTAGTAGTGCAATATATATATACATACATACATACATGATGGTGGGGGATTCATTCTAACAAATTTATAAATAAATATAATGTAATTTGCTCTATTTCAATCCCCAGTGTTTCCCCTTTTCTTCTGCTTGTCCTTCTCCCATTCCCTTCCCTCTACTCCACTGGTCTTCTTTCTAATTATGTTGCTTCCTTTTCTCTGTTCAGTCCTGGGGGTCAAGCCTGGCCCTCTGAGCATGTTGTATGGGTACTCTCCTATGGAGCTACACACCTAACCTTAGCTCAGAGCAATTGCACCTTACTCCAGCCATGACCTAGTTCTGCTTGAAACTTGGCATATACTCCAAATTAAGGAATAGGTGAGATAAAACCACCAAGCAATCAACTAGGCTCCAAGTTGGAATGTCCAGGGGGACCTGAAGTCCTCCTCCTGGATATTTGTTCCCCACCATAAAAATAGCAAAAAGAAATAATGTAATAGTGGTGGATACCATATCTATGAAGGATGTCACCATAAGCCATTCCAATACCCTATCACTTCATATTGTTGAAAAGACTGGAGAAGTAAATACAAATGGTATACCCCATATAAATGCTGTTCACACCAAACCTTCCTGGAAAATGAGAGGAACTCCCTCTAACAAGACCTACATAAGGAAAAGGTGGTTCAGGTTCTAATACAGTATGCATTGTGTCAAACTATACGAATCACAGTCAAAAATCAATAGAGAAATTTTAATGCAAAGTCCAAATAGAATTAATGCAAACATTATATAACAAACCGATAACCCAGGGTACATCATGAAGAGAAGGCCTTTTACTAAGAAGGCCCTCACCTTAAGGTGGAAGTGATTCCGCACCCTAAGCAGACGTGCACATCTCAATATAGAAACAAAAGAAATATGAAAATACAAAGCAACATGGCTCTTCCTAAAGTTCATAACTCTCTTTTTTTTTATTGTTGGTCGTTCAAAACATTACATAGTTCTTAATATATTATATTTCACAGTTTGATTCAAGTGGGTTATGAAATCCCATTTTTTCCCCGTATACAGATTGCTGTATCACATCAGTTACACTTCCATTGATTTACATATTGCCAATCTAGTGTCTGATGTATTCTGCTGTCTGTCCTATTCTCTACTATCCCCCCTCCCCTCCCCTTTTCTTTCTCTACCCCCTCTACTATAAATCATTTCTTCCACTTGTATTATTCTTCTCTTACCCCTCATTTCCTCTTATATGTAATTTTGTAAAACCCTGAGGATCACCTTCCATTTCCATGCGATTTCCCTTCTCACTCCCTTTCCGTCCCACCTCTCATCCCTGTTTAATGTTAATCTTCTTCTCAAGCTCTTCGTCCCTACCCTGTCCTTGGTTACTCACCTTATATCAAAGCAGTCATTTGGCATTTGTTTTTTAAGGATTGGCTAGCTTCACTTAGCATAATCTGCTCTAATACCATCCTTTTCCCTCCAAATTCTATGATTTTGTCATTTTTTAATGCAGAGTAATACTCCATTGTGTATAAATGCCACATTTTTTTATCCATTCATCTATTGAAGGGCATCTAGGTTGGTTCCACAATCTTACTATCGTGAATTGTGCTGCTATGAACATCGATGTAGCAGTGTCCCTGTAGCATGCTCTTATTAGGTCTTTAGGGAATAGATCGAGAAGGGGAATAGCTGGGTCAAATGGTGGTTCCATTCCCAGCTTTCCAAGAAATCTCCATACTGCTTTCCAAATTGGCTGCACCAATTTGCAGTCCCACCAACAATGAACAAGTGTACCCTTTTCCCCGCATCCTCTCCAGCACTTATTGTTGTTGGACTTCATAATGGCTGCCAATCTTACTGGAGTGAGATGGTATCTTAGGGTGGTTTTGATTTGCATTTCTCTGACTGCTAGCAATGGTGAGCATTTTTTCATGTACTTATTGATTGATTGTATGTCCTCCTCTGAGAAGTGTCTGTTCAGGTCCTTGGCCCATTTGTTGATTGGGTTATTTGTTATCTTATTGTCTAATTTTTTGAGTTCTTTGTATACTCTGGATATTAGGGCTCTATCTGAAGTGTGTGGAGTAAAGATTTGTTCCCAGGATGTAGGCTTCCTTTTTACCTCTCTTATTGTTTCTTTTGCTGAGAAAAAAACTTTTTAGTTTGAGCAAGTCCCATTTGTTGATTCTAGTTGTTAATTCTTGTGCTATGGGTGTCCTATTGAGGAATTTGGAGCCCGACCCCACAGTATGTAGATCATAGCCAACTTTTTCTTCTATCAGACGCCATGTCTCTGATTTAATATCAAGCTCCTTGATCCATTTTGAGTTAACCTTTGTGCATGGCGAGAGAAAGGGATTCAGTTTCATTTTGATGCAAATGGATTTCCAGTTTTCCCAGCACCATTTGTTGAAGATGCTATCCTTCCTCCATTGCATGCTTTTAGCCCCTTTATCAAATATAAGATAGTTGTAGTTTTGTGGATTGGTTACTGTGTCCTCTATTCTGTACCATTGGTACACCCACCTGTTTTGGTACCAGTACCATGCTGTTTTTGTTACTATTGCTCTGTAGTATAGTTTGAAGTCTGGTATCGCTATACCGCCTGATTCACACTTCCTGCTTAGCATTGTTTTTGCTATTCTGGGTCTTTTATTATTCCATATGAATTTCCTGATTGTTTTATCTATTTCTACAAGAAATGCTGTTGGGATTTTGATTGGCATTGCATTGAACTTATAGAGAACTTTTGGTAATATCGCCATTTTGATGATGTTAGTTCTGCCTATCCATGAACAGGGTATATTTTTCCATCTTCTAAGGTCTTCTTCTATATCTCTCTTTAGGGTTCTGTAGTTTTCATTGTATAAGTCTTTTACCTCTTTTGTTAGGTTGATTCCCAAGTATTTTATTTTTGGGGGGGATATTATGAATGGAGTAGTTGTCCTCATTTCCGTTTCAGAGGATTTGTCGCTGATATACAGGAATGCCTTTGATTTATGAGTGTTGATTTTATATCCCGCCACTTTGCTGAATTCATTTATTAGCTCTAAGAGTTTCTTTGTAGACCCTTTTGGGTCTGCTAGGTATAGAATCATGTCATCTGCAAATAGTGATAATTTAAGTTCTTCTTTTCCTATTTTTATGCCTTAATTTCTTTCATCTGTCTAATTGCTCTGGCCAGTGTTTCAAGGACTACGTTGAACAGAAGTGGTGAGAGAGGGCATCCCTGTCTTGTACCAGATCTTAGAGGGAATGCCTTCAATTTTTCTCCATTCAGAATGATGCTGGCCTGTGGCTTATCAGAGATTGCTTTTACAATGTTGAGGTATGATCCTGTCATCCCTAATTTTTCTAGAGTTTTGAACATAAAGGGATGCTGTACTTTGTCGAATGCTTTTTCTGGATCTATCGAGATGATCATATGGTTCTTATTTTTAAGTCTATTGATGTGGTGAATAACATTTATTGATTTCCGTATATTGAACCAGCCTTGCATCACAGGGATGAATCCTACTTGATCATGGTGTATAATTTTTTTGATATGTATTTGAATCCGATTCGCCAGAATTTTATTGAGGATTTTTGCATCTAGGTTCATTAGAGATATTGGTCTGTAGTTTTCTTTCTTTGAAGTGTCTTTGTCTGGTTTAGGCATCAGGGTGATGTTGGCCTCGTAGAATGTATTTGGAAGTTCTCCCTCTTTTTCTATTTCCTGAAATAGCTTGAAAAGTATTGGTGTTAGTTCCTCTTTAAAGGTTTTGTAAAACTCTGCTGTATACCCATCCGGTCCTGGGCTTTTCTTAGTTGGTAGTCTTTTGATGGTTTCTTCTATTTCCTCTATTGTTATTGGTCTGTTTAGGTTGTCTATATCCTCCTGACTCAATCTGGGCAGATCATATGACTTAAGAAATTTATCTATGCCTTCACTATCTTCTATTTATTGGAGTATAAGGATTCAAAATAATTTCTGATTATCTTCTGTATTTCTGAAGTGTCTGTTGTGATATTGCCTTTTTCATCCCGTATGCTAGTAATTTGGGTTCTCTCTCTTCTTCTCTTCGTTAGCATGGCTAAGGGTCTGTTGATTTTATTTATTTTTTCAAAAACCAACTTTTAGTTTTGTCAATTTTTTCAATTGTTTCATTTGTTTCAATTTCATTAATTTCAGCTCTGATTTTAATTATTTCTTGCCTTCTACTTCTTTTGCTGTTATTTTGCTCTTCTTTTTCTAGGATTTTGAGATGAAGTATGCGATCATTTATTTGTTGGTTTTTTCTTTTTTTAAGGAATGAACTCCAAGCAATGAATTTTCCTCTTAGAACTGCTTTCAATGGGTCCCATAGATTCCAATATGTTGTGTCTGTGTTTTCCTTTAGCTCTAAGAAGTTTTTAATTTCCTCCTTGATGTCTTCTAAAACCCATTGATCATTCAGTAACCTATTGTTCATTCTCCAAGTGATGCATGAATTTTCCTTCCTTCTTTTATCGTTGATTTTCAGTTTCATTCCATTATGATCAGATAAGATGCATGGTATTATCTCTACTCCTTTATATTGTCTAAGAGTTGCCCTGTGACATAATATATGATCTATTTTTGAGAAGGATCCATGTGCTGCTGAGAAAAAAGTGTAAATGCTTGATGTTGGGTGGTATATTCTATATATGTCAATTAAGTCTAGGTTGTTAATTGTGTTATTGAGTTCTTTAGTTTCCTTATTTAACTTTTGTTTGGAAGATCTGTCCAGTGGTGAGAGAGGTGTGTTGAAGTCTCCCATGATTATTGTACGGTAGTCTATTAGACTCTTGAACTTGAGAAGAGTTTGCTTGATGAACATAGCTGCACTATTGTTTGGGGCATATATATTGATGATTGTTATGTCTTGTTGGTGTATGGTTCCCTTGAGCAGTATGTAGTGTCCCTCTTTATCCCTTTTGATTAACTTTGGCTTGAAATCTATTTTATTTGATATGAGTATGGACACTCCTGCTTGTTTCCGCCGTCCATATGAGTGGTATGATTTTTCCCAACCTTTCACCTTCAGTCTATGTATATCTTTTCCTATCAAATGTGTCTCCTGTAGGCAGCATATTGTTGGGTCTTGTTTTGTGATCCATTCAACTAACCTGTGTCTCTTAATTGGTGAGTTTAAGCCATTGACATTTAGGGTTATTATTGAGATATGGTTTGTTCTTCCAGCCATATTTGTTTATTAATGTTACTAAACCTGATTTGTTTTCCTCTTTGATTACTTTCCCGCCTTTACTGTCCTACCTCCCACTGATGGTTTTCAATGTTACTTTCAGTTTCCTCTTCCTGTAATGTTTTGCCAAGGATTTTTTGAAGAGATGGTTTTCTAGCTGCAAATTCTTTTAACTTTTGTTTATCGTGGAAGGTTTTAATTTCATCTTCCATCCTGAAGCTTAATTTCGCCGGATACACGATTCTTGGTTGGAACCCATTTTCTTTCAGTGTTTGAAATATGTTATTCCAGGATCTTCTAGCTTTCAGAGTCTGTGTTGAGAGATCAGCTGTTATCCTGGTTGGTTTACCCCTAAATGTAATCTGCTTCCTTTCTCTTGTAGCTTTTAAAATTCTCTCCTTATTCTGTATGTTGGGCATCTTCATTATAATGTGTCTAGGTGTGGATCTCTTATGATTTTGCACATTCAGCGTCCTGTAGGCTTCTAGGATTTGGGATTCTGTCTCATTCTTCAAGTCTGGGAAGTTTTCTCGTATTATTTCATTTGATAGATTGTTTCTTCCTTTGGTTTGGAGCTCTGTGCCCTCCTGTATCCCAATGACTCTTAAGTTTGGTCTTTTAATGTTATCCCATATTTCTTGGATATTCTGCTCATGGTTTCTTAGCAGTCTTGCTGAGCTGTCTATGTTCTTTTCAAGTTGAAATACTTTGTCTTCATTGTCTGATGTTCTATCTTCTAAGTGATCTACTCTGCTGGTAGTATTCTCAATTGAGTTTTTAAGTTGGTTTATTGCTTCTTGCATTTCTAGGATTTCTATTTGTTTGTTTTTTATTACCTCTATCTCCCTGTGTAATTGATCTTTTACTTCCTGGATTTGTTTATGTAGTTCCTTGTCAAAGTGATCCTTCATTGTCTAATTTTGCTGTCTCATGTCTTCCTTGAGACTCCAGATCATCTGAAGCATGTATATCTTGAACTCTTTATCTGACTTTCCATCTGTTGCAGCTATTACCTCTTCTAATGTTGAGTTGACCTGCATTGCTTGTGGTCCTTTCTTTCCTTGTCTTTTCATACTGCTCGTGTTTCTTTCTGCTTGGTGAAACTGTTGTGTTTTTGAAATTTTCCCCCTATTTATTTATATTGCTCTTGTATAGTTGGAAAATCTCCCTTGCAGGGCGGGTAGTGGCTGTGTTCCTCCTCTAATTAGGGTGATCTGTCTACCACACTGGCCGGTCACAGGTCTGCCCACCCTGCGGGCGCGGGTGGCGGCTCTGCTCAGCCCGCACTCCAGTTGTGGTGATGTAACTACCACGCCCTCGGGTCGTTGGTCCTGATCCGGATGTGGGCGGCGGCTCTGCTCGGCCCCTACTCCAATTGGTGTGACGTGTCTACCATGCTGGCAGGCCTCTAGGCCTGTTCTGCCGGTGGGTCGCAAGTCTGCCTACCTTGCGGGCTCCGGCGGCAGTTCTGCTCAGCCCCCACTCCCAATAGGGGTACCTGACTGCCTCTCCAACGGGTCGCTGGTCCTGTTCTAGGCGTGGGCGGCTACTCTCTTCGGCCCTAGCTGCAGTTGGGGTGTCGTGATACCACGCCGGCGGGTCACTTGGCCTGCTCTGGGCGTAGGCGGCAGCTCCACTCTGCCCCCCTGGCCCCCACAGCACCCAGCAGGACCCGGACCGAGAAGCAGTCACCGCAGGTTCCCCAACCCTGGGCCAAAGCAGCTTCGGGAGCCAGAACCCGGCCTCTCCGATCCCGGCTCACGCTCCGCTAGGAGCAGGCTCCAAGGAGCGACCCCCGCGTGTTCCCCTGCCTCAGGCCAAAGCAGCTCCGGGAGCCAGAGCCCGGCCGCTCCAAGCTCTCCGAGCTCGGTGCACGCTCCACTAGGAGCAGGCTCAAAGACGCAGTCCCCGCGGGCTCCCCAGCCCCAGGCCAAAACTGTTCCGGGAGTCAGAACCCAGCCGCCCCGAGCTCAGCGCATGCCTCACTTGGAGCTGGCCTCAACACGCAGTCTCCGCAGGTTCCCCAGCCCTGGGCCAAAGCAGCCCCGGGAACCAGAATCCGGCTGCTCAGAGCCCGGCGCACGCCTTGCCAGGAGCGAGCCCCTAGGAGTATTCTCCAGTGGTTCTCCAGCCCCGAGCCTGAGTGATCTGTCTGCGAGACGCAGGCAAATACCAGCCTGAAATCACCTGTTCCTTAGCTGAATGAGCTGAGATCAGTAGAAAACAGGGATGATTACATCAGCTCTCCAAGATGGCGGCTGCTGTCCTCTTCCGTGGTCCTACCGGTGTCGAGAACCGAACTGGACCGCTTCTCTCCTCTGTCTCAAAGCCGGAACTCAGCACTAAGCATGGCCATTGCACCACTGGCAGGAGCCCCCAGAATCCGCATCGCTGCACCCCCGCTTCCCAGCACCCCCGCTTCCCAGCACGCACCGCAGACTCCAGCTGCGGGGCGATCCCCCGATCAGGCAATTCGACCCTCCGTGCAGAGAAATCGCCCGCGTCCGAGCCCCTGCAGCCGAACCTCGTGAGATGGAAATCCGTCCACTGAATTCTGGAGCACCTCAATTTCACTGGAAATTCCCAACAAGATAGCCTTCAGCTGTTTCACCTTGTCTTTCTCCCACATGGTGACGCGGCGCACTGGGGTGTGCACTCCCTTCGCCGCCATCTTCCCCCTTTCTCAAGTTCATAACTCTCTAGTAACTGATCCCAAACATACCAAAGTGAACACATATTAGACAAACAGTTCAAAAGTTACATGAATTCTGAGAGAATACAACTTAACATTTTAGTGAATTTAGGAAGAAGATTCAAGATGTGAATGAGCAATTTGATAAAGAGATATTTTAACAAAGAACCAAACAAATGAAAACTTCAATGAGTCATATTAAAAACTCAAGTGAAAACCTCATCAACAAACTAGATCATGTGTGTAAAACAATATCAGGACAGGAAGACAAGATGGAGGAATTATCACATTTGGACAATATTTTAAAAATAAGAGGGCTGGGATTGTGGTTCAGCAGCAGGGCGCTCACTAACATGTGCGAGGCCCTGAGCTCGATCCTTAACACCACATAATAATAAATAAATAAAATTAAAATATTTTTTAAAATAAGAAATGGACAGAAAATATAGGACCTATGGGACGTGATTAAAAGACCAAATTTATGTATGATCAGAATAGATGAGGGAATAGAGCTACAATTATAAGTCATAGAAAACCTATGTATTGAAATAATAGCATAAAATCTTCAAAATTTAGGGAAGATATAGACATCGAGGTATGGGAAGCAGGAAAACCCCAAACAAACATAACTAGACAAAAACCTGTCTATGATATAATTGAGTTAAACTGCCAAAAGTACAAAAAAGAAAGTATATTAAAAGCTGCAAAAGAGAAGCACCAAGTCATATGTAAAGGCAAACCCATCAGAAAAACATCAGATTTCTGAGAAACTCTAAAGTCCAAGAAAGCATAGTATGATGTATTTGAAGTCCTGAAAGAAATAACTATACACGTAGATTAGATATCCAGCAAAGCTATCTTCCATAATCAAAGCATTAGTAAAGACCTTCTATAAGGTCTAGTTCAAACTAAGGAAATTCATGGCCACTAAATCAGCATTACAGAATATCCTTAAGGGAATTTTACACCCAGAAGAGAAAGAAAAACAAATACAATTATGAAAGCATGGGAAAGAATATACCTTACTAGAAGAGCTGATAAACAAATGAAAATTAGGAAAGAGTCAAACATTATTAATACTGAAAACCATCAAATCTCTAAGGTGAATAAGAGAGGAAGAAGAGAATATATAATGTTCAAAGGAATCAGAAGAAAAAAATGATTAAAAAAATAAGAAGAAGTATGTGCCTTTCAATAGTATGCTGAATCTAAATGTTAATAATTTTCTCATTAAAAAGAGACAAAATGGTTGATCAGATTACAAAACAACCAAATAATTGGTGATCTGAAAGAATTTGTGATCTGCAAAGAGTTATGCAGACTGAAAGTGAAAAATCAGAAAATGATATTCTAAGGAAGTAGAATCCAAAAACTACAAGAAGTAGCTATGCTCATGCCTGACAAAATAGACTTGAGACAGTCACTTAGAAAAAAGGATTGATACATATTGATACAGTGAAAAATGCATCATGAAGTTATAAAAATTATAAATAAATTATATATATGTGTGTGTGTATATATATATATATATATATATATGCATATAGTGTATATTACACTATACATCAAATGGTCTTATCAAACGTTTATAAAACATTCCATCCAAGAGAGACAGAATACATGTTTTCATAGCACATGAAATATTTTCCAAAACAGGTAATATTTTAGGGCATAAAACAAGCTCAACAGATTCAAAAGATTTGACTTAATTTCTTACATTTTACCAGATCATAGTAGAATGATACTAGAAATTAATAGCAAGAGAAACTGCAATAATTATAGAGAAACATGGAGACAGGACAATACACTTGAAAGAAAAGTGGAGTTTTGAAGAAATTGTGGAGAGGGATTTAAAAATTCTTGGATTCAAATGAAAATGGAAACCAAACATTCTAGAACTCGTAGGGCACAGTGAAATAAATACGACAGGAAAGTTTACAGCTATAAGGGTCAATTTTTTTTAATAAGGGGGAACACACAAAAACAACTTAAAGGGGCTGGGTCAGTGGTAGCATGCTTGCCTGGCATGTGTGAGGCACTGGGTTCAATTCTCAGCACTGCATATAAATTTCAACATCTAAAAAAATAAAAATAAAAGCCACCTAAGGATGCACCTCAAGTTCTTAAAAATAAAAGAAAAAAATAATATCCAAAATCAGTAGTAGGAAAGAAAGAATAAAGATCAAGGTAGAAATCAATTGAAAATTTTCTAAAAGTATGATGGATCAGGGAAACAGCTGGTTCCTTGAAAAGATAAACAAAATTGATAAACTCTTAGCTAAACTGACCAGAAGGAAAAGAGAAGAGCCAAATAAAATTAGAGTTGGAAAGGAGAATATTACAATGGATGACACTGAAATTCATAAGATCACTATTTCAATAAACAAGAAAATCTAAAAGAAATGGACAAATATCTGGGAACTTATGACCTTTCAAAATTGACCCAGGAGGATTAAAAAAACAACTAAATAGATCATTAACAAGCAATGAGATTGAAGCAGTAATTTTAAAATCTCTCAAGAAAGAAAAACCCAAACTGGATGGATTCGCTACTGAATATATCAGACTTTTTAAGAAGTATGAATATCTATGCCTCTCAAACCACTTCATAACATAAATGAGACTGAGCCTTTCCAAGTTCATTCTACAGTGAACTTTATCCTGCAATCAAAACCTGATAAAGATATAGAGAGAAAAAAGAAAAAAAAAATGTAAACCTATAAACTTGATGAATATTGATGCAAAAATATCAAATTTTTGCAAATTGAATTAATCGGCACATTAAAAAGATCATACATGCCAGGCATAGTGGTGCATACCTATAATTCCAGGGATTCAGAGGCTGAGGCAAGAGGATCATGAGTTCAAAACCAGCCTCAGCAAAAGCAAGGCACTAAGCAACACAGTGAGACACTGTCTCCAAATAAAATACAAAATAGGGATGGGGATGTGGCTCAGTGGCTGAGTGTCCCTGAGTTCAATTCCCATACCCCCCCAAAAAAAAATCCATACACAACAATTTATTTTATTTCATTCCAGGAATGCAGGGATGGTTCAACATGCACAAATCAATAAACACATAAAAAAGAATAAAAAAGTCACAATATTATTTCAATGGATTCAAAAAAATTACTTTGATAAAATTTCATATCCATTTGTGAAAAAATTCTAAATAAATTATATGTGGAACAATTTTACCTCAGCATAATAAAGGCTATATATGGCATACACTTATTAAAATAATAATGAATGAATAAAAACAGAAAACATTTTCTCTATGATCAGGGAAACGACAATGTCTACTCTCTGTTATTAATCAATATAGTACTAAAAAAAAAAACACAAAGTGGCAGGAAACAAAATCAACATAGAAAAATTCATAGCTTAATAGTCACTAATAATGAACTGAGAAAGAAAGCAGAAGAGCAATTCATTAGTAACCAGAAATAAACCTAATCAAGGTAGTGAAAAAAAATGAATATTGCAAAATACTAAAGAAACAAGTTAAAAAATACACTAAAATATGGAAAGACCTGTGTTTGTAGATTGAGAGAATTAATAGTGTTAAAGTGACCATACTCCAGCAATCTACAGCTTCTATGCAATCTTTACAGAAGTAAAAAAAAATCTGAAAATTCATATGGAAGCCAAAAAAATCCAGAATAGCCAAAAAAATCTTGTACTAAAACTGCAATGCCGGAGGTATCACAATAACCAATTTCAAAATTTACTACAGAACCAAAATAAGCAAAATAGCATGGGATTCGCATAAACGCAGACATGCATCTCAATGGAATAGAATAGAGAACCCAGAAACAAACCCACACATTAATAGTCAACTGATTGTCTGTGAAGGTATCCAGAATGTATATCAGAGAAAAGTTTGCCTTCTCAACAAATGGTGCTGGGAAAAATGGATATCTGCATTTAGTAGATTGAAACTAGATACCTACCTCTCAATCTGTGCAAAAAATAATCCAAAGTGGTTCAAAAACTTTAATGTAAGGCCTGAAAATTTGAAATAACTAAAAGAAAATATTGGGGGAATACTTCAAGATACCAACAGAATACACAACAGCTTTCTTTCTTTTTTTTTTTTTTAAGAGAGAGAGAGAAGAGAGAATTTTAATATTTATTTTTTTTTAGTTTTCAGCAGACACCATCTTTGTTCGTATGTGGTGCTGAGGATCGAACCCGGGCCGCACGCATGCCAGGCGAGCGCGCTACCGCTTGAGCCACATTCCCAGCCCAACACAACAGCTTTCTGAGGAGGACTCTAATAGTTCAGGAAATAATCAAACAAACCAAAAAGACAAATGGTATTGTATCAAATTAAAATCTTCTGCTAGCAAAGAAAACAATAAACAGAATGAAGAGGCAACCTCCAGAATGAAAGAAAATCTTTGCCTGGTAGTCCTCTGATAGAGGATTAGTATCCTGAATAAATAAAGAGCTCAAAACCTTAACAAGAGAAGAAGTAGTAATCCAATCAAAAACTGAGAAAATGGTCTGTATTGACTCTTCTTAAAAGAAGAAATACAATTGGCCAATAAATAGATGATAAAAAAAATGCTCAAGATATTTACCCATCAGGAAAATACAAATTAAATCTACTTTGAGATTCCATCTCTCCCTAGTCAGAATTGCAATTATCAATAAGACAAATAATGCTAATATCAAGTGCTAATGAGGATGTAAAAAGGAACCCCTATACTCTCTTGGTGGGAATGCAAATTAGTACAACCACTATGGAAAAGATTGTATAGAGTTTTCTAAAAACAAGACAATACAAAACAAAAAATAGAATTACCATTTGTTAAAGCTGTGCTTCTCCTAAGTACTTATCCAAAGGAAATAAAGTTAACATAGAAAAGAGACACCTGCATGCCCTTGTTCCTTGCAACACTATTCACAAGGACCAAAACATGGAATCAGCCGGGGTGTCCATGACAGATGAATCGACATGGATGGACCAAAGGATATTATAAAGAAGAATGGAATCCTGTCATATTCAGGAAGGTGGATGGACTTGGAATTGAAAGGCATCATGTTCAGAAAACTAAGCCAGACACAGGAAGACAAGTGTCACGTGTTTACTAGGGGACAGGGAAATGGGAGGACAAGAGGGTAGAATGGAGGATGGACGTGATAGGGGGCACAATAGATATATGTATGGAAACATCAGAGCAAGACCCATGAATTAGCATAATAAGTGTGTGGGGATAACTATAATAAAAAAGAAAACTAATAGCTGCCCATTGAAATTTTCTGCCAAAGATATCACAAAGTATACAATAGTGTGTAGATAAGAAAATGTCTTGACACAAATGTCTTTGTCAAGAAGATACTTTCTATATCTAAACTGATACTGCTTGTGCTCAGTGTGTTTCCATTTGTTAAGAGTAAGTTCTTGCTAAGATGTAAATGAGCCTTCATCTATTACTAGAGGTAGGAATTGCCAATGTGCTTTCAAGGGTAAAAGCACCATGAGAACCAGCAAAAAAGAAAAGGAAATGGTGCTAAACTGGTGATCATGCCTCACAGCTCCTGTAGTATGTGAGCATTCAGTTAGGAAAATGTTTCAGAAAAATTGGACTTTGAAAGTAACAAGATGCTGAAAGAAACATTTAGAATGTTCGAATAGACATGGGATTATCCTCAAAGAGTCTTTTACACTATTTTATCATGTTATATTCCATTATAGCTAGAATTTCAAACTCTGTCTCTCTCTCTGTCTCTATCTCTGTCTCTTTCAGTGTGTGTGTGTGTGTGTGTGTGTGTGTGAAAAAGAAAGAGAGGAGGGTGGGGAGAGAGAGACAGAGAAATATTTAAGGTACTGCAAGGCATAAATATTTAATGGAGAATACTGGATTATTTTTTAAAAAGATATAGACTAAACTTGTGAAAATCAAAATTAAGAATGTCAAACAATGATTTAGTCTGTCCAATCAATAAATAGCCAAATGTTTTTAAAAACAGAATTTAAATGAACATTTGGTAAATGCACTGTCACAATAACATATATGCCACACAAATAAATAGTATTTTTATAATGTGCAGCCGTGATCACACATAGTCAATAGCATTTTTATAATATGTAGTCATGGGGCTGGGGATGTGGCTCAAGCGGTAGCGTGCTCACCTGGCGAGTGTGCGGCCTGGGTTCTATCCTCAGCACCAAAACTAAAAAATAACTTCTCTCTCTCTCTCTCTCTCTCTCTCTCTCTCTCTCTCTCTCTCTCTCTCTTTAAAAAAAGAATACTAAGAATTCGATAGAGTCAACAGATATATTTTCTTGATAGTTCTATACATGTGGCAAAGCTCTGATTAGTAACATTTTGGTAGCAAAACTGCACAATTTAGAACAATAAGAACTGATTCAATAACACCAAAAATATTTTAGTTCCCTTCCATCAAAGGAACTTTATACTCTGGAAATTATGCTTTTACATTACATCTGTTTTATTAAAATTGTAGTACTACAGGAAATTGAACATCACCTTAATTCACAAGCACCTGTAAAACTGTGACCTTCAAACATGTGTGAAACCTAGAAGCCATACAACAAAATGAGGAAGCACAGCTCAAGACCTTGAATGTACACATAGAAGCAACAGCTAAGGATTCCTTTTTATCAAAGCGCTAACTTCACAAACTGTTACCTTGTGAGACTAAATAAAAAGACTATCTAGTAAACCAAGGATGAGAGGGAGAATGAGAGGGCTAGGCAGTACAGCTGGTGGAAAGTAGTGAGACCTTTGTTATCTAGATAGAGTGGGTGAGTACCTAACCTGTATTACCTTCCTATTGATAGACAGGTGATTTTATTTGTCCTCCATAGCATTTACCATTTTGGTTATTATTAAGTTTTTCATATCATTGAAATGAATGAAAAGACATTAATTTTTAATTTAAAATCAATAGTAAAGTTAACAAGTCAGGATTTACATCATCCACCTGTTAATAGTCTGTAGTCATACCAGTGATAGCAACCCAGACCAAAATACTTTCTCAAAAAATGGAATGAGCAGGCTTAGGTGCATATGCCTGTAATCCCAGCTTGGGAGGTTAAGGCAGGAGAACGCCATCCTCAACAACTTAGCAAGGCTGTAAGCAATTTAGTGAGACCCTTATTAAATGATATACAAACATGAATATACCACAGTGAATCTCCACATCATGTACATCCACAAGACTGGGATTCTAATTAGAATAAGATATATTCAATGTCCGTATAAATATGTTAAAATTGACTCGACTGTCACATAGAATTAAAAAGAACAAATTGAAAATAAAAAATAAAAGACTGAAATAGTCATCATCAGGGTTGTCAGGATGGAATTCTAATGCTCGAAGGCAGCAATAATCTTTCTTATTCTCTAACCTTTGCTTTTCTGGGGTTGGCATATCTATAATCTAGTAAGGAAATCATAAACTATACTATAAAAATTGTAGTTATAAATCAAATATATTAACATAAAAAGTTGAACTTTCTCATTGTAAAGTCTATGTAGTGTATGTGTGTGTGTGTATGTGTGTGTGTGTGTGTGTGTGTGTGTGTGTGTGTTTTACTGGTGATTGAACCCAAAGGCACTCTACCATGGAGCTATATCCCCAGTCCTTTCTATTGTTTTATTTTAAGAGAAGATCTCACTAAGTTGCCCGGGCTGACCTCAAATTGCGATCCTCCTGTCCCAACCTCCATAGTCCCTGGGATCACCCCCAGTCCTTCCTACCAAGTTCTGAAACATTTTGTGTTTTTTGGAGAGTATATTAATTTCCCAAAATAATCTACCTTGCTAGAGGTTGGGAGAAACAACCCCAATTTTGCGTTTCTTGCACACCTTTTTAGCTCTTTTGATAGTGCAGTTTAGATTCTAGTGTCTATTTCTAAAGCATGTGTTTATAAAAGAAAGAAGTTGGAGAGATGAACATCTTTCAAATTCTTTGTCCTATAATTAATGGTTTATTTGCTAGGTTAAAAGTGGTAAAGTTCAAAAGTAAGTAGTTTGAAGTCAACGTAATCCTATTTTAGAGCAGCTAACATAAATTTCCATGCATACTTGTTTCTGTGGAAATGAATTCAGTTAGATGAAAATTAGTATAAATTTTGGATATCATGCACACAGCTGAGAAACACAAGGCTGTTAAACTGCCTCTCCTCATTTAGCAACAATGATGGCCAAACGGCAGCTCTAGGTTTCCCTTTCAAATGCTTTACTACTCCAGAGGCGAAAGAAGAAAGAAGTCCTCACAACCAAACTGTCCCAGAGAAATTCCAGAGTCAATTTTCAGCATCAGTCACAGACCCATCCCTGAAATGATTATTGTAGCAAAAGTGGGTAGAATACCTGGCCAGACAGGTGAACCGAGACCCACACCCAGTCCCATTCATTGGATGTGGTTAGTGACTGACAGAACTTTCCCCAGAGTACACAGGGATACTACCAAAAAGGAAGGAAGAGATGATCCTTCGATGAAATTAAGAAATGATTTTTGGTGTGAACATACTGTATGTACAGAGATACAAAAAATAGTGCTCTATACGTGTAATAAGGATTGTAATGAAAAAATTAATTAAATTAAATTTTAAAAAATAAAGAAATAGTTTTGGCATCTCTGCTTATCTTCCTCTACTGTACCAATTTTGGCCTGTGTCCTCTATGAAACACCTTGTTTAGTGAGTTGATGACTTGAAACTTCATTAGTGTCACTTACACTGTGAAAAAGACAATTATTATTTCCACCACTAGTGGAAAAAGGCACATGATCTATCCTTTATGTCAGATGGTCACTTATATTTTAATTACTTTAATTTTCCAAAACATGGAAATTAACCATTTTACTAATAGCTAAACTTCAAATACAGTAAACCTATTAATTCATTGATTAGACATTTTTTGCTAGTAGAACTTAAAGAATAATTAAACAGAGTTCATGATTTCATAGTTAGGAGACTTAATAAAATAACATGTAAAATGTGATGGAATCCAAGTATTCAAGTCCTAAAACTATAAAATACTGTATTCCGTGATTTGTGTTCCTACTCTCTAAAACTTGACGTGTGAATTTCTTGTGTGTGTGTGTGTGTGTGTGTGTATGTGTGTATGTGTGTTTATGTGTGTGTGGGGGTTGGTAAACAATCAATTATATCAAAATATTTATTTGGTTAGAGACAATTTCATAAGTACTACCTTTAAAAAGTTCTAAGGCATCATACCATGGATACTGAATCAAAAGCAAAGCAAGAGATAAATTCTTCTAAAAAGCAACTGTGAGAATAGTGTCTTCTACAGTATTCACTATTACATATTTTACTTTTTCTATTAAATACTCCATTATCTTAAAACTTCAAATCTCCTTTGGAAAAAGTTTTTAAGATCAGTTCATAAGCCACTTGAGGAAAACACAATTGTCATTTATTATTACATCAAAAGTGTTATCTGCAGCTAATGAAAATCTCTTAAAACCACACCTAATTCAACATATTTGACTTCTAATAACTTCTAGTAAATTCTTGTAGCCCTACATATCAACAAAGGCCTAACATGGAAGGAAATATTTTTAAAAAATCAGACTATATAAAGTCAGAAATTTCTAGCTAAAATATTTTATCTAAAGTTATACAAAAATATTTTTAATATTACATCTTCAGAATAAGTGGATAACTTCCAAGAAGAACAAAATTTCAAGGAAAAAAAAATGTCCATGCCAGAGATGTGGCATTAGCTTTTAACTCACCCTTAATTTGGACATATTCACTATTCAAGGTGCAAATTGGCAATAAATGTAGCTATGTGGGTAGAATATACTTTAAGTTGAAAGACCATATTAAAGGTTAAACCATAGAAAGAAATGTTAATATTAATTTATCCTAGGCTAAATGTCCTTGCTGACTCTACTGTATGAGACTTTTTGATGCACAAATATCTTTGTAAGCCATTTTTCATTAAGTTTTAATCTTTATATATTTTTAACTCCAAGGTATATTCACCATAACCATCTCTCTAATATCATGCTTTTTTTTTTTTTTACTGAGAACAACAATTTCAAAATCATAACTTTCAGTGAAATGAATCAGCTGATAAAATGGCAGGTTCACGCCTCTGCTAAGATTACTGTGCTGATGAAGCCACTTTCACAGGTTTAATCCCGAAGTGGGCCAATTGACTTTGCTGCAGGCAGCCCCTCAGAACCAGGCCTGACATCCTGCAAAGGGAAGCCATCAGTCATGAAGGGAAGCTGGGGGCAAAGTGTGAATGGAATACAGCCAGCTCATCCCCTCTGTAAGAAAACAACTCCAAGTCCAAACCAGACTACTACGCCACAGCTTTCCTTTTGTAAATAAAGGAGGAAACTATCATTTAAATAGGAGTGAATTGGCACAGGTCAGAGTGTAAAGCTCATCTCCAAAACTGTCAACAATTACTGAAGTACTAATCAATTGGTTTGTTGAACACCGCACCAAGAATGTGTGAAGAGATCTCAAGATGATTTATAAATTTATCTATACTGTATTCTAGACCAGTTTCAAAAATGATTGGCTGTGGATCAAAAAGAAAATGAACCCAATAGCTGAGAAATCATAGTAATGAATTGAATCAAACAAACACCATCAAAGCATTATATGTCAAATTTTTATTTCACTCATTAATAAGGTGATGAACAAGATGACAAAGACAGTTCCAAAGGGAATCTGAGAAATTGGAATTTTTTAATCAGTAGGAAGGAAAGTTGAAATAAAGTACCAGATTAGATTAAATTGGTTAAAGTACTATACTGCAGTAAAACCATCATATCCTACCAGTTTTATAGAACTATAAAATGGCCCTAATCATTTGTGGAACAAAGTGGGATTCCCTCAGAACATATTAGAAACATCTGGCTAGTTTTTAAAAACACTTATAACTAGATTCTCCTTGATATTCTAATGGAATTGGAAATGAGAAAGCCAGAGTTTTAAAACCTCCCCAGGTAATCTGCTTTGGTGTTCATCTGGAAGAACCCTACCATAATTATATATGATGAAATCATGGCCCCCAACTTAGTCAGGTTCAGATGGGGGGGCCTTTCAGGCAATAAATGAATTATGAGGGTTCTGTCTTCCCTAGGGGATTATGCTATTGGATGGATTAATAATTTAGATTACTTTACTGCATTGGGAGATGGTGAAAACTCTAGGCAAGAAGTAAGTCACTGGGGGCATGGCCTTGGGGACAATGTACAGCTTTCCTCCACCAGGCCCTCCTACCATGTTTCTGCCTTGGAGTTGTGGAGTTAGCCAACCATGGAGTAAACTTCTGAAATATTTGCCACTGTTAAATCTTTCCTCCTCTAAGTGTTCTTGTTCAATATTTTGGTCACAGCAACAAAAAACTGACTAATATGAGAAGCTCAGTTACAACCAAGTTTGAGAACCACTGTCCCAGAGATTTTGGCATGATGGTCTTTTTACATATGCTTTTAATTTAAAGATATCAATATGTGGGCTGGAGATAGAGCTCCCTTGGTAGAGTGCCTGCCTGGTATGCACAAGACCCTGTGTTCAATCCTCAGAAGTTTGAGAAGTGTGTCTCTAACACAACATTGATATGATCATAATGTTCTTTATTTCATATTTCTAAGGACTGGAAAATTCTCCTAACCTAACAGCATACTAAAAATACTTCAATACATAAATTATACTGGCAAATATCCCTAAAAAGACCACAAATAGCACTTTAAGGACCTGCATGTCTGCAGGGATTGGAGTCAGCTGAATACTGAAAAGTCTACACCGGATGGGTCAATGGTCCTGCTGCCAAGCATCTTTAGTTGCCTGGGGAACTGGGTGCCTAGACTTGGAGTGTTTAAGACCCACAGATAGCTAGCTATTCAGGGATCTTAAAGACAAACATCATGTTTATATGCCTATCAATTAATTAAGAGCTGTTAAAGACTCTGGGCAGTGGCCCCCCATGTGTAAACCACTTTTATCATGTGACAAGCAGAGGATATAGCCATGGAGAAAAAAAACAGTCAATAGAAAGGTATTTAATTGAATTGAAATGAAGGTTTAGGGAACAGTAAAAAAAAAAAAAAAAATAGTGAAAGTGTTTTCAACTTGCCAAGCACCAAAGTGTTAAAATTTTAGGGTCAATGTGCCAAACTATAGACTTAGCATCAACCACATTTTGTGGAAGGCTGCTTAGGGAGCTCACTCCCTTTAGACTGTTACAATTTAGGGCATAGTAATGGGGTCACAAGACCCTCTCTGTGGCTAGTGACACCTGAGGAAAGATGGACAACGTTCTAACATGAAAGTCTGCCAAATTAAATAAATTTCAATTGGACATATAAATATAATAACTATATATATATATATATATATATATATATATATATATATATCCTGAATTTTCAAACTATTTTTTCAATTCACACACTTTTTAATTTATTGTATATTTATGGAAGAATGGTTTTCCTAGATTTACAGTGATGAAAATAAAATATAGCCTCCAGCTTTATGAAGCTTTCAGCCTAGTAAGGCACAAAGATATTAAACAAAGTGATAAAATAACATGTTATTGTAACAAAGATCAGTAAGTGTGATGAAAGGAAACAGTGATTGCTATGAAATTGATTTACTCAATGTGTAACCGAATGTGATTTATTACCTATAATTTTATAAGGATTTATAAATAAGTTCACAAATAATAACACAATTTCAATTCTCAAACATATAAAATAGAAGCCACATGTTTTATTACAGCTGTCCTGTGTTCTTGACGCTGCTTAACTCCTCACAAGATAGATACGCCCCAAAAGGTTTGTAGCATTCTCTTGTGTTTTCCTTCTTCTCTAGGCCAAGTGTGGAGAGTGGTCTCTGAGCAGATGAATAGGCAGTTTCTTCCAGAGATCTGAAAGTCACAGAGGCTTTACTTTGGGCCAGAGTGATGACACACTGATATTAGACATATGCACAATTCACATGCGCACACACAGACACACAAGCATCCATGTAGATCGGCACAGACAGATGTTTCCAATATTTCAGATGCTGATTTGCTATCTTATTTTTTCATCTATTCCACAATGAAAAAGTTAAAATGTTCTTGTGTGATTTAAAAAAAAAAAAATCTTGGGATTTTTTTTTTGTCTTGATTTTGTTTTCTGTTTGGCTAAATCCTCTCCAGATAAGGAAGCCAGAATTAGATGTGCAGATAAGCAAGGTTCAATCCAGAGAAAGGAGGGATTGATATGTTAATTCCTTCTAGCCCTTCCTCCACCCTTATCAAGAACCTGCCCCTGCTCCAACCAGTCCTAAGGTAACCTGTCCCAGGAATTGCCCCTCCCTACAGAGTGTTGTAAAAATTGCTGATTAATTTACCCTGACTATGGCTCCCTTCTCCCCTCTGGGAGAAGTCTATGTTACCTGTTTTAAATAAATCCTGTTCTGTATGCTTGCCTGAGTGTGCTTCTCTAATATTATACTTCAACATGTGGGGGAGCAGAACTCATCACTGATAAACAGCGGTATCATAATTCTATCATACTGAATTTCAGCCATTGTACCAACTACTCTCTCTTGCATTATTTTTCCAGAATGTCTCTGCCCCTCTGACCTAATTTCTTGCCTCCTTGTTTCTTCAACCCCTTAACTCTAAACTTCAGCTGCTGACATCTGTTTCTGACCCTCTTTGCTTTTTGGTGGTCAGCTTAAAATGTGCTCCTCGTGTTGTACTCCTCACAACTTAGAGATCTGAACCTCATCTCCTCCTTCCTCCAGACAGCTCCAGTAGAAAAACAACTTACCATACTTTGTTTAACAACCAAAGGTGCCTGTGAATAATCGAGACAGAACTGGTTCAAGTAAAGGTATTCCTAATTTTTAACTCCTGAATTTTTCTTAGGAAGATGAATGGAACAAGAGAGAGTCTAAGTATGAGCTTTCTCAGGAGAAATTCCCTTTGGATGGGAAAAGGAAGGAGGGTTCTCTTTAGTTGAGAATAGGTGGGTGATGCTGAGAATTCAAATCACAGAGAGGATTAATTCATTCTTATAATTAAAAAATATTAATATTTACTGACCTCTGTTAGAATGGCAGATGTTCTACTCAGCACAGGACATATAATGCTGGACACAGTGCCTCACTGCCCTCACAGGGATTACAGAGCAAAGAGATGGACAGACAGCAGCAAAATGAGCAATGATAACTAACATGAAATTCATCAAAATCTAGGGAAGAAAAAAGAGCACTTCATGACAGTAATGGAGTGGGGCTATTTTACAAGGTATAAAGAACATCCTTTTTCCTTTTAAATCAGGCTGCTCTATCAAGAAAAAAATATTGACACAGCAATGCGACCCTCCCTCTGAGAAACACCATTTTTTGACTATAGAGTTTTTAAACATTGCAATGGAGATTTCACCTGTAAAAAGTTATAAGGCCTTTACTATTATGTTATGTGTTGTATGTATTATATTATGTGTGCACACTTGTGTTTTGTGTTATATGTTTGAATGTACGTATGTCCATATATCATATATGATGAGCGCTCATGAAAAAATGGATCCAAATATTTTTTTTATTCACGTGATTTAAATGGTTTAATTTAAATTAGGTAAACAACTATTAAGAATTGTTTTAATATGTAAACAAAAAAGAAGGTTAACAGATCTGTTTGTTTACTTTCACCTTTCCTTTTCATTATATTTAATAATTCTCTTCAAGATAATGTAAATTGTTAAGAAAATTGTTTTCTTTTAATGCCTTCTGGAATGTTACATAATTTTTTCTTTAGCCATTATTGCCAGAATTCCTATCTTCATCCCAGTGCTGGTGAAGACAAAGATAAAACTAATCTACAGTTTCTGCAATAGCCATCACTGAACTGCTTGCAGAACTTGCCTAAACTATGTGTCACTTGTATGCATTGTGAACTCACTTGTATGCATTGTGAACTATCTGTTGGTGCAGCGACTTGTGGTAGTGTTGGGGTATTTTTGCTGATGATGTCATCGGTGGTACAATTTTTCCAACAAGAGCCATCAATTGGCTTGGTGTATCTTCCTCCCTTCTGCTTGTCATGACAAAGACCTCTCCACAGGTGTGGCTGTATACTGGACCGGTAGTCAATGATGGGTAAGATCCAATTACAATGGTACCAACCTAAGACAGGAGGCTGATGCCCTGAGGTCAGCTCATCCGAAGACGGGTAAGGACCATATGTAGTATTGGACAACCTAAGGCAGGCACGGTCCCTAAGCCACATGCTTGTTGTTTAAACAGAGAGGGGGAGATGTTGAGAGCCACAGCCAAAGGGGCCCCAGCAAACTTCCAGCTGCCAGCAAACTTCCAGCTGCCAGCTGATGATTGGTTCACAGCGGCCCCAGCAACATCTAGCTGATTGGCTCCTCTGCGGTGATGTTCATTGGGCTGTTTCCCTGCCCTTCAGACTGCCAGCTGATGATTGGTTCACAGCGGCCCCAGCAACATCTAGCTGATTGGCTCCTCCATGGAGCTGCTCATTGGGGGACTTCTTTGGCTCCGCCCATGCAACCCAGCCAATTGGCCTCAAGAGCAGGAGGATTGTGGGAGGTGGAGAGGTTTGTGTGGGGGTGAGAGGCTTGTGGGAAGCCGGTGGTGGCAGTTGGGCTCTGAGGGTTTTTTCCTGAGGAGCTGTTTTGTTTGGCGTTTGTAGTTCTAAAAATAAAGTTCGTTTCTTTTGACAAGTGGCTCCTGAATTGTGCCCAGCCAGACTGAGGCAATCCACTAGATGCCAGTAGCAACCACCCGCACACAGAAGTTGTGACAATCAAAAATGTCTTGACATTGCCAAATGTCCTCTAGGATGGGCAGCAAATCCTTTCCTTCATCCCTACTGGGAACCACTAAATTCACCCTTGTGCTGTGCTGTTGCTGGGTAGAAATGCCACTTTAATTAGAGATTTAAATTGTGCAGGACAGTCTCTCTCTTTCTCTCTCCCTCCTTGATTTTTATGTAGAGAGTTTAACACCTGACCATAATGAATAGTTGACAACTTTTATCCTTCATCAAAACTATAACCTCATTCAAACATCACTTGGGTCTGCTTCCTGGGTCTGCTTTTCAGCAAGAACACACCCTCACTGCAGCTCAGCTTCAGCCCAAGAGGAAGACCATCCTATAGCTTATCCACCACTCCATGTCAGGTCTCCCACACTTCTGAGTCTAAATGAATGAAGCGGGAAGAAAAGGAAACAAGATGAAAAAAGGGAATTCTAGGATTATTGGAGTTGAATGGCGAAATGTTTGGGGTGAGGGGAGGAGGTTGTTGTATTAGTCTAGGTTCAGATGTGGTGGGGGCTTGACACCTTTACATACTGTAATGAGCATCTGCCACATGCTGGGACTCACTGCTTAATCATATCTGCTTGCAATTGATAAAGAGCTATGGGGCACTAGCCACAGGCAGGCTTAGCAATGACTGGTTACAATTGATAGGGAAAACAGATCCATGGACATGTGCAAAGAACATACCCAGTTGCAATTACATCCCTCACTGGACATAACCAATGGACATTGACTTTCACTGGATGTAACCAATCACCAACGTACACCACCAACTTGGGACTGTATTTAAATTGCTGGTCCTGCCACATTGAAGAGTTTTGCTCCAAGGACATCAGTGAGACTGGCCACCTTGTTGTCCACCCCTGAACTGACTCCACCATTCCCTGATGTCCAGCCATTGGCTGAGGAGAACCAACAGACAAGGACAATGTCTGCTCTTTGCCTAAGAGAAGTTACATGGCATCAGAGGTATTTTGAGGCTCATGGTTGCCCTAGGATTGTGTGATTTGCTTATAGTGCTTAATTAGTGTGCATTGAATGCTAGTTGTCGTGCTCCAGCACACCCAACCCTTTTTGTATTAATTGTTTATATTTGATAATTGGTGTGATCCCATATATATGCTTGCATTTAAAGACAGTCTGCCTCCGAGTAATTATTAATAGCACTGCTCTTGACATACACGTGTCCACAGACAGAAATGCAAATGGAGAGGAAAGGGTGGGTTCAGAAATGCTCAAAACAATTCCTGATTAGTGATACATAGGGAATGCAGTTCTATTAGAGAAGATGGGGGACAGATTGAAATCTGGCATTCCTTCCACTTTTATCTTGAATATTATGGTTGAAAATGGTGCAGTTCACAAAAATGGGCATATAGAGTGGGAGGTGAGAGGTGTATTTCCACTTCATCCACTTTAACCACAACAGTGATTACTGATTCTTTTCTTTTCTATTTTTTTAATACTCAAACTGTTTTTGTTTTGGTTTCATTTTGCAAATTAACCCTTTTCTTCATGGAGGAAGCTCCCTGTGGAATAGGGAAGGAGAAGAAGAGACCATGTCTTCCAGACAGGAATGGGCAGAGGCAGAGGCAGGAGTCATGGGGAAACAGGATGTGGTTCAGCAGAGCTGAGGCTGAGCCTCTCAGTACCACATGTTGGGGTTGGGAGAGCAAAACCTTGAGTTAAGGAAACACGTTGAGGAGTAAAATCCCAGAAAGTTTTGTACACCAAGGCAAGAAATTTGAACTTGAAATATGGAGAGGCCAATATCATTCCAATAAAAAAAAAGTGGAAAAGAAACGAGAGTTAGTCAAATCTTCATTGAGAATAAATCATTTTGTGGTTGATCACAGTTTTATTAAAGTTGATCATTACAAAGCTTCATAGAGCTGGCCTTTCTTTGACCTTTCATACCCCTGCAATAAACTATCATAGTGGCCAGTCATGTTAGACATTTTGCCTCAACCAAAATCCCATCACAATTATCTTAGTTATTCATGTACTTGTTTATTGTCTGTCTCTTACAATAGAATATGAGTTCCTTGAGAAGGGACACCTTATCTATTTTGTTTAGTGTCCTCATGCTGGTACCCAGAAGAGATTCGGGCACATAAAACATACTCAGCAAATATGTGTTCAATGAATAAAGGAAAGGCTGAGATTCTTCTTCATAAAAGTAAAGAAAAAAAATCTATACTAAAGTAAATGTCACCCCAGGTTTAACATGATTACTTGACATATGTAGGTTCTCATGCATGTATTTTTCCTTTCTTGTGATGAACTAGCAAAAGTGGAAAAATATCAGTGAACATGGCAGCCGCAAATAAAAAATAAATAAATAAAATGGGGAGGAATATCAAAAGTCAAAGAAACAAATCACAAGAATGTAGGTGGCTGCGCCTGTGAAATATTTAATGTGTGAAGTTTGCCTCTTCCTGTTCTTGAAAACCAAATAGTTGTAAGGAGAATAAAATCAGGAGCAGAAAGAGCTCATCCTTGATCCCATCTGGTGAGCTAGTACAAAGACAGACTTAGAAGAAAGGGGACGAAAACATGCTGGGGTCACAGAAGGAAACTGAGTTGAAAGGAGGGGGAAAATCTGCATTCCGAGTCATTTGGAACAGAGAAGGAAGGGAGCCATTATCTGAAGACCATGTTCACCAGAGGCGAACAGGCTGAAAAGGAAACCGACATCTGTGAAAGTCCCGTGCGCCCCAGATCTGAGGGGGCAGATGAAGATTGTTTATATAGCACAAGAAGGTATCGGGACAAGGAAGGAACAGCCACACATGGAAACATATGCTCTCCGAAGCTACTTGAAAAATAAAGCATGCAGTCCAGAGAGAGAGACACATCTGTGCTGCACACGGGCAGACCACCAGTAGTGCCGCGGGCTCGAGGAAGAGGGGGAATGCGTCCACAAACAAGATCGGACATTATGTCTTGTCAAAGTGACATGTAAAGGCCCTGGCTCTGCATCTCATTCTCTGGTGAGTGAATGGGAGCTGGACATCTGGGGAAATCAAGGATGAGCAGGCTTGCTGCCTTGGTACTTCCACAATTTTGCAGAAATCACAAGGCGTTCCCAAGTTCTTCCAGAGCTATTTTTTTCCCCCTTACTGGAAAAATAAAAATCTTCTAGAATATAGTTTGTTTATATATACCTTTTTTTTTTTTTAAGAAAACATCAGACAACTCTCATTCCAAATTCACTGAAACAGTATAAGCAGCTGGATTTCTCATCCTCTCACTACAGATGTTCAGTCTACAATAGTTGTAGAGACCACTGCTTCCCATTAGTAAATGACAGTGGGAAATGTGTAGACAGTTAACTAGATACCATTCCCCTTTAAATATGAAGAACTGTCTGAAATATTCTAAGGATATATACTGAATTTAAAAACTATACTTAATGACAAAAACTGCGATTTAACAAATGTATAACTGTGTGATTTAATAATTTACTAGAGAAATAGATTTTGAATCTTTGATATTCATTTTATACTAACTACATTTTATCAGTTAAAGTAAAAGGTTAAAATTAGAAACCAAGCCAAATGACAAAAGGCAATTATGTTCCACATCACTTCAACTAGGATTTTATCCTGTTCTTATGTATTACTGAAAAGACATCTATATGTGAGTTTACATAAAACTAAAGCCATATTCATATCAAGGTCTTTCTTTTTCTTCGTTTGCCCTCTGTGTGACCTCTTCAGAACTCCTTCACTTCTGCTATGGATGGACAAGCAACTTAACATTTGTTGAAGGATTACTGTGTATCACCTCACTTAACTTTTAAAGATTATGCTTTTATTTTTCTTTCTTAAAGACATGGAAACTAAATTTAAATACAGAATAATTAATATAAATTTAATATAAAATTCTAAAATAAGATTAAATCTCAGGACTTGAGGTACTACTCAGTGGGTAAAGCACTTTTCTAGAAATTTCAGGTCCTAGGTTTGATCTCCAGAGGAGGGTGGGGGAGAGAGGGAGATTGATTTAAATCACAGGTATGTCTAACTTCAAAAAATAAGCTATTTCTCTTAAACTGAAATGCCTTCCTAATACATTCTTCCTGACTGATTTATTAATACCTGATAATGGCATCATGCCATGACTACAAATTAAAATTATACTGCTGCCAACCTCACCTGCTCAAGGTTATGTGTGGGTCCATCTTATACTTTTTAGAGCAAAGGAATCTTCACCCTATTAGTGAGGGATCACTTCCAATACCAGCAAGCTGAAAATCCTCCATGCAAGAGAAACCTTGAAGCCTCCTTAGACAACAGGGACTTCCAGGGAAACGGGCTGTTTCCACTCCCTGCTTTCCACACGAGAATACCTGTGAAACGCCAGCAGTCCTGCAGCCTGTGGACAAGACTGAGCTCTTCTATCTCTCAAAACAAACACTGTCCCCATGCCACAGTCTGGCTAGGCACAAAATCACGAGCCACTCAAGCAGGAACAAACTTTATTTTTTGAAACTGCCGCCATTGCCCCATACGCCCGGGAAGAATCCGGATCGACACACGCGGCGTTCTCCCCATCCTAAGAGGAAGTTCCTCCTCTGGAAATCCCTCCTACCGCACTTCCCCAACCAATGGGAACTCTCCAGGAGAGGTGGACAGCAGGAGTCCAATATCCATATGAATGTAAATCTTAACATAATCATATCATCTCAATGGCTAGCTGGCGTCACCTTACAACCAAAAATGCCATGCATAATATTACTTGGCTGTGGCTCTTAGCATCCCCAGAACACAGTGAACATGATGTCTAAACATCCTGCTCCATAGAGAATCTCTATTCCCAGGATATTAAAGCTCTCAGATGAATTCACATTTAATCTCAGCCAGAGAGGGCAGGAGGAGGACTACCACCATTCATTACTGAGACAATACAATCTGCAAGTACCATTTAGACACAACAAAAATTTGGGAAGTAGGAAGAGGCCTGATACCAAAGTAGTTATGGACTCGAAGTCTGTGTCTCCTCCAAAATTCATAAGTTGAATCTTTAACCACTGGTGTCACTGAATTTAGAAATGGGCTTCCAGTGAAATATTAAGGTAATAGAATGTGAATGAGATCATAAGGACAGGGACCTGATACATATGGGATTAGAGTCCTTATAAAAGAGAAATCAGACTTTCCCCTTTTCCTTCTCCTTATCTTCTTCTCTGTGTGCCCAGACCAAATAAAGGTCATATGAACTCACAGAGAGATGAGAGATGACAGGCAGCCTCTGCCAAGAAACAAGTGCTACCCCCCACACTCCGACTAACCCTTGTGGCACCTTGAGATTGGACTTCCAAACTTCAGAACCGTGAAGAAATAAATTGTGTTTTTCCAGCCATTCAATCTAGGAAATTTTGTTGTGGCAGCCCAAAAAGGCTAACACAAATTTATTACCTATAATACCAGGTTTTCACAAAATAATAATAATAATAAGAATAAGAAGAAGAAGAAGAAGAAGACATGCAAAACAAGACTAGAAAGTGTGACACAGAAAAAGATGAAAAGCCTTCAATAAGTCATTTACCTGGGAAAGTACAGGTTTTTGTTTTGGATTTAGTACATAAAGACTTTGAATCACCTATTATATTTTCAAGAAATTAAAGGAAACATATTGAAAAAATTAAAGAGAATGTGTTAATGATGCATCATCAAGAGTATCTATAGAGAGTTTTTAAAAAGGTAAAAAGAGAAGGTTCAAATGGTGGTTCCATTCCAAGTTTTCTGACGAATTTCCGTACTGCTTTCCATATTGGCTGCACCAATTTGCAGTCCCACCAGCAAATGTAAGAGTGTGCCTTTTCCCCCACATTCTCACCAACACTTATGATTATTTATATTCTTGATTGCATTCTGACTACAGTAAGATAAAATCTTAGAATAGTTTGATTTTCATTTCTCTAATCACTAGAGATGATGGACATTTTTTTCATATGTTTGTTGATCAATTGTATTCCTTCTTCTGTTAAGTGTCTGTTCAGTGACTTAGCCCATTTATTTATTGAGTTATTTGTTTTTGTGGTGGTAAGTTTTTTGAGTTCTTTGTATATCACAGAGATTAGTGCTCTATCTGAGGTGCATGTGGCAAAGATTTTTTCTCCCATTCTGTAGGCTCGCTCTTCACATTATTGATTGTTTCCTTTGCTGAGAAGAAACTTTTTGGTTTGAATCTATCCCATTTATTGATTCTTAATTTTACTTCTTATGCTTTAGGAATCTTGTGAAGGAAGTCAGGTCCTAAGCCAACATAATGAAGATTTGGGCCTGCTTTTCTTCTATTAGGCACAGGGTCTCTATTCAAGTGCCTAAGTCTGTGATCCACTTAGAACTGATTTTTTGTGCAGTTTAAGAGAGAAAGATTTAATTTCATCTTGTTACATTTGTATTTCTACCTCTCCCAGCACCATTTGTTGAGTAGGTTATCTTTTCACCCACTTATGTTTTGGGCACCTTTGTCTACTATGAGATAACCATATTATGCGGGTTTGCCTCTGTGTCCTCTATATCATTGGTCTCCATGTCTATTTGGTGCCAATACCATGTCATTTTGTTACTTTTGCTCTGTAGTATAATTAAGGTCTGGTATTGTGATGCCTCCTGCATTTGACCCAGTCACCTCACTCTTTGGTTTATATCCAAAGGACTTAAAAATCAGCATACTACAGTGATGCAGCCACATCAACGTTTATAGCAGCTCAATTCACAATAGTTAATCTATGGAACCAAACTAGATGCTCTTCAACAAATGAATGGATAAAGAAAATGGGATATATATAAGCAATAAGATATTACTCAGCCTTTAAAAAAATGAAATTATGATATTTGCAAGAAAATGGAAGGAGGTAGAGAATATCATGCTAAGCAAAACAAACCAAACCCAAAAAACCAAGGCCAAATGTTTTCTCTGATAAGTGGATGTTAATCCACAATGGGCATGGGTGAGTGGGGAAAAATGAAGCAACTCTGGATTGTGCAGAGGGGAGGGAGGAGAGGGAAGGGGTGTGGGGACTGAAAGGACAGTGGGATGAGATGGACATTATTACCCTACATACATATATAATAACAATACCAATGTGACTTTACACCATGTTCAGCCAGAAGAAGTTGTGCCCCATTTGTGTACAATATGTCAAACTGCATTCTACTGTCAGGTATAACTAATTAGAACAAATTAAAAATACTAATAATAAAAAATTAAAAAAAAAATTAAAAATAGAAATAGTTCTATATTTGAAAGATACCATAATTGAAAAGAAAAAATAATTAGTTGGATTCAAAAACAGAGTCTACCTTTCAGAGAACCAGCAGATTTCATAGTTAAAGAGATTATGCAGTCTGAGGAGAAGAAAGAAATCAACTGAATAAAATTAACAAGGCCTCAGAAGCCTACAAGCACACATAATGGAAATTCCAATAAGAGAATAAAAAAGGGTAAAAAAATTGAAGAGCTGGGCACAGTGGCGTGTGCCTATAATCCCAGCACCTTGGGAGGCTGAGACAGGAGGATTTCGAGTTGAAAGCCTCAGCAATGGCGAGGTGCTAAGAAAGTTAGTGAGACCCTGTCTCTAAATAAAATACAAAAAGTAGGACTGGGGATGTGGGTGAGTGCCCCCTCCAAAAAAAAATAAATAAATAAATTGAAGAAAATGTGGTCAAAACATTTCAAATACAATGAAAAACAAATCACATATAGAATTAGGTCAATGAGCTGAAAAAAAAAAGCCTTTATTATATGGTCTAAGTAAGAAAAGTAAAAAACAAAGAGAAAATCTTGAAAGAGAAGAAAAAAAAATGACTCATCACATGCAAGTAATCCTCAATAAGATTAGTAGCTATATCTTATTAGAAAATATAGAGATCATAGGCAGTGGAATAACATAGTCAAAAGTGGTGTAGTGAGAAACAGTGTGTCAAAATAAAATTTTACATCTAGCAAAACTAGCCTCCAAAAATAAAGGAGAAATTAAGGCAGGTCCATTACCACAAAAACAGAAAACTCGTGACTGCTAATTCTGCCTTAAATTAATTATAAGGGAAAGTCTTTCTGACTGAAATGACAGAACAATGGACAATAACTAAAATCCACACAAAGAAATAAAAAGGATCAGAAAAAGTAATAAACAAAAAAATGAATATAAAGACAGAACAAATAGCTTTATTTGTAACCTTTCTTTCTTATTTAAAAGGCAAACATATGCATCAATAATTACACAACTCTTAAGATAGGCTGATAATATATAAAATTTAATTTGTATAATAGCTGTAGCAATAGAAATAAAGTATATAACTTTTGTAGCAAAGTATCCATATGGTATTAATATTAAATTGATATCAATCTCAACAATTTGTTTTAAGATGAAAAAATGCAACTCCCAGGAAGCCACTAAAAATAAGCTCAAAATATAGTTAAAAACAAGAAAATTAAAATAATATACTAGAAAATATTTACACCATACAAAAGAGGGCAATAATGAAGAAAATAGAAGAAGAAGAACAACAACAAAATAAGGCATAGTAAAATGCAAAGATTTGAAGACAGATTTTAAAAATCATCTACATGTTTGCTGTCTACAAAATGCAGATATTAGATTCCGAGGTGTATTTAGTTTAAAAGGAAAATAGAATAATAAAAGATAGCTTGGGAAACTATATTAATATCAGACTGAGTAGGCTTTAAGACAAAAACAAACAAAAATCCATAATGATTCTAGAGATAGTGATCATTGCTGGAGAGAAAATGAGAAGAGGCTCAAATGACTAGGCAGATAAAACACCTAGCAAAAGAACTCCAAAATACATGCCTCAAAAACTGACAGAAATGAGGAAACAAATAGAAAATGCAGCAGAAATTTTTGGAGACATTGTTACTCCATTTTCAAAAATGGATAGAGAGCTCAAGCAGGGCAACCTTCTGTAATGAAGAGCACATTGCACTCTCCCACCCCAGAACCATGCTTTCTAGACACATCTCTTTTCACACCCAACATCACATGTGTTGGAAAATCTCCACACACACCTTAAATTCATGATTTGTTCTCTTCATAGCCAGTGCCCCCAAACTTGCTCCAGCCACCCTTGTTTTTCTCTACACTTATCTAAGAAGTTTCTACACCAATCTTTCTTACTTTCCTTTTACCCTTGTCTGTTAACTATTCATACAATAGCTAGTGCCATATTATTTTTAAATGTTTGTTGGATTGAAACACTACCCGTCATGAAACTCCTTATATGATTTTCACTATATTTAAAGTAAAACCAATCTTTGTCTATGGTCTATCAAATTTATATCTGCTTCTCCTAACAAAGTTTGCATTCCTGAATACATTTTTTTTTTTTTTTTTGCACATGGTCTCTTTCTGTTTATCAAACCACCAAGCTCTTTCTTAGCTTCACTTTCAAGTCTAGGATTCCTTCCACCTGGGCTCCTCCAGGTCTCAGCTTAGCTGTGTCTTTGACCAAAGAAGACTTCTTGATCCCCTAATCAAAACCACACCCTTCAACACTCCACTCACACTGGTTTCTATACAGTTCCCTTCATCAAACTCATTACTCTCTATATTTTTTTAACATGTTAATGCTATTATTTAAAAGAGTCTTTGGAAATTGAAATCAACCTGCATCAGTTTTTATCTGAATTTTCAACACTGTAACCCAAGGAAAAACACAACCTATTTTATTGAAAATGCAAAAATGACTACAAGAAGTGGATGTTCCTATGATTTCTTCAGACTACAGTTGTCATCTGTGGATGATTTCTCTTCTAGGGGAACTGTGAGAAGAGAGGGAAAGATTTATGAATTTCTTTAGTGTTAAGTAGCCCCAAAACTGGGTTTTACGGATAAATTCTGCCTGCCTGTCTCTTTCTCTGAGATCAAAAATCCTTTTTATCTCTGATTATTCCATCTCAATCACTAGCAACAGGCAAGACCCTCAGTATTCTAGATTTTTACGAAAGTCATTCAAATATTCCTCCATCAGACTTTGTACATGTACATATATTTTTTCATGGTCTTCATTACTGTTATGCTGGAATGATCTGGAATGCTCCCAAAAAGCTCATGTGTTGAAGACGTGGTCCCCCAATGCATCAGTTTCCAGAGGTGGGGCATTTAGAAAATGATTGGATCATGAAGGCTCTAACCTCATTGATGTGTTAATCCATTTGATGAATTAGTAATGGAATGGAAAGTTGGACAGTGTGACAAATGTGGAGAAAGTAGGTCTCTGAGGGCTAGAACAGTTAATCTTGTCTCTTGCCACTTCTACTCTCTCTCTCTCTCTCTCTCTCTCTCTCCATTTCTCTCTCCTTTCTGGGTGCCAAGAGCTGAGCAGTGTCCCTCCTCCATGCCCATCTGCCATGATGTTCTGCCTTACCTCAGGTTCAAAGCAATGGAGCTAGCTGACCATGGATGGACTGAGACCTCTGAAACCATGAGTCCAAACAAACTTTTCCTCCTGTAAGTTATGTCTGTCTGGTATTTTAGTAACAGCAACAAAGAGTTGACTCTTGTAATTACCAACAATGGCCAATAATGTCATGGTTTGTAGTTATTTCAGACAAACTTTGAGGCATATTAAGGAACCCGGGACTGAGGAACATCACATGAAAATAAATCAGAATGGAAATGCATATGTGTAAAATGAACATACATTCTTAGAATGTTTTATTTTTGTAAAATGTTAGTAATGTTCATTTTTCTCATTTTCGAAAAGGGAACTGAAAACGTTTTCACGTATTTTCTTTCAATAAAATGTTAAGTTTCCTTAACTCCTGCTCTTTGGCAATGATGTTGACCTCCATGGAAGATCCTTTTTCACACATACACAAAAAAAGATTTGATCAAATTGAGAGAGTCTAGCAGGGATGAAGCATATGACACTTGTTCACACTCCCAAAACATTTGGCTCCATGAACACAACACACACTTCTGACTGTCACAAACACATGACACCATGCCCAGAAGTTATGTATCAGAAACTAATCATTTGTTTCAATATGGTCTTGGGAGAGTTAGAATTTCATTCACTTTCATTATCTATGTACTGAAAGGATGATATTTTTTTAACTTATAAAACTACACATCACCAATTTGTACTACAACTTAGTGGACACCATATAACTTGTCATCCTATGATTGGTGACATGATTCAGTGACTTCTGTCTGCCTTAGTCAGAAAATGGTTTTCTACACATGTGTATAGAAGCACATAAGTGTAAGTACATGCCTATGTGCATTTTCAAGGTATTTTGGTACAAATGCTTTATTAAAATGAGTAGATAACTAGTGTGTGAATAATCAGGAAGTGATTATTTTAATGATTCTGTCCCTCTGCTGTTATTTTTGGATCAGCTTCCTTACTAATAAAAACTAGTCACTACTACATTGCTTAACACTTAATTATGCTTTTCTCAAGGAAAACATGGGAACTGCTCTCAAATGGGTGCTCATCCATAATGTAAAGATCTCAAGTAAATCTCTTCTGAAAAAATAAAAACCATTCTTCTTTTCCTGGACATAGCATAGATACTTAAAATTTTCAAATTTCTGTTGACTTGAAGGAAATGACTCATTTCATTGCCTAGAAATAACGGTAGCCATCAAAAACATCCAGAGGGAATCCTCACGAATGTCTCCTTCACCAGGACAGCAAAAAAACTATGAAGAGGAAAATATGTAGAGGCAGAAAAGCCCCCCAAACAGCTTTTAAATCTTAGAAGATCTTTAAAGGGGAGTTAGATATTTTATGTCTATGCCTCACTCTGAGGTTAAGTTCTTACTACCTGGAGTATCCACAAGGGCTCATTCTGAACTACCACCTCCCCAGACGCTTTATATGGTCTGTATTTTTACAATATTATTATGAATATTTTGAAGCAGTATTGTTGTACTTTTAGGCCTTTATTTGTACAATAAAGTGTTGGACATATTTTTGGAAAATGTATATGATAGTGAGTAGTCCTGGTGTTAGGAACTGACAACCTATCAGACATAGAGAATAGGTAGGAAGGAAACCATTCAAAGTCCCAGACAATTATTGGCAACAATAACTCTAGAATTATATAAAGAATAATCTAAGGGGCAATAATCCAATTTAAACAGGAAGCTAGAGGAATTGTTTAGAAATGAGAAAAGGTGCTATTTTAGTTAAATTCCTTAATATTAGGGATGATTTGAATCTTCATTGCCTGGTGAGCACCATATTTAATTTACATTTTTATTTAATGACTTGGTAGAGAAAAGGGATAAAGTTAAGAACTCTGATGCCTGCCCTCTATTGATTCTTCTGTACAGAGAATCAAAAAGATCATAGTAACCCCTGGGAGAGTAAGGTTGGTCACAAATAATGTGCCTTAACTTGTGTCAATCAGAATTATCTATAAAGAAAAGAAAGTATCATAAAATTTTGTATGTGAGAATTAGAATTGAAAAGATGTTCATAAGAAGTTTACTTTTTGCCATCCATAGCTCTTCATATAACACCACCTCTAGGCTTTATGCAACTACAATTCATAATATTCATTCTTACACAATCACATCTGTAATTATCGTATCAGTCGTTATGCCAGCTCTGGTGTGCGGTTATATCCTTGTGGTCAGGGATTTATTACTACATCTCGTAGGTCCTTATTACATTATGCACTGATTCTGTCAATTTTTGCAGAGTTGAACAGGGATTTCAGAAACAGCTCTACTCCTTCAAAGGAGATGACTAGTCTAGGCTGGTCTAAGAAGCATTCCAAAAATATTCAAGCAATGCCTTGAATAGAGTATTATAATGTGCTTTCCTCTATGAAATTTAGGCCAATTTCACATAGGCCAGTTCTCAAGATGCTCTTCTGTGTTTCTTAGGCCTCTTCCAAGTTTTCTTTCTGTAATCTTCTATATCTTACTCACCTAACAGCACCAACAAATAGCCTTGTTTATGCTTCCTACACATGTCTCATAGTTTCTTACCTTTGTACTCAGGTTCTATCAATTTCTTTGATCCAGGATGCCTTTGTAAATGGTCATAATAGAATTCTATTTGTATTGCAAAGAGCTGTGGAATCCCACACCCCGGCACTGGTGTCGTTCATAGAAACCAAAGGGGCAGGAATGACCCACCTCACCAGAGGGTGGTGGTAATGTTTCCACCCTCATGGGCCTGGAAGCATGACCCTGGAGTCCTCAGATTTCCTGCAGTTTTGGGCTTGCTTGAAAAACATCATTCTGTCCCTACTGCCTACTTTTCTCTTTTGGAATAGGATGTCTACCCTGTGTGTTGCACCAATATATTTGGGAAGCACATAGTCTCTTTGGTTTCGTAGGGTCATGGCTTAAGAGGAATTTTGCCTTTGGATGAATTCTTCCTGTCTCACCATATCTGATCTAAGTGGAATTCAGTTCTTAACCCAGTGGTCCTCATGTGTTGTGAAAAAAAGACTGATATTGGGGTGTTCTACTCAACATTGGCCACAAAAGTCATGAAAGCCTACAAGATGCGTTCAAGTTGAGGAAGATGATTTTCCCAGAATAAAAAGGATGAATTTAAAGGAAACATTGTCAGATGGAAGAAGTATTAAATTTTGAGAAACACTTTACAGTTTATATGCTGTCAAATCAAAGAGCCTGGGTTGAAGTCTTCAGGCACAACACTTCCTATCCAAAGCTCATACGGGAGACTTGAGACTTGGGACTTTAGAGTTGATACTGGAGTGAGTTAAGTTTATTGGAGGCTGATGGGAAAGGATGAATGTAGATTTCAAACCAAAGAATCTGAATTTGGGGTACTTTGGGCAAGTATTATGGACAGAATTTTTTTGTCTCACCCTCAATTTCTACTTTGAAACCCCAAATATAATGATATTAAGAGATGTGACCTTCAGGAGGCAGATGATGTTCACAAAAAAATGGGGCTCCATGATGGAATTAGGATCCCTACAATATGAACTATAGGAGAAATGACTTTTCTTGATCTTGGCTGTGAGGTTCCATGAAAAGACAACAAGGAGGAGGACCTCACCAGACACGAGATCTGCCATGGCCTAGGTCTTAGACTTCCTAACTTCCAGAACCATTAGAAATAAAAGTCTATAATATAAATCATCAGTTATATGGCACTCTGTTACAGCCTAACCTAAATGCACTTTCTGAAGAATTTTTTTTCTTTCTCCTTACTTTGACATAATTGGCACATCTGACCACTTCCTCCTTTGCGCCGTCCTGTCCACATAAGCCATTTTCTGTCCTATATTATAGTCATTTTTTTTAAGCTTTGGTTTCCCTCTTTAATAAACTGTACTCTCTTTGAGTAAGAAAAATAAATACTATTCAAGTCCTTGTAAAGGCTGCTCCACAAATGGTTGTTGACCTGCATTTTTTATTTTTCACAGTAATATTTCTCTGAGTAGCACATATGTAAATAGTTATGGGTGGTGGTGCTCACAACACTGTATCATGGTATCACCATGGAAGGCAACATGAGTGACACCTGCAAACTGGTCAGAACTGCATGGCAGGCCCCACTCCGGACTCACTGGATCAGGATCTGCACTTCGACAAGTTCCCAGGGGAATTTCAGTGCACCTTAAATTGTGAGAAACACTTTACAGTTTATATGTTGTCAAATCAAAGAGCCTGGGTTGAAGTCTCAGCCATAGCACTTCCTATCCTAGGCTCATAAGATGACGGAAGAAAGATTCCATGGACCTGTGTGATGGATGGAAACACAGGAAACAGCAGTTGGCAAAAGAAATTCCTTTAAGCAAAGATAAGCAACCCAATGAGACAAAATGAAGGCTTATTCAATGTCAGATGCTATACTCTAACTCATTTGAAGAATCACAACCCTCCTTTCTTCCTTCTTTCTCTCTCTCTCTCTCTCTCTCTCTCTCTCTCTCTCTCTCTCCCTTTCCCTCTCCCTCCCAACTCCTCTCTCTCTCTCTCTCTCTCTCTCTCTCTCTCTCTCTCTCTCTTTCTCTCTCTCTCTCTCTCTTTCTTTCCCTGGGAATTGAACCCAAGGCCTCCTGCATGCTAGGCAAACATTCTACCACTGAGACACACCCCCTTTATTGCAATGGGGGGAAAAAGACTGATATTGGGGTGTTCTACTCAACATTGGACACAAAAATCTTGAAAGCCTACAAGATGTCTACAAATGGAGGAAGATGCTTTTCATAGAATAATAAGGAATAATTTAAGGGAAATTAAGAAGTATTAAAAGACAAACACAATAGTAAAGTGAGAAGTTATATTGACTTGTGAAATGCATTACTGGGAGTAGAATGTGGAAATAGGTTTGAAATGTTTTGAAGAATGAGCTCCATCAACTATGGAGATTGGTTTGATGTAAGAGGAAGAGAGTTGAGGGAAATTTTTAAATGTTTGAGCTATGAAGTCTTGGAAAACAATAGCAGAGAGAAAAAATGCAGAAAGAAAGCAGGAGAGAAAGAAATCCTCTCATAATTCCAATAAGCACTCTTGGATAATCTTGAATTATTCATCCTGTTATTGATAAATCCACCATAACATAATGCAATTAAAGTCTGAGACATAAGAACCTTCTCTTTATTCTTCATACTATTGTGTGGTTGGTATGTTGGTATAATTTTGCAACAGAAAAAAATCTTTAAGAACCCTAGAAAATGAAATTTCCTTACATGTAATGCATTTCTATTGGGTAAAGCGTTACTTTAGATACATCTGTGCATATTAAGTTGTAGAGAATCATAAGAAATAAAACCACCAGTGAAAATCTACGTCATGTACAGCCACAAGAATGGGATCCTAAGTAGTGTAAGTTTTACTCCATGTATGCATAATATGTCAAAATACACTCTATGGTCATGTATATCTAAAAGGAACAAATTAAAAAGAAATAAATAAGTAAAAAGAAATAAAAAGAATAGCATATTGTAAATTCATCTCTTATCAACCAATTTCCTCCTCAAATTTATATTTCTTTGTAAACATTTTATATCACTATTTGGCTAGTGTTGTATTGCAAGTTTTAAAAATCTGAAAGCACAATGACTATCAACTTAAGAATAAAAGAAGAAATAAAAACTTTATTGTTCTATGTAGTTCATTTGCTTATAGAGCACAGTCTTTTATGCCATTTGTAAAATGAACTTCATGGTCCATTTAAATTTGGTAGGGATACATGGGCTGGGTTAATTGGAGGAAGAAATAACAATTTTCAAACAATGTATTGTTAAATATATGCATATTTTCACACCATTTCTTGACTTTATTTCATGGAAGCAGTTTAAACAAGGCTTAGGGAAAATGTATTTTTGGAGCTGCAACACTAACTTTCTGCTGTAGTTTATCACTGTAAAAATCATTTCTCTAATTGAGCAGTCTTGCTTGCATTACTTGTTAATTAGCTTTAATTATGCTTTCAGCCAATTACTCAAAATGTGACCTTTTCTAACAAAAGTCAGGCAAGAAGAATGTAGGTGAGGCACTGGAACTAAACTGTATGCAATAAAGAAATCAGCAATGGTGATTTTTTATGTTTTTGCTTATCTATTCAACACTAGGGTAACCCAATACTAATTTCATCTTCCCCTCTTTATTTTTATGAAATCCATTAACTTTTTCACCAAATTCCCAATAAACTAAAGTACAAAAATGTTTTTTAACCTTTACAGAGTAAGTAGCTTAAGTGGACTTTTGCATCTGGAATGAATTAAGTGGATAGCTGTCAAGTAGTCAAGACTTATTTATTATCAAATGCTTGAAAATATGTTATATCCTATAAACAGAAATTTGAGTTATAGCATCTGTATGGAAATATGATTCCCTTTTAATTATAATCTGCTAATGCAATTCTTGTTTGGAAAAAAAGATAATTTCCAAGCTATAGTACAAGCTATACCAGAGATTCAGTCCAGGAACACTTAACCGCTGAGCCACATCCCCAGCCCTCCTTGCAATCCTCCTGCCTCAACCTCCTGAGACCCTGAGTATTCTTAATAAAATTAACATACTGCCTTCTCTTAGAAGGCACATAACTTGAGCACGAGTGACCTGGCGATGGCATTGCCTTGTCCTGCACCTTCACAACATGTGAACCACCCACAGTTTGTGGTTCCTTGAGCAGGAAATTTGTCCTCAACAAGATTTGAAAACAGTGAAAATTTCTGTGAACTTATAAATTTTGGAAGATATTTAAGAACACATCATCTGTTAAATGGTAAATTAGGAAAGACTGAAATACATGTAGTAACTGCTGAAAATAACCTTTACTTTTACTAGTAATGAGTACAAATTAAAGTTCAAGTCACTGATAAGTGTGGTGGTGCACCTAGCCACTCAGCCAAGGAATGCAAGTTCGAAGCCTGCATGGGCAACTTAGTCCCTGTCTCAAATTTTTTTAAAATAAACATCTTTTGGGATGTAAAAGAATTAAAATAACCAATAATCTCTATAGTATATATTCTCTTTAAGGATTTTATATGACTCTTTGAACATATCTAGTAGAACATATTGCCAGTTTTGTACAACAGTTTTATACCAACAGTTATGTCCAAAAGTTTTAAAATTATTTTAAATCCTTCTTAAAGTTATTTTAGTGATTATGCAACTGCCCATGCTACATTTATGTTTATTTATCATACTTAATAACATACTAATTTAACTTAACTACAAGTGGGTGAGGTATTTGGGATCTGCTTGCGTCTTTAAAGTCTACAAGGTTGACCTCCCTGTGGTATTTGCTCATCAAATCCAGGTGCTTCTGTGCAAAAGACTTAAAGGAGAGATGCTCAAAGTTTTCATGACCATAGTTGAACATCTAATCTACTTCCAGTGCTATGGAGATCCCATAAATCAACATTAGTTTTAATTTTCAACATTTGTTTGATATCTCTATAGGTTTCTCATGTTGTTGGTAGAGGGAATCAAGAGCATTCTGAAAAACTTGGTTGGTTTTTTGTTGTTGCTGTTTCTGTTTGTTTGTGGTTTTGTTTTGTTTTAATACCAGAGATTCAATCCAGGAAAACTCAACCACTGAGCCACATCCCCAGCCCTTGTTGCAATCCTCCTGCCTCAACCTCCTGAGTCCCTGAGTATCCTTAATAAAATTGACATACTGCCTTCTCTTAGAAGGTCCAGAAGAATATGGAAAATTGTGGGAAATCTCTGCCTAAACCCCAACTTTCCCTTTAGGCTTTCAAGACTTTGCCTTTGACGTTCTTTCTTCCCTGCTGAATTCCAAAACCACTGAACTCAGAGACCATACTTTAATATTCTGGGATCATAAGTTCTAGTGTACTTATGATCTGTAGTAGGGTCCCAGTTATTAATGGTGATGAAGACAATGATAATGAAGAAAAGAAGGGAGGAATGGTGAACTGGAAAATGTGAACAACAGAAAAGAATTATTCTGTGTTCCACACTTAATTTCACAGCAGACCTCTGTCCTTTCCCCTGTACGGCATACTTATTGATGCCTACAACATGCAGAGCACTGAGCTCATAATCAATTCCTGTCTACTTCCTTGGCTGAGTGTAATATTTAAGAAAATTCAGTTATGGTGGGCCCATGATACTTATTTCAACTGGGCTCATTAATCAATTATATAATTTAACTATCTCATAGACAGTGGAATTGAGTTCAAAACGGAAGGTAATTCTTGTTTCCATGAACAGTGCATAATTTAGATATACCAGCTAAAGGCCAATGCCATAATAAAAAAAATGTAGAATTAGATACATTCAAGATAACCAGAAAAGGCTTTTAAACCAGAACATCAAAAACTCTGTTTTTCAAGTTTGTTTCTAAGTTTCTGCCCTAATTCATGTACACTGAAACCAGAAATTAAAGTTAAGTTTTCTTTTTTTTTAAATTTTTTTTTATTTTTTTATTGGTTGTTCAAAACATTACATAGTTCTTGACATATCATATTTCACACTTTGATTCAAGTGGGTTATGAACTCCCATTTTTACCCCGTATACAGATTGCAGAGTCACATCAGTTACACTTCCACTGATTTACATATTGACATACTCATGTCTGTTGTATTCTGCTGCCTTTCCTATCCTCTACTATCCCCCCTCCCCTCCCCCCCCTCTTCTCTCTCTACCCCCTCTACTGTAATTCATTTCTCCCCCTTGTATTATTTTTCCCTTTCCCCTCACTTCCTCTTGTATGTAATTTTGTATAACCCTAAGGGTCTCCTTCCATTTCCAAGCAATTTCCCTTCTCTCTCCCTGTCCCTCCCACCTCTCATCCCTGTTTAATGTTAGTCATCTTCTCATGCTCTTCTTCCCTACTCTGTTCTTAGTTACTCTCCTTATATCAAAGAAGACATTTGGCATTTGTTTTTTAGGGGTTGGCTAGCTTCACTTAGCATAATCTGCTCTAATGCCATCCATTTCCCTCCAAATTCTATAATTTTGTCATTTTTTAATGCAGAGTAATACTCCATTGTGTATAAATGCCACATTTTTTTATCCATTCGTCTATTGAAGGGCATCTAGGTTGCTTCCACAGTCTTGCTATTGTGAATTGTACTGCTATGAACATCGATGTAGCAGTGTCCCTGTAGCATGCTGTTTTTAGGTCTTTAGGGAATAGACCCAGAAGGGGAATAGCTGGATCAAATGGTGGTTCCATTCCCAGCTTTCCAAGAAATCTCCATACTGTTTTCCAAATTGGTTGCAAAAATTTGCAGTCCCACCAACACTGTACAAGTGTACCCTTTTCCCCACATCCTTGCCAGCACTTGTTGTTGTTTGACTTCATAATGGCTGCCAATATTACTGGAGTGAGATGATATCTTAGGGTGGTTTTGATTTACATTTCTCTGACTGCTAGCGATGGTGAGCATTTTTTCATGTACTTGTTGATTGATTGTATGTCCTCCTCTGAGAAGTGTCTGTTTAGGTCCTTGGCCCATTTGTTGATTGGGTTATTTGTTATCTTATTGTCTAATTTTTTGAGTTCTTTATATACTCTGGATATTAGGGCTCTATCTGAAGTGTGAGGAGTAAAGATTTGTTCCCATGATGTAGGCTCCCTATTTACCTCTCTTATTGTTTCTTTTGCTGAGAAAAAAACTTTTTAGTTTGAGCAAGTCCCATTTGTTGATTCTAGATATTAATTCTTGTGCTATGGGTGTCCTATTGAGGAATTTGGAGCCCGACCCCACAGTATATAGGTCGTAGCCAACTTTTTCTTCTATCAGACGCAGAGTCTCTGGTTTGATATCAAGCTCCTTGATCCATTTTGAGTTAACTTTTGTGCATGGCGAGAGAAAGGGATTCAGTTTCATTTTGTTGCATATGGATTTCCAGTTTTCCCAGCACCATTCGTTGAAGATGCTATCCTTCCTCCATTGCATGCTTTTAGCCCCTTTATCAAATATAAGAAAGTTGTAGTTTTGTGGGTTGGTTTCTGTGTCCTCTATTCTGTAGCATTGGTCCACCCGCCTGTTTTGGTACCAATACCATGCTGTTTTTGTTACTATTGCTCTGTAGTATAGTTTGAAGTCTGGTATTGCTATACCACCTGATTCACACTTCCTGCTTAGCATTGTTTTTGCTATTCTGGGTCTTTTATTTTTCCATATGAATTTCATGATTGCGTTCTCTATTTCTACAAGAAATGCCATTGGGATTTTGATTGGCATTGCATTAAACCTATAGAGAACTTTTGGTAATATCGCCATTTTGATGATGTTAGTTCTGCCTATCCATGAACAGGGTATATTTTTCCATCTTCTAAGATCTTCTTCAATTTCTCTCTTTAGAGTTCTGTAGTTTTCATTGTACAAGTCTTTTACCTTTTTTGTTAGGTTGATTCCCAAGTATTTTATTATTTTTGAGGATATTGTGAATGGAGTGGTTGTCCTCATTTCCATTTCAGAGGGTTTGTCACTGATATACAGGAATGCCTTTGATTTATGCGTGTTGATTTTATATCCTGCCACTTTGCTGAATTCATTTATTAGCTCTAATAGTTTCTTTGTAGACCCTTTTGGGTCTGCTAGGTATAGAATCATGTCATCTGCAAATAGTGATAATTTAAGTTCTTCTTTTCCTATTTTTATGCCTTTAATTTCTTTCGTCTGTCTAATTGCTCTGGCCAGTGTTTCGAGAACTAGGTTGAACAGAAGTGGTGAGAGAGGGCATCCCTGTCTTGTTCCAGATTTTAGAGGGAATGCCTTCAATTTTTCTCCATTCAGAATGATGCTAGCCTGGGGCTTAGCGTAGATTGCGTTTACAATGTTGAGGTATGTCCTGTTATCCCTATTTTTTCGAGAGTTTTGAACAAAAAGGGATGCTGTACTTTGTCGAATGCTTTTTCCGCATCGATCGAGATGATCATATGGTTCTTATTTTTAAGTCTATTGATGTGATGGATAACATTTATTGATTTCCGTATATTGAACCAGCCTTGCATCCCAGGGATGAACCCTACTTGATCATGGTGTATAATTTTTTTGATATGATTTTGTATTCGATTCGCCAGAATTTTATTGAGGATTTTTGCGTCTAGGTTCATTAGAGATATAGGTCTGTAGTTTTCTTTCTTTGAAGTGTCTTTGTCTGGTTTAGGCATCAGGGTGATGTTGGCCTCGTAGAATGAATTTGGAAGTTCTCCCTCTTTTTCTATTTCCTGAAATAGCTTGAAAAGTATTGGTGTTAGTTCCTCTTTAAAGGTATTGTAAAACTCTGCTGTATACCCATCCGGTCCTGGGCTTTTCTTAGTTGGTAATCTTTTGATGGTTTCTTCTATTTCCTCAATTGATATTGGTCTGTTTAGGTTGTCTATATCCTCCTGTCTCAATCTGGGCAGATCATATGACTTAAGAAATTTATCGATATCTTCACTATCTTCTATTTTATTGGAGTATAAGGATTCAAAATAATTTCTGATTATCTTCTGTATTTCTGAAGTGTCTGTTGTGATATTGCCTTTTTCATCCTGCATGCTAGTAATTTGAGTTCTCTCTCTTCTTCTCTTCGTTAGCATGGCTAAGGGTCTGTCGATCTTATTTATTTTTTCAAAGAACCAACTTTTAGTTTTATCAATTTTTTCAATTGTTTCTTTTGTTTCAATTTCATTAATTTCAGCTCTGATTTAAATTATTTCTTGCCTTCTACTTCTTTTGCTGTTATTTTGCTCTTCTTTTTCTAGGATTTTGAGATGAAGTATGAGATCATTTATTTGTTGGTTTTTTCTTTTTTTAAGGAATGAACTCCAAGCAATGAATTTTCCTCTTAGAACTGCTTTCAATGTGTCCCATAGATTCCGATATGTTGTGTCTGTGTTTTCCTTTAGCTCTAAGAAGTTTTTAATTTCCTCCTTAATGTCTTCTATAACCCATCGATCATTCAGTAACCTATTGTTCATTCTCCAAGTGATGCATGATTTTTCCTTCCTTCTTTTATCGTTGATTTTCAGTTTCATTCCATTATGGTCAGATAAGATGCATGGTATTATCTCTACTCCTTTATATTGTCTAAGAGTTGCCCTGTGACATAATATATGATCTATTTTTGAGAAGGATCCATGTGCTGCTGAGAAAAAAGTGTAAATGCTTGATGTTGGGTGGTATATTCTATATATGTCAATTAAGTCTAGGTTGTTAATTGTGTTATTGAGTTCTATAGTTTCCTTATTTAACTTTTGTTTGGAAGATCTGTCCAGTGGTGAGAGAGGTGTGTTGAAGTCTCCCATGATTATTGTATGGTGGTCTATTAGACTCTTGAACTTGAGAAGAGTTTGTTTGATGAACATAGCTGCACCATTGTTTGGGGCATATATATTTATGATTGTTATGTCTTGTTGGTGTATGGTTCCCTTGAGCAGTATGTAGTGTCCCTCTTTATCCCTTTTGATTAACTTTGGCTTGAAATCTATTTTATTTGATATGAGTATGGACACTCCTGCTTGTTTCCGTAGTCCATATGAGTGATATGATTTTTCCCAACCTTTCACCTTCAGTCTATGTATGTCTTTTCCTATCAAATGCGTCTCCTGTAGGTAGCATATTGTTGGGTCATGTTTTGTGATCCATTCTACTAGCCTGTGTCTCTTAATTGGTGAGTTTAAGCCATTAACATTTAGGGTTATTATTGAGATATGGGTTATCCTTCCAGCCATATTTTTTATTTATGTTACTGAATATGGTTTGTTTTCCTCTTTGATTATTTTCCCCCCTTTACTGTCCTACCTCCCACTGTTGGTTTTCATTGTTATTTTCCATTTCCTCTTCCTGTAATGTTTTGCTGAGGATTTTTTGGAGAGATGGTTTTCTAGCTGCAAATTCTTTTAACTTTTGTTTATCGTGGAAGGTTTTAATTTCATCTTCCATCTTGAAGCTTAATTTTGCCAGATACACAATTGTTGGTTGGAACCCATTTTCTTTCAGTGTTTGAAATATGTTATTCCAGGATCTTCTAGCTTTCAAAGTCTGTGTTGAGAGATCAGCTGTTATCCTGTTTGGTTTACCCCTAAATGTAATCTGCTTCCTTTCTCTTGTAGCTTTTAAAATTCTCTCCTTATTCTGTATGTTGGGCATCTTCATTATAATGTGTCTAGGTGTGGATCTCTTATGATTGTGCACATTTGGCGTCCTGTAGGCTTCTAGGATTTGGGATTCTGTCTCATTCTTCAAGTCTGGGAAGTTTTCTCGAATTATTTCATTGAATAGATTTCTCATTCCTTTGGTTTGGAGCTCTGTGCCTTCCTGTATCCCAATGACTCTTAAGTTTGGTCTTTTAATGTTATCCCATATTTCTTGGATATTCTGCTCATGGTTTCTTAACAGTCTTGCTGAGCTGTCTATGTTCTTTTCAAGTTGAAATACTTTGTCTTCATTGTCTGATGTTCTATCTTCTAAGTGTTCTACTCTGCTGGTAGTATTCTCAATTGAGTTTTTAAGTTGGTTTATTGCTTCCTGCCTTTCTAGGATTTCTGTTTGTTTGTTTTTTATAACCTCTATCTCCCTGTATAGTTGATCTTTTGCTTCCTGGATTTGTTTATGTATTTCATTGTTGAAGAGATCTTTCATTGTCTGATTTTGCTGTCTAATGTCTTCCTTGAGACTCCAGATCATCTGAAGCATGTATCTCCTGAATTCTTTATCTGACATTCCATCTGCTGCAGATATTACCTCTTCTAACATTGAGTTGACCTGCATTGCTTGTGATCCTTTCTTTCCTTGTCTCTTCATACTGTTCGCATTTTTTCTGCTTACTGAGACTGTTGTCTTGTTGAATTTTCCCCCTATATATTTGTATTACTCTTGTATAGTTGCAAAGTCTCCCGCACAGGTGTGGGCAGGGGCTCTGCTCCTCCTCTAATTGGGGCACTGTGCCTACCACATCGGCAGGCCGCTGGGCCTGTTCTGCTGGTTGGTAGCAGGTGCGCCTACCTTGGAGGCACGTGGGGCGGCTCTGCCACTCCCAGGTTGCTGGGCCTGACCTGCTGGTCGGTTGCAGGTCCGGCTACCTTGCAGGCGCGGGGGGAGGGCGCATACCTATTTGTATTTAGACAGTTACACAAAATGGAGGATATAATGCTTGGGATGAAAGTTGGGGGGAAGGGAAGGTAGGTGCTCTTGAAAAGAAAGAAGGAGAGGGAGATAGATAGCATAGAGGAGAATGGAAAGAGCAGTAAAACTTGGAAGGGGAGAGAGAGAGGGAAAAGGGAGAGAAAAAATTAAAATGAAATAGGAAATAAAATTAGGTCTTAGAGATCCATTTTCTTCTCTTCCCGTAGGCAAAGCTGTGCCCTCCAGGCTGAGTTTTGCCCTCAATGTGTCAACAGAAATCCCTGTAAGGCGGTTCCTGGGAGTCTCTCAATCCTGTTAGTCCAGAGCCATTTCACTTCTATGGCCCCTCCTCCCCTTCCTCCTGCCAACCAGCCAGGTCCTGCTCACCGGAGGCAGTTCCCCAAGGATTTGGTTACACTTTCAGCCCCACCGAGTGCTCTATTTCCCTAAATACTGAGCACTCTCGCTGTCATTCATCTAAGCCCCAGTGCTGTGGAGCTGTGGTCTGGGAGTCAATAGTTTAATTTTTCTGGACCCCTTTGGTGGGCACACCTTCGGAATCTGGCAGCTAAGACCATTGGTGTCGCTGCTGGTGGTAATAGGAGTTGGGGGTCGAGGATCCCCTCTACTTCCCTCAGCCCCTACAGTCACAACCACACTGCTGGCGGTAGGAGGAGTTGGGGGTCTGGAGTGTCCTCTGTTTCCCTCCGCCCCTACCGTCACACCCTCTCAGTTCGAGGTTGGGGGATTTGGGGGTGGGGAGTCTTCTCTGCTTCCCTCTGCCCCTACAGTCACGCCCTCGTCACTGGCAGTAGGGGGAGTTGGGGGTCGAGAGCCCTTTGGCCCTTACGGTCACGCCCACGGAGAGATTTTGGAGTTTCCCGGTTGTTTGTATCTGGTGTGGGTGGGAGTCACACACCTGCTAAAGTAGATTCCGCTGGGAAGGAATCTCTTTGGCCGAACTTTGGTGACTTCCCCTCTCTGCTATGGCAGGCCCCTGGCTCCTTGCCAGAGTGTCCGAAGGGAGGGGTGGAACTGGCTTGTCTCTGGTCTGACACAATCTCTGGTTTTAGTTCCCAGTTTGCTATTTCGTAAAGGGTTGGTTAGATTCCCTTCACGCTGTGTCGGGGGGGAGCCGTTTGCTGGGTGGGCGGGGCTGTTAGTAGAGCCAGGAGGGCACGGGCTGTCTGCTGGGCCAGGCGGGGACACTTCTCGCTGCTCCGGGCCGCCGGGGGCTGCCTGTAGAGCCGGGCAGCTGCGGCCGCGTGGCTAAGATCCTGGCGGGCGTGGTGGCCATTCACTGAGCGAGAGTGGGGCCTCCCGGGACAGCGAGATGGCGGGTGCCATCTGCGGGTTCGGGCGGGCCGCGCCTCTCGGGGCCACCGGCTGCTTTCTGAAGCGGCTGGTGGCCGCCGGGATTGTACCTCTGCACCCGCCGGGGGGCCGCCTGTAGAGCCGGGCAGCTGCGGCCGCGTGGCTACGAGCCTGGCAGGTGTGGTGGCCGTTCACAGAGAGAGAGCAGGGCCTCCCCGGGACGGCGGGATGGCGGGTACCGTCTTCGGGTTCGGGCGGGCCGTGCCGCTCTGGGCCGCTGGCCGCTTGCAGAAGCGGGACTGGACCTCCACGCCCGCATGGCCGGCCAAGATCCACTTGTCTGGGACAAACTGACACTTCTAATAAACCTACCAATTCCTGGCAGGTCCCCTTTTAAGGGAATTTTGCTAGAAGTTCCTGAGTAGGTAGACTGCCACTGTTCCAATGGGTCTTTCTGATCCCGTTAATGTGGAGACATTGGAATCGCTGCTTCCTCGCCGGCGGCCATGTTGGATCCCCGAGTACTTGCCTTGTAAGCATAAGGACCTTTTGTTGGACTGAAATTCTGATCTATAAATCCTCTTAGTTCTGCATTTGTGGAAGTCAAACCAACATTTTTTGCCGTCATGTCAAACTATTTAAGATTCTGTAAAGCCATTAAAAAAAATCAAAAAAAATAAACCTTTATCTTCAATTAGTTCTTTAAAAGAATATCCTTAATATCTCTGTGTCTCAATTTCTTTATCGCCGCTCGGATGCACAGGACCAGGCGGCCACGCGAGCCGGTCCGGCAGAGCCTGGGGCACGTCTTCTGGCGCCGCCGCTCCTCTAGCGCCCGCACTTGGCGGCAGTCGGGAATCCGTGGCCTGCCGGGTAGAGGCCCGGGAGATCGAGGCCCCGACCGAGCGCGCGCCCTCGAGCCTACCCAAAGAGAAAGGGTCAGGGCGCGCCCCGTGTGCCAGGCAGCGACGGCTGCACAGCCGAGGTGGCTGTCGACTCCGTTCGCCCTCACCCGGCCAAGTTAAGTTTTCAAATGAGACTTATTCAAGAAAAATATTGAGGATCTCCAATCAGCATATGTATTCTATAAACAAAAACAACTCTGTCTACACATGCATGTTTTTAAGCCTAAATGAAAAAAAAAACATAGTTAATGTTAGAGATGTATCTTTTATAAGTACATATTTTAACTACATTTTGAAAAAATAGATCAACCCAAATAAATTAGTTTTATATGGGCATCAGGATTTTAATTTATGTCTCAGTTGTAAAATGTGCTAGTGGAAGAATTTTGGGTTATGTACTCCTCTTCTCTAAACTGAATTCCCCCCCATCAATAAAATATCATAATTGGAATAGATTAACCATGTGGTCGGTTCCAGCTCTTAGGGGGAATCTATGATTACAAAGAAGTAGGATCCAACATAATATGAGAGGGAGAACAAAGTAAAACCAGTTCAACCAAGTTTGGTTAAATTAAATGTTAACTTTGTTGGGGAAATAATGAATTCTTAGGATTAAGTATGAAATGACCCTGTCCACAGTCCATTCTTCTCTTTATTGTTTCATAATTGAATAGCATCCAGCCAGTGGGACAGTTCTCTGGGTGATCTTAAGCTAACCCCGGTCCCCTTTCACTGTCATGCTTATAATTCTCACAGATAACTGTAAAACCTGCTGGGGATACACCATCCTGGGATAGGCAGGAACTATATAAAACATTCCTGTCCCTCCTAGGGAATAGAACCTATTTTTTATACATGCATATTAATTTTTGTATATGTGCATATTAACCATACAGAATAATGGTTGTACTATGGCACATTCACACAAACATAAAATACCTTGATCTTTTGCACCCTCACATTACTTTCTTTGGCCTTCCCTCTTTCTTCCCAAGAGCCCCTTTTTCTTCTCCAACAGTCTCACTTCTATTTTCATAATGTCTCTGTTCTCCACTAGATTCCACATAGGAGAGCAAATATGTGATTCTTGTCTTTCTGAACCTGACTTATTTCACTTAGCGTCATGATCATCAGTTTTGTCCATTTTTCTCCAAACAACATGATTTCATTTGACGTGATGACTGAATGATCCTCCACAGTGTGTATATACCACCTCTTGTTCATCCATTCATTGATGAGCAACTTAGCAGATTCCATAATTTATCTTTTGGGAATTATGTTCCCATGAACATGGTATTGTGGTTTGGATCTGAAATGTCCCCCAAAACTTCATGTGCTAACCAGTGCAGCAATGTTCAGAGGCAAATTGTTTGGATTATAAAGGTGCTGATCCTCCTTAGAGAATTAATCTATTTGATGGATTCAAAATTTAAATAGATTTACAGGGTGGTGCTGAAAACTGTAGTTAAAAAAAAAACGTGGCTATAGTGAAAAGGAGTAGGTCATTAGGGTAATGACCTTGGACACTCTATCTGGGCCTGTCCCTTTCTTGTCCTCTTTTTTGCTTGTGAGATGCCTGAGTCGAACCTATTTCCCCTGCCACACACTTCCTCCATGTTGTTATGCCCAGGGCAATGGAGTCATCCAGCCATGGACTGAGACCTCGGAAACTGTGAACCAAAATAAACTGCTGTTCTTATCAGCCATCTCGATCAGAGAGGTGATCAAAATGGTATGCATGTATCTTCAATGGGGGATGACTGTAGTAGAGGAGTGCATAGATGTACCATACAGTATTTCTACTTTTTGAGGAACCTCCATACTGATGTCCACAGTGGATATACAAATTCACATCCCCACCCACAGTGTGTATAAGCGCTCCTTTTCCCCTGCATCTTTGATAGTATTCATTGCTTTTTGTGTTCTTGATAATTTCCATTCTGATGGCAGTGAAAAGGCATCTGAATGTAGTTTTAAACTGAATTTATAAATGATATTGGAGAATTTTCCCCATAATTGTTGGCCCTTGGAACTTCCTTGGTAAAAGTTGCGTTGAGTGCATTTATTTATTTATAGATGGGTTGTTTGTGTTTGTGTGTGTGTGTGTGTGTGTGTGTGTGTGTCAGTGTGTTAGATCTCTTGACTTTTTATAAATATTCTGGATATCAGTCCTCTATCAGAAAGTAACTGGCAAAGAGTTTCTTCCTTTCTGTGCTCTCTCTTCACTCTTTTGTTTCCTTTGCTGTGCAGAAGCTTTTTATTTTGACGCCATTCCAATAGTCCACTCTTGCTTTTGTTTCCTGAGCTACTAGAGTCCTTTTCTGGAAGTCATCAACTATGTCTACATAATGAAGTGTTTCCACTACTTTTTTTTTTTCTAGAAGTTTCAAAGTTCCAGGTCTTACAATTAGGACTGTGATCCATTTTGAGTTGATTTTTGTACAGGGTAACTGATAGGAATCTAGTTTCAATCTTCTACATAGGGATATCTACTTCTCCGGCACCATTTGTTAAAGAGGATGTCTGGTCTCCAGTTTATGTTTAGAGCTTCTTCATCAAGAGTCAGATGGCTGTAGCTGCATGGATTTGTCTTGGGTCCCCCACTCCATTTTATCCATCTATGTCTGCTTTGTACCAGTACCATGTTGTTTTTGTCACCCTGGCTCTGGAGTGTATTTTGACATCAGGCACTGGGATGCCTCCAGAATACCTCTTTATGTTCAGTATTCTTTTTCATATTCAGTCTTTTATTTTATTCCAATGGATTTTAGATTTTTTTTAATAGTTTTGTGAAGAATGGCATTAGTATTTCATGGCAGTTGCATTGAATTTCTCTAGATTGCTTTCCGTAATGCAGCCATTTTTACAATATTCATTCTGCTAATCCACAAAGGTGGTAGGTCTTTCCACCTTGCAGTCACCTCAATTTCTTTCTTTGGTGTTTCATAATTTTCAATATAGAAGTCTTTCATTTCCTTAAGCTTATTCCTAGGTGTTTTGTTTTGTAACTATTGTTTTCTAAGTAACAGGTTTGGGTTTGGTACATAGAAAAACTACTAACTTCTGTGCGTCAATTTTGTGTCCTTTTACTTTGCAAAATTTGTTTATCAAATCTAAAAGTCTTTTTGGTAGAATCTCTAGGGTATGCCTACAATAGGATCATATCACCTGCAAATAGGTTAATTTAACTTCTGCTGTCTTTATTTATATCCTTTTTATTCCTTTCTCTGTCCTCATTGCTCTGGTTAATTTCAAGCACATATTGAATGGTGAGAGTGAACATGTTTGTCTCATTCCCGATTTTAAAGAAAATGCTTTTAGTTTTTTCCAATTCATTATGAAGCTGGTTATGCATTTTTTTTGTAGATAGCTTTACTATGTAGCTTAGCATACCTGTTTATCACAGTTTCTACCATCACTAAATGCCTTTTTTCTATTATAAGAATTACTGTGCATTTTTATGGTGAGATTAACTTATACCTATTTCTATATTTTAAGCCTTGACCAATAAAGCAACATAGACATTTTAAGATACTGTTCTGTGTGTTGCTACCACCTAAAAATACTTCGTAAGCTGCTTGTGGTCAGACTTAATTCTTTGAATTTCCGTTACCCAGCATGCATCCCAGGAGTGAGGACAGTCTGCATACTGAGAGCATGCAAAGAGTGGTTGGAAATGTGAACAGAACATGGGTCAGAATAATCCAATCAGTGCTTGTGTTTATTTACCAAATGGTTTTATGCCTAACCTTTCATATGAAGTGTTCACTGCACACAGCTACCTAATAAAGGCTACTGTCAAAAGAGTGTGCTATAAAATTCACAGACAATCAAAAAGCAAGGTGAATGTTTTGTAGTTCACCATGATTTGATTCTCTCTCTCTTTTATTTTATTTAGTTCAAGTCTGTTGTAAGCTACTTTGGAAAAATTTTAATGTTATAATGGAATGTTAGCCATTTTTTCTATAGCATACTTTATGCTTTCATTAGATAAAATCCACTGAAATGCAATTTGGGTACACACAGATACATCAGATATCTATTTCTCTATGTTTTTTGTTTTCTTAATGATCTACAAAACAAGTTTGAAAATTTGACCATAGTTCAGATTTTTATATTTTCTAAAAAATTCAGGTTAGTGTAACAGAAACTATATAGAGAATGTAATCCATTGGTATAAATGTAATTAAAACATTCATTATTTTGTTTTCAGTATTATTGATATGAAAACTGATGCTATATGAACATGCTATTGTTCATCTGATATTTGTTCCATACTTGTAAGAAATTTATATTAGTATATGGGGAATGGAATTATGTTCACTTTTATACTAGTTAATAATGTCCTTTGAAGAAGTAAAATTTAATAAGTGACATTTTGTCCTGCTCACAATGAATTTGGACCATCACTTAAAATTGTTATCAACCATAAATGAATGCAGAATTATACTGAATAATTTCCAACTTTAGAAATACTATACATTTACTTTCCATTCCAGTAATGGTATATTAGAAAAAAAACAGGTATTTATATTCACTACCAATGGAAATGTACACTATCATCACATTTTTATAATAAAATTTACAAATAAAAATTGAGAGGCTTTCAAAATTTTGCTCTATAAACTAGCTATTCTATTTTTTGAAAACTATTCAAGGAAATAAAGACAGAAGTGGACAAGAATTCATGAGAAAAGATGTTTATGGTAAATATCATTTGAATACCAAAGTTCAAAGCAACCCAGATATTCCAAAATGATAGACCAGTTAAATAAATTCTACACGTGAGTGAAGTAATTAAAATTATATTTTATGAAGGACTACAATTATTCTATGAATGCTTATAATATTAAATGAGAATTTTTTTTTATAATCAAACATTCTTATAAAAATAAATGTAGAGATTACCATTAAACAGGGACGAGAGGTGGGAGGGAAAGGGAGAGAGAAGGGAAATTGCATGGAAATGGAAGGAGACCCTCATTGTTATAAAAAATTACATACAAGAGGATGTGAGGGGAAAGGGAAAAAAATAAGAGAGAGAAATGAGTTACAATAGATGGGGTAGAGAGAGGGAAAGGGAGGGGAGGGGATGGGAGGGGGGATAGGAAGGGGATAGGAAAGGCAGCAGAATACAACAGACACTAGTATGGTAATATGTAAAAACGTGGATGTGTAACCGATGTGATTCTGCAATCTGTATACGGGGTAAAAATGGGAGTTCATAACCCACTTGAATCAAATGTGTGAAATATGATATGTCAAGAGCTTTGTAATGTTTTGAACAACTAACAATAAAAAATAAATAAATAAATAAATAAATATTTGTACAATAAAAACTAGAATAAAATAAATGTACTTTTATTATACAATTTAATAATAACTAAGTTAAAATATAATAAAGACTTTTATTCCACTTTTATGATTTCTGTATTCCCCGTCTTTGTACTGAAGATTATTATGATTTTTTTAAGTATCTTTTTTAATATATGACTCTGATCTCTCCTTTGATCTTAAATTTTACTATCCCTACAAGACTCGGCACCGTTCCTTGTTGGGAAACGATCTCAAAAGTGCTACAAAAGATTATGCATACATCCTAAAAGATGGTAGCCATATTTATGCCATTGTTTTCTGAGGGCTTTGAGTTCTCTCCCTGTGTTTTCCTGGTGCAGTCTGTCTTCTCCCCTATCCTCCCCTGGCTACATCCTCTCCTCTTCCTTTCACCTTTGTTCTAAGTGGCTGGTAGCCTCCAGGTTTTCTCCACACTTTGGGTTTGCACAAGGCTCTGTGCCCTACTGCTCATGTTCAAATAAAAAAGAAGAAACATCTGGGTCTTGGAAAAAAGCAAACATTGTAAGAACAAAGGCATGAAAGATGGATTGGATTTTAGTACAGGCTATTGTTCCATCGTGGGATTTTCTCTTGTCATATAAACACACATGGCAAACAACACAGGCTGAGCTTCTTTTTGGTGTCTCTCCTAGTCCCTCTCAGAGGTACCTGTGTCGTGTCAAAATGGAAAAAAGAAAGCTTAAGTGACCACCTGAAAGTGTTCCTCTCTAAACATGTTATAAAAAATGAAACGGAGAGCAGAGTGCTATTTATTAAGACTACTGTGTGTGCGGGTTCCTTTCCAACAGAGCTGGTTGGGAGATGGAAATGTTCTGGTTCTGTGGTCCAATCCCGAGCCACCAGCCACATGCATCTATTGAGCCCTTGGAATGGCTAGTGTGACTCAGACCTGAATTTTTAATTTTGTTGCTTTAAGTAACTTAAATCTAACTACCCACATGTGCTTATGGGATACCATATTGGACACTGCAGTTGTATTCATATTTAGCCTGAATATGGGATAAACATATATAAACTTCACTATCACTATGAAGCTATAATTCCTTATTACCACCTATTAAAAAGAATTTACATTTTCAGAAAAGTCAAGGGATCACCACTATTATTATTGTCAGATTTGGTCCCAGTTAAAAAATGCAACACTTGATTTGTAAAATATAAGAAAACAAGATGAAGTCATATTGCATGATTTTTTACAAAATTGTGTAATACAAAGTTGTTCTGTATAATCCAAGTAAAAAGGCAAAAAATTAAAATTCTGTAACTAGACAATACACAAGAAAATAAAAAGGAAAAAGAAGAAGTGTATCTTCATTATACATTCATATATTAATATGTCAATGTTAACTCTAAGGAATTAAATGAGTTTGAATTTAACTTTTTAATGTTATAAACCATATCTAATAAATAGCTTTCATCTATGTAAGAAGAGTTCATTGCATATAATAAGGTTTTACATTCTCATTTTACAAAAGATGTACATCATTATGCAATATAAATATTTTAATATATAGAAAAGTTGAAATAGAAAATTCCAATTAACCAAAGATATCTACTATTATCATCATGAGTGTTTCCTTTATTACTTTAACTAACTTTATGATATTTACCTATGTAATTGTGTAATCTTAGTAAAACTCTTCATAAACCTTTTAATGCCTGTGTAGTATTTCACTGAGTAGATGTACAACATTCATTTAACCATTGTATTTTAGGATATGTAAATTATAGTCAATATTTTATATTAAAATAAAGAGAGGAAAACGACCAATTTTTAAAGTCTGGATTGGTATCATCAACAATTAATACCACTCTTGCCCATGGAGATAATTTACTGCCATCACATTCTGGAAGAAGTCTCTCTAGAATACACTGTAATGATAGTTTCTGGACAGAAGAGGAAAACAGTGTATTTTGTTTGGATAATTACAATTTAGGCTTGCCATGTTGCCAACATAATGTAACAAATTTGCCATTCAGTTTTCCATGTAAATTTTCATGATAATAATAATATCAAAATGAAAACTCAACATATTTTCTTGCTCACAACCAGTAACAGTTTCTTTCAAACCTATTTAAAACAAACAAGTAAACAGCATGCACATTGGCAGGTTGTGTTCTGGTACCCATTCAATGATAAATGTTTCTTTTCCATAAGAAAAGCAGAGAAAGGAATTTGCCCTGCTTTTTAAAATCATTGTTGTTGTTGTTGTTGTTGTTATTATTATTATTATTATTATTATTATTATTATTATTTTGGTCTCACATCATGTGAAGAAAGGAGAAATCTATCCATATGGACCTATGTGTTCACTACAGTTAATTCCCAAATCTTCACTTTTAGGTTTGAAGACTGTTCTTCATATCAAATAATATATGATTTAGAAATATTGAGGCAATTTTTAATTTAGAAAGTCAGCAGACTTAATTTCTCAGACTTAAGGTTTTCAACTCATGAAAATTAAGATAAACAAGTCCATTATTGGGTCTGTCCCCAAAGGATTTAGTCAGCTTCCTGCTATGGTAAGGTATATAGATGACAACAAAATAACAGTTTGAATATAAAATGTCTTAAAAATGAGGCAGAAAAATATTTAGAAAGGAAAAACTATATGCCACATAAATCAGACAGAAAGGGATCAAGATGAAAAAACCAGAAGCCTCTTTATTTACATTCCACAATTTCATTATGTGTGTATAAGCTATTGAGCAATTCTAATATTAAATCTGTACCCATAAAGCTACATATTCTTTATTCATACCTTTCTTCCAGTTAATAATATACAGACTTCTATGTATTTTTGCTCAACTACAATTTTTTGATAGTTTAGAAGGTGTTGAAATTCAATTTAATGGCTGAAACAAAAGATTAAATGGTGTGCTTTCTGTTTTGTGAATCGCAGACGCTGCTTTACTGATACAACACCCAAGATTCTAAGCTGACATCAAAGCAAAAAAAAAAAAAAAAAAATCATCTGAAATGACAGCAGCAGCTGCAGCATCCGCCTCTAAATTAGGCTGTGTTTCAAAGTCTGGACTCAACTGCTAAGCAGTATAAAGACCCAGGAGGAAGGGCTGCCCAGAAAAGAGGGAGCCTTCCAACCTAACACATCAAAGTCACACATGCTAGGAAGAGCAATAGACGCATGTGGCCCGCATTCACGTGCCTCCTAATTGCGCTGGGCTCATGGAACCAAGACAAACCTTCGGCTGATTCCTGGTTTAAGAGAGGATTTGAGATTTTTTTTTTCCTATGCAGAAAGCTGACACAAATTGGTTGCAGATTAGAGTCTGATTTTGCAATGAAGCATTCCATAATTTCAAAAGATGGCCATTTTGGTGTCATATGGCATCTTCAAAACACTGACTTCTTAATGTAGCAACATAGAAACTAACCATTAGGTATAAATAACAGTTTAAAAATAAGCTTCATAAATGAAGAAAGCCTTAATTTGTACATTCAAAGATAGATGCTTTGAGGAAAGGCTTTCTCATTTGCTTTGCATATAAATTACCAATTTTGAGGGCATTTGTCTTCTAAAGCATAAGCTATTTAACAAGAACTTAAGAATACTAATATCTATTAAAAGAGGAGAGAAATAGTTATATGCCTTAGGAGTAATTTTTACTAGAAATGCCTAATGTTAGAAGGTTTGTATTAACAAATCATTACTATATATGCAGACGATGTAATATATTTAGTAGCACAATTTGCAATTAAATGCACACATAGAAACACACAATAAGAAAAGCTTAATATATAGAACTCTAAGTTCTTTTATCCTGCAATTCATACCCTTTATGCTCTACTGTATTTAGCAGTACAATGAGCTATTATTCTACCAAATACTCTTCGGTATGTGTGAATTGCCAAAGTTAACTTACACAATTACCTGAGGAGGCTTTAATTATAATTAGTGGAAGGCTGATAATTAATCCTATTAAGTGAAATATGCATGAGTCTTCACTGAACATATGCACTGAGAGAAAAAAACTCAGAAATATTCAGGGTGGTTAGAAATTGTAAGAGTATAAAGAAAGAAAATGCCTCTGCTGAAATTCCAAAAATTCTGGTCATAATTTTTTTTCTTTTTTTATTGATTGTTCAAAACATTACACAGCTCATGATATATCATGTTTCATACATTAGACTCAATTGGGTTTTTAACTCCCATTTTTACCCCAAATACAGATTGCAGAATCACAACTGTTACATACTCACATTATTACATAATGGCATATTAGTGACTGTTGTATTCTGCTACCTTTCCTATCCCCTACTATCCCCCCTCCCCTCCCCTCCCCTCCCATCTTCCCTCTCTACCTCCTCTGCTGTTGTTCAATTCTCTCCCCTTTTTCCCCCCTCCCCCTTGCCCCTCATAACCTCTTATAATTTTGTGTATCATTGAAGGTCTCCTACCATTTCCATATGCTTTCCCTTCTCTCTCCCTATCTCTCCCCCCATTCGTCTTTGTTTACTGTTAGTCTTTTCCTCATGCTCTTCCTTCCTGTTCTGTTCTTAGTTGCTCTCTTTATATCAAAGAAGACATTTGGCATTTGTTTTTTAGGGCTTGGCTAGTTTCACTTAGCATAATCTGCTCTAATGCCATCCATTTCCCTGCAAATTCTGATTTTGTCATTTCTTAGTGCTGCATAATACTCCATTGTGTATAGATGCCACATTTTTTTTATCCATTCATCTATTGAAGGGCATCTGGGTTGGTTCCACAGTCTAGCTATTGTGAATTGTGTCGCTATAATCACTGATGTGGCTGTATCCCTGTAGTGTGCTCTTTTAAGGTCCTCAGGGAATAGTCCGAGAAGGGCGATAGCTGGGTCAAATGGTGGATCCATTCCCAGCTTTCCCAGGAATCTCCATACTGCTTTCCAAATTGGCCTCACCATTTTGCAGTCCCACCAGCAGTGTACAAGTGTACCCTTTTCCCCACATCCCCGCCAACACTTATTGTTGTTTGACTTCATAATGGCTGCCAATCTTACTGGAGTGAGATGGTATCTTAGGGTGGTTTTGATTTGCATTTCTCTGATTGCTAGAGATGGTGAGCATTTTTTCATGTACTTGTTGATTGATTGTATGTCCTCCTCTGAGAAGTGTCTGTTCAGGTCCTTGGCCCATTTGTTGATTGGGTTATTTGCTATCTTATTGTTTAATTTTTTGAGTTCTTTTTATATTCTGGATATTAGGGCTCTATCTGAAGTGTGAGGGGTAAAAATTTGTTCCCAGGATGTAGGCTCTCTATTTACCTCTTTTATTGTTTCCCTTGCTGAGAAAAAACTTTTTAGTTTAAGTAAGTCCCATTTGTTTATTCTTGTTATTAACTCTTGGGCTATGGGCGTCCTATTAAGGAATTTGGAGCCCGACCCCACAGTATGTAGATCGGAGCCAACTTTTTCTTCTATCAGACGCAGCATCTCTGATTTGATATCTAGCTCCCTGATCCATTTTGAGTTAACTTTTGTGGATGGCGAGAAAAAGGGATTCAATTTCATTTTGTTGCATATGGATTTCCAATTTTCCCAGCACCATTTATTGAAGATGCTATCTCCTTCCTCCATTACATGTTTTTAGCCCCTTTATCAAATATAAGATAGTTGTAAATTTGTGGATTAGTCTCTGTATCTTCTATTCTGTACCATTGGTCCACGTGCCTGTTTTGGTACCAGTACCATGCTGTTTTTGTTACTATTGCTTTGTAGTACAGTTTGAACTCTGGTATCGCTATACCTCCAGATTCACATTTCCTTCTTAGAATTGCTTTTGCTATTCTGGGTCTTTTGTTTTTCCATATGAATTTCATGATTGCTTTATCTATTTCTACAAGAAATGCCATTGGGATTTTGATTGGCATCGCATTAAACCTATAGAGAACTTTGGGTAATATCGCCATTTTGATGATGTTAGTTCTGCCTATCCATGAACAGGGTATATTTTTCCATCTTCTGAGATCTTCTTCTATCTCTCTCTTTAGGGTTCTGTAGTTTTCATTGTATAAATCTTTCACCTCTTTTGTTAGGTTGATTCCCAAGTATCTTATTTTCTTTGAGGATATTGTGAATGGAGTGGTTTTCCTTATTACCGTTTCAGAGGTTTTGTTGCTGATATACAGGAATGCCTTTGATTTATGCATGTTGATTTTATAACCTGCCACTTTGCTGAATTCATTTATTAACTCTAGCAGCTTCTTTGTAGACCCTTTTGGGTCTGTTAAATATATTATCATGTCATCCGCAAATAGCGATAATTTAATTTCTTCTTTTCCTATTTTTATGCCTTTAATTTCTTTTGTCTGTCTAATTGCTCTGGCTAGTACTTCGAGAACTAAATTGAATAGGAGTGGTGATAGAGGGCATCCCTGTCTTGTTCCAGATTTTAGAGGGAATGCCTTCAGTTTTTCTCTGTTTAGGATGATGCTAGCCTGAGGTTTAGCATATATAGCTTTTACAATGTTGAGGTAAGTTCCTGTTATCCCTAGTTTTTCTAGTGTTTTGAACATAAAGGGATGCTGTACTTTGTCAAATGCTTTTTCTGCATCCATCGAGATGATCATGTGGTTCTTGTCTTTAAGTCTATTGATGTGGTGAATAGCATTTATTGATTTCCGTATATTGAACCAGCCTTGCATCCCAGGGATGAATCCTACTTGATCATGGTGCACAAGTTTTTTGATATGTTTTTGTATTCGATTCGCCAGAATTTTATTGAGAATTTTTGCATCCAAGTTCATTAGAGATATTGGTCTGTAGTTTTCTTTCTTTGAAGTGTCTTTGTCTGGTTTTGGGATCAGAGTGATGTTGACCTCATAGAATGAATTTGGAAGAGCTCCTTCTTTTTCTATTTCTTGAAATAGCTTGAAAAGTATTGGTATTAATTCTTCTTTGAAGGTTTTGTAGAACTCCGCTGTATACCCATCCGGTCCAGGGCTTTTCTTGGTTGGTAGTCTTTTGATGGCTTCTTCTATTTCTTCCTTTGTTATTGGTCTGTTTAAATTGTGTGTGTCTTCCTGTCTCAATCTGGGCAGATCATATGCCTTAAGAAATTTATCGATATCTTCACTATCTTCTATTTTATTGGAATATAGGGTTTCAAAATACTTTCTAATTATCTTCTGTATTTCTGTAGTGTCTGTTGTGATATTGCCTTTTTCATCCCGTATGTTGGTAATTTGAGTTCTCTCTCTTCTTCTCTTCGTTAGCATGGCTAAGGGCCTGTCTATCTTATTTATTTTTTCAAAGAACCAACTTTTAGTTTTATCAATTTTTTCAATGTTTTTTTTTTTGTTTCAATTTTGTTGATTTCTGCTCTAATTTTAATTATTTCTTGTCTTCTACTACATTTGCTGTTGTTTTGCTCTTCCTTTTCTAGGTTTTTGAGGTGCAGTGTGAGTGCATTTATTTGTTGGTTATTTCTTTTTTTTGAGGAAAGAACTCCAAGAAATGAATTTTCCTCTTAAAACTGCTTTCATTGTGTCCCATAGATTCCGGTATGTTGTGTCTGTGTTATCATTTGTCTCTAAGAATTTTTTCATCTCCTCCTTTATGTCTTCTGTAACCCATTGATCATTCAGTAACATATTGTTCATTTTCCATGTGATGTAGGATTTTTCCTTCCTTCTTTTATCATTGATTTCCAGTTTCATTCCATTGTGATCAGATATGGTGCATGGTATTATCTCCATGCCTTTATACTTACTAAGAGTTGCCTTGTGGCATAATATATGGTCTATCTTTGAGTAGGATCCATGTGCTGCTGAGAAGAATGTGTATCCACTTGATGATGGTTGATATATTCTATATATGTCGCTTAAGTCTAGGTTATTGATTGTGCTGTTGTGTTCTATAGTTTCTTTTTTTTTTTTTAAAGAGAGAGTGAGAGAGGAGAGAGTTAGGAGAGAGAGAGAGAGAATTTTTAATATTTATTTTGTAGTTCTCGGCGGACACAACATCTTTGTTGGTATGTGGTGCTGAGGATCGAACCCGGGCCGCACGCATGCCAGGCGAGCGCGCTACCGCTTGAGCCACATCCCCAGCCCTCTATAGTTTCTTTATTCAGTTTTTGTCTAGAGGTTCTGTCTAATGGTGAGAGTGGTGTGTTGAAGTCACCCATAATTATTGTGTTGTGGTCTATTTGACTCTTGAACTTGAGGAGAGTTTGTTTTATGAATGTTGCAGCTCCATTGTTTGGTGCATACAAATTGATAATTGTTATGTCTTGTTGGTGGATGGTTCCTTTTAACAGTATATAGTGTCCTTCTTTATCCTTCTTGATTAACTTAGGTTTAAAGTTGATTTTATTCGATATGAGTATGGCCACTCCTGCTTGCTTCCGAGGGCCATGTGAGTGGTATGATTTTTCCCAACCTTTTACCTTCAGCCTGTGTATGTCTTTTCCTATCATATGAGTCTCTTGAAGGCAGCATATCGTTGGATTTATTTTTTTGATCCAGGTTACTAGCCTATGTCTCTTGATTGGTGAGTTTAGGCCATTAACATTTAAGGTTACAATTGAGATATGATTTGTATTTCCAGTCATGCTTATTTATTTATTTATTTTAGTTTGGCTGGTTTTACTTTTTGGTTATTTTCCTCCCCCTTTACTGAGATACCTCCTGCTGTTAGTTTGGGGCACTATTTTTCAATTCCTCTTCTTGTAGCATTTTGCTCAAAATGCTTTGCAGTGCTGGTTTTCTTGCTGCGAATTCTTTTAGCTTTTGTTTATCGTGAAAGATTTTAATTTCATTGTCAAATCTGAAGCTTAATTTTGCTGGATACAGTATTCTTGTTGGAATCCATTATTTTTCAGTGTTTGAAATACATTGTTCCAGGATCTTCTCGCTTTCAAAGTCTGTGATGAGAAATCAGTCATTAACCTAATTGGTTTACCCCTGAATGTATTCTGCCTCCTTTCTCTTGTAGCTTTTAATATTCTCTCCTTGTTCTGTACGTTGGCTATCTTCATAATTATATGTCTTGGAGTTGGTCTATTATGGTTTTGAATCTTTGGGGTCCTGTAGGCTTCCAGGATTTGGCAATCCATTTCATCTTTCATCTCTGGGAAGTTTTCTAGAATTATTTCATTTAATATGCTGTCCATTCCTTTGGTTTGAGTCTCTGTGCCTTCTTCTATCCCGATGACCCTGAAATTTGTTTTTTTTTTTATGACATCCCATATCTCTTGAATTGATTGCTCATGGGATTTAAGCATCTTTTCTGTGTTGACTATATTCTTTTCAAGTTGATAAACCTTGTCTTCATTATCTGATGTTCTGACTTCTACTTGATCAAGTCTGTTTGTAATATTCTCATTTGAGTTTTTAATTTGGTTTATATTTTCCTGCAATTCTAGGATTATTGTTTGATTTTTTTAAGATCTCTATCTCCTGGTAGAGCTCGTTCTTTGCCATTTGAATTTGTTTGTTTAATTCATTTTCAAAATATACTTTTATTGCTTGGACTTGCTGTCTCATGTCTTCCCTAATATTCCTTTTCATTCGAGTTAGGTATGCCTTGAGTTCTTTCCCTATCCCTGCTTCTGATGTTTCTATGTCCTCCTGTAGAATTAAGTTGTCCTGCATTGTTTGTACTCCTTTTTTCCCTTGTTTTCTCATGTTGTCCACGTTACTTTCTAGCTCTATTTGATTGCCGTGTTTCTGCTCTCTTCTATAGATTTGTTTTGGTTCTGTATTACTCTGTTGTTTCTTCTTTGTGTTGTTAAACTGTGCCTGCTAACGTGGATTCTGCTGGGAAGGAATTCCAATGGCCGAGCTCCAGTGACGTCACTACTCTGCTATGACGGGCCCCAGGCTCCTTGCTGGGGTGTCCTAATGGGGCTGTGTGACTGGACTGTCTCTGTTTGGTTCCAGCTCCCCGTTGAGGCAGGCGGGCAGTCTCCAGCCGCCCAGTATCTCAGGCAGCAGGCGGGTGATCGGTCGCGGCGGGGGAGTGGACTCCAGCCGCCCAGTCGCGCAGGCAGCGGGCCGGCTGTTGCCGGTGGGCGGGCGATCTCTAGGCACCCAGTCCAGCGGTCGGTAGTCGGCGGGCGGGCGTTCTCCTACCGCCCAGTTACGTGGGCAGTGGGTGAACTGTCGCCGGCGGGCCTGCAGTTTCCAGCCGCCCAGTCGCGAGGGCCTGTCCTCTAGTCCCCTAGTTTCTCCTGCTAGTCTTGGTTTCTCCTGCTAGATCAGATTTCCCCTGAGTGATGGCTCTCGGCAGTTCAAACTGTACTCTGGACCTGCCGTTTGTTGGGTGTGGAGGGTGTCTATTGGGGACCCCAGCACTCTATTGTTTTGTTTCCATTGTAGGGGATAGAACTGTACCGCTTTCTTCCCCCTCTGAAATTCCGCACTCAGCCCGGGGGTCAGTGCGGGCTCATCCGGCAGGATTCCACAGAATTGCAGCCACTTTTCTCCCTGCTTGCTAATTAATCACTTCTCTGCGGCGCCCCGCCTTCTGTAGCCGCGGGGAAGGCCGGGCGAATCAGTCAGCCCGGATCCCCGGGGTCGCACAATTGGCTATTGGGATCCCTGGCACTCTATCGTTTTGATTTTTTCTGCTTGCCCCTCCCCCAGCGCTGGCTAGACAGGTTTCGTTTTGGCTGTTGATGGGAGGGGGAGTTGAAGGTCAGGTGTCTCTAGTTTTCCCCTAGTCTTTATGGGGGCTCACTCTGATACTCCCTCCCCCGGAAAGCCTAGGAGAGGTTTTATGCGGATTCCCCGGTGTATGGGGGATGGGCTGAGTGACACAGACCTGTTTTATTGTTGCAGTCTGTCGGAGAGTGGCGGTGGATACTTCAGCTCTCCAAGATGGTGTCCGCTGATTGCCTTGGTGGAGTTTCCGTTGTGGGGGACGGGACTGTATCGCTTCCTTCCCCGTCTGAAATCCCGTACTCAGCCCGGGGGTCAGTGCGGGCTTGGCCGTCTGGTCATAAATTTAACTAAATAAATATAATTGCATGGCATTGAGAATCACCATCATCTCAGTAGTCAAGAGACACATATCATAAAAGATTCTGCAAGAATATAGCTTTATCACATATTACGAACCAATTCCCAGAATTCTGATGAAGGGCAGAGTCCACTGACATTAATCAGCTCTGAATTTATGTATAGGATATTAAGTAGGTTGGGTCATTGTCTTTTCTTAGAAAATATAAGCATTAAATACTTTGCAGTAGGAAAATCCATAATGGATCATTTTTCATTTGGAGGGTGTGGATTGAATGAATTAAAAAACAATCATTCCAAACCATTGATTCAACAGTTTGTGTCACCAAGTGTGTTAGACTGTCACCAATGTGTACTACTTACCGTGGAGGCCAAAGGCCAGGAAAAACACTTTGCTTACCTATGTGGCCATGGTGATTGCCATGTCTCTCAGGACATTTTTGCATTCCTTAGTGTCATAAGATTGTTTCATTTTAAGTACAATGTTACTTCAAAGGATGTGATTCATCAGAGCTATGAAATTGGAATATGACCATAACACAAAGACAATAGCTCAGATCCTGAAAGAGTGCAATGGATTTGGCCCTTTGAGAAATCTCCCCCATCTGGATCAACCTGAACTAGCATTACTAGATCTTGGTACTACAGGTGATCTGCCAAGGAAGGTGTGTCAGGATGAGCCAACCCAACAAGCACCCTGAGTTCCCCTGGTTGGGAACCAGTCCCTCCTCATGGCACATGCCAACCCCAGTGGGGAATTGCATTCTTCTTTCTCAAAGTTGTTGACTTTCTTGGTTTCCTACCTGGTCGACAACTGCAACCATCTAATGATCTATCATTAAGAGCGATGTGAAGTCATTTTGGTAGCCACAGAAAGCCAGGACTGTGGCATCTGAGAGGACTGGGGCAGTGACATACAGATGAATGGGCATTGTCCAGTGTGTGCACAGGCCACATGTGGAAAGGCAATGAGACATTGGCACATTTTCCTTTCTAGTCGCAGTTCTGAGCTCCACATTGATGGTAACTGCACCAGTGAACTCTCCACATCTGTAAGCAGTCTCACCCTGCGTGAACTCTTGCATCTAATTGAAGAATTAGATAAAGATTTTTGAAGCAAGACTGGTGACATTTTCAAAATAACTCTAACCAGCATTTGTAGATACTTCACAGTTTATGAAGTTTGTTTCACTCGTATTATCTTGTTCACTGTCAATGTTCGATTATAGGTGAGGAAATCCAAGTTCAGAGAGAAATGTGCTTTCAATCATACAGATAGTAAAGCAGCCCATTCTGGACTGCACCCCATGTCTTTGGCCTCTGTGCCCTTTGTAGTCCCCATGTTCCTCACAGCCAGCTTCTGCACAGAAAACCAGGAAACATCTCATAATTTTTTTTTAAATTCCCTGGTAAAGACTTATTTTAGATCACTTATTAAAATTATGGTCTTACCTAAAAATATAATTCTATCTCATTTATGCCTCAACAGATTCACAATGACGTTTGGCTAAATCTATAATTTTTTCAAAATGTATCATAATGTGGGTGGCTTAACCCAAAATGAGGGAAGACATACTGTAAAGTTTTAAGATCGGAAACCTTTAACCTGGCTACTTAAAATTTATTATTTCTGTTCTATGAGAATAAAATCCTTTATTATTTTACATCATGGGGAATATTCTGATTTGATGTGTTCTTTAATTAGGCAATATGCTCAGATATCATTGTTGATTGAGAAGTTTTTGCAGCATGCATCATCATCACAGAAAGAAAGCACATTAGCTTCAACCAGAGAGACCCTAGGTCCCGAGGCAATTCCATGAAAAGAAAAACGTTTCTTAATTTCTTTCATCAATATCTCAATATATTGTCTTCTCCCCCTACCCAGGTATTTAGCAAGAAATTACATCATACCCACCATGGATACAAACACAGACAAATGTATGCATGCACACACACACACACACACACACACACACATCCATACACATCCATGTACAGGTATGTTCTGCCTTATTGACAACTGCGTCTACAAATACTAATTTCAATAAGTGCTATGAAGCAAAATAGAGGGAAGATAAAAGATTGTAAAGGTCAAGCTAGGCCTCTCTAATGAGATGGTATTACAATTAAAAAGAAGTGAGCCAGGAGAAAAGTTGGGGAAAGAATACTTAAGAGTGAAGAATCGATTTGTATTGTTTACTATTCAGAGAGAAGCTTGCTTTATTGAAGCAAGCTAGACCTGGCATGGAGAGTGCGTTAGCTCTGCTTAAGTTTACTCAGTACAGGGACAAACAGCTGAAGAGTTTCAAGTGACTGTGTGGAGGCCTTATGTTTAGCTCAGCTGGTGAAGGACTCACCAGAGGAACAAGAACAGAATCATGTGGGCCGTTAAAAGGCCATCGAAGGGGCTGGGGATGTGGCTCAAGCGGTAGTGGGCTCGCCTGGCATGCGCGAGACGCTGGGTTCCATCCTCAGCACCACATACAAACAATGATGTTGTGTCCCCTGAAAACTAAAAAACAAATATTGAGAAATTCTCTCTCTCTCTTTAAAAAAAAAGAAAAGGCCATTGAAGAGCTCAGGTGAGCATGATCGCATTGGCAAGAACATTTTAATTGGATGGAGATGGAGAAGGGTAATGAAGATTGCATGGTGCTTATAAAAGTCAGTTTGAAAAATAGTCTACCCATATTTGACATAAAGCTTCTAAAATGTATTCTTTCAAAAATTAGTACATTAAGCACACCAACAGCAAAAGAGCAATTTTAAATATTGCACAAGCCGTGAATCCTATATATACACTTATTTAATATGATTTCTCTCAGGGATACGCTAAATTTGCTCATGCCTTTAGTAAAACTTTTCTAATGGCCATAATACCAAAAGCAGTCTACATATTCAATGTAATCCCCTTTAAAATTCCAATGACACTAGTCGCAGAACCAGAAAAAAAAAACTTAAATATCATATGGAAACCAAATGACTCTGAATAACCCAAACAATCCTAAGCAAAAAGAATAATGCTGGAAACATCATAATACCCAATTTAAAAATATATTATACAACCATGGTAACCAAACCAGCAAGGTATTGGCATAATAACAGACATAAAAACCAGTAGAATAGAATAGAAGGCAACAAGACAAACCCACACAGATAGACTCATCTGATTCTTGACAAATAGGGCAAAATGTGGAGAAAAGACAGTTTTTCAAATAAATTATGGGGAAACTGGATATCTGTATGTAGAAGAATGAAACTAGATACCTCTCTCACCATGCACAAAAAGACAATTCAAAATGGATCAAAGACCTAAATGTAAGACCCGAATTTTGAAACTGCTAGAAGATAACATAGGGGAAACACAGATATAGGCACAGATAATGACTTCCTGAATAAATCTCCTATAGCTCAGGAAATAACACCAAGAATATACAAATAGGATGGCATTGAGTTAAAATACTTCTGAATTGCAAAAAACAATAGCATAACAGAGGTCCTACAAAACAGGAAAAAATCTTTGCCCTCTACTCCTCCAAAGGAAGATTAATATACAAAATATATGAAGAACTAAAAATAACTCTCCAGATCAAAAGAAAAATAGCCCAATCAATCAATGAGAAAATGAAATACAAAAAAGCATTAATGGACAATAAATCAATTAAAAAATGCTCAACATATTTAGCCATCAGGGAAATGCAAGTTAAAATTACATTGATATTTCATCTCACTCCACCAGAATGTCTAGCATCAAGAATACAAACAACAGCAAATGCTGTCAAGGATGTAGAGAAAAAGGAACTATTGTACAATATTGTTGAAATGTAAATTAGTACAGCCACTACTTGAATCCAGTGTATTTGTTCCTCAAAGGACAAAATGTATAACTACCACATGACCCAGCTCTACCACTCCTCAATTTTATGCAAACAAATTGAAGTGAACTGCTTTAGTAAGGCATACATTCTTTTGTTTATCACAGCATAATTCACAAATAGCCAAGCAATGGAAACAGACCAAGAGAAAATGTGGTGTATATATACAACAGAATTTTATTCAACCATAAAAAACAAAAACATGTCATTTTCAGGGAAAAAATCTATATATATCTGGAAAGTATCATGCTAAGCAAAATAAGTCAGGCTCAAAGACAAGTATGGAAAGTTTTCCCTCATGTGTGTAAGCAAGAGGGGGGAAGGGAGATGTCACACTAATGGAGAGAAGACTATTAGGAAACAGCAAAAGGAATAAGGGGAGGGAGGGGTATATATGCATGTACAAATATGCCACAATGAAATCCAGTGTTTGGTAAAATTATCATGCACCAACCAAAAAGGAAAAAGAAAATATTGCGGCAGGCTCTAGGTGTTTACATGTTTTGGAAATTTCCATGTGGTAATAAAAGTGGTAGAAAAAAATTAATCTGCCTAAATATATTTTATTATCCTATTCTAGATCTCTGAATGCAGCTTACATAAAAAAATTCATATGCATTTCTAATTATGTCAACTTTAGCATCACCTTTATTAAATGGAGATGTTCTCATTTTCCCCATATTTTTAATGAGAATATATTCTGTTCTGTGACATACAATAAAAATCGGATGAAAATTGTTGGGTGTGTGGGAGACTCCCCGCTGAAGTTAAGTTTCCATCTCGTGAGAACATCACGGAATCCCTTACCTCTCCCTCTCCTCTCCCAAGGGCGCCAAGCCTAAGACGGTCAAATTCAAAAGTTCTCTCAACCAATCCCCGCAGACACAGCGGCCGCTCACCTTTCCTGAGTCACCCTGCCAATCAGCACCGGTCACCTATACAACCCTTCTTAAGCGGAAGCCTGCAAGCTCACACTCTCTGCCCTCTTCCTCTTCTTTCTCTCCTCTCTCTGCTCTTTTTCTCTGCTGTCTACCTCTGCTCTCCGCTCTTTTTCTCTGTGCCCTCTTCCTCTCCTCTCTGTGTTCTCTGCCTCTCCTTTTCTTCCCCCTCGGGCAGCCCCCCTATCAAATCTCTTGGTTGAATCTCTGTCTCAGGTGAGTCACTCGCCTTTCAAATACGAGTCTACCATAAACCCTATTTGTTTTCTTATTATTGATGCTGAGTTCCTTATCTATTTTGTATCAGCCTTTTATAAAATATATGATTTGAATATATTTTCTTTGGATCTTTGGTTGTCTCTTGAACCTGTTGATTGTTTTCTTTGCTGTACAGATGCTTTTTGATTTGATTTAATCCCATTTGCCTATTTTGTCTTCTGTGTTTGCAGATTCATCTCCAAAACATCATTGTACAGACAAATATCATACAACTTCCCCCCACATTGTCATTTAACAAGCTTACCGTTATTAGTCCTATGTTTGAGTCTTTAATCCATTGAGTTGATTTTGTTCATGATATGAGATAAGGAATTCATTTCATTCTTCTGCATGTGGTTATCCAGTTCTCCCAAGACCATTTATTAAGAGGATGTTTTTTTCCCTACATTATATTATTGGGCTTTGATTCAAAAATCAACTGACCAGAAATGTAAGGATTTATTTCTGGAATCTTCATTCTGTTCCAATGACCTGTGTGTTGATTTTTATGCTGACACCACACTGTTTTGATTACTGTAATTTTATATTATGCTTTGAAGTCAGGTAGCAAACTTATGGTATTAAGCCCTATAAAAATCAAAAGTAAATTACGTATATACAATATACAATGACACAGAGTGAACATTCACATTCTAAAAATGAGGAATAAGGGCAAAGAAAGAAGGGAGGAAACCAAAACAAGACCAAAACCCATCCAGGCAAATGGGTCCCCTAATTACACATAGAATGTCTAATACACATGATGGTGAGATGTGTTTTCCAAATTACTTGGTCGGCTCTGCACCCTTGGCCCTGCTGGTTACAGCCCACATAGCTGCTCTAAAGCCTGGTTTTCTTTTCAGTTAGCTTCTCTTCTCAACAGAAAGTCCCTGTTACCAGCACCTCTTGATTCCTGAAATCTCCATTCCGTCTTCAGCTTCATCTTTGCAGCTCCACGCATAACCTCTTCAGGGGCAACCCACAAGAATTCCGAACCTGATACACTTTGTCTGGCCTCTTAGACCTTCCTCTGAATTCTTGGCTGAAGCCATCATGACTTCCTAGCTCCAGCATCTTGCATTCCTGCAGAACCAGCAGGATGATGTCAGTGTCTCTTGTCAGCTTGCACAATAGCTAGGCCCCCTGGGATCCTGGTTGCAGTGGCTTCTGAGTGCCTACATAGTTAATCAGGGCAAAACAACTTCCTAAAACTCACCACCCCTATGCAAGCAGGATGCCCTTAAGATGTCTTCTGAAAGGAGTTTTCCCTTCTTCACCTTTGAGCCTTCAATGGGTACAATCTTGCAAAGATGTCCTCAAGCCCTTGTTTCTATCTCTGTAAAGTACTTAATGCCTCTTGAGTGGCTGTGATCTCTTTCACAACCTCAACTGCCTTGTTCCCATTTTTACATTCACTTTTCTGGCAAACTTCGAGTTTTTAAAGTCCTTCTCCTCTGCATACTTCTCTTTATTCTCACAGTAAATCATGTAAAAGCTACCAGTAAAAGGTATGCCTAGGGCTGGGGATATAGTTCTGTTGGTAAGTAGAGTGCTTGCCTCACATGCATAAGGCCTCAGTTCAATCCCCAGCACCACATAAAAAGAAAAAAAAAGGATGCCTCTTCACTGTGAGTAAGCTTTTTTTAAATTGATTTAATTCCACTTATTAATACTTGTTTTTATTTCCCACACTTTTGGAATAGTATCCAGGAAATCATTTGCTCTATCAATACCTTGGAGAATTTTTCCTGTTTTCCTCTAGTAGTTTAAGACCTTCAGGTCTTATCTTAAGGCCTTTGATCCATTGCAAGAGGTAAGGGGGCAAGCTTTAGCATTCTGCATATGGATACCCGGATTTCCCCAAAACCATTTGTTAAGAGGCTGTCTTTTCTCCAATGGGTGTTTCTGGTGCTTTGTCAAGAATCAGTTATCTGCAAATGCATGGATTTAATTGTGGATCCTCTATTCTGTTTCATGGGTCTATGTGTCTGTTTCTATGCCAGTACCATGCTGATTTTGTCACTCTGGTTCTGTAGGGCATCTTAACAGCTGGTATTGTGATGCCTCCAGCTTTACTCTTGGTGCCAGGATTGCTTTGGCTATTCACAGTCTTTTGTGCCCTATATGATTATTAGGATTATTTCTCCTTCTTCTGAGAAGAGTGTCATTGGTATTTTGGTGGGGTATTGCATTGAATCTGTAGATTACTTTGGGTAATATGGACAGGTTAACATTATTAATTCTTACAATCAATGAATATATCGATCTTTCACCTTTTAGTGTCTTCTTTGATCTCACTGTTTTGTATTTTAATTATAAAGGGATTTTACTTTCTTAGTTAAATTTATTCCTAGCTATTGTGTGTGTGTGTGTGTGTGCATGACTATTGTGAATGTGATTGCTTTCATTATTTCTTTCTCAAAGAATTCATTACTGATGTAGAGCAAGGCTACTGATTTTTGTATATTGATTTTGAATTGTACTACCTTACTAAATTCACTTATCAGTTCTAGGAGTCTTTTGGTGAAGCCTTTGGGTTTTCCTACATATGGAATCCTTCATAGGAATAAAGATAATATGATTTCCTTCTTTCCTATTTTTATGCCTTTTTTCTCTTTCTTGTTTAATTGCACTAAATTTTCTAATACTGTAAGAAATAAGTACAGCGAGAATGGACCCCTTCTCTTGTTCCTAATCTTAGAGAAAATTCTTTCAGAGTTTTGTTTTGACTTTTTATTTCTTTTCAATTCAGTATTATGTTGGTCATGGTTTATCATATATAACTTCATCATATAGAGATATAATATGTGAATATATGATTCATTCAGGCCCTTTATCAAGAAAGAATGTCAACTTTTTTCAAATAGTTTTCTTCATCTATTAAGATAATTTGATGTTTACCCTTCCTTCTATTTTTGTGAGGTATTATCTTTATTTATTTATTTATTTCCTTGCTTTCCTGGAATGAAACCAACCTCATTGTGGTGTATGTTCTGATTGATGTGCTGTTAAATTTGATGTGTTAAGTATTTTGCTAAGGGGTTTTCCATCAGTGTTCTTCAAGTAGTTTTATTTTTGTGATGTACTTGTCAGCTTTTGGTAGCAGGGTAATGCCAAAGTCCTTGAATGAGTTTGGAGGGTTCCCTTCCTTGTGAACCTGTGATATTATTTGAGAAGCATTGGTGCTGGTTTTTCTTTAGAACTTTTGTAAAATTCAGCAATAAAGCCATATGATCCTGGGCTTTTCTTCATTTAGGGACTCATTATTGATTCAACCTCATTAATTGCTATTGGTCTATTCAAGTTTTTATATCATTTTGATTTGATTTAGGCAGGTCATATATTTCTACATATTTTCCATTCATTCTAGATTTTCTGTTAACCTATAGTTTTTTTTTAAATGATCCCTAATAATACTTTGAATATCTACTTTTTCATCTCTAATTTTATTTATTTGGGTTCTCTCTCTATTATGTTTATCAATTAAAGCTTTGCCAATTTTTTTCTCTTTTCAAAGAAGAAACTCTTGCTCCATTGATAATTTGTATTAATATTTAAACTCTTTTTTATTTACTTGTGATCTTATCTTTATTGGTTCTTGCCTTCTACTAATTTGTTGCATGATTCAGTCTGATGTTTCTATATGTTTCATCTAAAAGGTCTATTCAATGGTGAGAGTGGAGTATTAAAAGCCCCAAATATTATTGTATTGGATATATCTCTCCCTTTAAGTTAATCAGTGTTTGTTTTATAAAATTGGTTCTTTGTTATTAAGTTTATGTAGCTTTATATTATTATATATCATTATATCTTCTTGTTTGGTTGTTTAAGCATTATATTGAGCTTCTTTATTTTTTTTAAAGTTTTGTCTTGAAATCTATTTTGTCATATGTAAGTAAAGCTACTCTTGATTGTTTCCAGAGTCCAATTGCTTGGAATGTCATTCTCCATTTTCACTTTCAGTCTGTGTGTGTCCCTGCTGGTGAGGGGAGACAGAATATTGTTGTGTTTTGATTTTTCATCTATACAGTGAGAATATACCTTTAACAGGATAATTAAGCTCATTACATTAAATTTTGTTGATGAAGGTATGGACTTGTTCCTGTCACTTTGCTGATTGTCGTCCTGTATTTGTATTTTTTAAAATATTCTTCATTTGATTCTTCCTCTTCTATTCATATGTGTGGTTTGATGGTTTACTCTATTGATAATATTTGACTCTTTTCTATTCCTCATTTAGATATCCACTATTCTCATAGGATTTACACCTTCACATGCTATATTAATGGCAGCTCTGGTTTATTAACTTCTATCCAGAAGAACTCCCTTATGCATCTTTCACAAGGTTGGTCAATGGTCATGAATGGAGTTAGTTTTCACTTATCTTTATAAGTGAAAAATTTATCTTGGAAGTTTCTTATTTCTTTAATTCTGAAGGATAGCCTCATTGAGAATGAAAATTTTTGTTGGCAACTATTTTATTTCTGGACTTGAAATATATCATTCATCCTAGTCTGTAGGTTTTCTGCTACAATTTTTGTTTTAAGTTTAATGGATTTGTCCTTAAATATGACTTGAAATATTTCTCTTGGAGATTTTAAAATTCTTTTTCCTATATTTTTGACAATTTGAATATAACCTATCTTAGGGGGATATTTTATGGTCACGTCTAATTCAGGTTTTATAGGAATCTTGTACTTGGATTCCCATGTCTTTTCTAAGATTAGAGAAGTTTTCTGCTATGATTTCATTGAAGATGATTACTATGCCCTTAATTTTTTTCTCTTCAATTATGCTAATGAGATGGATGTTAGATATTTTACTGGTTTCCAAAAGGTCTGGAAGACTATCATTATTCTTCCTTAATTTTTTTTCTTTTTTCTGTGTATATGTAATATTTCAAAAGATTTGTCCTCAAGCTCTGATATTTCTTCTCTTTAATCTAATCTGCTGTTGAGGTTTTCAACTGACTTTTTATCTGACTTGCAGAGCTCTTTATTTCCAAAATTTCTGATATGGTCTTTACTGTATTACAGTATATTTCTTCCATCTATAATTGCTGATAGTTTTTATTATAAATGAATGTTGAATTTCATTTAATGCTTTTTCTTTATCTGATGAGATGATCATAGGATTTTTGTGCTTCATTTTCTCATTGTAGTGTATTGCATTTATTGACTTCTATATTTGAAACTGCCTTACATCTCTGCGATAAATACCACTTGATCATGGTGGATGATCTTTTTACTGTGCTGTTACATTTGTTTTGCTAGAATTTGTTGAGATTTTCTACATCTATTTTCATCAGGGATATTGGCCTGTAACTTTACTTTCTTGAAGTGCTGTTATCCAACATTGGTAACATGTAAATAACAGTTTGTTGAATAAGTTTGGAAGTGTTTCTTCCACTTTAGTTTTCTAGAAGAGGTTAAGAAAAAGTGGTATTCTTTTGTTGTTATTGTTGTTGTTGTTGTTCTAATTACTTAGACATGACAGTAGAATGCATTTTGACACATTGTACACAAATTGAGCACAACTTCTCCTTCCTCTGGTCACACCAGTAGTGTAATCACACATGTATATAGGGTAATAATGTCTGTCTCATCCCACCATCCTTCCCCAGCCCTACATCCCCTCTCCTCTCCTCATTCTCCTCTGCAAAATACAAAGTTATATGTTTAGTAGAATTCAACAATGAAACCCTCAGATCCTGGATCTTCTTAGATGGCAGGTGTTTTGATTATTATTATTTTTGTTATTGTTGCTTCATTCTCCCTGATCAATGTTGGTTTGTGCCACTTTTCTGTGTCTTCCTGATTCTGTTTTGGTAGGTTGTGTGTGTCAAAGAATCTGCCATTTCTTCTAGGCTATGTAATTTGTTGGTATGTGACTGTTTGGAGAAGTCTCTTAAAACCATTTGCATTTCTGTGCTTTCAGTTGTAACATCTCTCTTTACATTGATGCCTTTCATTTATTTGATTCTTCTCTATTTTTTCCTTATTAAAGCTGTTATGGTTTGTCCCCCAAAGCTCATGTGTGGAAGGCTTGAACCTTCAACACTGACAGTTGCAGCTGTGTTGAGGAGCAGGACTTTTTTGGGAAGTGATTGAACTATGAGGGTTCTGATTTCATCAATAGATTAATGCACTGAGCGATTATAGCTGAAAGGACTATTGGGAAGTGGTGAAAACTGCAGGAGGTGATACTGAGTTGAGGGGAATGGATCCATGGGAGATTCCCTTGGTTACTAAATCTCATCCCTAGCTCCTTCTTCTCTTCTTTCCCTGCCATGACGGGAGCAGCTCTGCTCTTCTATGTCCTCCCAGCCATAACACTGTGCCTTGCCTCAGGCCTGAAAACAGGGGAGCCAAGCATGAACTGAAACTGTGAGCCGCAGCAAATCTTTCCTCCTTTAAGTTGTTTTTCTGAAGTATTTTGTCACAGTAACAGAAAGCTGAATAATGTACCAGTTAAATGTTTGTCAGATTTATCTATTCAAAAACCAACTCAATTTTGGTAAACTATTCAATTATGTATTTTTAAAAAATCTTCATCTTTATTATGTTTAATTCTCCTATGATATTTATTATTCCTGTCCTATTAAAACTGGAACTTAGTTTGTTCTTTGTTCTAGTTTCTTAGGTAGCTATGAAACTTATTATAGTAACTTAGTGGGAGTATCGATAAACTTACTACATAAAGCCACAGGAAAATAGCTTTAAAATTCTTATTATTGTTTAGCTTATGTATCTTTGATAGTGTTTTATATGAAATATTTGTGTATTATGAAATTCACTATTACTTTTCTCTTTTATAACACTGATAATACTGAAATTTTACAATAATAATCTTGGTTTTGAAAGCAATGTTCCTGAAATTAAAAAAAAAATTATATCTGAAAATGTTTAACACTTAACCATTTTTCTCTTTTTAATGAAGAATGAAAGAGATCAATCTGCCATGTTGAAAAAAAAAGTACTATAAGATATATGATCAATATCTCTTTGATATTTACATACTTGTATGGACTTCTCTTTGCTTTTGTTTTAAAACTGATCTAGCATTTTCACTTGTCAACTTAATTTTTATCCTTTAAAAACTTAAAGCTGCTGCATTAACTGTTTTTTTTTTCCCATTCAGTTTTTGGTTTTCTGCTGAAAGAGGTACCTGATACGTTCGCGCCTGCATCTCATGGAGAGGAATAGGATATCCATTAAGCTTTGGAGTTGGTTTCATCAGAGAAGGACACATCAGAAGTGGCTATGAGGAATGTGGATGCTCCCAGATATGTGCGCGTTTTTAAGGGTTTTAATCTTTCACCAATGAGCAGGTGATGGTTATGAGTAATGTTCCTAAATCCCTACCCTTCACAATGAAACATAAATTATCATCTCATCATAGTGTTTCAGAAGGCAAAGGACTCCTTTGATCATCTGCTCTATCCTTCAACAGACTTAACTTTGGTTCTGAGAGAATATCTTCCAAAGTTTGTTCAAAAATTTCGTTTTCTTTGACAATGAGTGTTTCTCCACGTCACTAGACGGGTGAAGTAACATTTCTGAAAACCATGTTACATTTATATTTGAGAGGCTCCATCTATCTTATTAGTTCTAAATATTCATAAATAAAACTCATGCCCTTAAATTTTTAAGAACTATCTTCTTAATTAGAACAGCTTAAACATAATTGTTAACAAATATAAAATTTAAGAAAATTGCTTACAAGATAACCCACACATCATTATAAAAAGTCTCTATATTTCTATCTGAAACACCCTAGCAGCCAAACATTGGTTGAGTTTTTGTCACTCTGTGTCAGCTAATAGCCATTTTTATATGATGGCACTAAAAGGGTTAAATATAAATGAAGAATCCCCTCCCATCCTTCTCCCCCTACCTACTACCAACAAAAAAATGCTCACATCTTTGGAAAGCAGTTCTATTTGGAGTACTTTATCCTAAGGAAATAATACAAAGGAAGGGAAAGATCTATATATCAAAGAGATTCCCTTAAGGGAAAAGTGGAAACAACTTAAATACCTAGCAGTGTGGGAATTGTTAATGAAGCTGGTTTTCCACCTAATAGCACCTTTTCAAGCTCAGCCTGTGCTAGTAGCAGTTCCAGCAAACCTGGGAGGCAATGGGTGCTCCAAATGCATCTGCCGAATGAGTGAATGATGTGTCCATTTGCTTTATGATTAGAAACTTTATGTCATGACTCATGAAAAGAAAAAAAGAAATCAGTAGAGTAGGAGGAGGGGATAAGCCAGGGAGGAAGGAGAGGTACCAGGGAAGAAAATTGACCAAATTATATTATGTGCATGTGCAAATATGTCATAATGACTCTATTATGTGTAGATATAATGCCCAACAAAAAAGTTAAAAAGAAACAGTATGTAATTAAATGGCCTCGGATGAGGAATGGGAATGTAGCTCAGTGGTAAAATCTTTGCATTGCATGCAGGATGCCCTGGGTTCAGTCCCTGCAATTGGTGATGATGAAGATGATGATGAAGATGATGATGAAGATGATAATGATGATGATATTTCCAATGCAAAGAGCAAAGCTTAGCAGAGAAAGTAAATATAGAAATGTATCTATAATTTGGTGTTATAAAAAATATGTGGGCTGGTGGAAAAGAATCAAATATGAGCATGTTTATCAAGATTATTTTTCTGCTTGTGAATATTCTGTCATATTGTTCTTTTGTAAAAAGAACTCAAAACAGAAGTGTACATGAGTGGCCAAGCCTTGGATGCTGTACCTACCCTGATGAACTCAGCCTGAGGCCAGCTCTTCCCCACTCAAGCCCTAAGCTTTGATTATGTACTGCCTGGCTCGAATGGCATTTCCTCTAATCTCTCCCTCACCCTGATCTATCCTTCCTCTTCCAGTATTTGCAATAGCAAGAAAAAAATCTTCTTGATAATGCTGGGTAGAGGTGATCTGTAAGTCACTGGCATAAAACTCATACTATGGCTCTGATTTGCCAGGAAGAAGAAAATGTATAACTTAACCTCCATCCTTGTGATAAAGCATATTCATTTCTGAATACAAGTCTGTATTGAAATTTCCGAAGCCAAAGTAATGATTTTAATTAGATAAATGTTATAGAGTAATAGCTATTTATAGACTAAGACAAAGAGGAGCAAAAATCCTGAAAATATGTTAGAAGTTAGATAAAGAATAAAAGTCCATGGGATGTACTTCAAACTTGGAGCAGACAAAGGAATATAAGTGTTTAATAATTGGCAAATGTTCCTAAAAAAAAAAAGCACTCGTGATTTTCCCCTTACCAAGAATATTATCCCAGAAAAGTGAATTAAGTTTATTCCATTGTCTTAAAACATTCACAGATTAGCAAAGAGGTCATCATGATGTTAAAGGAGCACCTCTTTCTAGAAGTGGAACGGGACAGATGTTGTGAGTCTAAGCTAGATGAGGACATGTGGGGTGTGGCCTTATACCATGTTGCATTTTTAGCATTTCTTTATATGATTATATTTAGAAGAGAAGGTTTATAATAGGAACCAAGTATCCTCATCACACAACATGTTGCCTAACATATTTTGAATTGTATCATACCTAAAACTCCATAGAGAATAAATCAAAGCCTTGTTTTTTGCAACTATATTGAAAAACCCTGCTAAAGATTGAACTATGGCATACTATTCCATGTTAAGACTAGGCAAAATTTTGCAAATGTTAAGTAAAAAAGGTGAGATTTAGAAATACAGTATGGTAGTGGTAATCTCAAAAATATGTACTAAATGAACCATACAATATAAATGTCCTCAGAAAACTTTTTGACCTTAGTTTTGTTTTGTCTCATTTGGTTGGTAATAGCACAGCTAAGCTACACAGTATTGTCCAAGTTCTTAGAGACGGTTGGAATTATGCAACTTTAGAGGTCAGAAGAATGTTAGCAGTAATCCAGTCCATGCCATAATTAATAAAAGAGAAAAATCAGGCTCATGGAGATGAGATGTTCAAGGATCCAATTCTGTTACATCACATGGCAATCATAGAATGCCTAAGATTAAAGCTTGTTTTTAAAAATTGACTATCAGCTGCACCAACTGCAATAATACATAGCAAAATGATATATTACATTAGGTATTAATGACTACAAAATCTAATAATCCATAAAATCATAGTCTTATGAATTCTTAAATTCAGTGATTTATCTCTGATTCTATTAACCTGTCTCTCACATCTCACCTTGGTCCACAGACAGGAGCTTTATAACATTGTTCTGCCAACATTAAGCATGATAAAAGTAGATAGCTGTTAGTCCAATTGTGGCCAGAATTATAAAATCCTTTTATAAAGAATGAATTTCCTGGTATTCTTCCCCTCAAAAACCCATTAAACTGAGAATCATCACATTTACTCATTCCACCCATGTTTCAAAATTTATCCTTTGAAATGACTGTTTTGATTTATGACATGCATCTATAGTCTAATAGGTCTATTTTAATTCTTTCCTCCCCTGACAGAACTGACCACAGCTATAAACTAAGCAGGCATGCTCACTAAGCTGTGTGCAGCCATGTAAAGATTCCTGCTATGGGAAGTTTTAGGCACAGCTGTGAGAAAGGCAAGTTTCGTTTAAATAAGTTTCATGAGTCTAAAACCACAAATTCCATTGAGATGATTCTTCAGCCCTTGGGTTTCATTTGGAATATCATGTTCACACAGTTTCAAAAGAAATTGCAAACACTAGAGACCTCACTGGTTTTCTAAGCCTTTTAGTGCCTATTTTGCTCCATCATCTGTGATTAATTCTACCTAAGAGAGTGTACCTAAAGGGCCATCTTCAAAACAATGTAGACCTTGTGGACAAATCATTCCATGCCGCCATATTTTTATGAAAAATTACATTGGAAGGAGTATGACAAACACAGAGAAAAGCTAGGAGACTGGGTCTCCTAGGTGATTTTCCAAGTGCTGAGATGAGACTTAAAATTGAAACTCTGCAGTTGTTCTAGTGCAACCCCACAAACCATCCAAAGCATATTCTCCCACAGCCCTGATGGCTGAGCTTGATCTTTCTTTTCTACACACTCCACTTACCTTCCCCTGTCCTTTCTCCCTTCCCCTCATCTTCTCTCCACTCCCATCTTCTCTCCACTCCTACGCAAGAGCTCTCATGCAAGCTCTCTTTCATGATTATTATATAAATAATATTTCTTTAAAAGTGGAAGAGATGCAGAAGGGAAATTAGGTGGACGGTGTAAGATCATCTTTGATTATCTGGGAAAGCTACAATGTGTGAAATAAATATGTTCCCAAATCAATTGCATCTGACCGTTCCCATTCCATAATCAAATCTACTACTCTCTTATAATGAATTTTGGTGTAAAGATGGCCTGCTTATAAGTGTTTTTCTCACTATAATATTTTTAGATGTCCTCCAGTTCCTGTGTTTTAATTTTTAAAATATGAAAGTCTATAAGGTTTTTTAATGAGACGTAGGCATGTAACTTTTTTTTCCTGCATGATTAGTTGGTTGTCACACTACTTTCTGAATGATTTAGCCTTTCCATACAAATTTGAAATGATCTCTATAAAATAAACATACATACACACACACATTTTATTTATTTTTTATTCATTTTTTAAAATTTACATATGACAGCAAAATGCATTACAATTCATATTTCACATATAGAGCACATTTTTTCATTCCTCTGGTTGTATACAAAGTGTATTCACCCCAATTCGTGTCTTCATGCATGGACTTTGTATAATGATGACCATCACTCCACCATCATTTATTTTCTTTTCTTTTTTATATGACAGCGGAATGCATTACAATTCTTATTACACATATAGAACACAATTTCTCATGTCTCTGGTTGTATATAAAGTATATTCACACCAATTCATGTCTTCATACCTGTACTTTAGATAATAATGATCATCACATTCCACCATCATTTCTAACCCCATGCTCCTCCCTTCCCCTCCAACCCTCTGCCCTATCTAGAGTTCATCTATTCTTTCCATGCTCCCCCTCCCTACCCCACTATGGATCAGCCTCCTTATATCAGAGAAAACATTTGGCATTTGGTTTTTTGGGACTGGCTAACTTCAGTTAGCATTATCTTTTCCAAATCCATCCACTTACCGGCAAATGCCATGATTTTATTCTCTTTTATTGCTAAGTAATATTCTATTGTGTATATATGCCACTTTTTTTATCCATTCATCTACTGAAAGGCATCCAGTTTGGTTCCATGGTTCAGCTATTGTGAATTGTGCTGCTATAAACATTGATGTGACTGTGTCCCTGTAGTATGCTTTTTTAAGTCCTTTGGGTATAGACCAAGGAGAGGGATAGCTGGGTCAAATGGTGCACCACACATTTTAGCAATCTTTATTCTGTCCCATCTATATCTCCAATGCTACAACATATTGTCTTAATGTTATTATGCAGTTTATTAACATCACATACTACAAATACCTGTCTAATTTCAAAGCATAATTGATTCTTCTCATTATGTATCCTCTCAGACTCTTGATAAAAATTTTCTCAAATTACCAACATAATACCATTGAAAATTTGTTCAGAAATACCTTAAATTTATGTAATATTTTAATTGCAGCCAGAATCTTAATTTAACTAAAACTCCTCAACTAGAAACTTCATCTTTTGTAGCACATAAACAATTTTCTAGATTTGAATTTTTTTTTGGTAGAAAGATTCTATTTTTTTATTTGTTGTTTTTAGTCACACATAACAGTAGGGAGTAGGGTATATTTTGACATATTATACATACACAGAATTCAACCTATTCAAATTTGGATTCCATTCTTGTGGTCGTACATGACGTGGAGTTACACTGGTCGTGGATTCATCTAGGAGCATAGGAAAGTTATGTCTGATTCATTCTACTGTCTTTCCCATGCCCTCCTCCCCTACCTTCCCTTCACAGTTAATTTCTAGATTTTTATAATATGAGTGGAATGTATTTGTTTACTGTATTTTAGAGTTTGTTGTCGATGTTTTATAGGAAACCTATATAAAGAATCTACTGTGGAGTAAAAATTATGTTCAGCATCAGAAATGGAAAATGGAAGAAGCAGAGTGGGGAGAAGAGAACGTGCTAATTCAAGAAGCACACAGATTAGGTCAGTGATGTCACCAACTGGGTTAGTAACAAAATCACAATGTTCTTGACGAGGCTCATGACAGACCCTAGATGGTGAGCTCTATTGATTACGGCTACCATCTCTGCCATCTGTACAGGTTTTACTTCCTAAAATATTTGTGCTAAATCATCCCAAAGGTAAAACGGACTTATCTAGGGAGTTTTTTCTATAGAGGCTAATTACTTGCCCAATATTACTTGATTGAATTACCATGAAACTACTATGTGCCTGACATTTTGATGGGTAATGGGGATACAATGGATGAAAAAAATAGACATAATTGACGTATTCCCATGTATTCACATAATCAATAATGGACCTGGTTAGATGTAAAAGCCTTTTTTTGAAGTCAGTATTGTCAAGGCCTAAACAGGGGAATCTGAGTGGATTTATACACACATGCTAGTATTTACACACACACACACACACACACACACAAACTGCTATAAAGAAAAATATCATAGGTGAGAAATACAATCATCTCACCTTCTTTTCAAGGACCTGAACAACTACATAGTAGGCTGCTGTAGGTTAAATACTCTCTCCTCTCTCAAAGGAATCCATGTCCTGATTCCTGGAACCTATACAATGTTACTTTACATGGTAAAGGGGACTTTGCAAAATGGGATTAGGTAAGGGATCTCAGCACTGGGAGATAATCTGAGACTATCTGTGTGATCCATATGTGGCCACTGGGGTTCTTATAAAATAGAGGTGGGAAGGTCAGAGCAAGGTGACATCAGAAGCAGAGGGGAGGAAGAAGTGGAGGTGGAAGAGTCAAACACAGTAAGCCAGGGGCCAGGAGCCAATAAATGCAGGTGACACCTAGAACTCTGAAAGGCAGGGAGGTGGACGCCCCTGAGAGCCTCCAGAAGGACCCCGCAGCACTAGTCCCTTTAAACTTCAGACTTCCAAAACAGAGGATGGCAAATTGGCATTGTGTTCATCCATCAAATACACGGTAATTTGTTACAGCAGCCATAGGAAATGAAAGGAGTTGCTGTGTCTGCGTTTTTCATTACAACACTCCCAACTTTCTCTCAAGCAGCAATAGCAAACTCTCTAGTTGTTGCTATCACAGCCTCCTAACCTGGCACACTCAAAGCAGCATCCCCATCGGCACCACCCTCTCCCTGCCTTCCATGGCTTTCTCCATCCATCCCCAGCTCATGGCCATCCCCTGCTTAAAGCCAAACTCTACGTTTATTTTCATCTACCAATCTGAATCTTCCACATGAAGATATCCAAAAGAGTAGCTTTTTTAACTCAATATTCTGCTTGCAATTGTTTTGAAATAGTCAATCGTTCACTAGATTATAACTATATATAACTATATAAAAAGCCCAAAGCATATACATACATATATATATATATATATATATATATATATATATATATATATATTTGCTTTTGGCTTTTATTCATTCTGACAGGGCTTCCCAAATTTCTGATGTCATGGTGCAGAAAGAAAGTAGTAGAATTTGCACCACACGTGAGTAAATGCATGAAGTTGTTTCTGACCCAGTCTCTGGCCACCCAGGACCTGTCCAAAGGTCTTAGAACCCATTCAGAACCTGGAATTTGGAAAACTCTTCCAGGTGTTTAACACCATTCCACACACATTCAATACAATCACTAAACCATCTTCTTATATAGCTATGGTAGTTCTGAAACCAAATAGATGTATTTGTTGGGGGGAAAAAGCCAGAAACCCTTTATACTTCCACAGAACCATTGTTTACAAAGCATTTTACATACTATTTCAGTGAGTAATGCAAGAATTCAAAGAAAAGAAGATAGATACTTCTACTGCTATTTTATAAATAAAAAGACAAATCAATTTCCAGAGCTAATACATCGAAGAACCTGGACTGGAAACAGCACTACTAAATACACATTCATTTTTTTGTTTTTTGATTTCTGTTTTTGTTCTGCTTTCATCCCCACAATTTCTGAAGGCCCCTAAAGCTAATAATGATATTTCTAAAACTCAGATAAAAATGTAAGTTCATCCTTTAAGTTTCATGAAAAAAATTAAAACTTTGTATTCTATGATCCAGGTCTCTTTATTTTTTAAATTTTTCTTTTTTCCTTTATTCAAATTTTTCTTAATTTTCTATTTTAATTTTTAAAGCCATTAACTCACACCAGAAGTTGAAAAAAATTCTGTGTTATATTGTATTTATCTTCGAAGAAAGACCCAAGTGGCCTCACACTACGAAACATAAAAGTTTTAAGTCTTATAGTTAACTTGCTGAGGCAGCAGACCACAGCTCCATTGGGAAAGTGCTACAGGGATTTGAAGATAAGAGAACAACTCAGATAGAGAATCGTATGCATTATGAAAAACGCTTGGGGGTTTGCATGGCTGCAGGATGAGGAAGACATACACCTCTCTGCCCCCAGAAGCCCGAACAACTCAATTTTTGTATTCATATATCACCTATTGAAGTCAGCAAGTTCTCCCAAGAGAAATCGATACAACAGCTGCATACTTGGAAGGATAGTAGTTAGTTATCCATCTCTCCCTTTTTCATACTTAAAGGGAAGAAAAATGCAATGTATTCAAATTATGAGCAATGATAAGATAATCTACCTATGTGACAGGCAAACCTGCTTAAGATGACAGCAGTGTCATCCTGGGTCCCCTTGAGATCTGTACAAATGATAAAAAAAGGAAATAATTCCCATATCCTCTCTATCTCTTCTGCCACTTGACGGTTATTCATTAGTAAGACCATTCCTTCCAGTGGTTCTTCAGGAAGCATGTGTGTGGGAAGGAGGCAAATTGTGTTTCAAAGATTAGAGAGTTCTGTTGTTGGACTTCTCCTTCATTCATTCCAAAGAGCGTGGTTGAAGCAGTTTTCTGTACCTCTTCTCTCTCATGCTAGTTTTTGTGATTGGTCACTTTTAAATGGAGATAGTTTGCTGGAGTAATAAGTAGGACCAAAAAATAGGGTTATCTCTGTAGAAGACCTCACTGGGCACATTACTAGCTAGCATTAAATCACAAGTACTCCTCTGTAAAACTGGGTGATAAAAATACCCAACAAAGAATTTCTGTGAGTCTTATAACACATTCAAAGTGCTCAGTGCAGTGTCTAGCACATGTCCATCTCCTCAGTCAGAGTCTCTCTTAAAATTATTTTCAGAAAATATTTACATCTCTCTACATGTTCCAATCAGAACAATATGATAGCATTGGTGGACTAATAATAATAATAATAATAATAATAATAATAATAATAATTTTATGCCCAGAGATTCTCTTACATTAAAATATATGTACATGTATATGCTGAGAATGATGACACATGACTATAACTCCATTGACACAGGAGGCTGAAGCAGGAGAATCAAGAGCAGCCTCAGCAACTTAGAGAAACCCTGTCTCAAAATAAAATTAAGTTAATATAAATATAAGGGTTAGAGGTATATGGCTTGATGATAGAATGCCCCTAGGTTCAATTCCCAGTACCACAAAAGTAAATAAATAAAATAAAACATACACACACACACACACACACACACACACACACACAAACAGTACTTCGTTGCACAGTAACATTTTAGAATTTTTTTTGAAAGTGATATCAATTAGCTAAAATATATGAATCCAAACAAGAACCTTGAGTTTTGAGTCTTACCATGGAGCAAAATACATGTGTGTGTTTTCCTTTATTCAGTGGTGAAATAGAATAAAATATCACCTGTGGTCAATACCTGAAGGTATTGGGACACAGAGATAATCATATTCTAATACACAATGTGCTTTTATTCCCTAGTTTCAGAGCTTAATATTTTTTATTTTTTTTTAATATTTTTTTATCGGTTGTTCAAAACATTACATAGTTCTTGATATATCATATTTCACACTTTGATTCAAGTGGGTTATGAACTCCCATTTTTACCCCGTATACAGATTGCAGAATCACATCAGTTACACTTCCATTGATTTACATATTGACATACTCATGTCTGTTGTATTCTGCTGCCTTTCCTATCGTCTACTATCCCCCCTCCCCTCCCCTCCCCTCTTCTCTCTCTACCCCCTCTACTGTAATTCATTTCTCCCCCTTGTATTATTTTTCCCTTTCCCCTCACTTCCTCTTGTATGTAATTTTGTATAACCCTGAGGGTCTCCTTCCATTTCCAAGCAATTTCCCTTCTCTCTCCCTATCCCTCCCACCTCTCATCCCTGTTTAATGTTAGTCATCTTCTCATGCTCTTCTTCCCTACTCTGTTCTTAGTTATTTTCTTTATATCAAAGAAGACATTTGGCATTTGTTTTTTAGGGATTGGCTAGCTTCACTTAGCATAATCTGCTCTAATGCCATCCATTTCCCTCCAAATTCTATAATTTTATCATTTTTTAATGCAGAGTAATACTCCATTGTGTATAAATGCCACATTTTTTTTATCCATTCGTCTATTGAAGGGCATCTAGGTCAGAGCTTAATATTTAATTCTTACAATAAAACAATGGAATTCAACATATCGACAAGAATCGTAGGCTCATTTCCACAGGATTTTTCATGAGCTAGATGGTGTATCTTATCAGTCCCCACAACACTTCGATGAAGCAGGGACTATTATCACCCTTTCTCTGCACCTGGGAAGACATTACTTAATTCACCAGATGCCTGCCCATCAGGAAGCAGCAAAGACCAAGTTCACATCTGAGTCCAACTGTGAAGCTCCAATTCGTTAAGCTCTATGGCTACAGGTGTCTGTGTTCTCAAATATAAATTCAAATTTAAAGCCAAAGAGGAAAGTCAACCAAAAGTTAGAAACACAACAGAACAAAAGATAGAGAATCAAATAACTATGCTTACCTCTCCCAAAACCTTCTCCCCAAGGCCAGAGTGTAGTCAGAGGAACACAGCTCTTATGCTAGCAGCTCTGTGACCCTGTGTGGGTCATTCCGTCTCTTGGAGCTCAGGGTCCTCGTGAGCCCAATGAGAAGAGTAACTCTTTTTTGCAGAACTGAGGTGAAGACCAGAGGTGAGCTGTGTTGAGCCTGGCACGGTATAAGTGTTGGGTAAACATCAGCTGTTGTCATTAGCCACACAAGGCCTGGCTCAAAGAGCTCTTGTATTTTCACCTACCGTGAATCTAAACATCCTTCTGGAGAATACTCCAGTATCTGGTATAATACCATCATATTCACAGACCTTTTACGTTTTGATAAGACACACAATTTTTCATGAGCATCTCTCTTTAGAGTAGCATCTTAATGATATCAAGATACAGTAATATTTATGAGTGTTATTCCAGTTAATACAATAGCCAACACCCCTATTTCTAACAGCATTTTGAAGAGGCAGTGTAACAGGGATTAGTAGGTGGGAACAACAAAGGCTCACAGAGAAAGACATAAAAGGGAAAAGGTGTTCTTCCAACCAGGAGGCAGAGGCTTTCCTCCTGTTCCCGGCCACCATCAGGAACTGTGGGATGGAACTTCCACTGGATGTACCACAACAACCTTAAGCTGGAAGAAAGCAAAATGAAGAGGACAGTCAGAATGAGGAACAAAAAACAAAAGATAAATTAATTTAAAAAAAAAACCCTGCTTATAAACAAATAGCTGGAACTGGCTGATATAAGCACATTTTTTTAAATGTGATGAAATTTTTTCTCCAGGTCTTTTAACCTTGAAAGTGAATCTTTAGTAAGGACCCATGTTGCTTGGGACCCAGGCCACCTTCACAGGTGCTCACTAATACAGGGCAAAATTGAACAGTGACCATATTTTAGCACCAAAGACCAGATTTATTCTAAAGTACCATTGAAACAAATGCCACGTGTCCTCAAAATAAACCAGCTTCACTCATTCCTCATCCCCATTTATTCCTAGTAAATTAAAGCACAAAGCTGACTTGTAATAATGGTATATCAATCTGTGTGTGAATATACATACCCATATATTTGTGAATTTACTAATGCCAAATCAAATAAACCCTTTAGAAACTATCCTTAACCTTAAGGTAATCACATATGAATATCTAAAACCACTAGACTGTATGAATAATCATCCAAATAAAGTAATTCCTTTAAAAAGCTGGCAAATCAACTATAGCTCTATTCTCCAAGATTTTAGGAAATGAACACACCATCTTTTTCCCACAGCAAGAATACAAGGCATGTAAAAGTCATGTATAAGTTATTTATATTAAAACCTTTGAGTGCTCTCTTGTTTATTTTTGAAATCTTAATTTCTTGCAAATGTTTCCAGTAAGTTTCCTCAGGCTGCCATTAGAGGGCATGAAAGAATAATGCGCAGACCAAAATCAGACAGTTCCAGAAGCAGCCTTGAAGAAAGAGCTACCCTTTATTTTTGGTTTCAAAACAAGAGTTTACAAAACAAATTAATAGTAGAAATAATTTTTATGTAAGAATTTTGGATGGAAGGATATCTATACACAAACTAAGGTGCTATTGGTTATTTTGTGTGTAAAAGAAGCAAATCACAAAAGTTTCAGGAGGTATATTTTGACAATCTCAAAGTCAGTTATCTGGTAACAGTCTCTAGGGCACCTCAAGAAAAAAAAATAGAAAACACACAAAAAAAATCAGTGGGATCAGAGGAAGAGAAATACAGACAGAATGAGAGAAATAAAATCTTATCTCAAATGTTGACTCATGGAGGAAAAAAAAAAAGAATGAAAGAAAACAATAATCCAGAGATACATCTCTCTTTGAGAAGCCCAGGATCAGATTGGGGACTTCTACAAGTACCCTAATCTGGCCAGTACTTCTCTGGTCTTGTTTCTTACCTAGGGTCAATGACAACAAAAATTCAAAGGAAGAATAGATTTCAAACATGGGAAAATAATCTGAATCTTCCTGTTCTTTAAATCACTTGATATTTTAAGGGATTTTAAGCATACGTTCTGTTCTTAAATGCCATCTTCAAAACTTGCAAAATAAATGAACCCACATCCAATTAGGAGCATATTTTTTCTCCTGAAATAAATGTTAATGAGCTGGTACCAACCTAGTCAGTCTGTTTTTAACCTGTAGGGGCAAAAATACAGCTTATATTTTAGGCCAACATAAAACCCTCTCTTATATAAGATGCCCCCTCTGTAGCAATCACTCTTTCCTTTATTGAATTCCAGGATAAATTTACGATATCAATCCCTTTCTTTAATTTACAAAACAGTAAAATCCCAAGATCGCCTTCAAACAGAAGTAACACAGCCTCAATATGTTTCTATCATGCTACGAAGACTGTTAAGACTCCCTATAGGGCACTTTGACTTAAATCCTATAAATTTCCTGCTTAAATTTTCAAACAGGAGCAACCAGGGATACATATGAGAACATAAACCCACCTTTCAGTGATGGTTCTGTGCTAGTCTGTATTGCTGAAGGGTAGAAGAGAAGCCATAAAAGGACTGGAATTATAGTGAACAGGATCTCAGATGCCACACTGTATTTGTAAACACAGAACTCTGTAAAGTGCACAGAGACAGATGGGGGAAATATTTTCCAATATCTGGGATGGGAGGAAGGTACTTAGCAAGCCATCTACCCCATAGGAGGCGTATGACTGACCAGCGACTTATCTGATGAAGTTCACCAGATAGAAATGAAAAGGTAGCATACACATATGCTAGCTACATATCTCATTGCTTATTTTAATTATTTTATTTTTCATCTCCTACTTCATTTATTATGTGGGCAAAGATTACATGGAGGTTAAAAATAATAAATTTTGCTATTTGAGTCATCCTTGTTGGTACTTTCTGTGTTTAAGAAATAGAGAAAACAGGGATAAAGTACCAAGGAGAAGTTGGGAGTTTTCTTTATCTGGTTTGGGGAAAAAAAATAATCTATCTCTTATTTAAGGAAGATGTTGTATTTTAGGATCAGAAACTGTCATAGAAAAAGTCCTTGATACTTGTTTGGGGTATTGAGAAAAGCCTCAACAGACAAGAAAAATTATCTTTGGTTCTGTAATTTGTAACTACGCTTGTTTGTTCAGTTTAACATTTTTTAAGCATCCGTTATGTACCAGAAACCATCATAGGCTCTGGGAATGCAGCAATAAATATAAGATGATTAAGAACTCTGTCCTCCATGACACTGACCTTCTTTGGGAATCATAAGAACAGAACGACTGATACTGGGAATATGAAAGGAGGCTAGCATATAGTAAAAATCCAAAAGCTTCTGCTTCACAGTAAAATATATATATATATATTTCTAGAAACATAAAAAAAGAAACATAATAATCCTACAGTCTCATGAGGGTGTGGGGAGAGGTCTAAAGTTAGTAGTGTATGCTGCCTTGATTTCTAAACACAGAAGGATCTCAAATAGCCTGACCTTACGTTCTCTCTCCATTCTGCTCCTGCAGATTAGATCTTCTAGGTGAATAACCATCCTTATCCAATGAAACAAAAGCAGCTTCTTTTGTACCAGAGACACAGGTTTCAGTTCCCAGTAGCCTTCAGAATTATTTAAAGTAGCTAATCATACCCCCCAGAGGAAAGGGGGCGGGAGGTGGGGCTGCACCTCTTTAATATCACAAAGCCCGCCTACCATTGCCCTGAAGTGTTCCCACTGCCCAGTTGCAATCTCCCAGGTGGCCAAGAATGGTACATAACATCCTGCTCCCCAAGGCTGTGAGTATATGTGACTGGAAAGCTGCTGTCAATCTCCTCTGTCCATTACTGAGTGCTGTGTGTTCAGCCAGTCCTACAGACCTAGGGTGGGAGTCCTTCCGTCACCCACGTGGGGACCAAGCGGCAGTCAGACAAAGAGTTCTTCATCTCCAATCCCAAATCCCACCGTGATGGGTGCGTTTTCATGGACACCGTGCTGGCTCTAGATTCAAACCCAGGGCAAATCGTTTCAGCTTTCTTGAGCCTGCTCAGCTTCCTGAATCAATAAAAAGAAGAACATCTTCATACTTACACAGAAATATATAATTTTTGAAAAGTTCCCAGGCACAACGTAGTTACACAAAGCCTGCCTGTGTTACACTGTGCCTTTAGCAAGCAGTCCATAGCTCTTCCTGAAGAACTTTTCTCCCATAGCCCTGGCACCTCAAATAGCTGCCTGTGACTGTGTCTTTTTACCTCTCCTCCCATTTTTTTTTCTTCCAATCTAAAACCTTCCTAGCTTTTTGCCAGTTTGAAGTGTTTTTCTGACTATATTAACACCCATAACACCATGGCACACATTTAATGCTTCAAACTCACTAACTTCTGTTGTTTGGGTGTTTCGTCCGGTTTTTACCTTTCTGTGCACTCCTGTCACCTTCCAGCCCAGAGTGTGTTCCGTAACAGCAGAGTCGATAGCCTTTGATGTATCGCTTTATGTTTCCAGAGCCTTGTAAATAAGTAAAAACTCTGTAAATGTCCATAAAATCACTCTGTAGCCTTTTGCTTAATCTGGAATAAAATTGCTGATGAAAAACTCTTTTGATTTTGCATTCATCATCGTAGAGGCTAAGTACTACAGTAAGGGGATAACTCATAGAAGAAACACTTATGCAGATTCAAGAGCTTTGACATGCAACTCAAATGATCAGGAGCTGCTTTTTATTACTGTATGATGAAATTTTGCAGGATCTGAATTTGAACAGAAAATTTAATTTTTTAAAAATGGGCAGAAAAACACTTTCAGAACCATCATTTACTTTCTGCACGCAGGTTCTCAACCATCAAAGCTTCGCTTTTTCCCAGCATTAAAAAGCATGAAGCGTTCCAGCCTGGCCAGGCGCGGCACAGCCCTACAGCAGTGATTGACCCTTGAGACTGCTGATTGACTGGATGGATTAAACAGATTCTAAAATGCCTCCAACGCTATCAATTAAAAAAATTAAATCCTAGCAATGATAGATACACTCTTGATTATTCAGAATCCCTGATAAAATCTGTCCTTTAAAATATATTCAACAGAATAAAATGTGCAACCTCTATTCCAAATCGCATACCTATTTATAAACACACTTGTATGAACCCATTTTAGTGTTTTAGGTATTGGATACATCTAAGCTGCTATACAATGCAATCGGCTGTTGCATGAGCTTATTTTAGCTGAATGTGAAAATGCTTTATATATTTGAATTTTAATGATTTCAGAGAGGGCAATTACTCTCACATCTCCTGAGACCTGATGCCCACTGTCTTTCCCTTGGCTTGTCTTTTGCCTGTGTGGACAGCAATCTACCACAGGGTTCTGAGTCTGCAGAAATACCTCTCTGAGGCTGTAGGGTGCTAGAAAAATAGCACTAAAAGGGAAAGTCACAAGTCCTGGGTGCAAGTCATGCCTCTAACTATGTGAGCTTGTGCAACTCACCTCATTGCTCTGGATCTCAATTATGTCATCTGGGAAATAGGAAGTTGGGCTAATCGCTTACCATGCTTAGAATAATATAAACTCACTCTAGATTACATAATATTTATTTGTGATAACTAGAACCTGTTTTATACTAAAATCAAAAAGATGAAAGAAAATGGACTTTTCCACCCTCAATCATCACTTTTATTGTATTTTTCCCCATATTTTTTAGTGGTGCATTACCATTATACACAACTATGGGATTCGATGTTACATATTTGTACTTGCACATTTTATAACAATGGAATTTGGACAATATCATTCCCCAGTATGTTCCCTCTCCCTTCCCTCCTCCCACCCCCTGGTTCCCTTCCTCTCCTCTTCTACTACATCCTCTTTATGTCCCCTCCCCCACTATTCTGTTCCTTTTTCCTCTCTAGCCTCAATATGAGACAGACAACATGTGACCTTTGATTTTCTGAGTTTATATGTCTACCTGGTAAGTGTCTACACACTACAATTATTGTATATCCCCAAAAGATTCCTATTAAACTTTATCCATCCCAAATCCTTCACCAAAAGCTTTTAAATCAATTCTGATATTTTTTAATTCCTGTAAATGCATATTATAACATCATGTTATATCCTACAAATATAAAGGATGTATGATTATTCTTTGTCAATTACAATTAAAAATACTTTTAACCATTCATTCATCATTTAGCCCTAAACTTTCTTTTATGATAATGAAATTCTAGAGTGTTCTTAAAAGAAAATATGAAGTAAACAGTGTGTCAAATTTTAATATTATGGAAGAGCTTCTTTTTTGAAATCACAATATTATTCAGATAACAATAGCATAGAGTTTGTGGTATGAATTTTTTTCCTTACAGCAATGCTTTAAGTGAGAAGAAAAGTATTTGAATTCTGTTAAGCTTTTGGGAAGATTTCAAAGAACAGGTCAGAGTCCTGGTGACATCCTTAGTGCCAATCTGTAGAGAACTGTCTGTCCTGTTGGTGTGCAGCCAAACCCAGGTCACCATTATCAAGGGCATTGCTGGAAGGTGGCTGAGTCATGGGTAGAGACAAGCCCGAGAAACCCTCAAAAGATCCAAGCTTGCTCTACTTTTCTACCTGCTCTCTGAGGCACTGTTATGGCTTAGAAATGAGGTGTTCCCCAAAAGCTCCTGTGCAAGACAAGGCAAGAAAGTTTACAGGTAAAATGATTGAGTTACAAGAAATTTAACCTAATTGATGCTTTAATTCATTTTTAATCCACTCATCTATTGATAGGATTAACTGACGATAACTATAAGCAGGTAGGGTGTGGCTAGAGCTTGTCCATCACCCAGGCTGTGCACTAGGGGTTTATATTTGGTCCTTGGTGAGCTGATCTCTCTCTGCTTCCTGATTGCCTTGTGCTGAACAACTTTTCTCCTTCACGCCCTCCCGCCAGGTTGTTCTACCTCACTCAGGCCCAGAGCTGTGGAGTCAGCCATCTAGGACTGAGACTTCAGAAACCATGAGACCCAAATAAATTTTACCTCCTCTGTGTTGCTCTGGTCAGGACATTTGGTCACAGTGGTGAAAAAACTGAATGAAACAGGCACTTTCTTGTTTTTTGAAGCACACTTCTACAGTAATTTCAGATATAACTCCAGTCACTCACTACTATATACAATACATTTAAAATTTTAGAATTTAAGTCATTTTATACCCCTAAGTTAAAAACTTAACCAAGGTTCTAAGAAGAGCTTCAAGATATATCTACATTAAAAGGTGTGATCTTTTGACAACTTCAAATATAATTTTAATTTAAATTCAGAATGGAAAGTTCAACATAAAAAATACTGAAGATATACAGTGTATTATATCAGTCATTCCAGAATTATCAAACTATCCTTAATTAAGTTTTTGTGATGAAAAACAATACCTGTATCAGAAAACTGAAATAATTCATTACTTATAGAGAGGACAGTAACGATAGCTGCGTAGCTCATTTATGATAGACGAACTTTTAGATAATTGCAATACTAAATGTAAAGATTCTGATACTTATCATCTTTCTCATTATTTTATGAATAAGGATATATATATATATATATATATATATACACACACACAATGTCAAAGTACTAAGAAAAATATTTTGAAATTCAAATATTTAGAAATGTCTGCCTCACAGTGGGAAAAAACAATGTTTTTCTATATTACATATCAACTAATAAAAATTCTTCTTTCCTAAATAAAAGCAACAAATTGTGCTATATCAAAGGGATTTATTTTTACATTTTAAACCATTTGATTTGTCTACATGTTTAATACCTGATTATATTGACAAAAATCACTTTTAATAAATTTATTTGGCTACCTGGGATTCACTATACAACAGGCACCAATTTGTTTGGGAAGTAACCCAAAACTGATGACATTCTAAAGGAAATGCTTATCCCAGGCTTGGAGAAAAACCCCTGGAATCAACACATCAAAGGAAGTAAAGAGTGAAGAGACCCAGGAAGTAGGTGCTACTGGAAGAATGGCAAAGTCGGCCTACAGTGAAAATATAAAATAACCCTGAGGGTAAACATTGTAGGACAAACCACATTCATCTTTTTTATTTCTTTGATCAGTTATTCAGAATATCAGGGTTCATTGTGACATATTTATTTAAGAATGGAATATAATTTTCTCCAATTCAGTCCCCAAGACTTCCTATTTCTTTCCTCTCCTTCCTCCCCCTGTTTTTTTTTCTTACTACTCTGGAGGTCTTTAATATATATATATATATATATATATATATATATATATATATATATATATATTTTAATTAGCGCTTTATAGAAGTACATAAAGGTGAAATTCACTGTGATATATTCGTATATGTACAAAGATTTGATCAATTTTATTCCACTATTCCTTCCTTTTCTGAGTCTCTCCTCTCTCCCTCTCAATCCCCTTCCTCTCTTCCATTGATCTCCTTTCTATTTTCATGGGCTTCCTCCTTACACACTTTTTTTTTCTTTCTTTCTTATTTTCATCTAACTTCTGCATAGGAGAGAAAACACTCAACCCTTGACTTTCCCAGTCTGGCTTATTTCACTTAGTACAATGTTCTCTAGTTCCATCCATTAACCAGCAAACGCCATAATTTTATTCTTCTTAATAACTGAGTAAAATTCTACTGTGTATATGTACCACATTTTCTTAATTTATTCACTTATTGATGGGTATCTAGCCTGGTTCCATAAATTATGAATTATAGTGCTATAAACATTGATGTGGCTGTATCAGTATAGTTTGTTAATTTTTTTTCTTTTGATAAAGGCAAAGGAGTGGGTTAGCTGGGTCATATGGTGGTTCCACTCCTAGTTTTGTGAGGAATCTCCTTATAGCTTCCCAGAATGGTTGTATTAATTTGCAGTCCCACCAACAGTGTTTGAGTGTACCTTTTCTCCCACAACCTTGCCAGCAATTACTGTTATTTGTATTCTTGGTAATTGCTATTCTAACTGGAACAAGATGAAATCCCAGTCAAGCTACATGTTGTTTTTTCCTACAACAATCATAGCTAGTAACATACCCCAGACATCATTATGCCTGGGTTCTTCTCCAAACAATACATATCAAGGACAAAAGTGATTATAGGTTATTATAATTTTATCCTACCTTGTGAATGGAGAAAAAGGATTCCCAATATAGAAGTAAAGAATGAAATATGGTATAGAAGATGATATAAAAAATGTCTCATTCAGAATCTGAATGGGAAATACCAATATGAACTCAAATGCAGAACTACAGAATATCTGTTTTTATGTATAAGAGAGCATTCCTTCCTCTTTCAATTAAAGCAGCCTAGAGACAATGAGAACCAAGTTTTCTCAGAGCCCAGACAATGGTCATTTTAAAGCCACCCAATTGAAGAGATCCCCACTGCTAATGATAAAACATCATAAGCTTCAAAAACAATAACACTTTTAATTAAAACAAAAATGTTTTAATCTGTGATACAGTAATGTAAAAAAAATGAAGACTAATAAGTCATCTCTCAAAAGCCATAGGAAATCACCCTCGACTAGTAACAAATGGGAAAGAATGAAGGCTTAGTCTGACTTTCTCGGATGACCTGCTCCCCTGGGTAACAAAATAGGTAAGGGGAGGAATCTACTTTATCCCCTCGATATTAAAAAGAAAATGACAGAAATAGAAAGTCATCATTTGCATTTCCCAAAAAATTAATAGACTTTAAGCACTGAACATCAATAGCAGCTAACATCAAAGCATCAAAAGGGAGATAGAGAGAGGAAGAATGGGAGAGGGAGAAGCAGCATCAAATGTCTCCTGTTGAAAGAAAATGCAAAAGTGATCACATCAATCTGATCAGGCTCCTGGATCAAGAAAATCTGGAAAACAAAACACTTAGTTGAATTATAGTCTAGGGTCCCTCACCCCGCAGCTTCTCCAACAAATAAATTGGCAAGAAAGAAAAATGACGAATTGGGAAGCCAGTAGATTAAAAGAGATATAAAATATTTAATTTCTTAATTGGTCAAGATTAAACTTGGATGCACGCCTGAGTATTAAGACCATAAGGATGCAAACACAGTGGATACTTTCAGGAGAGAAAACTTGGTGTAACAGACAGTAGGCAGCTGAGGAATTTCTCTGGCAGGAGGCCACCTTCTGTTTCTTGGTCTGGATGGTAGTTAAAAAGACACAGGCTTTAAAGTGATCTATAAAGCACATTTGTACAGCTTTTCTGTGTTAGTGCTTTATTTACAATAAGTCATCTAAATAAGTAACATTACATTCAAATGTTTTGGGTCTTAAGTAATGTTTTGATGGAACAATTTCAAAGTAATTTCATAATGTAATGATATGATACTAAAAAAAATTGAGCAAACAAAAAAATTTTACTTCTCTTAGAAGAAGAAAATAATCCATCATAATATAACACAGAAAATAAAGTCCCAAATACTTATCTGTCCTTTCAAGTAATCATAGAGCTTACATATGACACAAAGTTCTAACCATACAATCAGTGCTGCTCTCCAGACTGGTTAGTTAAAAGCATTTAACCAGAATGTTCTGCTCATTGCCTATTTGGGGATATTTTTGTACTACATGAGTCAGTTAATGCTTTTTATTACTGACTGAACTAAATGATCAGTCTGTAAGTCGATTTTAGACTGTTTTTTAAAAAAATCTGAACAGTTTTATATGGATTAAGAAGAAAAAAAAGGGGGCTGGGGGTGTAGCTCAGTGGCAAAGCACATGCCTATCATGCAGAAGACCCTGAATTTAACCCATAGCACAGAGGAACGAAGAAAGAATGGAGGGGAGAGTGAGGACTTTAGCAATTAGAAAATGAGGCATATAGATTAATATATATGAAGCTTCTTTGCTTGAGTTAAATGTATTTTCTTAAAGTGTATACCAGAGTTTATAAGTAAAATAAAGGCTAAAAATATCTTCCAAACTAACCACTGGGAATCAGACAGTCGTAGACAATTGCATTGTTTTTTGTTGGTATAAATACTGTTTTTTTAAAAAGAAGTTTTAAAAATGGCATGCTTTAATGTAGTACTGTTGTACTCATAGTTTTTGAAATATTTTAGGTTATTTATTTATTCATGAAAATGAATATCATATTGTTCAAGCTTAACAAATGCTAATACCTGCAACAAAATTATATATTGTATTTCTAGGCTTTTCAAAGAAACTAGATATCATTTTTCTGAACTTGTCTTCACAAGAAATCTAGTTATTCAAAGTTTTCTATTGATATGAACTAAAAAAGTGAAGTGTTTCATTTTCAAAGCACAACCTTGGCAACATTTGGCAAGCATACCTAGAGATAAATCAAATGGGCAACTTTTAAGTTTTGCAGACTTTTCTAGCAAAGGCACTCAGTAGAGAAAAATTTAAAATATACAAAAAGGAAGAAGCTTGTTTTAAATTAATTAGTTATATGAGATTTATTAAATTACACATTGTTGGTTTCCTTTGGATCCCAAATGGTATATACGTGTGTGTGTGTGTGTGTGTGTGTGTGTGTGTGTTTGTGTGAGTGCACATGCACCAATATGGTGTTAATGGTTTCTCCTCCCAATGCACTCTCTCCAGGGAATGGAAAGAGATCAAAAGACATGTAGTAATTTTTGAGGTGTGGATGTGGGCAAAGAGGAAGTGTCACATCCTCTGACATCTGTGCTTTGAAGAGAGAAACTTAACCTTTAGAGATATTTGTAGACTTGTCAAGAAAATAAATAAAACCATTCAGGTAAATGAATAAGATCCATATGGAAAAGGTTTGATGTTTCTTAATTATGGTCACTATATTAAAAACTATGATTTTACAGCAGGATTACAAGCCATGATTTTAAAGCATTAATTTAATAGAAAAATCTCCTTAATAATCAGGTTACTCAATCAGTTGGGAAATGCTATGGAGTCCGAGAATTGCAGGGACCACTATAATCTCTGGAGTAAAGAAGAAATGTGAAAATATTCTCATGTTGGAATAGATGGCCAACTTGGAGTCTGGCACTAGGAGTGTCATCTAACACTCTTCACTCCGTGCATGATGCTGGTTAACCCCATCACTGGGACACACAGGTTCCGTCCAAGGGTCCCAGGAACACTCTGACTCCCATGAGCAGGACTTGTGCCTGTGCTTTGGCACTGTTCTATCTTGGTCCACTCTCAGACCCTCGTTGGTGGAGCTTTCCACCAACTGAAGACAAGAGGTGGCATCTCACTAGGGGGTGACTAAGGATAATCTGTGTTGCCCCCTGTCCTACCATTAAGTATCATCCTTCAAGAGAACCCAGGTGATTTGACCTCTCTTCTTCCAACATAAAAACTGACACATTCAGAATACTCTAAAATTAGTTAACCAAAAAGGTATGTTCCATTGTAAAATGGCCATAATGAACCTTCCCTTGGTTCTCTCACGTATCCAGTCAAAATGCAGTGAACAAAATCTGTCACTTCCACTGAACACAATTATAAATCTGAACAGAATGCATGGGAATAACTATATCAGGACTTTCAAATTGCTACCAGGCACCTTAGTGAAGAACAAGCTTAGAAGGACCTGCAAATGAACAATGAATGTACCTCGTTTTCCCCTTCTGAGATCCACCCGTTTTGAGCCAACATAAAATGAAAGTGGTCATTGACCCAGAAACAGGGAGCTGAAAGAAACTCTCTCATTCTGGTGTAAGGGGTGGGAGGAGTCTCTCAATGCTCAGAGAAGTTAAAAATCACCTCATAATCTCCTTTGGTTTTCTTCGTGTCCCCTTTCTTTTGCTCCTAGGAAGTGGGGATGACGACAAGGGTGTAAATGAGGCTATCTCTGCTGCGATCTCCACTGGAGATGGAGGGAAATGTCCCCCATCATCTGAGAAGTGGCAGCAGGCAAAGTTCCTTTTTTTGTTGTTGTTCTCCATTTTTCCAAGACATGGGAAGAGTCATGGAAAGTGTCCAGCAGAGCAAGGTATATAAAGAACCAATTTTCCAAAGAGAGGACCAAAAGGAGAAACCCCAGAGAGCTACAGTGAAAGGAGATTGTTGGAGAGCCGGGGGAAAGGGAGCACAGGGGAAAGGAATCCAGGAGTTCTTTATGAACTGGTGTACACCTGTGGATCTCACACTAAAGACCTTGAGAACTGAGCCAACATGTACTCCATAGCCCAGGCAGGAGACTCGCCAGTGTGACTCACGGTAAAGACAAATTCAAATAACACTGCAAATTCTTTAAAAACAGGACATATAATGAATCCCAAATTCACAGAGCCTGGGTGGAAATCATGCCCAAACTGAACTAAGTCAATCACCAGAAAAAAAAATGGCATTTTATGAAGAATGGAAATAAGATCTAATATCTGTCAACATAATATTTAAAATTTACAGAATACAATAGAAAATATTTGGCATGGAATGAGCAAGAAAATATTCAACTTGCTTAATAAAAGTCACTTAACAAACACCAGCACAAAAAAGACACGGGTCATGGAATAAGAACTTTTTAAATCAATTGTGGCGTCAATACTCTTTAAGAAGTGAAGGTTCACCAGGCATGATGGTATGCACCTGCAGCCCAGCTACTTTGGAGGCTGAGGCAGGAGGATCACCTGATTTTAGGAGTTCAAAGCCAGCCTGAGCAACATAGCAAGGTCTTGTCTCAAGAGAAAATGGAGTGATAGAAAAAGTGAGGATGAGGGTGAATACTCTTTAAGCAAATAAAGTCTGAGAAGAGAAATAGAAGAAACAAAGGGGAATTTTAAAACTGAAAAGTATAATTACATATAAAACACCCCCCTAATGGTTCTCAATAATTGCACACAGAAGTAACAGAGGAAAGAAGGTATGAACTTTGAAAACAGATCAATAAGAAGCATTCAGTTTGAACAAGAAAGGAAAAGATTGGAAAAAAGAAGGACTCAGAGACTGTGAGACTTTTCCCAATAATAAAATATTTTATGTCTCTGAAGGCCCAAGAAGAGACCAGATAGATTATGATGCAGAAAAGGCATTTGAAGAAATAATGACTGAAAACTTCCTAAACCGATCTCAGGATACTCAAGAATCGTAGTACATTCCACAGAATAAACTCAAAAACACAAACACTTGCCCAGATGCATCATATTTACACTGCTGAAAAACAAAGACAAAGGGGAAAATCTTGAAAGCAACCAAAGAAAAACAAGCATTAATGACAGAGGAAGAAGGGCTTCAGAGTTCACATGGAGAGGGTGGTGGTCACGTGGAAGTGGGGCAGGGTCTTCACGGTGCTCAAAAAGAAAGCTTTCAGCCCAGAATGCTAGACCAGCCAAGGCATCCTGCAGGGAGGAATGGAAAACAAGGGAAGGGGAAGAGATTTTGTTATCAGACCTACTCTAAATGGAGCCTAAAGACCTAGGACACAGGTAATGGTACTATGAGGGAATGTGTAGCATCAAGAATGGAGAGCAAATGTGTGGATTTGGGTATTTACAGCACCCTCCTTCTGTAGAGTTCTTCAAAGTATGACTGAAAGTAGAAACTAAAATAATGATAGCCTTGACAAGGTCTTTATCATCTGTAGGTGTAACCCATAGAAGAATTTCAATTTAGGGAGTGAAAAATTTCAACATATGACAGTGATGAAAGTTTCTACACTTCACTTCAAATACTAACCCTTAAGGAGACAATAAATGTTGAACATCTGTATTTTGACAGCTAGACCATCCAAGAAGACTACATAAATAGATGATATATAGATAAGCAATTAGTATATCTTTTGTGTGTGTGTGTGTGTGTGTGTGTGTGTGTGTGTGTTGCTGGGGATTGAACCCAGGGCTTTGTACATGTGAGGCAAACACACTACCAACTATAGACAGAGTAAAAAAATACAATAGAAAAATTTTGATAGGATAGTAAAAAAAAAATCGAATAACCCCAAAGTGGCAGGAGAGGAGAAATAGAGGAATAAAAACAGAAAAATCAAGCATAAAGTGATAGACAAAATTCCAAATAGGTAAGATTATGATTAAATGCAAATGGAATATAAATAAGATGTCAAAGGAATTGATGGGATTTATGCTTTTTTAAAAAGTAATTGACTACCTTTTGTCTATAAGAAATTTGCCTTGCAGACACAATGTCCCATACTTTCAATCCCAGCAAGTCCTCTCAACTTGCTAAGGTAGGAGGATTGTAAGTTCAAAGGTAATTTAGTAATTTAGCAAGGCCCTAAGCAATTTAGTGAGACCCTGTCTCAAAATAAAAAATAAAAATGGCTGGAGATGTGGCTCAGTGGTTAAGAGCCCCTTGATTCAAACCCCAGCACCAAAAAAAATTAAATTTAATTTAAAAATAGAAAAGATATTAGCCTTGACTGTAATGACATAGATAAGTTAAAAATACAAGGAAGGGGATAGATTTTACTGGGCACACCCTGCACATCCAAGTCACAGGAGAGCAGAGTGGATAGATTAGTACCAGGTAAAGTTCACCTAACAAGAAAAACTTTACCAAACTAAAGACACATTATAAAACAGCAAAAGAAGCAATTCACCAGGAAGACATAAGAAAGTACATGAAAACACAACTTCATCATTGCTAAAGCCAAAACAGCTCAAACAGAAGGAGAATCAGATGAAAACATGATTATCGCTAAGGACTTCAGGACTCTTCATTCAGTCCTGATAAAATCAGGAAATTCAGAACTATTCAACACTGCCAACCAACCAGATCTAAATGATACTTTATTTATGGAACAATCTACCCAACAACAGCAGAATAAACACTTATTTCCAATGCACATGGAATAATTACCAAGATAGATCACAGCTAGGGTTATAAAACAAGCCTTAACAAAATTTAAAAGTAAGTCAAACAAATTATATTCTCTGAACATAAGAAAATTAATTTAAAAAACTAGAAATTAACAAAAGAAAGGAAAAGATTTAAATGCTCTGTAAGTGACACACTGCTGAATAACCCATAGATCAAAGAGAAAAATCTGTGAAGAAATTAGAAAATATTTAATGTGAACATAATGAAAATTCAACACATTAAAGTTGTAAGATGCCACTAAAGCAGACCACAGAGGAAAATTCAGAGCATTGAGTGATGTTAGAAAGAAGAAAGTCTCCAGTGAACAGCCTAAGCTTGCATGTTAAGAATAAAAGATCAAAATAAACCCGTAGCAAGCAAAAGTAAGGAAATAATAAATATAGGAACAATCAATAACATTAAAACAAAGTACAATAGAGAATATTCTACATTCTAAGGAACACTCTCAACACATGTTGGGTTACACCCCTGTCTTTCAGTACAGAACATGAAACTAAATTCTAGGTCTTTGAAAAGAGGAATGAAATTGAAAACTTGTTAGACAAACTCACAAAGGAAAAAATAAAGGGAAAGCATGAATTAATAAATAGTATTCTCATTAAGGAAATAATGAAATTGCTAGTTCCTCATAGATTTGGAGTTTAAAAACTGCATATCACTCCATGCACAGTGGTGAACACCTATAATCTCAGCAGCTCATCAGGCTGAGACAGGAAGATCACAAGCTCAAAGCCAGCCTCAGTAACTTATAAAGACCCTGACTTAAAATAAAACATAAAAAGTGCTGCGGATGTTGCTCAGAGATTAAGTTCCCCTGGACCTAATCCCTGGTAACAAGCAAACAAACAAAACTATCACCTTTAAAAAAAAAAATTATTTGGGAATCTTCTCTTCAAAAGTTGCCTAAGGACATAAGAACTGTCCTGGGATCCAAGTGCAATTAACCCTAGATGTTTCCAGGTTAGAAAGTTAGATGCTCCCAGGGACCTTGGCCAAAAAAAAAAAAAATATACTGGACAAGGTGTGCATTATCATATGTGCCCCAGATACTGCAGGAAAAGGTGCAGACTAAAAGTCGGCATCACCTTTTGAGGTGATGTGGATTGTGCCCTATGCAAGACACCAATAGAAAGGACAGAGGGAAGGAGCAGAATTCCAGCAAAGTTCACTCAACTTGATATGGACTGTATTCCCCTAGAGGAATGGATGACTTCCTCTAATTCTCACAGTGGTGTCACCTAGTCAATGAGGAAGCACCATGCCAAGGCAAGCATGTGGGCTAGGAGAGGCCAACTGTGGATACCCTGGCCCACCTCAGGGGACTAGATCAAGAAGAGATTCCACCTAGACCCAGCCTCTGACTGACTCTGGAAGTAACCCTGCTGAGCCAACCACAGGTGAAATGATTTGACAAATTGTAGCTGATACATGACTTTGGACTGAAATGATGTGATCTTCAGAGCCCCTATGGGAGTTCAGTACAGACAGGCAGGGATGTGACCTGACATGTGTTGAGAGTGTCCCTCAGAATGTAGATGCCTGAGAAGGAAGGGCAGGGCTGGTGTGGGAACCAAGAGAGCCAGCCTGGGCACTGAGGCTGCAGCTCCCTCCAGCAGAGAGGAAAGCAGAGTCTTTGAACTGGAAACCCCTTGGGATTCTTGAACCATAGGAAAGCAGAGCAGTAGTGAGCAGAATCGGTGTACTTTATTGTTAATAATAGAAAAATAATGAAAAATACAGAGAAATTATATATATATATATATATATATATATATATATATATATATATATATATCTCCAAGGCCTTGCCCAATCTTGCCTCCATCAAATCTCAGAGTGTACAACCCGCTCTCTGGGTCAGCTGCAGTGCCCACCCCTGCCATTCTCAAGTACAAGGGGCACAGTTCAACCTTAGGGACTTTGCATCTGGCCTCCAAGTCCCTTCCCTGAGTGTATTCATGGCTCACCCTCTGACCTCCTTCAGATTCTCTTTTAAATTCATCTTTTCAGTGAAATCTCTCTTGTTCACCTAAAGTTGCAAAGGCTGCCCCTCCATTCTCCATGCTTCCCCTTTCCCTTCCTGATTTCTTCTTCTCTCTGCACTTGCTCCCTTCCAGCCTGAGAAATATTTCACTCACAAGGTCTGATTAATTGTGCCTCCCACAACTAGAATATAATCTCCCTCCAGGCAGTGATTTCTATCTTATTTTTCCACTGTTAATCTCCAACATGAACTCTATCATTTCTACCAAATATTAAAATTTAACTAATATTCTATATGCTGAATATGTGTTCATTTTCCCTTTTTAGAAACATTGGTGACTATAGAGTGTTTTAGCTCTTCATATTTTTTTTGTATTTTCCGTATCTAAAGTATTTTGAAATATAAGATTGACTCTGGTTAAGCCACTGTATCATCGATGCTACTCATTTTCCAAAACTGAGAGAAGTTCAGGAGAGTTGGGAGTTACTCCCTGTGTCCATGGCAGCCTGTGGTGGCTGTCTGTGACAGGCCTGAGGTCTAGAGAACACAGAGGTACCACTGTGGCCAAACACAGGTGGCAAAATTACAACCTCAGTCCTTTCCAACAAGAGCAATAATGCTAATACTAAAAACTAACAGTGGCTGAGTCCTTGTAATTTGTAGCTGTTCAAAGCCCCTCACCTATATTTGTTCATTTATGAGACACAACAGCCTTAAGATACAGGAATAGTTATTAACCCCACTGTGACACACAGAGTGAGAAGTTAAATAATTTGCTCCAAGGTCTGACATATAATAAGCTACGGAAACAGGTCTGAAAACCCTCTAGAGGGTGATCTTCACCAATGTGCTATGCCTTTTATTTTATTTTTGCATCTGTTTTCATAAAAAGATGCTTTTCCTTAGTTTTCTTTTCTTGTGATATTCTTATCTAAGTTTAATATCAGGGCAATACTAGTCTTTTAGAGTTAGTTGTAAAGTGTTTTCTCCTCCTCTGCATTTTGGAAGAGTTTGAGAAAGAATGGACTTAACTCTTCTTTAACATTTGGCAGAAATCAATCTGAATATAGGGTTTCTGTGAACATATTTCTAAATATGTACACATTTAGATTTTCTATCTATTCATGAATCAGTTTCAACAGTTTATGATTTTCTAGAAAAATTTCTCATTCCATCTTTATAATCTATTTTATCATAAAATTTTCATAGTATTATTATAATCCTTTTTTTATTTCTGCAAATTCTGTAGTGATAGCTCTTTCATTCCTAAATTTATTAATGTAAGTCTTCCCTCTCTTTTTTCCTTGTCATTTTAAAGATTCTTCAACATTCTTTATCATTTAAAAGAATAAACTTTTTGTTTTGTTGAATTTCTTGTTTTTCTTTATTTCACATCCATTCTCATCTGTATTATTTCCCTTCTTCTTGTTTGGGGCTTAATTTGCTCTTATTTCTCTTTTTCCTAAGGTGGGGATGTTGTGACATTACTTGAAAGTTTTATTGTTTTTCATATAGATGGTAGCAGACAGAAATATCAAGGTCAGCAATGCTATGGATATGTATTCATTTTCATTCATCTCAAAATATTTTCTGACGTTTATTGTGGTTCCTTTTTCAATGGTGAAGACAGTGCTGTTTAATTTCCAGAGGGGAATTTGAAAGTGTCCAACATATTGTGGAGGAATCCAGAAGGTCCTACACATTTACAGGCCTCAGCATGCTCAGGAAACCCCAGAGAAGGTCGTTGCCTCACCTCTGACCTTGACACTCTGACAAACTGGAGGAGAAGGTGAAGGCAGAGATGAAAGTGGCGGGTGTTGGCATATGAATGTGAAATGCTCAGAGAAGACTGGGAAGCTTGCAGGTTCACATCATCAAGAAACCTCACCTGTCACTAGTAGACCACTATCCTAAATGAGCAGGTGCACATGAAAGTAAACTTGATCTCAGAAAAACACCCCAGAGAGTCACAAAGTAATCGAACAGGCATGAGGAAAAGTACACAGCAAAACAACCTCTGAGGGCAGAAGATCTCTTCTTCTCCAGAATTTTTACATTGCATTTTTTTTAAAGAGAGAGTGAGAGAGGAGAGAGAGAGAGAGAGAGAGAGAGAGAGAGAGAGAGAATTTTTAATATTTATTTTTTAGTTCTCGGCAGACACAACATCTTTGTTGGTATGTGGTGCTGAGGATTGAACCCGGGCCGCACGCATGCCAGGCGAGCGCGCTACCGCTTGAGCCACATCCCCAGCCCCTTTACATTGCATTTTTAAATAAGTTTGGTGGTCAAAAAAAATGGTGATACATGTAGAAGAATTGTAATACATGGAAGAACCACAAAAATATTGCTCATATGGGGAGGAGCAATTAGTAGAAATTGTTCACATGCTGGATATGCTACAGATTCGAGTTGTACTGCTATAACTGTAACAAAATTAAAATGCTATATCCAAAGAATTAAAAAAAATTAACAATCATGGCCACAATTATATTTAAAAATATATAAAATATATTTTAAAAATAACCAACTAGGTAATCCAGAGTTAAACATTATAACCAAAAATAAAAATTTACTAGAAAGCCTCAAAAACAGAGCTGAACTGGTGTAAGAAACCATCAGGGAATTTGAAGAGAGGTCAATTGTTTTTGGTTGTTTAAAATGGTTCCATTTTTCTCTTTAAACTTTCTGTTTGTTTGCTTTGTTGTGATGTTTGTTTGTTTTTGGTCAAACACTTGCCACTGGGGGTTTGGCTCATTTCCCAGTATCTCACTTTTAGAACCCATTCATTATTACAAGGATATTCAGAGTGAGCTCTGAGGCCAAGTAAAGACAAGTCCTGATAAATATAAAGCAATAGAGTGTTTCGTCCAGGAAGCTGCCAGACAGCTCAAACAGCGACAATTCTCTGGTGAAGGGGTTTGGGGGCTCAGTCCCCTGTGGCCCTCCCTCTCCAAAGCTGCTGATCTGCTGGGTCCCCTCCGCAAGGCTTCCAGGCTACCTACTTTCAAACTTTCTGATGAGCTGAAGAGAAGGAAATGGAAATAGAGCAAGTTAAAACTCTAAGCAGCTCACTGTTCTTATACAGATTCACCTATGTTTCTTACACCCATGCTCCTTGGACTATTAGAATCCTTTGGTTTACTTCCAGAGTTCTGAAACATTGCTTTTGACTAGTTTTGCAATGATAGGGAGGATCAGTTTCCAGAAGCTCTTAGTCACCAGTCTAGAGTGCTTTGCCTCAAGTTTAGGATGGAAAAGTCAGAAAGTATTCTTTCCAGAAGATTCTCTTTCAATAAAGATGATGAAAATCTGGGGATGCCAGGAAATACAAAATAAAGAGCTGTCATGAGACTGAAATTATTCAGCACTGCCACGACTGGAAGAGAGGACCAGAGGCAGACCACAAAACATTGCTCCAAGACTGAATTAATGTCATTTGAAGCCAGTGCAATGTGGCATGTGGTAACTCAATAAATAATTGCCAAAAGGGAAATAAAGTAATTAAATATTTAAACAAAATACTTCCTAATCCCAAGGGCCTTAAGAAATTTATTCAGAGTGAATGCTGTGTTTCATCAAATCTAAGACACCTGTAAACCGCTTCTCTATTTCAAGGAGGTTGAATTGTGGTAAAACTTCGCATGTCAGTGTGAATGAAATCTGCTTATAAAGCTATGATTCCACATGTCATATTATCATGAGAGTAGTAAGTTTGGTATGAATCACATTTTAAGAAAGGTATCGTTTGATTGAAGAAAATCAAGAAGGTCTACTGAATTTTGAAAATTTGAGAGTTTTTCATGAAAGAGCACCACAAGATAAAGCACTGGATTGGTTGGAATTAGAATAAGAAAAATATCAATGAGGGAAATTCTAGGTCCTTTTAAGACAAAAGTAAGAAGGCATTCAGAAGCTACTACAAGTTTGGGAGAAGGGATGCAATCTGTTTGCAAAAAAAGAATACCCCTGCAACTGTAGATGGGAACGGATTCTAAAAGTCAGTTGCTGGAAAATGAGGTATTTGAGAATATTGTGCGTTTAAGATGCCAGTAGCATGTCACTGGAGAATACATAATAAACCAATAGAAATATAGTTAGGAAATTATTCAAAGATGATGATATCAATTTAGGAAAAAACTCCTCAAAGTCTTCACTTGAAGGGGTAAAAGTGGAGACAGTGGTCAAAGAGAAAATGGAGAGGAATAAAAAACTAGGGACCAAAAAAAAAATATGAGAAAGGTATGTACTAAGTGTTAAATATCTAAAGAAGATTTTGAAAGGTTATAGAGAAGAAATAAGGAAAGAAGGAAGATATCAGGTAAAGGAAAGATGTAGGGAGTTTCAGTGTGAGCGCCAGGGTCAAAGGTCAAGATCAGGCAGGTTCAGGATAAAGAAGGAAACCATCCACTTCACAGATAAAGGTTCCAGGAACTTCTGCTACAGCAATTTCAGTAAAAGATGAAAAGCCACATGTGAGCACAGGAAAGTCTCCACTGAGCCTAGAAAATCTCACTCCGGATAGAGTGAGCGGCTTTTGGATCACACTGTTCCCCCAAGATCTGGTTTAAAAAAAAAAAAGTCAACTGCAAAGTCTACATAGGACAATGCGATGCCATCCACTAAGCAAGACACTTACCTTACTTCTGCAAAGAATCAAAACTGAGACCATAAACATGAGAAAACAAGAACCGTCTCCTCTCCAAGCAGAACAGCACCTTCAGCATATTGTACGCTGACTAGCATTACCCACCATACAAGCCACTAACTTTAAGTGAGAAGGGAAAATTGGAAATATCAATATGAAAGACATAGAAGGACAAATGTGCGAGAGAGAGAGAGAGAGAGAGAGAGAGAGAGAGAGAGAGAGAGAGAGAGAGAGAGAGAACGCTGTAAACTTCAGTGCCCGGGAACCAGGAGGAACAAAGCGAGCGCCCTGGGAAGTGGGAGGTGGAAGGAGGCATGGGCGGGCAGGCATCACCTCCAGTTCCCTGCAGCTTCAGAGGACAGGAGGAGGAGGTACAGAACGGCTGGGTCACGTGATGAAGCATCTTTCCCGAATGCCAATGGTTAAGAGCAGAAAAATCCACATAATGCTTTGGAACAAGAAGAAAGAATCTTAATAACAGATTCTAGTTCAGAGGCTACGTATTAATTCTGAGAGACTGTGCAAGAAAGAGAAGGCTTGACAGGCACCCACATTGGTTTTGTGAGTTGAAAATTACCTGGAAGACAAGATACAGAAAAGCTTTGTAAATCAGTACTAGAATTCTTCTGCTCTTTAAATTATAGGTCACAGAAATATTTGATTTAACCAGTCTCTAATGGTGCCAGGCTGTCAGACTGAAGATTACTTACATGAGTTGCTTACAATGCAAATAATAACCCTGTTAAAATTAAGAAGGTTTGAAATGCACTTCCTTTTGACGGGATTAAGAAAGTCCTAATATTTAGAAAAAGGAAATTAATATTAATTTTCTGAGAAGATCGACCTGCTTTAAATATATTTAAATAACAAAAGAATCACTTTTATCTTTATCTAAGAATTTTGGAAGGTGAATGGTGTGTGGAAAAAATTGTTTTTTTAATATTTGCAAGCATTTGATAAATTTTAAGGGGCTGTTGATCCCTGTTCTTTATTAATGTGCATAGAGAATAATTGCAGAGGCCAAAGAAAGAGAAAAAGAAAGAGCAAAGAAATATCAGCTGACTGCCTACCACGGTTGCAAAATCTAAATTTATAGTCTGTTTTGTGCATCATTATCACTTCCTTTTAGGAATTCCAATAAAAACCTTTGTTGTTTGTAACACATCTGTATACAGTGAAATAAAAAGATACTAGAAAATTTTGTGTTCTCTAAAGATTAAAAATGTCAAAGCCACTTAACCACATGTTTTGTGCCCCACCCCCACCCCCACACTGTCTATCTGAGTCAGCTGGTAATGGGAGAGGAGATGAGACAAATACTGAGGAACTCAGTTCAGAAGAGCCAAGGAGGATATTGCCTTTAGCTCAAGGCATCTTCGCTATGATAATTTATTATCTGTCCACCTGTATTGTTGAAGTTTATAAAGACATTTTTGTTTTATTTTGTTTTTTGTGTCTATTCATCTGAGAATGAACTGCAGACTCCCTTTTCAATGGGAGTCTTTTCAATGGGAAAAATCTGCCCCTGTGGCAGGACAATCCTGAGCACCAAAGGAATATTTCATTACTACAAAGTGACTGGTAAGTTGCAACCCCTAGATACACTAACAATACTTGTCTTACTTTTTTGGGCAAGAATCCATAAAACAGAAAGAAGTCAGTGTAATACCTGGCGCCAAAATTTGTTTGAGTCTCATGTATTTTTAAAATGAAAATTTGCTTTATATTCTGTTCTAATAATATATTTTAGTGGGTTCTAATGGGATTGTTTTAAATTACTCCCCAAGGAGTAACATAAATACCCTCAGAAAGTATTCCTCTTGTATTCCGCTTGTCGCTAGCTTGCTCAGGGCTACCGGAGAGTTCAAACAGGAGGAGTCTGCACTACAGTTTGAAAACAGAGCTCCGTAACATTGAACTTAATAATTAAAAGATCTATAGGCAATGTCCCAATAGTGATACATCACTGACAAATTTCACAAACTTTACAAACTCTGCTATAACGAAACATTTTTGAAATTATGACACTAATAAAGAAAGCTCATCTAAGGAGAATGTTTGGGTCGAGAGAAGGAAGGCATTCCCTAAAATAAATGAAAAATGACATTTCTTTTATGATAAAATCATCAACTGCCCAAACTCAAAGACAAGCAGGAAACATTCACAAATGAAAATATGTGCTGAAATCAAATTGGGTTCTAATCTCTTCAAAAAAACCTTCATGCAGGGCTCCCTCTGTTGACTCCTTTGCAGTCTACATATATTTCTTAATGAAGGTCAGGCAACCTTCCAATGTTGAAGATGTGCAAAGATTCATTAGGAAAGGTCTGGAATTAGCCAAGCAGATTTCTTCCCAACTTGATGATTAATGTCATTTATCAACTAAGGGTTTCTTTATAGGTCTACTAAACAGATACATTTGGAAGTGAATATTCATTGTTTTTAGCAAGGAAAAAAATTACGTATTCCTGAATAAGAAAGATGAAGTATATAGTATAAAAATTCAGTATTTATATTATCAAAAGGAAAAAACCTTTAAATTATATAAAATGATATTATAACAAACTCTTTTTTCTTGCTTTGGGATTGTAATAGATCCTGTGATTAAAATTCATATGAACAAGACATTTAAAATAATCCATCAGGTTTCCCTACATTCTCTTAGTTTCTTTCCATTCTTCTTCTATTTCTCCAACCTGCTTTCCCTCTCCCTCTCTTCCTATTGTCCATCCTTTCTTTCCTCTCTGCCTCCAAATCATTTCACTTGGCCCTCTCCCTAGTTCTGAATCCCCTGATCCTCTGAAAAAAAAAAGATATCATTAGCAATACTCATTTCAAAATTTTCCTATCATTTCACAAACGTCCCCTCAAACCATTTCAGTTTTCTTAAACCTCACATAGAATATTCAATTATTTTACCTCAGCAGTTGTTTATTTTCTTTTTTCTCTAAAATCTGAGGGAGATTGTGGTCTAACACCCAGCCTGGGACACACTGAAGTCACACACTCAATCCCAGGTACAGCATGGCTTCCTGGACTCACAGAAGCTGCGCTCAGTGTTGGAGAGTTACTGTCCAGAGACCTGAAGAAAAGAGAGAGAGAGGGAGAAAAAAAAATGTCCCTAATAAGGAATCATCATGTGATACCACCCTGCTATTTTAGCTTCTCTGTTTGCTTCCCCATTTTAATTAGGCAAAAGTAATGAGCCTTTTGTTCTGCAGAATTGCTCTAAAAACTTCTTTCACAGAAGTCCTTCCGGCAAAGTAACATATGTTAATTCTACATATTCCAAATTCAACCAGCTATCACTAAAAATGGGTCGCAAGTGGGACTTTATCTCCTATTAAACATTCAGACCCTATTTCCCATCACCTGTAGTAATCCATAGGCAATCCCAGAGCTCTTTCATAGTAAAAATTCTATACCAGAATAATCATGTTGAGAATAGGAAAAATGAATTCTAAATCTCTTTACTCCCATATAATCTTTAATACTGTTTGAGGATCATATTGTGGTTTGGGCACAGTGACATTAACATTGTCAGGAGCTCCATTTTTGTGAGCCCCCATGTTAAATAAAGCCCCATTCTAAATTCCAAACTTACACGCAAGACTATGTTAAAACAGCCTGAAAACCTTATTAAGAGCTATTTAAAGGCCCAGGACAGAACACTTAAATCTCACTGTCATTTTCTTTTCTTTCTTTCTTTCATTTTTTTTTTGTTGTTGTTGTTCCACAGGGTTAGCGGTTTAGCTAAGATCCATGACACTTTAGACCATTTAGAATAGTGAAATCTCACAGTTACTTTAAATTCCTTTTCTTCTCTGATTTATCTGTAGCCCACAGATTACAATGTTTTTAATGATAGATTGCTATTCTGACTTATGTCATTGGGCGCTTTGGACTTAACTATGTGATTCCACACATTTTACTTTGTGCTCCTCTGACTGCTGTTATTAAGAAGTAATGTTCTCACGAAATCTCCCGTCGTAGCTCAGAGCCAATCATTACAGTTGAAAGCATCCAAGGCATCAAATGATAATGTCAAAAGTGAATTACAGCTTTCAAAATAAATTATTGTTGGGCTACACTACATTGTGAAAGTGGTGTACTTTTCAATCAAGTGTTTATATTACTTTCAATAGCATTTTTTGAAAGACTTTCAAGATATTAACTTTCCAAACATTTTCAGAAATTTCAACCCTTCTGAATTTTTGCCATCCCTTTGCAGGTGTCAACTGAGCTATCTACAAAACCAACAAAAGCAAGAGTTGTCTAAGGGCCACGTTACTGGTGCTTAGGATTCTGGTTATTCCTTTTTTTATTCACTACTTGTTAGACATTGGTTTGTTTTCTCTTGGTTTTGATTATTGGGTATTCCTATATTAAGTGGATTTGAATCACTACAAACCAGGTCATTGATATCTCAATGAAAGGCAATGTCACAAATTACTGTGGATGCTCCATTTTATCTTGTTGTCTGCACAATTTTACCTTGTGCTTTACAGAGCACCATGATCTCTACAACAGGTGTAACCAGATAATCACCAACGATTAGGTGCACATCTGACTAAATATGAAGGGGTCCATGCCTTACACATGGGACTCTTGGGAATCTTCTCAAATGATGGGTTTGTTGAAGACTAGAGATGAGTTTATACATTTCATCAAAAATAGAATCTAGGAAGATGGCGGCGAAGGGAGTGCAGCACACCAGTACGCTGCGCCACTGTGCGGGAGAAACACGAGGTGAAATGGCTGAAGGCTACCTTGGTGGGAATCCCCAGTGAAATTGAGGTGCTCCAGAATCTAGAGGACAGAATTCCAGCGTGCGGGATTCGGCTGCAGGGGCTTGGTCGCGGGCGATTTCTCCGCACTGGAGGGAAGCAGTACCTGGTCGGCAGACGGCCCCGTGGATGGAGTCTGGGACGCACCCGAGCAATCATCCCTGTTTTCTACTGATCTCAGCTCATTCAACTACAGAACAGGTGATTCCAGGCTGGTATTTGCCTGCGTCGCGCAGACAGATCGCTCAGGCTCAGGACTGGAAACTCTGAGGAGAATACTCTTCAGGCCTCACCCCTGGCAAGGCAGGCGCCGGGCTTTGAGCGGCCAGATTCTAGTTCCCCGGGTTGCTTTGGCCCAGGGCGGGAGATCCTTGGGGACTCCGGGCGGGGGCCAGTTACAAGTGGATTGTGCGCTGAGGGGCGGCGTGGCTCTAACTCCCGGAACAGTTTTGGCCCGGGGCTAGGGAACCCGCGGCGACTGCGTCTTTGACTCTGCCCCTTTCTGAGCGTACACTGAGCTGGGAGAGTTTGGAGCGGCCAGGCTCGGGCTCCCGGGGCTGCCTGGGCCTGAGGCTGGGGTACCTCTGTGGAGCCTGCTCCTAGCAGAGTGTGGCAGGGATCGGAGAGGCTGGGTTCTGGCCCTCGTGGCTGCTTGAGCCCAGGGCCATGGAGCCTGCGGGGACCGCGAGCTGAGGCCAGCCACAAGTGAAACTTGCGACGAGGGGCAGCGGGACTCTGTCTCCTGGAACAGTTTTGGCCCGGAGCTGGGGAGCCCGCGGGAAGTGCGTCTTAGACTCTGCTCCCAGCGGAGCGTGCACCGAGCAGGGAGAGTCTGGTGCGGCCAGGCTTGGGCTCCCGGGGCTGCTTTGGCCTGGGATTGGGGAACCCGCGGCGGTTGCCCTGAGGAGCCTGCTCCTAGCAGAACGTGGCAGGGATCGGAGAGACCGGCTCCTGGCTCCTGAAGCGGCTCTGGCTCAGGGTTGGGGATCCTACAGGGATTGCTTCTTGGTCTGTGTCCTGCTGGGTGCTGCGGGGGCCTGGGGGGCAGAGTGGAGCTGCCTCCTGTGCCCAGAGCAGGCTAAGGGTCCCGCTGGTGCAGTATCGCGACACCCCAACTGCAGCTGGGGCCGAGGAGAGTAGCCGCCCATGCCTGGAACAGGACCAGCGACCCGATGGCAGGGTAGCCAAGTCAACCCACTTGGAGTGGAGGCCGTGAAGAGCTGCCGTCTGACCCTGCAAGGTAGGCAGTCCTGCGTCCCACTGGCAGGACAGGCTCGGCAGCCTGCCAGTGTGGTGGACGAGTAGCATCGAGGCAGTCACGTCACACTGGTTGGAGTGGGGGTTTAACAGAGCCGCCACCAGCGTCCGGAAGGAGCCCAGAGACCCGTTGGAGAGGCAGTTAGGTACCCCCACTGGGAGTGGGGGTTGAGCAGAACTGCCGCCCAGGCCCGCAGGGTGGGCATTTCTGAGACCCACCGGCGGAACAGGCTTGGAGGCCGACCAGCGTGGTAGACACGTCACATCAATTGGAGTAGGGGTGGAGAAGAGCTGCTGCCCACATCCGGATCAGGACCAATGATCCGAGGACGAGGTAGGAATGTCACCGCAATTGGAGTGGGGGCAGAGTAGAGCAGCCACCCGTGCCCGCAGGGCGGGCAGACCTACGACCAACCAGCGTAGTGGATAGATCACCCTGATTAGAGGAGGATCACAGCCACTACCCGCCCAACAAGAGAGATATCCCAAATATACAAGAGCAACATAAATAAACAGGGGGAAAAATTTCAAAAACACAACAGTTTCACCAAGCAGAAAGAAACGCAAGCAACATGAAAAGACAGGAAAGAAAGGACCACAAGCAATGCAGGTCAACTCAACTCTAGAAGAGGTAATAGCTGCAACAGATGGAATGTCAGATAAAGAGTTCAGGATATACATGCTTCAGATGATCTGGAGTCTCAAGGAAGACATGAGACAGCAAAATCAGACAATGAAAGATCACATTGACAAGGAACTACAGAAACAAATCCAGGAAGTAAAAGATCAATTTCACAGGGAGTTAGAAGTAATAAAAAACAAACAAATAGAAATCGTAGAAATGCAGGAAGCAATAAACCAACTTAAAACCTCAATTGACAATACTACCAGCAGAATAGATCACTTAGAAGATAGAACATCAGACAATGAAGACAAAGTATTTCAACTTGAGAAGAACATAGACAGTTCAGCAAGACTGCTAAGAAACCATAAGCAGAACATTCAAGAAATATGGGATAACATTAAAAGACCAAACTTAAGAGTCATTGGGATACAGGAGGGCACAGAGCTCCAAACCAGAGGAATGAACAATCTATTCAATGAAATAATACGAGAAAACTTCCCAGACTTGAAGAATGAAACAGAATCCCATATCCTAGAAGCCTACAGGACGCCAAAAGTGCAAAATCATAAGAGATCCACACCTAGACACATTATAATGAAGATGCCCAACATACAGAATAAGGAGAGAATTTTAAAAGCTACAAGAGAAAGAAAGCAGATTACATTTAGGGGCAAACCAAGCAGGATAACAGCTGATCTCTCAACACAGATTCTGAAAGCTAGAAGATCCTGGAATAACATTTTTCAAACACTGAAAGAAAATGGGCTCCAACCAAGAATCGTGTATCCGGCGAAATTAAGCTTCAGGATGGAAGATAAAATTAAAACCTTTCACGATAAACAAAAGTTAAAAGAATTCGCAGCTAGAAAACCATCTCTTCAAAAAATCCTTGGCAAAACATTACAGGAAGAGGAAACTGAAAATAACATTGAAAACCATCAGTGGGAGATAGGACAGTAAAGGGGGGAAAGTAATCAAAGAGGAAAACTAATCAGGTTTAGTAACATAAATAAACAAATATGACTGGAGGAACAAACCAAATCTCAATAATAACCCTAAATGTTAATGGCTTAAACTCACCAATTAAGAGACACAGGCTAGTCGAATGGATCACAAAACAAGATCCAACAATATGTTGCCTACAGGAGACGCATTTGATAGGAAAAGATATACATAGACTGAAGGTGAAAGGCTGGGAAAAATCATTCCACACATATGGACTGCGGAAACAAGCAGGAGTGTCCATACTCATATCAAACAAAATAGATTTCAAGCCAAAGTTAATCAAAAAGGATAAAGAGGGACACTGCATACTGCTCAAGGGAACCATACACCAACAAGACACAACAATCATAAATATATATGCCCCAAACAATGGTGCAGCTACGTTCATCAAGCAAACTCTTCTCAAGTACAAGAGTCTAATAGACCACCATACAATAATCATGGGAGACTTCAACACACCTCTCTCACCACTGGACAGATCTTCCAAACAAAAGTTAAATAAGGAAACTATAGAACTCAACAACACAATTAACAACCTAGACTTAATTGACATATATAGAATATACCACCCAACATCAAGTAGTTACACTTTTTTCTCAGCAGCACATGGATCCTTCACAAAAATAGATCACATATTGTGTCACAGGACAACTCTTAGACAATATAAAGGAGTAGAAATAATACCATGCATCTTATCTGATCATAATGGAATGAAACTGAAAATCAACGATAAAAGAAGGAAGGAAAAATCATGCATCACGTGGAGAATGAACAATAGGTTACTGAATGATCAATGAGTCATAGAAGACATCAAGGAGGAAATTAAAAAATTCTTAGAGATAAATGAAAACACTGACACAACATATCAGAATCTATGGGACACATTGAAAGCAGTTTTAAGAGGAAAATTCATTGCTTGGAGCGCATTCCTTAAAAAAAGAAAAAACCAACAAATAAACGATCTCATATATCATCTCAAAATCCTAGAAAAAGAAGAGCAAAATAACAGCAAAAGAAGTAGAAGGCAAGAAATAATTAAAATCAGAGCTGAAATTAATGAAATCGAAACAAAAGAAACAATTGAAAAAATTGACAAAACCAAAAGTTGGTTCTTTGAAAAAATAAATAAAATTGACAGACCCTTAGCCATGCTAATGAAGAGAAGAAGAGAGAGAACCCAAATTACTAGCATACGGGATGAAAAAGGCAATATCACAACAGACACTTCAGAAATACAGAAGATAATCAGAAACTACTTTGAATCCTTATACTCCAATAAAATAGAAGATAGTGAAGGCATCGATAAATTTCTTAAGTCATATGATCTGCCCAGATTGAGTCAGGAAGATATAGACAGCCTAAACAGACCAATAACAATAGAGGAAATAGAAGAAACCATCAAAAGACTACCAACTAAGAAAAGCCCAGGACCGGACGGGTATACAGCAGAGTTTTACAAAACCTTTAAAGAGGAACTAACACCAATACTTTTCAAGCTATTTCAGGAAATAGAAAAAGAGGGAGAACTTCCAAAGACATTCTATGAGGCCAACATCACCCTGATACCTAAACCAGACAGAGACACTTCAAAGAAAGAAAACTACAGACCAATATCTCTAATGAACCTAGATGCAAAAATCCTCAATAAAATCCTGGCGAATCAGATTCAAAGTCGTATCAAAAAAATTATACACCATGATCAAGTAGGATTCATCCCTGGGATGCAAGGCTGGTTCAATATACGGAAATCAATAAATGTTATTCACCACATTAATAGACTTAAAAATAAGAACCATATGATCATCTCGATAGATGCAGAAAAGGCATTCGACAAAGTACAGCATCCATTTATGTTCAAAACTCTAGAAAAATTAGGGATAACAGGATCATACCTCAACATTGTTAAAGCAATCTATGATAAGCCACAGGCCAGCATCATTCTGAATGGAGAAAAATTGAAGGCATTCCCTCTAAGATCTGGTACAAGACAGGGATGCCCTCTCTCACCACTTCTGTTCAACATAGTCCTCGAAACACTGGCCAGAGCAATTAGACAGACGAAAGAAATTAAAGGCCTAAAAATAGGAAAAGAAGAACTTAAATTATCACTATTTGCAGACGATATGATTCTATACCTAACAGACCCAAAAGGGTCTACAAAGAAACTATTAGAGTTAATAAATGAATTCAGCAAAGTGGCGGGATATAAAATCAACACGCATAAATCAAATGCATTCCTGTATATCAGTGACAAATCCTCTGAAATGGAAATGAGGACAACTACTCCATTCACAATATCCCCCCAAAAAATAAAATACCTGGGAATCAACCTAACAAAAGAGGTGAAAGACCTATACAATGAAAACTACAGAACCCTAAAAAGAGACATAGAAGAAGACCTCAGAAGATGGAAAAATATACCCTGTTCATGGATAGGCAGAACTAACATCATCAAAATGGCGATATTACCAAAAGTTCTCTATAAGTTCAATGCTATCCCAATCAAAATCCCAACAGCATTTCTTGTAGAAATAGATAAAACAATCAGGAAATTCATATGGAATAATAAAAGACCCAGAATAGCAAAAACAATGCTAAGCAGGAAGTGTGAATCAGGCGGTATAGCGATACCAGACTTCAAACTATACTACAGAGCAATAGTAACAAAAACAGCATGGTACTGGTACCAAAACAGGCGAGTGGACCAATGGTACAGAATAGAAGACACAGTAACCAATCCGCAAAACTACAACTATCTTATATTTGATAAAGGGTCTAAAAGCACGCAATGGAGGAAGGATAGCATCTTCAACAAATGGTGCTGGGAAAACTGGAAATCCATTTGCATCAAAATGAAACTGAATCCCTTTCTCTCGCCATGCACAAAAGTTAACTCAAAATGGATCAAGGAGCTCGATATTAAATCAGAGACATGGCGTCTGATAGAAGAAAAAGTCAGCTATGATCTACATACTGTGGGGTCAGGCTCCAAATTCCTCAGTAGGACACCCTTAGCGCAAGAGTTAACAACCAGAATCAACAAATGGGACTTACTCAAACTAAAAAGTTTTCTCTCAACAAAAGAAACAATAAGAGAGATAAACAGGGAGCCTACATCCTGGGAACAAATCTTTACCCCACACACTTCAGATAGAGCCCTAATATCCAGAGTATACAAAGAACCCAAAAAATTAGATAATAAGATAACAAATAACCCAATCAACAAATGGGCCAAGGACCTGAACAGACACTTCTCAGAGGAGGACATACAATCAATCAACAAGTACATGAAAAAATGCTCAACATCGCTAGCAGTCAGATAAATGCAAATCAAAACCACCCTAAGATACCATCTCACTCCAGTAAGATTGGCAGCCATTAAGAAGTCCAACAACAAGTGCTGGCCAGGATGCGGGGAAATGGGTACACTTGTTCATTGTTGGTGGGACTGCAAAATGGTGCAGCCAATTTGGAAAGCAGTATGGAGATTTCTTGGAAAGCTGGGAATGGAACCACCATTTGACCCAGCTATTCCCCTTCTCGGTCTATTCCCTAAAGACCTAACAAGAGCATGCTACAGGGACACTGCTACATCGATGTTCATAGCAGCACAATTCACGATAGCAAGATGGTGGAACCAACCTAGAAGCCCTTCAATAGATGAATGGATTAAAAAATGTGGCATTTATACACAATGGAGTATTACTCTGCAATAAGAAATGACAAAATCATAGAATTTGGAGGGAAATGGATGGCATTAGAGCAGATTATGCTAAGTGAAGCTAGCCAATCCTTAAAAAACAAATGTCAAATATCTTCTTTGATATAAGGGGAGTAACCAAGGACAGGGTAGAGACGAAGAGCTGGAGAAGAAGATTAACATTAAACAGGGATGATAGGCGGGAGGGAAAGTGAGAGTTAAGGGAAATTGCATGGAATTGGAAGGTGAGCCTCAGGGTTATACACAATTACATATAAGAGGAAAGGAGGAGTAGGAGAAAAATTATATAAGTGGAAGAAACGATTTATAGTAGAGGGGATGGAGAGAGAGAAGGGGAGGGGAGGGGAGGGGAGGGGAGGGGGGACAGGGGAGAATGGGATAGACAGCAGAATACATCAGTCACTAGAAAGGCAATTTGTAAATCAATGGAAATGTAACTGATGTGACACAGCAATCTGTATACGGGGTAAAAATGGGAGTTCATAACCCACTTGAATCAATGTGTGAAATATGGTATATTAAGAACTATGTAATGTTTTGAACAACCAACAATAAAATAATTTAAAAAAAAATAGAGATTGCATTTTGGAAAAATAATAAATCCCAGCTGGCTGGGTTGATGTCCCCATCAGTTCTTGGCCACAACCCTCAAATCAACACCATTAAATGCTTAAGAATCCAACCAATTTGTTTTTCCTCTCCTCACATCTACAGTTTTACAACTTCTTCTTTTTGTAATATCTGACCTCCCTTCATCCTCTCATACCCAACAGAAGATTTTAAAACATTCTTCGTCAAGAAAATAAAAGCTTGAATATGAAATCATTCACCTTTATACCCTAAAAATCTAGCTGAATTTGCATCTTTTCACTCCTTCTAGATAAAAAAAAAAAAAAAAAAAAAAAACTGAGTTCCTACAACTTTAACTGGATTACCAAGACCCTATATGCAAACAAGGTCACACACACAAGAATAAGATGTGACTAAAACATGTTTACTTGATGGACACAAGTCAACTGCCTACTTCAACTTCTTTTTCTCATGGCTTATTATTTTTAAAAATTTTTATCAGATACTTTTAATTATACATGGCAATAGAATTCATTTTTACATCATTAGGAAAGTGTGAATATAACTGGTTCTAATTCAGTTCTCCCTCCACCTGTTCCCTGCCCTCTAATCTACTAATTTTTCTGCTATTTATTTATAGATTTTTTTAAATTAATGTCTTCTGGAAGTACATGATGGAGAGATTCACTGTAGTATATTCACATTTGTACATAGGAAGGTTAGGTCAGATGTACTCAACTATCTCTCCTTATCCTATCTCTCTTATCTACCCTTCAATCCCCTTTGTCTAATATTCTGGTCTTTCTTCTGCTCCTTTTATCCTCCCGGTGTCTTATTTGAGCTCTTTTCCTATTCATATTTCTTTAATTTATTTCTATTGCCTAATTGTTCTGGATAGATTTTCAAGGACTATATTGAATAAAAATGGTTAAAGTGGTATCCTTGTCTTGTTCCTGTTTTTGGAGTAAATGCTTTCAATTTTTCTCCATTCAATATAATGTCACCTTTGGTTTGTAAACACGTTTACAGTGTTGAGGTAAGTTCCTTTTATCCCTAGTTTTTCTAGCATTTTAAACATGAATGGGTGCAGTACTTTGTCAAATGCTTTTTCTGCATCTATTGAGATAATCATGTGATTGTTTGCTTAAGTCTATTTATGTGGTGACTGATATTTTTGATTTCCATATTTTGAACCAACCTTGCATCTCTGAGATAAAATCCACTTAATCATGATGCACTCTTTTTAATGTGTTTTTTTGAATGTATGTGGTTTGCCAATATTTTATTACAAAATTTTGCATCTATGTTTTTCCAAGGATATTGGTCTGAAGTTTTCTTTCTTCCATGTATCTTTGTATGGTTTTGATAGCAGGGTGATACTGGCTTCATAGAATGAGTTTGACAATGTTCCTTCTTTTTCTATTTTATGGAATAATTTGAGGAGGATTGGTATTAGTTCTCCTTTAAAGGTCTGATAGAACTCAGCTGAGAATCCATCCAATCCTGAGCTTTTCTTTGTTGGAAAGCTTTTGGTGACTGCTTTAATTTCTGTTTAAGTTTCTATGTACTCTTGGTTCAATTTGGGTAGGTCATGTGTCTCTAGGAATTTGTCAATAACTTCAAGATATTCTACCTTATTTGAGTATACATTTATAAATTTTCAAGAATTTCTAATGATCCTCTGGATTTTAATAGTGTGTGTGGTGATATTTCCTTTTTAATCTCATATTTTGATAATTTGAGTTTTCCCACTTTCCTTTGCTTGGTTTGGCTAAGAATTTATCAATTGTGTTTATCCTTTCAAAAAACCAACTCTTTATTTTATTGATCTTTTTGTATTGTGTCTTTTTTTTTCTAAATCTCAGTTTTATTGATTTTGGCTCTGATTTTAATTATTTCCTGTCCTTCATTTATTTTGGTGTTGCTTTATTCTTTTTCAAGGGATTTGAGATGTAATATTAGATTATTTAATTGGTATCTTTCTGTTCTTTTAATGTATGAGATCAATGCTATGAACTTTCCTTTTGCTGTTCCAGAGATTTGATAAGTTACATCACTATTCTTATTTACTTCTAAGACTTTTTTTTTATTTCTCCCCTTGATTTCTTCTGATATTCATGCATCATTCAGAAGTGTATTCCTTTATGTTCAGATGTTAGATTGGTTTCCATTTTTTATCTTATCATTGTTTTCTAATTTTATTCCATGATGATCTAATAGAATGCAAGATATTATTTTATTTTGTGTGTGTGTGCTTGCTAAGATATGCTTTGTGATCTAAAATATTGTCTATTTTAGAAAATGTTCCATACGCTGCTAAGAATATAAACTCAGTCATTGATAGATGAAATATTCTACAGATGTCCTTTAGATCCATGTTATTAATTGTAATTTTTAGTTCTGTAGAATATTTACTTAGCTTTTGTTTGGATGGTCTATCCAGTGGTGAGAAAGGCATGTTAATTTCACCCAGTATTTTTGTATTATGGTCTGTTAGATTCTTAATATTGAGAAGGATTTGTTTGATGTACCTAGATATTCTGTTGTTTGGGGAATAAATACAATAATTATATCCCTTAAGCAGTATTAAATGACCTTCTTTTTTTCTCTTCTGATTAATCTTGTATTGAAGTGCACTTTATCTGATATGAGAATAGCATCCCCTGCTTGTTTATAAAACCCATGTGAATGGTATGTTTTTTTCCCTGTTCTGTCACCTTCAGTCTGTGGATATCTTTGCCTGTGAAGTGAGTGTCTTTCAGAAAGCATATTGTTATAGAGTCTTGTTTTTTAATCCAGTCTGGCAGCTTATGTCTTTTTTTTATTGTTGGTCGTTCAAAACATTACATAGTTCTTAATATATCATATTTCACAGTTTGATTCAAGTGGGTTATGAACTCCCATTTTTACCCCGTATACAGATTGCTGTATCACATCAGTTACACTTCCATTGATTTACATATTGCCATTCTAGTGACTGATGTATTCTGCTGTCTATCCTATTCTCTACTATCCCCCTTCCCCTCCCCTCCCCTCCCCTCCCCTTTTCTCTCTCTATCCCCTCTACTGTAAATCTGGAAATGGAAGGTGATCCTCAGGGTTATACAAAATTACATATAAGAGGAAAGGAGGGGTAAGAGAAAAATAATACAAGTGGAAGAAATGATTTACAGCTTATGTCTTTTGATTGGACAGTTTAGACCATTTATATTATGACTTTTATTTCCTGCCATTTTGATTTATTTGTAATGTTTAAATTGGACTTGATTCTCTTTAAATTCACTATTTTTCTTAGGGTAATTTCTTCCTATGCTACCTTCCTTTCTTTCTTTCTTTCTTTCTTTCTTTCTTTCATTCTTTCTTTCTATTTTTCATTTCTTCTTTATGAAACATTTTATTGAGTATTTTTATAGTGCAGCTTTCTAGTTAGAAATTCTTTTAGTTTTTGTTTATCATGGAAGGTTTTAATTTTATCTTCAGCTCTGAAGTTTAATTTTGCTGGGTAAGGTATTCTTGGTTGGCATCTATCTATTTTCTCTCAGAGTTTGGTCTATATTGTTCCAAACCCTCCTAGCTTTTAGGGTCTGGGTTGAGAATAAGTTGAAATTTGGATTGGTTTACTTGTAAATGTGACAAGTCATTTTTCTGTAGCAGCTTTTGAAATTCTATTCTTATTCTGTAGGTTAGGCATTTTTATAATAATGTGTCTTAGAGTGGATCTATTGTGTCTTTGTAAATTTGGAGTCTAAGATGCCTTCTGTATTTGAATTTCCATTTCATTCTTAAGGTTTGGGAAATTTTATGATATTATTTCATTGAAAAGATTATGCATTCCTTTACTTTGTATTTCAGAGCCTTTATCTATCCCAATGATTCTTAAATTGGACCTTTGAATGTTACCCCATATTTATTGACTATTTTGTTCATGGTCTTCTAACATTTTTCTCCATATTCAATATTATATACTTTGTCTTTGAGGCCTGAAAATCTACCTTCAAAGTGTTCTAATTTATTGGTGATACTTTTCATTGAATATTTAGTTTGGTTTATTGATTCTTTCATTTTGAGTATTTTCACTTGGTTCTTTTTCAGAATCTCTCTCTCTTTATTGAAGCAATATTTAACTTTCTGTATTTTCTCTGATTTCACACCTTGCATCTTCTTCTTAGAAAACAGAACAGTTTAACTATAAACTTTCTAATGTCTTCCAATATTTCCTCCACTGTGTTGTCAATGGAGTTTTTGAAGTATTATGAGCTGTTTGGGATGGTTTTCCATTTCTCCCTTTCTTTTTTATGTTATTTGTATATCTACCCATCTATTGGTATAGTTATGACTTCTTTTAAGTGAAGAACTACTTTATGAGCTTCTTTTTCTTAAGATCCTTGGGTTGGGTAAATATCGAGATAATGATATTTTAAAACAATGTGTGACATCTGCTGATCCCAATATCAGCACCACTTTAAGAGAGGCCACTGACCTGGGCATGGTGGCACAAGTTTGTAATTCCAGCAGCTTAGGAATCTGAGGCAGGAAGATAGTGATTTTGAAGTCAACCTCAGCAAAAGCAAGATGCTAAACAACTCAGTGAGACCCTGTCTCTAAATAAAATACAAAATAGGGCTGGGGATGTGGCTAGTGGCTGAGTGCCCCTGAGTTCAATTCCTGGTATCCCATGCCTCCCCCCCCCCCATAAAAGAGATGTCACTGAGCTCTATTTATTATCATCACTTCAGAGCCAAGCCTGGTTCTATTCAACATTAAGAGAAAGAAAAACTTGTTGTAATTGTTCCTTCAGTTCCTCATACTTAAGTATAAACATATAATAAATTTCTGGAATAGGTAAAAAATAGTCATTAAATTTAGTAAACTTATTATAACCTTAACTGAAGGCTAAAAGGTGGAGGGAGGAAGAAAGGGCACTCTGGAGAGGGAAATAGAAAGAAAGAGAAAAATTATAAAGGGAAAATTTACACCAAGGTAGAAAGGAAAAATAGATGAACGGTGGTCATTGAGGTATTAGCAGAGAATGCAAGGGGATAAGTAGAAGATAACAGGAGCAGGTATAAACTAGAGCTTGGAAAACAAAGACAAGAAGTTTAATTTCAATTAATGCCTTAAACCATGAGATGAAATACACTCAAATGGGTTGAAGGCACAATGTCAATTATTGGGTTAACACTTATCATTCAAGTTAAGGTTATTTATAGGATCGAAGCTGATATTAGAGTTATTTATAGTACACTATGACAAGATAAAAAAATCTTGCTGAATATTGATTTGGATTTCACTGATGTGTGACATTTAGCAGTTGTCCATCAGTCTTTGGCTATGGATCTCTCCTGAGTTTCAGGGGCACCAGGGCCAATTTCTTAGTTGTATGAACCTCCTTCCAACAGTTTCTGGTTTGTCATCACAGGGGCCTGCATCTGACTGCTCAGAGCATGCAGTGTTATGGTTTGGCTGTTTCTATTGTGTGCTATATTTCAGGATGCAGGCTCTGGAGTACCTCTGTGATTGCTGTGGGTCACCATGCACCTGCTCCCCTCTACATGATCCTTTTCATGATAGTGAAGATTCTGGAAGAGACCCCCACCTACCTGCTCTTTTCCTTTATTTGTGGTGACCTTTAACCTGTGTTCTCTGATCAGCCCCCAAAATACTCAGGGTCAAAACAATTTTTTCATGAGTCTTGGGTCTTTCTGAGAAGCTCATCATTGTTGGCCTTCTGTGATTCCCAAAGATATTTTTTCCTTAGAATCCTACTTTCCTAAGATTTCACTCAATAATAAATTCAAATTTCCTCTTAATAGATTATCAGCTAACACAAAAAAACTAATTTGGGATCAATTCACAGGTTCAATGCAAGGTAATGTATTACTGTTCTAAATAGGATGTTTATGTTAATTGAATATTATTATTTGTCAATATTTATTATGGTTTAGATGTGGTGTCCCCAAAAAGCTCATGTGTGAAACAAAGCAAGAAGGTTTGGAGGAGAAATGATTCCATTACAGCTTTAACCTAACCAGTGATTTAATCCCTGATGGGACTAACTGAATGGTAACTAGAGGCAGGTGGCCTATGGCTGGAGGAAGTAGTTCATTGGAGGTGTGGCTATGGGATTTATATTTTGTACCTAGAGAGTGGAGTCTCTCTCTACTTCCTGATCATCATTTGACCTGTGTCCCTCTGCCACACCATTCTTCCATGATGGACCTGGCTATATGCAGACTGAGACCTCTGAAACCATGAGCCCTTAAATAAACTTTCCTCCTCTACAATTGATATGATATCTTTTAGGCACAGCAGCAAAAAAAGCTGACTAAAACAATATTCAATTTTAGCAATAACCTGTTAGTTTAAATGCTACAGATCTTATAATCTTACATTATTAGTTTGTTAAATGCAATTTAGACATTCATGAATGTATTATTATTATTATTATTATTATTATGCCTCTGTTTCATGCATAAAGATGCTGTATTTTAATAATATTTTATAATTTCCTATAAATTGAGACATCCATTCTGAAAAACATCTAATCTCTTAAAAATGATGTAAACCACAAATTTAAGTATGCCCATGATAAAATATTTTCTTTCATTTCTGTTTAAAAAACAAAATTTTGCTTAGTAATAAATAACATAATTCACTATTTTTCCCATGTATGCTGTTTTCTTTCTTTCTTTCTTTCTTTCTTTCTTTCTTTCTTTCTTTCTTTCTTTCTTTCTTTCTTTCTTTCTTTCTTTCTTTTTTTTTTTTGTTGTTGTGCCAGGGATTAAACCCAGAGGGGCTTAACCACTGAGTCTCATACTCAGGTCTTTTTATTTTATTTTTTTTATTTTGAGACAGGGTCATGCTAAATTACTTAGGGTGTTGCTAAATTGCTGAGGCTGGCTTGGCACTTGTGATCCTCCTGCCTCAGCCTCCTGGGTTGCTGGAATTACAGGGGTACCCCCCATACCCAGCTTAGTGTGTTTCTAATGGTATAAATTTTAAAAGCGTAAGGGGATTGCTGCTAAATAAAATGGCATTATTTAATCACATCATCTCTGGAGAAGAAATTTCTCAGCATACTATCAGTTCTTTACCTCTAAAACATGCAACAACTTAAGTGTGAAAATGCTGTCGTCCCCTGATCTTTAATTGGTATCTTCTTTTAAATTCCAGTTTTTCCCAGCCACACTTATTAACTACTGTATAAACCTATTCTTAAAAAAATACTTTTAATGTACCATATCCATTGGTTTGTCAGTATGATTATGACATAGGAAGGGAAGAAAGAATAAAGGGAAGAAAGGAGAAGAGGAAGGCAGAGAAGGAGAAGCAAACAGGAAAATCTGTTTGGTTGGTATATGTGAGCAAAGAAATTGATTAGGCATTCCCCTTTATTTAAGAGATATATCAGTACATAGAGTCACAGTCTGCCCTCATTTAGTCTTTTCATTTGTGATACTCCATATTACATGAGAGCACATCTATTTGAATCTCTTTAATATTCATGATCCTCTCACCATCCCGAGCAAAAGAGCTAAAGCATTTGATAGCAATCTGAGGAACTTGATTAACAATGTACTAATCATCAGTACCATTGACCTGATTCAAAAATGTTTTCAATTCATCCATCACTTTAATAACCAAAGATGATTGCATTACTTTACCATTTTTTATTTAAATAAAGACCCCATGAGCTGAAAATATCGAGCTATGTCTACTAAATGCACCTTGAAACCAATTTAATTTATTTTTAAACTAAGTTCTAAAGTGACCTATAATAACCAATTAGTACTTGAACATAGAAAACCAGAGCACAAGTAGTCTGTAATAAAATCAATTCACTTTGATTCACATCACTAAAGATTAAATTGTGCCAAGAAATTAATTTTGCAATAAATTGTTATTGTTGTTACAAAAATTCAACTAAGAATATTATAGAAGTAATTATCCATATGCATTGAATGCAGAGTGTGAACTTTAATTATACTCAAATTGCTTATCATTCAAATGTTAATTTTCAGGATTTGATTTTGTAGCCATATCTCACTTTTTTTATTTTTAAGAACATAGAACATATTTTAATAAATCCTAATAAATTGAATACTATCATAATAAATTCAATAATGTAAAACTTATACTAGCCTATCACTTTTAAATTCAATTATTACTTATATTAGGCTAACGTAAGATTATGCTGTCTTCTGGTCATGGAACAGCTTACCTTTTATGCCAGCATGTCACTGAGAACTGGGTTTACTGGTGACTTTGCGCAGGTTCACTTATTTTTAAAAAGAAATTAGCACCATGAAATTGAATACAACATGAAATGAGAAAAAGAGCAATATAATTATGCAGATGTATTGAAACATATCTCCATAGTAACAGGTCCAAAGTGATAGATAATTTGGCTATTTTTTGCACATCCTCTTCCAATTTTTCAAATATCAAATTATATTTAATGCCATATGCAGCAGCACACCTGTTGCTAAGTATTTCATATCATGATTTTCACATTCATTCCACATAAATTTATTCCTCACTTAACTTTTCCTGAAATATGATCATAAAGAGAGCTTAGATAACATTATAAATATGTATTTATAATGACAAATATATTTAAATCAATATTTGGGATGGCCAGCTATTGAGAAAATTATTATGATAGATTCTAATACCTCCAGTCCAACTTTCAACATGAGAATCTAATTTTTCAAATAATAAAATTATTTGTTGATCCACTGGCCAAATGTTCACATAATTACATGTAGGTAAATAGAACAAAAAACCTAATGAAACATAAAGTCTTCATATCTGCAGGGCCAGGAACTTGTGGAAATCACTCCACTTATTTCTATGTGGACCAATCTCAAGAAATCCAATATCCAATAAATTTAAGCAATTTCTGTTAAGGATATTTTATTTCCTACTTTCAATGTAGCTATTTAAAAAAATATCATATTATAATTTTTGTTGATCAATTTTAGTTTATAAATACTGACAACAAATGTCTATTAGAAAAATATATAATAATTATAATAATAATTATTTCTAAGGGATTATTAATTATAAAATTTAAATAATAAATGATCTTCTTCAATTTTAAATGATTATTAAGCCATACAATTTTTCAATTTCCAAAAGTATAAAGATATATATTTATATAAAAATATTTCATATTTACAAAAGTATTAAAAACTTTTGAAAAAGACTTAACTAATCTATATGAGGGTTGATTTTCTTATATGATTTGATGTTCCATATATACAACAGTTTTTTCTTTTATTTAAAAGTCTGAATTATAATATCATATGGAATGAAGAAAAAATTGAAAGCATTTTCCCTAAAATTAGGAACATGACAAGGATGTCCATTCTTATCATTTCCTACACAATATAGTTCTTAAAAGTCTAGCCAGAGCAATTCAGGCAAGAGAAGAAAATTAAAGGGATGCAAATAAGAAAAGAAGTCAAATTATCCCAGTTTGCTGATGACCTGATCTTATATTTAGAAGACACAAAACACTCCACTAGAAAACTTCCAGAGCTTACAAATTCAAGAAAGTGTAACAAGATGTAAGATCAACATACAATATTTAATAGCTTTCCTTTACACTAATAACAGATACATTAAGAAAGAAATCAGTAAAACAATTCCATTCACAATAGCCTCAAAAAAATAGGAACAAATCTAACCAAGGAGGCAAAAGACCTCCACAGTGAAAATTATAGAAAGCTGAAGACAGAAATTAAAGAAGACCTTAGAAGATTCTAAGACCTCCCATGTTCTTGAATAGGAAAATTAATAGGAAAATTAATATAGGAAAATATAGGAAAATTAATATTGTCAAAATGGCCATATTACCCAAAGCAATCGACAGACACAATGTGATTTCTATCAAAATATCAATCTCATTCTTTTTTGTTTTTTAATATTTTTTTATAGTTGTAGTTGAACACAATGCCTTTATTTTTATGTGGTACTGAGGATCGAACCCAGTGCCTCACACATGCTAGGCAAGCACTCTACCACTGAGCCACAACCCCAGCCCATCAAGAAAATACAATCCTAAAATTCATATGGAAGAATACAAGATCAGAATAGCCAAAGCAATCCTGAGCAACAAGAGCAAGGCCATAGTTATCACAATACCTGATCTCAAATTATACTGCAGAATTACAGTAAGAAAAACAGCATGGAACTAGCATAAAAACAGAAATTAAGACTCATGGAATAGAAAGGAAGACACAGAGACAAACCCACATAAACACAGTCACCTGATACTTGACAAAGATGCTAAAAATATATGTTGGAGAAAAGATGTTCTTTTTTAAAAAAAATGATGCTGGGAAAACTGGATAGTCATATGCAGAAAAATGAAACTGAATCCTTATCTCTCAAATATAAACTCAAAGTGGATGAGAGACCCAGGAATTAGTCCATAAACACTGAAACTGCCCAAACAAAACATGGGATCAACAATCCAACATATTTGCACAAGCACTGACTTCCTTAACAAGACCTCAAAAAGGCAAGAAATAAAACCAAGAATCAATAAGTGGGATTACATGAAATTTAAAAATCTGCACAACAAAAGAAACAAATTAAAAGCAACAAGAGAGAGCCTGCAGATATTCATCAAACAGGGGACTGGTATCCAAATATATAAAGAACTCAAAAACTTTACCACCAAAAAAAAAAAAAAAAAGGAGAAAAAAATCAATAAGTGGGCAAATGACCTGAATAGTCATTTCTCAAAAAAAGAGGAAATACAAATGGCTAACAAATGTATGAAAAAAATTAACATTTTTAGCAATCAGGCTAATGCAAATCAAAAATACCCTGAGATTTCATCTCACTCCAGTTAGAATGGCAATCATTAAGAATATAAATAACAAGAATTGCTGGTGAGAATATGGGGGAAATGTTACATTTTTGCTTTGTTGGTGGAACTACAAATTAGTGCAATCACTTTAAAAAGAAGTATGGAGATTGCTCAAAAGACTAGAACTGGAACACCATATGGCACAACTATCCCACTCCTTTATATTTATTCAAAAGAACTAAAATCAAGCCAGGTGGGTCGTGCACACCTGTAATCCCAGCAATTAAAGAGGCTGAAGCAGGAGGATTTTAATTTCTAGACCAGCCTTCACCTTTAGTGAAGCTTAAGCAACTATATGCAAGACCCTGTCTCAAAACAAATGAAAAAAAAAAAAAAGAATGAATAAGTAAAAAGAACTAAAATCAGCATAAAATAGCACACGAATATCAATGTTTATAACAGCTATTCATGAGTTGTGGAACCAGTTTCGGGACCTATCAACAGATAAAGGAAAAAAGAAAATGTGACATATATTCACAGATGGAGTTTTATTAAATCATGAAGAAGAATGAAAATATGACGTCTGATGATAAATGGATGGAACCAGAGAACATCATGTTAAGTGGAAGAAGCCAGTGAGAGAAAGTCAAGGGCCACATATTTTCTCTCATATGCAGAAGACAGTGGAAAATGAGGAATAAATAAAAATATGACCTCATGAAAATAGTAGGGGGAACAGTGAAGCAGAAGACATGGACAGAGAGATGTAGGAGTGTTGGTTAAAAGGAAAGCAGAATAAAATTAACCAAATTAGGCTTTGTGCATGTATGAATATGTCACAGTGAATTTTATCTTTATGTGTAACTATAAAGCACTCATTTATCTCAGAAAATAAGTAAATAGAAGGAAGATTAGAAAACTAGAGGAAGAGAATCAGGGATATGGAAAAGAGGAGGAAAAGGGGAAGTACTAGGAATTGAAAAGCAGCATATTATATGCATTTCTGAATATATCAAAATGGGCCCATTATTATGTACAACTATAGTGCACTAATGAAAATGTAGAAACATGAGTCCCATCTTACAGGTAACTTCCTAGACAATATTCTCATATATGAATAGTTAGCAAAATGAAAATCACAAACATTGTCTATATTCTGCCCATTTAAATATTAAATATAGTTTTGATGGTTGGACATTATAGATATAAGGATAGATTAATTTCTTCTTCTTTTTCACATTGTTTTATCCATAATATTTAGTGATGTATTAAGGAGATATTAGAATAGTTTTGCAAATAACTCTATAAAGTTTTAATATTTTCCTGCATTTGGACCATGCTATTCTTACTATGTGTAAATGGCAATACTTGATAAAGTGTTTTAATGAACCATTTTTTTCCTTAGTGTATTTGAGAAATGCAGATAAAGATGAAAGATGTTTCCAAATAATGAAACTGGACAAGAAATCTAGGTCATCATTTTCCCATGATGGATAACTGCTGGGCAGAGCAGAGACTGAAGTACAAACTTCAGCGGACACTTGTTATACAAAAATCCCAAAATACCATCGGTAAGAAAATCTCTGTAAAGTTCTGCCACTGAATTGTCCTTTTGGTCAAACAATTTATTATATTAATGAAGTGGAATAAAAAACTGAAAATCTAAATGAATTAACAGCCAAAAAAGGAAATTTCAAAGAGTTAAGCAGAATCTTCCATTCTTAAGGAAAACCAAAGTTAGTCAAAGCTGAGATGAAATATTGGCAACCCAACAAATCAAAGCTAAATTGGAATATTGGTAACCCAACAAATAAACTACTGTTCCTCTGTCTTTTGCTTTCAAAATGTTAAAAAGCACACATACACATGTGTATACAAGTAGATATGTAAATGATCATTAATGAAAAGGCTAACCTTCCCTTCATGTAAAAGGATGAACACAACCATCTAGTCTAATGTGGGATATGAAGTAATGTTTGGTATGTCTCAATTATGTCTTGAAAGTTCCATGTGGTCGCAGTAAGGGGAGTGGGTAGCAATCATGGGAACAAGTCAAAACCAGAAAAAAGAAGGAAAAAGTAAAGCAAAAAGCTGGGAGGGGGAACAATATTTATCCTGACATTAAGAACAAATATCAACAGAATGGAGTATGTGAGTTGATCTTCATGGGAGGGGAAGGGTTTGTGTGACAATGTCTGTAATTCTCACCCAGCTTGGAACTTTGTAGTTAGGTCGCATTTGCTCATACTGGAATGTCTTCTTCTGGTGGGGTATTTGTTCTTGAACTCTAAACTGGTTGGAAGAACCCTGGACATGCTTTGTGGTGGGAGGTGGAAAAGCTCTTGAACTTGCACCTGGATTTATGTAGATAATAGCTATGTTACTCTTAAAGCCGTGATTAATAGAGTCCATTTGTAATAACTGAAACAACCTTCAGTAAACTGAAATTTTCAGTTTTAAACAGCTTAAGGTGCATTCAGGTAAATACAGCCAAAGAGTTTATAATTAGTCTGACATTTCTAGACACAATTAACTTGCAGATTCAAACAGTTGATTTACATATATAAATATCATCATGCACTGACAATTCATAATCTTCCTTTAAAAATGTAACTTCATTATAAGTCATTCTCTATAGATATTTAATTCACTTTATGGCTTCTCTCTCTCTCTCTCTCTCTCTCTCTCTCTCTCTCTCTCTCTCTCACACACACACACACACACACACACACACACACACACACACACCATTGAGGAAATCTTTACTTAATCACTAAAAAACATTGCTAAGCCATAGATTTCCTTATACAGTAGTCCCATACAGCTAACATGGCCTTAAGCAGTAAATAAAATTCTTCAAATTTTTGATTGAAGAGAAAATTTAGAAAATTATTTTTATATTACAGATCCCTTTTACCCATTTCCATCTTTTTATTTCTTCACAAAATTCTCTTCACTACTTTTTGTGTCAGACCTTTTAAAATATGAGTTTTAAGAATCACTTTAAATGAGCACAAAGAAGTTATTTTCATTATGACATTGAAAATATAGAGTCAAATATCAATGTTATTATTCAGATCCTCAAATGGGAATCTATTTAATGGAATAAATATTTGGCAGACATAAGAGACTAAATGTCCCATGTATTCCTTCACCAAATAACACAACTTACAGTCATATTTGTATGCACTTCTTTTATTAAAAAATCAACAAATGACATTGGAAAGGTAAGCCAGAGTAGAAAATAGAGAAAACTACAAAATTAAATTTAAAAAAGTCCCAACTCATATGGATGGGTTGAAGTACACATTCGCTATAACCTATGTATTTTTTGAAAAAGTATGCATTTCTTTAAAGGGCTATTTATATAAACCATTTATTTTCCACTATTTTAAGAAAGTGCCGCTTAAACTGGGATATTTTTGTACCATAAAATGTTTAAATTGAACAGAATTAATTTTAGGTCCAGGGACATGCATAGTTATCAAGTATTTAAAGCTGAAATCTGTTGCCTTAAGAATCCCTGGGAACCACAGACTCTGAAATTCCAAGAGTCTGTGTATCCATTTGTCTGGCCACCATCAGTGAGACTATTGTGGGCACGTTGGTGTGAAGATGACCCCAGGGCCGCACCGTGCCAAGCCCTCAAGTAGGAATTACTGCCTTTCTTGCCTCAGTTCCCAGCTGTATTATGTCACCAAATCCCATCACAGTGTAATCAAAGATGAATAAAATATTTTTTTTCTTTTCCTTAAATGCTTTTTCTGTCAATTACAATCAAAGGACATGATTTCAGGTCTGTCAGCCTGTGAAGCTCTTTCCTACTGATGACTAAAGCTGTAATCTGCTAAATATAAAATGAATCAGAAAAGTCTTAGAATGATTTTGCTATTAAGAACAGAATGTTTTTTTTTTCCTCCTCCCACAGGGGACAAAAAAAAAAGTAATTGGCCTTTAAAGAATGAAATCAAAGAATTTTTTATTTTTTTTTTTTAAGAATGACTCCTTTGGTTTTCTTCCTTTCATGCTTGCCTCTTCCTGACTTAATTCTAAATCTTCTGTTGTAATACTGGTTTGCTTTTCTGAGAAAATATACATAGTACTCCAAAACTATATGACTCTTTGTAAATATTTTATTAGCCCCTTGTCTTTGCATGTGTGTAACTTTCTTGCCATGATACTGTCAATTAGGTGCCCTGTAATATTAGCAGTAATTCTGCTATGACCCCCAACTTCTAGACAGGTTGCAGGCTTGATTATATTACTAACCATAATAAAAAAAAAAAAACATTTTCCTAGAATGATTTTAGCTTGGTAGTTGGGATTGCTTTCTTTGATCTTCTTAGTGTTATTTTACCATAGGTTGCTCCTCATTTACACTACAAATGCTGGCAAAAATGAAAGTCGTATCTCTGCTAGCAATGCCTGATAAAATAAAATAACTGGTCCAGCAGTCTGGCAGCTGCTTTCATCGATGAAAATCAGGTTGTTTATCAAGGGGCAGAGGGGCTTAGAATGTAAATGTTTGCCATCACGAGAAGCTTTATATAACCTGACATCAACTTCTGACTCTCCCATTAGATTTACCTTATTTCTATTTTTAACATGACTTAGGCATGTATTTGTGAATAAAGATACTTTCCTTTTGTGCCACACCAAATACCATTGTTGGGGGATCAATTTCTACAAACACTTAGGAAAGTTAAGAATACAGATGACATTGATATGAACTTAATTTTTACCCCCAGAATTTCCAATAAGTCCCTTAGTTTGTCTATTCTTCTCCTTTAGCTTATATTATTGTTTATTTACCAAAATAAGACACAATTGGCTGTGTTACCACATTGTATTTGTATTCTTGAGGGTGGGAGGGAAAAAATTAGATATCCATTATCCAGTATTTTTCTGTCATTCACACACACACATATGCACACACACACACACACACACACACACACACAAGTGGAAATACCATATTGAGAAAAAGCATGGTGTTAAGCACTGTATATTTCCAATAATAAATATAAAAATTTAGTGCTATATCGCTTCCATATACCAGGAGGTATTGTTGTAAATCACTTGAAATAATATGTCATATACTGAGAAACTCTAGTTTCTTCAAAGTATTTTGATCAATAAACTAAAAAAAAAATTCACCAATATCAAAAAGGAAAACTCTGCTTTTATTTAAAGGAAAAATAAAATAAAGGAAACCTCCAAAAGAGGGAACAAAGACAGATGTACTTTTGGTTTTATTTTTGTCCCTGGATATGTGGTCTTAAATGCAAACTCACCAGATTTCAGCTTCTATAAAACAATTTGTAAATCACATTCTGATTAACAATCCCACTAGTCCCAAAAGCTAAAGAAATTATACACACAAAATTTCCTCCATGAAGCCTGGTACAACTCTTGATCTTATTTTACAAATGCAAAATAAAGGGCCCCAATGTTTATTGACAGTGCAAGGCAAAAAGCTTTAATTAACAGGTCTAGAATCAAGGCTTCTCTAAAGCAAAAGGCTGTCTGAAAAGGTCCAGGATCAACTTTCACATCTAAATAAAAAATGTCTTGAAAAAATGAAAGTGACTTTTTAAAAATAAACTTTAAGTACATAATTAATATCTGAATATATTCTTGAAAAATAAGATACTTTGCATGAAGTTAATATCTCTTCAATTCCCAACTCAAATTTCAATCTCCTTTACTCAACACCTTCCTACAAAAACAAAGAAAAAAAAACTTTATCAGAATAACTTATTCCATTCCATTTTTTTAAAAATGTATTGATATACACATATATGCACCCACTGAGAGGTGGGGGGTTACTATTTGGGAAGGAATCTTAATGCCATCTCAGACTCAGGCCATCTTAACTTGGATTGAAGCCCAGGACCCAGTACTGACAAGCCAGGACAGAACACCTTGGAAGGAAACCTCTGACAATGGTATCAACAAAGATGTCTTCATACATGTGCACAATTTTTCTTTACAATACTGAATTTGAATCCTTTTTCAGTACTTTCTAGCAGTAGAACTGAACAAATCATTTAAGCCCTCTGAAAATCATTATCCTTATCTATGTACAATGAAGATCATATTATCTACCCCACTGAGTTCCTGTGAGGACTATATAAAATTATATACACAGGACATAGTGTTTACTTGTAGTATCACATATTACTTTTAATTGAAATTAATTAGCATTTTTTTTCCTATGGATGTGCTGGTTACTTCAGAGAACATAAAACAGTGGATGTTTACCTTTATGTTCTTCATTATATTGCACAGTCAGATAACATATATTAGTCACTCAAAAACATGATTAGCTGGATGGATAGGTAGATTAGCAAAATATGTACATGATTCAAGAAAAGGAAAAAATAGAAATTACTTGGTAAATTTGGTTGATTTATAGATAACAAGCTCTAAATACAACTTTCCTTTCTCCTTAAATGTTTTATATAATGAATATTTTCAAAACTTTCATTCCGCACATACACCCTCTGCATGACTTCTTCCTAGCAGAAAATCACAAACACTAGTGCTTCTCAAATTTTATCCAACCACACAAAATTAACATTTGTAAAACTCACTGGGCACACCATGTCAGAAGTCAGGGGAGAGAGGATCTCAGCCATCTCAATTCCAGCCAGATCCCAGAGAGACACGCAGGTCTCTGGTAACCCCCATAGCACCATAGACTCACAAATGAACAAGGATTTACTGAACATTTACTGAACTACTGAAAATATTGCCTCGAGTTAATCTTGTCCTAGGGCCAATATCTGTGAATTTACACATATTATGACCTATATTTTGCTAAAGAATAATAACGAAAAACCTCAGGAGTCCTGAGGCCTTAAACAACATGGATTTCTTTCTCACTGTGCTCCCTGTTTGCTAAGGTCTGGAAAGCTCTGAGAAGCTCCATGTCATCCCCACTCCAGGACTAAGTCTGAAGGAGCCTTCCTGTCTAGAATGTCCCTGCACATTGTGTCCAGTGGGAAGACACCAGGTCACATGTTGGTTATTAAAGATTTCTGCCACAATGTCAGCGAACAAACAGACTCAGGGCCATAACAAGGGATGGGGGTGTGAGGAAAAGCTATCCTGTCACATGCCTGACAGGGGACCACAAACTCATGACAAGTCCTAATGATGGCCCTTTATTTCCTTTTATTTTTCCTCCTTGAATGTGATTAAGAGGTCTTAGCATAAGGAAGCAGATGTAAAAGATTGTACATCAAAAATAGCAATCAAGGCAGTTCATTTATAAAAGAGAATATTAAAATGCTATTTTAGCCTAGGAATACAGAGAGAGAAATATCATATCAGTAATAAGAGCCATCACTGATAATTGCAAAATGAATTTTGTACCTGGGTTTGCTTTATTTCTCATTGTTTTTACCCAGCTATCATTGAGAAATGCTAAATTTTCAAAATTCTAAGATGTCTTCAACACAATAGTTCATGAAAACATACAATTTACTTTTTTTAAAAGTTGTAGATGGACAGAATACTTTTATTTTATTTATTTTCATATGGTGCTGAGAATTGAACCTAGTGCCTCACACGTGCTAGGCAAACGCTCTACCACTGAGCCCCAGTCCCAGCCCTACAATTCACTTTTTAAAGATACCATAACTCGATTATCCAGGACGGAAAGCTTATGCAAGCTCAAGTACGCCGTTGTTCTGATAGATTTCCTTGAGCCACAGCCCACCTCTCAGTGGCAGATGCAGCTGCCCTGTGGTCCCCTGACGGACATATCACAATCACAGTCATTTCCCTGCATTAACTATGATCTTCCTGCCAGTTCACTGTTGATCCCACATCACAGACCAGTATATTTCATCTAAGTAGCTATCAAGCAGAGATCAGAGTGGTCTGATAGTTAATAAAGTGTAAGACACCTGACAAAGCCATATAGGTTGGAGATAAATACATGGATGCAGAGAAATTTTCCTTAGAGGAAAAATTACTATAATGAGAAATATGTCAGGGTAATATTTGCAATTGGGGAGGGGAGGAGGAAAGCATTCAAATGGTAGTAGTCTGTACAGCATCATGAAACAAAGTTTCTGGAAATTATATATATATATGTATATATAACAATATTTATAATATATGTAATTATAGTACTATATATAATAGCTTTTCATTTGGATGTCTTAATACTTCTCTGTCTCATTTTATGGAAATTACATGAAAACAGCACATTTTGTACCCCACATACAGTGCTTGCACTGACAGGTGGCAGGTGGAGAAGCAACCCTGGAAGGAACGTGCCCCTATACTTCTAAATGCCCTGTGGCATACCTTGATGATACACAGGATGATCCAAAAATATGTGCCCTAAATCTTCAATATGGCAGCCGATTCCCATTCTGTGCACAAAGCAGACCGGAAACACAGAGACCTGATGGAACATGCATCCTTCAACCTGGTAAATGCAGTTAGATTAGCAAAAATATTTTAAAGCCGCCAATAAGTGTAAAAGTGTTACTTGCTATTGCATAATTATTTAATAAACCACATAAGATACGAACGCGCTTCGGTCACAGAGGCCCTCTTCGCTCCGCACCATATGGCTAATAGCTTCGATCGCACATCACACCACACTGAGCGCTCCTTCTCATCGTACCGCATTGGCTGCAGGCTCAGTTTGCGGCTAATGTGCATGTTACCCTTTCACTGCATGTTTATTTTATGAAATGGCGGTGCCTCTTTTTTGGTGTTGATTCTAAAATGACAAATGACTATTTTTATATCCTAACAAGGAAATGACCTCAATATGAATTTTCCAAAGTGGATTTTTTTAATTCTTTTATTATTTTTTTTTTTTTGTTATCTTTTTGCAAGCTGCAACTCCAAACTGGGGCCTTTTGCATTTTGATAGATGTCAATAGGGGATGTCTATGTTTATTAGGATGTCACTGCTAGGTGTAAAAAGCTAAAATAAATTATGTCCTGGCAACACTTGAGAACATTTCACCAGTCAATTTCTTCTCTAGGTCTATTATAGGATTGGGGGGTTCCAAATAATTTCATTATACAAATTATCTTCCATATCCAGTCTCCTCGAGTATCTCCGGTGAGCATATCACTGCAACTTCTGAATATCAGCACATGTTGGAATATTTCCGACCCGTGCATCAGCATCCTGCTTTCTAAATGAACACTCATTGCGTAATTGATGTTTTTGGTTTTAAGGATTTTTTTTAAAACAGGGAAAAAATGTTAGGATGAAATATTGCAAAAAGTAATTTATCAGCTTATTTTTTTTTAAACTAAAACTAAATATTTGGCCAATTTATTCAGATTTAACAAGCATCTAAAATATTTTTCCAACTTCCCAGACCAGATGTTTTGGCACTGGTCGTGGATTCTAAAAATGTTGTGGAGAGAAGGAATGAAATCATCCCTTGGAACAAAGAGAAGGACCATCTATCTAAACAACAACAACAAAAAAAGGGAAAGTGAAAAGCACATGGTCAGCACCACACTCTCTTTGCCTGGAAATAGAAGGACGGACAAGAAAATAGCATTTTTTTTTCATTTGGGATTTTTAAAAAAGATATAGTCTCAATTTCATGTTAGGAAAGCCTATTTCTGCTTGACAAATTTTCTGTTTCTAAACATTGAGAATGTCACAAGGTAGAAAAAAATGTTTACCCTCTTAGAATTTAATCAAATTTGTTGATGACAGAAATTAGCATGACTAGTGCTTAGCAGAAAATCAAGATGATTACTGCTAACATGTCCCAGCTTTAAAGAGCCCAACATGCTCATTTTATATTTCATCCAACATAATTTTATAACAGTTTGGTTTCAACTGTTTTTCAAAGATGAAAAGAATAAACGATTAAGTTTTCCTGTTCAAAGAGATATCGTTTAACGATGAGACAAATTTGGGTACTATTTTTGCTTGAGATAAACGTTTCATATTTATACAAATTCACATGTTAAGACATGGAATTAAATGAACAAAAGGCCTCTTGAGTTTGAAAGAAAAAAAAAAAAACTACTGTATTATTCCCAAATCTTACAGAGCATTCTTACCTTCATTGGGCCACATATTTGACAAGTAAGGTTTCATGTATTTGTGTGTTTCTTTAAAGTAGATACTAAAACTCAAATATATCCAGTTTTTAGAAGCAGGACAGTGAATGTGCCTTCTTGGTTCACTCTGAGTTTTCCCAGTTTGGAATTAATAGCTGAGTAAATTTGGAATCCTAGTTTCAAAAAGAATTAAATATCACAAACAACATCAGTACTAGCCAACTATTGAAATTAGCAACTGAGAAAGCACTTAGTTCTTTCAAAAGAACTTTAACCAACTTGTACCTTACTCCCATTACATAAAAAAAAATGCCTACATTTCAATTGTAACAAATTTATTTGCCATTACAATCTGCTCTGTTAGAATATGATCTTGGTAATTCATAAGCGGGCAGTGGAGGCAAGATTTATTAAAACTCTGATTATCTATTACTGTGAGGCTTTAGCTGCTTCCCATTTGGGCCTTATTATCAATCTAGTTATGAGTTAATTTTTTTTTTTTAGGTAGCCAATAATGAGAAACAATATGCATAAGGGTTGTCTTTATTAAGTGTCAACTTCCTCCCTGATTTTTGCTTCAAGGTATAAAGGAAATCTTTGGTTTGTTTTTCTTTTTCCCCCAGTGAGCAAGAAATAAGCCTGAAAAATCACACAACACATAAAAGAAAGGCTTGAGTGATTTGTCATCAGGGATTATTAGCTTGCTCTAATGTCTCTGCCTTACAGAGACCTCGGATGAAATTTGTGCTGTGGCTGGAGCTGTACCCAGCTGGTTTAACTACCATGCGTCCCTGCCACTTCACTGAGCTACTGCCTCCCATTTGTAAGGTCTGGCTTCTTGGCACCATATGATTTTATTATGCCTCAGTCTACGGTGATGTGGGGTATGCAAGGGCACCAGGATGCCCACAGTAAATAAGTTGTTTCAATGCACCTAATAGTACCCTGGTGCCCAGCAAGTGTTAATTTACTTCACATGAATGAACAGTCTGCTTCCAGACAGCAGTTTACCCACCCGGGCTCACCATAGGCTTGGCCCATTATTAATAAGGCTCTTGCCTTTGTTCACTCTGGGAAAGGCCCTGTCTTTGTTAGCTATCTCTTTTTGGTTCGATTCAATGATATAAAAATCTTTTTTTTATTTTTTTCCTCTAACCAAGATAAAATTATGGCTCAGTTTGATAAGAAAATTTAGCAATTTATAACTCAAAACAAATTGACACCAGTTTTATGGTTGTTTCTGATTCTTCTCCAAGGTTCCTCAGGCATTTCCAGTAAATGATAGCTGGGGAAAAGAACAGGTCCAACATGCTAAGCTCTCTGTTGAATACTGTACACAAAAACACACCAAGAAAAAAAAAAAGACTAAGCTTTAATTGCTTGTTAATAAGTTTTTTTAATTGACCTACTCTAGGTTTGGTGCATTCTCTGTTATCTTTTGTTTGTTTTATCAGAGACCATGCTGTGATATTGTCTCAATGAACCCAAGACAAGGAAATACACAGCCTGGGTATGTGTAAACTGAAACAGTTGGCATTTCCCTCTCCTGTGATTTTTGTTCTTTGTAAAGCTACTAAGAATTTTTTTTTTGGAAAAGATATTAGAAAAACCAAAGTAGCAATAAGGAAACTTTCCTTTCTATGGATTATCTCACATGTTTGGAAACTTACCCCTCTCTCCTCAATCACATAGTTAACATGTTTCTACATTTTGAACCTATTCAAAGCTAAACTTTCCTATAATGTGTTGCACTAGCATTTACTTTTGAATTTTTTGTGGGTTTTGTTGTTGTTGCTAGTGTTTTGTAGAAAATTCGATTTCCTCAAGAGCAGATACCAAAGTCAACAGGTTAAACCATATCAAAAACAAATTTTCAGCAGGTTTTAAACTTAGAAAAAAATCACATTATCTGTCCACTTTAATTATAGAAGATATTTTAGATAAAAGTGTACCCTACCAGGCAATTTGCTGTATTTTATATATGAGATTATACCATAGTTTACGTACATGCACATATCTGTGACTGTATCAACTGTAAGCATTCATTTTGGGGGATATGCACTGGAAGGGCAGTAGGAAATGGTAGAACACCTAATCTGTCTGTCATGGGGAAGACAGCCAACTGTGGGAAATGTGAGAACTGAAGCATGTGAGTTCTGACAATAAAGTAATGAAATTAATTTCCTCATGTGGTTCATAAAATACTGCCAAAATTAGTTTCATGAATGGAGCTCCAAAAATGCTCTGAACAGGGGCAATACTATGGAAATCACATCACTTCAGAAGTTAAGGTATAGTATACATATGACTGTTAACATTTTTATATTTGGATAAATGAACTTACCTTCTTAAATACCTCACCATATGAAATTCTCTTAGACCTAATTATTTGGGAAATCTGTCACAAGGATCTTGGAGCTATTTAAGAAAGCTTTGAAATTCCAATTTTTTTTAAACACAAATTTTTACGTTGTACATAATTTACATGTTATAACATATTCTGGTGAGTATACTTGTTTTGTTTTTCTAACCTGAATGTCAGGAGTGCGAATAATAATTTTCTGGGAAGCAGTCTAAGTGACTTGAAGAGGAAATCTAATAAGATCCATCAAGAAGTATCAATGGACCAAGAAGAATCCCAGTAGTCAAGAAAATCTCCAAAAAGAGAACTCCAGGTGAGGGAAAAGAAACTAATATCTCTTTTCCTGATTGCTCTTTATGTTCTGAAGTGACTTCAACTGGATTGTATATTAAAAATTCAAAATATTACCCCATAGCTCCTTTGAATTTCAAGAGCTAAATCTTAAACCTTAATTGATACTAATCTAAATTGGGAAGGAGGCAGGGATTACACTTTTTATAACAGGCAAAGAATGGGCCTCATTTGATAGTTTTTGACATTTGATAATAATTGCTGTATCAAATTGCTTCTTCACCTGAAATTAAATCTTTCTCCCAAGTTTTTTACATTAATTATATCTAGTCAGATGACATGAGTTCTCTTGTAAATGAAGGAACACATTCAATGGTTTATAAGCCAAAGTAGGAAATAAAGCTTTTGCTGATATCTAGTCTCAATAAAAGAATCAATTCCTAGTCATTGCCCAAATCCCTTAAAAAATATGATGTATCAGTGCCCACACATCTGATGCATCAATTCATGGATGGAAGGTCATTTTCAAATTATTAACTTGTGGCCTCATGAGTAGGAAAACCGAGACCCACAGAAGTGAAGTGGTTTGCTCACTGTCTCACAGCAAATGGTGGCAGAGCCAGAAGGAAAACCCAGAGTTATAAGCCCTCTGTGACCAACGCCAGTCTGTTCTGCTTTTCAGAGCCAGTCACAATTATCCAAGTCCAGATTCTTCTCTCGGAAGGGGCCATTGGTCAGGGCCAGTTGCAGAGCCTCCTGGCCACAAAGCAGTCTACCAGTGACTAATGACCTGGCCGTGGTTCCCACAGGTGCTAGCATATGAAATAGTACCAACAGCAAGCCCAGGGATAGTTGCTGTGCTGTTTGGCTCTGCTCATGGGCAAGTGTCCAAGGATGTGAAGGGAAGCTGAAGTCCAGCCCAAGCTCAGTACGATGGCTGATTTGATCCATCAACATGGATGGGTCGTGGTGCCAAGATATCTAGTCAGACATTTTTCTGGTATTTCTGTGAAGGTGTTTCTTGGATGAAGTCAACATTTACTTTGGCAGACTCTGAATAAAGCAGATAACCCTTAATAATGCAAGTGGAACTCTCCCAACATTGGAGGTCTCAGTAGGACAGAGAATATCTTCTCCCGAGAAAGAAGAAATTCTGCCTGCAGCCTGCATCTTGTCCTGAGACAAGGTGAACAAGTTCCTTGGAATAAATCAAATGTCTCCCTGTGTCTCCTGTCTTTGTCTCCTCTCTCTCTCTCTCTCTCTCTCTCTCTCTCTCTCTCTCTCTCTCTTTCTCTCTCTGTCAAAAAGGAAACACAGCTGCCATCAGGTACCATGGCAAAACCTTTCTCTTCACAAAGGTAGGCTTTAGGACAGTAGAATTTGATATGTATTTATTCGTTTCCAGGGAAAATTGGGAATGATAACAAGAAAAAAAAAAGTGTGAGGAATTGGTTTCAGAACTTCCACATATACCCAAATCCACAAATGCTCAAGCTCCTTGAATAAAATGGCCATAATGCTGTGTATTATCTACACACATCCCCCCATGTCCTTTAACTCATCTCTAAAGGTTAATGTTATACAAGGTGAATAGTTGCTATACACTTCATTATTTAGGGAATGATAACAAGAAAAAAATTTATACATGTAAAGTGCGATTTTTTTTCAAATGTTTTCCATCCAGAGTTGATGGAATCAGTACTTGTGAACAAGTATGGGGACTGGTGGCCATGTGTGCATGTGTGTGCTCACGCATCCTGTTGATCCTGTTGCCATGGATCTAATAGCACACTGCTCACTGCTTTGGGCATGTCTCTCTAATCTTCATCAAGGTACTGGTATCAGCTGGCCCCAGTCTTTCCTTCATTGTCACTTATTCTTCACCCCATAACTAATAATAAACTAAACATTCCAAGTTTGAGTCAATTCCTCAGAATAGGTTTTTTTTATTTTTTTATTATTTTTTTTTTTAGTTGTAGATGGACACAACCTCTTTATTTTGTTTATTTACTTTTATGTGGTGCTGAGGATCAAACCCAGTGCATCACACATGCTAGGCAAGCCCTCTACCATTGAGCTGCAACCCCAGCCCCCAGAATAGATTTTTTAAGTAGTAAACAAAACTTGAAACATAACCTTGAAAGATGCCTGAGGATTCAAAGTCACCTGTGACACACTATTCTGGGAAAAAGGAAACTCAGAGCTACCCCCAGGGACATAAACTTTCTCTTGACAAAGGAAGATTTGAGGGTAGTAGAATTTGACATGTACTTCTTAACTCAAGCACACTGCTTAGAAAATAAATGGGAATAGTAACAAGGAAAAAAGTAGGTACATGTCAAGTACAGATACGATTCTTTTTCAAATATTTCCCGTCCATTGGTGATGAAATCGGCATCTGTTGAACCCATGGATGCAGACAGCCAACTTTCTGTGATTATTTCTCAATACATTATTAGCATTTATTTATTACTAACTGAAGCATGTTTCCATTCCCTGAAAGTAAAATACTAGAATTCAGTGGTATCTTGAACCATTTGCTTTTTTCATCTTGTAGCGTATTTGACATAACGAACTTTCTTACCTTAAATGATGCATATCAAAAATATTTAAACTCAGTAAAAACGCGACAGCCATATGTTTCTAATGAGTGTGACAAAGAGGGGAACTTCATCAGCATAATTGAAATAAAAATTTCTAATGAATGGTCTCAAGGCAGAGGACCACATATTATGGTGTTGACAGAAGATGGGCTGAAACATACCATACTGCACAGGCTCCAGTCAGGGAGAAAGAGAAATTGAGGATTATAGCAAGTGAGAAAAAAAAAAAAAAACACAATTTTTGGTGATTTTTTGGTTCTCTGTATAATGAGTTTGAAATATTCTTACAAATATATGTTAGCATATACTTACAATTTTAAAGGTTCTTCTAAGACATGTGAGGTAAGATGATTTGAGTGTGGTTTGGCTCAGAGATGGGTGATGAAGTAATTGGAGACATAAGCAAGGGGGACATTTTTAAAGCAAAGCCTGGTTTGTTAAACACATAAGCTACCCATGTTTAGGGAATGCCATCGTTTCTTCCTTTTTCCTGATGCCTCTTGACTTCTTGGGTCCTAGATATTTTGATACCACAGTTCAGCTTTGTAGCCTTCCTAGCTCCTTAGTTTGATGCTCATCCATTCACCTAGGCTGTTATGTTTTGATGCATACACCTTATTGTATTACTCAATTTCAGCTTTTTCATGAAATAATTGGGTTTCTAAGAATTCTTTTTACCTTGCACATGGGGCTTTCCCATCGAATGGTCAATAGTTTCTTAGCTGATTGGAGAGTGCTGTTTCCTTTTGGGTCTACACTGACCCTATAAAATAAGATCAGCTTTCTGTGTTAATGCGTGATGAAGACAATGACCATTGTCAATTGGATTGAGTTGAGCTAAGTAAAAAAAAGAAGCCATACTTGGTCCTCCAGAACCACTAAAGTTGACAAATTTTTAGGTATTAACATAAAAATCCAAGAAGGTGACATCATCTGTATTCACCCTCCTGTGGCTCCTTGGCAGCAAGGAGCAAGAGCAATTATAGAAGAAATTCAGCCAAGTAAGTAGCTCTTTTATGTTCACCAGGCAGCTGTATATATTCTGTTTGTGCTGGTAGCTTAATGGCTTTCGTTCTATAATAAGTTTCTAACATCTCTGCTCTATAAAGCATTCCACAATCAGCTCTGCATACAGCCTGCTGCCACCCTCAAATTCATGTAAGATGGTTTTGTTTTACATCTTCATTAGAAATGAAAAATCAACTGGCCCTAGAGAGAGTCACTCTTTCTCAAAAATACTTAGACATAAACTTTGGAAATATCAGCTGCTGTTGGGTACCAGCTTTCCACGAGTTTTATTATATTTATATGCCTGCGTCAAAGTCTTGAGCAAAGTAGAAAAAGAAACCATTCTCCAGATTAACTTATAATTCATCAGTGAGTTTGAAAAATGTTGATGGGATACAAACAGTGTTCTAGGCATAGCACTTGTTCTGGGGAGACTGTAAACAAGTCACATCTGGTTTGGGTCCTCAAAGGGCTACCAACAAAATGACAAAATTGGATAAGAAGAGGGACTCAGTCTTCAAGTTTGTTAAAAAAAAAAAAAAACAATCTTCTGAGGCCATAAAATATGTAAAACAATTTAAAAAACATATTCTGAATGAAGTTAACTACAATACGGTGTTCTAACAAGCACAAACTCATGATAAAATTGACATTTGAACATGAAATTATGAAGCTGAATAGAGAAAAAATAATGCCCTGTCACAGTAGTTCGTGGCAGAGCCAGCTCTGAAATGCTTGTTTTCTGACAGATTGTGTCACTTGATGAAGTCGGGAAAGGACATGGCCTGGAACAGATCAGCTGAGATCCGGGTCAGTCAGACAGGTTCCCTTTCCCCCTTACCTACGTCCTCCTCTGATTCTCTCCAGGACTCTCACTTTCCTGAAGAGAATAAATCACAGACAAGACAAAGAAACTAAGAACTGCATTGTTATTACCTGTGGCTCGAGTCAAAGGGGACTTGCCCCCTGAGTCTTTCTGAATTGGGAGATTTCTTTTATTTGATTCCTTTCCTTTCTATGTGATGAGAGAAAACACAACAGCATCTCTCAGGGAAGAAGTTCTGAAATTACAACCATAAACATTAAAAAGAAGAAGCAAGTTAGATTTTTCTCTCTGAATCACATATCTGAAACGATTTCTAGAAAATAACTTGTTTCCCCAGCATTGCCCACGAAAATCATTGACCAACTTTCAATAAACCAAGGCTGCTGCTTCTCACTCAAGAACATTCCACAAGGTCACCCCCCACAAATTATGAGACCCCATATTTATTGGAGAGCCCCCAAATTGCCTCTCAAAGTAAATTTGCTGAGTGGGCACACTTAAGTCACAGCATGCCAGATACACACCCAAACTTATGGCAAATACACTGGACCAACTTCAGGTGGAATAGTAAAAGAAAACAGAGATTTCAACATGTTTCTTATATATGTGATGGTGTCAGAATATTGCTATTTATCAAGCTCCAAGACTTAGCACCTTTATTTACATAATTCTATCAAATTTATGTTTGGTTTCAATGCATACTTTTTTCAAACCAGCATTCGTCCCACAAGAATCTGAGAGTCTGTCCCCTCAAAATTACTCCATGAAGAATCAACAGGACCTACATCAAAAGCTGTTTTTAAAAGGTTGCAATTACATTTGTAACTAACAAGGAAGATATAAGCTTTTTACCAATTCAAATAAAATGTCCTAAGTACTCAAAATACATCATAATTACTGGAAATATATCATAATTATTTTTATTTTAAGGGGATTTTTTATTTGTGATAAAAAAATCACACAGGGGCTGGGGATGTGGCTCAAGCGGTAGCGCGCTCGCCTCACATGCGTGCGGTCCGGGTTCGATCCTCAGCACCACATACCAACAAAGATGTTGTGTCCGCCGAGAACTAAAAAAAATAAATATTAAAAAATTCTCTCTCTCTCTCTCTCTCTCTCTCCTCTCTCACTCTCTCTTTAAAAAAAAATCACACAGTATGAACTTTCCCATCTTGGCCATTTTTAAATGCAACATACAGTGGTGTTAACTGTATGCATAACTGTACCTGCAGATCATTGGGCAGCAGATCCCTAGAAATGTTTAACTACTAAAACCAAGACTTTGCATCTATTTCTTCCTGCCCCAGCTCCAGACTACCATTTCAACATTCCGTCTCTTAAAAGTTTGACTACTTTAGTACCTCATATAAGTGGTGCTCATCTATTTGGGGCTGACTTAATTCACTTGGCATGATGTCCTCGAAAGTCATTATGTGTCAGGTTTCCTTCTTTTCTAAGCCTGAATATTCCATTATATGTAATGACTCATTTTCTCTATCCATTCATCTATTCTATGCTTCAAGCTCTTGCTCTTGTGAATAAGGCCACAGTGAGCACAGGTGAGCAAATATGTCTTCAGGATCCCGTTTTCAATTCCTTTGGTTATGTAACCAGATGTTCGCTATCATATTCACTATGGGTTGGGTAAGTTTTGAGTGTCTCCCAGGACTTTGTATGTTAAAATTTAATCGTCAATGTTAGCTATTAAGAAGGTGAGGGGCTGGGGATATGGCTCAATCGGTATCGAGCTCGCCTGGCATGTGCGGGGCACTGGGTTCGATCCGCAGCACCACATAAAATAAAAGATGTTGTGTCCACCGAAAACTGAAAAATAAACATTAAAAAATTCTCTCTCTCTCTCTTCTCTCAATCTCTCTCTCTTAAAAAAAAAAAAAGAAGGTTGAAACAATCTGACTATGGTATTTAAAGATAGGGTCTTTGAAAAGAGATGAAGATTAGGTAAATTAATTAGGATGAAGCTCCCATGATTGAATCCTGATAGTTTTACTAGAAGAGGTAAAGAGATAATATTGACATACACATACACATGTGCACACACTCAGGCCCCTGTCTTTTACCATGTGATACCCTGGGCTACCTCAGGCCTCTGCCAATAAAAAGGCCATCACTTGTTGTGTCCCTCAAATGTGTATGTCCAGATTCATGAGCCAAAATAAACTGCTCTTCTTTATAAAGTATTCTGCCTCAGGTATTGTGTTATAGTAACAAAGAATGGACTAATACAATATAGTAATCAATTTTTAGTTTTCTGACAAACCTCTGCAGTGTTTCTGATAGAAGCTACACCATTTTACACTTTCACCAACAGTGTACAAGAGCTCTAATTTCTCCACCCCCGCACCAGCACTCATTATTCTCTCAGTTTATCTCTTCAGTTTGTTTGCTAAATAAACATCCTAATGGGTTCAAGGTGATACCTCATTGTGAATTTGATTTGCATATCCCTGATAATTGATGATATTGGGCTTCTTTTCATATGCTCATTGGTTTTATATATATAAATGAGTTTATATATATATACTTATTTATTTATTAATTTATTCATTCATTCATTCATTCATTCTAGGACCAAATCCAACAATATGAAGTCTTTTCCCCATGTTTTTTGGTAAGAGTTTGTAGTTTCAAGTCCCTTTGTCTTTGACTTTAGACAGTTTAAGTATAATGGGGCTCTTTGGGTTCATTGGAGCCAAAGTCCTGAGCTCCTTAAATTTGGAAGGCCACTTCATTCCTAAGATTGGGAAGTTTTAACCACTATTACTTATAATTACTCTGTTCCTTTATCTCTCACTCTTCTTCTTCTGGGATGAACCTAAGAAATATATTGGTCTGTTTGGTGATTATCCCATAATTCTTTCAGGTTTTCTTTACCTTTCTCCATTTTTTCTCTTTGTTTCATTAATTCAATAATTTCTAATGACTTATCTTCAAATTCACTAATTTTTTTCTTTTATTTGTTCAAGTTTTCTGTTAAAACCTACTAGCAAATTTTTAATTCCATTATTTGTGTTCTTCAGCTACAAAATTTTTGTTTGATTCGGTTTTATAGGGTTTCTCTCTCTGTTGCTATTCTCCTTCTGTTAGTACATAATCTTCCAGATTTCTTTTAGTGCTCTATATTCTCTTGCAGTACACTGAGCTTCTTTAAGACAATTGGTTTGAATTCTTTTTAAGGACATTCATTCTTTAGGGCATGTTTGTGGAGATTTAATTTGTTCCTTTGATTGGGTCATGTTAACCTGTTTCTTTTACATGTCTCATTTGCTAGGATGCTTGCATTTTATTCAGCCACCTCTCCAATTTTTATGGAACAAGTTTATATGGGGAAAACCTTTATCAACCAGCTTGACTAAGACTCTAGGGACCTCTTTAAACCTTTTGGGGGCATACATTTTCTCTGGCTTTGTGCATATAGTTCCTCAATTAGAAATGTTTGCCTTTTCTTTTCAGAATCTTGAAATTTCTTGCTCCCTCTTGTGTTTATCCTCAATACTGCATGGTCTTCTGTGCAGGAACAAGTCAGGGCTCTTTTGTCACCAGTAATACCCAAACATCTAAAATATTCCAGTTCCATCAGTACTTCAAGTCAAGAGAGGCAGAAGCAGTCTCTTGGACAATACCCTAAAATGCCAGGATGTTGGTAATATCATGTTCTACTCTTCTGTTTCTCTAACAAGAAAGAAGCCACAAGCTCTATATTAGTCTATGGTACTACTGGTTCTCTGATGCTGCTGCGAACAACGAGTTCTCTTTTGTTCTCACTCTTCTGGTTCTCTATTAGTGATTTGTGTTCCCCATTAGCTTTCTATCACTGTGACAAAATGCTTGAGATAATCCACTTAAAAGGAAGAAAGGTTTTTTTTTTTTATTTCATGGCCTCAGAAATTTCAGGCCACAGTCACTTGGCTCTCTTGTTTGGGTCTTGGTGGCACAGTACATCATGGCCAGAAGTACATGGCAAAGGAAGCTGTTTATCTCATGGTGAGGAAAGGATCAAGGTTCCCATATCCCATTCAAGGGCATGCCCCTGTAACCTCACATCCTTCCACTTGGCCAAATCTTCTGAAGGTTTTACCACCTCTTTATAGTGCCCAGACTGGCAACCACATCTTTAGCAATGGCCTTTTGGGAACATTCAGGAGCCAAACTAGAGCATGTGGTAAGTCAGACAAGACATAAATCAGTGCCTTGTTTGGTCCCAATCACTAGAATGTTAGACTTCCATTCCACTCTTCTATGTTCCTCTTGCAGGAGAATCAGTGGGTGATTATTTCTAGTAGTACTAACCTTTGAGGACCACATGAAATGGAGCAGATTGCTTTACTCATTACCATGCAGCTGCTCCTGATTTTGAGCTTGCCTATGATACTGCAACTTGTTTACTCATTTCTGGAGTTATCTTATGTACTTAAGTTGTGTTGGAGAGAGAGAGAGAAGATGGCAGGCCAGAGGAAGGCAGCATTCTGTGTCTCTCCATGATCCAGATCTCACCTAGTTGGAATACTGCACCTCTGAGAGTGTTAGAGGACCCCTATCCAGCTGCTCTATGCAGATATCCCAGCATTGTGACCACCAGTGCAGGGCTGCAAACCTCAGTGTTCCAGCAGGACTCTGGACTCCTGGCTCCCGACACTCAAAGCCCACAGTTCTAACCCATGCAGGGCTCACAAGCACCTTAGCAGAATCATCTATCAGCACCTCTGCAGAACTCTGAGACTTTGCTCTTCTCCCAAGCGTGTCATGTGGCTGCTACCTACCCACAGCACAATGCCATCACACAGCTCCCCCCACCTCACCAGACTCCCCGGCACTGGAAGTAGACTGCTTCCATCTTGGATAATCTTTCTCACTATATTTGGTCGGGCCAGCTCCCAGATCTGTTTCCATCTGGCCAGGTACCAAGTTTCCAACTCCCCCTCTCCCCAGCAGTGGTAACTCAACACAGTAGCTGCCCAACACAAAACAGCTCTCAGTTGGGCAGGTGTGCAGTGCAACCAGGGCACCGCCCACCTGGTGTGAGCCTTGGTGTGAGAAGTCCCGCAATTGGGAAGTGTTAAGGGACAGGGAGATGGGGCTGAAGTCTGGAGCCTAACAGAGAGACCAAGAACGGGGAAATCTCCAGGCACTCAAGTCATAAGAGCGGTCCTAAAAGGAGACCCATGAGATGCAGTCTTTCTACAGGGACTGGCAGGTGGGACTCCCGGCTTCCAGGCACCCTACACCAGGACCAGTCTTCCCACCCTGGTTACCTCCACCATCTTGAGGGCAGAGACAATAGCTTACAACAGACAACCACACCTTTTGGATGAGAAGACAAACAGGAAAGATACGGATCTCTAAAACGAGCAACAATCCTGCTCTCTTCCTTCAAGTATTTTTTTTTTTATCTTTCTCTTCTACTCCTCTATCCTCCAGCCCTCACTTCTCCAACATATGTGAAACTAAGAACTTTGCGTGAAATAGGATTTTGAGGACTGAGTCATCTGAATAATATAATATAGAGGTGTTGCATATGCTCTTTTTTTTCTTTTCTTTTTTCTTCTTTCATTTTACCCCTCTCCAAATTTTACCATTTTAACATCCTGTATTTTTCTAAATACATATGTGTGTGTGTTATTTACTCTACTGTCTTCCCATGTACTGTCTATCCTAAATTGCTTCCTGTCTATTCTATTGCTACTAACCCTTTTCATTAGATTTCTCTTTCAAACTTCCTAAGATATATTAACTCTATATCCTCACATTCTACCTCCTTAGCATATCGTCCTATGCCCCAGTTTATTGTCCACCATCAGAAACTGTAAACCTTTTTACAAAATTACTGATTAAATTTTGGATAATAATTGAATTCAATATCTCTGTACATTGAGACTAAACTGTAAACATCTTAATAACAACAAATTGTTCATAGGTGGTATATTGTTGATATTGGAATATGTTAACATTGTTCCTTCCCCATAAAGGAGAGATCTTGGAACCCTACGAGAGCACTACAAATGTATAGGGTAAAAACATTAACATTCCAGATCCACAGAGCTGGAAAGAAAGACACATGAGCAATATAAAATCACAAGGGAAGAAAGTGCCCCAAACAAATCAAGACACCACATCATTATAATCATTGGCAGCCACAGCAGAAGAAATTACAGAGAAGGAGTTCAGGATGTACATGGTTAAAATGTTCTGTGAACATTTTACAGAATGTAAAATACAGGCAGTGAAAGATCACTTCCACAAGGAGCTACATAAATAAATACAGGAAGCAAAAGATCACCTCAACAGGGAGAGAGAGAGAGGTTCTAAAAAACAGACAAACAAACAACAACAACAACAACAAAAACAGAAATCCTTGAAATAAAAGAAACAATAACCCACATTAAAAGCTCAAATGAAAGCATCACCGACAGAGTAGACCACATGGAAGATAGGACATCAGACAATAAAGACAAAATGTATAATCTTGAAAAGAACATAGATCACACAGTGATAATGGTAAGAAACCAGGAACAGAACATTCAAGAAATATGGGATAGCATAAAAAGACTACATTTAACAGTTATTGGGATAGAGGAAGGTCCAAACCAAAGGAATGAACAATCTATTCAATGAAATAATATCAGAAAACTTTCCAAACATGAAGAATGAATTGGAAATCCAAATTTAAAAAGCCTAAAGGATGCCAAATGTACAAAATCACAACAGATCCACACCAAGGCACATTATAATAAAAATGCCCAACATACAGAATAAGGAGAGAATTTTAAAAGCCATGAGAAAAAGAATCAGATTATGGATAGGAGAAAACCAATTAGGATAACGGCAGATTTTTCAACACAGACCCCAAAAGCTAGAAGATCCTGGAACAACATATATCCAGCTTTGAAAGAAAATGGGTGCCAACTAAGAGTCTTGTATCCAGCAAAATTAAGGTTTAGATTTGAAGATAAAATAAAAACCTTCCATGATAAACAAAAGTTAAAGAATTTATAGCTAGAAAACTGGCACTATAAAACATCCTTGGCAAAATATTCCATGAAGAGGAAACAAAAAACAACAATGAAAATCAGCAGAGGGAGGTAGTACCCTAAAAGAAAAACTAACTAAAGAAGAAAATCAGGGCTGGGGATGTGGCTCAAGTGGTAACATGCTTGCCTGGCATGTGCGGGGCGCTGTGTTCGATCCTCAGCACCACATAAAATAAAAAATAAAGATGTTGTGTCCACTGAAAACTGAAAACTAAATATTTAAAAATTCTCTCTCTCTCTCTCTCTCTCTTTAAAAAAAGGAAGAAGAAAATCAAGTCAAATTAAATAATGAAAATAAACAAATATGGCTGGGAATACAAACCATGTCTCAATAATAATGCTGAATGTTAATGGCTTAAACTCACCAATCAAAAGACATAGGCTAGCAGATTGGATTTAAAAAAAAAAAGACCCAACAATATGCTGCCTCCAAGAGACTCATCTGAGAGGAAAAGACATACATAGACTGAAGGTGAAAGGTTGGAAAAAATCATGCCACTCTCATGGACTGCAGATCAAGCAGGAGTTTCTATCCTCATATTAAATAAAGTAGACTTCAAGCCAAGGTTAACCAAAAGGGATAAAGATGGACATTATATATTGCTCAAGGGAAACATACACCAACAAGACATAACAATCATAGATATATATGCCCCAAACAATGGTGAAGCTATGTTCATCAAACAAACTCTTCTCACGTTCAAGAATCAAATAGACCACAACACAATAATCTTGGGTGACTTTAGTACACCTCTCTCAACACTGTATAGATCATCCAAACAAAAGTTGAATAAAGAAACTATAGAACTCAATAATACATATATAAGACATATATAGAATATTTCAACCTGTATTAAGCGATATACTTTCTTCTCAGCAGCACATGGATCCTTCTATATTATAGACCATATAATATGCCACAAAGCAACTCTTAGCAAATCCAAAAAAGTAGAGATACTACCTGTATTTTATCAGATCATAATGAAATAAAATTGGAAGTCAATGACAAAACAAAAAATAAAAATTACTTCAACACCTGGAAACTAAACAATATGTACTGAATAAACAATGGGTTGCAGAAGACATCAAGGAGGAGATTTAAAAAGTTCTTGGAGTTAAATGAGAACATAGACATAACATATGGGAATCTCTGGGACACTATCAAAGCAATTCAAAGAGGAAAGTTCATTGCATGAAGTTCATTCCTTAAAAGAAGAAAAGTCAACAAATAAATGACCTCACATTACATCTCAAAGTCCTAGAAAAGGAATAACTAATCAACAGCAAAAACAGTAGAAGACAAGAAATTAATTAAAATTAGAGCTGAAATCAATGAAATTGAAACAAAAGAAATAATTGAAAAAAAATTTACAAAATAAAAAGTTGGCTCTTTGAAAAAATAAATAAAATTGACAGACCTTTAACTACACTAATGAAGAGAAGGAAAGAGAAAATTAAAGTTACCAGCATACGTGATAAAAAAAATAATATCACAACAGACACTACAGAAATACAGAGGATATCTAGAAATTACTTTGAAAACTTATACTCCAATAAAATAGAAGACATTGAAGGCATCGACAAATTTCTTAAGTCATAAAATTTGCGCAGATTGAACCAGGAAGATATACACAATTTAAAAAGATCAATATCAAGTTATGAAATAGAAGACACCATCAGAAGCCTACCAACCAAGAAAAGCCTGGGACTGGATGGTTACACAGCTCAGTTCTAGAAGACCTTTAAAGGACATAGGAAAAGATGTATTTTTCTTCCAAAAAGACACTTCCAAACTCCTTCTATGAGGCCAACATCACCCTGAATCCAAAACCAGGAAAAGAAACATCAAAGAAAGAAAACTTCAGACCAATATCTCTAATAAACATAGATGCAAAAATTCTCAGTAAAATTCTAGCAGATCGAATACAAAATATATCAAAAAGATCGTGCACTATGATCAAGTGGGATTCATCCCAGGGATGAAAGGTTGGTTTAACATATAGAAAACAATAAATGTAATTCATCACATCAATATACTCAAAGATAAGAATCATATGATCATCTCAATAGATGCAGAAAAAGCATTGGACAAAATATAGCACCCCATTATGTTCAAAACACTAGAAAAATTAGGGATAACAGAAACATATCTCAGCATCATAGAGGCCATCTATGCTAAGCCCCAGGTCAACATCATTCTAAATGGAGGAATAATTAAAAGCATTCCCTCTAAAAACTGGAACAAGACAGGGATGCCCTCTTTCACTACTTCTATTTAACATAGTCCTTGAAAAACTGGCCAGAGCAATTAGACAGATGAAAGAAATTAAAGGGATATGTATAGGAAAAGAAGAACTTAAATTAGCACTATTTGCTGATGATATGATTCTATACCTAGAAATCCCAAAAAGTTCCACCAGAAAACTTCTATAACTAGAAAATGAATTCAGCAAAGTAGCAGGATATAAAATCAACATCCATAAATCAAAGGCATTTCTATATATTAGTGACAAATATTCTGAGAGGGAAATGAGGAAAACTACCCCATTTACAATAGCCTCAAAAAATAAAATAAAATACTTGGGAATCAACGAAAGAGGTGAAAGATCTATACAATGGAAATTACAGAATCCTAAAGAAAGAAATCAAAGAAGACCTTAGAAGATGGAAAGATATACATTGCTCTTGGATAGGCAGAATTAATATTATCAAAATGACTATACTACCAAAAGCACTGTACAGATTTAATGCAATTTCAATCAAAATTGCAATGACATTTCTTATAGAAATAGAAAAAGCAATGATGAAATTCATCTGGAAAAATAAGAGACTCATAATAGCTAAAGCAATTCTTAGCAGGAAGAGTGAAGCAGGTGGCATCACTATAGCAGACCTTAAACTATATTACAGAGCAACAGTAACAAAAACAGCATGGTATTGGCACCAAAACATATTGGTAGACCAATGGTACAGAATAGAGGACAAAGAGACTAACCCACAACAATTATCTTACATTAGACAAAGGTGCCAAAAACATGCATTGGAGAAAAGATAGTCTCTTCAACAAATGGTGCTGGGAAAACTGGAAATCCATATGCAACAAAATAAAATTAAACCCCTGTCTCTTATCATGCACAAAACTCAACTCAAAATGGATCAAGGACTTAGGAATAAAACCAGAAACCCTGCATCTAATAGAAGAAAAAGTAGGCCCTAATCTAATCATGTGAGATTAGGCCACAACTTCCTTAATAAGACTCCTATAGCACAAGAATTAAAACCAAGAATCAATAAATGGGATGGACTCAAACTAAAAAGTTTCTTCTCAGCAAAAGAAACAATCTGTGAAGTGAGTAGAGAGCCTACATTTTGGGAGCAAATTATTACCCCTCACACATCAGACAGAACACTAATTTCTAGGGTATATAAAGAACTCAAAAAGCTAAGCACCAAAAAAAACAAATAACCCAATCAATAAATGGGCCAAGGACCTTAACAGACACTTCTCAGAAGATGATATACAATCAATCAACAAATACATGAAAAAATGTTCATTATCTCTAGCAATTAGAGAAATGCAAATCAAATACTCGAAGATATCATCTCACTCCAGTCAGAATGGCAGCTTTTATGAAGACAACAATAAGTGTTAGCAAGGATGTGGGGGAAAAGGTACACTCATACATTGCTGATGGGAATGCAAACTGGTGCATCCAATATGGAAAGCAGTATGTAGAATCCTTGGAAATGGAATGGAACCACCATTTAACCTAGCTATCCCTCTCCTTTGTCTATACCCAAAGGACTTAAAAACAACATACTACAGGGACACAGCCACATCGATTTTTATAGCAGCACAATTCACAATAGCTAAACTGTGGGGCCAACCTTGATGCCATTCAGTAGATGAATGGATAAAAAAATGTGGCATATATACACAATGGAATATTACTCAGCAATAACAGAGAATAAAATCATGGCATTTGCAGGTAAATGGGTGGAGTTGGAGAAGATAATGCTAAGTGAAGTTAGCAAATCCCCACCTAAAAATGCCAAATGTTTCCTCTGATATAAGGAGGCTGATTCATAATTGGGTGGGGAGGGGGAGCATGGGAGGAATAAATGAACTCTAGAAAGGGCATAGGGTTGGGAAGGGAAGGGAGTAGGTAGGGGGTTAGCAAGGATGGTGGAAAGTGATAGACATCATTTTCCAAAATACATGTATGAAGACACAAATTGATGTGAACATACTTTATATACAATCAAAGATAGGGACACAGCCACATCAATGTTTATAGCATCTATAAAATCGCACTATATATGTGCAATAAGAATTGTAATGCACTCCTCTATCATTAAATTTTTAAAAATCAATTTTAAAAAAAAGACGTGTTGGATCATACATTGTGGTTAAGCTGGTGTTTTTGTAAGAAAATGAGTCCTTGGGTTTCCTATTTTGCTATCTCCCCAATGTCACTAGCATTGTATATCTTTACTTCATTTATATTCCCCAAACATTAGTGTCTCCTTATGCTAGCCCTAGACTAAATACTGGTGATGCAAAGATAAATGGCGTAGCATCTAGATTTTCATCATTATAATTTTACTGGTTGCTACATGCTCCATGCTCCTAGGATATCTTATTTTCAGGAAAACTACAAAGTCATATATATATATATATATATATATATATATATATATATATATATATTATGAATTGATAAATACAATCAATAAGAGTATGAGTTATAGGCTATAGATTAGCAAAAAATATAGATTATAGGTATACGATTTTGATAAGTGAGATAAGACAATTATAAAGCAAGAACTGTCATAGATAGGCCTAAGGCTCCATTTTGCTGCCTTTTATAAAAAACTGTTACAAGAGCTATTTTTTAGAAACTGAAATGAAAGTTGTTTTCTTATAAAAATTGTTTTTCTGTACTTTGAACCCCACAAATTGTACCCTACCCAGGATGGTCCTGGTGAGCTATATCCTGAGTGTGAAAGCCCTTGTGGGTCCACATGACTTTGAAGTAGATTTTCACCCCACTGACCACCACCCTAATTCAGGATGCAACTATCTAGCACCTGCTTGAACCCATGACTGTGGTCAACTGAACTGCAAAGCTAATGTTTTTTTAGTTTCTGTTGATGGCTTGCTTGCTGACTGTAAAATTCCAGTCCTGCCTCGAGCCCATAGGTCTCATTTATTAATGTTTTAATTTCTATGATTAGCTAGCTTACATAACGATAAGCAAGTCACTGAGTTGTGGTTTTTGTGTTTATATTCCCTTTGGATGGACCAGGAAGCTGCTCTTCTCCCACAGAGCTTAAATCTCTGCGGTGGGTGTCAGTCCCTGGCGAGGTAAATAAAGCTCTCTTTTGATTTGAAATTCGAACTTAGAGTGCTTTCTAATACTTATTTCTCTCCATTTTACACTAACACACACACACACACACACACACATACATAGATTTACTCATTTTTTAAATGTGCACTCATATTTTAGCCTTAATATATTGCTAGTTGTTCATTTCTTATCAAACCTGATATTTTAGAAGTATTTGCAATGATTTCTAATAAAAATGATACAAAATATTATAATATGCATTCAAATGATTTCACAGAACTTCTAACAACTGAAGCACTTTACATGTGTCACAATGTAAACGAATCTGATTTATAAATAATATCTCAGTAAAGATCTATAGAGAAAAAAATGCACACATTTCTTCCAAATCTGCATTCTTTCTCTAAATAAATTTATCATTACATATGGAATGATTATATACAATTAATTCTGATATTTTGAAATTTGATGTTAATAACAACTAAATAGTTATAACTAAATAAAAAGGTCTTCATATTTAAATACAACTTTTTATCATAAATATCATAATTACTGGGGGATGGGGTTACTCTTTTGGTTTGTTTCTTTGTGTGAATCTCCTTGCCAGTTCCTAACTGATATTCAATTCCTATGCCTTGCAGGGGATACATTTGATGAGTCTGCTTGGAGGCTCTGCCTTTTCACATGCCTCCTACCCAAATTTTGTGCATTCAAAACTTCTCCCCTGGCCAGAATCAAATGGATGAGAGATGAACACTGACTGCATTCAACTACCTCCTGAGAATGTGCAACTGGAACTCAGAGACATCAATTTAGTCTAGGTTTATAATATGTGAATTCAAAACCTAAGGGAAACAACAATCAATCATATGAACTAAGATGCATTAGTATATCGGTTTTCCAAAAATTAAAAGTAAAATAAATGTAGAAAAAGGAAACCAGACATACATTTGAAAGAAAAAGCTATGTGAGACTTTTGCATCATTTCTGATGGCCACCTGTGTTTCCACACTTGGAGTTATTGAAGCCTCCCAGCTAGAATCATAAAAATGCCTTCTAATTATTCGAGGTAGGTCAAGTTGTTCTCTGTTTAACTCTTTGGATGCAAGTAACACATCACTATGAAAAAAAATGTATCTCCTATTCCAAGGGAATGACCACATATTCTGTACAAATTGTTTCAAATTGTTGCTTTGTTGTCCGTAATGAATTCATCCTTTCTGGAGATCTGCTTGTGCCTAGAAGGAAATTCCTTCAAGGTAAGATCCAACCTAGTAAATTTTCTATAATTGAAATAACCTGTAGTAACCCATGGACAACTGTCTGTTGGTTGGATCACCTGTCTCCCGTGCCAACATTAGACTGATTACAATGTTTCCTGGAATCGAGTACTCTACCCAAACAGTGGTAAATCAACTGTCCACACACCAAATGCCCCTGCCTCTTCTGTGGCAGTCCTACTTTTAAGTGAAGATTCACAGAGAAGTATCACATCAGCTTGAGGGCTTCCTCCCCATGTGTGATGGAAAGGCTCTTCTAGTGCCCCAGAGTGGAAAAGGCTAACTGGCATGAAATGAGGATTAATTTTCATTTCTTATGTTGCTAACCTGGCTGGCTTTCCTTGCCAACAAAAGCCTTTTCAAAGTTATGATATATATTTTTTTTAAAATTTTGAACAAAGTGATCATTTTTATGTGAGTTCTTTTAAATAACTAGACTGGATTTAGTTTTGAACAGACTAAAATTCCATTCAATAAGCAACTACTCGGTCCCTGGCCAGTTACCTTCATAAGGAACAGATGTTCTTCAACATAATAAATCCATGCTCTCTCCCCTCACACTCCAACTGAAGTACAGAGTTTTCCACGGCAGCAGACCAAGAACACAGCAGGCTGATGATGTGTCTGTCACCAGCCAAAATTATCCCCATCCACTTCACCTCCTACCTCTTTACTTTTTTATTTACCCATCTTAGACTTCTTGCTTCCTGCTCCCAAAAAGTTTTAAGAATTACAACAAACACGATCTGTTTGACTGGTCTTTCTATAGTTTCTTGACTTCTTTAAGGAAAGTCAATATATAAAACTCATAAAAAAATACATTCAATTCAAATGTACTTAGAGGTAGTAAAGACTTTCATTGACTATAGACTGTGAAGCTTATTTTATGTTTATAAATCAAATTTTGTTGGCACATTGGCCCTACTCCTTGAATTCCATGAACACTTCTAATAGCTAAACATTGTCACCATGTGGTTTTTTTCCTAGCCTGTTTCCTGAATAAGGTGCCAATCAAGCTGAAGGAAAATGTTTAATCTATGATGTAGTCTATGGGCAGTTCAAGTTGACCTCATTTATCATCTTCTTAAGCAAGAGCTTTAAAATGTAGCCAAAGGACACAGTCCTAAGTTGTATAACCCATATGGTGAAAGTATAATCCTACTGCTATTAAGGTGCCATTATTAATACCTCATTGCCAAAGTAGCAGAACACAGAGAATTCTCAAACATAAAAGCCTTGTGCTGTTCTTGAGGGAATTCAGTTAGTCATTGACTGTGTAAATGCGCAATTTGTTTCTACTATATAGACCTTGAAATGAGCTACATCCCAAAGGGTGCACCAAAACATCTGGAAGATCGTGCTTGGGTCAAAAAATTCTGCTGTGGGATTTTTCTTTTGAAATGCTGGTTTATAGATAGATACCAAGAGTTATGCTTTAATCTGAATGTTATGTATCTGAATAATATTAAGAAAATAGTTATGTAAATCTCATATCATAGTTATTGCTTGGAAATCAATTAGAAATAGACACATTTATTTTCTGGTATTTAAAGGAAATCTGATGCTCTCTGAATCAATGCTTCACCCCCAACAGAGCCTCTCTTACACTGCTGTAACCAAGCAGTACATTCATTTAATGCTTTCTTGAGAAATGACATTCCATGGCTCAGGCCCATCATGTGAGAGACTGGTTCTCAAACTGAAACATGCCTCACAATCATCAGGAGGATGATTCCAGGACTGATAAGACTCCTGAGTTTCTGATTCAGTAGATCCTGGGTTGAGCTCAAGAATTTTCATTTCTATCAGGTTCAGATGTACCATGGATGCTATTGTGCAGATGCTACTGGTCCAGGGGCCACAATTTGAGAATTAAAGTCATAAGTAATAAAAGGACTGTTTGTGGTTAGGTGGCCCATTTTCTGTTGGCAGTTATCGATATAAAACAATCAAGTACAAGAACAAAGCATAACAGGAAAAAAACTACCTTTCCATGAACTATCATTGTAGAAGTCAATCCATTCTAGGACATTCGCTGAATCTGTGATCGCAATACAGAAATTGCTAGTCGGTGGTTCGTAATGTGGAGAATTGAGCTAACGATGTGTCATTTAGCCAGAAATTCCATGTCCTGACAAGTTTTTTCATCATCCTTGACTGCAGTAATGAAATATCCTCCAACCTTCCCTTTAATCTGTTAAGAATCCTCTAATCTCTAGTACCCGAGGCATTAGAGAGAGGGCATGGAGGGCATAGTAGGAAAATTCACTTCCATATAACTCGCAACTATACTAATGATAATTTTTTTTTCTATTTCGAAACTCTTTGCTAATTTTTCTTCTTAAGGAATATTTTCATGTGTGCATACAATTTGAATTTTTTATTCTTCACCCCATTGCCCTAAGGTCAAGTGAATATTTCCTGACTTTCATATGGTTTTCATCCCCTCCTGCAGATCCTGAAAGAGCTTTTAAGCGTGTAGCTATTCCCACCTCCCTGCCACCCAACTGAGAAGAGATGAGCCAGACAGTCAATGGCCCTAAAGAGAGGATAGTGTTGCTCAGCTTGGTGCATATCAGTTGGAGTGATAGTGTGGCTCATAAACAATGGGGGAAATTACTCCTAAGGGGAAAATGACAAAAGAAATATGAGAAGATCTTTATAACAAAAATTAGTTATTTTATTTCAAGTGTTCTGAATTCTGAAGCCTTCACTAAATTGGGTGCTGATGTCTCTGATTTTATGGTCATTTCACCTGGAATTTGTCTTATATTCACCAGTATTTTTTAAACCTTTGTATTATATTTGAAGCAAAAAAAAATATATCCAATTAATGGTACAACTAAGATTATAGGAGAAATTTTTAAACAAAAGACTACACGTGCTTAATATCCCCACAGTATCACACATGCATCTATTTATTACCAATTTACTAATCACAAATAATTCTTGGCCATTCATAGAGATGTGTCTACTAAGGATTCCTACGAAGCCTTATTAGAATTGTAATAAGTGTGTTAAAATATTTGAAAGGCAAGAACTTTTAAAAATAGATAATTCTGGTTTTCCTCCAAGATAGGATGAATTAGGTAAGTTTCACTGAAAGTTTACACAACAAAACACATATAAGTTCTTCTTTGGTTTGTCACTTTCTCAGCTTTTCCATTTCATGTTTTCTGTTAGCATAAATATCTCGCCCATAACCGTTACCACTATCCCAGGCTGACATTTAGCTCATACTGCCAGGATTTCTTTTCTTGGAACACTGTGAAACATCTTGTCCTTTTTAATGCATTCCAGTGTGCTTTTGTTTTTCAGGGACTTCTTCAAAATGTTTTCTTATCATTTTATTTATTTTTTATTATTATTATCAACTAGAGTCCTCAAAAAATAAGCCCCAATATAACATTTTAAAGGAAACTTGAGATTCTGAGTTCTCATAAAACATTTTACTTAAATGCCTAAATTATCATGGCAAGATAGTAGAAATGAATATTCTGGTAGCAATAGTGACCTATGGATGAGCTGAAAGATATGGTGGTATCATTATGGGAATAGCTGATCTGAAACGATGAACACTTTGAAAACCATTTCCTAAATTAGTTTAATCCCCATGTCTGTATAGGTCACTTCAAAATTAATATGTCACCTTTCCACTAAGTGTTGGCCTTACAAATAGAAAGCCCCATGGTGTGCAGGCATGAAGGTCCTGACTTCAAGGAGAGGCATGGAGAATACACAAATATTTTAAGCATGACATATACATGCAATTTCTTCTGTCCCTCACAAAGCGTCCGTATTGACTTTGTTTTTATGTGGTTTTAATCTTAATTGTCCCCTATGTTACTGACACTGCTTGTCCAAAACATGTAAACTAAGTTATATTGCAAATTTATGAATATAAAAAATTGATACTTAATATATTGTCAGTAATTTCCTAATGCACTCCAAGCATTGGACTTCATATCATAAACTATTTAGGGGTAAAAAAGTTTAAATATCAATGCATTCTTCTTTTACATCAGAAATAGGGAAAAAAAGGTTTTTATTGTATTCTCTTTTCTGAGAGAAAGAAAGGTACACATTTATTTGGAGATTTAATAAAATTATCTTCAGAAAGATGAATTTTGTAACTATAATAATTAAATGATATTTAAAGAGGATCATGTGCTCCCTTATAAATTGAAAAAAAAAAATAATCCTAGTAGATATTTCCATAGTTTTAAGGATAAAGTCTTAATCAAAGACTCACTACATTGGCCTAAGTATGGATCCACGTGTTAAATTTTGTGCTCTGCAATAAAAAAATTGACATTTTTTACCAGTAAAATTATAATATGAAATTTTAATCTCCTTCTCTCTGCCTACATAAACCATATGAAGAACTATATCTGCTGATGAGACTATGAAAATATTAAACACTTTTTTTTTTGGCTTGTGAAAAATAAATAGGACTTGTGATTGACCAAAGAGCAAAACTGTTCAGACTTTAATCTTCCCAGTAGGAAAAAAGAAAAAAAATGAGTCTGTTTTCTTTCTCTTTTACTTTCATTAAAATCTACTAATTTGCTGAATGTCAGATGCTGTCAAGACCATGGTTATAATCAGTTCATCCTTGAATACCCAGTTTCTAAAACAATACCGTTTACAATCAGATATTCAATAAACGTTTGCCAGATTGTACCCTTCAGAAAACCAGATTAAATAAGTCTTTGGGCATTACATAAACAGGCAAGATTCATGTCAGTATACTTCCCATGAAGCATCACACCTACCAATTGACATTGATAAAATCTGTGAACAAAAATCACAACTAACATGATACTTCTGTCGGGCCTTTGAAGCTCCCAGGAACCTCCTCCAACTGCATTACTGGGAAGGGACATTTTTTTTTTCTTTTACTGCATAGCTCTCTCATTTCTTGTGATTCCTTTAAACTTCATATTCAGTTGAAACCAGAACATCCCTACTAAGATCAAAAGGTAAATCATTGACCTTGATTTTAAATAATATTCTCCTATAAGTATCGAATAGACAAGATTTACTTCATGCCATTTTCAACCAACTGTACACACAGGCAGTATGTATATAAAATAAGTTCCTCTATTCAAGCTAACAAAAATATGTCATCTACTCTTTGTTTATCCATGGGAAGAAACTGAGCATGTCCTCTGCAGTTTTACTACAGGTCATCTGAAGGGCAGCCCCTGGATTCCTCTGATCCATGCAGACTTCCCAAGGGCCAAAGAACAAGGCCCGTTTGATCCAGCACCTGCTGGGAGCCCATCCCTTGGATACTTTTTCTGCAAATTTTTGCCAGACTGTGAATAGAGTAATATGTAAAGAGAAAAAAAAACACCTCAAAGAGCAATAGGATGATGGCAGGAAATCAACAAAAATACTATGAAGAATACTGACAATTGTCTTAGTATTACTTTCCCCGATGTGGCTACCCTTGCAAGAGGCTAGCAATGAGCTCCCGGACTGAGAGAGGTTGTTTACATGTTTTATGGCTTAAGACACCTTTGTTTGCTTCTTATGTGTGATTCAGGTGGGCAGTGAGAAGGAATCTTTCATTTCTATTTAGATAATGTTGTAGGCAATTGAAATTTGTACTTGATTCAGTACTTGAAACTCATTCTTAATACAGTAAACAATATGGTATTCCATAAGAGAGAGAAAAGAAGATCTGTATTTCTAAATGTAGTTAAGAAATTACTTAGAAGTTAGGGTTAATAAGACACTCAAATCTCAGAGATAGGAATCCAATGTGAAATAAAACCTACATATATTATTGTTCTAAGCCCCCTAAGTTGATAGAAATCAATCCAAAATTATTTTCTACCAATTTTTACAAATGATATCCAAATTTAACTGACTACAAGCACAAGGAGGATAAGAAACCATTATATCCTGAGTCATTTAGTCAGCATCTATCCTGAGATGCTGGCTTCCTGACTTGGTACCAAAAAAAAAAAAAAAAAAAAAAAAAAAAAAAGCCAGTACTACATGCTAGAAGACTAAAAGCAGCATCTACAATAGACAAGAAAAAAAGCCCAAATGTACTAACTCCTCTCCCAGGCTTCTCAGCTATATTTATTAAACTAGGTCTGCTGGTATTTATTTTTTGAACCATCAGGAAAAAAAAAAAAAAAGCCTCGGCAAAAACAACCCATCTGTTTGCCAAAGGAGTCCATGAAAGAATTTGAGGCATATACACAAATGGGGCTGTAAGGAGGAGTACTGGGAGCACAGCACCGCTGACTGGTAGCCTCTCAGGAGACGGTCAAGGAGGACCCGGAAGGGCAAGCTGAACTACAGGAGCAAGGGTAAGCAGTTTCCCTTTCATGAAGAGTATTTGTAATCAAAGCACCTCATGTTCTGCCCTCAGTGCTATGCCATCACATCATGTAGGCCCCTCATTCTCAGACTTCTCAGGCTGCAGAACTCTAAGAAGTATATCTCTTAGATATAAGAGATATATTTCATAAATTACCCAGTCTCAGGTACTCTGTTACAGCAACACAAAAATGTTTAAGAAAGGATTCAATATGTACTTGCTACTGGAACTATTTTCCTAAGGAAGAATTACACTGCTGTATTAATAATATTTTGGCCTAGCATCCTTGACCAGATGCAATCTCATGCTAACCTTTCTTTTTAATTGTATTACACAATATTCCCTGAAGGGTGCAGAAACTTACTTCTATATATCAGTGAGCATGGCTTTGCCCATGACATACACCACCCAGAATGATCTTTCTTTACCATCATCTTTGCTAATTAAGCTTTTATGAATCCTTGAAGATCCAGATAAATATCATCTCCTCAAACCCAAGCAGTGGTTATTACTCCCTCCTCTGTGAACTCTGTAAAATTTTGTTTTATAATCATTGCTTTCTCAAACTAAATCCTTTAAAAATAAGGTGCTATATCAGAAGAATAGTTCAATGTGGTTTTAACATCAATAAACATCATGTAGTCATTAAATAAATATTTTGAAGGGATTAGTTCCAAAGTCACCATAACTGATGGATTTGAATTTGTTAAATTGAAAAGAAGATAAGTCATCTATGTTTAATGATATGAGAAGAAAGTAGCAAAACTAACCCATAATATTTCTATTAATCAAAACCAATACCTCACAAATATCTAAACATAATCCTCTCTTTCAAGCTCAGCTTTCACATATGTACAGTAGGACTCTCTCCTCAAATTGTGTGATAAAAGCTTAATATCTCAACGGGCTTTTACATGAAACTACATTTTCAAATAAAACATAAAATACTTTCTCTCTGACTCTTTAGAGGAAAATAAAAAATATCACTGGCAACAAAACATAATCTAATCTCTATAATAGAGAAAGCATTACTCTCTAGTTAGATGTCTCTCAACCCCAGTCAACAATACTGACCATTCCTAAATCAAATGCCATGTCTTCACCAACATCAGTTAAATAGCTTGCCTTGCCATCAATGATTTCTGTTATCACTATATTATACTTAAAGCCCACAGTTTTTGGTGCATGAGAAAAAAAAATATATAATTGTCAATCTGATTTTCTACATTGGTAAACTGTACTTATCAAAGTAATAACCAACACTAAAATCTGTAAGTCACATCAACAATTCAGTACATCAATTGCTTTTAAAGACATTAAACTTCTTTAAAATAAAAAAATAGACAAAATATCAATCATTCCAAATCTCATTGTTATACTTGCAATGTTATACTCAACCTACATCAAAATATAGGACACAAAGAATCTAACTTATTATTGGACTGCTTTTTACTTATCTCTGGACTTAATAATAAACAAGAAAACATCCAAGAGGGAAAAGATAATTTTACAGCCTATATGGTTTACAAATTTTTTATTATGAACTTGGAGGCTATCAGCTGGGCCATGAATCTAGAAGGAGATGAAGGTTTCCCCAAAGATTCAAACCCATGTCACATTCTCCAGGCCAGACCTTCATTTTTCTTAAGTTGAGGTTTATTTCCTATGCCAATAGTGTTTCCGGTCCTTACTTACACAGAATTTTGAATTTTCAATTACTCTATTCTTTATTCCTGAAATGATGAGTCTTATATTGATTCAGCATCAATTTATTAATAATAAGTTCAAAAACTAGCAAAAAGGCAGTTTGAAGCATTTCTTCAATAGACCCTGGTTACTTTGGATGGAAAAGAATATTACAGACCAAAATTCGGGTTCTAGGTACAACTCATATCGTTCCAAACAATTTCAAGAGTTAATCTAGATAATTATCTTTAAGACAGAACTAAAATATACATTCATTTGGTAACCCATGAGCTCAGAAGGTTAGTGTAATGCGGTTTTAACAACAATAAATTCTTTTATCTTAAGTAAAAATATTTCCATTTGTTTCTCCACCAGAAGCTTCAAATTTTCACCAATCTCCTGAACTATAATTGTACGCTCTTTTCTAATTATTTGCATTGTCTACAACCTATTTCTGTAGTCATCTTCTTTATATCACAAACTTTCTTGAGGAAGCTGGCCTAATTGTGTGACTGGTTTAGGAAGGAAAAAGATGAACTCAATCAGGTATTATTACAGCACTGAATTCAGCTTCTCTGAAGTCCTCTATTCTGACGCATATTTTCTTGGACATCATTTTTCTTAATCAACTTCCTGCTGACAGGAGATAAGGCCTCTTGTTCCCTAATCTGTCTTCTTCTCCATTGTCTTATCTTTAAATTCATCTTCAAATGGTCACTAATTTACTTCCTCTCAAGAAAATGGTTCCATGATTTTTTATAATTAATTCTGAATTATGTAACACTAATTATACTACTCAGAAGATACAAATCATCCACACGGGAAAAAATGGTGTATTATTTCTGGTTCTAGCTTAAGAGATGAAAGCATAATGTGAAGGTTGCATTTCCCCTCAGCATCAACTTACAGACTTTCTGGTTTGTGGAAAGATTGTCCCTTTGCTATCATACACATTCACGTTAGTAATATATGAAAAATAGTATTGATTTTGCTGGTAAAAATAATAATAACAAAAACAAGAGATAATAAACTGAGATATGAACTTTCCTGTTAGTTGAAAATGACATTTTGAGTGCATTGACAATATAGCAGTTTATTGGAAACAAATCACAAGTGGATCCAGTATTCAATTATAATTAAATTAAAAAGTTATATTTTTAAAAAAACTGTCAAAAAATAGTTTCACAATTCTTCCAGATGGTTGTTGGAAGGTCACATTCAGCTTTATCCAACTGATGCTTATACTTACTTCCCAGAGAAAATGATCAGGAGATGGCATTTATTTAACCACTTGTCACTTGCATAAATTTCTTTCCTATTTGTGTCAGTTTTCAACTTACTTCTTCTCAGCTTCAAATCTACCTCTCCTTGCCCTCTTTGCAATACTAAAGCTGGAACTTACAAGCATTTCTCTTCTGGAATGACAGCTAAGGGTACAGGAGGGTGACTGTGGTGGAAAGGGGTTACTATTTGGTTCTAGAATCTTTTTAGGATTTTTCTTTTCTTATAACAGTGAGCCTCCCAGCAACTTCAGCAACCCCACCACCTGCAGCTTCCTGCTGGATTGCCAACAGATGGTTTCCGACCTCCAGCCTGGCCTGGTGCACCGAGGAGAACACCTCTACTCTGAAGAGCTGTAGCACCACTCTCTGCAAGGAGATCTGAATCTCAGTCTTGAAGATGGGGGATGCGGCCAAGGTGGTTCCTCTCTTTGACTCCCTTCTCCATCCCCAGGGGTCTTCGCTGCCCTCTGTGTCTGCTACTCCTCTATGCTTTGGGGTTTTCTTTATTTTTAGCATCCAATCTCTCATACCCCTATACTCTGTTTCTAACTGTATTAGTTTTGTGTTAAACTTTCTCTGATCAAATTCTATATGGTTTCTGACTCCTGACTAAACCAACTGATGTTCCTTTCATAAGAGTATTTTGACATGTTCAATTTTACACATCTCACTACGTCCACCAGTACCCAATCTAGGATTACCTGCCCCACAGATCCCCAAAACAATCTGAGAAATATTTTTCTGTGTCAGATAGAGAAATAATTACAATTAATCTCTTCCCTTTCCTCATGCCCCTTAGTCACACCCTCCCTGTTGCCCATTGACTGGAACAGTGACTTGTTTTGGACAGTAGGGAATGCTATGTGAGAAAGGTTTAAAAAGTAGTTTTGCAATGGGGCTTACCTTCTTCTACTGTTCTTGCAACCTGGAAAATACTTTGGAATGACTCTGAGACACTACACCAAAAAACAAGAGGTCATATGCATGAGATATAGGATACCCCTGGAAACATCTTTGAGTAAGTCCATCCTGTATCATCCAGCCACCTACCCGCCAATCAGCCACTAATGCATAGCCCAGGGACACCTCCCAACTGACCTACAGAATTATGAAAATAATACATAAATAAATGTTCTATTAAGAATAGAATAATAAAATGAAAGAACAATAAAACAACAGAATAAATGAAATGAATGTTCTATTAAGCCTCTAAATTTGTGGGTGATTTGCCATGGACCAACAGCTAACTAATACAAATACCAAATTCATTCTGTTGTTTCTCAAATGGGGAAAAAAGAGGGATGAAAATCGAAATTTTTAGTTTAATGCAATGAATTGAAATTAATCCCAGGAATAACAAAAATTTGATCTGGAGAAAGTCGTCTCTGAAAATAGAAGTTGGTTTGACCAGCCTAAATGCAGTCTAATCTTTCCATGAATCATTAAAACAGAAACAGATGTCAGAAGTGCTCTTTCATTTTTCTAATTATTTGACCTACTGAAGTGAGTGAAGATAGTTAAAATTAAAAGTTGGGGTATGATCATTAGCACTATTTCAAATATTTTTGAAATGGTAAAGAGAGTTTCACAGAATTCTCAAACAACACAATGGCTTTTATAGAACAGATATTATAATACTAACTATGTAACAGAATTTTATTTTGTATCATAATTGCATTGCATAAAGTTTCATGAAAGTAGTGCAAAATCCTTTGTTCAATTTAGGGTTTTCTTCTAATGTTAAATTAGATTATAAATTATTTACACATGGATGCACCATAGAACTATAAACAAAACAGAATAAAAGCTCATTTTTTCCTGTAAATCTAAATCTTTTTCTATTTGTTGTTATAACAGCAAGTTTGCCATCTAATTAATGCACATCCCATAAACATAGGAATTGCTGTAGACTCTTTTTCTCCTTTAGGTTCATTTTCAACCTGGGTCACGCTAAATCTTCTTGACCTTCTTTTAAGTATGCCTTTTTCTTTCCATCTCCACTGCCAGAACTTTAATCACTTAGAGCCCCTGTGCCACCACCTCTTCTTATTTCTGGGCACTCATCTGGTGACAAGGATCTCTCCCAGTCGGTTCTTCCCATGTATGTCCCCCATTCCCCACAAGTCAGTGCCCTCCTCCTTCCTTCCTTCCTTCATCTCTCCTGCCTCCCACACTCCCCCTCACCTTTGGCCTCAACCTCAGGTTAGTTCTCCTGCTCTCAGATAAACAGTTGAACCTCGCCATTGGCATCTACGCTACTCTGGGCTCCTGACCTTCTATCACTATTTCTATTCTCTTCATTCACTTCCTCTTTCACTTTCCTAAGTTTTTGATGATTCTTCAGTTTACTCTTTCTCCACTCTCTAATAATATATCTATGAAAGTGCCTTATAAGTACCTATATGAATATCAGTGTAACTTTGCAGAAAAAATATTTGATAGTGTTCACCAATTATTTATCATCTCTTTTGATGAGAGCATTTATAATCATCTCTTTTAGCTATTTTGAAATAGATAGTTCATTATTACTAACCATAGTTGTTCAGTAGAATATCAGAATTTATTCTCCCTAACTAACTGTGTCCACTTTCTCTGACTACTAGCCCCAGGACTCAGTAACCCCCATTCTACTCTGTAATTCTATGCAGTCGTCTTTCTTAGATTTCACATGTGAGATCATATATTATTTGTCTCTCTGTGCCTGGCTTATTGGACATAACATAATGTCCTCTAGGTTTACTGGTATGGTCACAAATGTCAGTCTTTCTGGGTTTTTTAAAGATGAATAGTATATGGATGTGTGGTAGAAAAAAAAATTTTTTTTCACCACACATCCATATACCACTGAGCTACAACCCCAGCCCATCTTGTACCTTCTTTTAAAAAAGAATGAATGGACTAACATTTAGGAAATAATTAAAGGCTCCATTATCTCCAAGAAGGATTTTCTATTCTTTGGGCATATATATATATACATACATACACACACACACACACATACACACACACATATATATATTGCATTTCTTAAATTTCTTCATTCATGGATGGACACTTAGATTATTTTCACGTATTTCATACCTTTTCATTAAAAACTCATGTAGCTTGGGGCTGGGGATGTGGCTCAAGCGGTAGCGCAAACGCCTGGCATGCGTTTGGCCCGGGTTTGATCCTCAGCACCACATACAAAGATGTTGTGTCTGCCGAAAACTAGAAAATGAATATTAAAGAATTCTCTCTCTCTCTCTCTCTCTCTCTCTCTCTCTCTCTCTCTCTCTCTTAAAAAAAACTCATGTAGCATAAACACAATATCATATGTCTCATATATATTACATATTTTAACTTTCTTCATTCATGGATGGACACTTTTATTAATTTCATTTATTTGATAAATTTTCATTTAAAAACCATATATCCACATTTTTTATCCATTTATCTACTGAAGGGCATCTAGGTTGGTTTTACAGTTTAGTTATTGTGAATTGTGCTGCAATGAACATTGATGTGGCTGTGTTCCTGTAGTATGCTGTTTTTAAGTCTTTTGGGTATGGACCAAGGAGGAGAGGGATAGCTGGGTCAAATGGTGGTTCCATTCCCAATTTTCCAAGGGATCTCCATACTGCTTTCCATATTGGCTGCACCAATTTGCAGTCCAGTAGTATATGAGTGTACCTTTTCCCCACATCCTCGCCAACACTTATTGTTGTTTGTGTTCACAATAGCTGCCATTCTGACTGGAGTGGGATGAAATCTTAGAATGGTTTTGATCTGCATTTCTCTATCATGGCATTTGCAGGTAAATGGATGAATTTAGAGAATATAATGCTAAGTGAAGTTAGCCCATCCCTCAAAAACAAATACCGAATGTTTTCTCTGATATAAGAAAGCTGATTCATAGTGGGGTAGGGAGGGGAAGCATGGAAGGAATAGATGAACTCTAAATAGGGCAAAGGGTTGGAAGAGAAAAGGAGAAGTCATGGGGTTGGAAATGATGTTGGAACGTGATGGACATCATTATCTAAAGTACATGTATGAAGACACGAATTGGTGTGAATATACTTTGTATACAACCAGAGATATGAAAATCTGTGCTGTATTTGTATAATATGAATTGTAATGCATTCTGCTGTCATATATAAATAAAAAACTAATAATAAAAAACCATATAGCATAAGCATGATGTGATTATGTCTGATAAACACAGAATCAAAGAAAATATTTTCTAAAATTTATAGGACTATACATTTTTCACTGCACATTCATATATTCTTTACTTTAAGATAAAGAAGAGAACCTTTAAATAGGGACATCATATTCCTAATCTATTATAGATTTCATGCTGTTGAGATTCTATGGGAGGAAAATTTGGAATAATTTTAGAGTGATTAAGCATATGAGTTTTGAAATCAAAAAGTTTTAAGGATCAAGGGGGCTTTCTACATACCAGCTGTGACAAATTTCTTAAATTGTACATTTTAATTCTCTTACTTCACTTATATTTAAAATGGAAAAGTATCTAATTTCGAGGTCTCCTAAGAGTTTCAATGAAATGATACATTTAGTGCTTATCACAATTTCTAGCACCGAACAAACATACAGTGAATGGAACTCAAAGCAATAATTTACTCTTTGCGTCTCTTTTTTCTTTCTTTACTTCCAGATATCTCCTCTGCCTTCTTTTTAAAATTATTTTTTAGTTGTAAATGAACACAATACCTTTTGTTTTATTTATTTATTTTCATGTAGCGCTGAGGATCAAACCCAGTGCCTCACACATGCTAGGCAAGCGCTCTACCACAGAGCCCCAGCCCCAGCCCATCCACTACCTTCTTTAAAAAAAAAAAAAGGTGGGCTGGGGATGTGGCTCAAGCGGTAGCGCGCTCGCCTGGCATGCGTGCGGCCCGGGTTCGATCCTCAGCACCACATACCAACAAAGATGTTGTGTCCGCCGAGAACTAAAAAATAAATATTAAAAAAAAAATTCTCTCTCTCTCTCTCTCCTCTCTCACTCTCTCTTTAAAAAAAAAAAGGCAGAGGCTGGTGCTGTGGCTCAGTGGTAGAGTGCTTGCCTGGCATGCAGGAGGCACTGGGTTCGATCCTCAGCACCACATAAATGTAAAATGAAGATATTGGGTCCCCCTAAAACTTAAGAATAAACATTTTTAAAAAAAAGTTTGGGTTAACACTTAGGAAATAATTAAAGGTTCCATGGATGTTCTCCAAGAAGGATTTTCACTTCTTTGAGCATACACAAAGTGAACTTTAAAATGGAACTTGTAGAAGAGTGATGTGCACCCGTCATTGGTCATCTTAACAACATACAAGGCAGAAAAGGAAAGTGGTGAAGATGAGGAAGAGTCTCTCTTGGATGTAGGTGGAGATATATAGGCACAGAATTCTTTGTAAGCCAGTGTCTGTACAGACTAGAGGACTTGGAAGTGGAGTAAAACAGCTATGCCATTTTCAATCACAAAATAGGCCAAATTCCAGAGGGAAGGAAACTCCCAGAGTGACCAGGTTTCTGAAAGAAACAGAGGGAAAGGGAAGGAAAAGCTGGTCCCCAAGAGTGGTTAGCCTACACATCTGCCTGATGGGTACTCGGTATCTTTTTAAAAACATTCCCTGCAAACTCTTAAGTTCTCTGTCTTATTTGTCGTCTTCCTTTAGTTTGACTGTGTTTTTAAAAGTCTCAGCACACTAAAGTGCATGCAAAGAATGGTCTTTAGTGGTTGAGGTAGCTCCCCAACCCCAGGTATTCTGAATGTTAGATTTATGGGCACACAGGTTCCTTTTTCATTGCTCTTCCAGGGTCTCTCCATTTCCATTCTAGTTGTTCACATCCTGTTTCAAGAGACACCCTAGGGGGCTGATCGCATGCAGAAGAGCTTGTTTCAAAGTCTCTTATTTATTAGGAAAATTCTCTTTCAGAATCCTGGCATCAAGAAGGAGGCCCCAGAGTCCCATGACCATATAAATGTGCTGATCTTCCTCAATCCTCAGACTGGCCTTTTTCCTTCCTTTTCCCAATTCATCATCCCTTCCATTTTACAAATCACAAAGAAATTTCAAACTGAGTACCTCAAAGGAATGCTGGGTTACAATTCACAGCAAGGCAATTTCACATTAATTTTGGCATTATTCTCAATGCAGTAAATCTGATATTTTATGTGCCTGATCATGCTATTCACAAATATTGGCTTCCCTTTTGTATTATCCTCTTATAAATAAACTAACATCATTATTATCCAGTCAACAGTACGATGATTGGAGCAAAAGCAAAAATGGGTAGGCCACGGGTTAGATTCAGCTCGTAAGTACACTGTTTGACCCTCGAAATATTTTAAAATCTTTTTTGAGTTTTTTTGAGAGCATATTAAAATCACAATTTTATGTTGAATCTGGATTTCCTGGTTCTCGTGGCTACCAGAATGTCTCCCAACCCTGGCTTCACTGCTCTTCTTGAAAACAGCTAAAACTCTCTGAGCAACATGTGCATTTCATTTTTCCAAAATAGACCCTTACACTCCTGGTGTCTTTCTCCCTTCCCACCTCTTCTACTTCTCCACATCCTGCCCTCTTTCTGCTCTCACATTTGAGATTCCTGCTCATGTTAGTACACACACACACACACACACACACACACACACACACACACACACACAAATGGTATCTGATGTCTAATGCGAGGCAGAATATTTTCCAAAATTTTCATATTGCATACTTTTTTATCAACAACTATTACCTGATTTAACTCAGAATCAGTTCTACCTAAAGATGGTGTTCAAAACCTGAGTTTCACAGGAAAACTTCCAAGTGTAACAGAATTCCAGACAGGTCCAGATGTCCCTAGTGGCCTTAAGGGAACATCCCAGGGGAGTGGAGAGGGCACAGGAACTGGACCTGGAGTAGGGAAGTGATCCTAAGCAGCAAAGCTATGTCTAAGTGATCTTGACCCAGATCCCACTCACTTTTTCATGGGTCCAAAGGTGAGGGAGAAAAACAGTAGAAAATTTGAGAACTAGTCCTTAAAATCCTCTTAGGGACAGTGGAGCACATAAGACAGGGCTCTGTTAGCCTGCCAGAGTGTAGCCAGGACAATCACTAACTTACATTAACCAACAGAGATAGTTTTGACAGCCTTGAATTTTCATTTTTATACTCAACATGAAGACAGTGGAATACATTAAATTAGATGAATATATGTTTCATCTTGAGATTCAAAAAAAAACACAAAGCATGGGAAAATAGAGAATTAACAATTTGGCTATATAGATAAACCTTTGAAACATCTGCATGGTTTAAATAAATCCAATGAAAGTGGAAATCTATTTGCAGGACAGATGATGAAGTGAAAATATCTTTAATATGTAAGGTGTTCTTATAAAAGTCCTATAACCAATAGGATTTACCTAAAACTAAACAAAGAATGTAAAATATTCATCACAGAAAACTACATGTCTAGAAATACATCAACAAGTGTTGAATGTCATCTATTACTTGAAAATATAAATGAAATATGAGAACTCTTTTTTGACTACTGTATTAGCAAATATGAAGAAAGCATAATATCCTTATAGGCCACTGGATGTGAAAACTGCTACCTCCTCTCTAAAGGGCTATTCAGCAAGTATCAAAAATGGTGATTTTCATAGCCTTCAATTCAGCAGCTCCTCTTTCAAAAATGCAAAGACATAGACACGAAATACTTATTGGAAGTTTGCTCTTTTTCATAGTAGAAAACTGAATTAAAAAGAAATGTCATATTAAAAGCAATCATAGCAATTTCATATTCACAAAATAGAACACCATTCCTGCTGTTTAAAAGAAAAACTGTAGTACAAGGAAACTTATGGACAAAGAATAAATACAGAATATGTTGATTAGCATAAAATGTGTGCTAAATTGTATCATATACAGAACATGTTGCTAAAGGAGAGATACTTCATGAAGAATATACACCAAAATGCATACAGTGCTCATATAAATTCCAGGTGTTATTTCTTGTCTTTGATGCTTTCAAAGTCAGCCTCAGCAGAAGTGGGGTGATACGCAACTCAGAGAGACCCTGTCTCTAAATAAAGTACAAAATAGGGCTGGGAATGTGGCTCAGTGCTTGATGCCCCTGAATTCAATCCCCAGTACAAAAAAAAAAAAAAACAACAACAACAAAAAAAAAACTGGATGGTACAGCCATTACAAAAAGCAGTATAGAGATTCCTAAAAAAAAAAAAAATTAAATTAGAGCTGCAGCACAACACAATCCAGAAATCCCTCTGCTAAATAGCCAAAGAAAGGGAAAAAAATCAGCACATCAATTTGCATTACAGCATAAATCCCAAGAGCCAGAATGTGGAAAAACCCTGTGTCTATCAGTAGATGGATTAAAAAAAAAAAAAGTATGACAGATTATGGACAGAAATTCCTTGACTTATGATGAGGTTACATCCATAAATTTAAAGTATCTTAGACTGAAAACTTGTTTAATGTATCCCAAATCCCAAACATCATCCCGGCAGTAGTACACTGGAGCGTGGCCTGCTTACCCGCACAATCCCATAGCAGACTGCAGATCAGGGGGAGAGGGTCACTGCACATATCCCTGCTAGCCCAGGAAAAGATCACAATGATCTCTTTCTCATCATCATAAGTCATGTTGAATCATTAGGTTGGGAACTATCTATATAGATATATATGATATGCATGCCATATACATTATATTAAATCCATTATATCTGTATCTACCTAGATAGATGATAGAAAAATAGATAATGGATATGATTGAGCCTCTAAATACAGAAGACACTTCCTTGGCAATTTGCTAAATGAAATAAGCAGACATAAAAAGAAAAATGTTGCATGATCTCATTTTTATGCAAAATCTTACAAAAATCAAATACTTAGAAAAGCAATATTTAGCAATGGCAGGGAAGAGAAAAAGGAGTACAAATTCCCAGTTATGTAGAATGAATAAGCCTATATATAGATATAATATCCATAAGAACCATACCTAAATTATTACATTGTATACTAAAACTTTACTGAGAGTAGATTTTAGGTGTTCTTGCCACAAAGAAAAAGTAACTATGTGAGGGGAGGGCTATGTCAATTTGGTTGACTGAACTAATCAGTTGGCTATGTCCATGTGTTTCAAAACATCATGTTGTGTACCTCAGATATATATAATAAAAATGAATAAATGCAAAAAAATATTAAAATTAAAAAGATTTTTAAATAAATTTTGGGCAGGAGGCTATCGCTAGAGCAGTGGTCTGCAGTGGGAGTGGAAGGCTTTCAGTCATCCAGCAGAAACAACAGAAATCCCTGGCAGCCATAAAAATTCTCAGTGGAAAGATGGCAGCACCCAGGGACAGCAAGCCCAGTCAACGGCAGGAGGACCAGCAGAAGTGATTCATTTTTCATGCTATGAATAATAACGCCTGTGTTCATATATATTACTCTTTCATATGTATTTTGTTGACCCATAAAATAGGTTTTGTTAGGTTTACTTCTGTTTCTGAATGAAATATAGAATTTAACTATTAGTTAATGATTTAAACAAATATTTCCCGTAAAACAAGACCATTTCATGAGGCCAGATGATTAAAAAAAAAACTGAAGCCGTTTTTCTGTTTTAGGCTATAATATTATTTTATAAGTATAATCACTATAATTTTTTATGCTCCAAAACAGGGTAAAATCAACCTGCCTAAAGTTTTTAGAGCTTCTTGTACATGCAGCTCTAATAAAGGGTAAGATTATAATGGTACAATTAAATAGCATTCAAATGCAAAACATTTGTAATTTAGCAATCCTCATGAACATGATGGATTTAGTTCAGGAAATGTATTATTATAACATTTGAATACACCTTTTGCAGTCTCAGAATGTATCTATGCAAACAAGATCCAAGGAATAATTTGCATCTTGCAATTCCATTTCTAAACCTCTATCAATTTGTTGTTGTATATCCAATTAACTGATTTTTTTAAAAAATGTCAATCACCTGATTTCTACACATTTTTACAAAGGAAAGAGAAGCTATATAATGCACATGTGTCAAGTCTTAAATCATTATGCAAACTGGGTCATGTGTGTACTATTCTTTATAGTTTTGCTTATGTGTAAAACTTCTCATAATAAAAATGATGTATCAAGATTTTTAACTGCTGATTCAAACAAACCTCCTGCCTTTCTAACATCTGCACATAAGTTCATTCCTACGTTACCATTTCATATCATGGAGGAAAAGTTTTCATATTGAGCAATGGTCTTACTACACTCCATCTATAACTCAAGAGTTTTTCTAGACACACTGGAGGATATTGTTCTTTCATGCCCAGTCAACTTTAATAAACAGGCATGAAATGCATGAACCCTTCTGTGACTTCTGCCACATTCTCTTCCAAATAGGCCAGATCTGTACCTTCCTAACTTCAAGAATAAAGTCCCTAACCTTGATAATGACACAGTTATCGCTCATCAGTGTTCTAGACATGCACTTAAAAAGTTTGCCTAGCACATGCTCTGGGCTTTCCCAGTCCTGAAATCATTTTCTAAAGCTGCAGTCATTGTAGAATTATTTGTCCAAAGGCACAAAGATTAAGCCACTTTAGCATTACATAGTATCATATTGTTTAGTTGTCACAGAGAGCTGCCATACAGAAACTCACTAGTTACCCTAACTGGATCCAAATGCTTCCACTTTTTTGATACACCTGTCATGGTCCCTCCACTCTTTGAGATCTCCTGTCATTTTCCCAGGACAGTTGCAGTTAATGCTTTGGTTTCCCCATACAATTATTAAAACATTCCATTTTATCCAACCTAACACATTTCCTACATTTAATATAACCATTAAACATTTAGTCTTTCTAATATGTACTTTGAAATATACGTATGTACCCACTTTTTCTTTGTACCTTTGAACATTGTCTTCTCTGGCTAGAATGTACCCTGTACATAGAATCGCCTTCATTACCAAATGACAATATACCATTCAGGCAAATTTGAACTTGAGATAAACAATGCGTAAGTATAAGCCCAGAACACATTTATACTAAAAAAGTATTCATTGTTGACCTAAAACTCAAACAAAACCTGAGTGACCTATGTTGTATATGGCAACCCCATCCACACCCCAATCCATAGCCAAAGCCTAACTGTAATGATTCTTCCACTCCATAATCTTGACACAGCCCTCTTTCTTCTCCCAATGCTACCTCCGGGAGTATTGTAGCTGTGCCTCTCTTTCTGATACTGAGCGTTCTCACTAGCATCGAAACCACTCCTGTATACGTCTCCCATCTTCTACTTAATGTAAGTTGAGAACAAGAACTATACACTATTTTTCCCCATTACATTAGAAATCACATATTGACCAATACTAGCAATCAATATAAATTGTTGGTCTTGAAATAACTGTTTTAGTGATCTTAGTTAAACTTAAAAAAATTAACAAAATGTTTAAATTTCCCTAGAATTTTTTTTTTCATTTTGTTTTGTTGAGTTGGGGTCTTTCTATGTTGCCCAGGCTGACCTCCATCTTCTAAGCTTGTGCCATCCCCTTGCCTCTGCCTCCAAAGTAACGGAGACTACAAGTGCAGACCACTTTATCTGGCTGCCTCAGATATTGTGAAACTCCTTCTGATGACTTAATGGCTTCTCCCAAGCACAGCTGAATAATAAAATCCATACCTATTTCAGAATTTAAAATACAGTTATTAAGTTCACTGACTGTAACAAATGTACCACTGGGGAGTGGGAAGGTGATAGTGGAGGAAGACATGGCTATGTGGAAGAGGATATAGGTGGGAACTCAGTACTTCACACACAATTTTGCTATGAACTTAAAACGTCTCTCAAACAATAAAGTGTATTTTAATAATTCAAAAAGGTCAATTTGAATTGAGCTTAAAAAGTACAGCTGCTAAAATAATGCTAAGTGATGAATTATATCCTTGCCATGTATATTATTAAAAGTACTCTATTTTCAAAACTTACTTTGGATCTGAGTAGCTTTACCTTGAAAATTGAACTTAAAACCTTTTCATGATGACCTTCATTATGGTTACAGGTTTTTAAACTAATCAAAGCAAGCAAGCTCTATTTACCTCTTGCTCTCTAGTGGATAGTGACATTTCAGTGTGCATCTTTTATAAATATTACCAGAATATCTCATCTGCTAAGAGAATTAGATTCAATATAATTTTAGTCTCTGAATATAAAGATCAGTTGCACAAATAATTTTAGCACTATTTATTTTCTTGTGCACATGTGTGCCCCTGGATATGCATGCACACCCTGCAGAAATAGAATCAAGCCAATTAATTACTGCTGACTTTCATACTTTATCCAAAGGACAGAAATAATCACCTGTTGGTTAAATCGTTTTTGCAAAATTATATCTTACTATAAAGATGTTTTCCCTTTCTCATGCCTTTCTTTGGGATCATTCATCCACTGTTCATTTGACAATTGACTGCACATGTATTAGCTGTGGCTCCGTGCTTGGCTGTTATCACAGAGCTTATTATGGTTTCCAACACAACAATCTAAAAGATGTATATTAAATATTTTTGAAAACAGAAAAATTAGAATTAAATGTGCAAGCTCAAATGGTTTTTTACCCCCCCTTAAAGAAAGACCTGAGATTTGTAATGCTACACCAAATTTAAAAAAAAATGTTTGAATCCACTTTTGGTTAAACAATTTAACCTTACAATTTGAAGCTATCTATCAGAACATTAGTCATAGGTCAAATGAAGACATGACAAAAGGAAAAAAAAAATCATTTCCATTTCGACAAAAATTGAGAGGTTTTGGTCTCCCAGGGCTGATATCATTCTTTGTCTACGCACAGATTTAGGCATGTGAAGAAAGTATAGGGACCAGCCCAGTAAGACAGATCAGCTGAAACAGCCCTAGTCATCAGTGGGATCCCGATGTCACAGATAGACCATACCTAGAGCCACAAAGAAAATGCACTTTGTGACCCAAGAAAGAAGGCAAACACTACAGTCTCCTTCGAACAACAAGGGATTCCAATAAGATGTGAATTCTATTGTTGCCAATGAAATCCAGAGTTTGGTTCTGAGCTCCACATAGAGAAAGAAAATTGGATTTAATAAAATTCTAAATAAATTCCCTTTCTTACGGAACTGTAAATAAATATGCATACAATTGAAAAACATGATGGTAATTTTGTTTTTTACTAATAGTGTTGTCTCCACAGATACTTCACCATGACAGCTCAAGAGCAGTGGCGTTTTGCTAATTTCTAAGTAAGTTGGAAGATAAAGTGATTCACAGGAAATATAACTGATCTTCTCCTCACCACTGCATAAATAGTATTTGTTATAAAAGTTTAAAAGCCACATTTATGCATTGAATTATTAAAGCAAATATAATACATGATGCTTCCATATTGTATTGTTTTGCAAGGGTTATCGGGGACTCGTCACCATTTATCATACATGTACTTCTGTCTTTTTTTCTACTCAGAAGCACAGCATGAAAAAACTTCATTTCACATTGAAACATCACTGTGTGGAACAGTGAGATGAAATGAGACACAGGAGGAGTTATACTCCGGTAAACAGTTGGTCTACGGGAATGATAGCATTTTATGCTGAGACTGATATATCAATTTTAAGTCCTAAGAGATGACTGATCTGAAAGCCAGAATGTCACTAGTGATGAACTATACACATGTGAAAAATTACAGGTAACGAGACTGGGCCCGCTGGGAGGCCTCTCACCCAGGCCTGTTTTACAAACCAACACAGAATGTGATGGGTCCTCCTCCAGAGACCCTTCCGATTAATTATTCCAAATCACTGGTGGACAAAAGCATGCGTTTTGTCATAGACATCTAATGTGTCACCAAATAATCTATTCAGCGATGTTGTAAATGTGACCAGAAATATATCTCACAGCCTGCGTTTTGGAATGCATACATTTTTTTTACATAAAGGAAAAAAAAGATGGATATTTTAGGAGAGAAACTGTTTCATTCAACAATCAGAGAATACAGAGAGTAGAATCCACACACTATTTTTCTTGGCTCAAATAAAAGAAGCAGCACCTAGTTTTGTTTTTTCCCACATTTCCAAAGTGTGAAGTATTTCTCACTTTATATACAAATTGTGGGACGATTTTGAAAATATTTTCTTGATGAAAATAAGAGGTTTCAGAGCTACTGCTGGCAGCTATAGCCACATGGATACAAAGTGACATTTTATCACACCATCAGAGTAAAAAATAAAGGTTGGCAATACTGACTTTATTTTTTTAACTTCAATATTTTAACTATCATTAAAATATTCAAAACTGAGCTGAAGATCTGTATGGTATAAAATAATGCCTTCGGGATAGCCATGGACAAGTTCTCTATATCTTAGTTCCTTACCTGTAAAATGGACATAATAGAATACTTGCTCAGATAGTCAGGAGATTTAAATAGCATGTAGCAAATGCTAAGTATGGATTTGCTGCTATTTGCTCTTATTCATCATTTCTTCAGGAATTTGAGGAAACATCTTTTTCAAAGCAAATAGCTTTACAAATAATAACACATTAACATCATAACAAAATTTTAATAAATATGTCACAAGGAATGGCCAAAAGATGAAAAACATACAACAAAATGTTGTTTCTTGACAGCCCTTCATTAATATCCAGAAGGACCACATTCCCAGGAGCAGGTCAAGGGTTCAGAACCAGAGTTTGGGTTTGACTTCCATTTTCAGAATTTACTCATTACAGTCAAGTCATAAAATCCTTTGAGCCACCGTTTTCTTATCTAAAATGGCAATATCCTCCAGAAGTTAGGAATGGAACCATTATATGACCCAGTATCCCACACCTTGGTATTTATCCAAAAGATCTAAAATCAGCATACTATAGTGATACAGCCACTTTAATGTTTATAGCAGCACAATTCATAATAGCCAAATTATGTAGCCAAATTATGGAATCAACCCAAATGCCCATCAATAAATGAATGGATTAAGAAAATGTAGTATATTCACACAATGGCCAGCCATTAAGAAGAAGGAAATGGTAGTATTTGTCGGCAAATGTATGGACTGGAAAACATCATGCTAAGTGAAATAAATTAAACTCAGAAAATCGAGAGTCAAATGTTTTCTCTCATATGTGGAAGTAGAGTTAAAACAAAGGAAAGAAGAAGGGGAGATCAGATATAATAAAGATAAAGGGATATCAGTAGAATATAAGGAGATCAAAAGGGAGAAAGGAAGGACAGAAAAGGGGAGGAAATGCTGAATAAATTTTTAAAAATCATGCTATATGCATATGTACAAAAATACCACAGTGAATTTCACCTTTAGGTATAAAACCAAAAATAAATAGACGAGCAAAAGGAAGATCAGTAGAGTAGAAGTAGGAGAATCAAGGATAGGGGAGGGAAAGAGGGAGAGACACAAACTAAAATCAAATTATATGCATACATGATTTTGGGGGGGAATGAATCCAACTACTCTGTAGAGCTACAATGCTCTAATAAAAAAATAGAATAAAATGGGAAAATCATCCTTCTCAAAAAATGTGCAGCAAACTTCAAATATGATGACATTTCTGAGGACCCTGGGGGTAGAATATAAAAACACATTCTCTACCATTTGCCAATATAAGCTACAATTAATAATAAGATCTTCCCTCCTACCTGTGCTCTCACATAGCTTCAATGATGTAACTGCCTTATCAGAAAACACCGCTATAAGGTCTCTTGAAGATACTCGAGGAAGGAAATAACTGCAAAAGAACTTAGCACTAACTGAAATGGCTGACTATAAGAAAGTCTTAGGAATGAAAATGTAAACAGTCTTTAAAATGGCTCATGTATAATCTGCTTTGCTTTTTGAAGGGATTCAACATATTAGTGTCCTTGCCAAAATCTTTGCAGTTAGCAACTGATCTTCTGACATTTTCTCAAAGCTCTGAGCCTTGGCCTCTATTCTCAATGACCAATCCATATGGGCATATTTTTCTTTTAACCTATAGTAGCCTGTGATGTTTGTGTTATTAAAACTATTATTCTTTTCCCTGATGGTTATCCATTATTTTATGCTTAGAAAGTCCCTCCTCACCCAGAAATCAATCAATCATCTCTTCGCTCTTTCTCTTATGTTTTCATTTATTACCCAGCAGTTACTTGGAACTTATTTTTATATGATGCAAGAAGAAACTCATGTATTTCCACCAGTAAATTAATTGTCCCTAAACTATTTATTAAGTAATATTTTTAAGAAAGCAAGCTGCTCATGATGACAAACTTTTTCCTTTTTATAAGAACCCATGAAATGTATCTGTAATGTGGCCAACCTTCTGGAGATTTGTAAACTCACGTACCTAGACCAGACAGGAATCACAATAACCCTTGCTTAAAATAGGGTAGGAACTGTGGTGGGTTTGAGTGGAAACTCTGACTTCACAGATTAGAGTATGTATGCACACTTGAAAGCTTAAACAATTTGCAGGCTACACAAACCACATGTGTCCCTAGAGAGCACCCAGGACACATCCCTATTACGTGGTTGTGGATTGTTTCTCAAGGTCTTTGCCGTCATCATCACCAGCAAACCCCATTCATTAATGCTACTGCAGGGGGAACCCTGGAAGGGCTACCAAACAATGTGGGAGCAAACTTCAAATATGATGTCCAAAACTTCAGACTTCATAACAGAAACAAGTGTGCAGAGATTTCAGAGACATTGCAAGATGTGAAATATGAAAAACCTTATGGGTTTTGTATTAGAAAAGAAGTTATTATTTTCATTTTGAAGCCAGATTTTATTTTATAAAGTACAGATTTAGAGATCTCCTTGTGAATGGAAGGTCAAAGGAGATAGTATAGTTTAAATCTCCTCATGTGAGAGTGGCAAAACTGATATGGAAAGAGGGACCATTAGTTACTGAGGATATACTTAATGGAAGTATTAGCTGCAGAGAAGTGTCTCTGGACAGTACTGATATAGGCATTATATTGTTAACATATTTCTAAAGTATATCTGACACTTATCTGTGGTAAATTAAAAATAAATACTATTTTTATTTTATATAAAATGACTGTCAATTTCCAAGATTTCAAAGAGGGGGATTGATAGTCTGCTGATTTTTAAAGTATGTATAAAGCTTGTGTTATATGGATTTAAAATACAGTAACCGTGAAGGGGGACAATTAGGAAAGGGGACCTGGGTGCAGAGAGGGAAATAAAAAGGTAGGTGACATCAAAGCACACTATATGCATTACGAAAATGTTACAACACAAACCATTATTTTGTATAGTTAATTTGCACTAATAAGTATAACTAAAATATTACAAAAAATACTATTTAAAACAGCATAAATTTTACTCCAAACCGTTTATATGTTTTTTTTTTCTTTTGGTACCAGGAATTGAACCTAGGGACACTTAACCTCTGAGCCATATCCATGCCCTTTTCAATATTTTATTTAGAGACAGGGTCTCACAGAGTTGCTTAGGGCCTCACTGAGTTCCTGAGGTTGGCTTTGAACTCACAATCCCCTGCCTCAGCCTCCTGAGCTCTATGTTCTTTTTTTTTTTTTTTTTTAAGAGAGAGTGAGGGGAGAGAGAGAGAGAGAATTTTAATATTTATTTTTTAGTTCTCGGCGGACACAACATCTTTGTTTGTATGTGGTGCTAAGGATCGAACCCAGGCCTAGCTGCATGCCAGACGGGTGCGCTACCGCTTGAGCCACATCCCCAGCCCTCTATGTTCTTTTAATTTTATTTTTGAAATAAGCATAGAGTAAAAATGGCCTTTGTATGCAGCTGTATGAATTTTGCCACATGTTTAAGTTACACACTCATGACCGCCATCAGTATCCAGAACATCCCCCACCCCAACGCCCCGTCACCTTTATGTGGTCACATTAAAGCCCTCACCTTTCTGTCGTGGAAACCACTGCTTGGCCCTCTTCTGTAATAATTCTGTCCTTTTGAGAACGTCAGATCCTATATGGTTCATCTTTCCCTTCACTCAGCAAAGGGACACTGCCAGATTTGGCAATGTCGATATTGTTGCTCTAAACAACCTGAGCAGGTGTTTATGTAAACTAAGTTTCCATTTCTCTTATATAAGCATCTAGGACTGGAACTGCTGGATCATAGGATAAAGATGATTATAACAGTACCGTTTTTAAAAAAAATGCCAAACTAATTTGCATTTCCACCAGTAGTGGGTAAAAAGTTTAGTATCTCTACACCCCCATCAGCCCCTGATAATTTTTTTTGGGGGGGGTCATACACATCTATTGGTAGCTCATCAAATTTTAATATTTATTTTACTAATGATGCTAAAAAATATTCATATGTTTATTAGCCCTCCATATGTCCTCTTCAGTGAAGCGTGTTTAAATAATTTGTCCAATTTTAAATTGGATTTCTTACCAGTGAGTTTTTGAGAGACCTTTATACATTCTGGATACGAGTCTTTTGCCAGATGTATGATCTGTAAATACTTTCCCCAATCTGTACTTGTCCTCTAATGCTCTTGATAATGTCTTTCATACAACAATAACAACAAAAAAGTTTGACTTAAATAAAGTTCAATTTGTTGATTTTTGTTTCATGAATCATGGTTTGGTGTCATGTCTAAGTTTTCTTTACTTAATCACAGTTCATGAAGATTTTCATCTATTATTGCTTCAGAGATTTTTATAGTTATTTTCATTATTTTCTTTTTACATCCAGGTCTAGGATCCATTTTGAATTAATGTTTTTAACATAAATATGAGTTTTAGGTTGAAATTTATTGCACATAGATACACAGTTGTTTCAACATCATTTGTTGAAAATGTTTGATTGGCCCATGTTCCTTTGTCAAAATTATTTGGCCATGTTTGAAACAGTCCATTTCAAGACATTATACCCTGTTCCAATAATCTATATATCTGTTCTTTCGCCAATACCACACTGTTTTAATCATTGTAGCTTCACAGTAAGTCTTGGACAATATCATTTGCCTAATTTTATTTTTGCTTTTCAAAATTGTTTTGCTTACTCTGGTTTCTTTGGTTTCCCACATACATTGTAGAACTAACTTGTGTGTATGTGTGTGTGTGTGCATGTGAACACACACATATGTATGTGTGTATATGTGTATATATGTGTGTGTGTGTGTGTGTGTCTATACATATATATATATATGTATAGACACACACACACACACACACACACACACACACATATATATAAACCATGATAGGATTTTAATTGCACTAATCAATCTAGGGAGAAATGAATCATTACTGAGTTTTTCAATTCATAAACACAGTATTATCTCCATTTATTTAAATATTTTTTTCAGCATATGATTTACTTCATTTATTTCTAAGTATTGCCATTTCAGGGAGAAGGACTATTGTAAGTGATGTTTTAAAATTTGTTTTCAATAGTTAATTACATTTCTATAGTAATATTATTGATTTTTATATATTAGATATATACACAGCAACCTAGAATGAATACCTTTATTGATTTTCAGAGTTTTACATTGTATTTCATGGAATTTTACATAGGCAAAAAACCATGCAAATAGGTACAGTTTTATTTCTTTCTTTCCAATTTGTATGCCTGTTCTTTCTTTTTCTTTCCTTGTCACTCTAGTTGGGGATCCTAACACAATGCTGAATAAGGTAAGTTAGAGTGGACACTCATGTTTTGTTCCCAACCTAAAGAAGAAAGCCTTGAGCTACCCAATGTGATATTAGTATGACAGTAGATGTGAATCTCTTGTACATGTCTTTTTGTCACACTGAAAAAGTTCCCTTGTATTCCTAACTTGCTGAAATTGTCTTTCAGGAATGCTTTTTCAATATTAATTATGATAACAAAATAATTCTAATTATTTAGATTAATTTGGTAGATTAGATTTATTTTTAAATATTGAATTGGCCTTGCATTTCTAAATGACTCTTACTTAATATATAATTAATATGCACTAATACTTACATAAATGTTTGTATATGAATGTGCATTTATATGTGTTTTTACGTTGTATGTATATATATATATATATACACATGTATATATATATATATATGATACATATATGCACACACACTGATGGCTAGATTAAATATACTTGTGTCTATTTTCATGAATATTATTCAGTATTTCTTTCTTTGATTTTTCAATGAGGTGGGGCCAGATTCATAGAAAGAGTTGTTAAGTTAATCTTTTCTGTTTTCTCAGAGAGATTGTGCAGAATTGGTGTTATTTCTTGTTAAAATATTTTGTAGAACTTTCTTGTGAAACCATGTAGGCCTGAAGATTACTCTACTGGATGGTTTTAAGAATTCAATGGTTTTCCTTATTATAGGACTATGTATATTATATGTTTCATCTTAGATAAAGTTGGGTCCTTTGAGATTTTTGAGGAAATGGTCAATTTCATCTAAGTTGTCAGATGTATTTGTGAAAAGTTGTCTGTCGTATTTCATTATTACCTTTTTTCAAGTGTTCTGTAGTAATATCTCCCTACCTCTCTCTCTCCCTCTCTTTCTCTCTCTCTTTTTCTTTTTTTTTTTTTTAGACTTGGAATTGAACCCAGGGGTTCTGTACCACTGAGCTAAATCCCCAGTCCTTTTCATTTTTTCCTTTGAAAACAGGGTCTTTTTAAATTGCTGAACTTGCAGTCCTCCTGCTCAGCCCCCCAAGTCTCTGGGATTTCCAACATACACCTCAGCACGTGGCTTTTTTTCATTCTTGATTTGGGTAATTTGTATGTTCTCTCTCTGACTTCCTCTGAATTAGGGATCACTTAGATATATACTGCTGACTTTCCAAGTATTTGGACATATTTCTGTTGTCTTTCTCATACTAATTTCTCATTCAATTCCATGTGGTATTTTTGTTTAATTTTTAAGGCTTACTGTACAGTCTCATATGTGGTGTGTTGCTGTGACAGTCCATGTACACTTAAAAAAGAGTGCATGCAGATTACCTTTCTACCCTTTTAGATTCTCTTAGAGAAACATTTTTAAGTCTTAAATTGTATTTATAGGTTTGTCTATTTGTCCTTCCAGTGTTATGAATTTTTGCTTTAACAAAACAGAAATTCCATTGTTGGGGAATTGATGCTTAGTATTATTGTTTTTTTGTTTTGAATAAACATTTTTATCATATATAATGCCTTTATTGAAGGAATTTTTGCTTTGATAATATTTTATCTAATATTAATAAATTGCCCAGATTTTTTAGATGAGTGTTTGAATGACAAATCATCTTTTCTTTCTTTTTTAACACATCTACAAGATTATATTTGATTATAAATAAAGCCACATAACATAATATTCAAAATTACCTGCATTCGACTCAAAATTACTCAATATAAAGAACCTAAACTCAGAAGGGAAAACAACAATCAATAGATGCTGACTCTGATGTGTCTTCATGAAATTTGATTTGCCCCCAACACTAAACCAATTATACTGGATGGTTAATGCTGAGCTCGAAACAAGTGGGCTTAAATGCATAACAGGTGGATTCCATCAAATGTCAGAGGTGAATGACAATGAGACACCTAAAATTTCAGAAAAGTTAAGATTAGTACTTTTCAGTTAAGTTTAGGAACGATCCTGCTTAGAAACCAAGGATGGCTTAAATAGATTCGTGGAGTCACCCCTGCTCCCTTTGGTTCTAAAATAATATGACAAATAATAATCAAGAAAATTTTCATTATTGTTCAAGATGGTATAATATTTTTCTATAGTTCAGTGCTTGCCTGGCATGTAGGAGACCCTGACTTCCATCCTCAGCACTGAAATATGTGTAAACACACACACACACACACACACACACACACACACACAATCCTAACATAGTCCTATGTGTTAAGATCAGATATGTGTGGAATATATATTATATATTGCTGCAGACACGATTTTTCTAGAAGTCTCTGAAATTTTATATTTTAGAAATTTTAGAAATAATTGAGAATTATAAGAAAACACTATATTCATTTCAAAAAAAAGACATACAATAAATTCAAAATTTATAGACCCATCCTAGGACTCCATAGGCATCATATTAAAATTCCTTATTTGTTTAATACTTGAATAAATCAAATTTATTTTTCTGATGTTATATTTATTTCATTTAAATAACTGGAATTGCCTAGGAATCCACATTTTATCTTTGTTACATAAAATTCAGTCTGTTCTAAAAAAGTCTATTCATAAAAAAGTTGGCATTTAACACAATTTTCCTATTTTATTAAAATATGTCAGATATTCTTTTAACATAGACAATTATTTAGTAACATCCACTAAATTCTCATCAAATGAATAATGCATTATTTTTAAAAAGACCTGAAAATTTGTTAAAGTGAAACAAGATAAATCATATAGTATACTTAATTTCACTTAAGAAATAGAAATGAAAATAGGACACAAATTATGAATGAATGGCAAAGACAATAATGCCCTTTGAATAGGTGGATGTAGATGGGGTCCTAGCAGTGTTCAGAAGTGGTTTTTATAGTCAAAAACTTTCAAATTATATTATATAATTTATATAATATAATATATATAAACTTTCAAACAATATGCTTATACAAATTATATATAATATATATATATATATATTATATATAAGCTAGGGGAAAAATTTAAAAAAAAAGATACTGATAAGGGTTAAAGGAGAAATCAATGCAAATAAAAACAAAAACTGAAACTCAAAACACAGTAAAATTGATCACGAAAACCAAGAGCTGAGTATTTTCAAGAACTACAACATAAAAAAACTTCAACAGTATGATCAAGAAAAATAAAAGATCTGGATGAATGAATAGGATCAAGGAAACTGATGCCAACAGAGCTATTTAAAATCTGGACTAGAGGCCGCGAAGACTTCATTGCTGTGAATTAATAAATCCAGGCAAATGTGAAGTGCAATGATCTGATGCTGGAAAGCAGAAGGAACCGGAAGCGGCCCCACACCCGGGGTCCAGTGGCAGCCCGAGGAGCCTTTCAGGGAGGAGGATACCTTCAGGGAAGTCCCCACCAGCCACAGGGGGACCAGAGGGAAGGAGGAGAGACCACAGAGGTTTTGTCAGGGATTGAATGGGAAACTCTGGAACAAGGAGCAATATCTAAAGCGATTTTTTAGGGATTGTACATTGTTACTATTGTTTGAAGAATTGCAAAATACCCACGGTGTCCCCTGAATAATAAAGAGCTCTAATATTCTTAGGTTACCTTGAGTCAGATCATTATTTCTTTGAATACAACAGCATGTATGAGTAGAAACAGGATTTAGGGATTCTAGGTACAGATCCCAATGCAAGTGAATGAATAGAAAACCAGAAAAGTGTTCATCAAACAATAGTAACTCTGGGAATAGGATTAACATAAAGAAAGTCATGGGTGAGGGAAAGGTTTTCCAATTCACTGTAAAATTATGTTACTCTTTAGGGTTTGTTTTGTTTTGTTTTGTTTTGTGGTTGTTGTTTACAATGGCTACACACATATATAGACACACATGTATAAATATATATGCAACATATACTTTTGTAAATAAAATTTAGCTTTGTTTTCCTTTTTTTCCTGCTTTTTTTATTGGTGGATTATGGTTGTACAAAATGATGAGATTTGTTACATATTTGTACATTCATATCATATAACTATGTAATTTAGCCAATACTAAATAGTACTCCCCCTCCGTTTCCTCTACTGATCTCGCTTTGATTTTCATGAGATCTTCTACCACCTTTCTTTTCCTTTTTCCTGTCTAGCTTCTGCATATGAGAGAAAAGATAGGACCCTTGACCTTCTAAGTTTGACATTTCATTTTACATGATTGTCACTAGTTCTACCCATTTTCCTTGCAAATGACATAATTTCATTCTTCTTTATGGCTGAATAAAACTCCGATGAGCATGTAAACCACATTTTGTTTATTGATTCATCCATTGATGGCCACCTGTGCTAGTTCCATAGCTTGGCTATTGTGAATTGTAAAGTATAACTTTGTTTCCTAAAAACTAATAAAATTTATTTCATTACCCATTTGAGATTCATAGGGTTAATTCTCCCATATATGATTATAAGTTTTTCATATTTTCCATATGTCATTCATTTATTCACTTATACATTCAAATATAGAACTAAAGAAAGAGTTCACAAGAAAATTATAATTTCCTTTAGGAAAGAGAATTAAAGATGCTTTTTGTTTGGGATTTTTTTTTTTTTAATGATCCAGTAGCAAATGAATGGCACCATGAAAAAACTACATGGGGACAAATAAGGTCAGAATATTGTGGCCTGTGAACATTTTGAGGGGATTTCATGGAGAACTTATTTTGGACAGGGAAAAGAAGGAAGAACATTTTCTTGGAAAGATGATGGCGGTATCTGAAGGCAGGGAGGAGAACTACAGCAGATGAGGCCAACTAGAATTCAAGCCCATGAGAAAGCCAATCAGAAAGTCAGGGTGGAGAGGGAGCCAGGAGGACCTTGAGCTTATTAGTAGCCTCATGCATAGAAGTCAAGAGCTGTGACTCTGAACTTCCACAGATCAACATTTCTAATGCATTTTCCCCCTTTGTGGTCTGGGCAATCTCAATCTCCCTGAACCTCAGAAAAATAAACTTAATACCAACACTGACTTCAAAGAATTACCATGAAGATCAAGTACTAGAGGTATTTAGTAAAGGATTTGCAGTGACCTCATAAATTTTAACCCTGTAAAAGTATTTTTATAGCATGCATAGAGTTTAACATCATGGCCTCCAAGAGGATAGCATTTTTCAAATTGTATCTTCTAAGACATTATTTTTTAGACATTTAATTGGTTTTACTCAAAGTAAAAGTTCCTTGGGTAAAATATCTTGAAAAGATAGGAATTCAAGTTGTTTCTAAGACTCTAATATGCTAATGAGCATCAGCACTGTGTTTTAGGCAACATAGCCAAAACTGTTGTTTTGGAATTGTTTTGTGTATAAATTTTGTTCCTCAAAGCACCTTTTGGAATCAGCATTTTACACTGGGAACACTACCAAAGGCAATGATATCACATGCAAGTCTTTGATCAGCAAAGTGGCATGAGGTAGAAAACAGTGATTAGCTAAATCTGTGATCCCAAACAGGTTGGAGGGGAAAAAAATTAAGTAAGGATTTTTCAAAACCTGAGATTTGATATCGACAGCCTGGACTCAGATTTATGTACTGGTAACATAAAGAAAAGACAAATTCCAATGACAGGAGCAGAGGTGACCAGTTGGTGCAGGCTAAAGGGGGAAGAGAGGCGGTAGAATCCTAGCCAGAAGAATCATTTTCATTCAAACTTACCAGAATTAAGAAATTATTGCTAGAAAGAAGAAAGACATAACTTTTTAAAAATGGTTTAAAGTTAGGGGCCGGAGTTGTGACTCAGTGGTAGAGCACTTGCCTAGCATGCCTGAGGCACAGGGCTTGATCCCCAGCACCAGGTAAAAATAAACAAATAAAATAAAGGTATTGTGTCTGTCTACAACTATATATATATATAGTTTATTTATATTATATAAAATATATTTATATATATTTTAATTAAAAAATGTTTAAAGTTAAAAATTTGAGACTTGGGACTTCCTCATGAAAATATGAAGAAACCCACTGAAAAAAAAAAATACTGATACCCCGAAAAGAAGAGCAGGGCTCCTCCTAGCCCAAGGACATAAGCTAAATGCAGAAGCTTGAGAGGAATCAGCTCAGGACTACTGGCAAGTCCTGGGGAGAAATGCCCACTGACCTGGGGGGGATATAAGCCAACACCCCTAAGCATCTGGAGCCTGGCCAGGTCTGTGGGCAGGGGAATGAGGAGGAGAAAGAGAGCCAGCAGAGAGCTGGGGGCAGTTGGAAAAAATGGAAGGAAAGATGTAGCCTGACTCAGAGGTATTTTCTTTGGTGCATATTAATTATACAAAGTAATGGGTTTCTTTGTGGCATATTCATAGAGAAGTGGAATGTTTAAGAAAGAAAAGCCAGTAGGGAGAAAGCAGAGAATGTGGGGGGAAATATAAAATTAGCATTAAAAACACTGGCAAGTTATAACTATAGATTTTTATTTTGTCACTTTCTTGATTGATAGAGATCAAGTTAAAGGGTTTACTGAGCACTTATTTGGTGAGTAAAGTAGTAAGTAAACACTAGATGAAAAGATTAAAAAATAACATTTTTATTCAAGAAAAAGAAAAGAACAATCCAAAAAGACCAGATGGAACTGAATGAAGTACCAGAAAAGTCATTTCACTATTCAACTTTTACAGGTATGAGGAAATTGAATAATTCAGAGGAAGGAGCTAGAGATGCCAAAGAATTTGTCATTTATGATCTCAAAGGAGGAAATGGGAAGGTATTGAAAAATTAGGTAGAGATAAGAAAGAAAGAAAAAAATGGATTTTTCCAAGTGATGGTTAAAAATTTTAAAAAAGAACAGACTACATATAAACAAATATACATATAAACAAAAAACAATAACTGCTGAATAAATCTGTAAAAACTAGTGATTTTATCAATCCCTATGTCCAGTGTGTTCAGATTTTTTATTTTGTTTTGAATAGGGAAGAAAACAAATGGTAAGACAATTTTTCAGCTTACTGAATCATCAGAAATTAATAGAAAGTCTTCTTGGAGGTAGGCACCAGAAACAAATAGGAGAACAGAAGGTAGAGATGAGAAGAAAAAATAAAGAAAGAAAGGAAAAAGATCAAGATTCCTTAGCATAAAGAACCTGCATAGATGAATCAATATTATATGATTTTAATCTGTAAACTACACCTGTATGTATACTTTTCTATCAAAGCTTCTTCCACTCTATAGTCCCAAGACAAAGAAAAAGCATTACTTTAACTGAAAGAAAAAAAAATAGTCTTTATAATTCATGGCTTAGAAAAATATATAGATGAAAAATACAGAGATATCCAGAAATTCAGTTTACAAAATAGATCCATAAGAACCCACTACATATTATTAAACAAAACCAAGTGCTGAACTTGGGTGTAAAAGGGTTATAAAGAAGGCTACCATCTTTCTCACCGTACAACCCTATCTTGGAAAGCAAACAGATGTTCCCACATAACCCAGAATTGTCCTTCTCATACTCCTTGTGAAAGTACCAAGAATTCTTCAGTTCTGAACAGTGATTAATATTATCACTTATTTTATTTTATAAAACCAAAACCTTATGCTGGGAGTCCTGATACTTCCATCCATAATTGGAAGGCTCTTTTAAACCTCATCTCACGTATCCAACGGAGGTCCTGGATTTCTGTTGTACTCACAAGACCCACGAATACACTTTCAGAAGCCTACAAGAAGGCCCTGGAAGTCAGAGTTCAACGTAAACACCGTGCACTGAAATCATGTCCCCACTATAAAGTAGAACTTGATAAAGTGAAGTTATGACACTATCAGGAAACACTCTGTGCCATCAGTGAGCATGTTCAACTATGAAATGCAGTCCATCACAATAATATTTTCAATAAAATTTCTGCAAAATTAGATGATAACAAGACCATGATATTTTAAATTGAATGAATTTGAAGATAGTTAAGAATTAGACTCCCAGCGGAATACTTGATGTCACAAGCTATGAACACTACTGTTTAATGGACACTCATGCTCCATCTGCTTCCTTTTCCATTACTCGAATCTCCTAACCAGTTTCTCATGCACACATTCCAGCTCCATGCTGTGTTTTCTATTTATTGAATACATTTCTCACTTCAACATTTTTCCACCTGAGCTGGCAGTTGTGGCTTTTATGGCTGTACACATGCAGGTCTCCCTAGATTATGAACTTCATATTTTTTCATTTGCCTCATGCTTCAGTTCTCCAGCTTAGTAGGCCCTAAAATGTGCAAATTGAGAGGTGTTTCGAGGCAGCCATGGCTATTCGAGGCCATTGACTTGTCATCAATTAGATTAAAACATTGGTTTACAAAAATAATGTTTTCTCTTTACTTCATAAAAAATAAAACACTTGCAAAAGGGAACCCAGCTGTGCTAAGAAGCAAATTACTTTATGTGGGTAAGCAAACATCTTCTGGTCAGGACTGCAATGTATTATTCAAGTCCACTTTACTACATCAGTTTTAAAGTAATGTGAATGTTACATGTTATTTCTAAGTAAAATAAGGGAGGGGAGAATCCAAAGAGTTGACTTGCTTTTGTTTCTTTTTCTTTTTCAGATATTCAGGGATCCTTTGGGGTCTTAAATGCATGCTATCTCTAGTCCTAGAAGTAATAATAAACAATATGAGTGACAACCGAGGTCCTTATTTTCACAATGTCTCCAAATTCTCTATTTTTAAAAGCTTACAAGTAAGGAATTAACACCCAGTCTATAATCCTGAGTAATATTACAGTCCATAATCCTTGTAATATTGCAAAGTAGCCAAATATGTAAAAGTGGTCCACCTTGATATATGCATTGATTTAAGGACAAAGAAAACACCAATATATTTTCTTGCTTATCAGAAAAATTAAAAGACTTCATGTGTTTAGCAGAATCCAAAATAATCAATGTGATAAGGTTTTATGTACTAAGTTTTTGAATATTAAAATCATTCATAAAAGGATCCCATCCTACTTCCATGGACAGGTGATTTCTTCTATTTTTGCTCTTCAGCATCAAATAAATCTCTTTTAACCATTTGTTGTCTGCACAGCAACTAATTAAAAATGTGATCTTCCATCACAATCTTTTTCATGCAAATGTAGGACAGAATATTATCAGAAAGTCAGTAATAACAGAGCCAGTTGCCTTGGTACAAAAGTAGCATTTATATTTTCTGCTGGCAGATGCATTTGCCAGAAAATGTCTAACAAAATAAATTTAGACAATTTAACCAGCATGGTGGATTTGTCCATTTTTGCTGTCAAGCATCAACTCTTGCTCTTAACCTAAGTAGAAAGAGACACATGACTAAACTTACAATGAAAGATCCCAAAATCATTAATGGTCGTGAAATAAGATATTTTCCTCGCTTGGGGTATGAACATACATACATGCATATGTATCATACAGCTGATGGAATTAATATCACCATGTGATGAAAAGTCATCTGAGTCCCTTAGTGTGTGAAAGAAGGAAAAGGTAATCCTAGTATAGTTTGCTTTTGTGTTAAATATGTTCTAGAAAGTTAAATAATGCACAAAATATACAGGAATCAGCCAAATGCTGTCTAACCCTATCAAACACAGGTCAGTGCCATCGTCGCAGCCGACTGAAATTTCCTCCAGTGGAGCTCTGGACACACAGAAAGCCTAGAATTGAGACAGAATTACAGTGGCATTGTATAAATAATCTAACTGTGACCTATGGGGTTAAAACCTATAATTGGAGTGATACTTCAAAGCAATGACTACTTTTTCAATGCTATTTTGTGCAGCCAGATAGGAAGATGACTTGTTGGGGTTTTATTGGCCAGGAATAGGACTGCAAAAGTGATATTTTCAACAGCTGCTGGTGCATTTGTGCTCTGACAAATTAGAGGCTAAATCAAAGCATTAAAGAACATCAAAGGCTTAATTTAATGCAAAAACAAGTACTCCAACTGGATCTATTTTACAGTGAATTAATAATGCAGATTTACATAGAATGTTGATGCTTTGTTTTTTTAAGGTTTAGAAGAAAATGTTTTGCTTACAAAATACAAGATCCATAGACTGTCATTTCTAACCATGCAAAAACAATGCAAAATAATTTGGTATGATGAGTACATTCTAGGTATTTGCTAAGTGGTTCTTTAAAGTGAAATGAGTATCGATTACCAGAACTAAGTATATATTACCATGAATGTGATAGTAGAATAGATGTACAATAAAATCACTGGGCTCAGCTAAAATTCTACTTGATAATCACCCTAATGCTGAATGTATTCTTTGTGTATGGTTTTGATATAAGAAAAATATGCATACATGTATACACTATTCATGCTATGCTGAGGATTTATGCATATTCAGTATAGTTGTCTAACTTACCAATGTTTCTTTCAAAAAATTAAAAAAAAACATCTTGTGAGACATTTAGTGGAAATTTAAAATACAGGAAAAAATGCAAATTTTTCTGATGCTACTCAGAGTTGATATGAACATTAAAGACAATTCTAAGATGGTGGATTTTTTTAACTCTTTAGAAATAATCACAAATGTAAATTGGCCATCCTATGTAGATTAAAATTTAATGTAAATTTTAGAATGCAGATTAGGATATTTAGAAAATCATCTACCATATAAGTTGAGTAAGATTTATCCTATTTGTTTTCAATAAATTCTAAATACTATCCTAGCCCAAGACTTTCCTAAGAATATTCCCAAGCTTTATCCAAAAATATACAAGTTCCAAGAAGAAATGAGGAAGGTTTGTCCAGGAAACATCCCCATATAATTGTGAGATTGGCATAGAATTCCTGGGAGAAACCAAGAACAAATTTCAAATTCTTTCTTATATTGGCACATGTGGTCATTTACACAATGAGCATTTAATTGTGCAATATTTCATCTAATATGTTTAACCTATGTAAGATTATGCTTATTTAAAATTTTCCTTTATCAAAAAAGATCATGTTGATCACTAAATATATCACCTAAATTAATATTAATTTCTTACTTGGGCCAATGGGGCCAAGTATTAGAAGTAATTAGTGCTCATTTTTTCTTCAGGAGGAGGACAGGTTCTGCCAAACTCACCCTGGTGAAAAGTACACAAAATATCAGAGCTCTAACGTAAACAGAATGCACAGTTTTAAAGTAGAGAATTTGTATCTATTATATATTACAATAAACCCCCCTTCCTCATTAATTTTACTGAAGACTCCAGATGGGAAACAAAATATTAATTTTGTTCAGCCTTAGGCATTGTTGACTGTTAAGGTACTCACTAAATCACTGATCTTATTCACATTAATATTAGATTTCTGCTATAAAAATTTAGGACCCTTGGGTATGGAGTTCAGTTTGTCATAAGTATAATTAATTGTTTTTAAAAATGATTAATTTGTCAAAATGGCACAAAAAAAGAAATATTGGGCAGATGAGGCTCCTGAGCGAGCTAGCCTACCTTAAAGTCATGGTAATACTCATGAAATTATGCAAATTAATTGACTCTTTCAATGTTGCATAAAATGCTACTTCTAGTACAGTGCATGGAACATTAGGCTGTTCATCCAGCAAAAAATAAATAAATAAATAAATAAAAATAAGAGGGAAAAAGTTGCATTTCACAGGCTGGAATCTTTACAAGCAAGGCCCTGTGGTTGAGGATACTCACAACTACAATCTATTTTTCTACAGAGCATTTGGCTTTCAAACATTGCACACAAAACTTGTCCTGCTTATTACAATTTTTCCCCAAGCAACTGTCAAGAAAAAGTCAGCTGGATCTTGTGGGTATTTCCCTCTTCTTAATATAAAAATGAGGAAGAGATTTTGACTATTTGAACATGCTAAATAAAGTGATATTTATTCTAGAATTATTTAGCAATGCAGGTTTTAAATGAAAAAGCTCATGCAGAAGCCCCAGAAAAACTCATACTATGCTCAGAATCCCAATGCTTTACTTATGTCTACATAGTTTACTTAATAAATAGCAAAAATCAGTGACAACAGCAAAATAAAAAGGATAATACCTTCAGAATAATTATCCTGTCCAAAGTAAATGCAAAAGTCAATTTTCCAAGACTAGGGTAAAATGATGACATACATTAGTGCATTTTTAAATTCCTGAAACAAATTCTTATTTAAGACCTATACTTACAAAATGCTCAAAAATTAAATTTTAAAAATTAACAAAATTGTTCCATGGAATTATCAGAGCTACTTTAAGAAAATAACAAGATCTCCCATGTAAGATTTAGGCCTGAATCAAAGAGAGAGGATATCCCCTGGTTAGCTACTGTGTTCCCCATTAGACAAATGAGCTCAGGTAATCAATTGTTATGGTCTCAGGCAACAATTCCAGCCTTGGTCCAACAGACATTATTAATTTTCAACTCTGCTCCATCAATAATATTGCATTAATAAACATAGGAAAGCCCTACTGTCACAGTGTAGCATCTCAGACCCTGACTGCTTTGGCTTTTCTTATTCTTACATTATTTTAAAACTGACCACTTGGTTATGAAATTATTATATTTTATTTCTACTTAATGAACATTTTATCTTAATGTTAACTTGACTGTTGTAGGCAGAATTCCATGCCTTACTGTGGTTCCAATATATCTCTAAATATCCCACTTGAATTTTTTTAATAAGAAAATCAAGTCCTTATAGAGTACATATTTCTAATACCAACTAATCTACTTATTAAGATAAATAAATGTAATTTGAAGATTTTCCAAAGAGATGGGCAAGAATTTTCACAAAATAGTTTTAAGTTGCAGATATTTAAAATTGCTGTAAACTCCCACAATTCATAGGAAGACTTGACATGCCTTTGATTTTTGCAGGAATTATTGATACTATTGACATTATTGGTCCATTTATTTATTTTTAAATGTGTATTAATCAGGCCGATTGTCTCAGTATACCTGGCTCATAGCAAGTCTGCACTGCATTGCTATTAAACAACTCTCACAAGTAGATGCTTACATTTTAAAAAGGGCTTAACTTCCCCATGCCACTCTCCTATCTATATAAAAGGAAATCAATACCCTGAGAATACATCACATGCTATAATATCAGTTTTCCCTATATTTGCAATAGAGAGTGTTAATTTTGAAAGAAAACTTTAATTTTCTTTCAAAACTAAAAAATCAGGACAACAGCACATGCAAACACATTTGTATCTCAAAGATAGACCCACATTTCTGCTCCGTGTGTATGCCAGTTTGTGGAAATCAGCAAATAAATGAGGAAATGTGCCTATTTAAACTAATTATGATCTGTCAATGTAATGACCCATTTCTGTCACCCAAGCATGTTTTCATTCATGCAAATTTATAACTCTGTAGCTTATGCATTTTCTCCATAGTCCACCAATTTGGATATACTGATATACTGTGGCAAATCCCAGGTGACACCAATATTTATATTTATGGCCTATCACTGTTACTTCTTGATGCATTTGCTAAAAACAATATAAACTGAGTTACTATGTTTTGCTTTCAAACCCAAGTTTCATGCCTCCATTCTGCCTGAGGTGGTTTCAGCCCCAGCTGGGAGCCTCCGGCTTAATCATCTAACTTTAGACAGACTCTGGGCAAAACCTGCTATGGCCACTTCCACGAGAGCCTGGAGTTGATTGTGTGCAATGCATTTTTGATGTGCAGTTCTCAAATGGAACCAGCTAATATATGCAAACAGGTGTCATGTTTAGCAATGTCTAAGTATTACCCTCCTCATTCCTTAGATGTGCATTAAGGAAGCTTTCTGCTTATTAAGAATCCCCAGGTCAGATCATTCCAAACGCTCCTTAAGAGCCCATATTTCACATATATACAAGGGGTCACTAACACCGTGTACTAAGGTTGCCCACACTGTCATTATTTTTTTTTAAGAGAGAGAGAGAGAGAGAGAGAGAGAGAGAGAGAGAGAATTTTTAATATTTATTTTTTAGTTCTCGGCGGACACAACATCCTTGTTTGTATGTGGAGCTGAGGATCGAACCCGGGCCGCACGCATGCCAGACGAGCGCGCTACCACTTGAGCCACATCCCCAGCCCACTGTCATTATTTTTAAGCTATACTATCTCCTCTGTTGTTTCTTCCTATAATTGTTTCTGTACTGTGAGCAGCAATTTTGGAAATAAAGCCAATATCTGTATACATGAAAGATCTTAAAGAATAGACTGCTTAGGTGAATGATTAAAATTAGGAAAGATTAGGCAGATTCCATATAAGGTGCACAAAACTTGAGGTCACAAAATATCTTGCCCTTTGCACAGACAAAAGCACAAGATTACCACAGACCACTGTTGTCAGATCTAACCTTTATTGAGTATTAGCACTGCGATCACATCTAAATTTGCATTGCACTTAACCTTCACAACTATCCTGTGGGGTGGAAATCTTGGTCTGGATCTTCTCCAAGGAATCTAAAGCATGGAGATGTCAGATATTTTGCTGGAGAGTCTCTCTTTTAAGTATCTCAGTCAGCATTTGGCATCCCACAAATGTCTACTTCCAATGAGTTTTCTGAACTACTAACCTTTACTAACACCTCTGTCATATTGACAAAGAAATCCTCCTAGGCACCATTCACTGACTGTAATCCAATTTATGTGCTATTGTAGCACTTCATCCATAATTTCATATTTCTCTAAGGCAGGACCCTGTAATTTTTTTAACATGGTACCTGTCATAACACTGGTATACATGAAATGTTCAAGTGAAAAGAATTTAGGAGAGGCCAGAATCCAATATTCGTCATTCTTACTATCCATGATTCAATGTTTATTCTTCCTAGTCCATCGCATTTATTTTATATGACAACAAGTGGTCCTTTTGGCAAACATATAGTGACCACCATTATTATCACTTGTGAGTTTTCATACCTCACAAGAAATGAATAGCCTTTTTAGCTTCTTTTTTGGGGGGGGGATTTTTTTTATTGATTATTTAAAGCATTACATAGCTCATGATATATCATCTTTCATACATTTGACTCAAATTGGGTTTTGAACTCCCATTTTCACCCCAAATACAGATTGCAGAATCACATCTGTTACATATTCACATTTTTGCATAATGGCATATTAGTGACTGTTGTATTCTGCTACCTTTCCTATCCCCTACTGTCCCTTTTTAGCTTCTTAAGAATATCAATACCTAGAAATATGACACAAGTCTGCTCAAACTGCAACTGCTCTGCTTCCATAAAATTCTTCAAGAAAAGACGGTAGGAATCAGTCGATTTATATCTCTGCCCTGGAAACTCTCACACCAGAAAGCCCAGGTTTGTTTCAGAAGCTGCAACGTGTTATGGATTAAAAATCCACACACACAAAAAAAGGACCAAAGCAACACATACTCAACAACTTCATTTGCATTACAAATAGGTAACCTGCCATGGTATTTTGCTACCCCACTGACACGTTGCCAGGGAACAACAGAAAAATAAAACCAGTGTGTCTACTCACAGGTGAGGAGCAGAGTTTGAATAAAGTGAAGCTGCTATTCAATCTGTTATGCAGCTCACCATATAAACACACACCCACTCTCCTCCCCAGCCAGCAGAAGAAAGATGACAGGGCAGCCACCCCTGCCTACTGGAGGTCCCCAGCACGGAGGGACCCTGAGGTTCTGCACATGCTGAACAGAATGTTGCAAAGAGCGAAGGAAATGAAGTAGTGGCATGGAGAAAAGCCAGTGTGTGCCTTGCCCAGAGAAAAGGCATCTCAAATCTAATAGCATCGCCTCCAAATAAAAGAGTGATAATTGGTTGTAGCAATTGCCAGCAGTAGCCTTAGCTAGGCCAGAGGAAACTATTTTGCCGTGCCAAAGCAAACTCATTTAAAAAAAAAAAACTCATTTGATGAACATTTATTAAATGCACCATAATCTGTGTTTCTTTTAAAGTCCATTGTCATGGTTCTAGACAGTTTTTATTTGTTTTTGTTTGATCCCTGCATCTGTTCATCCTGAAAAAAAAAAAAAAAACATGTCCAATTAACTAATAAATAGGCTGTGTTGGAGAGGGCAGTGACTTATCCATGGTTATTCTCCTGACAAGTGGGAGACCCAAGACACCTAAAATTGAAATCCAAATATATCTGACTCAAAAGGCCTCGTGTCTGCCGCTCTGTGCCATTACCACCCACAGCACTAGTATTTCAAGACTTCCCAGTCCTCTTTTGCCTGAATCAGATATACTGTGCATATACACACACTTGTCTCTTTCTCTGGTCACCATCTGGATTTTGTGGGGCCCTTGCCTGCCCACACCACCTTCTCTGCTCTTGTGAATCCCAGGGCAGGGGTGGGGGGAGGGCTGTGCAGGGGGTTCTCTTTGAGGGCAAAGAAATTTTTTCTCCTAGAGAGAACAATTCTGCATAAGCATATTTGTCACCACCTCTTCACAGAACCCCCAAGCCAGATGATGAATCAGAAGCCAGAGGAAGCCTAGGATTTACAAAGAATCCAAGTCTCTCCCCACCTCCTTCCTAAACCAGAAAGCGCTTCCCTAACAACACTGGGCATGACCTGGGGGCCTGTTAGACATGCAGACCTGACACTTCCAGTCTTGCTGAAGCAATTCTTCCACATCTTTAGGTGTAGGTGGTTTGTATGCACATCATCAATTGAAAACAATGTCCTCCAACTTAGGACAACTAGAAAAAAAGGACAATTTGAACTAGTGATACAGAACAAGGTTCGCATAGATGATATTTATCAAAAGGGGACACTTAAGTATCTGGTTGACATAGAAATAGAGTGCTCACCTAGCATACGAGAGGCTCTGGTTCAATCCGCAGAACTGAAAAACAAAAGGGGTGTGTGTGTGTGTGTGTGTGTGTGTGTGTGTGTGTGTAAGGAATAATGCTTGTTCCTGGTTGTCTTAATTAGACCACTGTGATACTGTGCTCCTGCTTATAATCAGAAAAACAGATGTGCTAGATCTGAAATCTCACCCTGGGCAGTAGCTACTGGCTGGGTCGATAGGTTAGAGGATTCTAAGCTGTTTGTAAAATCCCTGAACAATGCCTTATCATAGCTGGTATTTGAGGACAACATCAAGACTCCTGCAGGTTCTAGGATCAGATGGGACACTGGGAGAATGAGACACCTCAAACCTACAACAATTATGAGGTGATGATATTTCTCCATGATAAAATGTCTGAGGCCTACAGATACATAGTTTTATTTTTAATATGTGATTAAAGATGTGGTGGATGTGAATGAAGATTGACAGAAGTGAACTGACTCTATTACCCAGACATTTTTTGCTACATAAAATCTGACATCTTTTTTGACTCTTAGTAATATATTTTTTTCCAACATTATATATCATCATCTTCTAGGAAAGAAAAAACCTAAATTTATTGAAAATTTTACTCAGTGCATGTTTTCCTGCATGCGTATATATTTTTTACTGCTGAACTATTTGGGGATAGGTTCATGCATAGCAAAAATGGCTTTTTGGAGGTAAGCAGGGGCTTTCCAACCTGCAGTTTACAAAGTCCAGATTGCAGGCAAGTGAAAGAAGAGATAAATCCTATTTCAATAAAACTAGATTTTATTATAGTTTTTATCCAAACCACATAGGTTTAGCTAACACCAAATAAAGCATTGCATTCTTGGAATTACAATCTCTGCATATGTAACTGAAGTTGGATACAGCAGTATTCAGCCATAGCAAAAGGTGTGATGCACAGGACTGTCTGTAATGTTTGTAAACAATTTCTTCCATAACAAAAGCTGTAACATGGGAACATGATAGAAAAGGAATAAGGGAGCTAAGGAAGACATTTGTTTCAGCACTTAGACCTGGAGTTCATGCCAAGTCCCATTTGTAGGTGATGCTTTTCAGGACATTCTTTGAAAAGTGTTAATTCCTTACCAAAAAAAAAAAAAATTGCAATGTAAATATATATGTATATAAGTGTAAAAATAATGGCTAATGTGTATTTAGAGCTAAAAAGTACCAGGCTCTTTCCTAAAAGCTCAATATATCTACTAGTTCATGTATAACTTATAACAATCCCATGAGATAAATGTTACTGCTATTATTAAAGATGAAGAAACAGGCAAAGCCACAGTACACCATGAGCCAAGAGTCACCAAGTATTGAGAAGTACAACCAGGATCTGAGGGTGCCCCTCATGACCACTGCATTTGCTGTCTCTCACAAGCACAAAATAATTTAAGGGTCATTTCTTTGCCAACCATGTGTGGTATTACTAAACAATTTGTTCCTAAGGCATGTGGATGCAACAGATTATTTAGAGTGATGTTTTCAAGAAGTAACATGGTCCAAACGCACAGCAATTAAACCACCCTAGATGCTCCAGATCTCTAGTTGTGAACAAACTTGCACAGTGTAAACATACAGATTCCAGCCCATTGTACATGTGTGTAAGACAAACGCATGGAGAGAGAAAGAGCCATGTTTTATGATTGCCATCAAAAAATGAAAACATGCTTAAAGAATTTTGAAGCTCTTTAATTTTACTATTGCCTTCAAGAATGAAAATTAAGTGCTTGCTAAACTCCTATTAATGCAAGCCAAATCTGTGATTATGTCTGTTTCCAAAAAGTTGCCAAGAACATGGAAGCCAAGAAAATTGAGAGCCAAGTCTCATTTCTGCATGAGATGATAGAGAACAAAGTATATACAACAGAAAACATGTGTTTGATGGGAGATGGGGGCTGCATTTACATCTTCTGTCTGAAATTGGTCTCTATATATATTTGATTCTGCATGATAGTTCAAAATACTTGACAAAACATTATTTCACCAAAAGCAAAAAGTATTTAGATAATGCAAAAAAAAATGTTTCTCTACCACATCCTAAAAGGCTTTTATCATTATGGCAAGAAAACACAACTGCTGAGCCACTACTGAATTACTAAAGCTATTGCTTTGGCTGTCTTTAAAGTCAGGAGCAACAAATTGGAACAGCTCAATCATTCGTTTATCTCATGATGCACAAAGGTACTTGTCAAAGCTATTTAAATTTTATATAAAGAATAATGTTTGGCTAATTCCCATGTTAGTTGGAAAGTGTTTAATAAATCTATACTAACTTTGCCATTCTGGATAATCACTCACTCTTGGTAAGCAGAGAGATTTTATATTAAAGATCACTACAGATGTCTAAATGAATCACATTGTGTTAGACTGTGTTTCCACAAACTTGCCTGATGATTAGAGTCACCTATCTTGCTTCCCTCACATACAGGATTTTGAATTGCCTTCCCAGACCCTAAAAGTCTCTGAAAAGTGTTCGAAAATTCTGATGGCTGAAAAAGTTTGGGAAACTCTGATTACATAACCAATTTCAACTAAACTTCTGTATATGATCAATTCTTGAATCTATATATCAACACCACTGGGTATGGTGGTAATTCCAGTGGCTTGGGAGGCTGAGGCAAGATGATTGCAAGTTCAAAGCCAGCCTCAACAACTCAGCAAGTCCCTAAGCAGCTTAGCAAGATGCTGTTTCAAACTTAAAAAAAAAAAGTAAACAAAAATAAATGTCAGCACCATCTTCTGTTTGGGGGACAGCAGTGACATGTGTTAAGAAGTAAGACTGCTCAACATTTTGGCTTACACTTTGACTGAAATAACCAAATCTTTGGAGTTCTATACTAGCACAAATAATAAAAGTTAAATATTTTCTTCAACATAAAAGCAATGGTTGCAAATACTATGAATCTTTTCCATTTGCTTCTGTCAACATATTAAAACTCAAACAATTAAATAATTTTAATAATATTTCATAGAAAGGGTTTTATAAAATAATTGATACAATCAAGACATTAAATACTTTTAACTTAGTATTGTGCACCATTAACAGCTTCCAGATTTTCTTGTTTATCTCTTTTTATATCTACTTTCTTTGGGTTTTTTGTGGGTTTTTGTTTTGTTTTGTTTTGTTTTTTGTCAGTGTAGGGATTGCTCCCTGGGTCCCAGAGGCCAAGCACTCTACCACGGAGCAATACTGAGCACCAACTTTGTGAAAAATCCCTCAAAATTCTGGCTATTTCACTCCTAGAGTCTCAAATACCATTTTTAAGTAAAATTAAATATTTTCATGGGCAAATATCATTTATATTTTTTAAAGCAAAAGTTTTTATTGCATCACAATTAGTGCCTCTTTTCAAATCTACACCTCCTTCACACATAAAAATGCCACTATAACATCATGACTGTCAACACTGTTATTAAATTCCAAATGTACAAAGGAGCCCACAAACATTGGTAATTTGGGGAAAGGAAACAATTAAGTTTGAATTTAATTGTGTCATTTTCCATATGGCTTTTAAATTTGTTTAAAATTTTATTTTGGGGGAACTCTCTAATCCTTACAAAAGCCACTTGAACACAGCTACCACATCTGAGGTATAACTTTATTTCTGCTTTACCAAGAAGTACCTAGGTATAAAAGATACAGTGTTGTAGATCAAACCCTCCTGTGTGTCTGAATGTGTGGTCTATCATCATTCTTTCGGATTTAATACTGCGGGAGCAGAGAGTGTAGGACTCTTGGAGGAGAGGACAGCTCTGTGGTTTTTGAGCTGCTTGGAGGAAGAGGAACCTTGGGCTTGAGATGTGACATTCTGATGAGATGTGAGTGCTCCACTTAGAACAGAAAGCTGTCTCTGTCTCTCGGTTTTATGGAATTTAAATGCACTGGATTGTAGAACTCTATATATATCGCACCTCCCCTCTGTGAGGCCCGCCAGGGCACCCATGAAAAGGAGATGTATCTCAGTAGGGTTTTCCTTGTAAAATATTTAAATGAAAAATTGAGCATTTTAAGGCTTTCACCATCATTCTTTTTCATCATGCAATAAAAAATTCATACAATGCAAAAACACTGCAGTTGGAACAGCATTTTAATTTAAAAAATAAACAATAAAATAGTGACTTCCAAGAATGCCATACGAGAGGATAAAGAAACTATCGAGAGAAGGAAAGGAAATTATATTTTTAATCTCTGAGAATTTAATATTTAACAAAACTACCCTTCACTTTAATTTCAAACAAAAGTCTTTTTTTTTTCCAATGTTTTTTTTTGTTTCAATTTCGTTGATTTCTGCTCTAATTTTAATTATTTCTTGTCTTCTGTTACATTTTCTGTTGTTTTGCTCTTCCTTTTCTAGGTTTTTGAGGTGTAGTGTGAGTTCATTTATTTGTTGGTTTTTTCTTTTTTTGAGGAAAGAACTCCAAGAAATTAATTTCCCTCTTAAAACTGCTTTCATTGTGTCCCATAGATCCCAGTATGTTGTGTCTGTATTGTCATTTCTCTCTAAGAATTTTTTTATCTCCTCCTTTATGTCTTCTGTAACCCATTGATCATTCAGTAACATATTGTTCATTTTCCATGTGATGTAGGATTTTTCATTCCTTCTTTTATCATTTATTTCCAGTTTCATTCCATTATGATCAGATATGGTGCATGGTATTATCTCCACACCTTTATATTTACTGAGAGTTGCCCTATGGCATAATATATGGTCTATCTTTGAGTAGGATCATGTGCTGCTGAGAAGAATGTGTATCCACTTGATGATGGTTGATATATTCTATGTATGTCAGTTAAGTCTAGGTTATTGATTGCGTTATTGAGTTTTATAGTTTCTTTGTTCAGCTTTTGTCTAGAGGATCTGTCCAATGGCGAGAGCGGTGTGTTGAAGTCCCCCATAATTATTGTGTTGTGGTCTATTTGACTCTTGAACTTGAGGAGAGTTTGTCTTATGAACGTTGCAGCACCATTGTTTGGTGCATACAAATTGATAATTGTTATGTCTTGATGGTGGATGGTTCCTTTTAACAGTATATAGTGTCCTTCTTTATCTCTTTTGATTAACTTAGGTTTGAAGTTGATTTTATTCGATATGAGTATGGCCACTCCTGCTTGCTTCCGAGGGCCATGTGAGTGGTATGATTTTTCCCAACCTTTCACCTTCAGCCTGTGTATGTCTTTTCCTATCATATGAGTCTCCTGAAGGCAGCATATTGTTGGATTTGTTTTTTTAATCCAGGTTACTAGCCTATGTCTCTTGATTGGTGAATTTAGGCCATTAACATTTAAGGTTACAATTGAAATATGGTTTGTACTTCCAGTCATGTTTATTTATTTATTTATTTTAGTTTGGCTAGTTTTTCCTCTTTGGTTATTTTTCTCCCCCTTTACTGAGATACCTCCCACTGTTAGTTTTGGGCGCTATTTTGCAATTCCTCTTCTTGTAGTATTTTGCTCAAAATGCTTTGCAGTGCTGGTTTTCTGGCTGCGAATTCTTTTAGCTTTTGTTTATCATGAAATATTTTAATTTCATTGTCAAACCTGAAGCTTAATTTTGATGGATACAGTATTCTTGGTTGGAATCCATTATTTTTCAGCGTTTGAAATACATTGTTCCAGGATCTTCTCGCTTTCAAAGTCTGTGATGAAAAATCAGTCGTTAACCTAATTAGTTTACCCCTGAATGTAATCTGCCTCCTTTCTCTCGTAGCTTTTAATATTCTCTCCTTGTTCTGTATGTTGGCTATCTTCATAATTATATGTCTTGGAGTTGGTCTATTACGGTTTTGAATGTTTGGGGTCCTGTAGGCTTCCAGGATTTGGCAATCCATTCCATCTTTCATCTCTGGGAAGTTTTCTAGAATTATTTCATTTAATAAGTTGTCCATTCCTTTGGTTTGAACCTCTATACCTTCTTCTATCCCAATGACTCTCAAGTTTGGTTTTTTTATGAAATCTCATATCTCTTGAATAGATTGCTCGTGAGATTTAAACATCCTTTCTGTGTTGACTATATTCTTTTCAAGTTTATAAACTTTGTCTTCATTATCTGATGTTCTGACTTCTACTTGATCTAGTCTATTTGTAATATTCTCGTTTGAGTTTTTAATTTGGTTTATAGTTTCCTGCATTTCTAGGATTACTGTTTGATTTTTTTTTAAATCTCTATCTCCTGGTAAAGCTCGTTCTTTGCCATTTGAATTTGTTTGTTTAACTCATTTTCAAAATATACTTTTATTGCTTGGACTTGCTGTCTCATGTCTTCTCTAATATTCCGTTCCATCTGAGTTAGGTATACCTTGATTTCTTTCCCTGTCCATGTTTCTGATGCTTCTAGGTCCTCCTGTAGATTTAAGTTGTCTTGCATTGTTTGTAGTCCTTTTTTCCCTTGTTTTTTCATGTTGTTCACGTTACTTTCCAGCTCTGTTTGACTGCTTTGTAACTGCTTTCTCCTATACATTTGTTTTGGCTTTGTATATCTCTGTTGTCTCTCCTTTGTGGTGGGAGATTATGCCTAGAAATGTTGGGCTTTATTGTACTTTAAAGCTGATTCATTCAATTCATAAAAGGCTTCCAGGTTGTGTATGCATATAGTGATTTGTTATTTGTTCTTAGGACTATATGTTTAGGTTAGGTGCTATGATGGTACGAGGGTTAGTATGTCTTGGCTACTTTAGAAGATTGCTCTACTGAAGGTGGATACTAACAGGCAATTGGATCAGGGTGTTGGTAGCATCTAGGTATTTAGGAGCCCTATAGACAGCCTCGAGACCTTCACCTATTTGCATTTAGACAATTACACGTAATGGAAGATGTAATGCTTGGGATGAAAGTTGGGGGATAGGTGAATGAAGGTGCTCTTAAAAAGAAAGAAGGAGAGAGAGATAGATAGATTAGGGGAGAATGAAAAGAACAATAAAACTTGAAACGGGAAAGAAAGAGAGAAGGAAAAGGGGAGAAAGGAATAGAAAGAGAAGAAGAAAAAAATATATTGAAGTCTTAGAGATCCATTTTCTTCTCTTCCAGTAGGCGGAGCTGTGCCCTCCGAGTGGAGCTTCTGCTCTCTACCCTCCCATAGCAATCCCTGTAAGGCGCCTCTTGGGAGTCTCTCAGACTTGTCAGTCCAGAGCCGCTTCACTTCTCTGGCCCTTATGCCCCTTCCTCCAAAAATATGGAACGCTTCACGAATTTGCGTGTCATCCTTGCACAGGAGCCATGCTAATCTTCTCTGTATCGTTCCAATTTTAGTATATGTGCTGCCGAAGCGAGCACCTTTTTTTTTTTTTTATTAGAGAAATCAAGACAAATTTAGTAGGCACAGCACAGAGGGCTTGCCTGTTTTATAGGTCCTTGGTCTTGTAAAGTGACATATTCACTTTTATTACTTCATTGCCTTAGCCTATCACATGACTCAGTCTGCAAACCCAGAAAGACTACTCCATTCACTTAGGAAGTCATTTGGATTACTTATTAAATTTGGGAGCTGGAACATTTGATTATAAGGAGACTTGGGAGGATAGCTCTATTAAAGAATGAAAAACTGTATGGCAATACAGTCTAGAAGTTTCTTAAAGAAAGTTCTTCTTTATTTAAGAAACTTCTAATGTTTTATACTTCCTATTTGGGTTCATGAATTAGTAAAAGGCAGTAGTTTGAACTTTTTTTTGTAAAGGACTATTGTGAGTAAATTAAATGTAAGCATTTATACCATGTGTCTAAATACAATAAAATAATACAACGTGAACATTTGAAGCAGTATAGAAATAGATCTCAATGCATAAGAGAAGAGTAAAATAACTTATGGTCAAACAATTTGGATTATGGTGAAATTAAGCACATACATTGCTGTATAATTCAAAGAAGAGAGTTCATCTTCTTTTCCTTTTTAAAATATTACAGGCACCACCACTGTAGCATATATCAAGTGAACTCTATGCTGTTGTAACTACATTCAGCAGTTGTTTATAATGGTCAGCCTTTTCCAAGGCTGTAGTATTTTTCAACTTAATTATGTATGTGCGCATGTATATATTTATTTCTCACACACTAGGCATTTGAAGAGAGCTATCAGTTATTTGGAAGTTTGCATTTTATTTCTGAAAAAAAGTTTCCTGGAATATATTATACAAAAACCTAATCCTTAACGCTTCATCAGTAAAACACACAAACAAGAGGCTACTGAAATACATCGTGAGGTTGCCTTTGATGTCACCCAACTTTATATTAAAATTCAGTGTTACAACTCTGCAGGAAGTTAGCATACGGGCACGTAGGGTTTCACCTAAGAGCCAGGGTCAGAAGGAATTGAAGTCAGCAGGGGTCACCAGATGTTAGAGAACCCCCAGTGTCACCTCCCAGCTGGTGATCTGCCTCTCTGCCGCCTCATTCCTGTGTTTGAATCAGGGGGATTCCCTTGGACTCCTGACTCTGACCTCCAGCGTTCCTGACCTTAGTTTACCAACCTGGCCTTGCTCTGTGGTGAGCCTGACCTTGATCTGACAGTCCGATTCTAATGTTCTGCTCTGTTTCTCATCTTGCTTCCTGTTTGCTCTGTCTGTACCACCACAAGTCTTAATCTGTTTCTACAACCAGATCTTTCTCCTGACCACCTTCTTTTTGACACTTTGGCACTTTTATGACGAGGCCTTTAGCCAATTTGTCTGTTCTATAAAAGAAGGAAAGACCCTACCTAGCCTATGCCTTCCCAAATTTTAGATTCCATTGGTACAGCAATGTTTCTAGTTCTTAAGCTATATATAAACCATACACAATCAACGTGTTTGGACTCCCAGGTAGCCCCTTAACAGATTCAAGCTATCAATGGGTAAGTGTTGAACATTTCATTTTCTCTATTAAGTCCATATATTACTGTGTAATTAAGTACATACATTAACTCTAATAGAACAACTGTGTATTTTCAAAACGTTTATCAAAAACTCCCTGTTATTTATCTTGAGATATTATAAAATGTATATGAAAAGACAAAGCAGAAATTTTCAGCATAATAAACAAATAGCCATAATAAAACTCCACATCATGTGGCATCCTTTTTGGAAATACCATGTGGGATGAAGGTGTCACACTGTGAAAATTTAATTAAAACACAGATAAAATCCCATTGCCTGCCCAAGAATTATAAATCTGCTGACTTTGCATATCAGTCAAAATTTTGTTGTCTAATACAATTGCTATCTAAATGGACTTGTGATTTTTAGTACAAGTAATGAAAAACTAATGTTCACTGATAGTTAAGTAACTAATCTGGCTTTATTATCATCGTATGAAACTTAAAACTACAATCAGTCTGAAAACCCCAGATGACTTTTGCATATTTAGCATCCCAAAGAATAAAAAGTACATGTATTGATAAACTAATGCAGGCTCATAAAGTCAATTAATAAATATTGCACATTCTGGTAGTTTCTAAGCAGTATTCTATAAATAACTGCTATTTAAAGAAATAGATAAAATATGAAGCCCAAAAATAATTTATGGTTGAAGTTGCATGAGTTATTGTACATTTCTTTGACAAATCATAGGTCAGAAAATCCAGGACCCAAACTGTGTCTTCTAATGGCCATATTGGTCTACACATGCATGTCCAGAAACCTAACCACCAACAGATAAACAAGACATAAAATGGTAGAAAAACTGGGTAACTTCAGAACCATTCTGAAGTATACTCTGAATATTTGTTTGCTGGATAAAAAGGGGAAAATTTTTTTCTGTGAGAAATTAACATCTATTTCCCCTTCTGATAAAATAGTGATGGTCTCAAAGCTCCCACAGAGACACATAAGTGGATTTCACTGGAACTGATACCAGCCCCTAACTCTGGTATAAAAATCAAATTATATCTTCACCTCTTTCAACCCATTAATTTCTTTCTGAAATGCTATTACCTAAAATAGTCTTCCTTCAGAGGAGGAAATCTCCACACATTCCCAGCAACTGAGAGCAAGATGGAGTGAAATGCGTCCCACAGGAAATGGGAGCTATCAGCAGCAAAGAGGCCTAATAGGTTGTTCCACTTCAATTTGGCAGATATTTACCATAGTATCTGAAGCAGAGTGGGTACTTAATGTATTTATTTTTTTAATATCCTGACTTAATGCTAAATGGAATTTTTATGTTCAAGTAAAACTAAAGGGAAAGGAACAAAAAAAATGTACTTGTACAAATAGTGATAATTCCTTCAACCAAAAAAATGACTTGGTGTATTATTTCTCCCCTCTGGTTCCCCTGCCTGCCTAGTCTCAGTGTCCTAGAACCATCTGAGGGATCCTCTGAAGGGACCCTAACCTGCTACCCAATGTAACCGAGGTTCTAGATTCTAGTAACAACCAGCTTAAAGATTGCTTGCAGGAATGTGGAGACAGTCTACACTGAGAAATGCTCTGGTGTCTGGAAGGCAGATGGAGGAGCTGGAGGTGGTAGACAGAAGCCACTCTAACATCCCCTGAACAACCACATTATGGAAGTGAGACTGTATGCCACTGTACCTTGTGGAACTATTTCATAGTCCCTAGTGGCTCTCAGGACCTGTCAGAAGAATCAGGATGAAACATTTCCTTCTACCTCACACAGCCTCAGACACACCAAACACACCCAAGGACACTTTGGTTCATTGTTTTGTTCCATCTCCAAACTTGTCTAGACATTCAAGAATATTTAATGGAACAAATCCATTAAATTTTAGTTCAAAGGAGATGATAAAGAAATGTTCCAACCTAGAGGTATGGGTGGCTGTGGGTCTGGGTCCACTCTATAAAGCCAGTGAAAAAATCAACACGGTCCAACTACTTATTTAGTATTATATATCTAAAGAAATCTCATTTTTTTGTCACTTTTTTTTCTATTGCATTTTATCTGAAGAAACACTGCTTCAACCCACACCTCGGGGTTGGGGGGCAGACAAAGACTGGGGACCCTTTGTAAAATGAGCTCTCGCCTGCGAAGAATGGCCTCTGCTGGTAGCAGCTTTGTTTGTTTTCAACCATGCTGCCTTGGATAAGGAGCTATTTCAGAGCCTCAGACCACTGAGAGAGCCAAGCAGAATCTCTGCTCCTTTTAAAGCATCTCCATGTTCCAGTAGTCTCTGATTTGTAGCCTTACCACCCTTCTCATTTTTTTAGCTACAACCGGTCCTTTCCCCCATTGATTTCAGGAAGGATCGAACAAGAGTACTAACTAGCCTGTGGCTGAGAAACCATGCGGAAACATTCTTTGGAAACAAAAAGAAGAAAAAAATAAAAAATAAAACTCTGTAGGACAGTAGCCTGGGAAAAACTGAAGTCCTGTGAAATATTTCAAGGCAACACCATCAAAATCTGAATTAGACAACTTCTATAGATTTTGTTTTGTTTTCTCATTCTTCCATTCTTAAGAAAAAAGAGAATGTTTCTGTAATGCAATATTTTGGCAGGGATTAATTTTTCTCCATAATTTTATGGAGAGAATGTGCCTTAGATTAGCAGAAAAAAACATTTAAGAGACAAAAATATCATAGCTTTTTGGTTGTGGTTAGTCACATTTTTAAATAGAATTTTAATATCTTGCCACATAGTAAGATCTAAATTCTGTATATTAATGTTCAAAAAAGATGCTTAGAAGTACTTTTTCCATAAATGTCCCCCGCTCAGTCAACTATTTTTAAACTGTTTTTCAACTATGAATATTATTCATAGTATTGTGTGGTTTATATCCTACCTGTATTTATCTCAAACATTTCCCCCTAATTTGATAACTAGTAACTACTATTGATTCAAATCAATACCATGACATACTGTGAATGAGTTTAAGAAGCACAAGTACTACTTCTTAGATGGACATCATCTTAATGTATACCTATCAATATAGGTGAAAAGTGTTTCTGAGGTTGAAATGCTTTCCAAACCAACTTAAGACGATTTGTGATCATATATTTTTCGCATGGCTTGAAACTGCAGGTTAAGCAAATTACCACAAGGAGGGAAATCTTAATCCTGCCCATCATATAAGTGAATTATCAAGTCTCAACCTTCCCATGAGAGCTGCACTTCTTTCTAAATACCTTCCTACTTTGCAGCCTAAAGGGACCTGTCACATCAGTAACACCTCCTCTGCGCTGTCGCATACCAGCTTGAACACACTAAACTCGGGGGCCTTTGAAATCTTTAAAGCCAGTCATACATAAGACAGATTCTATATTGCAGGGCTGGCTGGCTACACTTCAGCACGAAACAATATTTCAAGCTTTCTGATATACATGTGTCACCTCTTTGTGACAAATAGCTGGTATTAATTAGGCACTAGACTTGGTGAGATTGCTGTTATTAACTGGGAGAAGATGGGTTGGATTTAATTGTGTGTGACATCAAAGTCAAGTGACTGATATTTCAAGCATCATTTAAAATGTTTGATATTGAAGTCATTGTATTCACATAAAGACTGTCTAAAAATATAGAGGAGACTGATGAGAGAAGAACCGAAATGCATTTGTACATCTATCTTATGAAGTGTATTTGATGTCATCTTACTGGTGTTTGCTCCCACATATATAACATGTATTTATTTAGCTGCATAAAATTTTCATTTCATAATTGGCTTGAAAGTTCTTAAAATTAATACTAAGCCAAACATAATCTAGTTTTAAGTGTAACGGCTTAGACAAGTTACTAATTTGTTTTAAATATGTATTAAGATAAATGAAATAAAACAGGAATATTGAGCAGAATTATCTCAATAAGCATATCATGCTATCTATAAAAGATAATTGAGAATAAAAAATAACATGCAGATTTGAATTTTTTAAATACTAAAACTTCATGAAGACTTACAGCAAAAGCAATTTTTTCACATGAGAAATACTCTGAAATGTTATTACTAAAATTATTTCATAATGACAAGCTTTTGCTGTTTTGTATTAATACAAAAAAATGTATGACAGAAACATTGCAAATTAAGATTCATCCAACAAGTCTAATTAGTTGAAGGACATTCTAATATAAGAATATCATAATAATTTAATTGCTTTCAGAGAGATTAAGATATTTGTTTATTTGACAGTTGACATAAAATACACAAGACAATTACAATAAAATCTGCTTAATTGAAATGTATTATGTTGAAAGAAAATATCCCTTGGGTATTGTTTTAAGAAAAAATACAATTATTGATAGCCAAACGATAATGTTGTACAGCATATCGCCAAATGCTCTAGCAAAAAGCCAAGCAAAGCTATCCAAAAGTAAATCTGTTGAGAGTTGGGTGAACAATGTTATATCATTGCACTTGATTATTTTTGTCTTTTTAATAATGTGGATATATTCTTATAAAATTTTAACCAAAAGGCTATTCTTACATTTCTTTTAAGTATGCTTTCATTTTTGCATTATGTATATAATTTCTGCCCTGCATTCTCAAAACTCTCTGAATTACTTATGAATATAATGATTAATCATTGGGTTCTATGAATTTGACTAATGGTCATAAACATAACTGAGGGAAAAATACAGCAATTTTTAAAATAAAAGTACTAAAACTCCATCTTTAAAATATTTTATACCTTTCCCCCAAATATTGTGTTCCGGTATTTTAAGGTGTTTATAACCTCTTAATTCTACACATAGAGGGTAAGATATATGTGAGTATGCCTGCACCTCTGTTACATACTGTATATTCCAAGACTAAGAAGAAACCCATCACTTTTGCTCTCTGGATTTAAATATAAATAATGTTAAAAAGCCAACTTTACTAGACTAATAGAGATAACAGGTGTTTTGTTTTGGTCCTGGAGATTAAACCCAGGGGTGCTTTACCACTGAGTTATATCCCCAACCTTTTCTATTTTTTTATTTTGAGACAGGGTTTCACTAAGTTGTTGAGGCTGGCTTTGAATTGCAATCCTTCTGCTTTAGCCTCCCGAGCCTCTGAGATGACAAGTGCTGTGCCTGGAAACAGGTGTTTATTAATAATTTTTAACTATATGCCTTTTATAGTTCAATTTTTTTTTAAAAAATGAGATAAAATAAGCCATGCATATACTAATTTACAATGGGGGCAGTTAGGGAAGGAATAGAGTTGGTAATTTAAGTAGAGGGGAGCGAAGGAGGGGAGGTGAGGGGACATGGGGGAAGGAATGAATGATGTCAAATGAATCAGACATTATTACCCTATGGACATCTATAACTATACAACCAGTGTGATTCTACATCATGTACAACCAGAAGAATGAGAAATTATACTCCATTACATATGATGTATCAAAGTGCGTGCTACTGTCATGATAACTAATAAAACAAAATAGTTTCACAAGTCACATTTGACCTTCAAAGAAACAGATGTCAAAATTATATTCAACTCAGCCATTATAGTTACTTCAAATAGTGTGTTTAAACTATAAAAAAGTATTCAAATATAAAGTATACTAATATAAAACCATAGGAAGAATGTACTTGTTGTGATGGTCAAATATCTGGCCTCTCATCCACTCTAGGACACTTCTTAGCAGACAGAATCAAGCTCACTAACGGTGCTCTGGATCCATCATAAGGTAGGTAGCAATTGTAATCTCACTCTGCATACCATACTGTTATTTAGGAATTATTTTCCTTTTATTTAATGTTCACAGAAACTTTGAGGTACATAGGAATATATATTTGTCCATGAGGTATATTATGAATTTTTTATGTTGTAAAATTCAGCAGGTGTCTGAGCAAGGAGAAATATATATATGCTATGATTAGGAGCTTCAGTTCTGTGCTAAGTGCAAGGAGAAAACCCCCTCCTTAGCTGGCCAGTTTGCCCATTCCAACAGCAATCCAGAGGAAATTCTCAACAACAACAATAAGCTCTTCCAGGTTCACCCTGATATTCCTGCTTTGCAATCAAGTAGTGGTCAATTATCAAAGGACTCCAGTTCCTCGGGTACCTTCAGGTGCAAGAGCTTCTTTCAGACAACTTGAAACCTTGACATATCAGCGACCAAGCAGTAGCTTCCTTGAGAATTTCAATGTATTCTTAGTTCCCTATTCCCACCTTTTGTCTATCTAATATGATCCTCTCAATTTTTTTAACTTTTATTGCCATTATAATCTGTTTATTCTTATGACATACTGTGTTCTAAATATCATGTCATATAGTGCCAAATTTGTTTTTAAAATAATGTTTAGGAACATCAATATAGGAAATGTTTCAATAATCTCTTCCTCAAGAAAAGTTTGACAAAATGAGAGGTTAAGCCAAGGGGACACATTCCCCATTTTAGAAAAAAAAAACAAGGGATTATTCTAAAAGGGTAAAAATACAGGTAATTTTGTTAAAAACAAAATCATCTTTTGTGTTCTGTTCCACCAAGAGCTCATCATGAAGAAAGCCCTCAGTGAGTAGATCTTTCAGAGTTCTAATTACTAAAGTGAATATTTTTAAGGTATGTTAGTCTCTGAAGTAACACTCACGTACATTTTTCATCATTAGTAAAACAAAAGTCCTTTCTTTGGAACACTGGCACCTAAAGGAGATTTTGTAGTAGCAACATGCAAAGTGTTTGTATATAGAAAGAGAAATGTACCTGCAGAAAACAGTAGAATCAAGGTCCTGAAAGATTCTTGTCAACGACCACAAGGGGAAATTGTGACTTGAATGTTCTAATCAGGTTCTCTGAAGGACAAACCTTTCCGGACTCTTAGAAAGGATCGTTCGGAGCAATGAAGACATTTCTGTGTATAATGAGATGATTTCAGCATGACTCTCCCCCTATGAAATCACACTTTCAAACTCTGTGCTCACTGGCAGGGACACTGCAAGGGGACATCACTGCCACCTGTACCATCTCCTGCTGCACTCACAGTGGCAGCCTCTGGAGGCCTTTTGTAGTTTCACTGAAAAACTTATCTTTGCTAAAATAGCAAATATACACAATGTGTAATTAAACTTGGGAATGATTGTCACATACAAATAGATTTATTTATGCATCAGTTTATCAGGCCAAAAAAAGAAGCTTTCTTGTTGAAAACAGAGAAATAGTGAGGACCCCAGCCCAGGCTAGTCCATGAGTCAGTGCAGCAGCTCCAATCGTGGAAATTCTTTCCTCTTCACCCTTCATCATTTTTCACAACTTTGGGTAGCATGGTGAAGACAGAGACCTAACAATTAATTTTATGTGTGTGCCTTAATGGAAAGAAGAGGAAAGAAGGGCAGAATGGAAAGAAAGAACCCTTGTAGAAAGTGCAACTAATATCTACTTTTTTCAGTTAATAAAAAGCAAGGAGGTGAATTGGAAAATATCTGCTTGACAGCCCCACGTCGTCTTCAAGGGGACATTGATTGTGAGCTTTTTCTGATAAAACTGAGTGCTGACAGCCAACATGCCTGAGATCATGGGTGAATGTAAGCAGCAATTTCTTTCTTTCTTTCTTTCTTTCTTTCTTTCTTTCTTTCTTTCTTTCTTTCTTTCTTTCTTTCTTTCTTTCTTCTTTCTTTCTTTTTAAATAGATGACAGTGGAATGCATTGCAATTCTTATTACACATATAGAGCACAACTTTTCATATCTCTGTATATAAAGTATGTTCACACCAATTTGTGTCTTCTTACACGTACTTTGGATAAAAAAATGTCCATCACATTCCTCTATCATTGCTAATGCCCTGCCCCCTCCGTGCACCTCCTACCCCTCTGTCCTATATAGAATTCATCTATTCCTCCCATGCACCCTCCCTACCCCACTATGAGTCAGTCACCTTCTATCAGAGAAAACATTTGACATTTTTTTGGGGGGGGTGGGATTGGCTAACTTCACTTAGCATTATCTTTTCCAACTCCATCCATTTACCTGCAAATGCCATGATTTTATTCTCTTTGCTGAGTAATATTTCATTGTGTATAAATGCCACATTTTTTAATCCATTTGTCTATTGAAGGGATCTACTTTGGTTCCACAGTTTAGCTATTGTGAATTGTGCTGCTGTAAACATTGATGTGGCTGTGTCTCTGTAGTAGGCTGTTTTTAAGTCCAATTTCTGACATAGAAAAAGTCCAATATGGTACCCTGGGATTTGGGTAAACTTCTAATACTTAATTCTTAAAACTTGTAATCCTAACTTGTTTCTAACTTTAATTAAATGGTCTTTAAGTATGAATATTTTAGCATTTGGTATTTTAATCTATACAATAAAGGCTTACTGAACATTTATTTATTTATTTATTTATTTATATTTATTTTTTTATTGGTTGTTCACAACATTACAAAGCTCTTGACATATCATATTTCATACATTAGAATCAAGTGGGTTATGAACTCCAATTTTTACCCCAAATACAGATTGCAGAATCACATCGGTTACACATCACATTTTTACATACTGCCATATTAGTAATTGTTGTATTCTGCTACCTTTCCTATCCTCTACTATCCCCGCTCCCCTCCCCTCCCATCTTCTTTCTCTACCCCATCTACTGTAATTCATTTCCCTCCATGTTTGTTATCCCATTCCCCCCATACTTACTGAACATTTAGAAGACTGGATTACCACAACTCTCTTGCCATGTAGCAAACCAAATAATGGGTATACATTGGCTTTCATAAATTATGTCAACCAAGAATCTGGTTATAAAATTGAAGTTACCTGATTTGGGAGATTAAATTCAGAAGGTATGATAGACATCAGAGGTTAGAGAAAGAGACAGAGTTAAGAAATAAATAAAAGAAAAAGAAAAAGGATGTTTGTTCTGTCTTAACTCTCCTGAGATACAAAGGAAATTTTCCTTCTGTTTCAGAAAATGCAAAATAAAGTCACATGGCCAAAGAATGCAGAGTATAATCCTTATTAGTTGATAGCACAGGAGGGATTCCTGAGGTTTGGTGTTGTGTGGGTGTTTTTTTTAAAGCATCTGCCTTGAAATTTTTATCACATAATTATGTAAAACAAACTATTATGTTTTGTAATATTTGCACTGGTGATTGTAACATCTTGCAATTCGTACAGCATAAGAACAGTCAGGCAGCATATTGAGATTGAAATCTAAGGCACTAAAAGAAAAAAAAGTCAAGAAATTGTACTAAATTTTTGCATATGAACCAAACTAGGGTTGTAGAAACATCCCTAGACTTCCAAGTCCCATTTTTAGATTAACAAATTCTATACACACACACACACATATAGATGTACACACACACACACTTCATAAATCAGGCAATTTATGCAAACTAACTGAAGATTCTTGAAAACTGTCTCAATAAGTTTGTCTCTATACATATATGAGCAACACATATCAACTCTAATGTATGTAAATTCACTATATTTTGTGAGAAGAATAAAATTCATCCAAAGACTCAGATATTATGCATATTATTGACTTAATTCAGACAACTGTGTACCTATCACAGCAAAAGACTCAGAATAGTTATTTCTTTCAATGCTTTTGCACTTTGCTGTTTTTTTAATATCCTTTCTCATTTTTTAAATGACAATGCTCTCCCATAAAATTTATACTTACTAGATACATAAGTCTTATACCAAGATGCACCAAAAAGTTCAAAACCTATAAACCTACTACTCAGAAAACATTGCTATGTGAAATAAGCCCATCCCCAAAGAACCAAAGTCCAAATGTTTTCTCTGATATGCAGAAGCTAATTCACAATAAGGTGGTGGTGGAGTGGATAGAGTTATTTTGAACTAGACAGAGGGGAGAGAAGGGAGGAGAGGGGCACAGGGTTAGGAATGATGTTAGAATAATCAGACATTATTACCCTCTGTGCATATGTGATTACATGACCTATATAACTACATCATGTACAACCAGATGAATAAGATATTAAACTCCATTTATGTATGATGTGTCAAGATGTATTTTACTGTCATTATAACTAATTAGATCATATTAAAAATATATATGAAGACCAAAAAATAAAAGAAAAAGTAAACACTGCTATGGATATTTGATGTATTTTTATGAGTGATGTCACATGGACTCTGATGTGACTGTCCCTGAAACATCACTATGAATGTCCTGATGGTTCTCCCAATCTTTTTTTTTCCATAACATCATTTGGCCTGTGGACCAGACACAAAACAAATAGGAAGCTTCCAGAACCACACTCAGTAAATGCACCTTGACACTGAGCAGCCAGTGAGTCAGGTCGCCCTTCTCGAGGCTCACGGTGCAGGTGATGTTCCAAGGTGGAATCCCCTTCCCTGCCTGACCAGCACATTCAGAGAAGAACACCCCATGGTGTGGCTATGTGTTTGCCTCTGTGTCCATATGCAAGGACAAGCATTGCTCAACGATGCTGCATTTGAAAAGACAAATCCAAGATTTACTCCCAAGCTCCTCTAGGACCACAAGCTACTTCATGGCTTTGAGCATTGTTCGCACTTGTACAATTAACTTTTTACGAAGTTAAAATGAGATAAGGCACATACATGTACTGCATGACAAAGAACTAAAAACCTAAGGAGGAGCTGGGGAGGTATCCTGGTTGCAGAGCACAAGACCTAGTACAAAAAACAAAAACACACAAACATTTAACAAAAAAACCCTAAAGAGAAAATCAAAAGTTGCTCCAGGTATGGTGCTTCCTAAGACACAACATATTAGTGGTGAAAAAATAACGTTTTTTATCATTATTTTACTTAATAAAAATCATCATTGTTGAAAGCTGAGTGTTGTTCACCTGGAAAATATAAAATTAGTTCCTGTTGAATTTATTAATGTGCCACTTAAAAACATTTTCTGTTTTTCTAAGCTTGCCCTTATGTGAATAAAAAGTTGTTCACCACTATTTTAGGATATTAAATTACCTAACTGAACCTACTGTTCACTGATTTAGGATGATGATTAAAACAGACACAATTGAGTCACAAGTGCACATGAATTTTATGTGTGAAAATTTGTTGCCTTCTAAAATAGAATTTCTTCATGAGATATAGTAGCTCCAATTTTATAATAAATTAAAAAATGGCAATCAGATATCTACAAACTTTACTGCTGGCATGTAAGAAATCACATTTGTTCTTTTGAAAAAAAAACTTAAAAACATGAGAAGCCAAAGAATATTCTCCTATTCTATTCAAATTGCATCAGATCCAACCATATTTATAATTGTACAGCTAAGTAGCTTTTTTTAAAAAACAAACAAAACCTCTTTTCATTGACAGAGAACTAATTTCTATATTCACTTAACTTTGGTATATTATTTAAGTTGAATCAGATTTTAACAAATCACTTTTATCTCTGCTTATCCACTAAAATAAAATTGATAGTTTTCTAGAAAAATATGCAAACTACTAAAATTGATTCTAATAAACTTTATTAAATATAATTCAATTATTTTATAAATATCACAATTAAAAAGATACTAGAACCACAATGTCTTATAAACTATCAATGAAGAGATCATTTATGCCTTATGAAAATTATTCCAAGTCATTTTTAATAATTAGAAGCTACCTAATTGATTTTATTACTTTAACATAACTCTGATACCTGTAGGGCAATACAAACATAAAAGACATTTTAGAATCTCACTTAAGAACATAGGTAAAGCCAGGCACAGTGGCACACACCGGTAATCCCAGTGGCTTGGGAGGGAGACTGACATAGGAGGATCTCGAGTTCAAGCCAGCCTCAGCAACTTAACTGGCCCTAAGGAACTTAACCAGGCCTTAAGCAAATAAATTTTAAAACATATATTAAAAAGGGCTGGGGATTTGGCTCAGTGATTAAGTACCCCTGGGATAAGAAGAAGGAGGAGGAGGAGGAGGTGGCAGGAATATAGGTAGAAAATGTCTAAATTAGATTATTAGTAAGTAAACTTATGATGATAAAGTAGAATTTATAAGAGAAATAAAAGATAATTCCAGATCAGAAAATCCTTTCTTGTAATATAACACATTATAGAATTAAAGAAAAGAAATTGATAAATAGAAACACTATGATTCTTAGCCTAATAAATCATCATGAACAAAAATCTCATGATAAATACCATAAGGACAAATGTGTAGAATGTTAAATCACAATCAAGGCAAGAATACCCTCTAATCCTTCTGTTTTACAGTACACTGTAGGTCTTGGCAAAAGCAAGAAGGCAAGATAAAAAAAGAAACTATAAACAATAGAGGGATTGAAAATTTATTTACAAATAGTATTACTGTCTAACTAGAAAATCCAAAAGAAGCTATACAAATGGAGAAGAGGACTTCTGAAATATGGAAATAGGAAGATTACTGAATAAAACACCAACCCATAAAAATCCAAAATGTGCCTATATACCTGTACCAATCAGTTAGAATACAGAATAGATAAATAAGAGTTGGCATTTGCAATATCAATATAAAGTTAAATGTACCAAGAATTACAGCTAACAAAATTGTATAAAATTTTATGGAAAGCATTGCAATATAATACCAAGAAGAAACCTAAATAAGAGAAATGCTGTGCTCTTCAATAGAAAGACTTCCTGTTGCAAAAATAAGGGACATGCTAAGCTGATCTAAATTCCATATGATAATAGCAAAATGCTAAGAATATCAAGATGACTTTGAAGCAGAATAAAATGTGAGGATTTTTTCAGCCACATATCAAAACATTTCTGGAGCTACAATAATAAACGAGGACCTAGTGGCACAGCTATAGAAAAGCAAGCAAACAAAGTAAGATAAACAACACAAAAGAAGGCCCGCTGGTACATCAATAATCATTTGATACTTGATGAAGGAGGTATAATTTGCCAACATGTAAAGAAGTGGAGGATGTACTCAGGAAACAGAACTTCTAAGCAGATGTCCCAGAGAAATTACCACATACGTGCCCAAGGACACATGTGTTTAAATTAGCAATACACTGGAATTAATGCACATGTCCACAGGAGAAGAATAGATGAATAAATTGTGGTTGATTCAAATAATATAATAATCATCAGTTGGAATAAATGAACAAATGCCAACATGGGTCTGTCTCTAAAATATAATGCTGGTAAATTCTCATATGTTGCTGGTTGAAATGAAAATACTTCAACATTTTTGGAAAATAATTTGGCAACATAACAAGATTTAAATACATGCACATTCTTTTGTTGAAAAACTCTGGCTTGAAATCTATCAGAACTACACTATGAGAAAGATGGAAAAATGCAGGCCACAGATATGTTCATCACTGTGTAATGTATAACTGCAAAAACAGAAGGAGCTGTTTTAAAGTGTGAGAAATTGGTAAATTATCTATGTCTAAATGGAAGAATATTATATGACTACTCAAAATAACATGAAAAAGCTTATGATAAAAATATCAAAGAAAAAATACAAAAGTATGTACCCTGGATAATTATGCTTTATATGAAGGATGATCTCCTGAGCCCTTGCATCACTGAAGAGGACTATCCACATAGGGATAAATGCAAATAGAGTGATGCATATATTGAATGTATGCATCTAGAGCCATGGTAGATACACAAACTGCTTCTTGCATGTTTTCAGCCTTTTTTTTCAGCCTTTCTCTGGAAAATGACAGCTCTGAGTAAAATCATAAATGGTTGGCTTTCTGTCTTGTGTTTTACCCAAATCGAATTCCATTCTAGTATGATTAGTTTTCAAGACAGGTTTTCAGCATCAGACCCACTCACCATTTGGGGTACAATTAAAAGACCTAGAAGATTCTAAAAATATATTTTAAATTATGAAAACTGAATGCCAAATGGGACAGTGGGCCACACCTGGAATCCCTCTTAGTTGAAGCCTGAGGTAGGAGGATCCCAAGTACTAGGTCATCCTGACAACTTAGCAATATTTTGTGACAAAATAAAAATTTAAAAAAATTAAAAAGCCAGGCATGGTAGCACATGCCTGTAATTCCAGCAACTCGGGAGACTGAAGCAGGAGGGTCTTTTTTTTTTTTTTAAGAGAGAGAGAGAGAGAGAGAGAATTTTAATATTTATTTATTGTTTCTTTTAGTTTTCAGTGGACACAACATCTTTGTTTGTAGGTGGTGCTGAGGATCGAACCGGGGCCACACGCATGCCAGGCGAGCGCTCTACCGCTTGAGCCACATCCGCAGTCCCAACAGGAGGATCTTGAGTTCATAGCCAGCCTCAGGAAAAGCAATGTGCTTAATAACTCAGTGAGACCTATCTCTAAATAAAATACAAAATAGGGCTGGGGATGTGGCTCTCAAGTGCCCCTGAGTCCAATCCCTGGTACCCAAATAAATAAAAAATAAAAATAAATAAAAACTGAAACAATCTGGAAATGTAAATGAATGGTAATGCACCCAGGGCTCAATCACCGAACTTCAAATACGAGTAATAATAGCAACAATAAAATAGAAATTGGATGTCAAAATCACTTATAGAATCTCTAATCTCTGTTAAATGCAGCATGTTTTACATGATACGGGAAAAGATGGTAGACATTTCTTTTCTACAGTTAAAATGACTGTGTAGGAACATCAGAAGCCCAGTTTAGAATTCATTTGTCTGCCAGCTTTGAAATTACAGACTTTCACATTTATTTTAGCAAGTTATTTAATATATGAGTAATACTAAATAATGCATAAGGCAAAACATAAGCAATCAAAATTAACTTTAAAAATAGTTACTCAACTCCTTCAAAGCAATATAATAATAACTGTAATAGTTGAATTGTGGCCTCTAAAGATATTCCATATCTTAATCCCAGAATGTGTAAAGGTGATCCCACTTGGAAAAGGAGTTTTTGCAGTATAATTAAAAATCTCTACATGTGATGATCCTGGAATATCCATGTGTATTCCAAAGCCATTGAAAGTGCCCTGTTAAGAGACATAGAAAGACTGGCACACAGAGGCAAAAGAGTCATATGAGGACAGAGACGGAGACTGGATGTGAGAACCAAGAGACAGCTGGAGGGGTTTGAAAAGGAAAATTCCCTGGAGCCTCTGAGGTGAGAACCAACTAGCCAACACCTGGATTTCCAAATTTTGGTCTTTAGAACTTGGAAGAATATATTTCTGGTTTTTGTTGTTGTTGTTGTTGTTGTTGTTGATGTTGTTATTGTTGTTTTTTTAATGCCTCCAAGGTTGCAGTAATTTGTTATGGAAGCAATAAGAAACTAATAGATCTTTCTTTCATTTATTTTTCCTTTTTAAAGTGAAGCTTTTTAATTTCTAAAATCAAATATATCCTCTTACAAATGTACACTAATTCTCTAGAGTTTGAATGGAAGACACACAAGAAATACAGATAGCAAAAAACTACCAAATCAACACGTTTGCACTTTTAAATTTTGAGGAGTCTCTTAATATATCTCATTATTGAATCTTCCCTGAAAAGTAATAAAAATACATCAAACATCTCAGATGATTATAGTGCTTATTATTTAGCAAATTTATCATTGTCTGTACACTTAATAAGCCCCAGCAAGTTCAAGAAGAAAAATCATATCATTCTAAAAAATTTTGAGTTAGAAAAACATCATTAATTTACTGGCAAGAAATGAAAGCATAGATAGATTTGTCAACTGCAACAAGATAAATCTTAGAAATAAGTGCATTCCATTTGAAATTTATTGCCTATTCTTATCTTTTTTCTTAGTCTATTTCTGGCATACTTGATATCTCTAAATGGTGGTTAAACTACTACAATTACATCAAATCTTCAAATTATAAGAATTTTTTGACAAAAGAACCCAGGCATGCCTGATAATTAAATATGCCAAAAAATTCTATTTAGCATTTATTGATTACTTTTTTAAAGAATAAAGATTATTTAAAAAAATAGATACACTGATTTTGACTCCATTCTCTCAAAACTGCTCTGGATCAATATCATTTACCTCCAAACCCTAAGGAAAGGTATCTTTAAAGGTGCCATGACAGCTTCTCAGGACATCCTATTAGTGGAGGAGCCAATGAGATAGGTGACCTAAGGGGTTTGCAGTTCTGGAGGGCCAATCAGAGGTCACAACCTAAGCCCACTTGAAGTCTCAGCCCACATCCTCTGACACCATTATATAACCAAACTTCATTCACAGCCCTACATCTGGCAAATCCCACCATGCCTCAACCTGAAATAGGTCTTTTCTCCACATACCTATGTTTAGCTATAGTGTATTCAGAAATTCATGGGGAGGGATAAAGGTTAATGTGAGTATGAATGACAAATCATGAGTGTAGTAATTCAGGCAGCAGACTATGGTAGCTAAGTCTGTGCTGGAGGCAGTAAAGATGGGTCTAAGACAAAGACACTGGAGAGAAAATAAATGCACTTGATATGCAAAGGTTTCTCATAAAAGCAAGCCAACCATTAAAAAGGAAGGAGTGAAGGGTGGTTTAGTCAGCTTTTTTGTTGCTATGACTAAAAGATCTGACCAGAAAAATTTTAAGGGATGAAAAGTGTATTTGAGGGCTCATGGTTTCAGAGGTATCAGTCCATAGACAGCTGGCTCCATTCCTCAGTACTCAAGGTGCGGCAGAACATCATGGCAGAAGAGTGGGGCAGAGGTAAGCAGCTCACATGGTGATCAGGAAGCAGAGAGAGACTCCACTCGCCAGATACAAATATATACCCCCCAAGCCCTACCCCCAATGTCCCACCCACCACCTTCAGCCACAACTTCCCCAACTTTACTTACCAGTCGGTTAACCCCATCAGGTAACTAACTCACTGATTGGCTGAAGACTCTCACAGCCCAATCATTTCTCCTCTGAACCTTCTTGCACTGTCTCACTCATATGTCCACACATATGTCCAAACCATAATGAATGGAAAAAATGAAAAAATATGTTCTAAGAAAAGAATTCTAAGTTAACTCTTTCCAATCATAAGCAAATCTCTCAAAAATCTACTAAGTATTCAGTCTCGCCCTCCTCACCTCTCATTTACTATGCCACCACAATCCACCTTCTACTCTATTATGTCACAGCAGTAACCATAACCAGGGCTCCAGTTATCTCCAAATAGGTAAATGCAATGGGCTATTTTTAAATGTTCCATTTTCTTGGGATCTCTCCAGTGTTTGAATACCTCAAATTAAATTTCCTATCCTTTGCTTTTCTGATATTACAGACTGCCTTTATCCCACCGTTCCAAATAACTCTTCTTTTTATGGCATATGAACATTCTAATAACATCTTGTTAAATGGAAAAAGCTGATTATTGATAATTTTAGCCATTCAAAAACATGAGGCATATGATATAATAAAAAAACTCTTAGAAAAAAAATAGATATCATTATTTTTTCTAGGTGATGAAATATCTTGAATTTCTCCATATTTTTATTTGCTAAAGGGACTTAATAAAGGTCACTTTAAATATAAATCAATATTAAAATACAAACAGAGAAAAAAAATACTTCCACAGGTAGATGTCTCTTTACACAAACACTTCCCTTCTTTCATACCAAAGTAGAGTGATATTTCAAAATATATTGGACACTGTCATTCTTAAGTATTTATTCAACATAAATGTATACAAGTATCCATCAAAACATATATGCATAAGGATGTTAATAGCAGTATTGTAAGGAATAACCCTAAACTGGTAACAATCAAAATGTCCATTAACAGCAGAGTACATAATGATGTATTCACTAAATAGAATACTATACAACAATGAAAATGAACAAACTACAAACACATACATCAGTGTGTCTATTTTATAGCTTTAAAGAAGAAACACAACAGTGGAAAAAAGGAGGTCACTTTACTGACTGCTCTGTGGCATAAAACCAAGAAAACAGACAGGCAGTTTCTCAGCAAGTTAGGTACTGGAAATTTTCAGGGACACTATGAGTCCACAGTGTAGACACTCTACTGCCTTAGATCCATTCTGTTAGATGGGTAGGCACACAAACAACATGAAAAAAGCAAAAGAACAAATCACTCCAAATAAATCAAATAGTCCAATAACAAAATACATCAACACCACAGTGGAAGAAATGTCAGAGAAGTAGTTTAGAATGTACGTGATTAACCCAACTTGTGAAGTAAAGGACAGTATAAGGAGTGAAATCAGAGAGAAAATACAGGAAGTGAAAGATCAATAAAGAGACAGAGATTCTGGAAACAAAACAAAACTTAAAATGAATAAATGAATAAACCAAATTAAAAATTGAACTGAAAGCATTACCAACAGACTAGATCACTTGGAAGACAAGGGTTCAGGCAATGAATACAAAATATATAATATTAAAAATGAAGTTGACCATGGAGAAAAAAATGTTAAAAGACCATAAATTGAGGGGCTGGAGTTGTGGCTACGTGGTAGAGTGCTTGCCAAGCATGTGTGAGGCCTTGGGTTTAATTCTCAGCACCACATATGAATAAATAAACAAATAAAGTAAAAAAAATATATTGGCAACTATAAATAAATAAATAAATAATAAAGATTTTTAAAAAAGAGAGAGACCATGAACTGAATTTCCAAGAAATACGGGATAATATGAAGAGACCAAATTTAAGATTTATTGGAATAGATGAAGGTTTGGAGCTACAAACAAAAGGAATGCACAATTTTTTCAATGAAATAATATCACAAAAACTCCCCAACCTAAAAGATGAAATGGAAAATCAAACACAGGAAGCTTATAGGACTCACAATATACAAAATTACAGGAGATCCACATCAAGACACATTAATATGAAAATGCCTAATGTAAAGAATAAGGTTAGAATCTTAAAGGCTACAAGAGGAAAACCAATCTGGGTCTAAGCTGATCTCTCAACCCAGACCCTCAAAGAGAGGTGGTCTTGGAATAATATGTACCAAGCTCTGAAAGAAAATGGATGCCAACCACAAATACTATACCCAGAAAAATTAGCCTTCAGAATTCATGATAAAATAAAAACCCTACATGATAAACAAAAGGTAACAGAATTCACAACTAGAAAGCCTGCACTACAAAACATACTCAATAAGATATTTCATGAAGAAGAAATAAAAAAATAAAAGTGAAAACCAGCAAAGGGAGGAGCTACACTAGAAAAATAATCAGTCAAATAAGAAATTAATTCAAGTTAAAAACCAGGGGATCCAACATGGCCGCCGACAAGGAAGCAGCGATTTCAATGTCTCCACATTAACGGGATCAGAAAGACCCTTTGGAACAGTGGCAGTCTACCTACTGAGGAACTTCTAGCAAAATTCCGAGAAGAGGGGTCCTGCCGGGAATTGGTAGGTTTATTAGAAGTGTCAGTTTGTGGCCGCCGGGACTCGGGGCCCGGGGACTGCGGTACTTGCCAGAGAGGGGCTGTCGCCTCCCCGGCCCCGGGCGCCACTGGAGCCGCGAGCCGGAGAGACACGGAGCGGGCTGCGGTGCGGCCAGAAGCCGGGAACGCTGGGGGCGGAGAGAGTGACCGGGGCAGCGCTGGCTGTGGAGGCCGCGGCGGAGAGAGGCACGGGAGCCCGAGGCTGAGACACACCGGAGGGAGCAGAGCGAGCACCCCGCCATCATCCCGAAATAGCAAGAAGAGGAAGATGGCGGCGGGAAGTGAGTAAGCCTCTCCGTGCTCCGCGCCCTGCGCCGCCGCGTCTGAAAAGCTGAGACAGACAGCTGCGACTCAGCATTAATCCATCCGGCTGAGGCGGCTGGTCAGCCCTTCCGATCCTACGGAGGTGGATGCCTGCTGGGCCTTCGTGGGTAGTGGCCGCAGGTTCCAGGCGGGGTTTGGGAGAGACAGTGGGGACCCGCCCGTTCCGTTGGTAGCCCGGCAGGGGGAGGCGAACTGTCGCCGTTTGCGGGAGATACCACTGTGGCGGAGGGCTGGCGTCGCAGGACTGCGGCGGAGGAGATAACTTCATTGAAGCCTGCGGCTACAGGTGTGTGGTCCCCTGACTTTCCCTCTCCACGCATCGGGGAAAGCTTAAGGGCCCCTCCCAGCTCTCCCGTGAGTGCTACAGCCAGCCCGAGGGAGTCAGAGGTGGTGCGGGACCCGTGAAGTGGGACTGCCGCTCCCGCCAGGGCTGACTGCTGAGGTCTCTTTCACCAGCTACGGGGGAGTGGCTACCGGAGGGCAAGTAAAATTCGCTGAGGATTCTCAGCCCCAAGCTCTACAAACTTAGGGTCTGAGGGAATGGCAATCTGGAGGAGTGAGCCCAGTCTGTCATGAAAAGAGGCTGCCGGGAGCAGCAGACCTGGCCTGTAGCCAGTATTGTGGTGAGAGGGGCCTGGCTAGAGGAAAAGTGGAAGTGATTGGACACAAGAGGAGGCCCTAGGCACTCAGGATTGGAGACTTGCCCAGTCTGGGAGGAGCTGCTGAACAGTGATTGGTTCCCGCGTACTGACAGGAGAGACTTGACCTGGTGGGCACAGCGCCACCTAGTGGAAGAGAAGTTAATCAAACTCTAAGACGGCATTTATTAGTTTTTTTTTTCTTTTTTTTTCCTTCTTCTTTCTCTTCTAATTTTAATTTTAATTTTTTTAATTATTATTATTATTTTTTAATTTTTTTTTCTTTTTTTAGTTTCTATTTCTTTCTTCTTTTCTCTTTTCATTTTTCTTATCCCCCCTTCCTTGAATTCTACCTGCCTACTCTCATTCTCTTTAGTGACTTCTTCCCTTCCCTTCTAATACCTTTCCTCCCAAGCATCAAATAAATTTATAGGAGTAAACAGTAACTCAGCAGTCAAACAGAACAAGAAGCAACATGAGCAGCTTCAAGAAGCAAGGAAGAAAAGGAGTACAAACAATGCAGGACAGCCTAAATATTCAGGAGGACCTAGAGTCATCAGAAAAATGGTCATATAAAGACCTCAAGGAACACCTTAGACAGATGGAATGGAACCTTAAAGAGGATACAAGACAGCAAATTCAAGCAGCGAAAGAACACATTGAGAATGAATTACATAAACAGCTAAAAGAAGAAGTTAAGCATCTTTATCAGGAGATAGAGATTATAAAAAATAATCAAACAATAATTCTACAAATGAAGGAAACGATAAACCAAATTAAAAACTCAATTGAGAGTATCACTAACAGAGTGGAGCAAGTAGAAACCAGAACGTCAGATAATGAAGACAAAATATAGCATCTTGAAAAGAGTCTAGCCAACTCAGAAAGGCTGGTAAAAAATCACGAGAAAAACATCCAAGAGTTATGGGATAACATGAAGAAACCAAACGTATGAGTCATCGGGATAGAAGAAGGTACAGAGATTCAAACCAAGGGAATGAGAAACCTGCTGAATGAAATAATTACAGAAAACTTTCCAGAAATAAAAAAGGAAACAGATATACAAATTGAAGATGCATACAGGACACCAAGCACACAAAATCACAGTAGACCAACGCCAAGACACATTGTTATGAAGATATCCAATATACAGAACAAAGAGAAAATATTAAAAGCTACAAGAGAAAGGAGACAGATTACATTTAGGGATAAACCAATACGGTTAACAATGGATTTTTCATCACAAACACTGAAAGCAAGAAGGTCATGGAACAATGCATTTCAAACACTGAAAGACAATGGATGCCAACCAAGAATTCTGTATCCAGCAAAATTAAGCTTCAGGTATGACAACAAAATAAAGATCTTTCATGATAAACAAAAGTTAAAAGAATTTGCAGCCAGAAAACCAGCATTGCAAAGCATTTTGAGCAAAACACTACACGAGGAAGAAATGAAAAACAATAACCAAAACCATCAGTGGGAAGTGCCTCAGTAAAGACAGAGGGCGAGGGGAAAGATAATCACGGAGAAACAAACTAATTTTTTTTAAAAAAAAAAAAGGATAAACAATCAAACATGGATGGAAGTTCAAACCATATATCAATAGTAACTCTGAATGTTAATGGCCTAAACTCTCCAATAAAGCGACATAGGCTGGTATCATGGATTAAAAAAACAAATCCAACAATATGCTGCCTCCAGGAGACACATCTGATTGGAAAAGACATACACAGGCTGAAGGTGAAAGGATGAGAAAAAATATACCACGCACACAGTTCTCGTAAGCAAGCAGGAGTGGCCATCCTCATATCGAATAAAATTGACTTCAAGACTAAGTTAATCAAAAGGGATAAAGAAGGTCATTATATACTGTTAAAAGGAACCATTCACCAACAAGACATAACAATAATCAATATTTATGCACCAAACAATGGTGCTGCGACATTCATAAAACAAATTCTCCTCAAGTTCAAGAATCAAATAGACCACAACACAATAATTTTGGGTGACTTCAACACACCTCTCTCACCATTGGACAGATCCTCCAAACAAAAATTGAATAAAGAAACTATAGAACTCAATATCACAATCAATAACCTAGACTTAACTGACATATATAGAATATATCAACCATCATCAAATGGATATACTTTTTTCTCAGCAACACATGGATCCTTCTCAAAAATAGACCATATATTATGCCATAGGGCAACCCTCAGTAAATATAAAGGGGTGGAGATAATACCATGCATTTTATCTGATCATAATGGAATGAAACTGGAAATCAATGATAAAAGAAGGAAGGAAAAATCCTACATCACATGGAAAATGAACAATATGTTACTGAATGATCAATGGGTTACAGAAGACATAAAGGAGGAAATCAAAAAATTCTTAGAGATAAATGAAAATACAGACACAACATATCGGAATCTATGGGACACAGTGAAAACAGTTTTAAGAGGAAAATTCATCGCCTGGTGGTCATTCCTCAAAAAAAGAAAAAAACCAACAAATAAATGAGCTCACTCTTCATCTCAAAGCCCTAGAAAAGGAAGAGCAAAACAACAGCAAATGTAGCAGAAGGCAAGAAATAATTAAAATCGGAGCAGAAATCAATGAAATTGAAACAAAACAAACTATTGAAAAAATTAACAAAACTAAAAGTTGGTTCTTCGAAAAAATAAATAAGATCGACAGACCTTTAGCCATGCTAACGAAGAGAAGAAGAGAGAGAACTCAAATTACTAACATACGGGATGAAAAAGGCAATATCACAACAGATGCTACAGAAATACAGAAAACAATTAGAAATTATTTTGAAAAACTATATTCCAAAAAAATAGAAGATAGTGAAGACATCGATAAATTTCTTAAGTCATATGATTTACCCAGACTGAGTCAGGAGGATACACACAATTTGAACAGACCAATATCAATGGATGAAATTGAAGAAGCCATCAAAAGACTACCAACCAAGAAAAGCCCAGGACCGGATGGGTATACAGTGGAGTTTTACAAAACCTTTAAAGAAGAATTAAAACCAATACTCTTCAAGTTATTTCAGGAAATAGAAAAAGAGGGAGCTCTTCCAAACTCATTCTATGAGGCCAACATCACCCTGATTCCGAAACCAGACAAAGACACCTCAAAGAAAGAAAACTACAGACCAATATCTCTAATGAACCTAGATGCAAAAATCCTCAATAAAATTCTGGCGAATTGAATACAAAAACACATCAAAAAAATTGTGCACCATGACCAAGTAGGATTCATCCCTGGGATGCAAGGATGGTTCAACATACGGAAATCAATAAATGTTATTCACCACATCAATAGACTTAAAGATAAGAACCATATGATCATCTCGATAGATGCAGAGAAAGCATTTGACAAAGTACAGCATCCCTTTATGTTCAAAACATTAGAAAAATTAGGGATAACAGGAACCTACCTTGACATTGTAAAAGCTATCTATGCTAAGCCTCAGGCCAGCATCATTCTGAATGGACAAAAGTTGAAGACATTCCCTCTAAAATCCGGAACAAGACAGGGATGCCCTCTATCTCCACTTCTATTCAATATAGTTCTCGAAACACTGGCCAGAGCAATTAGACAGACGAAAGAAATTAAAGGCATAAAAATTAGAAAAGAAGAACTTAAATTATCACTATTTGCAGATGACATGATTCTATACCTAGAAGACCCAAAAGAGTCTACAAAGAAACTACTAGAACTAATAAATGAATTCAGCAAAGTGTCAGGATATAAAATCAACACGCATAAATCAAAGGCATTTCTGTATATCAGCGACAAATCTTCGGAAACGGAAATGAGGAAAAACACTCCATTCAAGATATCCTCAAAAAAAATAAAATACTTCGGAATTAACCTAACAAAAGAGGTGAAAGATTTATATAATGAAAACTACAGAACCCTAAAGAGAGAAGTTGATGAAGATCTTAGAAGATGGAAAAACATACCCTGTTCATGGATAGGCAGAACTAACATCATCAAAATGGCGATATTACCAAAAGTTCTCTATAGGTTTAATACAATGCCAATCAAAATCCCAACGGCATATCTTGTAGAAATTGACAAAGCAATCATGAAATTCATATGGAAAAATAAAAGACCCAGAATAGCAAAAGCAATTCTAAACAGGAAGTGTGAATCAGGCGGTATAGCAATACCAGATTTCAAACTATATTACAAAGCAATAGTGACAAAAACAGCATGGTACTGGTACCAAAACAGGCGGGTGGACCAATGGTTTAGAATAGAGGACACAGAGACTGATCCACAAAGTTACAACTATCTTATATTTGATAAAGGGGCTAAAAGCATGCAATGGAGGAAGGATAGCATCTTCAACAAATGGTGTTGGGAAAACTGGAAATCCATATGCAACAAAATGAAACTGAACCCCTTTCTCTCGCCATGCACAAAAGTTAACTCAAAATGGATCAAGGAACTTGATATCAAACCAGAGACTCTGCATCTGATAGAAGACAAAGTTGGCTCCGATCTACAGATTGTGGGGTCGGGCTCCAAATTCCTTAATAGGACACCCATAGCACAAGAGTTAACAACAAGAATCAACAAATGGGACTTAATTAAACTTAAAAGTTTTTTCTCAGCAAGAGAAACAATAAGAGAGGTAAACAGGGAGCCTACATCCTGGGAACAAATCTTTACTCCTCACACTTCAGATAGAGCCCTAATATCCAGAGTATACAAAGAACTCAAAAAATTAGACAATAAGACAACAAATAACCCAATCAACAAATGGGCCAAGGACCTGAACAGACACTTCTCAGAGGAGGATATACAATCAATCAATAAGTACATGAAAAAATGCTCACCATCTCTAGCAGTCAGAGAAATGCAAATCAAAACCACCCTAAGATACCATCTCACTCCAGTAAGATTGGCAGCCACTATGAAGTCAAACAACAATAAGTGCTGGCGAGGATGTGGAGAAAAGGGTACACTTGTACATTGCTGGTGGGACTGCAAATTGGTGCGGCCAATTTGGAAAGCAGTTTGGAGATTCCTGGGAAAGATGGGAATGGAACCACCATTTGACCCTGCTATTGCCCTTCTTGGACTATTCCCTGAAGACCTTAAAAGAGCATGCTACAGGGATACTGCCACATCGATGTTCATAGCAGCACAATTCACAATTGCTAGACTGTGGAACCAACCCAGATGCCCCTCAGTAGATGAATGGATAAAAAAAATGTGGCATCTATACACAATGGAGTACTATGCAGCAATAAAAAATGACAAAATCATAGAATTTTCAGGGAAATGGATGGCACTAGAGCAGATTATGCTTAGTGAAGCTAGCCAATCCCTAAAAAACAAATACCAAATGTCGTCTTTAATATAATGAGAGCAACTATGAACAGAGCAGGGAGGAAGAGTAGGAAGAAAAGATTAACATTAAACAGAGACATGAGATGGGAGGGAAAGGGTGAGAAAAGGGAAATTGCATGGAAATGAAGGGAGACCCTCATTGCTATACAAAATTACATACAAGAGGTTGTGAGGGAATGGGAAAATAAACAAGGAGAGAAATGAATTACAGTAGATGGGGTAGAGAGAGAAGCTGGGAGGGGAGGGGAGGGGGGATAGTAGGGGATAGGAAAGGTAGCAGAATACAACAATTACCAATAGGACATTATGTAAAAATGTGGAGGTGTAACCGATGTGACTCTGCAAGCTGCATTTGGGGTAAAATTGGGGGTTCATAACCCACTTCAGTCCAATGTATGAAGTGGGTTATGTCAAGAGCTTTGTAATGTTGTGAACAACCAATAAAAAAAAATAAAAAATAAAAAATAAAATTATACCTTTAAGTGCAAACAAAAAAAAATAAAAAAAAAAATAAAGAGAGAGTGAGAGAGGAGAGAGAGAGAGAGAGAATTTTTTTTTTAATATTTATTTTTTAGTTCTCGGCGGATACAACATCTTTGTTGGTATGTGGTGCTGAGAATCGAACCCGGGCCGCACGCATGCCAGGCGAGCGCGCTACCGCTTGAGCCACATCCCCAGCCCTAAGGCAACTCTTTTAATAAGGTAATCTATGAAGAGGAAGAGATATAAGAGAAACTAAAAGGGGACATAGTAGGAAAGTTTTTTTTTTTTTTTTTAATTGCAGAGGCTTGCTCATAGCTCACTTCTGTTGGGAAACAGTAAGTAGAGAGAGAAAAATGTTAAAGACACATTAGAAAAACTGTGAATTTTTGGTAAGACTGATTTAAATGCTCATATTATTATTTTCAGAATTATTTATTAATCTGATAGTAACACCACTATTATTGCACTGTCACTACTGGAAACTGTAGAGAACTACATTCTTTCAGAATTGAGTAGATGTGAGAGTTCTAATAAGTGATACAAAATGATCAATATGATGACTCAAAGAGTACAAGATACATGATGATGAAAGTAGGGAGCTGATAGAAATATGGGGGTAAAAGATTATGGATGAGAAAATGAGGCAGGGCTTCATTAAAAAAGTTCTTGGTTTGAAATTCGGTACATAGGAGTCATGCATCAGATGGTGTGAAGGGCTATAAGGAAATGATCTGTTTGTTCTCTTCAAAAAAGAGAGGCAAATGTCCTGTATTATTATTTTGCTAAGTCTGAGCTTGTTTTTTTTTTTTTTGGTGAAATTCAGGGTCCAATGGACACTGTTATCATTTAGATCTGAATTATTCCCCAAATCCCATATGTTGAAGGGCTTAGTCCCTAATGCTTCAATTATCTATCAGTAGGGCTTTTATGAAACGTTTGGAGAATGAAGGCTCTATCCTCATCATGGGATTAATTTGCTTGATAGATTCATAATTTGAACAGAGTACAGAGAGGTGGTCGAAACTGTAGGCAGCTGGGACATGATTGGAGGAAGTATGTGGTTTGCCCTATATTTTGTATCTGGACCCTTCTCCCCTCCCCTCCCCTCTCCTCTTTGTCTCCATCCCAGAGAGTGTCTCTTCCTCCATAATGTTCATCTCACCTGAGGCCCAGAACAATGGAGCCAGCTGTCTGAAACTCTGAATCTGTAAGCCAAAATAATCCTCTTCTCCTCCAAGTTGTTTGTGTCAGATATTTTGGTCACAGTGATGGAAAGCTGACTAACACAGGCTGTTGACTTTTGTTAAGCTTTTGAGTAGTACTCTCCATCTCATTTTTTCTTCTGTTTTTTTTTTTCCTTCTTTTGTAAAATAAATTTTATCATGCATATTTAAGGTATAAAACATGATGTTATGGCATACATATTAAATAGTGAAATAGTTACTATCAGGAAATGAATCAATCTATATGCCATCATCTACAGTTTCTTATTTTTCTTTGTTTATGTGGCAAGAGCAGCTTAAATATATTTTTTTAGCATGAATCCCAAATATGGCACCATTTTATTACCTATATTCTTCCTGTTATCATTAGATCTCTAGACTTTTTCATTTTAAATATCTTCTACTTGTATTCTTTGATACATATTCTCTATTCCCCCTTCCCAGCTCATTTCTGGCAATGATGTTTGTTATTTTTTAATATCTACTTTTCTTTTACATAACACATAGAAGTGAGCTCATGCATTTTTTGTTTTCTGCTTCTGGCTTACTTCCCTTATACAATGTATTCTAGTTTCATCCAAAATTGTAGCAAATGACAAAATCTTCTCATCTTATCCATTCTGAGTTGTTTTTATGCATGGTATGAGATAAGCTCCAATTTCATTCTTTTGCATTGGAAATTTATAGTCTTCAATTTATGGATGAGAATATCCTTTCCTCATTATGTCCTCTTAATGCCCTGGTGAAAAATTAGCCATATATGTTAGAATTTATTTCTGTTCAAGTCTTTTATTCTACTGGCCTATGGGTCTAGTGTTTAGGTAGTTTGTGTGTGTGTTTGCTGATGCTACACTGTTTTGATTACTGTTGTTTATAATAAAATTTTAAATCAGAAAAAAAAAGAGAGAAGTTGATGAAGATCTTAGAAGATGGAAAAACATACCCTGTTCATGGATAGGCAGAACTAACATCATCAAAATGGCGATATTACCAAAAGTTCTCTATAGGTTTAATACAATGCCAATCAAAATCCCAACGGCATTGCTTGTAGAAATTGATAAAGCAATCATGAAATTCATATGGAAAAATAAAAGACCCAGAATAGCAAAAGCAATTCTAAACAGGAAGTGTGAATCAGGCGGTATAGCGATACCAGATTTCAAACTATATTACAGAGCAATAGTGACAAAAACAGCATGGTACTGGTACTAAAACAGGCGGGTGGACCAATGGTTTAGAATAGAGGACATAGAGACTAATCCACAAAGTTACAACTATCTTATATTTGATAAAGGGGCTAAAAGCATGCAATGGAGGAAGGATAGCATCTTCAACAAATGGTGTTGGGAAAACTGGAAATCCATATGCAACAAAATGAAACTGAATCCCTTTCTCTCGCCATGCACAAAAGTTAACTCAAAATGGATCAAGGAGCTTGATATCAAACCAGAGACTCTGCGTCTGATAGAAGAAAAAGTTGGCTCCGATCTACAGATTGTGGGGTCGGGCTCCAAATTCCTTAATAGGACACCCATAGCACAAGAGTTAACAACAAGAATCAACAAATGGGACTTACTTAAACTAAAAAGTTTTTTCTCAGCAAGAGAAACAATAAGAGAGGTAAATAGGGAGCCTACATCCTGGGAACAAATTTTTACTCCTCACACTTCAGATAGAGCCCTAATATCCAGAGTATACAAAGAACTCAAAAAATTAGACAATAAGACAACAAATAACCCAATCAACAAATGGGCCAAGGACCTGAACAGACACTTCTCAGAGGAGGATATACAATCAATCAACAAGTACATGAAAAAATGCTCACCATCTCTAGCAGTCAAGGAAATGCAAATCAAAACCACCCTAAGATACCATCTCACTCCAGTAAGATTGGCAGCCACTATGATGTCAAACAGCAACAAGTGCTGGCGAGGATGTGGAGAAAAGGGTACACTTGTATATTGCTGGTGGGACTGCAAATTGGTGCGGCCAATTTGGAAAGCAGTTTGGAGATTCCTGGGAAAGATGGGAATGGAACCACCATTTGACCCAGCTATTGCCCTTCTCGGACTATTCCCTGAAGACCTTAAAAGAGCATGCTACAGGGATACTGCCACATCGATGTTCATAGCAGCACAATTCACAATTGCTAGACTGTGGAACCAACCCAGATGCCCCTCAGTAGATGAATGGATAAAAAAAATGTGGCATCTATACACAATGGAGTACTATGCAGCAATAAAAAATGACAAAATCATAGAATTTTCAGGGAAATGGATGGCACTAGAGCAGATTATGCTTAGTGAAGCTAGCCAATCCCTAAAAAACAAATACCAAATGTCGTCTTTAATATAATGAGAGCAACTATGAACAGAGCAGGGAGGAAGAGTAGGAAGAAAAGATTAACATTAAACAGAGACATGAGATGGGAGGGAAAGGGTGAGAAAAGGGAAATTGCATGGAAATGAAGGGAGACCCTCATTGCTATACAAAATTACATATAAGAGGTTGTGAGGGGAATGGGAAAATAAACAAGAAGAGAAATGAATTACAGTAGATGGGGGAGAGAGAGAAGAAGGGAGGGGAGGAGGGGGGATAGTAGGGGATAGGAAAGGTAGCAGAATACAACAATTACTAATAGGGCATTATGTAAAATTGTGGATGTGTAACGGAAGTGATTCTGCAATCTGCATTTGGGGTAAAATTGGGGGTTCATAACCCACTTCAATCTAATGTATGAAGTATGATATGTCAAGAGCTTTGTAAAGTTGTGAACAACCAATTAAAAAAAAACCAGAAATGAGTCAAAATGACAAGGAATAAAAATCATATCTCAATAATAACATTGAATATAAAGGGCCTAAATGCATCAATCAAAAGAAATACACTGGCAGATTGGATTTAAAAAATAAGACCCAACAATATATTGTCTCCAAGAGACTCACCTCATAGGCAAAGACATCCACAGACTAAATATAAAAGGATGAGAATAAACATGTCATTTAAATGGAACTCATAAACAAGCAGGGGTTTCTATCCTCATATCAGATAAAGTGGACTTCAAGCCAAAGTTACACAGAAGGGACAAAGTAGGTCATTTCATACTGCTTAAGGGAATTGCACATCAACAAAAAGTAACAATTGTAAGTATTTATGCCCCAAACAATGAAACATCTACATACATCAAACAAAGCCTTCTCTTTCCAAGAAGCCAATAGGTGACAACACAATATCACTGTGTGACTTTAAAAACACATCTTTCACCACTGGATAGAGCCACCAAACAAAAAAATAAAGAAGCTATAGAACTAAAAAGAATAATTAATACTTTAGACTTAACAGGCATAAATACAATATTCCATCCATCAACGACTGAATACACTTTCTTCTCAGCAGCACATGGATCCCTTCTCTAAAATATGCCACATCTTGGGTCACAAAGCAACTCTTAGCAAATACAAAAAAAATAGACCATGCACTCTCCCATATCATAATGGAATGAAATTAGAAATAAGGGACGAAATAAAAAAAATACTTAGAGGTAAATGAGAACACCAATACAAAATATCAAAATATCTAGAACATTATGAAGGCAGAGCTAAGAGAAAAGTTCACTGCACTGAGCTCACTCATAAAAAGAAAAGAAAGTCAACAAATAAATATCTAAAATTAAGTCTCAAAGCGCTACAAAAATAATCAACACCCAGAGCAGAAGAAGACGGGAAATAATTAAAATCAGAGCTGAAATCAAGGAAATTGGTACAAAAGAAACAAAACAATCAACAAAACGAAAAGTTAGCTCTTTGAAAAAATAAATTAAATTGATAAAGAATATAAGAGAGAGCCTACATAATGGGAGAAAATTTTTACCACCTGCACCTCAGATAGAGCATCAATCTCTGGAATATATAAAGAGTTCAAAAAACTTAACACCAAAAGAAAAAAAAAACAGTGAATAAATGGGCAAAGGAAATGAACAGACACCTCACAGATGAAAAAATATGAATGGTTGACAAATATATGAAAAGATATTCAACATCACTAGCAATTACAGAAATGAACATTAAAACTATACTGAGATTCCATCTCACTCCAGCCAGAATGTCAATTATCAAGAATACAAGTAATAATAAATGTTGGAAAGGATGTGGGAGAAAATGTTCACTCATACATTGCTGGTGGGACTGCAAATTGGTGAAACTTCTATAGAAAGCAGTATGGAGATTTCTGAGAAAACTTGAGATAGAACCACCACTTGACCCAGTTATCCCACTTCTCAGCATATACACAAAGGACTTAATATCAGCGTACTATAGTGATGTAGCTGCTTCAATGTTCACAGCAGCTCAATTCATAATAGCTAAGCTTTGGAACCAACCCTGGTGCCCTTAAGTAGATGAATAGATAAAGAAAAAGTGGTGCATATACACAATGGAATATTACTCAGCCATAATGAAGAATGATGTTATGGAATTTTCCAGAAAATGAATGGAATCAGAGACTGTCATGCTAAGTAAAATAAGACAATCAAAAAAAAAAAACCCAAAGGCCAAATGTTCTCTCTGATATGTGGCTGCTGACTCACAATAGGAGGGAACAGGTAGAAAGGAGTGGAGGTTTAATGGATTGGGGTGAATGGAGGAAAGGGAGTGGGAAGGGAATGAACCAGACATAACTTTGCCATGTTCAAATATGAATACATGACCAGTGTAACTCCACATCATGTACAACCACAAAAATGGGAAGTTATACTCCATGTATGTATGATATGTCAAAATACATTCTACTATCACATATACCTAAAGAATAAATAACAGGAGAAGAAACATATAATTCATACTATTAAAATGTTTATTTTATTATCAGGTGTACCATTTTATTGAATGTTCCTTTCAGCAAAACAATTTTTAGAACTGAAATGCATGATGTGAACTTTATTCATCACATGACACAAATATAATGTTGAGTGAAAACCCTATACAGTTACAAACATATGAGTTTCATTGATATGAAATTCAAAAACAGGCAAAACCAATCTATGATATTAGAATATTGGTTGTCCTTGGGGAGTCGTGAAATTGAAAGAGGATAGAACAGGGAATTTGTGGAAGCTTATGATACTCTCTTAATCTGGGTGTTTCACAGGGTGTCTTCAGTTTGCAAGCACTCAAGGTGCACATTTGTAGTCTGTGCATTTTTTCTGCACCTGTATCATATTTCAAAAGACATTTCCAACAACTCACCTAAGAACTGCTGCATCTCTGAATGAGGAAGTTTCACTACTATATTTCTTCAAGGATCACATTTTCTGTCCTAAAAATGTCTGAATCAAGTTAAATATTGCTGCATCTCCCTAAAAAAAAGTGATGTGATAAGTATCAACTCAAAAGTAAGCTTTTGCAGACAGGCTTTTGACTATTGTACTCCCTTTTCTTGGAAGAACCAGTCACTGCCTTCAAGAGCATACACAATAAGAGCAGAATTCTGCTCTCTAATTTTTTTTTTTCTTTTTTCCATGATCTAACTTAATGTTGATGCACCAAAAAGCACTTTAGAAACCCAAATTGGGTCAGGACAATCAGGGAAGCCAGAAATTAGAAGATTATCAAAGGATAATGGAAGCACATCAACACTCCAGCCAGAAAAATCACACCTGTGCATCCCAACTGACACATTAATGGCTGTGTGATGTCAGAGAAGTCACATCCCCCTCTCAGCCTCAGTGTTCTCGCTTACAATAGACTTCATCCAAAGGAGAAAATAGCATTGAATACAGATGTTCCTTAAAATAATAGAATGTTCCAAATGTACTCCATGAATCACCGAAGCTAATAAGGTGACAGTGTAATCACATACCTGTGTTTTATGAAAAACTAGTCCAAGACCACGTTTGCATGACTAGATTTTGTACTATATTATCTATATATGGGTGCTGATGATGGTAAGTCTACCCCCCTGTCATGTAAAACTTTGAAAGTGTTAGCAATTCCTTTTGACTTGTGTTGGAGAAAAGGGGCAATGTCAATACAGTAAGTTTCAGCTCAGATTTGTAAAATTGATGCCTTACTGAATGTAGATATTTTAGCAGAAACTTCCAGCTCTCGATGAAATGTTCAAGAATGGAATTCTCATCAACTTTGAACACCCTCCAGATGCTCCTTTGATAACATAATTACCTTCGCACCCCGTGGGTCCAGCCCACTGACCCATGCCGTACCTGGTGTGAGTGCACATGGGCCCGTGGAGATCAGACTTTGAGAAAGGTTGGGTTTTCCAGTTCGAGATGAACCTCTGCAGACTCAATATTTTTGTTAGCCCGTGTTGAGTAAAGTTCACATCGTGGCTTTTTTTTTCTTTAGTTACTTATCCAGATGATGGGATGGGATCATGTGTTCTATGTTGACTTTAATTTTAAAGGCATTTAAATTGTCTGTAAAAGATGAATCCAAAACCCCACATAGTTTTTTTGCAGCTTTTTTATAACAAGTGATGACCATGATGAAAATATCACCAAGGTTTTGGGCTTTAAAATTTACAACTAAAGATGCCATTCTTCTCTGAACTTTCAAACTTCCAGAAGCAGCAAAGCAATGGGCACCCCATGAAGACCGAGCTTTTTAAACTCTGTGTTCACTTGTGTATCTCCACAGTCCAGCACAATGCTTAACACATATGGAGCTCAATAGCGAGTCTCTAAGACCTTTCCCTGGGTTCAGCTAGGACCTTAAGTATTAGGTAGGATGTCTGTGCAGTGAATGTTAAGTTCAGGTGCGACAGGATCATATGGAAGAGCAAAAGAGAAAAGTCTTAAAAAGGAAAAGGGCAACTTTCAAGAGATCCAACCTGCAAGCACTGATTCCAGGAATGGAAGTCACATTCACAAGCACTAGATTTTCCTCTGATGGTCCCTTGCACGTGTGATATCCCCCTTCACTCTGATCTTCCTGGAGCCTCAGAAATAAGGGAACGCAGGCATATCCTGAGGATGAGCAGCTAATCTTCCTGTTCAAATGCCTTCCATATCGAGAGCCAGTGAAATCTTACCGAATGCTCTCACACTAGCCAAAACCTCTTACCACTCACTCCTTTCTCTATCCAGTGATCAATTGGTTGATCCACCTATTGACCTTCCATCTAGCTACACAGTTAACTTTCAGCTCCTCATCTCTAGATCATAAATGGATGAGCTGCATCTCAATGACACTATAAGGATGCTACTTAACAAAATGTGTTGCTGACAGTAGTGGTGGCAACAATTAAAGAAAATTTAATTACCAGTGTGATCACCCAATTTTTCTTTAAGCGTTACTATAAGAAAAAATGCCACATATACAAGTATCACAGGTATTGTTTGGAATGATAATGATAATTGTCAAAAAGCGGAAATGGTTATTTTTTTAATTATTTGGAGAATATTTACTGAGCACTAGTCTAGACACTAGGGTTACAGAAGGAAACACATTTGGCAAGTTGCTCTCTTTGTAGTTTCTATTTATTTCTTTGTCCCAACTCCCTCTTCCTCCCCCTTCCTCTCCCTCCTCCTTCTTCTTCTTCCTCCTCTTTCTTCCTCACTCTCTCCATATCTCTCTCTCTCATTCTTTTCTGTTCTTCCTTCCTCTTAAGCCTTCTCTTCATCTTCCTTCCTCAAAAGTGATTTACAGGGGCTGGGGATGTGGCTCAAGCGGTAGCGCGCTCGCCTGGCGTGCGTGCGGCCCGGGTTCGATCCTCAGCACCACATACAAACAAAGATGTTGTGCCCGCCAAAAACTAAAAAAAATAAATATTAAAAAATTCTCTCTCTCTCTCTCTCTCTCTCTCTCTCTCTCTCTCTCTTTTAAAAAAAAGTGATTTACATTAAATGGAACAAATACTTCTAACTAATTATCACTTTAAGTAAACTTAGAAAAACACCAGGAGCACTGTGGTTCACATCCAAATGTAACAATAACAGGACATGAGTACTTGTACTATTCTTAGCTGTGACACCTCTAAGTCTTTGAAATGCATTGACTATTCCTCTCCTCAGTCTATACCCAAAGGACCTAAAAACAGCATACTACAGGGACACAGCCACATCAAGGTTCATAGCAGCACAATTCACAATAGCTAAACTGTGAAGCCAACTTAGATGTCCTTCAGTGGATGAATGGATAAAAAAAGAAAAGTGGCATATATACACAATGGAATTTTACTCAGCATTAAAAAAGAATAAAATCATGGCATTTGCAGGTAAATGGATGGCTTTGGAGAAGATAATGCTAAGTTAAGTTAGCCAGTCCCCAAAAAGCAAATGCCAAATGTTTTCTCTGATATAAGGAGGCTGACTCATAGTGGGGTAGGGAGGGGAAGCATGAGAGGAATAGATGAATTCTAGATAGGGAAGAGGAGAGGGAGGTTAAGGGAGGAGGCAGGGGATTAGTAAGGATGGTGGAATGCATTGGACATCATTATCCAAAGTACATGTATGAAGACATGAATTGGTGTCAACATACTTTATATATAACAGAGATATGAAATTTTGTGGTATATAGTGTATTAAGTTTGTAATGCAAAAAAAAAACAAAGTACATGCATAAAGGCATGAATTGGCATGAACATGGTTTATATACAGAGATATGGAAATTGTGCTCTATATGTGTAAGAAGAATTGTAATGCATTCCACTGCTGTAGTGTATTTTAAAAAAATCAATAAAAGATTAAAAATAAGAAATGCATTGAGTTGGTTCTCTCACTTAGTAATGAGGATAACAATAACTACCGGCAGAGTTTTGTCTATGCTATAGAGATAGTGTATATAAAGCCCCCACCATTGCATTTCTTGTAATGTGCAGTGAGCAGCAGCTGCAATTACTAACTGACAGCAGGAGCACTTTCCAAGGATGGCCAGTACACATCTTCATCCAACCCATTCTTCTGATAGGAAGACATTGTTGCTCTACATTGGGGGGAGACCCAACATGGCGACCGGCGAGGAGGCAGCACTTTCAATGCCTCCACAGTAATGGGATCAGAGAGACCCATTAATACACCTACATGCGAACTGCTGAGAAACTTCTAGCAAAATTCCACTGAAAGGAGACCTGCCGGGAATTAGTAAGTCTATTGGAGGGGTCAGTTTGTCCCAGATGAGTGAATCTTGGCAACGTGGAGCAGGGGCACAATCTGGCCGGCCGCTGCCCACGCATCGCAGCAAACGTAGGAACGGCTGCTGCCTGCCTGGGCCCCTGCTGGCGGGGCTCTGTGAACTGCCTCTGGAGGATCAGCGCTGCAAACGACGACACCCCCCCCCGCCCGCTCCTATGAACAACTCCCACCCACATGGCAAACGGGCCCCGCCCAACCAGCACTTCGAACAGCCCTGCCCTCTCGGGGGAATCAGGAGTGGCGTGGACCCGCGGGGAGGAACTCCCGGCTACCGCTCCCACTGACAACTGAGGTCTCTTGCACCAGCTTCCAGGGGCGTCGCTACCAGAGGGCAAGCAAATTTGCTGGGGGTTCTCACCCCCAAGCTCTACAAACTTAGGGTCCAAGAATGGCAAACAGGGAGAGTGTGCCCAGGCGTTAGTGAAAACAGGGCTCACAGGAGCAGCAGACCTGGCGTGTAGCCAGTATTGTGGTGAGCGTCAATGGTGAGCAGAGCCTAGCTCCAGGAAAAGTGGGGAAGTGACTAGACACAAGAGAAGGCCCTAGGCACTGAGGATTGGAGACCCGCCCAGTCCGGGAGGAAGAGCTGCTGCACAGTGACAGGCTCCCGCCTACTGAGAGGAGAAGCCTAGCCCGGTGGGCACAGCTCCACCTACTGAAAGATTAGTGAATCGAACTCTAAGACTGCATTTATTAAATTTTTTTTTTTTTGGTTGTTGTTTTTTTTAAAAAAATTTTTTTTAATTCATTTTATTTTATTTTATTTTATTTTTTAATTTTAATTCTCATTTTTATTATTACTATTATTATTTTATTAAATTTTTTAATTTTCTATTTTTTTTTCTTTTTTCTTTCTTCTTTTCTTCTGTCTTTTTATTTCTTTCCAATTCTCTTATTCCCCCTTCCTTGAATTCTACCTGCTTACTCTCATTCTCTTTGGTGACTTCTTCCCTTCCACGATAATACCTTTCCTCCCAAGCATCTAATAAATTTATAGGAGTAAACAGTAACTCAGCAGTCAAACAGAACAAGAAGCAACATGAGCAGTATGAAAAAACAAGGAAGAAAAGAAGTACAAACAATGCAGGACAGCCTAAATATTCAGGAGGATATAGAGTCATCAGAAAAAAATGGTCATATAAAGAACTCAAGGAATACCTTAGACAGATGGAATGGAACCTTAAAAAGGATACGAGACAGCAAACTTAAGCAGTGAAAGAACACATTGAGAATGAACTACATAAACAGATAAAAGAAGAAGTTAAGCATCTTTATCAGGAGATAGAGATTATAAAAAAGAATCAAACAATAATCTTAGAAATGAAGGAAATTATAAACCAAATTAAAATCTCAAATGAGAGTATGACTAATAGAGTGGAGCAAGTAGAAGCCAGAACGTCAGATAATGAAGACAAAATATATCATCTTGAAAAGAGTCTAGCCAACTCAGAAAGGCTGGTAAAAAATCACGAGAAAAACATCCAAGAGTTATGGGGTAACATAAAAAAAACAAATTTAAGAGTCATCGGGATAGAGGAAGGGATAGAGATTCAAACCAAGGGAATGAGTAACCTACTAAATGAAATAATTACAGAAAACTTTCCAGAAATAAAAAAGGAAACTGATATACAAATTGTTGATGCATACAGGACACCAAGCATACAAACTCACAGTAGACCAACGCCAAGACACATTGTTATGAAGATATCCAATATACAGAACAAAGAGAAAATATTAAAAGCTACAAGAGAAAGGAGGCAGATTACATTCAGGGGTAAACCAATAAGGTTAACAACGGATTTTTCATCCCAGACGCTGAAAGCGAGAAGATCCTGGAACAACGTATTTCAAACACTGAAAGACAATGGATGCCAACCAAGAATTCTGTATCCAGCAAAATTGAGCTTCAGGTACGACAACGAAATAAAAATCTTTCATGATAAACAAAAGCTAAAAGAATTTGCAGCCAGAAAACCAGCATTGCAAAGCATCAAGAGCAAAACACTACACGAGGAAGAAATGAAAAACAATAACCAAAGCCAACAGTGGGAAGTACCTCAGTAAAGACAGATGGAGGGGGAAAGCTAACCATGGAGAAACAAACTAAATTTTTTAAAAAAAAGAGAGAGATAAATAATCAAACATGGCTGGAAGTAAAAACCATATATCAATAGTAACTCTAAACGTTAATGGTTTAAACACTCCAATAAAGTGACATAGGCTGGTAACATGGATTTAAAAAACAAATCCAACAATATTCTGCCTCCAGGAGACACATCTGACTGGAAAAGACATACACAGGCTGAAGGTGAAAGGTTGGGAAAAAATATACCACTCACACGGTCCTCGCAAGCAAGCAGGGGTGGCCATCCTCATATCGAATAAAATCGACTTCAAGACTAAGTTAATCCAAAGGGATAAGGAAGGACATTATATACTGTTAAAAGGAACCATTCACCAACAAGATATAACAATTATCAATATTTATGCACCAAATAATGGTGCTGCGAAGTTCATAAAACAAATTCTCCTCAAGTTCAAGAATCAAATAGACCACAACACAATAATTATGGGTGACTTCAACACACCTCTCTCACCATTGGACAGATCCTCCAAACAAAAGTTGAATAAAGAAACTGTAGAACTCAATATCACAATCAATAACCTACACTTAACTGACATATATAGAATATATCAACCATCATCAAGTGGATATACTTTTTTCTCAGCAGCACATGGATCCTTCTCAAAAATAGACCATATATTATGCCATAGGGCAACCCTCAGTATATATAAAGGGGTGGAGATAATACCATGCATTTTATCTGATCATAATGGAATAAAACTGGAAATCAATGATAAAAGAAGGAAGGAAAAATCCTACATCACATGGAAAATGAACAATATGTTACTGAATGATCAATGGGTTACAGAAGACATAAAGGAGGAAATCCAAAAATTCTTAGAGATAAATGAAAATACAGACACAACATATCGGAATCTATGGGACACTTTGAAAGCAGTTTTAAGAGGGAAATTCATCGCCTGGAGGTCATTCGTCAAAAAAAGGAAAAACCAACAAATAAATGAGCTCACACTTCATCTCAAAGCCCTGGAAAAGGAAGAGCAAAACAACAGCAAATGCAGCAGAAGGAAAGAAATAATTAAAATCAGAGCGGAAATCAATGAAATTGAAATAAAAGAAACTATTGAAAAAATTAACAAAACTAAAAGTTGGTTCTTCAGAAAAATAAACAAGATCGACAGACCCTTAGCCATGCTAACAAAGAGAAGAAGAGAGAGAACTCAAATTACTAACATACGGGATGAAAAAGGCAATATCACAACAGATGCTACAGAAATACAGAAGACAATTAGAAATTATTTTGAAAACCTATATTCCAATAAAATAGAAGATAGTGAAGATATCGATAAATTTCTTAAGACATATGATTTGCCCAGACTGAGTCAGGAGGATACACAAAATTTGAACAGACCAATATCAATGGATGAAATTGAAGAAGCAATCAAAAGACTACCAACCAAGAAAAGCCCAGGACCGGATGGGTATACAGCGGAGTTTTACAAAACCTTTAAAGAAGAATTAATACCAATATTTTTCAAGTTATTTCAGGAAATAGAAAAAGAGGGAGCTCTTCCAAATTCATTCTATGAGGCCAACATCACCCTGATTCCGAAACCAGACAAAGACACCTCAAAGAAAGAAAACTACAGACCAATATCTCTGATGAACCTAGATGCAAAAATCCTCAATAAAATTCTGGTGAATCGGATACAAAGGCACATCAAAAAAATTGTGCACCATGATCAAGTAGGATTCATCCCTGGGATGCAAGGATGGTTCAATATACGGAAATCAATAAATGTTATTCACCACATCAATAGACTTAAAGATAAGAACCATATGATCATCTCGATAGACACAGAAAAAGCATTTGACAAAGTACAGCATCCCTTTATGTTCAAAACATTAGAAAAACTAGGGATAACAGGAACTTACCTTGACATTGTAAAAGCTATCTATGCTAAGCCTCAGGCTAGCATCATTCTGAATGGAGAAAAATTGAAGGCATTCCCTCTAAAATCTGGAACAAGACAGGGATGCCCTCTATCACCACTTCTATTCAATATAGTTCTCGAAAAACTGGCCAGAGCAATTAGACAAACGAAAGAAATTAAAGGCATAAAAATTGGAAAAGAAGAACTTAAATTATCACTATTTGTGGATGACATGATTCTATACCTAGAAGACCCCAAAGGGTCTACAAAAAAACTACTAGAACTAATAAATGAATTCAGCAAAGTGGCAGGATATAAAATCAACACGCATAAATCAAAGGCATTTCTGTATATCAGCGACAAAACTTTTGAAACGGAAATGAGGAAAAACACTCCATTCACAATATCCTCAAAAAAAAATAAAATACTTGGGAATCAACCTAACAAAAGAGGTGAAAGATTTACACACTGAAAACTACAGAACCCTAAAGAGAGAAGTAGAAGAAGATGTTAGAAGATGGAAAAATATACCCTGTTCATGGATAGGCAGAACTAACATCATCAAAATGGCGATATTACCAAAAGTTCTCTATAGGTTTAATGTAATGCCAATCAAAATCCCAATGGCATTTCTTGTAGAAATAGATAAAGCAATCATGAAATTCATATGGAAAAATAAAAGACCCAGAATAGGAAAAGCAATTCTAAACAGGAAGTGTGAATCAGGCGGTATAGCGATACCAGATTTCAAACTATATTACAGAGCAATACTAACAAAAACAGCATGGCACTGATACCAAAACAGGCGGGTGGACCAATGGTACAGAATAGAGGACATAGAGACTAATCCACAAAGTTACAACTATCTTATATTTGATAAAGGGGCTAAAAGCATGCAATGGAGGAAGGATAGCATCTTCAACAAATGGTGTTGGGAAAACTGGAAATCCATATGCAACAAAATGAAACTGAATCCCCTCCTCTCACCATGCACAAAAGTTAACTCAAAATGGATCAAGGACCTTGATATCAAATCAGAGACTCTGCGTCTGATAGAAGAAAAAGTTGGCTCCGATCTACGTATCGTGGGGTTGGGCTCCTAATTCCTTAATAGGACACCCATAGCACAAGAGTTAATAACAAGAATCAACAAATGGGACTTACTTAAACTAAAAAGTTTTTTTTCACAGAAAGAGAAACAATAAGAGAGGTAAATAGGGAGCCTACATCCTGGGAACAAATTTTTACTCCTCACACTTCAGATAGAGCCCTAATATCCAGAGTATACAAAGAACTCAAAAAATTAGACAATAAGACAATAAATAACCCAATCAACAAATGGGCCAAGGACATGAACAGACACTTCTTAGAGGAGGACATACAATCAATCAACAAGTACATGAAAAACTGCTCACCATCTCTAGCAGTCAGAGAAATGCAAATCAAAACCACCCGAAGATATCATCTCACTCCAGTAAGATTGGCAGCCATTATGAAGTCAAACAACAAGTGCTGGAGAGGATGTGGGGAAAAGGGTACTCTTGTACATTGCTGGTGGGTCTGCAAATTGGTTCGGCCAATTTGGAAACGTATGGAGATTCCTGGGAAAGCTGGGAATGGAACCACCATTTGACCCAGCTATTGCCCTTCTCGGACTATTCCCTGAAGACCTTAAAAGAGCGTACTACAGGGATACTGCCACATCGATGTTCACAGCAGCACAATTCACAATAGCTAGACTGTGGAACCAACCCAGATGCCCTTCATTGGATGAATGGATTAAAAAATGTGGCATCTATACACCATGGAGTATTACGCAGCACTAAAAAATGACAAAATCATGGAATTCGCAGGTAAATGGATGGCACTAGAGCAGATTATGCTTAGTGAAGCTTGCCAATCCCTAAAAAACAAATACCAAATGTCTCCTTTGATATAATGAGAGCAAATAAGAATAGAGCAGGGAGGAAGAGCAGGAAGAAAAGATTAACATTAAACAGAGACATGAGGTGGGAGGGAAAGGGAGAGAAAAGGGAAATTGCATGGAAATGGAAGGAGACCCTCATTGTTATATAAAATTACATATAAGAGGTTGTGAGGGGAGTGGGAAAATAAACAAGGAGAGAAATGAAATACAGTAGATGGGGTAGAGAGGGAAGATGGGAGGGTAGGGGAGGGGGGATAGTAGAGGATAGGAAAGGTAGAAGAATACAACAGTTACTAATATGCCATTATGTAAAAATGTGGATGTGTAACCGATGTGATTCTGCAATCTGTATTTGGGGTAAAAATGGGAGTTCATAACCCACCTGATTCTAATGCATGAAATATGATATGTCAAGAGCTTTGTAAGGTTTTGAACAACCAATAAAAAAAAGAAAGAAAAGTACATTGTTCCCCTGTCCCCCACCTTGAATCTGGGCAAGCCCCATGACTGCATCAGACCTCTGTGTAGTCCTCATCTAGCCAGGCAATTTCGGCTGTCCTCCTGCCTGAGGAGTCTAGGCTACCCTCTGGAGAGAAGTGCGTGGAGGAGCCATGTCCTACTCATGGAAACCTCAGATGATTCTGGCCTCAGCAACTCTTTCACAGCCCAGCAGAGCCCACTCCATCCCAAAACCATACAGAAGAAGAAGTTCCTTTAAACCATTATGTTTTAGAGTGCTTATTTATTTACAACCAGAATCATCTTGTGTTAAATAACATAGAATCTTTTCGAACCTCATGAATCTGATCTCTTTTCCGGAACCTCTTTCTCCTTCTTGTCCTCTGTCCCTTTCTTGCTCTCCCACTGCCACTGTTCAGTGGACCTGCTTTGTATACTGAGGACTTCAACCACATAGGACCAGCACAAACCACTGTGACCTCAGGATCCACAGAGTTAATCACCTACTTGGTATCACTCTGAGTGTTTCACTTCTCAGGGAAGGTATGTGTAATGCCTTTCTCTCCATCACGCCATACCACACTCAAAGCTGGATCTTCTTTCTGGGCTCTTTACATCATAAATGCCAAAAATATCATCCATCTAATTATCCAAGCCAAAGAACTAGGGTTATGCTTTTCTCCCTCCTCTCCGAACTTAACCCTCCACAACACACAACCAATTGATTGGTCTTGTCATTTACCTTCTTCAAGTATTCCTCAAATCCATTTACTTCCCTCCTGTTGAGAGCCACAGCCAAGTTGGGATGGCGCCTGGCATTTTGCCAGAAGGAGTGGTTGGGAGGTGACGCCAGCGAGCCATTGGGATGATGGTGATTAAGTTAAGCTGTGTATAATTATTGGGATGGTGACTGATTGCTGTAACTGGATGATGCTGGATTGGGGCAAGCTGTGTATTCAGTTGTGTATGTGGACCTCTGTTGTCCGGCAGTGGGGCGGCTCCTGCTGCCTCGGGTGCCGGCTACTTTTGAGTTCTCGCAGAGTACCCGTTGGTTCTCATGGAGTTTCCATGGAGTTCTAGAGAGTTCCTGTTGGGTTCTGGCAATAAAGAAGTTCCTATTTGAACCTACAAGTGGCTCGTGACCTCCCAGTTATTTTGTGCCCAGCCAGACTGCAGCACCCTCCACCTCATGTGCCTGGTTGAAGCCTTTTTACTATGTGTTGTAATTTAAAAAGCAGCCAGGCGTGATGGTGCATGCCTGTAACCCCAACAACTCAGGAGACTGGGGCAGGAGCATTGCAAGTTCAAGGTCATCCTCACCAATTTAGCGAGATCCTAAGCAACTTAGCAAGATCTTGCCTTCAAATTAAAATATAAATAGGAAATGAGATGTAGCACAATGGTAAAGCACCCTTTGGCTCAATCTCTGGTAGCAAAAAATTAAAATTTAAATTTAAAAAAAATTCTTTCTATAACACCTCCAAGCTAGATTATTACATTTAGGAATGTGCTTGTATAGCACTATGTACATTTCTCTTTTTTAAAAAAAATATTTTTTAGTTGTAGATAGACACAATACCTTTATTTTGTTTATTAAATTTTTTAAAAATATGTGCTGGGGATTAAACCCAGTGCCCTATGCATGCTAGGCAAGTGCTCTAAATTATATTCTAAATTAGTTGTTCCGTGTCTATCTACTCTGCTAGACTTGAAGCTCCAAGAAGGCAAGAACCATGTGTCTATTTAGTTCCATTTTTGTTCTCTTTGTAAACACTCACAGAAAACTTGTTGAAATAAGCCACACATCTGCCAAGTTCTGAACGTTGCTCTAAATGACCTTCAGGAGTACCAGGACCTATCCAACGCCCAGTCTCTGAAGGTCAGTCTGAAATTTAGAATTTTATTTTGTTAACAAATGGAATAAAAACAGTTTCCTGTTATTAAAGTGCTCTGTGTCCTAGTTATTTCAGGCTGATATAAAAATCATACACTGAGACCTAAACACAAGACATTTACTTCTCACGTTTTTTTATATATATATATATATTTTTTTAGTTTTAGGTGGACACAATGTCTTTATTTTACATTTATGTGGTGCTGAGGATTGAACCCAATGCCTCATGCATGCTAGGTGAGCACTTTACCACTGAGGCACAATCCCAGCCCCTACCTCTCACAGTTTTGAATGCTGGGAAGTCAGGGACAAAGGTGCAGGCAGACTCAATATCCAGTTATTGCCGGATCCTGTTTGCAGGGTGCTGCCATCATGCTGTGACCTCACAGGGTGCAGAGAGAAAAGAGTCTCATCTCTTCCTCTTCTCACAGGGCACTAATCCGACCTAGTGACTCCAGAATCATGACATTGTTTTTATTTGTTTGCTTGTTTGTTTGTTTGTTTAATATTTTTTTAGTTGTAGTTGGATGCAATACTTTTATTTTACTTATTTATTTTTATGCAGTGCTGTGGATCAAATCCAGTGCCTTGCACATGCTAGGGGAGCTCTCTACCACTGAGCCACAACCCTAGGCCCCCTGGACACAATATCTTTATTTATTTAGTTTTATGTGGTGCTGAGGATGGAACCCAGTGCCTCATATATGCAAGGCAGGTGTTCTACCATTGAGCTATAGCCCCAAGCCCCTCGTGACATTGTCTTAACCCCATTACCTCCAAATATCATCTCCTTGGGAGTTAGGGACTCCACATATGAATTTTGGAAAGATACAAACACTTAGTTCACAACATATGGCAACCACTAAACATAAACTCATGAAGAGAGCTCATTGATTTCTGAACTTATCATGTGTCACCTTGTAACATCTGCTGTATTTCTCTTAATGTCTATTTGGGGTGCTTCTTTAAAACGTTTATTTGGTTTATCTTTCCAACTAGACATAAATTGCTGAGAGCAAAGTCTATGATGGTTATATCATTAAATCTCTCTGCAACAACCTCAGGCCCATAGTAGGTATTCAAAAACGGTGCTGATTTGAAATTCCAGTAACTCAAAGTCAAAGATATTACCACATATATTATGCCCAGCTGACCTCAAGTAATAGATATCTTTGACCCACGGCCCCAAATATCCTTCAAGGACCCAGAGTGACGCTATATTCATTTTTATTTCAGAATATCAGCCTCCTAGTACTTAGGCCACAATTCCCTGTTTTCCAACTTCAGGAGTGTTCAAATCTCTCTCCCTGTTTGGAATTGAACTCAATTGTTGCTTCCCTCCTAACCAACAAAAACAGAGAAGGTCCTCTTGGGATTTTGCTGTAATCTATCAAACCCCTGATCATCTGAATGATCATAGGGTTTCCAGAAATGCTCCAAGACACAGGGTTCATACACCTTCAAAGACAAATGCCAAACTCAGTCTACTTAGAGCTCACTTTAGGCTCACTTACCCCTGGTCCCCTCTTTTTCCTCACTTATTACACCTGAGTAATAAACTTCCACACTGGCGGAATCCAGGAGCTCCACCTTCTTCCAAAGGGTCAGCAACAGTGTCCAGCCATAAATGAAATGGGTTTTCCCAGAAGCCTGGGGCTGGGCTCCTGGGCCCACTCTCAGGCCTCAGCCTTGCAATGGGAGGTGTCTGGTGGGTTTCAAAGCTATCTTTTCTCTTGATGCTGTCCTCTGTTCACACCTGGCTCTGGTATGAGTTTCCCGTCCTTCACCTCTATGTTCCTCCAAACTGTGGAGGCTCAGAATTTATTTCTGGACTCTCAAAAAAATATGTCTACCTTCAGTTATCCATCAGAGTCCCCTGTGGTCAGATGACTGGCTCATGAAGTGCAGGCTTCTCAGTTAGGTATATAAGGAAAGTGGGGCTTTTTTTTTTTTTTGACAAATGATGTCAGTTGGGGTTTCTCAATGACAATAAAAAGTGATCATATCGAACACTCATTAGTGTATAACATGGATTGCACACTTTTCTCTACAATAAATGTCTTTCCAAACACAAAACTTGGGAGAGTATATTTCCTGATCTTTAAAACATTTATAGAATTTCTCAGAGGAAGGTGCATGACATCCTACATTATTCCATAACACAAATTCCCTGGAGAAGTGAGGAAAAATTAGAAGAAGATTCCTTCACAATTTCTTACTTTACATCTAGAAAGGAGACCGTTTTTCTCCTTAATCCACTCTGAAATAATACTGCTGCATCGAGATATGCCAAAAAATGTCAAATGAGAAATTGCATGCGGAAGAACTTATTCCATGTGGAAGAATTTTCTCAGGCCAAAAAAAAAAAATTTTCTGTCACATGTTCAAAACGGATTTTGTGTATAAATATAGCCATGAATATATGTGAGAGTCAAACTCTTTCTTGCCTTTCAAATCTCACAAAACTAATGTTAAACATCATTTTCAACATATATTTTGACTACATATGTTAAGTAAATTTACAATAAAGCATCATCAATCAACAAAAATAATTCATTGTTGGAAATTTTAATTGCTCAATATGGGAATGTGTTTAAAACTCAAACACTGAAAGCAACTTAAAAACACACTCAAGTCACTTAAAAACCCAAGAACAAATTGACCAAGCGAGGGTTAAAAACAACACATGTTCTTACTAGAAGTAGATTGTTAGGTAGAAGAGAGCCGTCTCCTGTGGACCTCCTGAGCACTCTGTGACTGAACTGCATCTGGAGTTCCTAGTTTCTCTTTCCACTGTGCATCTATCTCATTTCCTGCATTTTTTCCCTTTCCTGATTTTAGCATCTATTTTCCTGGTATTACATTTCCCTGTTATGAAAAGAATAAGATCTCTTTGCTTATAAAATATAAGAGCCTATCAACTTTTATTTAAGTCTACAGAAATTAATTATATTTTGAGGTGGTGATAATGAAAAACAGAAAGAAAAAAAAATATTTTCTTACTGGATTATTGAACCCATGTCCTCCTGCACACCAGGCACGTGCTCTACCACTAGGCAATACTACTGGCCTCTCAGAAAAAGATATTTTTAGATACTTCTCAAAAAGAGAAATATAAATGTTTGATAAATATGAGGGGAATGCTCAATATCATTAGCCATTTGTGCAAATCAAAACTACAAAGAGATATCATCTCATCCCAGTTAGAATCACTATTATGAAAAAAAATAAATTAAAAATAAAAAATGCCAGCAAGGATGTGGAGAAAGAAAAACTCTTACAACCATGGGTGGGAATGTAAATTAACAGCCACTATGGAAAATAGTATGCAGCTTCCTCAAAAAGCAAAGAGCAGAACCACCATATGACCCAGCAAGCCTTCTCCTGGGTATATATCCAAAGAAAATGAAGTCAGCATATAAAAGAGATATCTGCATACCCATGTTCATTGCAGCATTGTTCACAATAACAAAGATAGGGAATTGACTCAGATTTATATCAGTGTATAAAGAAAATGTGTACATACACAATGGTGAAATATTATTCAGTCATGAAGAAGATTCAGATCCTTTCATTTGCATCAAAAAGGATGGAACTGGAGGATAACATGTGAAGTGAAATAAGCCAAACACAGAAATGCAAATCTTGCATATTCACTTTCCTATGTGGAAACTATACAAAAAAAAAAGAGTAAATTGCCAAACTACAAAACCAACGTAGATGCCCTTCCACAAATGAGTGGATAAAGAAAATGTGGTATATATACACAATGAAATATTACTCAGTCTTAAAGAAGAATGAAACTATGGCATTTGCAGGTAAATGGATGGAGCTGGAGAATATCAGGCTAAGCAAAATAAACCCAACCCCAAAAAACAAAGGCCAAATGTTGCCTCTGATAATCGGATACTGATTTATAATGGGGGGAGAGGGAAAGAAGAATGAAGGAAATTTGGATTGGGCAGAGGGGAATGAGGGGAAGGGGAAGGGGTGTGGGGTGGGAAGGACAATGGAATGAGATGGAAACTATTACTCTATGTACATGTATGATTTCACTACTGATGTGCCTCTGCACCATGCACTGCCAGAGGAATGAGAAGTTTTGCTCCATTTGTGTACAATGTGTCAAAATGAATTCTACTGTCTTGTGTAATAACTAATGAGAACATTTTTTAAAAAGTAGACTTGAAAACATAATGAGATTACTGGGGACTGGGAAGGGTGTGGGGGCAACAATGGAAGAATAGGCAGGTATGAAAATATCACACCACAGCCCATTAATGAGCACAATTAACATGTCAATTAACTAATGCTTGACAAAGAAATTCTCAAAATAACTTTTAAAATCCAAGAATAATCAAACTAAGCCTCGACATGGGAAGAAAACGCTAAAATATTCTTTTTAAGACTCTTCTCACTTAAAATTAACTACCAGATGCTCAGCGTAAAATAAAACTAGCCTTCTAATACATCATTGTCAGAAAAGTTAAGTTTATCTTTATTAATTTACATTTTGAGAAGGTGCTCCTAATGTAAATATATTTAGTAAAACGTGATTTCGATAATATGAATTTTAAGGTCATACAAATCAACATTATCATATATTTTTCTATAACCTGAGTTACAGATTTAGCAGATAATTCATTTTAATATAATATCTCATATCAATATATGCCTAATGTTTTTTAAATAAACTTCAACAACATAAATATGCAATATGAATTTAAACCCAGCATAGGTGCCTGATCACTATGGTAAATAGTCTAAAATTTATTCCTTTGAATTGAAAATATTTGATTATAAGATAACAATGTACCATAAAATGATTTGGGCATGGTGGTGCATGCCTGTAATTCCAGCTACCTGGGAGCCTGAGACAGGAGGACCACACATTTAAGGCCAGTTTAAGCAAAAGCAAGGCCCTGTCTCAAAATAAAATTTTAAATAAGGCTGGGCGTGTTGCACTTGCATAGCATGTCAAGTCCCTGCAGTCAATCCCTAGTACTGGGGGGAAAAAATGATAAGCACATTGGTGTTAATAATTTCACAATCTTTAGAAAAAAAAAACATTGACAGGAATGGAGTCAATTATGTTCCATGCATGTATGATTATGTCAAAAGGAATCTCACCATTATGAACAACTATAATGAACTAATAAAAACACCTTTTAAAAATCATTGCTCACAAGTGTGGAAGCTGGAAAGTCTAAGGTCAAGGTGCTGGGGCAGATTTGCTGTTGGTGGAAATCTCACTCTCTGTTTCATAGGTACTGCCTACTTGGGGTTTCACACGGTGGAAGGGGGGAGAGAGAGAGAAAGAGAGAGAACACACATGCAAGCATATGTTGGGCATCAAACCAAAGACCTGAAGCATGCCAAGAACATGCTATGCCACTGAATTACACCTCTAGCCCCATCCTTTTTTTTTTTTTAATGCCCAGACTTCTGAGAAACACTATGCAATAGTAAAGAAATCGATTCGTTCAGATTTCTTTAAGGGCGCTTGTAAATTTCTTTTCCTAGGGGTGGGAGATATTGAAGATCCAACCCAAAGGTACTCTTCCATTGAGCTACATCCTCAGCCCTTTCTACTGTTTATTTTGAGATGGGACCTCACTAAGTTGCCCAGGTTGACCTCGAACTTGCAATCCTCCTGCTTCAGCCTCCTGAATAGCTGACATTCTAGGTGAGTGCCACCATTCCCACTTTGTACAACATTGTTAAAAGTAATCCAAATAACTTAGCCCTACTTTCAGACTTCTATGCTTTGATCAGATATATAAAGGTTAAAATAATTTTTCTGATAATGTTTTCTTCAATAGTTATATAAACAAAGCAATAAAATTAGAGAGCATAGAAGAACATATTATTAAACTGCTATTATAGTTGTAATATGTATGAGCTTTTTAATAGAAAACAAAACATATTTTGATAGCAGGAAAACAAAGTGTATTAAAAGTTAGACACAAAGTGGTGGTAATTCTAATTCCTCAACCATCTGGCCTATATTTGTCTTAACACCCATAGCTAATTTATTTTAAATACACCTCTGCATTCTATATTTTAATCTGTCTCTGACTTACATATATTCTTTGATGTCTATAACTGGAGAAGAAAAGCATATATGTTTTAGAGATAGAAGTATGAGTTTCCTGGTTTCCATCAAAATTTTTGTAAGAGGTTTGAATGTGTTATAATTTTTTAAAATTTTTGCTTCTAGATAATATTATATTTGAAAATATAATGAAACGATAATTTCATTATATGCAGATGGTGAGGCTGTGTTACCAGCCATTTCTAGTTTTCTCTTTACCCTAACCTCCTTAGACTACATGGAATGCTGAACTCTGGAAATTTTCAAGAGCTCTTTAAGTCATAAATTCACAATTCTGAAATGGCCAATGTTAGAAACATTATTTTAAATGACAATGTAATTTGCTTTCTCTTATTACATCATCATATATAATTTCATAATGTTATAGAACGCAAGAGTAAAGCTCTACTGAATCTCTGGTTAAAACTTCCACACTAACCAGGTACGCTGGCATCTACCTGTAACCTCATTTGTTCAGGAAGCTGAGGCAGGAGGATCACAAGTTCAAAGCTAGCCTCAGAAACTTAGTGAGCCCCCAAGCAACTTAGTGAGACCCTGTTTCAAAATAAAAAATTAAAAGTGCCAGGGATATGGCTCAGTGGTAAAGCACTCCTAGATTCAATCCCCTGTACTGAAAAAAAAAAAAAGTTATTTTAGGGCTGTGTTTTCATGGTAGAACCCTGGCCTAGGGTGCTCTAGGACTTTTCCTAGCATACTACAGGACTTGTATGTGGTTCAATCTCCAGCACCATAAAAAAAAAAAAAACCCGAAAAACTTCCTCATTAGTAAAAACCATCCTTCATTTGTTTTAAATAAGAAAACGATTGCAAAACCATTGCTTTGTTACTTAGATAATGATCTTCCTATTGCTTCCTTCAAATAATTGCATAAACTGAAATTACCCTAAGATTTCATAAAATTCTCCAAGATGTTAAGTCCTGGTTCTCTTCTCAACAACACACGATGTTCCTCTCACATCTACAGCCATGGTTTTGGTGATCTGATTAAAAACATGGGAAATGCTTAAAAGGGAAAACTTTCTGAAACCAACTACACGTTCCATATTCCTCATTAGCGTCAAGCAAAGAACCAATGGCTACTTGAATCCCTATTTCACTCTTGTCTGCTGTATTCCACATTTATGGTCCCATTTAACTGCTTGGTCTTGATACTCCCAGGATCAACTTGGAAATTTTCAATATATTAACACTCAAATAGCATCAGCCTGCACGGTGTAAGTCAGTCTGAAGACTGGATGAAACAGAAATCAAAGGAGTAACATCTAAGGATTTTAAAAGTGATAAATTCATGGTGCTGTCTTTCCAGTGTATCCCCCCATGTACTTGTCCCTAGCAATGGGAGATTTCTATTTAAAACACATTGCTTATTTTTATGTCATTATGCTTCCAATATACATAAATGATTTGCATTCCAAGCTCTTTAGAACTATAATATATTTATCAGAAAGTTAATTCTCACGATGTCAAACTTTTATTCCAAGTCCACATTTCATTGTGCTGCCTTAACTAGTTTGGTACATTGTGCAATACTTTGTATTTACTTAACATTAATATATATTCTCAAGAACTTGGATTAGAGGGATATAACTAATATTGACTATTACCATGCTTAACATGCTTAATTAAATAAATCTCTATTTGTAAAATAGGGGAAAATATGCGTGACTAGTACTGCAAATTTCAGTTTTAAGAGAAAATGGATGCATTTTCTACTAGCTCAAAGATACAAGGGAAAATTTTATCTTGTGTATTATCTAATAGGCCTTCCAGAACTAAAGACCACAGGAGGTAAGGCTAACAAAATTAATATGCAAAGAAGCTCAACACTGGGGACCTATAATTTTCTTGCAAATGGTTTCTCTTTAAGGATGAAACAACACAAGACAATACCAATTTCTTTCTATTTTTTTTGCAAATAGATGAAGCTTTAAAAAAAAATTAACACATGACAGCAGGTGGGAAGAACCCAGACAAGTGGATATTCAAAGTCAGGGGAATCCAAATTTGATTTCCCTAACATTTTACAAACTCATTTGAATTCATTGGTACATTTTTAAAAAACCAACTTGGGCAAATATATTCAATTAATAAAGGATTGGCTATCTGTCAGACTCGAAGTAATTATTTAGTAGACTCTGTGAGTCATTCTATATTTACCAAAATGAAAGTGTCTAACAAAAATAAAGTTGGTGGATTTTAACACACTACAAATATTTATCTGAACTTTTATCTATAATGAGTGTTTTATCTGAAAGGTCTTTACTCCTGACCCTTTTATTTAACATACAAATAACCTAAGTAAGGTAGTAGGTAAACAATCTTCAAATCCATTTTAAGAGTTCACTCTAACCAGATATTGAAAAGGTCACACAGAAAATGATATGTCACCATTTTAAACAAACAAGGCCATTTTCATTAATCTTCAAATGCAGGAAGTTAAAATTAAGCAATTTGCTTCTTTATGAAATTAGTTAATCTTTAAATGTTATTTCCCTGTTTGTTCTTAATCAGGTAGTAATAGGTAGGTGTAATCTGTCTTGTAGTAAAGATCTCACTGTTACTAAAATTTGTAAATGCGTTCCTGCAGCCCAAACTGGTTTGTTGTTGTACTATTCCTATCAATTTAAAATAGTGTCAAGACAAGCTTTGAATATAACACATCAGTTCAGGATAATGTAAAGTTTTTAAAAGTAGGTTTTCAAGGGAAAAGAATGCTACCTTAGATTGAATCTTTCATTTCAACCTTCTCTCATAATTTGATGCGTTCAAAAAATTATCTGCTGTATCAATAACATAAAGTAGTTCACATCCTAACAAAACTAAAGGTATGAAACAAAAAACACATGCATTTTGATGCAATTTTTGTGCAAAAGAAGCATTACAATTAATTGACTACTGATCTATCTGTACGTTTAAGGCAATTCAGTGGAGCAAACATGGAGGTTTTGTTGTTTAAATAAAGAGCTCAATAACAATACAGTACACATCAAGGCATAATCAATTATGATGGAATGCAAGAAAAAATAAAAGTTTTACTGATTTATATATTAGTTTGGAACTTCTTTCTTAAATATATCACATATACTTTTACCTCTCAATGGTGAATTTGTAATCAATAATATTAATATACTACCTAATGCAGTGTAATGTCTTGCTTTACAACCGCACACTAGAAAAGTCTAAATGATTCATACCCCAGGGAAGAGTTGATGCTATCAATTTAAAGTGTTTAATATACATTTATTTAAATGTGAAACTCATTCCTTTGCCTGAGGAATGAGTATTTAAATTGACAGCCCTAATAAAATTCCTAAGTAATGTAGTCTTCCCCCCCCCATTTACTTATTAGTCATATTTGAAAATCATTCATTTAGAGACACCAGAAAGGCATGTGAATTAATTGTTTAGGGATACAATAATTGTTTAGGGAATTAAATGTTAATTCTATGGCTATCTTCTTTTTCTCATAAATTTAGGGCTTTGATCTTCAACCTACTTCTTAAGAGCAAACAAATCCTGGGTTAATGGCTCCAAATGAACGGTTCCATGACTAGGAACAGCCAGGATATTTTAAATACATAATATTTGTTATTAACATTACATGGAACTGTCCAAAGTTTATATCCGAATTTCATTTCTTAAATGAGAAACAATAGTGTTTTATTACAAAATTATAAAATAATTTTTCTAAGAGTCAATTTATAAAAACAAATCTTTTATAGAAAACTGTTACTTAAAATTTCACATATTATGCTTTATTCCATTCTTATAATTTATGGGCCTTGATAAATTCAATTGTTGCAGACATCATAAAATTGAATTACTTTTCATGAAATCAAATTAGTTACATTAATTATTTGAGGGAGTTATAAATATGGAAATCCAGTGAAGAAAAATGTTTCAGCTTTTTTTTCCAAATAAAATAATTTCAAATCCAGTTCCCTTACATTCTGAACAAAATGAAAATTGTCCTAATAAGTAGATTGCAAATTGAAAATAATTCGTTAATTTGACATGCATCATCCAATTTTACTCTCACAAAGAGTTACCTATTAGTCAGATAAAATCTAGTAAACTGTGGCCTGGGGGTGTAGCTCAGTAGTGGAGTGCTCGCCTAGTATGTTTGAGGTCCTGAGTTCCACCCCAGCACAGGAAACAAACAAAACCTAGCATAGTACCCACAAGCTGTATATAGTAGGTATCTATCTATTACACATCAGTGTCCCTGAGATCTAGTAGAATTGCCAGGGTGGGAAGATTTCAGTGAGTTAAGTACTGTCCCCATTCTCCAGTTGCTTAGGTACGTGATGGCCAGAACCAGGCTGCCCACACTCCTAAACCCAGCCAGGCTCAGCTTTCAAGGATGGCCGGGTGGCAGCCCTGCCTGGTGAAGTCCACCTCCACAGGGTTTGGCCTCATAGTGGTTTCTAGATTTCTCAGTTTGCTTCCAATTGAGTAGGCACATCTTCTGCAGTTAGTCCATCATAAGCCCACGGTTTTCTAATGTCTTCTATCTGTCCCAATATGTTTTAATTTGTTACCCCTGTTGGGGCCAGAAAAGTATCCTGTCCTCACCCAAAAGACTGAATTTCTTGACTTAGAAAAAAGTCTATGATTTCTGCTCCACACTTCTTAGACACTTTTTTGAGATCTTAAAATAATTCCTTACTTCTTCCTAACCCTGATAGTTGATATAGAGGGAAGATAACTTTTATCTTTATTAATTTACAACAGTTACCACAACCTGTTCAAAAGTATGAACCAGAGTGCATAGAAGCACTTACCAAAACATATTCTTGTTTGTGCAAATACTATTCATTACTACATAAGAATGCAAGTTAAATTTTAAGAGGAGTGTTATACGCCAATTGTTTTTCAATCTTTCAAGTAGAATATTAGATTGTTTTTCTCTTAACAGAAAACTTTAATAACCATTTTGGTTTTTTTTGTTTGTTTGTTTGGTTTTTTTTTGTTTTGTTTTTTTTTTTTTTTGCTGGAAACAATCAAAAACTATTCTCTCAATAAAAAAAAGCTTTTTCATTATGAAATACCATAACACAGTGTACAACCAAAATTTCATGATAAACTAAATAAAATAGATTCAAGAATGTCTCAAAGCTTCTTCTGTCCAACTTTTAAAAAAATTTTTCACAGAGATTTATGGGGTCATATGGAATAACTGTAAATCATTTTAACACATAAAATTAAAGCCAATAAAATCACTTATGTACATGCATGCTTTTGGTGATTTAAATATTATTAGTCTTTCCAAATCTTTGAAGAAAGTAATTTATATCTCTATATTATCTAGCTTAATCTTAATTATCAATTTAATAATTCTTTCTCAATTATGAAACATATTTATCTTGGGCCTCTTGGACTCCCATTCACATAGCCACAAATTTTTGTATAGAAACTAGGAGAGTTTTAAACAATCAGGTGAGTATTTTAACAAAAGAATACTTTCACACATTTCCTTATTCTTACCTTTTTCAGCGAGAGGAAATTGCCAGGTTGATGACTTAGTCATAGCTAAGGAATGCAACTTCCTGGAATTACTTAGCATAAATGTGTTAATTCATAACAATATTGGGTTAAATAAATGTTGCTGTTAGTACAGTGTAATTTTCTTTTGTGATAAATGCCATTGACTTGCTGTTTACTTTTCAATTGATTTTATTTGCCAAATTATATACCAAACAGTCCCATGGGCTGACTGAATATATGAGGGCTAACAATGAAAAATGTGCATAGTTTTAGCACCAACTTTGTAAATTGCCTTAATAATAGCTGGTATAATGTAATAGTATTTTCAACCAGTACTTTTAATTTCTAGCTCATAAAGCCTTTTCATTGAACCCCAAGGGTGTAGCTATAAAAGTAAGATTTAATTTTGTATATAATGTGGCCTAAATTAGCTTTAAAGCAATAGGAGAAGCAGGCAGTTACAAAAGATAGGCTGAAATTATTATAACTTGATATGAATTTCCGTAACAAAATTAATTATTATTTCTATTGTAGCATAATTTGTAGTGAAATGTAAGGCTATTGCACATATACATTTTAAATCTTGTTTTTAAAACTGTGACAAATGTATGGGAAACATTCATGGACATGAAAGAAAAAGAAACGGTGGGCCAAGCATACTTTTCCCACACTGTCAAGCACGCAGGTGAGTCACAAAGAGGAGAGATACTTGTGTAATGTTAAACCCTCTTAGAATAGCTTTCCTCTACTAGGTTCTTCCTAATTATTTGCTGGGGAGACAAAGCAGAGAAAACTCAGCGCTTTCCCTTTGGTGCCTCATATTTGTACATAAGGAGTAGAATCCTTTCTTATGTTCGTATGGTGCTTAACAATCGGCAGTAAGTTCCTACTTGTGATTTCGTTTTGCCCACGACTGAATGTAGACAGCAAGTATTACTAGCCCCAATTTATTAGCAAAGAATTTTAGCCACTTGTCCAACATTAATGCCATCAGATGACTAAAAACATTTCAGGTACATTTTTAAGGGATGTAATAAACTGCTAATATTTGGTTCTAGGAAAATCTGACATGTATTTGTAGAACTGGATAATCTATTTTAATATAGCCTATTTCTTAGGTGTCGCTAATGAATACACATTGATCCCTGACAGTATTTCAAGGGATGTTGACGTGACCTATAACTTACACCTTTTTTAAAAAAAGTTCTAAAATTTTAAACAAAAACTATTCAGTAAAGCATGAGTTTTCTTAATAGAGTGACTAAGCTATAAAATTATCGACACAATACAGTACTTAACATTTGTTGACCTATATTTTCATATTTAAGGAACACATTTAGACAGTCTCTTCCTAAATCAATTTTAATTTCAAAAATAAATGAAGGAAATATTATGAAATGCAGATTCTTATTTTAAAATAGCATTGCTGTTTACTTTTCTTCCTAAGTAATTCAGATGATCTCTTTCTCTTTAAGCCTTGCCACTTGATAAGAGAAATATGCAAAAATTATCTATTAAAAAAAAAAGTATTGCTAAAATAAAAGTCCAATTTCTAAGTTTCAGAGTCAGTTAATAAACAATGATTAGCTTAAACAGCCCATGTTGCATTTCCTAGTCTCATATGAAGTAATGGGAATATACGAATTCTAAATGCCATATCCACCTCAAAAATTGATTCAACAGTGGTAAAAAAATGGGTTACTCTATTTTTCCAGGATTGATGCTTTTCAATCTATTTGTTTTTACCTTAATTTATTCTTCCCCCAAAAGAAAATCTCCCTAAATCAGATCTCCAAGATTTGTACACATAAATAATAATAATAATAATAATAATAATAATAGAAGGGTAATAAAGTATCAAAAGTATGTTTTACAATATAACATTTAGCATGTGGGAAAAGATCCACCCTACAAATATTTAATGGTATTCAATAAACATGGGAAATATTCAAATTGTACTAACTTGAAGTAACAGTCTTTTGTCATGCCTCCCTATCTTGCTATCACCAAATATGAGATGAAGTATGACGTAGGGATACCTAAAGCTTTTCTTAAAGATGGTAGTGGTGGCTGCACATGCCCAGACATGCTGGAGGGCAGCCCTGTCTGTCAGCTGGGAGTCATTGGTCACATGGCAACCCAACAGCACTTTGAAGGCCTGGCTGTGAGCTCACTGACTAAAAAGCCCGACGTGGCACTAATTTATTACCAATCTGGGGGCTTTTCTTCTCCTCACTCATTTTTTTTTCAGGCTTGTCTTTAACCGAACATTTAATTTGTTTAGTCACTGTGATTCTGCTTTGGTCACATTTGGCAATGGAAGCGATCTGGAGAGCTTAGAGGGAATACATTATGGTGCCATAAATTTGAGATGGAAGTATGTTTTTGTGTTTCTGCCAGGAATATCAGACAGCAAGTTACTGTTCGAAAATCTGCTTTTTCAGTCTGCTCTGCTAATACATGGGTGGGTGGTCCCGAGGTCATCTTGTTCCATCCTTAAAAAGACAATCACTATTCCTGATGTGTCCTGTTTCTGTCTTTCCTATTGACCAAGAGAAAAAGGCAGAATTTAAGTTCAAGGTTTTGGGGACTTTCTTTCTATCCTGAATAGATTTTATAAAAAATAAAAATTACAAAAAACTTGAAGGTTTTGATTGTGATTTTTCTTTCCCCTTGCTCCAACATAGATTTTTTTTAATAGACTCAGCTTTTCACATTTACTAAGACTTCTGCAGAAGTTACACATTCCACACCTGAGGTGGGATGCCCACATTCTCCCAGCCCTAGACCGTGAAGAATGCGTTCCTGACCTGCATCGGCATCTTGGCTTCCTGTGAGATAAAGAGGGATTCAGACATAAAGACTGGGAATTCCCATGAAGAGATGAAAACAAATGATGTGGTTCAAAGGAGAAGTTGCTACAAGAAGAGATGCATTCCTGATGTTGTGCAAAAGATTGTCAGCATTCTCTACCCTGCACAAGTGGCCTGACAGCAGCTACATTTGCCAATTCAGCGTCTCCATGAGTTATCTGACTCACAAGTGTTTATTGTGAAAAGATATGTTGCCTGGCAACAGCTTTAACATGGTGCAACTGACTTTTCTGCACTCCTGAAAAGATGTTTTATTCATCAGTTGCCATTTTTTGCTTATTTGTGTGGTTGTACCCTCCCTTTCTGTATCAAATTCCACTTTATGGTTGTGAACATTTCCCTTCTGTCTATGCTAAATGTGCCTTTGTTCACCATTTACACACATCCACTTTTACACAGTGAACAGGAAACTGAATGGTTGACAGAGCCGTTTCCTGTGTACGGAGAACAAGTATAAGAAGTATATTAGATTATATCAAAGAGGCCCTGAGTATTTTTCAAATGTTTTCTAACATTGGGCATAAAAGAAAGATGGGGGAAGGGAGAGATGGTATAACCATCTAGATTCTATTCCAAATTTCTATGCATAACAGTGCATTTTTATCAATATGCAAAAAAAAAATCAAATGATAGCAAATGAGGTGTTTTAGACTACAAGCTCTATTAAACCCATATTGGCAGTATAGCCCTTCCTTTTGTATCTCCTCCCTGCCCACAACTAAAGCAAGTTGATTGTACCCAAATTATTATATGTCTAAAGGAGAAGCTGAGCCACCTAGGGAATGACTTGGACATTGGAGTTCCAATCATAAAGTTTCCATCCCAAGATTGTCTTGTCTAAGCTTAAAAGAAGAGTAGACATTAAAAAAAAAAAAAAAAAAAAAACAGTTGTATGACTCTGCTGAAGTCACTCAATTGCTTAGTAAATCCAGTCACAGAGGTACAGTCCTACACTGCACTGTCAATAAGATCATGATCTCCTCATTGCTGAGAAGGGGTGAAATTGGACCACAATGACTACCTTATAGTACTGTGGGCCCTCGGAGGAGCGCTAGAGACTCTACTGTTAGTAACATTCATTATACATTTTTCTAAAAAAAAGAACTGACATGTCCTTCGTATACATCCCCTGCCAGCACTACTAATACATTGTCTCAGTTAAGCTCCACACACTAGGAGGAAAGCTTTATCATTTTGTGAAGATTTTAAACATTCAGATAACTTTTCCAATACACACAGCGAGCAAGTGCCCTAGGATTTGTACCTGAGCATTGATCTACACCCTCTACCAGCAAAGGGTGAGCATATAAATACAATTACATTTTACGTGAGTATAAACTACATAAAATAATTTTAATTTGGAACTGGAAAAATCTTGGAAACAATATATTTGCTTAAAAACAATATATTTGCTTAAAAATAATAGTTGGCATGTGGTTTTCCAAGCATCCATCCCTCGTATTATGTGCTGGGAGGTTCATTCTCCTACTGCTTTCCTGCTGGGTACAAGGTCCTACTACATCCCGCAGCACAGACACAGCCGTAGACGAGGCTGTGTCCTATCTTGCATCCTATCTTCACTGTGCTCCCATTTTTATAAGAGCAGCAGACAACTGCAATGACAGTCCCATGTCAGGAAAAATAAATCTTATGTTGGAGTCTGGTGAAGGCGAGTTGTAGTTCACTAATTGTCTAAGACATTGAGGAGCCATGTGCATTTCAGGAGCTAGTAAAGGTCATGGTGGGTACAGTGTGCTGAATGAGGGGCAGGACAAGAGATGAGGTTGGTGAGGGAGAGAAGAAGCAGGGTGCTATGGGTCCAAGGCGTCAAGTTAAAGAGACCAATGTGGTCCTGTCTTCATGGAGACTACAGTCCACTAAAGACACAGAATTATTGACAATCATTCATGTTATAGGAGGCACTGGATAAATCAGTTTATGGTAGAAACCAATTTCTGAAAATATTCCATTACAAACATTTTCTTATTCGCTTTCTTTTCCATAAATCAGCAAATTAAAAACATTGGCAAACATTTCCAAATTTTGGACTCAACTTCCAAGTCAGTCTTGGTTTTCACAATGCACATATGTTTATCCCTGCATGTATAATAAGTATGACCTCATTTACAGTTCTTATAGTCCTTTCTGTTCACGTTTTATTGCTATTCTAGACCATAAATTAATGAAAACTTGATGGAAATATTATAAAATAAGAAATACAAAATAAAGCATGCACAGTTAATAATTATACCTAATGTTAGTTCAAAATAGATTTATTCTATATACTTATTTAGCTATAGAATTAAATGAGTGCCTATAAAATTTACAGAAAGATATTTATGAAAAACAGCAATCACTCTGGTAACCCCTGTCAATATTAAACTAAGAAGATTCAGCATGGCCTAGGTGCTCAGCACCATATCTGCCTCTCAGTACTCAGTTTTGGCTTAAGAAAAACTTATTTTAGGGGCTGGGGTTGTAGCTTAGTGGTAGAACCTTTTTTCAGCATAGATGAGGCCCTCTTCGATCCCTATTATTGAAAAAAAATAGAAAGAAAGAATAACTATTTTAAACAAATAAATAAACAGAGCTAGGAGAAAAAATCAAGAGTCATTATTTCCTTTTGGTCCTACACATACACAGAAAATGATGTGTTTTTATAACTGAAAAGTTTATTACAAACTGGACTGTATCCTAAATTCTTGATGTAATACCAATTCAAAAGTAATTAAATTCACATTTGCAGAAACCACTAAAAGTTGTTTATAAACTACTCTGTATTATTTGTATTCATAGTGGGTTATTCAGACTACTCAAAACTCAGAATGTGGAGTCAATAGAATTCATAGCATCTGACTTTAATGTACCATGGTAAACACTCCAACATGATTACTACGTTTCAGAATGTTAAAATTAACGATGCCAGCACATCTATGGAAAGAATGGTCTTCATTTGCTTTTCCAAAACAAATAGAATTTTTGTACATGTTTTTATGTTTTAGTAATTCAGATACAGAGCAACTTTTTCATTTATTTTTATTATTAATAGTTGCAATGAAGGGTAAATAAAAAAACTAATTAAATTTGCTACTCTAAGCCCTACCTTGAATATATATCATGACAACCATGTCACCGCAAAAATCAATGAACCAGATAATTGCTCCAAATTAGGAGACCATGCCTCTGCTGACATTTAAGTTCTGAACCTAATGGTTTCACTATGTGAATGACCTTTGCTCCACTAATTATGGGCATTTATAGCATTAAATATTTTTTAAATCAGTGTGCTTTTTATTTATGGAAAATATTAATATAATCAGCATGATTTTAGGATGTGCTATTCAATGATACTGATGACAATCCTGAATTTAAACCCACAAAACAATTGGTAAGAAACAATATTAGCAAAAGCCCAACTTATTAATTCGCTAATTTTGTGTAGGTACAATCACCCCTTGACCCTCATTAGATACCAAAATCTTAGGATGCTCAAGTTCCATATTAAAAATGGCATGATGTTACATATAATCTACCATCACCCTACCATGTATTTTAAATTGTCTCTCAATTACTTGTAATATCTAATACAATGTAAATGCTCTGTGTATAAGCACTATATTGTATTGTTTAGGGAGAAATAAAAAGCATCCGTACATGTTTAGTACAGATACAATCATTTTTCAAATAATTGGCTGAATTTGAGGATGCAGAACCCGTGGATAAGAAGCAGCAAGAGTATCGATGGTTTATGGGCATAATGCATGTCTATTTATCCAGACTTTCAAACATATATGTGTAGAATCAACACAAGGCAAAGCTGTACTTATACAACTTCAACAGGGCAAGAACATCCAGTCTGAGATAATGTGGGGAGCAGGTAAAGTGGCTCACATTCACATAGGGCCTATTAGGTGGCAAATGTTCTTCCAAACACTTCTTTTTTTTTTTTTTTTAAGAGAGAGAGAGAATTTTTTAATTTTTTTTTTTTTTTTTTTTTTAGTTTTTAGTTTTTGATGGACACAACATCTTTGTTTGTATGTAGTGCTGAGGATCGAACCCAGGCCGCACACATGCCAGGCGAGCGTGCTACCGCTTGAGCCACGTCCCCAGCCCCTTCCAAACACTTCTCATGGGTAATCTCATTGATATGAGATCTTCTCAACAGGTTTAATGAGGAAGGCCATGGGATGTTGTTATTACAATTTCCTTTGACAGATAAAGAAACTGAAGGCTAGAGAAGGTAAAATCCCAGAGTCGAACTCCAAGTCGCAGCTGACCACCTCTTCGTGTGTGAGAGATGTCCAATCAATCATCCAATCACAGTCCTATATTTACCAAAACCCACCCTGTAGTTTCTTTTGGTAGCTATTTGGAGTCATTTTCACCAGCTAGTTTGCAGAAATCTCATTTGCCAGATGTCAGCTACCAACATGGTCTTGTTTTATCTTTTCTTCTTTTTTAACCTTTTTTTTTTTTTTTTTTTTGGTACCAGGGATTGAACCCAGGTGCTTAACTTCTGAGCCATATCTCCATCCCTTTTTTATTATTTTTTTTTTTTTTTACTTTTATACAGGGTCTCACTAACTTGCTTATGCCTTCACTAAGTTGAACTTAAAACTCTCCTGCCTCAGCCTCCGGAACTCCTGGGATTACAGGCATGTACCACCGTACTCCTCCAGTCTTGTTTTTAATACAGCCATTTTTGTATGATAGTGCAGAATTCGAACACCAATCATCTCTTATGCCTTGGGGTCAGATAGGTCTCTAACCCAGAGTGAGAGTTGCACAGTATTTCAGCAAGGGGGAAAAAAAAGTTCTCGAAAATTTCTTATCTGCTGGCACAACCATACAAGCTCTAAGGAAACCATGACTCAAAATTCAAAGCCCCCACAAACTGGATGGGGAAAAGTAACATATATCCTCAGTAGTGCTCCCAACCCCAGAGGGGGTTCTGTAGTGAGGGCCTATCTATCCTGTGAGCTCCCAGGTACCCCTTCCAGAGATTCCCCAGATGATCACTTACACACTAAATTCTTCTGGGAAGAGTATTTTGGGGTTTGTTTTGCTTTGTTTTGTTTTCCTTCAAATACTTGAGAACACTTGGGAATCAAGAGATTTCATAGCAAATCTGGATTTAGGGTCTCCTCTTTTTTAATTTTTTTTTTTTTAGTTTTAAGTGGACACAATGTCTTTATTTTATTTACTTATTTTTATTTTTTTTAGATATTGATGGACCTTTATTTTATTCATTTATTTATATGTGGTGCAGAGAATAGAACCCAAGTGCCTCACTCATGCCAGTTGAGCACTCTACGACTGAGCTACAATCCCAGCCCTCTTTATTTTATTTTTATGTGGTGCTGAGGATCAAACCCAGTGCCTCATGCATGCTAGGCGAGCACTCTACCACTAAAAAAAAAAAAAATATATGATAATCAGTCAAATCTTGCCAGACTCCCTCCAATAACCTTCTGCAAGATACCGACACCTGCTCTAGTCTGGGCGTCAGAGCTCTAGCTGAGATTTCTGGTTAAGATCTAATCTCATCCAGTTACCTGACCTGTCCTGTTACATCAAGCCACTTCCTGTTACCTGTGGCTCCTCCATTTAGACACTTGAGCTTGTAACCCTTGCTCTAAGGCAAGATTGCTTCCAGCTCTGGAATTCTGCTTCTTCCATAGGAAGTAAATGGAAACATCATTAACCTGAGTTGAGTGATGTGCTCGGGATCCCAGGCTAGGACAGTTAAGAGCATAGCAGAGCTGGTGCTTGGACCATCACAAGTCCAGACTTCTTCCACATGTGTCCTGCCTTTTATTGACACGTGAAGTGATGGGATTCTAGCTCAGAAACACACAGGAGGACCTTTCTCAAGGCTGTAAAGAAAGCTAACTCACCTCCTTGGGGGGTGAGAAAACCTGGGAGTGGGGCTAGGGTTCAGACAGTGCTCAGGTGTGCCTATAAATCCTGTTTATGGAAGAGATTCTGTGACTAGAAAGACACATAATGTTGGGGGTGGCGGAATTTAGTAAGAAAAGGCAAGGATGTAACTCCAGCGTTCTGTGAGCCCTGGACTCCCTGTGTGGCCTGAGCCTTCCTCATACAGATGTGTTGGTAAGACTCTCTCCACCCCAGAGTGGAATCGTGGCTTCCCAGTGTCCCCTAAGGAGCTTAAATATGCAGCTGACTTCAGGCTAAAGCTGCAGTAGGACCGAAGGTCATCTCAAATATTAAAAACATAGCCCTGTCCAAAATTTTGTAATAAATGGCTGACCAAGTGGATCCAAAACTTAAAAAAAAAAAGTCCTACACAACAATTTATAAACGACTGTTTGTAAAATAATCTTGTAACTCTTTTTCCTAGAAATCCTATCACTCAAACAGGATTTTACACTAATTAGTTATTATTTTTATTCAGAAGCACTCATCAGGCTAAAAAGAACCCAAACTTAAACAGTTCCCAAAACAAAATTCTTTTTGTGTAAAATACTAACAGATTTATTCCAGTAATAAAAATTTCTTTGCATAAATACACGTGCATATTATTATAACCATATTAATTCAAATTAAGCAGTGTATGAATGCTCTTGCATAGCTTTGTAACAAATGGAACAGTACATTTTAATTTCTGTAGAAACCAAGTAAAGAAAAATAAAAACTTCATTGTTATTTACTCTATTAGTATTTTTCTAAATGCAAAACCATAGTCCAGACTATTGTCCTCTAAATGGTTAATTGTTAAATTGAGTTTGACATCTGTAACACAAAGCTTTCAAATATTCCAGAGCTCGATAAAAAGAAGGACTCCAGCAAGCCACACACCACTGCTTCGTCTATTCACTCCGGTTGCAGCGGGAATGCAAAGCTGTTTATTTACACGTTTTAAAAATGACCAGGGTCTTTAAAGAGGAAAGGCACTAGAGGATTATTGCTATTATTAATCTGTAACCTAAGTTTTCAAAAAACCTGTTGCTTTCTCTATTGTAAATTTTTTGTTTATAATCATGTTCTATCTTTCTAAGCCTTTAAAACATCCTCAACTGAATCAAAGTGGTAAGTTTTTTGCTTTGTTTCTTTTGGGTTTTTCTCCCCCAAATGATATCTCACTAAAGAAAAATGTGGGGGGAAATGAGACTTTCAGTCAACATTTGGTTCTGTACCTCTCACATCTGTTTCTCATAAGTTCGGACTCCATATTTCACCTATATGGATCCCATTAAGTAATTATGTAGGGAAAAAATGTAGACATTTTATAAAACAAATGGAATGGACAGGCCATGGTTAAGGCCATGGGGTTTGGAGGTAGAGAGACATGAATTCGAGACTGATGCCTCCTTCAATATAACTGGGTTTCCAACTTTATTAAACCTTGAATTTTCATCTACAAAAAAAAAGAATAATACTTCATTATGTGCACAAAATGAAGTATTGTGTAAAGTGTTTGGAATGCTACCTGGCACAGATGGTGACTCTCTAGCTGGAGGTTTTAAAGCTGTTTTCACTTTGCACAAAGTGCCACTAAGATCACTAACCAATTGCTCATGCCACCCAACTCCGCAAGGGAAAGCAGAGGCAGAAGAAGAAGGGGGTCGTGCCTTCATTTTTTATGCAGTGCACAAACCCTGCTGTCAACTTGTTTACTAATAAACAGGAGGCCAAGACTAGGAGAAGGAAGATTGCAAAGTTGAGCACTATCTTATCAAAATACAGAGCGGCCAAAAGAATGAGCAGATGGAAAGCACAGGAGAGAGAGAACGCCAAGCAGGAAAGAAAAGGCGGAAGCAGGAAGCATCCTTCTAGGTCATGCTGTCTGGCCACTCTTCCTAGAGAGATGAAAGCAAGACTAGTTCACAGATGTCGCGTACGGATGTATCACAGAGGGCAAGAGTTGTCAGCAACACTGGGGTGGGGTGAAAGGAGAAAGGGAAGTGAGACTGTATGCACACATGCACACACTACATGAGCCCATTAAAAACTGTTAGAGTCTATATGTGCTTATATGCAGCATGCATATTAATTTATTAGATCTATAGTAAACTATATGGGCAGGAACATCTGTTCTCTAAAATCCAGATCAATAGATAAAGAGACAGCTATTCTTTTAAAATGGCATCTGCCTGCTTGATGCAAAATTTCTGTGGTCACTACAGCCAACACTGTCACACACACAAATCTAAAGACTAAGATGCTCCCACTGTGATGGTGAAGAGCCCACCATGCTCATGCTCTTGGACTTGAATCTCTTATAGGTCCAGATTTCACAAAAGTCCTCCTACAGGTGGCAAAGAATGGTCACAGGTAAGGTGATATGACCTGAGATGAACAACATGATGTTAATATCACCTTAAGGGTTTTCTTGTGCTATAAATGTTTTTCTGTGTATCATTTTAAAAGGTTGGCCTTTTTTTCAAGGATAATGTATTTACTCTCAACTAAAAATATGTATGTTATAAATGTGTGACCATATATAACCAAAAACATAACATAGAGTCTTAGAGTCAAATGTTTTCTAAAAAAAACTCTGTTTTCAGAGCCTACTTGAAGAAATTTTTTTCCAACTTGAATTTCTTTTTACTATACTATAATAAAATGTATTTACATTCATATCATTTACTAAAAAATATGTTTTCTATGATTATAATACCTGCAGTAGGAATGAGACCACTCCATTTAAAATAACCTTTCTAAAATTTTACTGGCTTCATTTTTCAAATTACTTCCCTTTTTTTTTCTTGGTTTGAGGGATTGAACTCAGGGGTGCTGAGCCACAGAGCCACATCTCCAGCCCCTTTTATTTTGTGTTTTGAGACCGGGTCTTGCTAAGTTGCTTAGAACCTCACTAAATTGCTGGTCTTGGACTTGTGATCATATTACTTTTTTATTATTACTTTTATTGTATTATTAATATTATTGACATTTATGAATGCTTGTCACATGCTAGAGGAATACTAAGTTCTTTATGTGTGCAATCCTGTTTTAATCATTAAAACATGCAATTAATTAATCACTGAATCATTATTCATTCAATCCCTATGATAGTAATATGAAGTGAAGCATATTACTATTATTCTTACTTTTTCAACAGAGAAAACTGAGACCTTTAGCAGGCAGTTTGTGCCTAGTTACATAGCTACCAAAGCAGCCTGGTTTGAACAGAGATACACAACACCAGGACACTTGGACATTACCATTTCAATTATAGTCAGTGAGTACGTTTCAGAAAAAATAATCTTCTACTTGTTATTACTTAATACACTCTAAAAGTTGAACTAAATGGACACGTTTGTTTACATACTATAGCAGAACATACTTTTTGAACTTATATTTCAAAACACCTTATAAAAATGATAGAGGAAGAAAATCTATGTTTGGCATCTTATGTAAAAAAGGTTGTTCACTTGAAGTGACCAGTGAACTATATTGTGTGTGAATCCTAAAAGTTTTCTATAGATAAATTTGTTGAATGCTTACACACTCTATGAAGCACATTATGCCATTTTCCTACCTGAAGGAGACTTTCCTGTTTCAGTCTTCCTGGATTATTCCTAAATCACAAGTAGTTTCAAATGACATACTCCTCATGTATTGGGTGTTACATGGTATCCATAATATTTAGTTTTTAAAATATTCTTTAAAAGTGATAGCATGCTTAATTGTATGTATTAAGTGGTCTGAATTCAATAGGACACTCATTCCTTGGGGATTTTAAAATAAATATACAAACTTTAAAGATTGCTATATTTAGGAGATGAAATTATTGTAGTAGTTCAAATTTCTAATGGACTTGTAAAAAATAACAGATTTTCTGTTTCTTAAAAACATTAATAAATTTAACCTTTTGTATTTCTCTATACATAGCTTAAGTAGCTTTGATATGTTCAAGTAAAGAATTTTTCTCTGTTCTCTTTATCTAAGAGAGGTAAGTGTGTGTGTGTGTGTGTGTGTATATATATATATATATATATATATATATATATATATATATATATATAAAGAGAGAGATTTATAAGTGATAAGTATGAAAATATAAATAACTTCTGGTTTTATCATGACAGATAAACTATTAATACATACAGTTCTCATACACAAAACTAGATAGGAACTAGGAATAGGTATAAGATTAAGAAAAGTAACTCTATTCTTCCCTAGTGCTCCCATCTTATTCTTTAGATTAGGTAGAGAGGAGTTAAGGGAGGGGACGGGATAAGGGGATAGGGAGGATAGTAGAATGAAACAGACATTATTACCTTATGTACATATATGACTGCATGACTGTTATGATTCTACAGCATGTACAATCAGAAAAATGAGAAATTATGCCCCATTTATGTATGATATATCAAAGTGTCTAACCTCATTCTACTGTCATATAAAACTAATTAAAACAAATTTTAAAATTATGTTTAAAAGATTAAGGAAACTACCTGATTAATACATTTTTACGCTATAAGGTTTTGAATATATAATCATTTACATACACATACAAAATAAAATAAAGAAGTACCTGGAGAGAAAAAAAATGCATTTAGCATTGTTTAAATACCCCAAAATATGTTGTTCATATGTATTTATGGTTTCACAGTAATTAATTTTAAACTATATTATTCCTCTCTCTCATTTACCCTGTAAAACTCAGCATGTGCTACAGTGTCCCTTGGTCTGGATCCTGCTTTCTGTTTTCCTCTTGTTGAAATTCCATGCTGCTATCTAGGCCCGGGGTTTTACCTCCCCTGCATTCTCACAGTACTTGCCTCGACTTCTCTTAAAGGACCTCTTTATTTTGCTTGGTCTCTAGTTGTGCATGAATAAGTTCCCTCTTTACAGGGAGAACACCCTAATTATTTTTGTGTACCCCGTCATTGGTGCTGTGCATGCCACACAAATTCAATTCGCCTGACATGAAGTCAAATTATTTATTTCTAAATATTAAGCCTGATTCCAATCAAGAATTACTCTCAGTCCCACATTCTGATACATTCCCAGTGTCTCCTATTTAGACGGATATTTCTGTCATTAAGCTATGAAGTACTGTCTGACCAAAATTAAAGAAGCAGGTGAAGTATCATGTTTATTCCAGATACTGAGTTTACAAGCAAGCTTTCCCTGAAGTTCTGAGTTTGTATCCATTCCTAGGCTCCATAAGAATAGAAAAAATACCTTTAAAGTATGCCCTTTAGTGAAATTACAAAAACTTTCTGAAAGCAAATTAACTGGAGATTTTTAAAAAGTAGTGCAGATTGTGAGTGGAATCAAAGGAGAAACTCCAACTCTTACATGGTTTACTTAGTTCTTTCTTCACTCTAGTTTCACAAGCCAGGAACCTGTAAAGCTTACAGGCTTGGTCTTTGTTTTCTGTTCTAAGGAGAGTAGTCAGTGAGTTTTGTTTGTTTTGCAGTACTGGTGAGCAAACCCAGGGCCTTGTGCATGCGACACTGGTGTTCTACAACTGAGCTACCCACCAGCCTCCCAGTAAACCTTCTAAATTAGGGTTTATTGAGTAGTTGCTATATGCTGGATACTGTTCTGATTCATTCTTGATGAAAGAGTGGATGAAACATTGGGTCTATTCAGTCCCCACAAGACTTTTAGTTTTAGTAGTATTATTAATATGACATTCAATATCATCTGCTCAAGGCATGTCATTTCTTCAAAGTTTTATTACTTAATTGGCACTATTTTAAAAGCCATTTGTTTGTGAATTATTATTTTTATTGTATGTAACTATTCTCAAGCTATCATAAAATAACTAATATCTGAAATTTTAATTCTACCGTGCTTATGATATATAATTATCATCTAACATTAGATGGGTAAATATAAATATGAATAAATGGTATGTCATATTTGTTAATGTTTTTATTTATTTTTATTTTTTTTTAATATTTATTTATTTTTTCTTAGTTCTCGGCGGACACAACATCTTTGTTGGTATGTGGTGCTGAGGATCGAACCCGGGCCGCACGCATGCCAGGCGAGCGCGCTACCGCTGGAGCCACATCCCCAGCCCGTTAATGTTTTTATTGATTTGTTATGTGTGCAAATAAGTTCAGGCTGAGTAAGGAAATTTTAATATCAGATACAATTGAGAGTTAAGTGATTCAGCCAATATTTCCATGGGTTCATCTCCTTAAAGGACAAAACCTTATCTCTGTGAGCAAATTATTCACCTTACACATATATACAAAATGGAATCCTCTACCATCTATTCATATGCTATTCAAGCAATATAAGGAACTTCAAATCAAGAAAAAAACAAAGTAAAATTCAAGAATACTTTCAACTACCTGTCAATCGCATTCATAGTCCATCTGTGTTAGTTCCTCATATTTATAGTCTAAGGGATAATAGAGTAACAATTGCTGCCTTCACTGTGTCAAAGCAGATATGAATAATATCCGTAGACCTTACCCATCTTAAATATAAAAGGTTTGCACTATACCCAAGTGAAAATCTTCATAGTTGAATGGACGAGAGAATACTCACTTTTCCCAAATGTATTTTTGTATTAGAGATAATGATACTATGCAAATGAGCAAGGCTTAATGTTCCTACCAATATTTGATGATTTGAAATCAGCCCCTGGTTAACAGATGGTCCCATCATTCTGGAACATAATTGATATCCTCTTTGAAAATCTCAACCAAAAGGCCAAAGGATATGGGATTCTACCTGGTCCCTTGAGGAACTCTAATTTTTTTTTTAGATAAGAAACTTCCCAAACAACAGAGTTTATTAGCCAAATCCTAAATTTCCTATTCATCAAAAGCAATTGTGTCCTTACCAAATCTCCCCACGTTCTGATTTTTTCATACTCTCTATTTTTAAAAAAAAAATGTATTTGTGGTATTTTTTTAGAAACATTTTCAAGATTTCTAAAGGCATATTTACTATAGTAGTATACCCAGAGGTGAGTTTCCTACAAAGATCTATTAACTTCTTGTGATTCACAGGAGGAAAAAAAAAAAAAAGAAGAAGAACAGCTATGTAATCAAGCCGGGTGTGAACCCAGACAAAGTTTAGACAAAGCAAATGGAGCCTGGCATGCATGAAACCATTCAAACCACAAGAATTCATGTGTCTCTAAGAGCATTTATGGGATGATCCTATGATATGATGCACACCTGTTCCCTGGGAACACAATTTTACATTCAGTGGCTGGTGACTAAACAGAAACAGCTTGCATTGCCACAGAGGCAAATTATCAAGACTCGCAGGCACAGGTACCATCCCATCATTCGATCTGACCACCAAGCATCACCCAGACTGCCTAAAGTAAAGAATGGCCAAGCCTGGGATCTCAGGAACACATTAGCCTTGAGAGAAAAAGTGACTGAGACCAGGTGTGATTGATGAGCCCTCTCATTTATACAATGAGATTCAAATCCAGGCTGAAATAACTAATGTAATGAAAGGAAAAAGACGAGTAAAGATTTGTGAGTTTTAAGAACTGGACCCTCTGTTCTGAAACAAACGTAATAGCAAAAATTGTTCCAAAGGAAAGGCGCTTCCCCCCCCCCCGTTTTTAATCTCAGAAATTTCTAATCCTGTTGAAGTTTCAGCTATGATGTTTTAAATTCAATAGTCAAGATTCTGTTGGAGGAACACAGGCATGCAGAACAAAAGTACAATAATGATAGAATAAGCCTATCTCTTCCACCAGGAGAAAGTCCCATCTTAGCATCCTGGGCCACCATCACCACTGTGGATGACAACTTTCAGCTACAATCAGTTGAGGTGCAGATAATAAATTCTCAAACATTTGGCAGTTTATCGAAGAGAAATACTCGCAACATGAGCTACATAAACTCATTCTCTAAATGAGAATATTTTAAAAGATATTGACTACAGATGTTTCAAAGTAGAATTTCAGGTCTCACTGGGTGTCCCCAACTGGTTATCGCTCCATTATAAGCTTAACTCTTTAGTGAGGCCGTTCAAATTCCTGCTTTCCCTTCTCAACTTTTCACCCAGCAAGCAGTCATTGTTACATTTCAACACTTCTTTACATCAGGCACCTAATATAAAATGGGAACAGCTGCAATTTCACTGCCCAACCCTTTCTTCCACCCTTACAACATTTGTTCTGTTAATGTAGGTTAATTCTGCAAATAACACTTCTGTAAATTGTTCTTGCAAACTGCTACATCATTTATGTAAGGACTTCTGTGAACTTTGAAAAATTAATGCCTTTAATTTTGGTTGATGGCAACATCAGCAGAGCTCTGTAAATTGCACTTTAATGAGATTTTGCTACAGGGGATAATCTGCTACTGACAGAGGAACATCTTGAAAACATCTGTAGACCTATAATTTCTCTATGACGATTAGATCCCACCACAAGACTCCAAATACAAACCCAAAATAAAGGAGGAAATTGTAAAGTTCTAAATGAGAATACAACCTGTTCTTTAAGAGCAAGAGTCCCACACTGAAAAGTTTCATGCACTGAAAATAAATCAATTTTTGGACTAATTAACATTTAGCTTTATTTAATTAAGAAAGACTATTACTGTCTGCACTGCTGTGCATCTGTATATAATGAAGCAAACAGCAGTAGGTATAAGATACCACTGAGGGATATGCCCAAGTAACCCGGCACTATAGGTGCGAAGGAACGTCTATTATTGTTAAGTAACTGACATCAGAGTCTCACTTTAATGCTGTCATAAATAAAAGGAAGATTTCCACAGATGCCTTCACATATGGTTTCTTATTTGTCTCTGATGGAGACTGGGAGTTGGATTGGATGCCAAAATTAAATGATTTAAATAGACAGCTGCATAATGGAAACTACTAAATAACACCTTTTAAACAGTTTCTATTTATAGTGGGTCTAAATCACCAGAGGATGACAAATTTTATCCTGCTAACACCAACATTGCTCGTGGCCCTGATGCCATTATTTCCAAAGCCCCATATGAAATTGCCTTAATGTTCACTCTAGCTCATGTTCATGATCATGCCTCCTTTAGAATAGTACCTTTTGAAATCACATCTCATATTCCAGTCAAATCTTAGACTTGCAAAGGGATCTGCTCTGGAAGTATACCATATTCATTACCTTGCTTATATTGAAATAAGCAGAAAGTGCTACCAGATGTTATGGGAGATACTTCATCTCCCATGCCCTGAAATTAATAGCTACTTGATAGAGTACTGATTTCCAGATCATAATTTCCTATGCATAACACTTATATCTTTGTCATTTTTCACAGGAGAGAAATTAAGTAAAAACTGCTGAATTAAATCAGGGTATAATGAGATACAAAGAAGCTGTTATTTCTAGAAAGCCTAAATATATCAACAGGTTCACTCAAGGTTTTAATTGATCTTATAAAGAACCGAATTGCATAGTTGCTAAAACATAGGATTTAATAGATGCTCAAAACTGGATCCGAACAGTCTTACTGTGTAATAAACAAGGGGAGATAATTATTACATCATTACTTGGAGACTCTTTAAACTTTTAAGTGTCTGTCAGAGTTGGACATGGTCAAGGACCCCATAGATTCTAGAATTCCTTAGCTGGAAGGGACTGGGATGGTATCATTAAGGTGGAGTTCTTAAAAGGGGGAAAGAATACCTGAGGGGATGTAGGGTTGTTTACTTAAGAATGAGAACAATGCTGCAGGAGTTATGCTTTATAGAACATGGGGCCATCATCATACCTCCTCCTCCTCCTCCTCCTCCCCCTCCTCCTCCTCCCCCTCCTCCTCCTCCTCCTCCTCCTCTTACTCCTCCTTCTTCTTCTTAGGTTTGTTCACTCATCCTGAACCTGAATCCATTCATGAAAAGTCCCAGACCCACCTCCACTCCAGGTGTTAACAAAGATCTCTTATGCATGCGTAACTAGCCCTTTTCTTTAAAAGACTGCAATTGCTAATAATCGTTAGGCATTTCGAGTTTCTCTTATAGGTAATGCATCGCCAGTTCTCAAATGAACGCATTTGGGAGAATAATTCAGATTATATAGCTGATTAGGACATACATCTTAGGCATTTCTAAAGTATTCTACAAGCTAAAGAAAAATCTATAATCTTGAAATTTTTACCTTTTTCTTCTCAGGATTAAACTTCATCAAAACGTGACTTATAAAAATAACAAATAGTGTCCTTTGCACTTGATAACTAATTACATTGTAATGTGCTTATTATTTCCTACAAAGAAGCCCTTGTTCTGGAACGGCAAGCATGGCTGATTGTTTGCCATGTTGCAAGAGCTCTCACCTGACTCACGGGCCTTGCTATCCTTTCCTCCCTGAAGCTGGCTTGGGCCCACTGGCCACAGCTACAAGTTTGACCTCATGTCTGTGTTCACAGAACTAATCCTACCTTTAGCTTATAAATCTTGAAGGAGGTCCAGCCAACCCCCTGAAGCCCAGACCCTGTATTAATCAGGTGTGCTTCTGAGTCCAAGTGCTGTTGTTTGGAGAGAACTGGGACTTCCTGAAAACTAATCTCTCCAAGTGTCAGTTCATGCAGCCAAAATATAATAAACAGCCATAATATCTACATCACTGTGTTGCTGTGAAGATTAAAGGTGATTATATAGGTAAAGAAAAGAACTACACACATAGCAATATAGGAATAATATTAAATTATTTCCTTAGTTCCTGTTTCTTATCTCTTCCTTCCTCTCTCCCTGGTTGCTTGATATTAGTTGAAGCTGGCATTCTACATACCCTACCTAAGAGGGTTCACAAATTGTTTTCAGGACCTTGGAGAGCTCTCACGTGCCTGTCCCCACAAAATGTTAGTTTTGCTGTGACAGGATTATTTAGTTCATATATTCATTCAGTATATATATTCTGAAGGCCTTTATGAGCTATGGAAAAACAGAATTTGGCAAAACAGATTAATCCCAACACTTTTGGTATTTATATTCTAGTGAACAAATAGGCATCAATCAAATTATTAGATACTCACATGCACGCATAGAAACACACAGACACACACACACAAAGAACTAGATAGGTAGGACGAATAAAAAGTTCAGTGTCCTATAATATTTACATAATTTGGGGGGTAGTTCAGGGAAGGAACTTTTCCATAACACCTTTCCTGATAGATGATATTTTTGCTAAGATGTTAGGGATGAGGAAGAGATAGCCAACCAAAGAAAATCAATCAAGAGCACTTCTGAAGTAAAATTATTTCAAGAACTTTAAGAAGGCCAGTGATGCCAGTATAGATGAAGGAGCAGCACAGTGAGAAATGAGACATAAACAGCCTCGCTAGGAATGCAGCACAAAGATGGGAGACTTCCAGATCTGGCCCAACATTTTAGATTGACACTGCATTTGTTTGTATAATTATTTATTGCAAGTTTAGATTTCAAGAGGTGAAATTGGGGCGTTCTATTTAAAATTACAAGATCTGGCCACACCAGACCTGCATTTCTACATGAAGACAATGTACAGCCACCTCCCCAGGTAGACCAATCACAAGCTCTCCAGCTTGCCACGGTCTCTACTGGCCAAGGTCACTCAAATGCATTTTCTGCACAGTCTTTGTAGCCTGGTAAGTTTGTCACCCAACATTTTGGCCTTATGTCTTGTGTCCAACCCTGATTTTATGCCTTGGTTTAGGGAGAGGGTCATTGAGTTTATTCTTGTGGTTACAACTTGATAACCGACTTCCCTGAAATATTTTCCAAGATATCAGTGTCTGTCTCCCACACTTCCAAAGCATGGCCAGTTACTAGGCATCACCTACCTCTTGGGAGGATTTTGTTGTCTATCTATTCTACCAGATGTTTCCTTTGGCCATAGTCCCCAGATCCTTGTTTTGCCTCCCTGTGGACTTATCATTTAGTAGTAGTCCAGCAATATACCTATTCCAGTCAGTAGATATGATTTTTAACCTCAGTCTCTTCCCATCTGTTTTTTTTAAATCTTTCATTGAAAAATCACTTCTCAAACTATGTCAGGTAGATTAGTTTCAAGCTGCACTTTTTAAAAGAATAACCAAAAACACAAAGGATGATTTTGCAACAAACACTCAATAATTTGGAAGCCAGCTATCTAGATCCTTCAATTAATTAATTTTTTTCTTAGGACTTTACTTCTAAGAAAAAAGAAGCAAATAATTGGGGCTGGGGGAGGGGCCAAACATAATAGGTATAAATTGCCAGAGATAATCAACAAATCCGATGCTCCTTCACTTTCGTTTCCTTATGTGAACTAATTTCCAATGAGAATTAACATTCAGAAGGGAGACTACAGCAAGCACAAGAAGATCCCAGGCCATCAATCATATTCCCTGCCATTTCTTACGAAGAAAGGAAAGGTCCTGGCCTGGTGCCTTGTTTGTAGCAATGTCAGGGTCTTCGAAGGGTAAAATCACAGACTAGTGTATTTCAGAGTTGGTCTGTTAAAGTTAAGTCTAAAATTCACTTACCTGGCGTACCACACCATTTCTACAATAATAGATATTTTTTTTAATAGTTCCCAGGAAAGATATCAGTAACCAGCATATGTCCCATAAACACCATCCTTCATAGGCTCAAGAAAGACTGCTACTGTTTCCCTTAGGACTGCTTGACCTACACATCTTGCCTTGGTAGTGACCTTGGCGTCTGCCTTGCTATACACCCTGTGCTCTACTTGTTAGCACCTTTTTCCTGCTTGTCTCTGTTAATGGTCCCTTTCCTAACCGCATCCTCAGAGAAGCCCAGAGACCATCCGCTTTCTGTCCCCTGGCCATTGTGGCAGAAATCTGCATCACTGTTGTCTTGATCAATTTGCTCAGCAATTCTGAGGTAACTCGGCATTTCAGGATTCTGCTACCATTTGTCAATTGCTACAAAGAGCTTTAGGGGGGAAAAATTATTCCAAATGGCATAACGGATGTTTTAGTCACTAAATTTCTTGGGAATTTAAATTAAAATAAAAATGATACTCTTTGTACATGGATTTTCTTGTACTTAAGCCTTTAATGCCAGCTAAATAACAAAGGGGGCCATTAATGTAAAATTCAGCCTAAAGTCAATTGTATTACGAGCACTCTTAATGCGTGTACATTCTTAATGTAACCAGGAATCTGAAAGGCACTTAACTGGATACAGCTGTATGCAAATTTGCTTTAAACTACCGAAGGTTAGAAACAGACATTATTTTAATCTTGAAAAATAAACCACTGAGTGTCTAGCATTTGGGTCTGTTAAACTCATCTACTAATGATTCCCCCATTAAACCATAATAAAGTGTTTGAAAGTTGATCCAGTCCTTTGCACATGGTAAACAAAGAAACTGGAACTACAGCAGGCTCTGCCAAAAACCAGCAAGAGGGTTCTTGAATATATACATCCTCACACAGCTGTCATTCACCCCCGCTGTATTATATATTTTGAGATAATTAAACAAAAATACGTGACATTTATCTAAAACTCACAAATTTGCCTTCTGGGAATGTAGCACAATCCATCCTCTGATTTAGAAAGCTATTGTCTAGTTGAAGATGAATCAGGATTGTACTCATAAAAGAATAAAATATTTACAAATACAAACATGGGTCAAGGTATAAAATGTGTGCTTCCTGGATCATGGAGTGTGACCCCACAAAATAAACAGACTAGCATTTCTGAATATAGTATATTATGCTATCTGAAGTTCTCTAGTTGAAAGCTAATGCTAACCACATCTATTCCTGTCTGCATCTGTAAAGATGGGTTAATTAAATCATAGTTAAATAGGTAGCTTTCCAAAATAATATGAACAAAAACATTCCATTATGAAATAGGAAGTAAGAAATGACCCCATAAATGGAGGGCAAGAAATGGATCACTTTTTGCTGAGTGTGTTTACTGTCCTTAATCAAAGCAAGTGGAATGTCTCGGATATTTTTAAATGCTTCCAAGTTAAAGTCCATAGTACCTATAGCTTCTATTTTTTATATAAACCTGAGACATATTTTGGACTATAAAACCCCAAATAAATATATATCAAAATTCAACATTGTTTACTATAAGGCCCATTGTAATTATAATCATTTGATTAACTTAAAATTTAATGGTATTTTAAAATAATTACTTCTTTGATCCTGTCTGGTTTGTTTTCTTGACTAACTTGAATAAAATGAGGTTATTTATCCTTTTTGTTCACATACCCCTCGAAAAACAAGAATGAAAGAAATAAAAGAAAAAAGAAGAAAAGTAAGGGGTAAAAGACAGAGAGAAGAGGGGTGGGGGATATAGCTCAGTTGGTAGAATGCCTGCCTTGCATGTACAAAGCTCTGAGTTCAATCCCCAGCACTGCCAAAAAAAAAAAAAAAAAAACAGAAGAAAAGGGAGAAAAAAGTATTCCTCTACTCCACAAATATTTAATTTATAGCATACCAAATTTCAGGCATTTTATGAAATGCAAAGATATAATAATCAATAAAATATAGGCAAAATTTTTATCATCATGAATCCTATGAGTCCAATTAGGAAGTCAGGCATTAATTAGATAATGGTACAAAAGGATTCCAAAATGAGAACTGTAACACATGCTAAAAAGAATTTTCTAGGGCTCAATGGTAGAATACTTGTCTGGTAGGTTAGGAAAGGTGTCCTGAAGGAATGAAAAGTAGAGCTAAGATTGAGATTAGTGAAACTAGAACTAAGATTTAAAGTTTATCTAGGAGCAGTATTAAGGAATATTGCCCGAAAAAGAACAAGTGCATTGGCCCTGTGGCTGGTTTGGAACCAGTAAAGAAACAGAAATAATGCTAATATGGCCTTGGATTATATTGCTAAATGAGGTTAGAAATATAGCTCAAAGCTAGTTTACACGAGAAGTTAAATGCCTTGCTCAAAACCCTGGTCTTTATCCAAGGGGCAATGGGGATCCATCCATTTCTATTTCAAGGAGGAATCTGATGTTATTAGGTCTCCATTTCTAAAAGATAGTGAAAGGATAGCTGTAATGAATTGAATGGGTTGCAAAGGCACGCAAGTATATATTAATCAGGTTAGGGCATTTTTCAGAATGAAAACAATATCTTGAGCTAGTTTGCTAAAAGTACAAGGGTCACGAGGGAATTTACTGGTGAAGCAGACTAGAAAGTGATACTAAGAGAATTAGTGACAAATCCTTCCTGGGGGTCAGGTTTCTGAGAGATACAGTCAGGTCAATGGTGAGTCTCATCGTTGAGAATGAGAAATCAAGAATAAAGATAATGAGTTCTGTCTTGGACATATTGAAATTGAGGAGGCTCTGCAACATTCTCAGTAGAATGTCAGCTAAATAGTAATGCTCTAACATTTTTGTATGTATAAAACAAAAATATATATGAATATATTTCAAGCCTGTTAAAAATATTAATTCTTTGAATATTGCACATATTAACTTTTCTATTCCACCCAGTGACAAGCACATTTGCAAGTATGAATTGATAGCAATATACTTATTGGTTTCTTACAAACTCCTCTGATTTGGGGTTTTATTAAATTAACTTTTCAATCTTAATCTATTCAAATACCTCTTTTTTCCTATGTCAGAAATTGTAGAAAGATGGCATAAGAAATGAAAGAGACAAAGGGTAAAAGCAAAACTATGAGAGAATTTATGAAGATTGGAAAAGGGAAATTAGCCAGAAATCTTAGCAGAGATCTATGTAAGCCAGTTACCTAAGGAGCATTTATCTTGTGGTCAGAAAAGTGGAAGGTTGTGGTGGAAGGAGCGATTCTCTTTTTTTTTTTTTTTTTTTTGAGAGTGAAAAATATTTATTTTTTTAATTTTTTTATTGGTTGTTCAAAACATTACAAAGCTCTTGACATATCATATTTCATACATTAGATTCAAGTGGGTTATGAACTCCCATTTTTACCCCAAATACAGATTGCAGAATCACATCGGTTACACATCCACATTTTTACATAATGCCATATTAGTAACTGTTGTATTCTGCTACCTTTCCTATCATCTACTATCCCCTCTCCCCTCCCCTCCCATCTTCTCTCTGTACCCCATCTACTGTAATTCTCATTCACACTCCTATACCTGGCTGCCGGTGACCAACAATAGATTTCTAGCACATTCATCAACTTTCTGACTAATAAAATAAAGTATATAGTTTCACTAGTATAACTAGTAAAAGTATAAAGAAGACAGTAACATGTTACTATCTATTCTGCTTGTCAACAACACACACAAATCACAACAGTTTAAACAAGATAAGGCTTATTTCTCTCCATAAGACTATCCAGAGAATTCAGAACAGATATGGTAGACTGGTAGGATGGCTCTAGTCTACAAAGTCTGCCAGAGAAACAGCCTCCTTCTATTTTCTTTTTCCCCCAGTGGGGGTTTAAATCCAAAGGCATTTTACCACTGAGTTACATCTTCAGGTGGTGTGTTTGTGTGTGTGTGTGTGTGTGTGTGTGTGTGTGTGTGTGTGTGTGTGTGGAGAGAGAGAGAGAGAGAGAGAGAGAGAGAGAGAGAGTGCTTGATTTATCAAATTGCCCAAGCAGGTCCTTATAATCCTCCCACCTTGGCCTCCAGAGTCACTAGGATTATGGGTGTGCACCACCATGCCTGGCTCATTCTATTACATTTTTCCACCATCCTCAAAACATGCTTTTATACTATAATATAGGAGGTATGCTTCAACCAGTGGGAAGGGAGATGGGCATATGGGACATATGTGCAGTGCTTTAAAAATATGAGCCAGTATTGCAACACAGCATATTCACTTATATCCCCATGACCAGAATTTAATCATTCAGCCACACTTACTTGCAAAGGAGACTGGAAAATGTGGTCTTCAGTTAGGCATATGTGTATGAGCTAAACTTTGGGTACTCTGTTACTAAAAGCATAAGGTAAGAGTTTTTTGTGGACTTATGGTAGCACCAGGCACAGTCAATATTGCAGATGACTCTGTGTCTTAGGTCACATTATTCATTAATTCACCAAAAATGTATCGAAGGCCCATGCACTGAAGAGAAGAGCACCAATGAAACACCCTCCATCCTTGACCTCGTGCAGCTTAAAATCTATTCACAGTGAATCAGACTCCCAACAAAACCACACAGAAATATTTTCAAGCAGGAAGATCAGAAAAATTCACCTAGCCTCAGTCACCGTGGAGCTGTCATTCCAGCAACTCCAAAGGCTGAGGCAGGAGGATCCAAGTTCAAGGCCAGCCTCGGAAACTTAGTGAGACTCTGTCTCAAAATTAAAAAGCTGAAAAGGGCTGGGGATGTAGCTCAGAGGTAAAGCACCTCTGGGTTCAATCTCCAGTACTGGAAAAAAAATCACCTAGAGCTGAGAAAAATGAGACCTAAAGAATGAGGAGCTTTTTATAAGCAAAGAACACATGCAGTAGCCTTTCAGACACATCATCCAATATGTGCCAAAGGCCAGAAAGAAAGCAAGACAAGGGAGAGAAAGTGCTATGACTTACATATAGGTGAAGAATATACTTGAGAGAAATTAAATTTGTATTTTTTTGTATTAGACTATATTTGCTCAAATAACACTGGAAATCTTATGGGATTCTACATAAATGACTACCAAATAAATGCAGTAATTGAAATATTAGGCTCGATTTCATTTATTTTAAATAGCTATTGGTGTTGTTATAAAAAGAAATTAACATAGCTATTTAGTTATAAAAAATCTTCAAAAAGGAGGAATAAAGTTTCAAAAATGAACTGCCATTAAGAAATAAATATGAACCTGAGGTAGTGGTAGAACTCTGGAAGCCCAGCTACTCTGGAGACGGAGATAGAAGGATCACAAGTTCAAGGTCAGCCTCTTCCCTTCCCAAAATAGAATGAAAGGACTGGGAAGATAGCTCCATGTGCCAAGCTCTGGATTATATCTCCAGTATCACAAAAAAAAAAAAAAAGAAAGAAATGAAGAAAGGGAGGGAGGAAGAAAGGATTACTAGAAACTTCAGAGGGGATAATAGAGAGAAATGAAAACGGGAAGAATTATCTAAAGAAATACAGAACAGTTTTCTAGCAGAGAGGGACATGCATATTCCTACTGAGAGAGAACTTTCATTACACTACACAACAATGTATCATTACACATAATATTAAGATCCCAGTAAATTCCTTAAAAACAATAAGTTACAAACAATTGATTTGGAATATGCATGTCATCAGATTTCTCATCACCAACATTGGAAACTAAAAAATGACAGCATACTATTGTTGAAATTTTAGGAGAAATGATTTTCAAATGTAATGCTATATCCAAGCTAATGATCAAATATTAGTATAAATAAGCATTTTCAGACATGTAAGTTCTCAGATTTATTGGGTATTTTGAACCTTTTATCAGGAATTTCATAGAGCTGGGTTCTACTAAAAGGAGGGTATGAATTAAGATTAAGATAAAAAAGATTTTCAGAACAGAGGACCCAAATATAATAGAGAAGTTATTAGTTGGGCAGCATTTTATAGAGCTTTTGGACAGTGTGAGGAGATTAAGCTAAAGAGGCAGAACAAAAGAAGCAAATGAAAAGCAATACAATTTGTTAATTCCAAGAAAAGAAATCAACATAATAAGAAATGTAATATGGGATAATACTTGATTTAAGAACAAATATTTGCATACTACAAATAAGAAGGAAACGACATTTTGTTAAATTTAAGAATAAAGGTAAGTCCAGTATTGAGTCTCCTCTGGCCAGATGAGCAAGGAATCGTCTTTATGAAACCATGTGAGTCTCGGATCAATGCCCAACACACACTTCTTCCTCTGGGTGATAAAAGCTGCCCAGGGTGGGGGTAGGGTGGCGAAGGTTGTGACTTAGTGGTAGAGCTCTCACCTAGCATGCACAAGGCACTGGGTTCGATCCTCAGCACCACATAAATGTAAAACAAAGATAAGATAGATAGATAGATATCAGCTGCCCACAGTGCTGAGAAGCCAGAACCCTTTATCTCCTTTGCCCCAAAGCAGAGAATCTCTCCTTGGGTGATTCTAGATATTGGGTGGTTAGTAGCTTCATTAAACCTTTCTTTATTTACAACTAGCAAGAACATGTCTAACTCTGTGTATAAGTATTCTCACTTATAAGGAAAGTGTAGCTTTGGTTCAAAAAGAAAATGTATTGGAAAGCAGACCAGTGCAGGAATCAAGGAATTTTCTGCTGGTCCTCGGGGGCTTAGCATTTGTTGCCCAGCAGAACCAGAAAGGCAAAGCACAAAGATCCAGAAATGGACCAACTCTCACAGGAAGAAGTGGAACTGTGGAAGGGATGAGCAAAGATGTTTAGACACCAAGAAAGGAGGAGCCAAGGGACACACATCTGATGCAGAATGAGTCAGGGGATACAACCCCAAAGGTTAGAATCGGGATCCTGTGAATCCACACTCTCAAAATCTTACTGCTGCCCGTAGGTGCATTTGGGTTATACTACTGAAAAAACAGATCTGGTAGAATCTGAATCTTGTGAGTTTGTCTAGCTAATTTTGTTGTTTGCACCCCCATAATATGAGATTAATGTCTAGGTTCCAGTGTCCAATTTTTATTTTCCCAATTAAGTCCTACCTCTTCTAAAATACCTCTCATATTCTTTATAGTTATGGGAGAGCTATCAGTCTGTCTCCATAGCTTAGCATTTCATTCTTCTTTTTGTGTTATTGTTTTTGGTTCTAGGGGTGGAACCCAGGGCCCTGAGCACTCTAAGTCCTACTGCTGAGCAACACCCCAGTCCCTTCATTTTACATTAATCACTATATTAACATTTTCATACAAATCTATGATGAGTATCTGAGGTTAAAAAAAAAAAGGTTATGTTTCTTTATTTCTCACCACCATTAGCACAATGTTAAATGCCTTGAGGCCCTAGATAAATGCTTTATTCTCTACAGTTTGATGTTAAAACATACACACAACAACCTATCCCATGCCTATGTATGTAACCTGTGTACAATCCATTATAAAAGTCATCTATCTATATATCTGCTGCCCCTTGAGAAATTTCTAATCTTTTCATTATATTTTAATGAATTTTAAAGTACTAAACTTTCAGAATTTTCATGAGCCAGTTGTTAGACATAATCACTTTTAAAAACCTATATTGTCCTTTTAAATATAAACTATGTTAAATATCTGATATATATTTAAAATTATTGAAATTAATTATCTTTTAAAATAAAGTTAATAAGTATTTAAAACTCTTCCATTTACATTATCACATTTTAGTATTATCTTGTCCTCTTGTTTTATCTATTCTATCACTGTAGCAAAAATACTATATAATTGTTGCTACTGGGTAACTCTTCCCAAATCTGCTGTAAGTGATACCATATTGACAGCTTAAAATTGACCAATGTCTAACCACAAGACTTTAAAAATGTAACAAAAGGCTTACTGTTTTGTTGGGTTTTTGTCTACACAAACACAGATTAACCCTAAAAGTGTGTCATTTCTGTAATCATTACAACATAAATAACACAAAACTTTGATCATACATTCTTCCAGTATTCAAAAACTATTATCTTATTCAGCAAAGACTAACAATTGAATTCCAACATGTATCTTCATTTGTTTATTTTCAATTTGTAAATGAAAGCATCAACCAACATTCATGTTGAAATGGTACTCATTCACCAATTACAACCAGTTTGGCTATCAATAAAAGAGTTCAAAAAAATTTTTAAAAACCCTGTGTAAATGTCAATTGGGTAAATAGAATTTATAGTAAAGTTGCTATATACTTTATTATTTTTATTATTTGGTTTGTAATCCAATGAATCCAGAGTTCTGAGGCGGGAGGATAGTGAATTCCAGACCAGCCTCAACAACTCAGTGAGGCCCTGAGCAACTTAATGAGACCCATTCTCAAAAGAAAATATAAAAGGGCTGGGGATCTGGACACAGTGATGTGCACTGTAATCTCAGCAGTTCAGGAGGCTGAGGCAGGAGGATTGCAAGTTCAAAGGCAGGCTCAGCAATTTAGTGAGGCCCTAGGTATCTTAGCAAGACCCAATCTCAAAATAAAAAATAAAATAAAAACAGACTGGAGATGTGGCTCAGTGATAAATACCCTGAGTTCAATCCCTGGTACACACACCCTCAGGAAAAAAAAAACTCTATAAATAAAACAGACAATGTCCTGTTGTTGAAAAGTGGTTAAGATCTGTATTCATAATTCTGCATTGCCTATTATGGAAAGCAAACCTATTCATAAATTGAAACTAAATTTTTTTCCAAAAATATGTATTTCCTAAATTATTATTATAGTCAAAACCAGTATGGGAAATGAAAAGCCATTTCAGCATCGTCAATGAAATAGAGATGTCAATCATTTTTCTTTCTTTTAGAAAATTCATCCTACTGAAAACTGTCTTTCACTGTAAGATAAAGATCTGGCTCATGGACTGTATTCAATGACATCTCCTCTGTTCAGAATATCAAACTGTATAACTTATAGCACAGAAATTTATGAATGCTATCTTTGTAATTACCCCTTTACTACATATCACTTTTTCCACTCTATGGTAGACAAATACTTTGAAAATTCCCTCTCCTGGTTCAACATAATTTTCCCTTAGGTGACCGTCTGGATGACTTCATCGTTAGAAGCAGGTTGTGAAACCCCATTTCATCAACACATAATATTAAACCAAACAACCAGTTATTTCTGATGAGACACCATTAAATATCCACCTAATGGATTCTATTCATGTCTGCTAATCAGTTTTAGTGTATTTATATATAATCCACTGAGATTTTATTTTATTATTGTTCAACAGTTTCCTCATAAACTTTAAGAGAGGAATAGAGGGCCAGCCCAGAAATGCCAGCTGAAACACCAAAAGAGATGGAGAAAAGTACTCATATGTCTACCAGAATCCTTAATACAAAGAGATATACAGGAGCTCCTTGAGAGAATTCAAATCTATTCCTCACCCTCAATAAATTAAAATCAGCACACACTACACCTCTACACTGAATTTTGTGCATTGGTGGACCCTATGCATTGCAGCCAAGACATACACAAGTTACTAAGGTGGGCTGTAATATAGGGACTCGATATGATTAGCTGTAGTTACCTTCAAAAGACCAGTCCTGCATTGTAACATATATAAAGGAAAGAAAAAATCCTATATCAATTGAAAGAAAAAAATGAATGATGTCAGACAACATTAAACAGATCCTATTTTCTAGACATCCTCACTTCTGGGAGGCTGTGGAAATCAAAATATGATAAATCTTCATGTAGCTGACGACAAGCAGGTTCATCACTTTATCTGTTCTTAATATCTAATTCAAAAGTAACCAGCTACCGTCACAGCAGGGCTTACAAGATAAATTAATTCAAAGCCCTTAGAAACCTTACAATAACTAGAATTAAACTTTCCTTGTCAGAAGCTTAACTATGCTAAAAATTTAAATTAAAATGTCTTTTTGAAATTTTTGAAATTAATAAACCCAATTCATTTGTGACACTAGAGACAATATAACCAAAGATAAAAAAAAAAAAACATGTGAAATGGTTTTCCCCACTAAATGTCTTAAAAGTTAAAGAATCATGCTTGAAATGGAAAGTCCTGGGTTTTCTACTTTTGATAAGTTGCTAGCATCTTAGTCATGATATTAATATACTTACCATCATTAAATGTTTGATGTAATAATAAAAATGCCCCCTCTGTTTATTAGTTGCAAATCTTTTAATAAACAGTTGAACACACATAATAAGAAGTATTTCTAGACATTTGTAAGTAGGATGCTGATTTAAAGCTTTAAATTATAAATACGGTGGGTGCAGTGGCACATGCCTGAATTTCCAGCTACTCAGAAGGCTGAGTTGGGAGGATCACTTGAGTCCAATGCCAGAGTGGACAACATGGAGACCTTGGCCCAACAAATTAATTATTAACTAATTAATTAACAAATAAAATATAAATATTTAGAAGCCAGGTGTTTATCTTAGTCCTAGAAATTGTTGAGTCACTTTCCAAAAATTCAATTATTCACAGTATAAGTGCAAAGAAAATCATCAAAATAATTTTCCAATATTAATTTCATTTTAGCATTTTCTATTTGTTCAAAAATAGGATTGGAAATCCATGCACACAGAAAGCTTATCATCCGTGATAATTAATTTTTAAATGGTTTAATGCACATTATCCAATGTTTTATTTTGAACCAATAAGAATAAGCTTTTTCAATTCATTGTTTGTTTAATGTTCAGGACATATTTTTAGAAATAGATTTAAAATATTTTTGGATCAAATGTAGGTGTCTCCTATTCTTACTACTGCCAAGCCTATGATTTACACACAGTTTAATTATTCAGATGTTTATTATGTTCTACATAATGAAATTTGGACCCTCATATTTTCTTCCTACATGCTCAATGCAGGCTGCAATTATAGCCACAGATATCTGTTTATTTGATGAATTTTGCTTCTTCTGCATAGTTTGATAAATATGGAAATAAGTCAAAACCTACTTTATATACAGTAATTAAAGTGAAAAATCTAGTCATGATGCAAATCCTTAATTGGACTCCAGGAGAGATATGCAGAATTTCTCTTTAATAATATGGGATGACTGGGGACAGAAAAACAAAGCACACTAAAATATGGTTTAGAAGCACAATTAATCACAAAACAGAAAACAACCAATTTAGCATAGCTCATTCAGTGACTCTCATGGCTCAGGTAATGTTCTTTTAATCATCTGGCTCTAATATTAAGGTTGTGTCATGTGCATCTGAAATAAAATACAATATATATGCTGATCTTCAGGGTGAAACATGTTCTTTGGTCTAATTTGTAAACAGAGCCCTTTCATAATAAAATGCTTGGACTACTTAATGACATGTAAGTGAATAATCAAAGCAGTACAAAGTGGTTTTAACGGTATTCTTTAGCTATATTAATTCATTAGACAAAAAATAATCTTCAGAGCTTGTGATAATTTGTTAGTCCTTGTGTGAATTTAGTTTTGTCCTAATAAAGTCAAAGTCACTAGCCAAAATATGTCTTAGGTTTATGACAATATAAATGATATACTTGCTAAGCAAAATTAAATTAATGTACCTGGGATGGTTGGTGCATATGTAGTGGCAAAAAAAATTGCTTGAAAAAAATCCAAAGAAGACCATAGAATATTTGTTTACATGTGCAATACATGCATTTCTCTAATCAGCTAAAAATGAGTCAGTTTTCCACTAATTTGATGGTAAAGATATTATTCTCTATATAGGTTTTTGTAGCAACTCATTAAGGGAATAATTATCTGAGCAGACTGTAACCAGAAGAAACTGGATTTTTTGTGCCACTTTGTTTAAATAGAAATTTAATTATTCCATCTTGTAGGAAATGTGTCAACCCCATGCTAAGCAAATGAGAGTATTGCTTTAGAATTTGGTAGTGTTTCCTCTCCAAACTTATCCTGAATGACCTCAGTGTACCAAAACTGTCTATGTATTTGTCTCCTGAGAGGAGTCAAAAAGAGGCTTATGGTTCTTTGCCTCCCAGGCACTCGATGACATTATCACCAGGATCATTTTTCTGTTCCCCAGATGTGTCCAACAGGAGAGCCCAGGACTGCAGCTTCCATGCTGAGAGCAGCTGAAATCAGAGAGGCTTGATGTCCAGTATTCAAATCACTGCAAAAACTCTTTCTAACCCAGGATGCCTACCTTCCCAAACAGATGAAAGGAGCCAGAGATAGAGTTTAGATGGAGTCTTCCCCTGGCTTCCTGGATGACCTGACATCTCTATGAGGCACCTGCCATAAAACTTAAAGACTACAGAGAGGCAACCCTTTGATGTCTTTTAATGATGGTCGGATGGCCTTTGATGTGGTCCAGTGGCACACGTTTCCATTTGCAAACTGAAGAACAGTTTAATAGCAAACAATTTCTACACCCAGTCAAGGTAATATTGATGTTGCTCACCTCTAGAACACATGTTTACAACCAAAATAGTGGAAATTCAGCTTGCTTTGCTACATAGAAGATATGTGTATGGATATGACTGTCATTAGCCTGATATTATAAATATTAAAATGTATGGGAAAAATGGATTCATTGTATAAATTTCATATTGGTTTTCATGCTTTTCTTATAAAATAATAATACTAGCAACAACAATAATACTTTCTCAGTGCTCTCAGGTCAATATACAGACAGAATTAAATGTGCTATGCTATATTTAACTACTCTGTATGCAGTAAATACCATTAAGAAAATACCATTAAGATAGATACATACTTTCTTAGTTACTAAATCTTGGCTCTCCAGTTTTCATTATAATTAGAGATTTATTTTTGGTTGAAAGATAATATACATTGTTTTCTCTTTTAATTTCCCATATCAAGCATTCATAATCTCAAATTCTGTAAATATTAGTGGGAGAAGAAAGACAAACAACCTGTCTCCACACCTTTAAACAAATTAATTTCTTTTCTTTTCTGCAGTTGAAATTAAATGTAATTGCATATCTGGACTTTTACAATATCTCTCCGAAACCCTGGCAGGTAAATCTCTAGCAGCAGCAGACAGATGCTTTCAAATGACCAGAGTGCATTTTATTTTATCAACTAAATTTAAAACTACAATCCCTGGAATAATTGTATATACATTACTTAGTTATCAAATGATACAGCACAATTAATTGGTAATTAGTCCTTTAATTCATTTGTTATTTCAAACAAAATTACTTCAATGGTCTCATGCTATGGAAATTGCTTTATTACTAAGAAAGCCTGATGTGGGTTTGATTTTAAATAGTATCCTATAGAATTGCCTTGATAGTTCATGATATTTGTAATATGATAGAACTACAAAATGTTCTACTCCTTATTATCAAGGTAAAATAATATCCCCTAGAATTAAAATATGTTAGTTCTAAAAATGTCAGTCTCCACTGGTATACACATACAGAGAGATATTTGTTTGGGAGAATATTACAAATATATTTGTTGATTTGTATTTCACTAATAGATTGTTATTTCTACAACAAAATGCCTAAAAGTTTTACTCTAACTACCAGACTGTCATTAGTCATGCAAAAGCCATTTTAAGTGCCTCTTTAGTATAGAGACTTGTGTTATTTATATATATATATTATTCACAAAATTATTCCACCCTTTTAAAAGTAAGTGTCTATCTAATTATTGCCACTGTTGCAGAAAAATAAGGCAAGGAAGAAAGAAAGGAGGGGGAGAGAAAGAAATTATCAGAACAATGCTGTATGATGTCTGAAAGTAATAATTGAGAAACATCTTCAGCCTTCTCACTAGAAGAACATAGGCTTACTTGCATGTACACACACACATACACACACACACACACAGTCATTTTTTATTCTGTGAAGTCTCAAAAATCTAGCAATTTATTGTCCCTCTACATAACTAATAGAAAGATCAACAATCTAGGCATTTTAAATTCAAAGAAAAAAAGGTATATTGAATATTGACTTAATATTTCTTTACCATTTAAAATATCTTAGTGTTTTTAACTATCTGAAAGAGAATGCATACAACTGTATAATGCACAGTTAGTATTTAAAACTGCAGCTATCATTTACAGCATACCATAACCAAAAAAAAAAAAATAGCCTGTACTCCTCTAATAGGTTACAAATACCTGGAACATGCCAAGTTTTACAGGCAGATAAACACACTCTATAAAGTATAGCAATGGAGGGCTTTCATGGTTTTATAATCTAACAATAAAAACCGTTACCAATCTCTGAAGGTGTGTGCTTACAAAAGGCAAAATCAGAGTGGCTTTCACTTTCCCTCACCCTCCTCGCCACCCACAAGGTTCATAGTTGGGAAGAAATGTTAATTATTTCACAAATTTCAAAAACTCATATTCTATGGGCAAAACTTGAAACTCCTTTGCCATTCTTCTTCAAGATAGTTCAAATTTTGAAAGCTGAAAAGTCTTAATTCATATATTATCAAAAATCTTTTTTTTCTTTTTTTATTCTAATTTGTTATATATGACAGCAGAATGCATTACAGTTTATATAGAGCACAATTTTTTTTATCTATGGTTGTATACAAAGTGTATTCCCACCATTCATGCCTTCATACGTGTACTTAGGGTAATGATGTCCATCTCATTTCACTGTCTTTCCTACACCCATGCCCCCTCCCTATCCCTCCCACACCTTTGCCCTATCTAGAGTTTGTCTAATCTTCCCTTGCTCCCCCTCCCAACCCCACTATGAATCAGACTCCTTATGTCAGAGAAAACATTCAGCATTTGGTTTTTTGGGATTGGCTAACTTCACTTAGCACTATATTGTCCAACACCATTCATTTACCTGCAAAAGCCATGTAAAAATCTTGATTAATAACTTTCTGTATTTCTCTTTCTCATAGCTCACCATTTGAGAATATAAATTAGAAAAAATAACTACACTTGACCATTGTAGAATTATAATTCTATTATGAGGAGTTGTTCCCTTTTGAAGAGGTATATTCTTAAAACTGGAAATACCTGTCAGGATTCCTAACTATTATTTTATGTAGGCCACTTTGCAACACATTCACCATCCAAGTAGTATAAAAATCAAGGTGACACACTTCTCTACACCACCCCCCAAAAGTATATTGTGTAGTTTTAGAGTGAAGAGTAAATTTAAGCCACAGAATTTTAGTCATTTTTTCAAATAAAAATATATTCCCTGGCCTATAGGTCATATAAGAATGCATGTTACTCGGAAGCTAAAGTAATTTATTTCATCAGGATGTGAGAAGCATGTTATGATGATGAAGTAATTAAATGTCTCCTCCAGTCTTATAACCAAACAAGTGAACACACCCCTTTTCCTCATTAATCTGTTCTTGAAAGAATAGGAATGGAACTAGCAAACCTTTCATGGTGCTTGCTGTGTGGCAAATACTGAACAAAGAGCAAAAAGAACATTGACATCTCTCATTCTCACTCATCCTTACCATAACTCATGTCAACATTCTGCAACAGGCAGAGCAAGTAACCGTTTCCCTGGGAAAGGACACTGCAGCACAGAGAAGTTAAGTTCCTTAGCATAGTTCACATAGTAAACAAAAACACCATTGACTTCCTGAGCCAGAGAAACAATATGACCACCATCATTTTTGGTGCTCTTCAACTGAGCTATACCCTCAGCCCTTTTTATTATTTTATTTTTTGAGTCAGGGTTTCACTAAGTTTCCCAGGTTGGTCTCAAACTTGTGATTCTTTTGTGATTCTTAGTTTCCCACCACTGCACCTGGCAAACAATATGACCTTCTAAGTGGCCTTGAAGGCAACTAGACCTCCCAAGCTCCACTCCTAAAGAAAAGACACCATGTCAGGAGAGTAAAAGAGAGTTACTAAAAGATACCCAGTGAAATCATACTGGGGGATGGCTAGCCTCCTAGCCAAATGGCCAGGGAACTATCTTTGCCAAGGGAAATAGTCATAGCACTGAAAACCTCCATGATGTATGTGAAACCTGACCTCCATTCATGGGAAATACCTCGAGTGAAGAGAGGAGAAAGGCCGTGGTAGCTGGATGCAGATGAGCTCAGGAAGATGGACCCAGGGTGCTGGGTGCTGGGTGCTGGGGCAGCATGGGAAATCAAAAAGAGGTCTGTGAAAGCCAGAGTGGCAACCACAAGAGAGACATTCTGTACAGGGACAAAGCCATTCAGTAAAAGTAGGGAGAGGTTCAAAAAGATTGGCACCAAGAGCATCAAAACATCAATTATGACTATTGATCTAAACGAGAAGGAAACTATAAAAACCCAGTCTCAAAACCCAGGGAACAGATGAGGGCCAGGAACTGAAGGAATGTGAGAACATTTGAGAGAGAGAGAGAGAGAGAGAGAGAAGTAGATGACAACTTAGCCATCGTTAGGAAACATCTACTGACTCCCCATTCAAGGACTGGTAATGTGGTCAGAGAAAGGGTGGGTCTGGCACAGTCATAATCAATTGCATGCTTGATTCATATTTAGTAGATGGAGTTGAGTTTTTCCACAGAGCCGCTGAAGTGTTCTCCAGGCAATCCCTTTTTAATTACAAATTAAAGAACCTTAATAAGGAGTTTGTTATATTCAAATAGCTAACTAAGTACAGCTGGAGTCTAACAAAACACTGGTCACTAGGCAAATCTTCAGATCAAGAGAACATCACAAAGCTTGCTAATCCCTCTGAAATGAGCCCAGAGGGGTAAAAGATACCCAGTACCAAGACCAACGGTACTAAGATCCTTGGTGCTTCATGGCCTTATAGGGTAAATTATGAAGAAATTCATTCTTCCCCTTACTCTCCAGTGACCAGTGGACTGCCTCAAATGTGCTGTGACCTCAAGGCGTAATGGAGCCAGTGTGACACTTGCAATTAAGTAAACAATTTGAAGCAATATTGAGGTAAAGCCAGTGTTTGAGCATAAATTCCTTTGAGCATTTTCCTTTCCCCATGCCCATTTTTGTCCTGATTTCTTCAGTTTTCTGGTCATCAAGTTCTTTTTATTTTTTTAATTCTTAAGGGTCCTTCTTCTCTTGGTGAGATTCTCATACATCTGAAAACGTCCCTCCCTGCTCACCTGTGTCAATCAAAAAGAAGTTTTCTCCCACAGATTCTAGAATTGATGATGCTATAGGGTCCAGTAAAGGAAAACATGAGTGCCTTTCTCTCTTCTTCAGAGACCTGTTTAACCTACTTTCTGTTGTATAATTATTATTTTTAAAGCTCTCACTATATATAGGGAAGAAATTCAGCTGTTCTTTCCACTTCAAGTGTACATTTAGAAGTGTTCCCTGTGTCCTTTAAGTAGAAGCTGGTTCAATGCATCTGTTCAAGTATTTAGTAGGTCCACTGAATAGAAGCTAGCTAACACAGAAATCTGTCTGAATCTTATCCAATTATGGCATGAGATGCTACAATCTGAAATATCTCCCCTATTACACAAACCCTGACCTTTTAGAAAAAGCAAACTCGTAGACATGAATACAAATAAAAAACATCATCTATTTAAAATTCATTATATTTGGATTCCACTCCCATGTCATCCTTATTATCTCTATTTAGTTGATGCCTGTGGCCCTGTACTCATTTTTTCCAATTTTCATGAAGAAATTTTTCTCTCTTTCAATTACATGTGTTCGAAATATTTTAGTTGCCCCTAACATTTTTCCAATGAAGGGCCAAAAGTCACGGTTTTGTTAAGTTGTTGTGTGGCAGTTGACATTACAGTTAATATCCTTTGTCTAAATTGTTCATCATTATCCCCTTTGTTGTTGTTTCTGCATTATATTTTCCATTCTCTTGAATATCTAATGTGTTGACATTATTTTCTGAGACTCTCATTATTTCTAGCATTCTACCCAGAGTAAACAATGTATATTCCATTATTTTCTAAATTGCTTCTAAACTATTTTTAGGAAAGTTTGAATAATTCGATGGCTGTAATGCATGACTCTGAATTTATTTTTTGATTGTCCAGGACAAATCAGTGTACATAGAAATTATACACACATTAGTGGAAATTAAATCATTTCAAAAGCCATATCTTTAGGTTCTAAGACAAATGAGTCCAGATACGTAAATTTTAAATACTAAAGGTCCAAGATAAGTCAAACTAAACACACACACTTTCAGCTCAAAACTTGAAGAATTTTGAATTCTTTCATTGCTTTGTTTTGTTTCTTGCTTTTTTATGTATTTGGTGCTCAGGATTGAAACCAGGGCCTTGCTCATGTAGAACACATATTTCACCACTGAGCTACACCCTCAACCCTGAGAATTTTGAATTCTTATGAAGTCAATCTTAAATTCATACTCTCTTCATTATTCTATTATGTTGTTCTGCTTACATTGTAGAAATAGCCAACCAGGGATAGTATTTTTTTAAGTTTTTTTAAATGTTTTCTATTTTGTTTATTCCTTAGATCCAAAAATAAAATGAAAAATATTTTAGAAATTAACATCCCATAGTCTATATGCTTTGAATAACAAAATCATCAACATAGTTATCAAGCAGCTAATATTCCCTTTGTATGTTTATTAAATATAAAAAAATCAGATGCAATGTCTGCTGTTTTACATGCCTTTAACATTCACACTCTGAAACAATTAACTGAAGTGGGTTAAGGGTGGAAATTGCTGTTATGAGAAAGAGAGACGTTTTATAAAAGGTTATTTGTAACTGTCTAGCCTGAAACCAGAAAAAAATCCTAAAACTTAACACCTTGTTCTTGTTGAAAAGTTCATGGCAATGAACACCATGAATGAAAAATTAATGGTTCATACTGCTATTTAACATCATACTAAAATTTAAACTCCAGATTGGACTCAAGAGAAAAACCTACACAAAGAAGGTTTTTGCAATGATAACCACAAATATTGCAAAGAAGGAGGAAGAGGAGGAGGAGGAAGAGAAAGAAGAGAAGGAGAGGAAGTTCTCAATTTCATTTCATTACATATGTACGTTTTTCTGTTCCTCCTACACAGAGATGGTAGGTAGACTCCAACAGCTCTTGTGTCTTTGAATCGTGGCAAAAGTCACATTTCTGACACTCAGAGCCCAGATTCAAAACTGAAACAACTGAAGGCAATCATAGCCAGCTAGAGTCTGAGGCAAGAAGAGAAGCCACCCATGTTTCAAAACCAAAGTAACTTTTCTCAAACAGAGCCAGCATCTTGACAAGAGCTTCTGTCTCAAAACTAACTGTAGGTGCTATTAGACCTAGGACATCAGTTCCCACACCAAATATGCCTGTGATGAGAAGGCTAATATTTCACTGAGAAAGAGTAGTTGATTTTCTGCTTCAAATTGCTTTTTGAAAAATGCCATAATATAGTAGATTATCTCCACATATCATAGGTCATTTGTTTGGGTGGAAGAAGCTGGGAGAGAGAGCTATTTTTACCACATAATATTTGGGTGGGGATACCAGTGATTGAACTCAGGGGCCACTCAACCACTGAGTCAAATCCCCAGCCCTATTTTGTATTTTATTTAGAAACAGAGTCTCTCTGAATTGCTTAGTACCTCACTTTGGCTGGGGGCTGGCTTTGAAGTCGAGATCCTCCTGCCTCAGCCTCCCGAGCTGCTGTGATTACAGGTGTTTGCCACCACACCCAGGAACCGTATAATATTTTAAATAATCAGCTAATGTTAGAAGTAAATAAGATACCTTCATGTCTCTGGAGATTTCAGAGAACTAATCTCTCTGGAAAGCTTAAAGGGGCAGGAATCTGTTTTGAACAGGAATTGTTAGTTGCTCTGAATACACAAAGGTCACCCTCTTACAGTTTGAAATTTCAAATGAAAAACCTGGGAAAGAAGTTGCCAGTTGCTACCCAGCTTAGTGGTGAAAGGTTGGTCCAGTCTAGGACCTTTAGTCACAAATGCCAATGTCCAATGAAATATTTCTGCTTTTGAATTGTCAATCTAAATTACTATGGCAAAGGCAAACCTAACATACAAATAATTATGAAAATCATTTCTGGAAATCCCACACACTGCATTCGCATTCCTGGCATTAGAAACAGTTACCAACAACAACCTCTCACCTCTATCTTTAAGATTCAGATTCTTGTAAGATTTGGTGGTTACCAGATGCCATGGTCAGGTTTCATAGTAAGAAAAAAATGCATAAGCATTTTGTAACAGAGATCAATGAGAAAGGGCCTTTCACTTTTGTTTCAATATGCTTGTTGATGAGAGATTCCAACATGGCGGCGTGCGCAGAGAGATCAAGTCTCTGACCTCTTCAGCTGTGCAGGCATAGGGAGTCATAAACAACCTAAATCTGTTTGCTCAGGATCACTAGGCAATGCTGAGCTGACGTGGATCTGGGGCAAACAGTCTGGGCCTCTTAGAACACACTCTGAGCCTGGATCGGCTGAATTCAAGCTCCCATTTGCCTGCTTCCCGCAGACAAACAGCTGTGACTCAGCACTAATCCATCCGGCTGAAACAACTGGTCAGCCCTTCTCATCCTACGGAGGTAAATGCCTACCGAGCCTTCATAGGTAGTGGCCACAGGTTTGAAATGGGGCTTGGGAGAGACAGTAAGGACCCACCCGTTGCATTGGTCGCCCGGCAAAGGGAAACGAACTGTCACCATTTGCAAGAGATACCACCATGGCAGAGAACTGACGTCATCAGACTGCGGCGGAGGAGATAACTTCATTGAAACCTGTGGCTACAGGTGTGTAATTCCCTAGCCTTCCCTCTCCACACATCGGGGAAACCTTAAGGGCCCCTCCCAGCTCTCCCATAAGGGCCCCTCCCAGCTCTCCCGTGAGCACGATAGCCAGACCCAGAGAATCAGAGGTGGCGCGGGACCCGTGGCGCGGAACTACCGCTCCCACCAGTGCTGACAGCTGAGGTCTCTTGCATCAGCTACCGGGGGAGTGGCTACCGGAGGGCAAGTAAAATTCGCTGAGGATTCTCAGCCCCGAGCTCTACAAACTTAGGGTCTGAGGGAATGGCAAACTGGAAGAGTGTGCCCAGTCCTTCATGAAAACAGGGCTCCCGGGAGCAGCAGACCTGGTGTGTAGCCAGTATTGTGGTGAGCGGCACCCGTGAGAGGGGCCTGGCTAGAGGAAAAGTGGGAAGTGACTAGACACAAGACGAGGCCCTAGGCACTCAGGATTGGACACTCGCCCATTCTGGGAGGAGCTACTGCACAGTAATTGGTTCCTGCGTATTGACTTGGCCTGGTGGGCACAGCGCCACCTACTGGAAGAGAAGTTAATCAAACTCTAAGACTGCATTTATTAGTTTTTCTTTTTCTTTTTTCTTTTCTCTTTTTTTTTTTTGATTTGGGTTTTTCTTTCATTTTCATTTTTCTTTCTTGTTGTTTTTTTAAATTTTTTTTACACTTTTTTAAAAATTTTTTCTTCTAATTTTAATTTTAATTTTTTTTATTATTTTGTTTTAATTTTTTTTTCTTTTTTTATTTCCAATTTTTTTCTTCTTTCATCTTTTCATTTCTTTTCAATTATCTTATCCCCCCTTCCTTGAATTCTACCTGCTTACTCTCATTCTCTTTAGTGACTTCTTCCCTTCCCTTCTAATACCTTTCCTCCCAAGCATCTAATAAATTTATAGGAGTAAACAGTAACTCATCAGTCAAACAGAACAAGAAGTAACATGAGCAGCTTCAAAAAGCAAGGAAGAAAAGGAGTACAAACAATGCAGGACAGCCTAAATATTGAGGAGGACCTAGAGTCATCAGAAAAAATGGTCATATAAAGAACTCAAGTAACACCTTAGACAGATGGAATGGAACCTTAAAGAGGATACAAGACAGCAAATTCAAGCAGCGAAAGAACACATTGAGAATGAAGTTAAGCATCTTTATCAGGAGATAGAGATTATAAAAAATAATCAAACAATAATTCTAGAAATGAAGGAAACGATAAACCAAATTAAAAACTCAATTGAGAGTATCACTAACAGAGTGGAGCAAGTAGAAGCCAGAACGTCAGATAATGAAGACAAAATATATCATCTTGAAAAGAGTCTAGCCAACTCAGAAAGGCTGGTAAAAAATCACGAGAAAAACATCCAAGAGTTATGGGATAACATAAAAAAACCAAACTTACGAGTCATCAGGATAGAAGAAGGTACAGAGATTCAAACCAAGGGAATGAGTAAACTGCTGAATGAAATAATTACAGAAAACTTTCCAGAAATAAAAAAGGAAACAGATATACAAATTGAAGATGCATACAGGACACCGAGCACACAAAATCACAGTAGACCAACGCCAAGACACATTGTTATGAAGATATCCAATATACAGAACAAAGAGAAAATATTAAAAGCTATAAGAGAAAGGAGACAGATTACATTCAGGGGTAAACCAATAAGGTTAACAACAGATTTTTCATCACAGACACTGAAAGCAAGAAGGTCATGGAACAATGTATTTCAAACACTGAAAGACAATGGATGCCAACCAAGAATTCTGTATCCAGCAAAATTAAGCTTCAGGTATGACAAAAATCAATGAAATTGAAACAAAAGAAACTACTGAAAAATTAACAAAACTAAAAGTTGGTTCTTTGAAAAAATAAATAAGATCGACAGACCTTTAGCCATGCTAACGAAGAGAAGAAGAGAGAGAACTCAAATTACTAACATACGGGATGAAAAAGGCAATATCACAACAGATGCTACAGAAATACAGAAAACAATTAGAAATTATTTTGAAAACCTATATTCAAATAAAATAGAAGATAGTGAAGACATCGATAAATTTCTTAAGTCATATGATTTGCCCAGACTGAGTCAGGAGGATACACACAATTTGAACAGACCAATATCAATGGATGAAATTGAAGAAGCCATCAAAAGACTACCAACAAAGAAAAGCCCAGGACCAGATGGGTATACAGCGGAGTTTTACAAAACCTTTAAAGAAGAATTAATACCAATACTTTTCAAGTTATTTCAGGAAATAGAAAAAGAGGGAGCTCTTCCAAATTCATTCTATGAGGCCAACATCACCCTGATTCCGAAACCAGACAAAGACACCTCAAAGAAAGAAAACTACAGACCAATATCTCTAATGAACCTAGATGCAAAAATCCTCAATAAAATTCTGGCGAATCAAATACAAAAACACATCAAAAAATTTGTGCACCATGATCAAGTAGGATTCATCCCTGGGATGCAAGGATGGTTCAATATACAGAAATCAATAAATGTTATTCACCACATCAATAGACTTAAAGAGAAGAACCATATGATCATCTCCATAGACACAGAGAAAGCATTCGACAAAGTACAGCATCCCTTTATGTTCAAAACATTAGAAAAACTAGGGATAACAGGAACTTACCTTGACATTGTAAAAGCTATCTATGCTAAGCCTCAGGCTAGCATCATTCTGAATGGACAAAAGTTAAAGGCATTCCCTCTAAAATCTGGAACAAGACAGAGATGACCTCTATCACCACTTCTATTCAATATAGTTCTCAAAACACTGGCCAGAGCAATTAGACAGACGAAAGAAATTAAAGGCATAAAAATTGGAAAAGAAGAACTTAAATTATCACTATTTGCAGATGACATGATTCTATACCTAGAAGACCCAAAAGGGTCTACAAAGAAACTACTAGAACTAATAAATGAATTCAGCAAAGTGGCAGGATATAAAATCAACACGCATAAATCAAAGGCATTTCTGTATATCAGCAACAAAACTTCTGAAATGGAAATGAGGAAAAACACTCCATTCACAATATCCTCAAAAAAAATAAAATACTTGGGAATCAACCTAACAAAAGAGGTGAAAGATTTATACAATGAAAACTACAGAACCCTAAAGAGAGAGATAGAAGAAGATCTCAGAAGATGGAAAAATATACCCTGTTCATGGATAGGCAGAACTAACATCATCAAAATGGCGATATTACCCAAAGTTCTCTATAGGTTTAATGCAATGCCAATCAAAATCCCAATGGCATTTCTTGTAGAAATAGAGAAAGCAATCATGAAATTCATATGGAAAAATAAAAGACCCAGAATAGCAAAAGCAATTCTAAACAGGAAGTGTGAATCAGGTGGTATAGCGATACCAGATTTCAAACTATATTACAGGGCTGGGGATGTGGCTCAAGCGGTAGCGCGCTCTCCTGGCATGCGTGCGGCCCGGGTTCGATCCTCAGCACCACATACAGACAAAGATGTAGTGTCCGCAGATCACTAAAAAATAAATATTAAAATTCTCTCTCTCTCTTTCTCTCCCTCTCTCCCTCTCTCTTAAAAAAAAAACTATATTACAGAGCAATAGTGACAAAAACAGCATGGTACTGGTACCAAAACAGGCGGGTGGACCAATGGTATAGAATAGAGGACACAGAGACTAATCCACAAAGTTACAACTATCTTATATTTGATAAAGGGGCTAAAAGCATGCAATGGAGGAAGGATAGCATCTTCAACAAATGGTGTTGGGAAAACTGGAAATCCATATGCAACAAAATGAAACTGATTCCCTTTCTCTCACCATGCACAAAAGTTAACTCAAAATGGATCAAGGAGCTTGATATCAAATCAGAGACTCTGTGTCTGATAGAAGAGAAAGTTGGCTCCGATCTACAGATTGTGGGGTCGGGCTCCAAATTCCTTAATAGGACACCCATAGCCCAAGAGTTAATAACAAGAATCAACAAATGGGACTTACTTAAACTAAAAAGTTTTTTCTCAGCAAGAGAATCAATAAGAGAGGTAAATAGGGAGCCTACATCCTGGGAACAAATTTTTACTCCTCACACTTCAGATAGAGCCCTAATATCCAGAGTATACAAAGAACTCAAAAAATTAGACAATAAGATAACAAATAACCCAATCAACAAATGGGCCAAGGACCTGAACAGACACTTCTCAGAGGAGGATATACAATAAATCAACAAGTACATGAAAAAATGCTCACCATCTCTAGCAGTCAGAGAAATGCAAATCAAAACCACCCTAAGATACCATCTCACTCCAGTAAGATTGGCAGCCACTATGATGTCAAGCAACAACAATTGCTGGCGAGGATGTGGAGAAAAGGGTACACTTGTACATTGCTGGTGGGACTGCAAATTGGTGCGGCCAATTTGGAAAGCAGTTTGGAGATTCCTGGGAAAGCTGGGAATGGAACCACCATTTGACCCTGCTATTGCCCTTCTTGGACTATTCCCTGAAGACCTTAAAAGAGCATGCTACAGGGATACTGCCACATCGATGTTCATAGCAGCACAATTCACAATAGCTAGACTGTGGAACCAACCCAGATGCCCTTCAATAGATGAATGGATAAAAAAAATGTGGCATCTATACACAATGGAGTACTATGCAGCAATAAAAATGACAAAATCATAGAATTTGCAGGGAAATGGATGGCACTAGAGCAGATTATGCTTAGTGAAGCTAGCCAATCCCTAAAAAACAAATACCAAATGTCTTCTTTGATATAATGAGAGCAACTATGAACAGAGCAGGGAGGAAGAGCAGGAAGAAAAGATTAACATTAAACAGAGACATGAGATGGGAGGGAAAGGGAGAGAAAAGGGAAATTGCATGGAAATGAAGGGAGACCCTAATTGCTATATAAAATTACATATAAGAGGTTGTGAGGAGAATGGGAAAATAAACAAGGAGAGAAATGAATTTCAGTGGATGGGGTAGAGAGAGAAGATGGGAGGGGAGGGGAGGGGGGATAGTAGGGGATAGGAAAGGTAGCAGAATACAACAATTACTAATAGGGCATTATATAAAATTGTGGATGTGTAACCGACGTGATTCTGCAATCTGCATTTGGGGTAAAATTGGGGGTTCATAACCCACTTCAATCTAATGTATGAAATATGATATGTCAAGAGCTTTGTAATGTTGTGAACAACCAATAAATAAAATGAAAAAAATATGCTTGTTGATGAATTCTTATTTTTCAGATTATTTATTTTAATTTTAATTAATTTTACTTTCTTTTTTTACACAAATGGAGCACAACTTTTCATATCTCTGGTTGTACATGATGTAAAGTCACACCATTTGTATATACATATATATGTGTGTGTATACACACACACACACACACAGACACACACACATTTGTAGAAAAACAAACACCTTGGTAGAGCACTTGCATGTTCAAGTCCTGGGCTTAATTCCCAGCACCACCAAATAAATAAATATCTCTATGATTTAATAGTTTTGTTTAAAGCATTAATGGGCTATTTAACAGAGATTGCAGTTTAAATGAGGAATTGCGATTGAAGAATTGCTAAAAATCAAGCCTGCAAGTTTATCTTTAACACCTTAAATTGAAAAAAGGAAGCATTTAGATATTATCTTTCTGTATTGTGGCTACATGAAATGAGCCATGGATTTGAAGAGATTAGAAAGGGACAGGACAAGATATGAAATAATACTGGATGAAGAAAACCCAAAAGGACAATTAGCAGCTCATTCTCTTTACAAGGAGATGAAGCAGACAAGGAGAATTCTTTATAGAATTGATAAGTAAAAAGTCAGAGGAGGGTAAAGTCTTTATTTACTGTACCACCATCCTTTATAATCAGAAATATTTCTCATACCATCAACACAGAAATAGGTGTGGCAAAACGCCACAAAATATTTCATATTTTACAGGTGTCAGTCTCATCTTCAAACCTAATTCATTCTCTTGAAAACATTACTTTTCAAAAAGGAAATATTGTGCTATAAGTTTGAACTAAAAGCTTTTACTTCTATTATTACAAGTCACCTTTTTCCCAAAAATTCACATCTCTTTGTGAGACAGATTCAAACCCTTTTCCAGACTTATTAAATCTCTTTCATTGCCAATGTACTCACTTCCTACAATTTGCACTGCATTACCCCAAATTTGTCCTCACTCTTCAGAAATTCTTCGTGGAGACTGGTATTGTTTGCCAAGAAATTAATTCTCAAGAACAGGCAGAAGTTCCCACACAAGCGCTAATGAGTGCTTGACTCCCCCAACAATCTCTCCACTGCAGCTCCCGCACATCAGTGCTAAGTACTTAACACCCTTAGGGAAGAACAGGGTAGGGGACAAAGCAGCCAAAGGAGGATGTTCTATTCTTCAGCCCCAGTGGTTCTCAAACTCTGGCATGTTTGAGATGTTCCAGTGCTGACTTGTATCAGTGTGCAAGTTAAAGTGCTGGGGTCACTTTATCAAAAACTCTGATGCTGTGGATCTGGCATGATGCCCCCCAACCTGCATTTTTATGTCCATCCTCATCTGAGATTCTAATGCAAATAATTCACAGATAAGATTTACCCTGGATGGTTGCCATTTTTGCTTATTACCCTGGCATGATTATTTACAGTAATCCCTTTTATTTTCAAAGTGTCCTAGTTTAGACAGACAATATTTAGTCACCAAGATTGAACCCAACATTATAGTCACTCACATGGACCTCATTTTGAGTTGTCCCATCCTAGACTGACTTTAAGGAAAAGAATGGATGCTTACTCGCCTACAGATCACCTTAGGCCCTATCATCATTGTACTCATTCATTTGAAAATTAGTTTTCAATAACCACTATCTGCCAGTTGCATACCCAGGCCCAGGGACACAGCAAACAAGCCATGTCACTCATATTCTGTAAGAGTTGGGTGAAGTCAGATGATAAGAAGGAAGCAATAGAGGGCACAGATAATACCATATTGGAAATACTATGACAAACAAGTGCCAATTGAGACAGGAAATTCCTGGGGATGGGGAGCAAAAGAGACAGATGGTCAGGCAGCTGAAGAGGTAAGTTCAAGGACAAAGAACCTGAAGGATAAGAGTTTGCTGTATGTGAGAACAAGAAAAGGAATCTATGTTGCTTGGGGTAGAGTGGGAGAAGGCCAAGTCAGGAAGATAGATAGCAACCATCATAACAACAACATCACATGGAGCAGCCACCAGGGTGAAACTTTGGCAGACATTCTTTCATTCGATGTTTATAGTGACCCTATGAAGTAAGTGCTATTTTTCCCATTTTACAGAGGAAAAGATAGAGACCTGGAGACTTGAGGAATTATATTAAAGAGCCACAGATGGCAAGGACTAGAGCCAGTATTTACACTTATTTCAAAATCCATGCTATTAAAATAGCTCATGACAATAATGATAATAATAACAGTAGTGACCATTATGATTAATAGCAGCTAACTTTAAATAGAATGCTTACTATAATAATATCTCTCTATCTATCTATCTATCTATATATATATATATATATATATATATAATTGTATATATAATGTATAATTCATCTCACCCTCACAAAGACTTCCTGAGGTAGTACTGTTATTTTGCCTATTTTACATATGAGAACTGAGACACAAAGATAGGGTAATAACTTGCACACTGATACAAGTCAGCAAGGATTAAAGAAGAAACAGATCGGGCTGGGATTGTGGCTCAGCGGTAGAGCGCTCGCTTAGCACGGGTGGGACCTGGGTTCGATTCTCAGCACATAAAAAATAAATAAATAAAGGCATTGTGTTGTAGAAGAAGAAGGAGGAGGAGGAGGAGGCGGAGGAGGAGGAGGAGGAGGAGGAGGAGGAGGAGGAGGAGGAGAAGAAATAGATCATCTGGGCATGGTGACACACACCTGTAATCCCAGCAACTGGGGAGGCTAATGCAAGAGGATTGCAAGTTTAAGTACAGCCTTAGCAATTTAGCAAGACCCTGTCTCAAAAGAAAATAAAATTTAAAAAAGAAAGAAAGGATTGTGGGTGCAGTTCAGTAACAGAGCATCCCTGGGTTCAATCCCCAGTACTGGAAAAAGAAAAGAAGGAAGAGGAGGAGGAGGAGGAGGAGAAGAAGAAGAGGAAAAAAACATACCCTCAAAAGCCTTGCAAGGGCTGGGGATGTGGCTCAAGCGGTAACGTGCTCGCCTGGCATGTGCAGGGCGCTGGGTTCGATTCTCAGCACCACATACAAATAAAATAAAGATGTTGTGTCCACTGAAAACTGAAAAATAAATATTAGAAAATTCTCTCTCTCTCTCTTTTTTTAAAAAAAAAGCCTTTCAAACCAGGAAATCCTATTGAATTAGATAAATTTGACTTCTTACTAACTATTCACATTTTTACTTTTAAAATGAAATGTTCAAATGATTTTCTAATATTTTTTTCTGTCTTTAACATAAATTTAAATTTGAGAAGTGATGGGAGGGGAGGAGAGAGGAAGGGGGGAAAGAAAGGACAGCAGAATAAAATAGACATTATTATTGCTATGGGTATATACGTGACTGCATGACCAGTGTGATTCTGCAACCTGTACACTCAGAAAAATGAGAAATTATACCCCATCTGATTCAAATGTATGATATGTCAAGATCATTGTACTGTCATGTGTAACTAACTAAAACAAATTTTTAAAAATATAGAATTCCAAAAATAAATAAATAAAAAATTAAAAAAAATAAATTTGACTTTCACTGTTAGCTTTGGAGTCTGTTGCAAAGCACTCAAGAGTCTTTTTCCATCAACTAATTTCTTCTTTGCCCCTGAGCAATCATACCTTAGGGGCTTCCCTATTCTTCCTTGTTGTCCTCCACCTTTCTACTCGGCTGTGCCTGCTAACACGGTGTGTTTGCTTTCATGTTGCTGCTGCGTTATGTAAGGTATGTTTCTTTATGTTATTTTATAAAGACCAGCTCTTTAGATTGGAGCTGTAACTCAGTGGTAGAGCACTTGCCTACCTTGCACAAGGCTCTAGGTTCTGTCCCTAGGAAAAAAAAATCTTTATGAGTCTAACATTCTAACATTTAAATGTAACATTTATAGAAACTGCAAAGAGCACAACAACAGGCCTTAAGATCTTGGCCCTTGACTCTTCAAGTACACAGCAGCGCAGCAACACAAAGCTATATCTCTAATATGAGGCATAAGGGAGGTTTGGGCTTCCAGACACTCCATCAACTCACATTCCCATGCCACTATTGCAAAGCACACCATTTTGTATACAATAAAAGAGAAATCTTCAAAGAATTATTTTGTAATTGTTTTTTCTGTTAAAGATGTTCTTCAGGGCTGGGATTGTGGCTCAGTGGTAAAGCACTTGCCTAGCATGCGTGAGGCACTGGATTCAATCCCCAGCACCACATAAAAACAGAGAAATAAAATAAAGGTACTGTGTCCATCTACAACTAAAAAAAAAAAAAAGTTAAAAAAAAAAGATGTCCTTCAAATTGTTCTAAATTGAAAGTGTCTGCATGAAGTTCCAGGGCCAGGTGAACCACTGTTGTGACTCTTCCATCTTTGAAAGAAGAGTTTCAAAAATGGTTGGAGAACAAAATAGAATTAGTGGATATGTGATAATCCCAGAGGTTTTGTAGACCTGATGATTTTGTAAAGCTGCTTGACCAACTGGGAATGATAGTGCATAACTGGAATCCCAGCAGCTCAGGAGGCTGAGGCAGAAAGATCACAAGTTCAAAGACAGCCTCAGCAACTTAGGCTGCAAGTAACTTAGTGAGACACAGTCTCTAAACAAAATTGTAAAAAGGCCTGGGAGTGTGGTTTAGTAGTTAGGTACCAGTGAGTACAAACCCCAGTACAAAAAAAAAAAAATGCTTGACCAGAAAATGGACTCTATTTTCCCATTAGTTTCCTAGCTTCCTCTCCATGGTTTTGCAAGTAATAATAAATCTGAAGCACAGAGAGGTTAAGTGACCTGCTCAAAATCACATAAGTCAAAGGGTAATATTAGAAATAATCAAAGAACTAACACAGATGAGTAGGACACCAACTTCATAGGGGGAAAAAAAAAGACTGTCATCTCTATCAAATATGTAGAGCTATTAGAATGGAAGAAAATACACCCAGAGAACAATCTCCCCACCAAAAAAAAAAAAATACAAAGCAAAAGACAAACCACATTTGATCTAATCAAAACTTAGCAATTGTGCTGGCAAAATCACCCAGCTTTAATTTTTCAAATACATTAGTTGTCAAATTAGATGGAAGATGAAAGAAAAAAATTGCCTTTTGCTGAAACCTACTGCTAAATTTGGTCAATTTTGTTGTTTATCAGTGCATAAAGTCCTTGCACTTACCATTTGACAAATCTGAAAGAAAAAAAAATACTTGCTGCAATCAGGTGAAGTAGGTTATTAATGGTTCTGAACAGATACACAGAATTGCCTCATCCTGAGGCAATTAAGGCTTGGAAAAAAAAGTGTGTTTAAATCTCTGAGGACTGATGATCCTGGAACAGGTGGTCTTCCTAAATTGGCATTGTTTGTATAATCCTGAATTGCTCAGTACATTTCTTTTCTTTTTAACAAGTCACTCATAAATTCAGAGGTATTTCTTTTCCCCCCTTTTAGTTTCAGCTCAACAAGAAATCACCAAAAGAAAGTCAGAGATTTTACAGATAAAAAAGTAAAAGCAAAACATATGAATTTGCATTATAACCCTTCATATGAACATGCTTGGAAGAAAACTGAGACAAATCATTGAAAGTGGAAAAAAAATGAATCAAGAAAATGCCCAACTTCCAAGAGATTTTAAGTGGAATCCCTGAACCACTTTGTCCCTGGAAACTCAGGTCAACACTTGTCCATCAAATTGCAAAACAAAGCACTTTAAAAATCACTAAGGCCAAAGGTTCTTGAGAAGGAAAGTTTTCTATTTCTCACCTACAAAGATAGAGGTAGACGGAGTTCAATGCAGTGCTTGAGTTTCTACTTAAATGTTATTTCCTCCAGGAATTTCTCATTGGCTATCTACCCTCCCAGCCACACTCACACACGCACACAAGATTAGGTCAGATGATCCAAAGTGATTTCCCAAATACCCGGAACTCCCTTATTCTAGCAAATATCACATTTTATTGCCTTTGCTTATAAAACGTACTATCTTTCCTTATACCTAAGTGTGTTTGGCCTCAATAAAATGAATCCAGTAACAAGGATACTTAAAATGAAGATGGGAAATGGGGTGAATTAACACCATCATCCAAGGACCAGTGTCTTTCTCTTCTCCCTCTTTGTCATGCTCAGCTAATCAGATCCTCCCTTGTGGCCAAAAGACTGATGTAGCATCTCTCCATAGAAAAGCCCAGAATAGAATCCAGGTTGAGTCCATTTGCTCACTGACTGAATAACTTTGTGTCTTGCTTTGTCTGGGGAATTTCCTTTTCACATTTCTTGTCTGGGTATAATTCTACCTAGTACTCCTCTTTCATGATGAAGAGTGTTTCTGAATGAGAAATTATACACACTGCTGATGTCCTGAAGCAGTTTCTTCAATTCATTGAGCTTCCATTTTCCTATAAATGAAGATGACACCTATTGAGTGAGAAACACGTGAGAATTTAAGGGGGTTCTTTTATGTAGAGCACCCGGCATCCTGAATGGATGACGTCCTTTTGTTGTCATGGATGAACTGCAAGGTGGAACTCGGATGGGTAAAGAAGACCATTATCATTATTCAGGTACAAAGGAATAAAAGGAAGAGAGAAACCAAGGGCAAGCTGGGATTGAAGTACTTAAAAGACAAATTGGACATGAGGCTGAAGGTGAAGTGTGAAACCATCTGAGTGTGACCCTGATAGGTTGAGGGTAGTTGTCCTTCTATTAAGAAATCATGAGATAAACACAAAGGTGGGAAGAGGGAGGAACAGAGGGTACCTTCACTTCCAATTTGCACCTGCCCAGTTTGACAAGTCATGCATTAAAAATTACACAGCTCTGGTAGGAAACCAGAAATGGAGCTAAAGGAATCCAAATGGAGCCTGACACTAGAGAATAACTTAAGGGTCATTCACATGCAATTGTGGAAGCAACAGAAAGAAATTTTGGAGGACCAAGCACATAGAAAAAGAGAATAAAGAGGCCCAACACAGAATCTTGGAATGGGGTGGGGTGGTTGGGAACTCTATTTAAAATTGGAAGTTAAAATATTGTTTGATCGACGGATTAGCAAGGTTTTTCAGATCCATGGACCTGCTCCTAAGAGGAAAGATGGAACTGGTTCAATACTTAGAAAACTGTTTAAACTGAATATATGAGTTAATAATTTGTTAAACTCACTACTTATTCCATATAAAACTTCAATCATATAGTTTACCAAATCTACAATAAAATGAATGTGGAGGATAATTCAATCCTCCATGTACTTGTAAGAAATGCCCATTTGTTTTTTCCATACTGTGGATGGAACCCAAGGCCACACACATGCTGGGCAAGAGCTCTACCCTTGTGCCACACCCTTACCCCCCATGCTCTTTTCTGAAATATCTTTACTTTGGAGTTGCTCCGTTTCCTGTGCTGATACTGTCACCTTCAACACATACCCACTCCAGAAGCATATGCAGAGTCATGACTCACAACAGACTAAGCAATATCTTCTCTGAACCTCTGGGGAAAGTATACATTCCCATCAGAGCCCTCCCAAGCCTCCTCGGCTTCCAAATAAAATATTTTGTTTTCTCTGGAAAGATACAATAGATACTGTTCTCACTTTCACCAAAAGATTCACTCTGAATGTAAAGTTAGTAATATTAAACAGAACATAATGTGAAGTTCAGCTTCACTATTATTTCACCCTCATGTTTCATTATCATTCATAGTTTTGTACAGTAATTATATTTTTGCATGTGTGTTGTGCTGGGCATTGAACCCAGGGCCTTGTACATGCAAGGCAAGAACTCTACCAACTGAGCTCTATCCCCAGCCCAGTAATTGTGCTTTTAAAATGTTTTTTTTAATTGATAATACAGTCAACTATTTGTTATGTTAGTCTATCCTTTTCACATACACAAAACATTTCTGGTATTTCAGTAACAATAGTAACTATAGTAACTATAATCCAATTCACTATGCTGTCTCTCCACATTTTCTGAAATATTATCGAAATTTTAACATCCTTCTAAAGGAGACATTGGTCATCACAGACAGGATGAAATGATCCCTTCCTGAATCCTAATGCTTTATATCTCCATATCAAAATCCAAATCAAGCTGGGCGCAGTGGCATAGGCCTATAATCCCAGCAGCTCTGGAGGCTGAGGCAGGAGGATCAGGAGTTCAAAGCCAGCCTCAGCAATGACAAGGCACTAAGCAATTCAGTGAGATCCTGTCTCTAAATTAAATACAAAATAGGACTGGGGATATGGCTCAGTGGTCGAATGCCCCTAAATTCAATCCACAATAAAAAAAAAATCCAATTCAAGTTAATCTTTCTGTTGCATGGAAAACTCCAAGTTTCTGTCTCCGCTTTTCTTCAGAATCCTGTAGTTCTAATACCTTTCTCTGATTTTATGACCCCAACTTAATCCTGTATCGCTCAAAAAAATATTAAAGTGTACCAAAGCAATAGGGATTCCAATAACAAAGAAGCCCCATGGAAAAGACATTCCCACAGCATCTAGATTGTGGCACCATCATGCCACCCATTAGGAAGACTTTCTGCAGGGCTGGGATGACCCCCATAGCAGAGTGCAGGATTAGCATATGCTAGGTCCTGGGTTCAGTCCCAAGAAACAAAAGAAAACAAAAAAAGAAGAAGAAGAAATAAAGAAAATTATCTATTATTATACTGGGATAATATCATAGATCAAGACAAAAAAAAACAATGATGATGATGGAGTAAGCTATTCCAACAACACCAGATCATGATCACTGAAATCCTAGTTCCCCAAAAGATCATAGAGGCCCAAAATATTGGTGTTGATATAAATTCCCACATTAAAGGTTGGTATTAGCAGGGCACAGTGGCATTGTTACTATTGTTAATCCCAATCACTCAGGAGGCCAAGCCAGGAGGATCTCCAGGTTTGAGGCCAGCCTGGGAAACTTAACAAGCCCTGTCTCAAAATAAAAATAAAAAGGGGCTGGGAATGTGGCCCAGGATAAAGCATCCCTGGGTTCAACACCCAGTACCCTCACAAGAAAATCAAAGAATTTTCAGTCAGTACTATGTTTATATTCCCACAAGTAAGAGCTGGATGGAGAGAAGAAGACTTGTATCTTGTCTTACACAAGCTATACTGATTTAGAATCAGTTCTTTTCCATGAGCTTCATTTTCATCATCTGTAAAACAGAAAATCTGATATATTTTGATCTCCACTATTGTCTACTCCAAATGTTGTCTAAATGAGAAACCCTCTAGTAGTTCATATTTTATATTATCCAACTTTTGATGTTTATATTTCCTCATTAAGTCTATCTAAAAGCTCATTAATTCTATCTGGGTGTGGTGGTGCATGCCTATAATCTCAGCAATTAGGGAGGTTGAGGCAGGAGGATCAAAAGTTCAAGGCCAGCCTGGACAATTGAGCAAGACCCTGTCTCAAAATAAAAACATAAAAAGGATCATGGATGTGGCTCAATGGTAGAATACTCCTGGGTTCAATCCCTAGTAGAAAAAAAAATCACTAATTGTTTCAGGCAATGCTCTTTTTTATAAAATTCTCTAAATGGTTATCTCAATAAAATAAAGTATATCAGCCTCAGTGTGGGAGTGAAAGCATAGTTTTGACTATATATGTGGGTGATATGACTAGCGCTGGCCAGAATAATTTCCTATATGACAGCAGTGTTAAACAAACAAACTCTTAAAATGACAGAAAACTGGGACGACATTTGTTCTCTTAGAACTAAAGGGACCAACAGAGTGTTCTTGCAGGGGTCACACATAAGAGGCTCAGCCCACAGGTTCATCATGACTGAAAACGGTGGTTCTCTCTCCACCTGAAAAGTCAACCGCTCACTAATAAAGGCTCTCCACTCCCAGAAATCTGGGAACTCAGTCCTCAGCAGAGCATTTCAATGTCTCTGGCAGGATATGTTCTAGGGTGGCAGAACACCTCCAAAAGAGAATGTCCCCAGCATGAGGCAAAGTCACTCTGGCCAATATGAATAACTACTTGTGATAGTTTATATCTTTATTTCATAATTGTGTCATACTAAAAGACATGATGTTTTATAGATCTATTGAGTTGAGTAGAACAGCAAAATAGTTAAGATGCTGCTATGTCACCGACATGTGCCAAAGCATACACATACACAGCCCATTCCCAGGCAGCTGCCATGTAATATTATGTTTTTAAATAAATATGAACACATTAAACATGTGACTCAACAAATAACTAAAACCAAGCTCTCTTATACAAGTTTATTTAATAAAATAGTAGAGGGCCTGGGGGTATAACACTGTGGTATCGTGACAGCTTAGCATGTACAAGGCCCTGGTCGATCCCCAGTACCATAATATAAAATGAATAAAATAGTAGAATGAAATATAAGACCATCATTAAAGAAAAAGACATTGTCATTGTTAAAAAGAAAGTGACATTATATAAATCTTATTCCTTAGCAAATAATTATTATTTGTTAGTTTGTTTAAACAACAAGTTTTTATCTATCTTTACTCTGGTATAAATGAAAAAGATAAAAAGGGTTTTAAACTCCTACAAATTGGTTTCAACCTCTGGGAGAGTGTATACATGGGGGGCATACTTAAGTATATATACAAAACTAATATTGTAAAAAACATATTGACTATTTGAGTAATTATTTTAATTTAACTCACATTTATACTTCATAATATAAGATGATAATTCAAGCCTTTTATTCCTCTACCTTAGTTGATTAAGGTCACACATTCATATTTCCAATATAAAGTTTGTTGATATTTAAAACAACAAATTACTACAGAGAAATTTTTCCTTTGGGAAAGAAATTATAATTAACTCCCCATCCTCATCCATAAGCATACCAGGACACTAAAACTTGCCTGAAGTATTTTCTCAGTCCACCAATTAAACAATTATATTCATTTTTTTACACTCTGACCAAACACACATCAAAGCCCATGCATAATTGGCAAATTTTATTTTCCCTATCATCCTTCATTCCAATGGCTGTACTATGCTTTTGTCTTGAAATCTGCATGAAACAGTAAGGATATTTGAGCTAAAAAGGAATGCATATTAAAAACAATTGTAAGCAAAATGTTTTTTAAGAAGTAAGGGGGTAAAGTTATCACAGACTTATTTAAATTGTTAGAAAATTATTTCCATTAATAACCAAAAAAATGGTTTTACTCACGTTTGTGAACATTTAACAATAATAATATAGAGAAAATAGTCCAAGTTTGACTATAACTGTGAACTAGAACTGCATGAAATTTCAAAGACTCTAGATATTTATTGTGTTCAGGAGATTGCATACACAATTAACTCTGAGAATAAAACTAAATAACCTTTAGTCAGAGAATGACACCATGAAGTTACTTAGAAATAATTTTAAAATTAGCTTCATATTAAAGGAGATTTGTAGAGATAACTGATTCCAATGGAAGAAAATCTTCAAAACATCATAGACTTCTAAGAATCAGGGCATTTCTTTGAGATTAACATAACTTCATTTGTAATGTGCTGGTCAATAAGTGGGGTATCGAAGCTTTAGAACTTACGTGAAGATTGTCAGAGATCTCTCATAAAATTTTGGAGGAATTTGAAGTAAACAGAAATATATTACAAAGAAGTTTGGGGAAGACGGATGAGCAATCAATGCAAATGGCTTATTTTGTAGACTCCAAATAGATACACAACTCCCTTCAGGCCTCATAAACCCTTATATGAGTATTAAATATGAGATTAGAACCATTCTCTCCATTTCAATTCTTATTCTAGAGGAGGTACATATTACAGGGCCTTGCACTCATCTTGATTTTGCAAGTCCTTTGTCAAAAACTACCCAAAGATGACCATGCCATCAGCCAGGTAGGATGTCAGAAATTAGCACTTTCTAAAATTGCAAACTTAGCTGATACGGCCTCATCTCTAATTCTATATATCTACTCTGACTCTTCCCACCTTCCACTCCGTTTTCATGTTTGAATTTTTGGCATAGCTTTGGGAACATGATGCTTTTGTCTGTAGGTATGTCCATGTGTACACAGAGGATTGTCTATGAGCATGTGGAGAAGAAAACTGTCAGTGCAAATGCAGAGTAGAGTTAATTGTGGGATTCACTGTGCAAGCTAGGCATCTTGACTGTTTCCACTGACATGTCTGTATGCCAAGAAATATTTTTCCTGAAGAAAAAACTCCACTCAGGAGCTTGCTTCTCAGGAACTCACTTCAGAAAGATTTTAGCTCTGCCAGCTCTTCCCCCCATTTCTATTTCTGCTTTAAAAAACATTGTTTGCCTTGGGCTCTATGAATAAATAAATATACATAAGCCCTCTGGAGAAATGTTTGTGTACACCTTTAGCTAGTGTCCTGTGGAGTTTTTAAAGCTGGAGGGGATCAGCTAATTGAATAGCAATGCATCTATATTTTTTAAATAAATTATTTTAACAGTCTATGAGGACTGTCGGTTTTCCATTCCAAGGCTCAATTTAACCACCCCTCTACTTCAGTAAACTCCAAAGGCCCTAAACTTCCTTCCAAAATTACTTTCCTAGGGCTGGGGATGTGGCTCAAGCGGTAGCGCGCTCGCCTGGCATGCGTGCGGCCCAGGTTCAATCCTCAGCACCACATACCAACAAAGATGTTGTGTCCGCCGAGAACTAAAAATAAATATTAAAAAAAAAAAAAAAACAAAATTACTTTCCTAGAGGACCACTACAGTTCGAGTTTTGCAAAATGCAAGAAAATATTTAAGAAGAGCTTTAATGAATCAATAGTATCTTATTTAATCATTTTATTACAGAGCTTACATAAGAACCCTTAAGGCTTAGTGGTAATTATTTTTTTTCAGAGAACATAATTCTAAATATATGACTGCCAATCATGAAAATTCAATTTCAGCCCTAGCCAAATTAAAATAAAAGGAAATAAATCCTTTGGCTTTGAATGGGAAATCCCTCTATATATAGCTGGGTTACCAGCAGTAGCTCCTTACCAAACCGGTAGAAGAGGACATTCTCTCGGTGGTTAAAATCCCTAATCCTTTGCCACCTATGAAATTACATCTGAGATCAATTTAATTCCATTCTCATTTGGAGAATTTATCTAATTCTTCATTTAGGGATTACAGGGGTCTCCACATTCTCTCGTTTATTTCCAAACTTTGAGAACTTGTTTGATTGAGCTGATTTACTGTATCACTATTGAAACATACAGATGGCGCTCATTTCCCAAAACTTTCCGCCTCCTCAAGGATCCCCTGATAGCCCCGGGAAGCCTTTCCAAGCAATTCCCTGGACAGTTAATTTTTGCCTGAAGTGTAAAAGCTTTCTAGGGAGGGGAGGAGGGAAAAAAAAAAAAAAAAAAACTTGAGTATCTCTCTTTCTCTCCTCCAACGCTTTCTCAAAAATCTTAATATCTACTGGGTGGAAAAGTAGGTTAATTAGGCAGGAGTCTCCAGTTAAGTCCCAGGCGGAGGTTTTCAGGTGTCTGAGTGCTCTGCCGCCTTCCAAGAGCGCAGTGAGGAAAGGGGAGGGAGTCCGCCCGGCCCGCTGGCCGCGCACAATAGCGCAATTATTTGTCTAAAGTTCCATCCTCTGCGGAACTCCTTGCATGTAATTAAATTAGGTGTTCCCTTTAAAGACATGACTGGGAACAGGGAGGAGGTTGTTTATTTACTTTGGGGCTTCGATTGGAGAAGAGTTCCCGGATGAGCCTAAAAAATGCTTACAGGTAGATTTGCATGATCAGCAGGGAGAGTTCAAAAAGTTTGCTTTCTTGTAAATGGAAACCTTGCCAACTTTCCTCTGTTACTCCTTACCTACACCACGGTGTCATCATGAGACCCGCATTCAAGGACAGTTGGCAGGGGAAAAATTAAAATAACAAACAGAACTGTGCTCCCACGTCCATCAGTTCAAATGCTGACTCTAGCTCTCAATTTTATGTCCCCGCCCCAATTCAATTGTCATATCTCCTGGTGGCCTGAACTAGGTCAGTATTCTACTCATATCTCCTCCACCAACTTGGGATTTGGCCTTGGAAAATCGCCATGCTGAGGCAAAGTTTGGATGATGAACCGAACTCAAAACGTTAGAAACCAGCTTTGAAGCAAGGGGCACATTTGGCCTGGCAGGAAAATGGAACATATTTTTACCTATTTTTTTTTTTATTAATATGCAGATAGTAGAGTGTGGTGCTGGGTTGACGCATTACCAGCATGGTGTTTGTTTTGGTCTCTGCCAACCAAGGATGGAGCTCAAAAGATTTCACTCTGTTGTATTTTTCAAAATTATAAACAGTCCAAATACATATACATATAAATTAGTGTTTAGCATACACAAAGGCAATATTTATTGCAATACATTCATATATATCCTTATATATAACATATGCTACCTAATGAAAATACATATATCCTTTACAGATATATATATATATATATATAGCACGAAAATAGATGCCAATATATACCAAATACAATGATGGATAAATTGATATATTAGATGATATGTGTATTCACAACATACAATGTATGTATTGTGTACACACGTACATACATACATACATGCAGTAATATTATACCCATGGGCATATGTTAGGCCATGCAAGTTAGATTTTAGGGTCTACTTGGAAGCCACATTCCCAATCCATTCATTTGCAGAAAAGGCAGATTGGTTAGAATCCTCTTTCTTCTCCAAAATGTCAGCACTATGACTTCCAAGTCAATGGAAAGTTCTTGTTCAAAGAGTGGACACGCTGGCCCGGAGCCAACAGATGGAACTCCTATTTTAGAGGAGGACCCCCGACAGACCCGACTACCGGAAACCTCTGGAGAAGTTCACTCCTGCAGTACTGCGGGAAAGGCTGGGTCTGAGCTGCAGCAAGAGGAAGTCTTAAATCTGCTCAGGGAGATGGTCTCAGCTGAGGCCGCCTGACCCCAGGGTTGGGAGCGGGACGAGGGAGCAAGCTGTTGGGGGGCGGTCAGTGCGTTAGGGAACCTTTTATATTAGACTCTCCCAGCAGGTGCCCCCGCCCCCCCCCACACACACACCCCACATCTGGGCGCCTTGGCGACAATTCTGGCTTCCGAAGGAGATTTTTTGAAGGAGAACAAATATTTTTATTTTCCTATTATTCGATTTCCATTCTCTGGGTTAATTTCAGTCTTTCCTAGGCACTATTCTGAGCCAAGAAGGAGGTCAGTTTCTCCAAACCCGTCCACACCCAGGAATCTTGACCACATCCAGGGGACATACAGACAGAAAATTCATTAACTGTGAACGACATTTGGGGAAAGAAGTTGGGCGGGATAGGGACTAGGTTCTACGCTAGGAAAACCCAAGAGTGGATCCGGCTGCCCTACCCCCTCTGTCCCCTCCCTTCCCAGAATCAGCCTCTTGGGGTGGGATGGAGCGAATGCTTCCCCCCAAGTGTGACCCGCGCGGCTTCCCCCCACCTGCCCGCGCTCCGCGGCTAATATTGTGCATGTTTTCTGCGTCGTGTTGAGAACATATCCTAATGTCTATAGAAACTTGGTGGAAAGAACTTGATGAATGTGTCTAATTGGTTTAACTCGCCATCTATTCATGAGAAGAAAAGATCCATCATTAGCCTTAATTAAGTTTTTTTTTAAGTCGCCGCCTTTAATGATCACAGAAACCGCAAAGTCCAACAAAGGCATCTGCGTCATTTTAATTACCCTGTTTATTTGCTGAGGATGTGGCAAAGTTACCCAATATTTCCTCACTCCTTTCCAGCTCAAAGGGGCGCGCCTCGAGCAGGGCAGGCCGGCTTCCAACCGGGGAGGACGATGGAGAGCCGCCTTTGGAAAGTTGAGGCTGAGCTTCCTGCCGGGCTTCCAATCCCAGCCTCTCCTGCCCGGCGCCCCACCCCCACCCCCTCACTCCCCACCCCCACCCCCGGCGCTGGCTATTTGAAGAATTTGAACCACCGCCTGGGGAATGCTTTGCCATCGGATTTGTCCTCGGCCAATGTCTCACCAAACTCAATAAAATCAAAACCCCTGAAACTGGAAGATAAAAGTGCTCGAAAGAGCAGCTTGAAAAACCTACACCTACACCTGACCCTACATTGGGAAGTTCACCAACAGAACAAGATAAAAGGCCTTCACCACATTCCCTCCCTGGCTGGAAAAGCCCTGAGCTGAGGCTCCTTATTCAAGAATTTTCTTTTAATTCCTACAGTTTTCTTGGTGCTGAAAACTGGAAAGCAGACTTCCTAGTCAGTAGCTGGCTTGTGGGACCCCATCCCAGTCCCTCCAGCAAAGCAAACAGATGCAAAAGCAGGCCATCCATCAGGACTTCCACCAGAATGCTCAAAACTCATCCATTCTTCATGTTAATTAAATCTGGACAACTTCGCTTTCGCTCGGACTGGGACCTTAAAAGCTTTATTCCTTACTTGTATGGCAGGAACTTGCTTTTCAAAAGTTTGGCTTTAGTTCATCCTCCACTGTTCTCTAGGTTGATGAAAAATAACAAGCACAAACAAAACTAAAAGCAACTCAACTTCTTGAGCATTGATGGAGAGATGGCAGGAGCTGTGCTGGAAGCCCTTGGGTCCCAAGTCAAAGGCTCTCATTCAGTCATATTCTCTTTGTTTTGCCTTGTTTGTTTGTTTTGAGCAAAACCCCTGGTAACATTTTAAGTTGGAGGTATAAATTTTACTTCCACCTTTACAAAATTAAAAGTTCACTGAATAGAGAATATCACAGAGTAGCCATATAAATCAGGCAAAGGGTTTTATTCTCACAGACAGCTGTTGATCAAAAGAAATTTAAGAACATTTTTTTTTCTTAAAAGGGTCAGTGAGAGAATTCATGCCAAATGGGAAGGGAAGTGTAGGAAACGTATTATTCTCTAGAACAAGACAAGTGGCTATTTGACAGATGCCATTGGCTACACCTCTGTACTTGGGCACAGCTCTGCTCTGAAGTGGCTAGGTTTTAGCTCTCTTGAGGATCCAACTTTGGGCTCAATGAGGGCCTGCAAGGCCTGCCCCAGGCCAGAGGATTGACCACTCTGGTCATATGGTCAAGAAGTATATCCAGAAAATCCCACTGAAGTGAATCTGAAGATTGTCTTTGGGTGGGGATGGATCTGGAACCTCTCAGAGACCTCATGTCAGGAGTCGCCTGCTGCCTGCTCTGCATCTTTCACCTCACCACGACCATGCTTCAGACCCAATGGTACAGGCTGAGGTTGCTGAGTCATTTTGAGAGTCCAAGTCAGACAAAAGCAGCCAAAATCTCCCCCAGCCTATCACACTGCCCCACCTCTGTGCTTCCCTGTAAGGGTAAGCTGTAGAGAAAGGGGACATGTTTGAATTTCAAGTTCCATCCTTTGAGGAAACGTAGGCCCTAAGGAGCCACCTAGGCAGTTCATTTCTTGGGGTATTTCTGCAGGACCCCTTAAGTGAGCTATAAAGACCCAAGATCATTCTCCCAATCCTGTAGCTGGGGGAAAGTACTATATCACCTTGCTCCCATTCCACATCAGCTTTTCCAAGACAGACTAATACTCCAGACAGACAAAAAGCAAAAAGCATTCCCCGTTTAACAAGATCATTCGGTTTTGTTTCTATTCTCAACCTCCTCTTATTTTGTCTTCTGACCCCTATTCTTGGGGTGAGTGTTACTCTTGTTGTTTGCTCTATCCCCCACCCTTTCCCAGTTCCTGGATGTTTTGGGTTTTGTTTTTTTGCATCTGCACTTTGTTGCTTAAGGAGACTGGGTGCCTGAAGAGATAGGGCTGCTGAAGGGGGGCTGAAAGAGAAGTCTTGGCAGCCTGAGGGCAGCCACGCGTGCAGCCCATGCAGCCCGCCTGAATGTGTTTTGGTGCACAGAGTTGGCGCCAGTGCAGTGCTGGAGTCCCCAGCCCTGGCCAGACAACGGACAGCTGCGGCTGCTACAAAAGAGCCCCTTGGCTGAAAGCACTGTTTACTTAGTGTCAGGGCTGACCCTGGGCTGCCTGCCACCAGTACAGATGCTGATTCTACCCTGGGAACTGTCTTTCTCCAGTTCTTTGGCCTGGCTGGCCCATGCACATGTTTGTAAAGAACTTCATTGACTTCTGCTGACATTGGCTTTGGGGAAAGCATAGGGGACACTCATGGGGCAAAGGCTGCTAGCCTCTGGAGGGATGGTTTCCCACACCCTTGTCCAGGTGTGGTGTAGAACTAACGGATGATTATCTTCTCTTCTTTCCAGAGGAAGCAGATAGTCTCCAGCTTTTGAAAAATTACTGTTTTAATTTCCTAGCACAAGCAAAGTCTGGAAGGAACCCAAGAAAATGGAGCAACCCCTCTCAGAGTACGCGGACACATGAACTTACTGGCCAAGCCAGAGAATTCTTTTTGCACGTGCAGAACACATTTCTCTGGGGCTGCTGCTGGTCTATTATTTTCCATGCATGTCTGCTTATACACATGAGAATCATGATCCCTGACATCTCGACTTGATTTGAATAAAATGCACTATGTCATCACAGTTCCAAAGACAGATAAAACTTTTAAATATTTAAAGTAAGCATTGTGGCTGCTCAGGGTAGAGCATTTGCCTAGCATACTCAAAGACCTCAGTTGGATGGCAGTGACAAGAAAATTTTAAAAATAAAATAAATAAATGCAGTAATTAATGCAGTTTGCCCTAAAAGTAGTCTTGCTTACCAGAGTGTCTAAAACTTTTAGAGTTTTTGTTTGTTTGTTTCTTATGTGTGCAAATTGAAGGTACGGCTGGCAAGGAGATGCCCTACTTAACCAGATTTCCCTCCCCTAGGAATGTCTACACCTTTGAAGCTCTATCTTGGAAGAGCTGCCAGGAACCCACATCTGTAGAGACAACTGTTGGGACTCCCCAATTCCCCAATCCCAGAGTATCCCATACCCATCACAGTCCACACCTCAGCCTAAAGTTGCCACTGTCTCCTGCCCACCCCAGACTGACACCCAAAGCCTTTGACATTGTTCCAAGCTTAATTCAGCAGGGAAATGACCAAGCCTAATACCACTTTCCTTCCCTGCTTCCAGAAGATTTTATTTTTCTTAAGTGCCCCTTTAGATTTGAGGGTGGGGGTGGGGGTAGGTTTTTGCAGGAGCTTCTTCTATGGGCAGGGCTGGATGGACACCTCCACTGAGAATGTTGGAGAAGGTGGTTGGAAACCAACTGAGGCAGAAGAAGCTGAGCTCCTGGTGCCCCACTCCCTCTTTTCTCCCCTGCTTGACATTGTTCAAATTGACGGTCTATTTCAGACATGGCGAGGCTAGCGCCCCCCTTGAAATGGAAACAGAGGACTGAATAAAAAAGAAAAAAAAAAGTACTTTGTAGTCTGCATCGTCCATCTTTAATTCAGAGATGCATCTATACTCCAGGGAGCTCTGCCTTTGATCTCTTTGATTTTTTTTTTTACACCAGATCTGTTATGGACTAAAATTCCTAGGTTTTCCATAGAAACATCTCCATTCCTTCAGGATATTGATGTTTTCTTCTTCCTGGGGGTTATGATATGGTAAATCAGATTCAGAAAAGAAAGGACAATGCCAGCATTCATTGGCCTCCCCCTCCCTCCCTCTCCCCCGTGTTCTCTCTTCTCTCTCCCTCCCTCTCATTCATTCAGATATTCTCTCTCTCTCTCTCTCTCCTCTCCTCTCCCCACCCCCTTCCTCCTTTCCTTTCTTTCCCTGCCTCATTTTCTCCCCGTTGTTCAACCAAAATAGGGTTGTGATTCTGGTCTCTTCAAGCCCTTTCAAGGGCCTTCAACTTCGGCGGCGGCAGCAGCAGGTTGCGTTGCCATGGAGACGGTACTGTATGGCGGCGGCGGCGGCGGCGGCGGCGGCGGCGGCGGCGGCGCAGCTCGCCTCCCCCAAACAATGCCCAGCCAAGTGCAGGTTTCTCGCCCTTTTCCGTGCACTTTTCCCTTCTAATGGGGCTAATGGCCTCAAATGGGCGATGCATCTTGACATGACAACAATCCCTACCCCTCCTCTTCGTCCCCCTCTCTTGCTTTCCCTTCCTCCCTCCACTGTCTTTGATCTATTAAAAATCAAAAGAACAAAGTCACAGAGGAAAGTTGGGTTTTGTTGTGACTGCCAGGGCACAAAATGGGGCTCTTCAAACAGAGTGTGGTGGAACCGAGGCCAAACAATGCTGATCCAGGATTGGTTGTAGCTACAGGTTAAACGGGACGGCTCGACCCTAGAGGGTGCAAATTATAGTCAGGCCCGCCAAGGGGCAGCAACCCTCTCTGCCCCAAACCCACTGTAGCGTGGAGCTTCTGGTGGCCAGAGATACTTCCATTCAGACTCCAAGTGCAGTGTGGATGAGATCAGGGCTCTGAAGAGGTCCCATGCTGAGCCACAAGGACCCAAAGCTAGAATATAGGCTCGATCCTAAATCATCTTATAGCCTGGGTGTGGTGCTGAACCATACGCCTATCTGAACCAGCTTCAGCTTCCTCCACAGTGTTTTGCACACAGCAGGTGCTCAATGTATAATTCTTGGCTTTTGCTACTGCATTGCCAAACCCTCCGCTAGGGGGCAGGAGAGAATATCTGCCCAGCCAGGAGGGAGTGGTTAGACAGTATAAATCAAAAAACTAACAATTACACTTTGCCTAAAGGAGGGTCAGATGGGCCTGGGGTATAGCTCAGTTGGTAGAGTGGGTTTTTTTGGTTTTTTTTTTTTTGTTTGTTTATTTGTTTGTTTGTTTGTTTTTTTGCATGCACAAGGCACTGGGTTCAATCCCCAACACCACCAAAAAAAAAAAAAAAAAAAAGTTTGTTAGATGGTTGAGAAAACAGCAAAGTAAGCAGATACTAAATCTGGTTTTCTTTTTCATAACATCATTATGATCAGACATCATTTGCCACATTACATTACTGGTGACACCAACTCTGAGTCAAAACATATTTGGGCCAGTTACCCAGAACTGTAAAACTGTTGTAAGTTCCTCAGTCTTCAGACAATCAGCATTTCTTTAAGTAATGTATTCAGTACCTACCATGTAAATATAGGATGGATATTCATTGAACTAATCATGTTGGGTCTAAGTTATTAATAACATTTATAGATCAGTTTTATTTCATGTATATTCTATTTAAACAGAAAACAAATGAAAATAGGTATTACATTCCTCTCAATTTCAAGTTAGTGAGAAAAATGAATTTGCATACTTCAATAATTTACTTAATTTGCATTCAACATTAAGTGTACATGTTCTTTGGTAACCTTTGCCTTTTCCATATTAAAATAATGTTAGGTGAAAATTCCTTGTAAAGTGAGAAAAAGAAAACAAAACAATCTTTATTTTTTTTAAACTTTTTTTTCTTTAATATTTATTTTTTAGTTTTCGGCAGACACAACATCTTTGTTGGTATGTGGTGCTGAGGATCGAACCCGGGCCGCACGCATGCCAAGCGAGCGCGCTACTGCTTGAGCCACATCCCCAGCCCCACAAAACAATCTTTAAAATCTTTAAAAATCCAGACAACATGTTCCTGTTCGTAGTATAAAGTCTATCTGAATGTTTTTCGAGGATCTAGTATGCTGATGATCCCCTGAAACATTTTAGCAATGTTAGTAAGCTTTATAGGCTAAAGAACAGCTAACAAAATGTGATAGTAAATAAACATCTGGCAAGATTAAATTTAAATATATCTTTTTAAGTCAGGCAACAAATAGCTATGCTGTGCATTTGTAGGTTTGGGGGGTTTTGTTTGTTTGTTTGTTGTTTGTTTGTTTGTTTGTTTGTTTTTGGGTGCTGATGATCAAACCCAGAGTCTTGAACATACTAGGAGTAGTCATTTTTAATAACATTACTATAAGAATCATGATAATGCAATGAGTTTTTCCTCATGCATATTAGAACTGCTTAATTATTTGTAATATGAAAAAAAAGGAAAAACTTGGGAATGTTAAACTGTTGCTAGGGATTTGTGAGCATAGAAAGAATTGTGCAAAACCTTGTTAAGGTTTCAGAACTCTCATACCTTGATCCTCATCTCCAAAGGCAGACTAGAAATTTCTGCCTTGGTCCCTAAATCTAGAGAAAATGAGATTGAAAACTGTTGATAAAATAAGCTGGGAAAGAAATGTATGGATGTTCTTAACCCAAGTGACAAGGACTTGAGATTTGAGATCTATACTGTCAAATAAATTCAAACATAGAATAGGAAACTTTTAACTAGCAACATGATTGCTTGTGGTATAACACATACCCTCTTAACTAGTTAAATATTCAATAGCCATACACATGCACACACACAAAAGTTCAATTGAAGAATCTTACACTTTTCTTTCTTATGTTTTTTTCTTTATGCATTTACTTTGCAGTTTAAATAAATTCAGAAAGCCATCCCCTAGACAATTAAAAAGGCAGACTGTGAGCTGACTGAAAGTTTTTGGGCTACGTTCCTGCCCTCAAGGAGAGAAGAGAAAAGTCTATGAGGCCTCTTCATGGGTAGCCAGAAAGGAAGCCAAGAAGTAACCATGGTAACCACTACTGAGGTTAAAAAGGTAGTTCTGTAGGGGCCAAGTCCTCCTAAACATCAAACTAAACAGCAAAACCTCTAAAGCATGTTCGTACATGTGCGTGCACGCACGCGCGCGCACACACACACACACACACACACACACACACACCAAGCCCCTCACACACAATAAATCTATCTGGAGTAACTGTCACTTCAATAACCCAATACCCAGTTCTCCCAAATCCAAATGTCATTAGCCTTATTAAAAATGGTCACTGAGCCTGGTGCAGTGGCCCATGCCTGTAATCTCAGACTCCGGAGGCTGAGACAGGAGGATTGCAAGTTCAAAGCCAACCTCAGCAATTTAGCTAAGCAACCTGTCTCAAAAAAAAAAAAAAAAAAAAAAAAAAAAAGGCTGGGGTGTGGCTGGCTCAGTGGTTAAGCACCCCTGAGTTCAATCTCTATTATCCAAAAAGAAGAAGAAGAAGAAGAAGAAGAAGAAGAAGAAGAAGAAGAAGAAGAGGAGGAGGAGGAGGAGGAGGAGGAGGAGGAGGAGGAGGAGGAGGAGGAGGAGGAAGAAGTAGTAGTCACTAAGAGCTCAGGAAAAGAGAGGACCTATGCAGGATCCCCTTTCTTCCTCTCTTTCACAAAAGATGCCCTAATTTTGAAAGTGATTTGGTCATCTTTTGACTGAGAAACTAAACGTTAATCAGAAAAAAAATCCATATTTTCAAAGTATCTTCTTGTTTGTGAAAATTTTAAGGTCTTTTTCTGTCTAGCCAGAGTCATTCTCCTCTTCAATGTCTGGGTCCTTTGGGTCTCTTTGTGTCTTCTAAATGTACAATTAGGATCACTTCATACTGCTGGCATTGCTTAAGTTGCCTCAAAATATGGTCCCAAATCACTAGCCTCATCATCATCTGATAACTTGTTAGGCAAATTCTCATGGGGATGGAGCCCAACAATCTCCTGCTGTGTTTTGTTTGTGTTGTTAATAGATTTGGATTGACTTGTGAAGTTGATCAAGTTTCCAGTTTAAAGGAAAGACCCCAACTGGCAGGTGGCTCACACCTGTAATCCCAGCAGCACTGGAGGTAGAGGCAGGAGGATGGGGAGTTCAAAGCCAGTCTAGGCAACTTGCCCTAAGCAACCCAGTGAGACCCTACCTCTAAATTAGATATAAAAAATAAGGGGCTGGCAATGTGGCTCAGTGTTTACGCACCCTTGAGTTCAATCCCTGGTGTCAGGACCAAAAAAAAAAAAAAAAAAAAAAAGGAAAGACCCATCCACTCTTGTTGATGAAAAATGATAGACTTGAAAGTTTCAGCTCCTCAAGTTTGGAGACAAATCTGAAAGAAGAGAATAGAGACTAAGAAAAGTTCTGTAAAGCTGAGAGCTGAGAACAGAGCAGCCAAGTGAGAGGTCTTTGGCTTTGAATATGCTCCCCACCCAGCCCTGGACACTATGTAGCCTCTCAGGTTCCCAGCCCTAGCTCACTGTGACTGTCAGCCATGGATAGGTGGGGAAAGTGACCATGAGACCTGTTCTCCAAATCCAGAAACGGGGAGGCGGAGATGCTGACCCTTCCCAATGAAAGAAAGCTATGGAAGAAAGAAGACATAGAGGGCAAAACACTGGAAATAGGTTCTCCAAAACTGACAGAGGAGCTCAAACCCCACTAGCAAAAGGCAGGTGAGGAGTGGCTTGAGTGCAGAAGTGGGAGTGGTGAGGCTGAGTGTGGGGTATGCGCGATGGGTTTGTAAGTCTGGGGGAAGTAAGGATTGAGGGGAGGAGGATGCCAGGAGATATGTAAGAAGTGTGAACACCTGGGGATGATGGCTGACAAGAAGGGATAAGAGGGGCGGGGGGGGGGTCCGTGGAACTTGGAGAGGGTAAGTGGGAGTATATAAAGGGGTTGAAGAGGGAAAAGATGTTAAAGAGGAGAAAGGGCGGTGGAGGAAGTGAGGAAGGTGGAGTAGATGAAAGGATATTCTGTGGGAGTGGAGGGTGAAGAGTGAAAAAGGCAGGGGGAGGAGAAAGACGAGAGGGGAGGGGGTTAATGAAGGGTTGAGAGCATTTGGAAAGGTGGGAGGGTGGGAGACCCTGAGAGTAGATAGAAGGGGCCAGGGAGGGTGAAATGGGACAGGGGGAGTCGCTGTAGAAAAGTGAGAAGGCCAGATGAAATAGGGATCTGATAATTACTAGAGACAAGAATCTGAAGCCAAGAGCATCCTACAGAAGGCCCCTTGCTCCCCCCTCCACCAGCCTGCTTTCAGATCAACCCGAGAGTGAGCGCCCAGCCCTGCTTGGGCTTGCGTACCTGCCGCGCTCACTCCCTGTGGGGATCGGCTTCCGCTGGTGGCTGATTAGCACTAGCGCTGGCAATGCCTGGTGGCAAATTAAGGGGCTGCTGAAATGTCAGGTGAAAACGTGGTTCCTACACCTCTCGGGGTTCCGCGGCCCTGCAGCACCCCCCCTCCAATGCCTGCGCTGCTCCCTCTCTCTTCTGTAACTTTGCATTCACGAGGTTTATACAAAAATAGGATTAAAATGGGACCCAGTCACTTAGGAGTCCGAGATTTTTCAAGACAGCCGTTAGGAACGACTTCCACGCATCGATCGTAAATCTCACCTCCTGGCCGAAGTTTGGCAAGGAATCCATTCCAAATGCCCTCTGGAATCAAATCCCTAGATAGTATTGCCCCAGCTTCCGCATCCTCTGCCAGGGATAGGTAATTAAGGCCACAAGGATGACGCAATCGGGTTTGGAAATCGGTGCCCAATTTATTTGGTCACAGATTGGTAATCAAAACGAAGGTGGGAAGAAGTATTTCTCTGAACCAAGAAGACCAAGATTTGTCATCCACCAGGGAATGACTCTTCTCTGATCCCCGACTCTAGCCCGGCCTGGGTACCCGTGTGCAAAAGTAGGACACCTGGAAATGGCATCCTGGGCTATTCCAACTCAAGTTCAGTAATTGATAGTTATACTCTCATACATCCAAACTATCTCTAAAGTTTCCATGTGCTCAGTAGAGTGGAATTGATAGCAACTGTGTTTAGAATTATTAGAATAATAAAATAAGCCACATCTACATAAATTAGGGAGGAAATGGCTCTGAGGAAATAGAATAGGAAGAAGATTTGGGTGCTTTTTGCAGTACCTCCAAGCCAGGGAACCTTACCGTACTACTTCACCGTAATTCCACTTTGTGTGGTAAAATAGTAAAAAAAAAAAAAAAAAATCAGATCATGGCAGTTGCTTTTTTATAACCAAGTAAGTAAGAAAATGATTAATACAGAGGTTGCTGCATACTGAACGTATTTCAGCTTCTGTTTGCTGTAAATGCAAGCAGGTTAACATTAAGGAACATTGATTTTATATGCAATATGAAAAAATATAGCAGAGATCAAGCAAGGATTTGAATCCTATTAGAACAAATCAGTTACCTTAAGTTTTCAAATATAAACAAAATTTATAATTTTATATCTTTTTTTACTCTCAGAAAAATAACATTACTATAAGTTCTGAACCGTGTCCAGAAATGATGAAAATAATTTCCTTCTTTCTTCCCCATTGAAGTTACTACTCATTTGAATAAGAACAGTTTTGACAACTATGTTGTGTCTTTATTCATAACTCATATATGTTTTCTTGTACACTTATAGACAAAACCATCTACATATTTTAAAATAAAAATACTTAATTGAATTTTAGCTTTGGCCAGGAATATGCACAAAACCTAATGTTTATTAGCAATAGGTGAAAGTAACCATCCCTCATCTTCAGTTAAGTCACAGTAATTGAATAACTGAATGAATGAATTAAATACTTAAATTGTTAACAGTTAAGATATATATGAAATGCATTTTGGATAGTAGGTGGATATTTTTCTAACTTTATGTATTTTATTGAAATATTTCTAAAGCTGAGAATGTAGCTTATTGGTAAAGCACTTGCCTAGCATTTGCCAGGCCCTAGGTTCTATCTCTAGTACTGAAAAAAAAAAAAATCAAAAGTACAATATTTTGATTTCAAACTAAACAAATTTGAAACTTGTTGAATTCCTAAACTGATTTTTATAGGGATTAGAAGTAAGCCTAATTTCCTTGTGTTCATCATCATGGATTGTAAATTCTAGGTTCCAATTCACTCATAAACTTGGACCCACTATTCACCATGAGCAAGGATAAAGGAAAGCAAAGACTAAAAATATAATGCTGCCTTGATTTTTCCATGTCACTATAAAATGACTCAGAAAATGGGACCCTAAAAATGTGTATTTCTATGTCTTTTAAGTCCCAAATTCTCCAAAAGATTTGGAGATGTTGGGAAGGAAAAAAAAAAAAAACAGAGAAAGAAGAGAATACTTACAGTCAATTTACTTTAAATTAAGATGATTTTTAAAAAGTAACTAAGATGATCATATAATTAATAAAATGGACAAAATCTTCTGAGAACTCAAATTGTGATTTCCAAGCACAGTTATAGTTTCCTGCATTTCTGGTCCTAAAGCCAAAATGCACATGCTACCATTCATTTTGTTTTCTAGCCAACTTAAAGAACTATTTTGAAATAGTTCATACCTGTCACCTTGTTGGTTAAATAATAAGCATGAACTAAAAAATCTGTACTACTAGTTAGCATATACTTTTCAAAAATTACCTGCTGGCAAATGAGTTCTTTCAAGGGAATACTGAGAAATTGTTGTTGTTTTTATATTCTTCTTGTATACACTTATGTGCACTCTTTCAAGCCTCTTTATATCACAATTCTCTGCCAGATACTTGTTCTTAAATATATCTCCCCCTCCTCCCTTGTATTCTGGAATTGCTGTTTTTACCTTTCTGCTATTTGTTCTAAATTTGATCTGGAATGTGGTTTTTGTTAAACAAACTCTCTTTTACCCTGAACCACAGCCCAATAGAAAGAAGGTGAATTCTGCCCAGAGATGAAGAAAAAGAGCTTCCAAAGGAAAGGTGGTGACCCACCATCTCTTTCACCTGAAGACAGCTGAAGGAAACCTTAAAATGACCTTGCAATGCCACTCAGACATTCGGATTTTTAGGCAGTGGTCTTGCTGCCCTGAACAACTGCACCCCTTTGGAATGAAGGAAATAAACTCTTTTCTCTCCCAAAGGAATAACAATCCTTGAAGGGATACTGAAAATGCCCTGGTTCTTCTTAATTTGTTCTCCCTGTCTCAGCAGTCCTATCTGCCTCAGAAGTTGAGCCCTGGAAATTGGTGAGATCTTGTCAAGTTCCCGGTAATGACAAGAATGTAGGAAATTCTGAACCCAGCAAGAAACCACAGCCAAGGAGAGTTCTTTTCTTTTCTTTCTTTTTTTTTTTTTTTTCTCCTCCTATGTCAAAGTTCAGGAAAAGGCAACTCATTCCTCTAAATCATTTCAGATCTATAGTGTGAAGTTTAAAAAGAGGATTTAAACCAACTTAAAATTTTTACAAGGTGTTTTTCTTCTCCTGCTAAAGATTTTTGTTTTATTGGAGAAAGCTCAGGAAATGGGAGAACTTTCCAAGTCCCAAAGGATCTCCAGGGTCCTGAGAGCCTTTTGACTGGCCAGCGCTCCCCTAGGAAAAATAAACCCTCCAGGGTCTTCAGGTTCATACCCCAAATCTCCCTTTTACCACTTGTGTTTGGCACTAGTTCCTCCCAGTTTTTCCCGCTTTTCCTCTTTTTTCTTTCTTTACCCATTCCTTATCTTGGTGGAAAAGTCATTTGCGGCCATTTGAGCGAACAACAATCTGTTGACTTCCTCAAATACAAACTTTCCTACACTCTCAGTCCTGTTTCTGGCCATTTACCGAATTTTGAGGCAGGAATGGGGGAGCTAGAGAGAGAGGTGCATCTCACACATAAATGGTCTTCTATTTAACCAGCAACTAGCAATCATCCGACATTAATTTATACGGTTTTTACAAATACCTAAGCTATTTAAAAGGCTGCTCTGGGTCGTGTGTGGCAGGGAACATCTATCTGGTGAATAGGCAGTGTCACACGGTAGCATGCTCCCTTGTCAAGGCCGATTGTGTTTTAGGCAAACATTTGCGCAAACATAAAGGCAAAGGTCAAGGACTGTTCAGCCCCAGTATGTGCTAATTCACCTAGCGAACCAATGGGGCAAAAGTTGCATTTTATATGCTCGCCCCGCCAGACCCAGGCGCAGGAGTCGGTTCCTGCTAATGAACAAAATCGCCTCTGATCACTTAGTTCCCTGGTCAATGTCTCGCCTGTTCCCTATTCAATGTTCTGGGCTTCCTCAGAAATATAACTGGCAAAGACGTGTTGGTCAACATCTGGATCAGCTCTGCCCAACCTCCGGCACAGCACGTGTTTATTTCCACGTTCCTGGGTAAGGGAAAGCAGCAGATGTTTACAGGTCGCTTTTTAATTAAATGTACTACCACTCGGCACAGACGTCAAAAAAAAAAAAATGCCAAGATAATACACAGCAGACCAACAATATTGTTCAAACCACAGAACTGAGTCCCAAAGCCGTGTGTCAATGGCAACAGAGTGCATATAAACTACGCATTTGAAACACAAGTATGTGCAACGGTGTGTGCGCGCGCACTGGGAGCCGAGTTTCGGGTTTCTTGGGGGCCACTTTTCTACATTCAGCGAACACAGGGCATCACTTTCCGGTGAAATATGCCTCCCACACTAATATGTCTGCACTATCTCCCACAGATCATGCCTAGTTATTTCCCCATCCCCTGGGGGAAAAAATACAAATGATTTCGAGTGGATGTCAACTTGAGCAACTCGGAAGTGGGATATTTTTAGGGTTAAACAAACGCGCGCGCGCGCGCTCCAACCCATAGGGTTTACTTTGCATCAATAATCATCTGGCGAGAACCAATGGCAGAGTTTTTCCAAATCGTCCATTTAAGGGAAGAGAATTTTCCCCTGATAAACCCGAGAGTCGCAGCTGTGCGCGTCCACAAGCAAGTAGTTTACACGTGCAAAATTCATTCCTGAGAGTCAGGGCAAGCCACTGGCTCAGCTGTGGCGCGGCGCGGCGCGGCGCTCGCCTAGGGCGAGAGAGTCCACGACTTGTTGCCTCTGTGGCCCGAGCCGCGTCTCTCCAAACCCTGGCCACTCAGGGCTTGCGGCCCTCTGGGACTGTGATGACAAGGCTCAAGGAGAAAGAGTCTCCCTTTAAAATACCCACAAATTCAGAGCAAAGTCACAGGACACAGCCCAGGAAGACTCTGGGAGTCGCTTTCTAATTTTTGAAAACATCAGAGCATCGTCACTGCGTTCCGAAACCAAAGAGAAAAACAGAAGTAAATTTAACTTACCCCGACCTGCCACAATACTACATTTTGAGCGTCCTTTAAACACTTTGATTCTTCCTTTAGTGCGGCAATCTTTTCTTTCCTCTTGCCAGAAACCAACTATCAAACTAGCTTCGGTTACAGGGGGGAAAAAGAAAAAACAAAAAAAAGATGAAAAGAACTAACACAAAAATAAAACAAAACTAGTTTCTACCCTTCTCATATCTTGCCAGCTAGAATCTGCCTCAGATACTGTTGACTTCTTTCTTTACCAAAATTCTCCAAACACCACCTGGGCAGCTTCACAGGCTTAAAGTTTGTATGGTTTGTGTGAGCAAGTGTGCTAGTGGTGTGTGTGTGTGTGTGTGTGTGTGTGTGTGTGTGTGTGTGTGTGTGCTGGTGTGGGGAGTTAGTTGCTTTAGAAAGACATCGTTGTCCTTCAGAGTAATAAAAGTGTGGCCCCCATCTTTGGGTGTGGGGATTTTACATGCACCTCTCATTTCAGTTAACTTTTTTCCGAACTGAGAAAAGCTGCTAGCTTACTTTAGGGAGACTTTGCTCGTTATTCATCTGTTTAGTCGCCTCAGAGGCACAAAAGCGGATCCGCGGCGTTATGAAAAATGGCCTGGGCGCGGAGAATGTCACAGTGGTCGGCGTATTATTTTAGCCTTCTTAAAAAAAAAAAAAAAACTCAGGGAAAGTTTGCTTTTGATGAATTCAATAAAAGCAAAGCTGCAACGGAAGAGATTTTCAGCTAAAATCATACAGCATGGGGCACAGCTTAAAACAGCCAGATGGCCAAAGGTAGAGGGATCCTCTTGGTTTCAAAAACCCAGATCTAGAATTCCGAAGGCTGAGCCTCTTACTTTATTTAATCCCGCGTGTATCTTTTTTTTCTCCCCAATTGATTTCTTCGCTTTTTTTCCCACTTCATTTTTGGTCCCCCACCCCGCTCCCCACCCGAGAAGCTGCTGGTGAGCCCCCCTCCCCCCACGTCTTGGGATTTGCAGAAGTCACTTTTCAATTCTTCCCTGGATAATAGAGTTAAACTTTCCAGTAGCCCAGCCTGGAGCGAAGCTAACTCCGGAGGCGGTGGGCGGGTTCACCGCAGGCCACCCTCAGGTTCTAGGTTCACATTCCTCCCGCCTTTAGGGTCTGGGGCAGTGGAGGCTTTTGAATATAAGAACGAATATGTTTATTTCAAATCTTTTCTTCCCCACTACAACCAAGGAAAATGAAAAGAGATTGGGCTCTTCCTCCAGCATCTTATCCCCACGGATCCTCCCCACTCGAACTTCAGGGATAGATTGTTGCTTGTGTTGCTGCTAAATTTATTTGCACTCTCCCCACCCACTAATAATTTTCTTAGGGATGAGAGACTCACAAACTGGGGTGCTCACAGTGGCTCCAGCAACTTTGAAATGGAGGTTATGAAATTAATATACCTTCCTCTTTGAGTCAAGTTCTTGGAGTCAGATGATGGTCAAGCAAAAACACATGAGGTGAAGGAATTAGAAACTTACTTTGCAAGTATAACAGAAGTCTCTACTTAGCCCTGGGGCCCTTCTTCTGGAGATGTGTGGGTACTCAAAGCCACACAGATTCTACCCCTTAACACTACCTTGACAAGAAAGTAGTTGGGTCTAAGAGTTTGCCACCACCAGGAAGGCCTCCAGAGAGATCCACACTAGCTTATTGTTGTCCTTTCGTCTAAGGATGAAAGGTGAGTGGTGGGTTTTCAACTCAATCCTGGGCAGAGGAGACCATTCCTCCTCCTAGGCCACATTGAAAAGGATTGGGGGCATTGTGGGAGGACCAGGAGACAGACAAGAAAAGGGAAGGCAAGTACTAAGGATGTTTTGGCTCCTGAGAGCCTGTGGAGGAGAAAAGGAGGGAAGCATTTAACTGGATTTTCTGAGCCTCAGCTTTTCCAGAGGATGCCAATCCAAGAAGGAAAAAAAAAAAAAAAAAGATGAGGCCCTTCAGCAAGGCACTGATGGTCTCCAGGTTTCTCCTCTGCCACATCCAGGGGAAGTCACCCCTAGCAAAATCCTTTAATCACCCCTCAACTGTTTCCTCTTCTGTAACATGAGTGCAAAAAATAGAATCTGTTTCAAATGGGGTCTTTTTGTTGTTGATGTTGTTGTTGTTCGTTTGTTTTAAATAAAACTGAAAGCAAAGTGTCTCCAGAAAATTCTCAATAAATACTGATGTGCTGTGGTGGCTGTGGTTTTTCCAGTATGTGGTGATGTAGGCTTTCCTGCAACAGAACCAAGAAAAACACTTGGCCCCAGCTCTCACTCTCTCACCTCTGGAGATCCCAAAGCGTCTGGTCCTGGACCCCAGGAGGTCCTTCTGACCACTTCAATCTGGCTCCAGTTCCCCCACCCCACCCCTCCCTTCCCGGCTTGGTCTACAGAGCCCGCCAACTTCCCTAGAAGCCCAGGTTATTGGAATCCTAAGAGACAGAAAAAGAAATTCCCCTAAACTGTATTGAAGAAGTCTTTTGGAAATTCACAGTTCTCACTTTTCTATTTGGAGGAAGTGAAATAAATAACCCAGGGGAGCAGAGAACTGAGGGGAGACCAAGGAGGTGACTGAAAGGATAGAATCAAAGCACCCAAGTGTCTTCCCGTTCAAGTATTATTATTTATTTATTTTTGTGTGTATGAGATAGATAGATAGATAGATGATAGATAGATGATAGATAGATAGATAGATAGATAGATAGACAGATTTTTTTTTTTTTTACGGTGCTAGGGATCAAACCTAAGACCCTGTGCATGCTAAGCAAGCGCTGCACCCGCTACACCACCCGCACCCAAATCAAGTACATTTTGCAGAAGACGCTAGGGTAAAACCTCTTCTCCAATGCTGCCTGTCTTTCCCTGAGTGGGAATCCGGTCCCCCAACAGCTTCCGGAATGTGGGGAAAGCTCGGAGTCCAAGACACACCTCGGAAATACCCTGCCTAAATGAATGTCTTCCCCTATGTTTTATACAACTGAGCTAAAAAAAAAAAAAAAAAAAAAATCCGCAAGAAACGAGGTCAGTCCACATCAAGAGTGCTTAGTGGCATATGTCAGAGAAGTCCTTTCCCCTCCGCTAGGGGTTCCCCACTTATGTGTGATTTCTCTCCCTCCCCCGCAGGGTTGGGGATGGAACCCCGGGCCTCTCGCTCTCTAGTTGCACTCTCCCATTCAGCGCCTCCCAACCCCAGTCTTCAATCGGGGGACAGGTGACATGCGGGACTGATTCCTAATCTCTGCTCGTTTCTGAAAAGTCAACGAGGACTAGATTTCTTGTTCCATATTTTTCCTAGCCTGACCATCACAACGACTCTCAGGCCATCTCAAAATGAAATTCTGCCTGGCCCCCAGGTTAGCAGGATCCGGGCGCGGGGTCGCCCGCCTGTAATCCCAGCAGCTCGGGAGGCTGAGGCAGGACCATCGTGAGTTCAAAGCCAGCCTCAGCAACTTAGGGAGGCACTAAGCAACTCAGTGAGGACCTGTCTCTAAACAAAATACAAAATAGGGCTGGGGTTGGGGATCAGTGGTCGAATGCCCCTGAATCCAATCCCCGGTATCAAAAAAAAAAAAAAAAGAAAGAAAGAAAGAAAGAAAGAAAAAAGAAAAGAAAAGGAAAGAAAAAAGAAAGAAAGAAGGAAAGAAAGAAAAGAAATGGAGCAGGTACCCCGCGTCTACAAGGAAAAGGCCATCAAGGGTCCAATCCTGGCTCAGGCCCTCTCTCGAGCCTGCCTGGAAAGCTGGGGTGTAGGACTGCTGGTTTGGGGTGCAGGCGGCCTCAGCACCCTCCACCGCGCCCGCACACTCTACTGGGGCTGACAAGGGCCTTGCGAGCGACAGCGTTTCCTGGCGCGGCATCACCTGGGATGGGATCTTCAAACTCTGAAAAATGGAGGTGGGGCAGAGAGGAATTCCCGGACAGAACTCAGCATCTTAGTCGTTTGTCAATAAGAAAAATCGGTAGAATTTACCCTGAAGCCATCTGTAGTTTTAAACTCAACGAACTACCTGTGCGGGACAGATGTGCGTAGAAGTGGGGAGGGGCTCATTTAAATAACTGTGGCAACAGACCTGCGGCCTACTGGGCAGAAGATCTCTTATGATTAATGAAAGGGCTTGGCTTTGCGCTTTACAATTTTAATGAGACTATCGGGGACTCCGCCCACCTTAAGCACTTGGCCGGCCTGGATTGTAGTGCCCAAAGCATTCGCTTGGCCTCAGCTTTTGCAGCAATTTGCTTGGACAACTCTGTTGGTTCCCAAAAGTTTACACGGGAAAAATCCCACACCCACTCCAACCAGTTATCTCTCCCTTAGTTCTCATTTGTTCGTGGCTTTCTGGCTTGGGCAGTATCCATCAAAAGAAACATGGACGATGGGTGGATGACGTTCCCGCCTGAGGTGGGTCTCTGGCATTAATTGTCCCAATAAATTGAGATATAGTGTGCATAATGCAATGTAGCAATATGGTTATAGTCCACGTGTATGACTTAATTAAGCTATTTGCAGCTTGATGCTGCAAGTCAACGGGTGTGCAAGTGGATTAACAATTGCCGGCTCCCTTATCCTCAGGATGGTGCATAATTACTTTACTAGCGGTACATATCAATTTTTGATGATTGCGGAAGCCATGCTCGTTTCACCAAGAAGTCTCTTAATAACTCTCCATTGTGTATTAAAAAAAAAAAAGTAGTGTTTGAAAATATTTTGAAGTCGCTCCCAACATTTTTATAGATTCTGGTTGTGGCTTTTATTGGGCTGCTGTTTTATTCCTGATGTATTTTTTATAAAGGGGCAAAGGCTAAACTTTAAGTCAGTGCTCCATGAGGGAATTGGAGACATTGCATTCCAGCCTGTATTCCACTGGCCAGAGCCAGGTTATCATAGAAGAAATGTAGTAGACCCTTGGAAAGGTTTAAAACCAGGCATCTCAAAAATTCTAGCTATGCTTCTCTCTCTCTCTCTCTCTCTCTCTCTCTCTCTCTCTCTCTCTCTCTCTCTCTCACACACACACACACACACACACACACACACAAACACACACACACACACACTCCCCTTAAATATAAGTGATGTTACCCCTCATGTCCCAGCACCTCTTTCCCACTGATACCAACACCAGCAATGTCCTGAATGATGGGCCAGACTCAGGAAAGCAAGGCGTCTGGTGGCACCGCAGGGGTGGTGTGTACTAACTGGGTTGATGAAATTTGCCAGAGCTAATAAAATTATGCAACTTGATGACAGAGACATTGATGTTCCTATTTCCTGGGTTCCTTGCCCTTTGTTTAGAGTCAGATGGCCCAAAGCTCCAACTCTCTTCTGACTGGGGATGGGTGGTGATGATATGCATTTGTGCCTCTGTGATTTACCATTTGAATCTTAAAACTAACCATTTGACCTCTCTGTTTCAAACTAGATTCATCACTTGTAATTTTATTAAAAAGTCCACTGGCCATCAATCATAAGGAGAGCATGGGGAGCCAAGATTTTTCCAGAGAAATGTGTCAACTCATGGACACCTGGTCCTTCTAAGGTCCTTTTCCTGTTCTGGGCTGAAAAGACATTCTTGTGGTTTCCTCTGTGGATTCAGATTCAATGGCAGCACCCAAAGTACAGTAGCATTTAAGAGGAGAGGTTTTTTTTTACTGGATTAGGGTCAGAGCTGAGTCAGACAGTGTCCATGCCCTGACTTAGGCCAAGTTCTAAATAAACCCTCTGCCTCTGAATTCAAGAGATGGTTTGACAAACTGTCCCAGCCTGAAAGGAAATTTCATAAAATTTCAAAAGGTGAAATCAGGTTCAGGGCTACTTCCCCCTCCATTTCTGATAGTGATGCTGTAATACAATCACTTTGAAATTATTATTTATCTCAGTCTACTTTTATGTCAGAGTATTCATGTCATTGCTTGGTGGAGAAATAAATGTAAAAAAATTTTTGAGGGTAAACAGTAGTCTTTTAATCTCAACTTGACATAAATTCCTTAGAATTAAGGTTGTGGAGTCCCCTGTTCTTAAGGGTTCCTAGGCGAAGTCAATTTGTTCTTGTACCTGAAGCAGGTGATGTTTCTGCAAAGACATCTGAATGACAGCGGGAGTGAAGGACAAATCTAATAAAGCCTAATAAAGCGTGAGCGTCAAAATGTCATTAAACTTACAAAGATGAGACTCAAAATCACCAAAAAGGTAAATGTCTTCATTAGTCTGATCTCTGAAGACTGTCGAACATTTCATTAATTTATAATTTATGATTGTTTGACAAATATTGAAAAGTATGTAAATATGAGCGGGATAATGTCTTTTCTGCGGGAGATGAGGAAATGACCCAAACTGTACGTGCCTGCAAGATTACACACAGGACCCAGCTCTCTGTTATCAAACTGTGCCGCCCCTTTAGCCAACATATTGTGCAAGTGACAAGTGAAATAGTGCAGATAAACCAATGGTTTAAAACGTAATAAAGACAACAGCCATTTGCATTTTTTACATTTTATTACAAAGGTAATTTACTATGACACATTTCTGAATGTAATTTATGAAAACATGTTAAAGCAATTACATCGTGTATACAGCCCTCAGAGCTACAAATTTCAGATAAATAATATTATAGATCTTCAGAGACTTTCACTATTGAAAACATATCATAAAGGGAATCCTTTATCTCAAAAATGTGTTGTACATGAGAAAATAATGGCATTAAAACTTAAACTTAAGAATAAAATCTTGAAGAACAATAGAAAGTAAATGAATAATATTCTTTGCTGGAATTACAAAATTAAATCTTCATGATGACAATTTGCTTATTTCACAGGGTTTATTATCAACATTTTTTTTCTTTCCCAGAGTCAGTGTTAGGTAGGAAGAATTAAAGGCTTCTTGGGAGAGGGAGTCAAGAGGAATATATATTTCATTTTTTAAATTCCTGAGCTCATTCTTTGTCTCCATTTCTTCTCTCTAAAGCACAGGACTGTGCCAACTTTGGAAAAGTAAAAGAGAAATTCCTTTCCTTGAAGGTCTGAACCAATCCTTTCAGCAGACCAGCTTATGAGAATTTCTCAAAATGAGAGAAAATTCCAAGGAGGAAAAGACAAGAAAAGTTTACGTAATAAGACATAAAATAAAAATGAGGGACATTTCATTCCTCCTCCCACTCCCCACATTTTAATTTAATTTGTAGTGGATCCCTAATATCTTCTAAATCTGAAGGTGCGTGATCACCTACTTATATTTAGCCCCCAACTATTCTTGTTATTTGGGGTGGGGGAGTGAAGGGAGAGTCTTCTTTCCTTCTGTATTGACAGATGTGATGTTTTTCTTAAACACATAAACTTTAAAAATCAATCATATTGTAGACCTGGCTTGGGCCCTATTTCTGCCTATGAGGTTGGGGGATGCCCTGGGTTCATTCCACAAACCTGAGATATTTTGTAAATTGACCTGAATTGTCCCCTAGGGAAACTTACCTGCTATTACAGACTTACAGGCCAGTTCCCCTCTTCCACCTAAGAAAGCAGGCCCCAGACACACTCAGATTCTAAACGTAGGTATCACCTGGAGCATGTAATAGTTGTGCTAGAGTCTTCTCCTTCAGGTGAGTTTAGTAGTGGCCACAGCTACTGACCCCAAAAGCTTCACATTCATCCCAGTCCCAGTACCCAACACCCCCAGCTGGATGCAGATGCACTGGGGTCTTAAAAACCATAGAGTTTCCATAGAGTCCCATCCAGTTATTCAAAGTGGACCACCCTTAAAGACAGACCACTGCTTGGTCCAGGTGGCCAACATTTTCTATAGAACAGTGGGCAGGTGAGTTCTGGGGGTCTAACAGCTCAGACCCTTAGAATTCTTGCCCACAGTCCTAGGGTCTACCCACCTGGACTCCAGAAGTCCCTGCCCAGAGATTTCTGTTCTACCTCACCTTCTGCTAGACTTCTGATGACAGAACCCTGCAGGTGCTGATGCTCTTATCAGGAGAAGGTAGAATCCTCTTCCCCCCAGAAACTAGGCAGTCAGCATTCCTGGTGGTAGACAGGAAGCTCAGTTTTTGGATCCCCATTCCTCACCTTTCCGCTCTTCCACCCTGCCTATTCTCACTTTACCACAAGGATTGCCTCATCATCAATCCCTAACCCAAGCCAGACAGGGGCCTAAGTTTGAAAGCTCCTGTCACTAGCCTTCTTGTTTGCCCCACAGCCTCCAGGGCTCCATCAGGTTAAACGGGGGGGGGGCTTGGGGGGGGCTGTGGGTTAGTTTTAACCAGGGTTAAGGCGTCTTCAGCTCCAGCCTTTGTTTTTCTTGGAATGTTTAGGGGCTGCATATGCTTTTGTGTTGCAAACAGCAAGCAAGGTCCCCAGGAGTCCCTGACCTCATGCCTTGGCGGGAGCGCAGTTTCCCTGGACAACTGCGGCTGAGCCAAGCATTAGGAACAGGCGCGGTGCCACACGCACCCGAGCCCTCGCAGACACGCAGCGCCCCGTGCGTATACGAAGAAAATTTCCTTCTTCATGGAAGGAGAAGAGGAGGGGAGATGAGGAAGAGTTCGTAGATTCAAAACTGAATTTCACTAGAATTGAACTACCTGCATTCGTGGGCTACCAGAAGGATGAAATGTAATGAGAGAGGAGGGTTCAGTAAGGAGAGAGGAGGGAGGGGGGAATGATACCTGCTGATTTGTCAACTCCGATGGGCAAACAATCTCCTAATAACAAATGAAACAATGAGAGGGCTGCATTGTTTCCTACTAAGCTGTCTGTACACGACCCCATTTATATCTACATAGCCATCTTTTGATGACTTATAGTATATGCAAAAACAAACTTTCTCACAGTCTCCCCCCTCCCTTCTTCCTCTACTTCTTCTTTTCCTCTGCTTGTCAGGCTTTTCTTTCCAAACAGATGATTTTAAAAGCAGGCAAAGAAAAGGAAGGAAAAAAAAAAACTCTACCAACATCACCACCCAAGAAATGATAAATAGCGTCGCATAGCTAATGGCTGGAGGGCGCGTTTACCAATTCATAATCATTTATTCTTGGTGATGTATGGCTCTTACTCTTAAATCTGAAAAGCTTCTATTTGAAGGTGTAAATAGCTTCCCCCCCCCCCCTTCTTGCAGTAAACCTTCCTGCATTAGCAGTGATTGATCTCATGTACAATTCGTCCCAGAGTGCTATTTTACAGGGGGAACACTAGCTTTTGGAGATTAACTGGGGAGTCTGTTACATATTAATGAAGCCGGGAGATATACTAACGTTTTGGTAATTTAGTTATTTGTGTCTATAGCTATCGTCGTTATTTTCTTTTAGACCCCTGCGGTTGCTATCCATCGAATTAAAAAGTGGTCCTTAGAATTATTTTTTTTTCCACTGGCAACTAAACGCCACTTAATGTGAAAAACAAATGTTGACTTCTCTCTTGAAGGAAGTGTGTTTCTTGGCAAGACATCAAAGTATTTTAAACTGTATTAGTGGGTTATGTTAGTTTTCATACCCAGAGCTTGTGCTAAAGTAATAACTAAAAATCAAAAGAAAAAAGAATTTCAGGCCTCCCTCTATCCAAGAAAAAATATTGGATCTTCTGGAAGATGAGGGGAAATTTAAAAGTTTAAGAGGAAAGTGTCCTGGCAGGAGGTGCCACAAAGTATTTGGAAATCCAAACTGAGTTAGTGTTGGGAGTGGGTGGGGTAAGGAGAAAAGAAGTTGCTCCTTGATTTGCAATGTGATCATTAATATCCCACCCAAATGAGACATCAACATCATTAATGCTTGTGTGTTCAGGGATAGAGAGTTAGAGTGAATTCCAATCATGGCTAGGGATAAAATGACAGTGCTGTTTTGATTTCCTGTAGAATTTTTATAGCGAGGTTGTGCCTAAAATGCCCTCTAACTTCCAAAGAAATATCTGGGAGTTATCTGAAGCAAGGACGTCTTTCTAGATTGTCCCCCAACTCCTCCTGCTCTGTGAAGGACTCAAGATAGCAAGTGATTGAAAGAGTGACCTGAACCAGGGAGAAGAGTGACTTCAAAACACCGTGGTCAGAGTGAAGTGAGCACCCCATGTCTGCCTTATGGAAGAAATGTGGATCACTCATTTCCACTTACACGAAGTCTGAGAACCGCCAGCTGAGTTCACGAGACCCCAGCGACTTTGCATCACATCCCTGAGGGACACATCCCTTTCTGGATCCTAGTGTTTGGACCTTAGCCTGATCTGTCTTATTACTGCCTACCCCACACCGGATCCCCTTCCTCCCCCCAAAGGAGGCCCTTTTATAATCCCCTCCCACAGCTTCTGTCATCACCCTCCTCCAAGAAGCCCTGATCTGGAGCTCCGGACGGCCCGGCCCGGGCCTTCCTTCCACCAGAGTTTGATGAGAGGGCAGCTTCAAGAAGCAACAACCTTTGCGGAGAGGCGAAACGCTGAAGCGTGATAGCGCCAGTTGGCCGGGGCGCGCCCCTTTTGTTTTCGGGGGGCGATTTATGTTCTTTATAAAAATGTGGTTTGGAAAAATAGAAAGGGCCTTGAAAACGTTGTTACAATGAAAAAGGGACAAATTAGAAGACATTTTCTGTGATCAAAGGCGAGAGGGAGAGCGCGCATGGGCATTCACAAAGCTTGACTTATTCACTCCCCTCCTTTGCAAGCCGGGGCAACAAGCGTGTCCCCCATTGACAAGGAGCCCTATTCAGACTGCAGGTGCGAATTGGGCCGGCGCGCCCGGCCACATTATGTCAAGGTTGTTGGAGATTAGTGTTCGGCCTTAATAACTAAAGCGCTTGATTTACATTGGAAAAAAGCCCCCTCAGCCGTGAAAACAAAATCGTTGAACGCGTGATCATTGCGAGGGCGGCTGATATCCTAATACTAGCATTGTTCTCAGTCCGGCCCAGGCGTGCCCGGCCTCCTCATGAAGGGCACGTCCTGGGCTGCTGGCCATGGACCAGGTCCCCAACCACATCCCCTTGTCGGGGGCCCACAAGAAAAGGTGATATGTGGAAGTGTCCTTGAGGCCAGAGAAAGACAGAGTTGGGGAGAGTCCACATCTGGACAGGGCCTTGGCATAGCCTGGGATAGGATAGGGGGCTCCTCCATTGGCCATCAGGTCAATGCTGGGGGAGCTCCAGCTTCACTCGGGTAGGAGAGTTGGTCTTGAAGTGCCCTTGGTGGTAACGATTTTGGTAACAGGTGAAGGTCATGTGGGGGTAACCAGGAAGCTGAAGGAACTTAAAAAGCACTAAAGTACACCCAAGTGTTCTGGGTGGGTGGGGCAGCCTCCAAGAAGGCTGGCCAAATTTCCTTCCTGCAAGGGAAGACTATTTCAGAAACTCCCCAGCACTACCTGCAGCCCATGCTTTAATTCCCCCCCCTTTTCCGGTTCTGTCTTCCCAGGGAATGGGGAGGAGTCCACCTTGGCCTTGGTACTGTGTGCCCCTGTGCGGCTATTGCAGGGCAGACTCCATCCCCCGTCCATTCTATGCCTCCCACATGTACCCCTCCCCCACCCATGAGAAGCGATGCAGAGAACAAGAGGTCTGTAGTAGGCAACTACCAGCGGGCATTTCAGTCTGGATGTGTATGCATTCTAGCTGCAATACCTTTTGTGGAAGTCAAGCTACTTAAGGCAATTTCCATAAGATCTGTCCCTGAAGAAAAGGTTCTGTGGGGACAAGGTGAGAAAGCTGTTAACTATTGTCTGGCCCTGAAAAGGTCGTAAGTCAGCGCCTCAGTAGCTGACCTGTCAGGGGAAGGTATAAAGGCTTTATTCATGCAGTGGCTGCAATGTTCTCAGCTCTCACAAAAGTGTTTTTATGATTCGATTTTCTTACCTCTTTTCTTAATTAAAAAGCTGAACCATTAGAATAGCACCTGCATCGTGTCTTGACGGTGCCTGCATACTAATTCCAGAGCCTTTACAGGCAGTAATTATAACATAAAATCAGAGATTGAATAAAACAGAAGGATTTTGCTCCCAAAGCCCTGCTAATCCCCTTTTAAAAGGGTCTGGTGAAATAATTCAGAACAGTTTCCGGAAGTTGGATTACCACTCCTTTTTTCACTTTTTACAATGAAATGATATTTCACACTTAAAGAAGGCTGTTTTTCTACAACAGTTTTTTTTTTTTTTTTTTGGTGTTGTTATTGCTTCTTTCCTTTTAAAGAAAATTGGCAGTTTCTTTTTTTTTTCTTTTTCTTTTCCTTTTTTTTTTTTTTTTGACAATGGAAAACATTTCACTACAGATTCCTTACTCAGTAAGTGCAGCAGCAGAAAAAAATGGGGAGTTTTTTTTTTTTTTTTGGTATGTTCGGAATATTTATATTTTTCTCAGGTGAAATGGCTGAATAGGAATTGCTTATATGCATCAGGCAACTCTTCAATTCTCTCAGAAGAAATAAATAAGCGAATCTTTGGAAAGGCAGACATATTTTTCTTGACTTAGAAATGTACACATTTCCAGCAAAATGCTTTTTAGCAAAATGCTCAGAATATTCTTTAAAAACTGTAATACAGGGTCTGGGTTGTGACTCAGTGATAGAGCACTTGACTGGCATGTGTGAGGCACTGGATTTGATTCTCAGAACCACATATAAATAAATTAAAGACAGAAAGAAAGAAAAAGTAAAAGTCTATCATCAACTTAAAAAAATGTAATACATTGATGAATGCAAATGCCAGAGGCCTCCATTAAACTCTGAGTAAGACCTTGCTATGGCAAAAAGAAAGGACCTTGATCTATTTGCACTTCTCCTTAATTCTGGCAAAGAATACCCTGACCTCATCTGGCTAATATGATCTTGTGTGCCAGCCAGTCAGTCACAACACAAGAGAAAACTGGATCATCCTTCTGATATTCTAAATTAATCATCTGATGATGTTGGTGGTGGATATTTTTCTTTCTTTTTGCCATTACCTGCAATAGCATGGCATAGCACCTTGCATTTGCCTAATTTTGGTTTATTCCTTCTGCACACATTTCCCAGGGCTTTCCATTTATTTTGAGGCTCAGAACCCTGTGCACAGCCCTGCTCATCTTGTTTTGAATTGATCAATATCCTCAATCCAGATTTTGATTCATGTCATCTACACTGGCTCTATAGGAGGAAAAAAAATGTGGGACCAATTTCAAAGTCAACCTGCTAGGCCATATTTACATTAGATTAACCTGTATCCTAAGGAATTTTTTTCCCTTTCTCTTTTCACAAAGCTCCTTTGATGTTTGCAAAGGAACTGGAAGATTCAGAGGAAACTCAACCCCCCTCCCCCATTGTCTACTAAACTGAATTTCATTCGTCGTCATTTTTTTTTTTTTTTTCTGAACGACTTTGGAGTCTGAGCCCATGATGACCTTCCTAGAAAAGTTCTGTTTCTCTTCTTCATGGGAGATATTTGGGTGAAAAGGCAGTACAGTCCTGATTCCCAGATAGAAAGCTGGAAACAGCAGAGTGTCATTGTAGAATATTCAGTCACTTGGTGACCAAGAGGTTATTAGTTTTCCCTGAAATGAGGATTAAGTAAGAAAAAAAAATCATGATTGTGAAAGAGTTCCTGGTGAATTCCTAGGAGGAAAGTACTTTTTTGGTCACTTTTATGCCCACTGCCCTGTCACTCTACTTCCCTCTCACATTTACCGGCCTCCACACTTGAGTCTTAAGAAGCCCCACATGGGACTCACAATAAACCGCAGAGACTTATGATAAAAATAAATCACCATCACTGCTGGCTGGGCCCCGGAGTTTAGTACAATGCAAAAGTCTTAACAAGTCATAAGGGTGACATTAAGACTATCAGTTTTTTCAGCATTATTCTATACTGAAATAAACTCAGGTCTCTCTAATTTTTCTTTGGCCTTTAAAAAATAAATTGCCTCTCTGCCTCAGTTTCTGGCTGCACAGGGCTCTGGAATTCTTAGGGGGGAAAAAAAAAGTCAATAAAGTACCAGGACCCTTATCTATTCTCCAGGCTGCCTGAGGGAGGCGCACACTGCTGGGGAACTTGGGGCCCCTTCCTAGGTAGATGCCAAACTTTCTAGGAGGAACTAGAGAAAGCCATCTTGTTTACTGAGGCACTATGGGGCATGTCTGAAAGATGGAATTTCAAGTCATAGTAATAACAACTAGCAGCCAGTAAACCTAAAGGTTTCAAGGTTGTCTTATATCACAAAGTCGCTGAAGATAATACAGCATTATATTTAAAAAAAAAAGACACGGAGGCGGTTCATTTCCCTCCATTATACAAACAGGGAGCTGAATCACAAGGAAGGGCAGAAAGTTAGTAGGTGAACAAGTGAGACAGACAGTCTCTTTCTATTCAAAGTTTTTCCACCAAAGTCACAGTTTTCATCAGGTGCTTTAATGTGGAATTGGAATAGAGGAGTGAGGGTAAGGAAGGGAGGGTCATTAGCAGGCTAATAGTGCCCCAAGTTACTGCTGCAGGGTAGGCATGGGTAACTTTCCCAAAGGACAAGTGAAATGATTCTAGGATGAGGCTTGCTGCGGACACTAGGAGACCCAAAGGTTACACCATCCCAAACTGCTAAAATAATAATAATAATAATAATAATAATAATAATAATAACAACAGCAGCAGCAGCAGCAGCAGCACCTGAAAGTAAAGCATTCTCTCCTGGTGGCTAGGAATCAAAGTGTCCCCAGCACTTCCTCTTCCCTCTCTTTCTAGCCCCCGGGTTCCTCCGTTCTAACTCGGACTAGGAAGTTTCAAAGGCAGGCTTTGCTTCTCCAAAACCCCAACGTGGGATGACAGGGCAACTGCCCCTGCAATGCTCCGTTTTCTCTGCATTCTCTCCAATGGTTCAGGTCTTGACTCCCAGTTCCTTTCTCTGTGCAGGGCGTTCTTGGGCCGGACAGGGAGTTGGGCCCCAGGAGGAGCAGCTGTGAGTAGGAACAGCCACATCATCGAGCAGGGAGCACTGAGCCAGGAAGGGCCCTGACTGGGGGTATCGACCTCTTTCTTAATCGCCACTTTCCCGCACCACAATGATTTAATGTGAGCTGTCTCAAAGTTGAGACAGACTGGGTTGAGAAGACCAAAGCAAGAGAGGGGCTCCTCCAAGCAGTCCCTGAGCCGCAGGTGGTGGTGATGGGGTTCTGCGATTGGGATGGAGGGGGAGCCTGGTGTAGTGCCCACACCCAGGGCTCTCGCCCACACGGACAGTCTTGGTTTCCCCTGGTGACCTCCCTACTCACCCCGCGGGTCTCCCTCCTGCCTCTGCGCTCTGGGATCCCTTTCCCCAGTGCTCTGTCCAGGGCTGCTGCCCTTGAACCGTGAACTGGTTCTCTAAGGAGACCTAGCAATTCCACCACAAGAGCCACCGTCCTCTCCTCCACGTCATGTCCCAGCCAGGCCCACGGAAACCAACTTCTCAGCTTCTCAGCTTTAGCTGGAAGTCACCGGTCTGAGCCAGGTGGTGGAGGGGAAGAAGGGTGCTGGTAATCTGGTGACGCAGTGACTTTAGTGGAGACAGGGAAGAGGACTCTAGTGATTCTGAAACATTTGAAATGCAGGCCAGATAAACTGGGCATATGCATCAGATGCTGAAACCCAACAAAGGTACCAACTAGGGTCCAAGGAAGAATCATATGGGCTGTAGCCTCTCAGTGTCAAGGCTAGGACCTTCGCAGATGTCTGAAGCGAGGATGGTGCCTCCCCTACTTGTCCAAGGGGCAAGAATCAGCTAGAAAGACTCCTTTGGTGCCCTCTGAGGTACTATGCCAGAGTTCAGGCAGGACTTGGGGGTCAACTGGACCTCTCTTGTTCTTTCCTTGGTTTGATTCCTGTCAGCCACCAGAGTTTCCAAATTCAAAGGTGGTTTGTGAGAGTGTTCACCCCTGGCCCTCAGGACCATGGGAATAAAGCCTTTCCAGGCAGACACAGGTCAGTCACCCTTTTCCCTTCTGTAAATCAGTTGATGCCATTGGGGTGAAATTGAGGCAAGAGCGGTGTTTCCCAGGATGGCCATTTTGGTGGGCCCTCCATTGGGCTGCCTAGGTGAGGCCCCAAATATGTTTCTGTGAAACCATAAAGAAAGAGGGGGAGAGAACTGTGGGCTGCGGTAGGACCCCAAATCTCTCCCATGATGGTGAAGCAATAACAGGACATCCAGATTCAAAAGAGAAAGGAAAACAACACATCATTTATTTCCAAATAAAATAGCAAAATGGAGCTCTATGTACACAAAGGACTTCAGAGGGGAAAAGAATTGCAGGTTTTATTTCATTTACATTTACATGATTCCAAAAAGGTTATGAGCCTCAACTTTGATTCAACAATCAAAGTTCATTCAACAATCACTTTCAGTCAAATACATAACAACTTCTTTTTTTTTCTTTCAAATTAGTTCATAATTTAACTGATGCTAAGGGGACAGATGATAAATCACAAAGTGTGGGTAGAGAAGGTACCAAATAGTCTAGAGTTTCACCAGGCTTTCCTGTATGTGTGAATTATGATTATAAAATGTTTGCCTGTCTGTATAATTCACATTCATTGCAATCATTACATTTTCCCATAAATTAGCGATATAAACAAACATATGGAGACCTCCAGTAAACAAATAAAATCAATATAAGAGACAACATTTTGCAGCAACTATAATAACAGCATGGGTTACAGCTTGGGGAAACTTCTTTACAAATCATTTAGTCAGCACACACAGGGTGGGGGGATGGGCACATCCTTGTTGATTTAAACCACCTTTAAAACCACAACAGGAGGTTGGGGAACCTGAACAAGGGTGAAAGTTTCTTTCCTAGGCACAATATAAAGTGAAGAACTGCACATTTAGGTGGGGGAGGGGAGAATGAGCATTAGCATGCACTTTTTGGTCACTATCACATAGTCCAAACCTTCGGAACTCCAATTACCAAGATTCTGAAGAAAATAGAAAATTATTAGAATGTCTTTCTCCCTTCAGCCACTGTCCTTTTAGTTAATGGCATAAAGGGCTTGCTGATTGCTACTAGGGAGAGGAAATACACAATGGGTCTATTTTTAGCAAGAGTTGCCTTTGAAGGAGGAAATTAAAAAAAAAAAAAAAAAAAAAAACCTGGACTGTAGCCTCAGGATCCAAGAATCTCAGGTAAGAAAATTTAAAGCCTGAGGGGTCTCCAAAGAAAGCTCCTCCAGGTAACCCAACCTGGGCTGATAAAGTGCAGGCCAGAGCCAAGAGCAGCAGACATACAAGTATGGACTTTGGGTATGTACCCTCTGCCTGCACCCTCTCTGCATTCTTTTTCCCATGTTCCAGAGCTGGAGCAAAGGGTCCCCCAACATCTGCACACTTCACCAGGCCCTGACCCTGAGGGCTAGGCAGTGCTTTTGTCTTTCTCTTAGCAAGACTTATCCCTAAAGTTATCTATTGGTGTAGTGTGTGGATATTTTTTAAAAGAAGTTTGATTTTATCTCTTTAGAAACGGTTTGAAACTAACGGGGTAGAGGGAGTTTGACAGAGAGGAGAACAAATCGCTGACAAAGAACCTTTTACGTTTCATCAGCGTTGTTAGGACGACAAGCAGGAATGTCTCAGATAATAACTCCCACTTCAAAGATTTCTCAGCTCAATAGAAAGCGGACCATCCTTTTTATTCAACCACAAGGACTGGCACTAAAGAAGACTCCACTGTTTGATTTTTTTCCACCGTGTTTATTTTCCTCTATTCACTGGGGTACTTGGATAAAATAAACAACAAGACAATTAAGGGAACATGGACTTCTAACTTTCCTGCCATCTTCCCTATCCCCTTGGCCTTGGGCTTTTGAGTTCGTACCCAAAGCCAGCCCAGGCCTAAGGATAACACACACCCCAGTCCCTGGGCAGAAAAAAAGTTTAGGGGTTGCAAGAGTCTTTTGGGATGGAGGGTCAGAGACCAGTACCAGGAGCCAGAGTAGAAATGTCCCTGTGGAACAGTGTGATTTCCCCAGACTTCCCCAGGGTGGCTCCCTTCCCCCCCAATCCTTCATCAAATTCAAACCCACATCCTGCTAAAGATCCAGAGAGGCGCTTCGCACAAAACTGAGCTAGGGATGCTCATTTGTTAAGCTTCTGAGGTTGCCCTAAAGTCATTTACTCCTGACCCTGGAGCCTCTTTGGGGCGCAGTCAAGATGCACAGAGTCCGGCTCCTCCCTTTCCTGAAAGCGTCCGGGCGCCAAAGCCCCCTACATCAGGGTGCAGGGTGAACCCCTAAACTCAGGCGAGGCAGGTCCTAGGGAGGAAGTATATACTGGAGAGCACAGTGACAGTATTAAATGGCGTGAAAGCAAAGGTCAGCGCAAATGTATCTTAATAGAGTGTCTGCAGTGAAGTGTGCCGCCTTTGAAGCGGCCGCTCCCCGCGCGCATTTCCATGGCGAGCCTAACACGGCATGCTGATGCACCGTCAAACTCACACTTTCAACCCCAAAACCCGACTCTTTGAACAACCCGAGCTTGATTAGACCTTTCTCCTTTTCTTTCCCCTCTTACAAACCATTTCCTCGCCTTTAGAAACTCGCCATCAAACCCAAATGCGCCCTCTGATCACCGCAGAAAGCAGAAACAAAGAGGGCTGAGCGGCGATTCAAGCGGCCCTTTTCTTCCCTCACATTATTATCCATTTTTATTATGATCGGGAACAAGTGCCCATTCGCGTGGGTTTTGTTTACCGGAAATTAAATGAAAATGATTTAGTCCACGTCAAACAAAAATATATACTTGTATACACAAGAAAAAAGGCCTGTTAGACGTAAATATTATGTCCTTAATGAAAAGCCTGGACGGGCTCCAGGCTCGGCCTTTCAGGATTTCAGTGCGACTTGCCCATTGCCATAGAAATCCTAACTTACCATGAAGATGCACCGTGGCGAAGAAACACTGCTTTGTGTGCGGGCCCTTTGATGTCGCAGGCACGAGATGCGGGCGCTCAGCTGCGCAGGGCGAGATTACCTTGCGAGCAACGCGGTGGACATCTGTAACAAGCGAATGAAAAATTAAAGGCGATTAGTGATCGACCAAACACTTTTATTTTATTTCGTTATTTTGGATTGGGGTGAAGACGAAATGCGGTGCTTTAGAAACAGAAGGGAAAGAAGCGATTCCTATTTGAAGAGGGCCACTCTCTAAACACCTCCAGGAGAAGCAAGTTTGGCAGATGCCCTCCACACCTTGGCGGTGGGGCTAGTGTGCCCTGATGGGAACCAGTTTCCTCTCAATTGCAGCTCTGGCCTGACGGCCTCTGGACCCTATTGTAGTGGGGGCTAGGAAGGGATTGCAGTCTCCCTTCCTCAACAACAGATTCACCAAAGACGTATTTGCAAGATTTCGGTTTTTATTAGGGGCGATCAAAACGGTCCCTTTCAGTTAGGATTTTATTTGGTGGAAGTTGTGGGGGTTGCAGGGCAGGCGTGAGAATTGTCTAATAGATTCTCAAGAGGAGCGAATACAATATCCCGCAGAGTGGCAGAGGCAGAATTTGTTCCAGCTTTTGGGTTTTGTTGTTGTTGTTTTGGAATTTTTGTTGTTGTTGTTTGTTCGTTTCAGGGCTGGGGTTCGAACCCAGGGCCTCACTCATGCTAGTCAAGACCTACAGCACTGACTTACATCAGGGCTCAGCTTTTAAATTTGAACTGCTGAAGTTTCCCCCAGGGGAGAATTTAGTGCCCCCCCCCATACACTTGTTTCCAAATTCTTAAAGAATTGCCATGGGTCCTTCAAACCTCCTCTCTTTTTTCTTCTGCCTTTCATATTTTTTCTTCTTCATATCTCAGCTAGGATTGTGGGGCAGCCCCCATTCTCCCTGCAGAGGGTGGAAGAGTGGGAAACAGACCCCTTTTCTGTTTTTTTGTTTTGTTTTGTTTTGTTTTGTTTTGTTTTGTTTTGTTGTTGTTGTTAACCCCTTTGGCAACAATTCCAAAGGCTTCCCTCTCCCCCGCCCCCAACATCTGGTTCTTTCTTCTAGGGACTTCACACTAAGCATATCAAATACACATTCAATCTAGACCCACTGATATTGTTCCTTTTATTTTTGTAGTTTGTTTCTCTCCCACCCAACCCTTTAAAATAAGACAACGTTAGGTGATTTTTGAGAAAGACTGTGACAGAATTGATGCCATTCACCCAGACAGGTTGCCTAGGTCAAGCCCTGTTGGCTGTGGAGGCCTGGATTCAGTGACGTCATCAGCCAGCTCCACACTCCCAGCCCAAGCACCTACAAGATTGAAAGGCCAGCGCCTGGACAGGGATAGGGGGTGGGTAAGAGGACCGCAGGCCTCCTAAGGTTGAATCCTGAAGCCTCTCTGGCAGCTCTTTTGTTTGTATTTCCTGTAGTTTTGGACTCCCTACCCCAAGTATACAATGTATATAGAATCCCTGAACATACAGGCAGGCAGACCTACATATTTGAGTACTTAGGCCAGTCCATGGGGGTGGAGATATATGACTTCCAGAGAAAGGGGCTAAGCACCTCCTTATCTCCTGTATGGATGTTATGAGAAAATTTAGAATTTGGGCATTATTTTAAAGGAAAACTAAGGAAGGGGAAATTTGGGGGTTGTGAGGGGAGCAAAAGAAAAAAGAAATGGGAGGCAAGAAAATGGCTGTGAAATTCTGTAGGCCACTTTCCAGAATCTGATCTCCTGAGGTTGGGATTGATGAGAGAGGGGAGGGGACAGGAAAAGGAGGCTCCGACTGGGAGCAGGAAAGGGAGTGGGGGAGGGGGCAGTTCAGGCCTCAACGAAAATTTTTTCCCGTTCTATGAACCTGGTGGGGACTTTGGTGGCCTTACTTTTGCCACCTGCAGTTGCCAGAATTGCATATAAATTCTGATTTATTTTTGTTGTTGTTCCATATGCCTCTCTTCCTTTATCCTCAACATTGGATTCATGCACTCATGAGGGGGTGGGGTGTAGGGGATAACTGTAGAATAAATATGGGGACCAATTTTTGTTTTAAAATAATGCTTAATCAACATACTCAATGAGTATTGATAATTGAGTATGTTGACATACTCAATTATCAATACTCATTGACCTCTGGAAAGTTTTAGTGGTAGCCGGCCCGCCGGTTTGCTTCCTTTTTCTTCCTTCACTTCCTTCCCCTCCCTCCCTTCCTTCCTTTCTCTCTGTCTTCAAGCCTCAGTACCCCGGCCTAGACTCCGAGTGGGGGTGTACGCTGAAGCAGCAACCACAGAGGCAGACCTGATACCGGAGGTGGCGGCGGCAGCGGCAGCAGCAGGGCCAGGAAGTGCCGTGGGGCTGGGGGTCGCGGCAGGAGCAGCCGCGGCGGGGCCCGCGCCCTGACACACGTACCATTCGCTCAGGTCTGTGCTGCGCACTGCCACCGCCGCTGAGGAGGCCACCGGGGGTTCGTGGCTGCAGTCTGACGAGGGCGATACGAGGGCAGATGGTGTAGCAGAGTCGTAACCAGAGCTGGGCGGCGGCGAGCGACCATGCACCTTCATGTGCTTACGAAGAGAGCTGGGGTGCGTGTAGCACTTGTCGCAGCCGCGCACCTTGCACGTGTATGGCTTGTCACTCGTATGCACGTGCGAATGCTTCTTTCGGTCGCTGCTGTTGGCGAAGCGCCGCTCACAGCCCTCGAACTCACACCTGAAAGGTTTCTCTCCTGGCGGAGGCAAGGCAGAGACATTAGTGCGCGTGGGCCGAGTCCTAGGCTCACAATTGCCATCCCTCCATTCCTCTTTCATTTTATCAATAAAAACACACATATATATATATATATATATATATATATATATATATATATATATTTAGAAATCCTTCTCCTCCACACTCAGGTTGGTCACCCCTCTCCACGCAGAGAGCGCTCCCCGGCTTCCTGGCGACCCCCTCCCTCACGCCTCCACCCCTCCCCCTCTTCCCTCTGGACCTAGGGGGAGGGTAAAGAGGAGGAGCGACAATGACTCCATCTTAGTCGAGTTTCATTCTCGAAAATCTGATTCACTCGGGTTGTTTTCCTCCAAATTTTATCCATTAAGAGCCAGAGGCACCTTTGCCCCGAGAATACATAGAATTGACTGAAGAGCTCACATCTGCTCTATTTAAAATTGCAGTTCTAGCCAAACATCTCTGCCACCACCATTCCCGCCCAGCGGTCCACCCCTCACATACCCCTTCCCGTCCCAAAAGTAGCTTTTGTGAAAACGCCAAAAGCGATGAAATGATTTAAGAGGTTACGCAACCTATGCACACGAAGTGTGCATAATATAGGTCCTTGCTTCGGGGGAAGGTATTCGGAGCAATGATGAACCTCAAAGGCGACTTTTGAGGGAACTGAAGCCTCCTCCCCCTTCTTTTTTTTTTTTACCCCCTGAGGGCAGGCATTTAGCAGCATTTTTCAAATCTTGCTAAACCATTCGATTCCTCCAGATAGGTTCATCGGCTATATTTTATTATGCACCTCCAGCAATCTCTCGGAGACCCTGCAGTGTGCAGTTCGTCTTCTCAGTCCAAACTGTGCAAGGTCTCCCGGCCTCCTTGGACCACCCCGTCCGCTGTTGGGCTTCGGGAGGTCTGAGCCTAGGGGCCTGCGCGGGAGGAGCCACCCAGCCAATTCTTGACCTGAGGTCTCTCTCCCAACCTTGTCCGATAGCACCGCAGCTGGGGGGGGGGGGGGTGAACGCAACTGCTGCGATCAGGCCAAGTCCCGCTCGGAGGCCAAGCGGTGGCCTGGATAGGCCCGCTCGGATCATGGCTGCGATGCCCTGCAGAGCCCAGGAAAGGCGCGAGATCAAGATAGGGTGAAACATTCGCGGGACCAAGCCCCAATCCCCGAGCTCACTGCAGCCTGAATTCGCGGGCGTGAGGGGGAGGAAAGAACCCTGAGAACCCGGAAGCCCAAGTTCCTGCCCGAGCTGCAAATGCTGCGGAAATGGGGGCGGAGAAGGAGGTGTCTAGGGCTTTAAACAAATGGATGTAGCGGAGAGCTCTGGGTCGAGGGAATCGCTACCTAGCGTCGAGCTGAAGAGCAAGAGATGTGCGGGAGAAGTACTGTTGGCTCTGTGTTTGCTTCTCGGGTCGCTTCCAGGAAAGATAGGTGCTTTTTGCCAGGTTTGAACAAACAAAGCCTCTATTCCTAGCACTGATGAGGCTCCCGCTGAGCCAGAGGTTTGCACACAAGCATCTGCTCAGGCAGCGGCTTGTGAACCCGGGACTCGGACACCGCCCAGTCGTTGGGTTCACCCCCTGCAGGCGTAGTGCTATATATTAGGCCCTCTGGAAGGGGACACTGTCAACGATTTATAAAAAAAGGTGGACGAAAGATACTCCCTATTTGCGCCTATTTTCTCCCCACGGATCCCTGCCAGCGTCTGCAAATTCAAAAAAAAAAAAAATCCCTTTTTTCCTTTCTCTTTCTAAAATCACACATAAAAAGAATCATGTAATTCAGAGCCTGCAAAAAAGAACAAGAGTCTGATAAAATAGTGGAGGAACAGAATCTGAGGCTGATTTCCCTTCGCCCCAGAAAAAATAATTCCCGCCACACACTTAATCCAGTCTTGTGAGCTGTTTCTTGAACAAACTGATAAAACAAACTGATTTCAACCCAGACGAAGAGCCGAGAAGTGGGAAAAAAAAAAAAAAAAGCAGTGTACTGAGGTGATTCGTACAGCCTGGAAGTTCGCAGGCCCCAGGGAGGCCAGGTGAAGCCGCGCCCCAGCGCTCTCCCGAGCTGCAGGAGGCGCCCTGGTCCCCTTACTTGACATCCATCCCGCCCCCCGCCGACAGTCTGCTGTCGCCCTTCCCCTCCCCCTGGTCCCGGCTCTGAGCCCGCCCGGAGCGGCTTGAGCCCGGGACTGCGCGGTGAAAGGCCCAATCTCCTCCCAGGGGCTCTGCAGTTGGAAAAGGCCTCCTTCCCTGCCCCGAGTCAGGTTCGCTGGACAAAGTTCGGAAGCGTAGGGGCGGCCGGGCCAGCGCCATTTTCTCGCACTTGTAGCTGGGTCTGCTTTTCCTGGTGACTCCGCCCCAGCGCAGTCTCTGCTTCTCTGCCTCGGATCCCCAGCCCTGACTCTCTATCCGCCGCTGGGGAAGGTGGGGGTACCTCCCCCCTAGCTGAAGGGTTCCGGGAGGGGCGCCTGGAAGTGGGGTCCTGGCAGAGCACGGTGGCTGGCCCCGCGCCTCGTTCGCCAAGGCACCATTGTTCCAGGATCGCTGTGACCACCACAAAGTGAAACCTTTCGGCGCGGGCAGTCGCCTCCAAAGCCGGGCCTGGGATTCAGATCCGAGAGAATCTCAACTCCTGAGAAATCTGCTCCTGTTCGCCGCTTCCGCGACTCGAGGAAATGAAACGCCATTAATATTTGAAAAGGCAATTATTTTCCTGTTGCATCGAGAACTGTCTTCATGAATAATTTGTAGTGAGGTCTATTGCCATTTGAGAAACATTTTCTCTCTCCTCTCTCTGTCTCTCTCTTCTCTTTTCATTACTTAGGAGGGGGGTTTGAGGGAACGCTGGAGCAGGAGAGACTGTCGATTTTTTTTTTTTTAACTCAAGCGGTAGTGAATCGGGACTGTGAGCAAAAGAACGCACAGAATTCTGTCCTGAATAGATGCAAACCTGAGAGCCAGCCCTGGCGCACGGAACTTGCTTCTCTGCTGTAGGTCGATTGCGCTAAGAATTTAACCATTTTCTGCTTCACAGACTTCAAACAGTGGGCCGGCAAAGAGCAGTAAAAGTTTGTTTGTTTAAAATCCCCTGTCATTAAAGATGAGTTTCTTCTCCAGCTTAGAACTGCGCGTCTACCTTCCAGGTGCCAGCTGCCGGCTCCTGGAGTAGCAGGCCTGCAGGTCGGGGTCAGGATCTTACCCATCCCCCCCCTACCCTGGGGGATATAAGGAAAGAGGGGGCAGATACTTGCGAGAGGGTGGGGGACCCCAGAAAGAGCTCGAGAAAACAATAAGCCTCCAGATATACTCCGAAAATAAAATACAATATTCAAAGTGGACTTTGGTCTTTCCTCCGAGCATGTCCGTGTCCTAGGTCTAGACCTTCGCGGAGAAGGCAAGAGTTTAGAACAAGATTAGCAAGCTTCTTTCGGCACTTCCAACCTAAGGGGGTTCTTTGACTGTAACAATGGTTGGTTTTGAAGCAAGCAAAGGAGTAAGGCAAGGCGCAGGGTAGTAAAAGTGGAGCACCAAGCCGGAACTTATTTCATCTTCTGGTTCCCCCCCCCCACATCCGCCCCCAAAATGGGGGAGGGGAGATGTCGACTTCTTAAACTTCGAGGGAGGGGGAGGAGTAAGAAGCGTGCAAACAATGGCTGCTAAACTAATTAATGTAACTTCACATGCTATTCTGGAAGTGTGAAAACTTTCTTCTTGCAATTGTATTAATTAGGTGCTTCTGGCCAGAAGAGTTCAACTTTGCAAGCTCTTGAGCGAGGCTCCTTTTCTTTCTGTTAACTAGAACTAACAGATGTGGTTGACACATGTCCCTATTTCGCTTAACAGCTCGGTAAATGACATTTAAGTCGGATGAGTCCCGTTGGGTCTCTGCTAAGATAAGAGGGTTAGCAAAACCTTTCTGCTGTCGGGCCAGCAAGACTCACCAAAAAGGAAGGGTAAAAGTTAGCCTATGAGACTCCCAAATCCTAAAGAAAGTGCTAAGGATCTGATGACCCCTCAGTCCAAGTGGCAGGCAGGTTGTGAGGCTGACAGGAAGAAGAGTTCTGTCCCTCCATGCTAAAGAGATGAAGAAAAATTAGGCAATTGTTCCCCTGTTTTTAAGACTTTGAGGAGCTGAGCTGTTTTTGAAATGACTTAAAAATCAATCTCCAGGGTCTGGGGGTGTAGCTCGGAGATAGAGTACTTGCTTAGCATGCGTGAGACTCTGGGTTAGATCCCCAGCCCCGCGAATAAATAAATAAATGGAACTCCATAAGCATACATTTGCCTATACAATGTTGGAGGCACGTTCACCCTTGTCCCCCAGAGCAGAAATCCTGCACTGTTCTCCCTACACACAGCCTCCGGAAACTTCTGTGATTCTAAGAATAGAAGCGCATAATTAATATTTTATGGATTTGGCTCATGGAAACAATACCAAAATACCTCCCTCCTCCCCTCAGTTGGAACTTGAGGAAATCCAGACCCGAGGGCCTGCTTCCCCAGAAGGTCCGCACGAGACAGCGCCGAATACTGACCTGTGTGAGTTCGTTTGTGTATTTTGAGATTTTCTGATCTAGCAAAGACCTTCCCACACCCCGGGAAAGGACAGGGGAAGGGCTTCTCGCCCGTGTGCACGCGGATGTGATTTACAAGTTTGTATTTGGCTTTGAAGGGCTTGCCCTGTCGCGGACACTCCTCCCAGAAGCAAATGTGGTTGGCCTGCTCCGGGCCGCCGACATGCTCCACGGTGACGTGCGTGACGAGCTCGTGCATAGTGCTGAAAGTTTTGGAGCAGAGGCGTGGGGGCACATGGCCATCGGCCGCCAGCCACTTGCAGATGAGCTCCTGTTTGATGGGTTGGCGCATGTAGCGGAAGAAGGCGCCAGGGCCGTGGGACGCGGCGAGGTTCACTGTCAGGTTCATGCCGCCGTAGCCCTGCAGGGCCGCAGCAGCTGCCAGGGCGTCGCTGCGGGCCGCCGACCCTGGCGCGAAGGGCTCAGGCCGTGCGTACATGTCTCCGGGGAGCCCCAGACGCAGGAGTCCGTTCAAAGGACGGCTGTGAGAGGCCTGGTGAGGCTGCTCGTGAAGGCCTGGGAATACCGAGGGGCTGGAAGCGGCGGCGAACTGGGGGCCATGGTGTCCGGAGCTGCTACCTGTTGTCGAGACAAATAGCGCGCGTGAGAACCAGTGGCGTGGGCAGCGGACTTCCCTGGGCCCCGGGGGGCAGGCCCAGCCCAGCCTCACCGCGGCTTCTGCGGTCAGCTGGGATCAGGAGCCAGTCTGCTCTCCCTGTGAACCCGGTAGACAGAGCAAGGCCATACGCCTTCACCACGGTCAGGCCAGGCTGCTGTTCCGGAGAGTCCCCTGCCGCGCCTTGACCTGGTGAGGGATGGTAGCGGTAGGGTAGGTGGAAGGGGCAGCAAGGATGAGTCTGTGGGTTGCTGGGGGAACCTGGCCCCTGCCCGAAGGGGATCCGACCTAAGCCTCAAGCTCACTTTGGAGGCCAGAACCCTGGGGCGATCCGGGACTCCGCTCCCTGCCCCTGAGTGGAGGTGATAAGAAGTGGTGGTGTTGGAGGTGGTGATGTTGGAGGTGGTGGTGGTTCTGAAGTGCCCCAGTCATATATATTAATTTCAGTGCCCTGCTTGTTTGGGAGAGGGCGGCCTGCAGCATCCTGGCCCGTCCTCCCCAGAGCTTCCCGTGCCAGTCACTAATGCCACCGTCACCTGACAGAAAGGAGGGGTAAGGATACTCCCCCCCCACACACACACACACGCAAAGATTTAAAAAAACTTGTACAAAGTGGGTTTTTTCCCCCGTTAAGTTTTGGGTTTGGGGTTTTAGCTGCCCCCCACCCCCGCCTTTAATGTCTACGTGAAATCCCGTACACTACAGAGGCAACAGCAGGGCGCTTGAGGAAATGAATAGAGATTCGGGGCCGTGGCCGGGGCCCACTGAGAGGAACAATCGCCTAGGTCGCCCATTGGCCCACCGCCCTGCCCGACGTCAGCGATGACAGGTCCAGCCGTTCAGGGTTTCTCTCTCTCTCTCTCTCTCTCTCTCTCTCTCTCTCTCTCTCACACACACACACACACACACACACACACACACCAATACACCGGCTTTCCCTCACCCCACCCCCACCCCAATGGCATTTCACGCTTCTACTGCTCATGCGCTCTGACCCAGGCATAGATTCTTTTCTCTCCCCCTTACCCCCCTCCTCTTCTCCCCTCCAGAAAGCTTCGGGCTGGGGGGAATCAGTTTGCCTCAGGGTTCCTGGAAGTGAGCGGGGCTGGGTTATGTCCCCTTTCTCCACCACTTTGGGGAGATTGTAATTGTGCTATGTGTAATATCTGGGCAGATCTGGATACCCAACCCAGTTGGAGTTGATGGGCAGCACCGGTGCTCGGGGATGTTGGTCAGCTTGGGCAGTTTGTCCTAGGAGCTGAATGGAGGAGGGGGTCAAGATCCTGGGAGGGGAGGAGGCTGCAGACTAGGCTGCTGGGAACAGAGAAACTCTCAGGCCGGTGGCCTTCCAGCTCAATTTACTTGCTTGCTTTTCCCGAAATTTCTCTCTGCTCTCACCTTTCTCTACTCTTCCCCATTTTCCCTTGAACCCCCTACTATCCTTTGTCTTCCTGATGGTATCTTTTCTCCCTTCCAAGTCTCTTTCGTCTCTTCTCTCTCCCCATTTAGCCTTGTTGGCACCTCCCCCCTGTGACTGCCCCCCTACCGGACTCTCAAACCTCAGAATCCGGTCCTAACTAGAGCCAGGATTGGGCCTGAGGCGGTAGTGGCTTGGGAGAGGCTGGCCTCGAACCCATCTCAGGGTCTCCTGAGAGGTCCCTTTCCGTCCGGAATCACGTCGACCTGCTGGAGGACTGGCCAAAGAAACAAAGGCACAAAGGCGAGGGGCGAGCAACTAGGAGGAAGAGGTCCTCGCCCTCAGGGTTGCCCGGGCTAATCTGGGGTCCTGAGCTAGGTACCCAGACATCAAATGGAGATTCTGGGAAAGGGTTTTGGGGATCACTTCCACTTTCAGCTCTCGCCACTTGTTGCCCCAAGGCCTAGCCTGTCTCGCTTTTTGCTGGCCTCAGGGTTGTGTAAAAAGTGGACGCCAAGTTTCGCTCGGTCCAGGCTCCCAGGCCCTCTAGAGCCTGGACGCCGAAACACCACCATAGTGGAGTGGGGGACGGTCGGTCGGTTGAAGAAAACTTCAGTTCTGGGCCAGTCGAGTGTGTCATAAACAGGAGGGAGTGTCCTTTGTCTGCACCGGCCAGCTAGGGTCAGCTGCTTCGTCCGGAGATTTAAAGAACTGCTGGCCCCTAGCTCTGCCTGCTTGCTGTGGTCGAAAATACCAGTCGAAATGCCTGGACCTCCCTGACCGCTGTAAAAAGCACCCCCGCCCCCAAACACAGAAAGGCTTGGATTTTTAGAAGAGAAGTGTTAAAGATTGGATAAAATATCTTGTGCCCCATTAGCAGAGGCAAGTGAAATCTGGGTAAATTACAAGAAACCTCCTAACTCAGAATTGATCAAACTGCCCAATCCATCCCGAGAACGGAGGAGTATTCTTAAACATTTCCCGATCAGTAAATAAGGGTTTCTTTTACGTCATTTAGGAAAAAAATAATTAACATTTATAAAGGTTGACACATTCTTTCAGACTTTTCATTTAACACATCCTTCCCCTCTTGAACTTTATCGAGGGATTAACTTCCACAACAATTTCTCTGCTTTGACTAGTCTGGATCTTTCTGCTCCTCCAGCTGGAAGGGCTTGAGCAATTCTGCCAATAGATTCTTTTTCAAATTAAAAACTTTTTTTTTTTTAAGAGAGAGGAGAGCAGTTGACTGGCAGACCCCTCCTGCTCTCTAAATCAAGGTCTTCCTTACATATTTGACATCAGATTTGTCTTCTTTCCTGGCTTTCACTTTCCCTGGTTTACTCTTCACCCAGAGGTGTTCTCTGTCCCTTGATTTTTGGTTCCTTACTCCATGATTGGTTAGGCCAAGAAAGTTGTTCCCAAGTGTCAGTGAGTAGTTTCAAATCTCACCACAGTGCAGAAGGAGGCAGTTCTCCATGTGAGTCTGGGCTGAACCCAGGAAGGGCAAAAATGAACAAACAAAAAATAAAATATAAAAAAAAAGGCAAAAGAAAAACAATGTATTTCTCCTTGGGTCTTCTTCACCAGCTGTTTCCACTATCCATATCTCAAGATGAAGCTGTCAGCCTCTGTGGTTTTTCAAGCTTAAGTGCAGGGACATTTTGCAAAACTCCAGCAATTAAAATATTTTTACTTCCACTATAACCTTGATGACCTATAACTAACTGTTCCAGATGTTTGTCAAACTCATCATCCACTTTAGCTTTGATTAAGACCCTGATTTCAGGCTGGGGATAAGGCTCATTGGTGGAATGCTTGCTTAGAATGTGCAAGGCCGTGGGTTGGATTGTGGAGAAGAAAAAGAAAAAGACAACACTCTGACTTGCTCCAAAATGATCCCTTATATACATACTGTGACCTTATCCCCATTAGAAGCTTTGATAACAGTACTGACAGAATAGCTATTGATAAGCAGCTGTTTTAGGCTGGGGACCACTTTAAAAGTCTGATGAGTCTTGTAAAGTCTTAACAGTCCTGTTTTTACTATTCATACTTATCATAGAAGAAAATGCTCACTTTCCATTTGCAGGTTGCAAAAGATGCATATTTTTATCTATCCAAGTTCATGTACCTCCTGAATTCTATGCACTGACTCTGTGGACTCCAAGGGGGAGAAAGCAGAGGTTTTATATATAGAGAGACTGTCAGTATACTGCATACTTTCTCTTATTAACTTTGCCCTTGAAAAGCTTTGAACATGTGTATGACTTTTTGTGCCAGCAGCAAAAGGGCGGACACATCTGATTCAGCCAAAATCACTGACAGTAACCTGGCCCCAAGGAGCTCCTTCCCAGATGCAACCTTCTCTTGAAGCACAAAAAACATCTGGCCACATCCTGGGTAGATGCTTCTTGAGTTGCCAGGGGTCAGTGGACCTGCAGGTCACTGAGACTGCCTGATCTTTGCAAGTTTCTTGGAGCCATATGGTCCAAAGCTTGGTTGGCTAAACACAGCAATGGGACCAGACATTCTCTTATGAGGACATTTTCCCCAGAAACAGTGATAGGGAGAATAAAACTCTTTTGTAAACCCCAAAATATTTACAGGCAATGAACTTTGGGCAATTGCATAAGAGTCGTCAAGGTGCTTCTTTAAAATAAGTGCCCAAACAGTATCAAGCTAACCACAAATGCTAGGTGATAGAACACCAATGTCTTGGAGGCATGTTTTAGTCTTCAGAGGAATTACTCTGAACTTGGAGAAAGCAAGGACACAGGTTCCAGAGACTGCCAATTAGTCAGGCTGAGGAGTGGTGTCCCTTCACTGGTTTTCAGACTTTCTTATTCAGAAGTTTATCTCAATTCACTTTACCCCAACACAAATGCTTGGCTGGAGAATTCTATTCCCAGCCTCTCCCAGTGTTACAGCATCATTAGGTCCATTTTCCTGCTTGACTTGGAGAGTAAACAAATATCCTGTAGCCTGAAGGTCTTTCAAAGATGTCAAAAAAGAAGTACTGAAAGGTTTCAGTTGGAGTAGATTCCACCACCAGACCTCAAACAACCCTCAGTCTGCAAAAGTTGCATGTAAACTGGTGCTCAGAATCATGCCCTAAATGCTTTGCTCACCACAGCCAGGCCAATGTAGTGTCATAAACAAGTGATTTTCTAGTCCTACTTTCTAGAAATAGGCCATTTGGTGGCTCTACCATCTGGCAGAGCTCCTCATATTACTGGCTCAAAAATGTCTGACCTCTCTCCCTTGGGAAGGAAAAAGAGATGGAGGAGATTATAAATCGATAGCTGAGCTATTTTTCCATTTTGATTTTTTAAGCAATGCTAACTGATAATTACCTGTTGCAGACTTTGCCCAGAGCATAATCTCAGTAGTTGAGGGCCACACTGCACAGAATCTGGCCAAGTACAGCTTCTGACATCTGTATGTTCTGCTTCTGAAACTGCAGCCACTTGTTCAGCTCTTTTTCCCTGTTTCTGACCAGGTTACCACTCCAAATGTGGAATATATCTCTTTAGAAGCCATTCACACACAGACTTCAGGATTCCCAGAATGGGAGGTATCTCCAGTCTTGTGAAAAGAGATAACTTAAGAAGGCTGCCTGTATGTTCAAGCATGAATTGTGCAAAGGAGATGAGATCTATCAGGATTTTGGAAAGGAAAGAAATTCTTCTCTTCTACTGGGGAAATTTGAGCTTTAATCATCACTAATGACACTAAGATTGAAAGAAAACATACTTGGACAAAATTTAATTTTCAAGCAAGGCTTCTGCAAAATGTCTTTTGACAAAAGATTAGGAAACATTACCAAAGGATCTTCCAAAACAGTATTAAGGAATCAAAACAATGGAATTTACATAATAACCACATCTGTCTCTCGAGAATTCTGCCCATCAAATCTTCCCAAAATAATATAAGAGAGCCATTCTCTGAATCATTTACTTTACTTTTGTTAAGAAGGTTGCTTTGCCTACCAACAAGAGAATATCTTTGGAAGTAACTGTTAGCTAGTGGTATAGTGAAATAAAAGAAACTACATGCCTGGAAAGGAAAACATCCAACCCTAAATCATAGGCTCATTCTAAATGGAATATTAAATTAAATTCTTCACAATGAAGGTATTCCTGACAGAGTGGCTGTCAGTCACTCCCTGTTCAGACACCACATTGTGGGAACCGAGTCGTTACCACATTGCAGAAGGCTGGTGTCCCTGGTAAGGATGATGCATATCATGTAAACCCCATCACCAAGATCAAAGTCTGCTTCTTTCATGGAAGCCAATACATGTCAAACCTCATTCCAATCAAATCGTCCGGAAATGAATTCAAGATGAATATGTCATAGAATAATGTGACAGTGGAATTGCAGAAGGTCAGGGGTGGTTGTTTCAATGAGAGAGTCATCAAATATTAATTCTAGAACATCCAGATGAGTAGGCATTGAGGAGGATTAGCTAGCTGCTGATAGGATGTTGTGTCATTGATTTGTGTGCAAATGCATTGAACACCAAGGTGTTATTCTAAGTTTCATCTGAACTCAAGAGACTCACCTAAACTCAGAACCGAGACTCGGCATAACTAAACAACAACAAAAAAAATTTTTTGCACATAAAAAAACCCCAAAAAACAAACCCCCAAATGTCAGTGAATCAATATTTAAAAGGGGGTTTTAACTTACCTGACTCTTTCAGGTTATTTCGGTAAAGCCGCAATCGTTTCCTCATTACCAAGGAAGTCTTGTATCTCATTTTTTAACTTTGAGCCTGTTTGGGAAGAAAGGAGGGACTGCCATTACTTAAACAATTTCATACTTCTATCTGTGGTAAGATTTTGTGGCCTGAATGTACAAATGAAAAAAAGTGTTGGTCTGAAAATAGTCTTTTGGTGTTTGATCATTTGTAAATTTGGAAGCTAAAGAAAAAAAAAAACTGCTGGTAACTGCCCATAGTTATTGCAAAAGTGTATGTCCTGGGTAATAAAATATTGAAAAATTATAATTTGCCAAATAGATTTTTTTTAATCTAAAGTGCATTTGTTGTCCTGCTTTGCTGGTACAAGTGGATACTCTTCCAACTAGTGTTCAAAAATCTGTAACTTCTAGAATTTGAAATGATTGTTAGAGAAGTCCCCATTATTCCTTCCAGCTAATTATTTATCAAAGTATGGTGAGGAGGATTCCCTATTCTCAGAGGGGCTAGCAGGTTAAAGTCTTAAACACTGTAAGTGTTGGAACTGAGAAGACAAACTTCTTTGTATATTTTTAGATCCTGTTCTCTGTGGGAGTGTAGAAACCTTTAGCCTCAAATGACCCAGAACCCCAGACCAATTTGGGGGCTATCACTGTTCTATTTTTTAAGTTAATATAAAATTCACTGGATTAAACAGGTACTGTTTTTTTCCTAATCATTTGGTCCAGGCTGTTCCTATTTTATAGCTGAGAAGGTTTGAGGAAGACTTCCTCTTCAAGATCTGTACTTGATTATGTATTTGATTCCTTGTCAGTGGCGTGAACTGCCAAACCTTTTGTCATCATAAATTCTTAACAGCATTTGGAGGACTTTTGCATCCCTCAGATGGGGCTGAAGGCAGCAGAGCAGTTAAACAGAGGCGATCTACCCAGTCCCAACCCTCAATTTGGCCTAGAAAGACAAACAGTCATTGTAAAGGTCTCAGGCTGGACAAACACAGCAAGCCCTCTGTCAATGAGGACTGGTTGCCTGTCTTGACACTCCAGTCCACAGAATGAGCGTTGTTTAACTTGTTGACCCACAGGCCGAATCCAAGTGGGGATTGCTGTCTCTAAGGGCATCCAGTTCTCTATGTTCAATGATCTTTCTCTCCTCCCCTCCACCTCCAAACTAGATTCTAACTTGTCTAGTTGTTTTTACCCTTCCCTCTCCCTTTTTTTCTAGGTCCAAGCTTGGGATGGGCAAGGGGATTGACTCACCTTTTCCCAGAGGATTTTACTTATTTTCAATTCTTTCTAACCAAAAGGCATCCTTCCCCAAAGGTAAAAAGCTCCTTCCAGCACAGATCAGGAAAAAAAGGAGGCCCAACTTTGCATTCCTACAGAAGGGCGGCATGCTGGGTGTCCTCGCTCTGAAATTTCCTCATGGCAGGATATCTGGCAGGGACAAATCCTGGTTGGTTGGCAATAATAGAATTTACTTTTTTGCTTCTGAGAGAAATGGGTGAGAGGTTTCCTAGAGACCTCTGTCCACCCACAATGCTGCCCCAGCCCAACTTCCAGGAGGTCTGGGTTACTTCTGCTCCCAAGGTCCTGTCATCCCTTTGTCCATTACAAACCATTTCATAGACATGCAAACAAATGTTGCAGAGGTTGGACCAGGGCAGACAACAGGGACCTCAAGAAACTCTGTAGCAGCTCCCATCACCGGCCTGTGCAGGGAAACAGAGTAAACATCTCCTTTGATTCTAAATCTTACATCCCTTTCCAAGCCAGCCATGTAGTGGCAGGAGGAGAAAGAATTTGTGAATTGTCCCTGGGTCCCTGGACCTGAGGTTCCTGGGATATGGAAACCTCAAAAATGGCTAGATCTGATTTTCCCCAAACACTTGCTCCTGACACAACTTCTTATACCAGCCATCCACCCACACAACAAATCAGAATGGAGCACATTGAGGACACTTATTGGAATCTGCTTTTCATCCTGCACCTTGAAAAGAGGAAAGGTTGCCAGGGAGCCCCAGTAATTGATAGTGCCCCATGAGATCCAAAAATGTGAGACAGTGGGTAGGTGCAAAAGGCAGTATTTTTATTTGGGGATTCTCCTAAGCTGCATGTTAAGAAGCTGATTTAGTTGGTACAGGCCTATCCAAGGTCAGAGGTCAGCCACAGCTAGAGATTTCAGTTCCAGGGCTGCTCCCACAGGGATTAACTGGCAGGCACCCTCGGCAAAGGCATGCCTGCTTCTGGGTACAGCTTGGTCCTGGCCGGTGTAAGAGCAAAAACCCTGAAGGTTGGCTGGGAGCTACCAAGTCAAGGAGAAAATCCAGCTCCTAGTTTCTGCCTGCTGCGGCCAGCTGCACCCCCATCTCCTTGGCTACTCTCTCTTGGGTCCTCAGTGCCAGGATGTATAGCTAAGAGCCTGGGGTTGTGCTAGGGCCTTTTCTCATTCTTCTGTTCTTTAAAGGGAAGAGCCTGGGTTCCCCCAGCACCGCTACATTCCTGAGTCACCTGTAGGTGACCAAGTCTGGGCAACTAATCGTCCCTTTGAATCTCCTTCCCCAAACTACAGGTATCTAAAGAGAGAAGGGAAAATGAGGCAGTGGCGGGGATCGCTGTCAGGCCAATACTGTTGGAAAGGTGGGAGAAATATGACTTCGGAATTGGAAAAAGGTATCCTGCAGACAGTGCCGGCGGAGATGCGGCCCTCCAATGCCCCCTCTCCATTTCTAAGACTTCCGTGACTCACAAATGTCCCTCTGGGCCATTACTCAACCCTAAACTTTCAGACCCAGCCTGTGAAATAGTTCTAACTCTTCTTCACAACCCAAATCTGTTACCTTTCCAATTGCCCCCAATTTCCCGTGTCCCTGGACTTAAAGGTAGTGGCCAGAATTCTACAGGCTGCGGCCTGCTACTCAGAGAGAAAGTCGCAGCCCTCGTTTCGGGAGAGAGAAAGCTAAGTCCGAACCCACGGCCCGCGTGCGCAGAGAGCGGATCCCAGCGGTCAGCATCCTGAAGCAGAACCAGGATGAGCGAGGGCAAGGAGCCGGGCCCGGAGGCGCACCCAGCCGGCATCCTCAGTCAGAATGGGGCGACGAAGTTCCATCGTGTTCCTGCCAGCAGATCTAACTTGGCTCTTTGACCCTAGGGAGGGGAAGCCAAGATCCTCCCCGCCAACCCTCTGGGGCAGGGCAGATAAAGCTGCCTGCAAGGACCCCCCTCTCCGGGCACCCGCCCTGCTCACTCCGTGTTCGGAAAGCTTTGGGCTATTCCTGCCTTTCCTGTGACCATGGTGGGGCACCCAGGCAATTCACAAGTAGGGGGTGGGGGGGAGGCGGGCGGGCAACAAGCTGCTCTCGGTGCGGGTGCCAGTGGGAGCCCCATTTGTCCTACTTGCCCCCGCCCCCCTTCTGCGAGGAACGGATGGACTCATCCTCAACACTGCCCCTCCGCGGAAGGGCCCCCTCCCGCCTTAGAGTCAGTGGGGTGGGGCCTGTATCCGAGGTTGGGGGGCCAATGAAGGAGGAGATTGGGAGAAAGTCTGGTTGGGCCTTTTCCCCCAGTGGGGTTTGGGTGCCAAAGGCCCCCCGTAAGGACATTAACTACGCGGCCGCTGGGGTACAGGTCTCGCCTGTCTGCCCCTGGTCTCCAGCACTTACCCTGCTCCACCTGTTGCCCGGATCACCTCATTTCTCCACATCACTTCGGGGTGGCTGAGGGGGGACCACAAACCCCTCTAAGCTTCTCTTTTGTGGTTCCATCGAGGCGGTCATCCTTCATTTCTCCTTTTCCAGCTTTCGGGAAGCAGTTAGGGAATGTATGATGAAGCAGAAATGAGCCGTCAGGATGATATTTTAATGGCTTATATGTCACGTTGGTGCATGTGGCTTTGAACTGGAGCCGCTCGCGTTTCCTGCAGAGAGCGCCGCAAATCCCACTTGATAACTTCTACAACCCACAACTTTTTTTTTTCTTTCTCACATTCACTCTTACCCTGTATATTTGGACGGATTTCCTAAAAATACCCTCTTGTCAACGTCCCCGTTGGATTTTCCACGGACTGGAGAAGAGAAGACTGACTTTTCTGTTTTGAAGAATTATTTTCCCTCCCCTCTCCCAACAGCTACCCTTCCCCCTCAGGTCCCCTCCCTTGCTTTTTTTTTTTTTTTTGAAAGGCAGGCGAGGTGGGCTCAATATTTGTTCTCCCTAGTGAGAACAGTACAGCCTCTAGAGAGAACTTCTCCTTGCAGATAAGGTTTTTTTCTTTTTTCTTTTCCCCCTTTTCTTTCTTTTTAAAAAATTATAATTGCAGCATCTAACTTTCCCCTTGTAGACAGTAGAAACAACCGAGCAGTTATTGTTTTAAAACACACACACACACACACACACACACATATACACACACACACATACACACACACACATACACACACATACATACATTTTTCTTTTTAAACTCCCTCAAGCCCCAACCCTTGCCCTCCACTCCTCACACCTTTCCACTCAAAGTTAGAAAATTCTGGTTGCTGGGCTCAGACTTGTTGCTGAGACCAGATATTAATTTTTTTCCTCTTCCTAGAAATTTTATTTTCCAGCACAAATGCTCAGTTAAATCCCTTCAGACACCAGGAAACCTTCTCCGATACACCACCCGACATTTGAGCGGAGAGAGCACAGTGAAAGGGCAGCAGCCCAGATCGCCAACCCCAAATCAGAATTTAGTCGGTGAGAAGACCAGAAAACCAGAAAGGCGAGGAGTGGCCAATGCTGTTCCTGCCTTCCTTCAGCTCGGGAAGCCAGCGCTGGCGACGGGGCAGGGAAAAGGAAAAAAATAAAAAAAAAAATAAAAATAAATAAATAAAAAGAAGGAAAAAAAGAAAGAAAAGAAAGAAAAAAAATCATTTTCATTTTCCTCTAGCCAGTGCACTCTGGTGAGTTTCCTAACCCGGCCGCCTGTGAAAGGATGAGTTGAGGTTTCTTTGTCTGGAAAAAGAGTTTAGGGCTCTGATTCAGCTGCAAAGAAGCCAAATGAAGTTAGAAACAAAGGGCAAATTGAAGGATTCCGACTCTTGGCTTTTTGTGTTTTCCTTACTAGAAAATAATTAGACCTAATGAATATGCAGACGCTTCGGCTAAACCCTGGGCCGAGCTGCTGGTTTTTAAACAGAGCTGAGGAGAAATGCAACCTTCATCCCCCAACCCCCCGCATCCGCGTGCATTTTTTGAAATGCATAAATGTTGCTCGGTTTAATTGATTGAGTCACAGGGATTTTTTTTTCCTGCTTTTAAGTGCCATACTCCTCTACCTTTCAACAATCATTTTAATATATAGTCAATGGCTCTTTGTGGATGGGACAAAAAGCAACTACGCGCAGTTGTTGAATAGACTTTGCGCTGGGCAAAGACAGGTTAATCGAGGGCCGCATCGCGAAAACAAGCGAGTGTTGTATGTTTGCACTGAATCCAAATGTCTGCATTTTCCTAACTAAATCAAAGGGAGTGTTATTTCTTTTTCTGCTCACTCATCTGAAGGTAAGTAAATTTTCTCTGGCGATCAAAAGCCTGGTCGGCAACAAAGACCGCGCCCGCTTTTTCCACCGTCCTGGTGTGGCGAGTTGCGGAATTTCAATAACTGTGACAAGGGTGACTGATTTGTGAACTAGAAAAGGTTTGAATGTCACAAAATTTACATTGGTCCTATCTATCGGGGATTTAAATACCAAAAAAACTATTCGGGGATCTCTAGGGAGCTTTGGGCAGCCCAGAGGAACAATGGCGTAGGGAAATTTACAGTTTTACCTGAATGAAAGGGGCCCGGGATGGGAACAGGAGTGCAGAGGGAGGGGGTTAGCGGGGGCGGCTAAGGGAGACAAGGGGAAGGGAGAAAAGAGAAAAAATCACATAGAGAGGGTGAAAAAAGAAAATTGCAACAACCTTTGCAATTTCCCCTTTAAAAAAACAAACCCCCAAACCTCAATAATCTGCAAAGTTAAGAGACCCTATCCACCTGTGTTTAGGGGGGGGCATATACGGGAAATGTGATTGATTTGATTAAGTTAAAAAAAATCGAGGCGACTAGTTACACTGAGAAATCACACTTCTAGTAAAGAGAGGAGTGCAAGTGTGCTCCCAAGATCTTAAATTATAAACAGGAGGGGGACTAGGCAAGAAGGAAGCAAACTTCAAAAGAAGCAAATAACAAAAGCCTCCTTTGCTGCCCTTGAAGGGGGAAAAGAGGGAAAGAAAGAAAAGAAAGTTGCTGAATCGGGACATTCTGGAAGTGCCTTTGCTGTGTTTACCAGCCCCATCCCCGCCTCCTGCTCTCAGAGACGCTCGAAGTCTCTAGTCTGTAATCGCTCAGTGGAGATCAGGTTTAAAGTAGGACCGGGGTGGGGTGGGGTTAAGAGGGAGAGAGGGAGAGGAGAGGAGAGAGAAGAGAAAGAGATGACTATGAGAAAGAAAAGAATTCGTGGCAAAAAAAAAAATTTCCGTGAGAAGAGGGAAAAAAAAATTGGCTAAAAAAAAGTTGCTACTCCTGGCAGCTCTGTTTGTCAAAAGGGGATGTCAAGCGCTTTACAATACCTGGGATTGATGAGGCGGGCGGGCCAATGAGCAGCGCGCGGCGTCTCGGCGCGCCCTCCGTTGGCGCGGCGGCTGCGGGCGGGGGGAGTGAGGGCGCACCAATCCGCGCCCGCGTCGGCAGCACGTGACACCTCCCCCTGCTCCCATTCATCAAGGGGGGGACGGTGTCGTCCTTTCAATTCATTTATCTGCAGGAATGATTGCTGCTATCAGTCTCGCGCTCACCGCCCGGCTGAGGAGGTGAAAGTTTCTCCCCAGGAAGATAAACCGCAAAAGACAATATTGTGCATGATTTGCGCCTTTTCTTTGGCTTTTTCTCCCCCCCCTTTTTTTTTTGCAAAAAGCGGAGAGGGAAAAAAGGAGAGTGAAGGAGCGAGGAGGCGAGCCTGAGAGAAAGGAGAGAGAGAGAGAGAGAGAGAGAGAGAGAGAGAGAGAGAGAGAGAGAGAGAGAAAAAAGAAAGGGCGAGGAGCTAGTGGAGAAGTGAGGAGGGGCGCGCGGCGCGAGGCGAAGAGAGGGCGAGCAGTCGTAGCTCCGGCGCTCACATTCCTCTATGCCACAAATCCTGGAGGAAGTTTTTTTGGGGGGCTGAGATGTTCCATGTCTTTCCTCGGGCAGCCTTGATTCAAGGCCCTTTCGGCAGAGACTGAGCGGCGAGAAAGTGAGAGCCGGGCCGGCGGGGTTTGCGCGGCGGACACTGGAGCCCGCTTTACTCGCTGCCTGCGGCCGTCCGGCTTCCCCACGCTTGTCCGGGCGGGTGCCGGGACGCGCCGCGCCACTGCCTGCAGGCTAAGACTTCGCTAGGTGGGTCGACTCCCCCTCCCTCCTCCTCTTCTTCCTCCTCTTCCTCCGCCTCCCGTTCCTCCTCCTCCTCCTCCCGATTTTCCCTCCTCGGCGGGCGAGGGTGGGGGGGGCGGGGGAGGCCGGGGCTTGCCCCGAGCAGCCACGATGCTCCTGGACGCCGGCCCCCAGTATCCTGCGATCGGTGTGACCACCTTTGGCGCATCCCGCCACCATTCGGCGGGAGACGTGGCCGAGCGAGACGTGGGCCTGGGCATCAACCCGTTCGCCGACGGCATGGGCGCCTTCAAGCTCAACCCCAGTTCGCACGAGCTGGCTTCGGCCGGCCAGACGGCCTTCACGTCTCAGGCACCCGGCTATGCGGCTGCTGCGGCCCTGGGTCATCACCACCACCCGGGCCACGTCGGCTCCTATTCCAGTGCAGCTTTCAATTCTACGCGGGACTTTCTGTTTCGCAACCGGGGTTTTGGAGACGCGGCGGCGGCAGCCAGCGCGCAGCATAGCCTCTTCGCTGCTTCAGCCGGCGGCTTCGGGGGCCCACACGGCCATACGGACGCCGCGGGCCACCTCCTTTTTCCCGGGCTTCACGAGCAGGCGGCGGGCCACGCTTCGCCCAACGTGGTCAACGGGCAAATGAGGCTCGGCTTCTCTGGGGACATGTACCCGCGGCCCGAACAGTACGGCCAGGTGACCAGCCCGCGATCCGAGCACTATGCCGCCCCGCAGCTGCACGGGTACGGGCCCATGAACGTGAACATGGCCGCGCATCACGGCGCTGGCGCCTTCTTCCGCTATATGCGCCAACCCATCAAGCAAGAGCTCATCTGTAAGTGGATCGAGCCAGAGCAGCTGGCCAACCCCAAAAAGTCGTGCAACAAAACTTTCAGCACCATGCATGAGCTGGTCACGCACGTCACTGTGGAACACGTCGGCGGCCCAGAGCAGAGTAACCACATCTGCTTCTGGGAGGAGTGTCCACGCGAGGGCAAGCCCTTCAAAGCCAAATACAAACTGGTCAACCACATCCGCGTGCATACGGGCGAAAAACCCTTCCCCTGCCCTTTCCCTGGCTGCGGCAAGGTCTTCGCGCGCTCAGAAAACCTAAAGATCCACAAAAGGACGCACACAGGTACGGAAACTGATGTAAGACACCCTTTCCCCAGTCCCGGGCCTGGTACCCGAAATCCGAAAGCCAGCGTCTGGGAAGCACACAAATCCAGCCGCGGTGCAGTCCCGGCATCAGGTTCTGGCAGGCAGGCAGCCAAGGTGTGCTCTGATTTTTAGTTTGGGGCTGGAAATTATGGGGAGGGGGAGGAAACGGAGAGAAGGCTGATGAAAAGGATATGAGGATATAGATTTTTTAAATGAGGAATAAAAAGGGCCAGGAGAACAGGAAGCCAAGCTTTGCTTGGCAGAGCCCTTGACGCGCTGGAAGCCGGAAGAGGTGGCCGGCTCCGAGCTGCAGCAGAGGCGCCTGCCGATCCAGCTGTAGGCAAATCTGCATGCTCGCTCGTGGCCAACATCCCTCTCCAAGACTTAATTAATGGAGGACTTTGCTAAAAGAAAGGGCTGAGAAAGTTGAAGAGATAGGGTTCAGGGATGTATAAAGAAACAAAACAGAAAGAGAAAGAAAGGGATGCGGGTGGGCGGGAGGAAGTAATTTGGGATTTAGGAGGCTTTTGTAGGTTCATGCATAAGGAGAGGATACCAAATTTAGTACTGATGGGATTGAGGGAAAGCTTGAGGGGCGAGGAGAGTCGGTGGAAGACGAGGAAGACCTTTCTGTCGTTTAGATTCCATGGGGACTGTGTTTTTGTGTTTTTTGTTTTTTTTTTAAATACCGGATCCCCGCGTTGGCCTTTAAAAATAAAGACAAGTCGAAAACAGTTTAAGAAAAGAACAAAACAAAACAGAACTTCATGGCAACTCAAAAACTGCAGACTGGGACAGGCAGGACATTCTGGGCCTCTTCCACCCATGAGGTGGGGAATCCGCTCTCCTTTTCTATTTTGGTGTGCTCGGTGATGTCTGAGAACCGCGCTTGGAACTTTGGATTTAACACCCAAGTCAGGGAAGAACTTGGCGCGCCCAGCTCCCCACTTCCCAGATTATGTTATAAAATGTGAGTGTATGTAGGGGGTGGGGTGGGGGAGGCGAAGAGGGGGTGTAGGGAGTTGGGGAGGAGATAGGGGGAGGAGAGAAGAGCAAAATAGCGGGAGAATTAGGTAAAAACCAGAAACCAAGAGCTTAGGTAGAAGCAACCCATAGTGTGTATAGCCCCAGGCCAAAAAAAAAAAAAAAAATAGCCAGCATCCAGACCTGCTTCCACACTGGGATGTAAAAAACAACGACTACTATTACTATAAATACAATCTAAAAATAAAATTAGGTCTAATTGTACTGGGAACTAATAAATAGTTAAGATATTTATAACTCCACTGCAGGTATATGAAGTCCCGGATTTTTAAGCTTTCAAAGTGCTAATCCTGGGCCTCTGACTTTTTAAATTATTTCTATCGAAATTTTAGAAAAGGATGGCGGGATATATTCTAATAAGACCCCTCTCTTTCTCGCCTTTCTCATCAGGGGAGAAGCCCTTCAAGTGCGAATTCGAGGGCTGCGACCGGCGCTTTGCTAACAGCAGCGACCGCAAGAAGCACATGCACGTGCATACGAGTGATAAACCCTATCTTTGCAAGATGTGCGACAAGTCCTACACGCACCCCAGCTCGCTGCGCAAACACATGAAGGTAATCGCAGAGCTCTCGCCTTTGGCGTTCAGAGCTGGAGCGCTCTGTGCTCTCGGGCTGGGGTCAGGCGGCGAGTGGCAGCTGGGCGGCTGCAGGAGCCAGAGCTAGCGGGAAGGCGACGGTTCCACTCTGTTGAGTGGGGCCGGGCAGATTGGATGGGGACTGGAAAAGAGGACAGGAGAACCCAAGGCCGTTTTAAACTCAGTGTTTCATTAAAAAAAAAAAAAAAAAAAGTTAAAAGAAGTGAGCACTCGAACTGTCGCCGCGTGAATTTGGCCCAGAGCTAGGGCTGAGCAGCGGGTTTACGCTGCAGAAGCTGCCGCCATTGCGGTTGGCAGCATTGAGCGGAAGAGTTGGGGCCTGGTGCCCTGGCCAGAGCTTTTGCTCAACTAAACCTGGGAAGGCAAAGTCTTGGGGAGCTAACCGTCCTAGACTCTGGCCTCAAACGAAGTGTCCTCCATCCCAGGCCTTTTTTTTTTTTTTTTTTTCTTTTGTGAGTACACGGGGAGCTCGGCCTCCGGGCCTTGGTGGGGGCACCCAAGCCCCAGTGCCACCATCCTGCTTCTCCGGAGTTCAGGGGGATCCAGGGCTCCGGGAGGAGAGTGCTGCCTTCAACAGCCTTGGCTGGCCGCCGAGCTGGCTCCTAATCTCCATAAAAACGCAACTTTATTCCCGCAGGTCCACGAATCCTCCTCACAGGGCTCCCAGCCTTCGCCCGCCGCCAGCTCGGGCTACGAGTCCTCCACGCCGCCCACCATCGTGTCTCCCTCCACAGAGAACCCGACCACCAGCTCCCTGTCGCCCTCCTCCTCCGCGGTCCACCACACAGCCGGCCACAGCGCGCTCTCTTCCAATTTTAACGAATGGTACGTTTAAAATCAGAAATAAAACACCGAACAAAACCCTATTTAAGAGACTGAACACACACGTATACACAATATTATTGAACGAACCCTGCGAATCCGAAACAACCCCTCCCAGACCCCAGTGTCCTTTTTTTTTTTTTTTTAAATCTGCCTATAGGCCCAGGACTGAGTCAGAGAGAGGAAGTATCAAACCTTCTTAAAATTTCCTTCACTACATTTTCTTTCTTTTTTTTTCTTTCTTTTTAATTTTTTTTTTTTTTTTTTTTTTTTTTTTTTTTTTTTTTTTTTGCAAAGGCTTGTTAGCCGAGGTGCGGGAGGGGGGTCGAGGAGAAGGCGACCGCCTGACCAAATGCCGCCAACCCCAAGGGCCAATTTCTTGTTGGATCGAAACAGGCTCTCTGGGGCTTCGGCTTTTTTTTTTTTTTTTTCTTTGCTTTCTTGTAAATACAGAATTATTAGCTGAAAACTGTTCTGTTGGATTCTGTAAATAGTTATATCTTGGTTGGAGCGGGTGGGTGGGATTGTGGCGTTGTGTTCTTTGCATTGGGGGAGGGGGGAGGGGCCCGGGGAAGGGGAGGGGGAGGGGGTGGGCGGCCGAAAGCCAACTGTTTGTACTGAATGGCAAGAATGTTCTAGTAAATGTGTACCAAAATGTGAATTACTTTGTACGATTACAGTCTCCACGTCGACCTAACAGACTATTATTGGTATTAATGTGCTTTTTTTGTATAAAGTGCAAACATTTCGTCCCAAAGTCTTAAGTACTTTAGTGCAGTAAAATGTTGTTTCACGTCCTGTCAAGAATTCGTATAGTACGAGCCTGGATCTGCGTGTCAAACTGTTCCATTTGTTTATGTAAAGTGATATTAAAAGAAGATATAAACTATAACTGCCCATTGCTTTTGGCAAAAGATACAACCACATAATGTATATAATTCCTAGTTTCCATATTTATCCGCATGTAAAGGGCCGGTTTATCCATGTTACAGCTATTCAATATTTATGGCTAGAGAAACTCGTATGTACACTTTAGTTTCCAGAACTGTTTGGTAACCTTTCGTACCTTATTAAAGATTCTTAAATCTCAGTGATGTGGTAGGAATTTATTCTTCATATTCCCCGCCCCACCCCCAACACCCCCAGCAACCTGCTGCCTCTTCTGCCAGTCTTGGTGGGTCTCTGGATAAGCTCTCTAGTCCCTTGCCTTCCCTTTCTGTCATTGCAGGTCGTATAAACGTGATAAATGAACGCTACCCTGCTGGCTCTCCGAGAGTGTGTAATTAGTATTTATATCAAAATTTATGAAACAAATTTTCGGCCGCAGTATAATTTAAATGACCTTTGTAGACGTAGAATAACAACCATAAAAATAACAGAAATAGATTGCACAGGCGACATCAATATTAATGTAGGCGAATGGTGAGAAGCTCAGGGGCTCGCTCTACAGCCTGGCAAATGAACTTGCAGCGGAGGGTTCCGCTGTCCTCCAAATTAAATCCCCCGTTCTGAAACCGAGTTGCAGATTTACAATATCATATTTTAAATTGCTGTCTTCAATTAAACCATTTATGGTCATAACTAATTTTCAGAATGTCGATGCATGCTTTTCCAGGCCTTCCTTCTTTGTACAAAAGTAAATGTCCATAAAACGTTTCACTTACATTTTTTCAAATGTGATGCTAATTTAAATTAATTACTTCCTATGATATGTTATTATTCCTATAATTTTGCCACTGTTATTAGTTCTCTCAAAAAATACATCTAAGGCAGAGAATTATTTTATGTAATTTGATTATCTTTCTATCTCTTTTATTTATTTCTCATTTACTTAAGAAATTCGTTCCATTGGCTGGCGTTGATACAGTAAATTTGTAAATGAGGAGACAATATAAAAAATCTAAATTACTTGTGCTTAATGACTGTAGCAGAACGCCTTTTCTCTAAATCAGATTGTCTTTCTTGCAGTTTAGTTTGATAGATTTGCAAGCTATGCTGCTTCCATGAAGTTAGCTTCACTGGTAAGAACGCAGGCTTCTTTGTCTCTGCTTGTAGCTTGCATGATCGCCCCATTAGGCAGACGACGTAGCCCGAGATCACATATCAGGCCCTTGGCTATAGCTGCGAGGGTGTGGATGTGTTAGATCGGGCGGGAGAAAGTGACCTAGCTGTGGGCAAGAAGGAAGGTGGATCTGATTCTTTAATAAACTGTGTCCAGGAAGTCATAGGCCAAAGTATGAATGTCCAGTAAGATCCTTATATCTGTTTTCAATCAGTATTAAATTTTCAAACCATACCATTGATCAATTCCAAAATTAAAATGTAGTATTGTATTTAAGAATGCTTTGACTTGTTCCTTCCATCTCTTGCTATTTGTATTTGTCATTTTTAGGCAACAAAGTCTTATTTGCTGATGAAGGGGTTTGCTGCCCTTCCAGTAGTACATAGAAAACTGGGGACTGTGTTGTTTTAAACTTTTTAAAAATAGTTATTCTGATTATTGCAGGAATATTGGCCTTTCATGAAAAGAGCGCCACCTTGCAAAATTTGGAGATATTTAAGAAAGTAGAACACCTAAGCAGGAATTACTGCTAGCTCTAAAAATTTGTGAGACCAAAACCTGGCCCCGTACAGCTTTGGAGAGATGAAATTGATTAACAGTGGAGTATTTGAAGTGACTCCAGTCATTGAGCCCAATAGTTAAAAATAGAAAGGAATAAAGATAGCTCATCTCTCTAGGAAAGATAACAGCTCAATTAATAATCTTTCCCTTTTTCATTAAAGTTGTCTGGGAACCTAATATAAGTATGGTAGTGATAATCATAATAATATCAGTACTTTTGGAGTTTTGCTTCCGCATTCAATAAGATAGTAAATGATGAATTTACCTTTGTTTTGACCATCCCTAAATGCTGTTTACTTCAAATTTAAGATTATTGTTATGTAACTCATGCCTCTTTGGAGTGTGATAATGAAATATAACATATGATGATTTATGTAGAATATTTTGAAGATACATTTTAGAGGTAAATGTTTATTTCAAAACAACTTCATATTTCAAATATTTATTTAGACTTTGAAGGTCAAATAATTTTTAAGTAATCATCTGAGGAGTCTTCTGTGTATGTTTATGTGTATTTATGAATAGTCTCCCTGTAAAGGCACTTTTATAATAGAAGCCAACATATATAGCAATCCCCACTTCTGCAGTCTGTGCTCCAACGCCCACCACAAAGAAAGAGTCATTAATGATGTAAGTCGCCTAAAATAATGCTTCAAACTTAAATGTAGTCTATTATTTTTCTGGTACCTTTAATGTCTGCTTCTTGAGATGTATTCTTCATACTTTTCTTCATGGACTATTAGGTTTTGAAATACATGAATGTGAACAGCGAAATATATTGTTAGACTCTATTTAGCAGGAGCTGAAGATGCTGCAAATGGCTGGTTTCTGTGTATAGCTGTGGATTTTGATTTAGGCAGAAGGCCGTACTTGTTCATATTGTGACTGCATTGTATTCTGGATACTACCAAATGATTAGAACAGCTAACAAGTTATTAAAATGTTATTTTGTGTCAACAGAAAATGCCTGAGTACAAGCAATCATATTTGAGAAATGAAGAGAAATGAGTTGTGGTATGTGTGTGTACATTTATTTAGCAAGCATATAAATATACAAGCACCATTTATATGGGGGCTAAGTAATTTTCAAACATTTCAGATCCTTTGTTTTCTTCTTCAAAAGCTACCCCCAACTGCTTTAAGCATTTGCAGCTGATGATTTTGATTTTTTAAAGTCAAGCATTCAAGTTAACCTTTAAGAAGCAAACCACCTCCAAAAGAAAGATGTAACCTTTCAATTGCCCCATCTGCTTATCATTTTTTTTTTTTTTGGCTTTAGCTGACAATGAAAATAGCACTAACCTTCTTCACTGATGGGCTTGGCATTTAGATGTTTTTATTTGTTGATTGTGAAGTTTTCTCAGAACTTTTAAAGGGTTGGCTACAGAACTACACCTCAAATTATTCACCCAGTCCCAAACCTTCCAGAAGTTCCTCTTTTGAGTTTCAAGGTATAATCAGTGTCCTGGATCCTGTGTGAGTCATTACTGGAAGAGTTGGAACCTGAGCATAGAGTGACTTGGAGAAGGTCCTGAGTCTTAAAGAATGGATTCAGTTCAAGTGTTCTGAGGAATGACTGCATGGGGTCTGCACACTCAGAATGAAGACACTGAGCTTGTGCCCTTAACCCACTGTTGACTAGATATAAAGACATCAGATTTTACACATTCCTTACTTGCAGTTGTTTCCTTTTTCCAACTTAAAATACTGATTACTCATTCTCTCTAGGTAAAGAATTCTCACCTCTTCTAGTAACAAATGTAGTTCTCTGAACTATGAGTTCATATTGGGGTGGGGGAATGTTGCTTTCTCAGAGAGGCACAGTTGATATCACTCACTTTGGTTTTAGAATTCTTGAAAACAGAGTGGTAGTGGAAAGATTGATCCCATCTATGCCAGTCAAGCCACAAAAGTCTCTCTTTATCTATAATACCTTCTCTTTTAGCTTTTTAATCACCTCATCTGCCTCTGTAATATATATATCCATTTATTTAAAAATAGTTAGATACAGAAAGTAAAATTTTTATGGGGGAAACTACACAACAACCTATTTTTTAAAAATGATAACTGCTAGATTGGGGCAAGAAGTAAAAAAATGTTCATAACTTATAGCATGTTACTTTCAAGCCTTTTTTCTCAACATCTATTGCAAATATGATGATTTAATAGGCACAGAATATGAACAATGTTCTCCTTTAATCTATGCAAGGCTGGCTGGCTCCAGAATCTCTTCCTTAGCAAGAGGAAACACATCAGGCCAAAGTAAGGGCTATTTTTACCCCACAAGCTGGAATCTGTTCATCAGTTCCTAAGGTTGATTTCCACTTGAGAAAGACGAGCTAATAAAACTATATGAAGATTCCAAATGATGCTGCACACTAGAGGTGAGTTATTTTATTAAGATTAAGAAATCAGATTTAGCTATCTAATATGAAAACTACATTTGGCAGTAATGATGCCACAGACTTGTGACTGTCAACTGAACACAACATTTTGACTGCCTCTGATGCTTGTGGGGCATCTCTGTAGGCATATGCGAAAGGTGCACGGTGATAAGTCCACCTACAGCACAAGATAAGCTATTGAGTGTGGGTGTAAACACATTGTAATCATTAATACCAGTTCTAAGGCATTCCACCTTAGCAAATCTAAAAATTGTTATTTCATCTCCATTGTGTAACAATTTCCATTAAGGTACAGAAAATAGGGACGTAAACGGGGTGAGAGAAGCTCATACTGTGATTCTTTTAAATTCTTTTCTGTCCATGGGAGGGGGGAAATCCTACCTGTGGTGAAGAAAGCTAAAGTTGGGGAGGAAGATGGAACTGGAAGAAAGAATAGGGGATGGGGTGGGGTGTACTTAAAGAGAAATGTTTGCTCTGGAGAATTTCTTGAAAGTATGGAAACGCAGGCCTCGAGGGTGGGTGTACAGGGAAATACAGCCAGAGTTCCACAGAAGGCTCCGCAGCTAGCGGTTGAGGGGCCTCCAGCGCCACCCCGCAGCCCTGCGGGGCGCTTTCCAAATCGCCGCGGCGGGCTCCGGCCGTGCTGGACGGATAAGGCGCATGCGCAGCTTGTGGCCCGCGGTTCCACGTGCTGATGAATATGCATGAAGCGCCCCCGCCCTTAGTGAGCTGAGGAGGGAACCGCGCGGAGCTGGGGCCTGTGAAAGTCTCTGGCCAGGCTCCCAAAATAGTGCGGCAGGGAAGCTGCACGTGTTTGTTTTCAAACCACGCTGGTTTAAGTGAGTTCACAATGCCAGCAAAGCCTCCAGCAACCTGCGGCCACCGCCATCGGAACTGCGAGCCGAGCGAACCCAGCGGGGTCTCCCCTTCCCCAAGGGTCCGGGGCTCCCCGGTGCTTGAGTCCCAGCGGGCCACACTTCTATGCTCGGAAGGCCGGGTTTCTGGTTTACACCGGGTCCAGTCGGGAATCCACCTCCTTTTATCCCCCTGCCCCCCAACAAGCTGGGAGCTGACACCTTAGCTTTTCTTAGATCCCTTTCCCCTCAGAGAAGATGGGCCCTGGACTCACCTGGCCCCTAGATAGAGCCCAGGCCGGAGGCGGGGCAGTGGGGAATTTTCCTGGAGCCTGCCCTCTTTCCTTTCTCAGATTCCAATTGGAGTTCAGGTACAGGTTTGACTTCCTCTCTTGGTGATACTAGAGTTCTGCACAGTGAATGGTACTTTGTGGTCAGTGTGTTTACTGATTTCAGAAAGAGCACATAACCTGCCCAATGGAGAGGCCCACCCTGGTAAAAAATTTAAAAAAAATTTAAAAAAAACGAGAGAAGAAGTGGAACGTCTCTGGGTCACCGATGTCTGCGGAGTTAACGCCTCTGGGTGTTTTACAAAATATTTGGTCCGGTGATAGCGGGAATGGCAAACAACAGGTCCCAATCCTCCTCTGGATTTCACTTGCAACAGAATAGATAGAACCCACTTCCCTCACTGACAACAGGAAAGTCCTCGGTCACTACGCAGTTCACATTACAGTCTAACTCAGAGTGCCAGTTCTGGAATCCTGAGACCACACCACCCGTCCAATAGCACTCGCCAAGAATTTGGCTTTGAACTTGAGGACGCAGGGAGAGGTTTTGGAAACATTCCTGCCAGGACATGGGCTTTCTTCCTAACCAGCATCTGAGCTCAAGTCTAATCTCAGACTGTTATAACCCGGGGATGACCAGAGAAGAGCATTTGCCCTGGGCTCTCTGCCTGCCTCACCACCCACCACCGCCCAGCGTCGGGCTCGTGGAGGGAGGCCTGGCAGAAGCCACGCACTTCCGATTCCCGGTGACTGTGAGCAAACTGGTTGGTGCACGAGGGTTCCCCTATCAGAGGCTCTGGAAGGCCTGGGCGACCAGTGTCTGGTCAGGGTCGCAGAATCCTTGAATCTCCGCCACAGGGGTCACCCCAAAATACCCTCCTTTGCGATTTGGGTCTTTCTGTGTTTGGATATGGGGGTCGGGGGACCGATCTAGATCGTCTGGCCTCACAGCTAGTGATGAGGACCTGTATGGCAGAAAGCTCAAACCCAGCGTGGGTTCCCGCGTCTTTCCCAAAAGGCCAAGGCCCAAAGAACCCTTTTCATTTGGCGAGGGGCTTGAGAGAAGGGAGGGGCGGAGGCGGGAGCGGGTTGGGGTCTGCACGCCACCGGCCGGGCGCTGCGGACTTGCCGGGCTGCTCAGCTTGGCCGCCAGCCTCCAAGCCGGGAAAGCAGTTATCCTCTCCTGGGCTGGAGAGCAGGGACGCCCCTTCCCCTCCCCCCCGGGCGTCCCCGGGGTCGGCGCCAGAGCCCTGGAGACCCGGAGGCTCTGGCTGATGGCGGCAACGCGGGCTCAGGAGCCTCCCCTGGCCAGGCCGAGCTTAGTCCGTGGAGGCGGCGGCTGGGGACGTGGGGGCCAAGGCTAAAGGGGACCCCACACCGCATAGGCGTTTTCCTTCCCCTCACTTGCGCCTTAGCCTCTGCCCAAATTGCCTGTATCCAGTAGGACTGACTCTCTGCCCGGCCTTTCTCGGCTGCCAACCTTGCCCGAAATCTAGACCCCAGACCTGGTAAGTGGAGTTCTTCCCCTACCCCGCCCCACCACCTTCTCAGCGGACTCGGCCCGCGACTGCGCGCGCACGCGTGGCCTAGGGCGCGCGCCAAGAAGTTGGGCCGGTTCGGAGCAGCCACGCCAATTCGGCCTTTGCCTCTGGAGCGTGTGAACGCCGAGGACCCCAAGGTAGTCAGCAGTGTAGCGGGGCTCCACGATGAAGCAGGAGCAAGAGGGGCCCGGCCGTGCTCTCCTGGATCCTCTCTGGCCTTGTGGACACCAAAGCTATCTTTAAAAAAAATCAGCTTTCTGAGGGTCTTTAAAGAGGGAAGGGCAGCGGGGAGGGGAATTGGCTCTCCCCCTAAGCAGTTTCTAATCACTAAGGTCGCCAACAAAATTTACCCCTGATTTCTAGTGAAATGCTGTGGAATTATCATTACTATTTTAAGATTTTAAGGCGTCACAGCTTCTCAAATGTACGTGCCTCTTGAGGACATTTTGACAATTACCTTGTCCACTAACACCACTCCCTTCTCACTGGGGGAAAAAAATAAACTTAAATTTTTAGCAATTGCCTTAGGACACGTCGTTTACATGTCACTGATGTGAAGAAAGAAGGAAGGAAAGAAAAACAGCCATGACATTTCTGGGAGCTCCAGTGTGCTCTGTTATTGAAATGTGAAAGATGGATTTTTTTTGGGGGGGAGGGGGAGACAGGGCGCTGGAAGAGGGCTTTTGAACCACTCTGCCCTGTTGCACGGGGCTGACCTTTGGCTGACACGGCCACGGAGCGGGCCGTTAGTTAACGAGGATTTGATACATTAGACATTCGAGCTGGGCGTGGAGACCCACGCTCTGAATCCAGATTTCGCTCAAATTAGTGTTCTAGGAAATGATCTTTCTAAGTCCTGAGGCTTAACCAAGTGTCAGGCGGGCCCAACCGATCGCTGCCTGAAAAGGGCAGCGAAGGATGCTGGATGAAAGTCACATCCCTAGCTCCTTTAAATAAACAAACAAATAAACAGCAAGAAACAACAAAACAAAACAAAAACCTTCTCAGAGCCATTCCTGAAACGCTTCAGGCCTCCACTTGGAGGCAAGGCTTGAATGGAAGGCTGGTCGTGTTCTAATTAGAATTCCTGTCTGAAAAGTCCTAACACCAGATAATCCTGTGAAGGTAGTGCCTCATTTAAGGAAATACTTTTTTTTTTTTTTGAGACTGATATATATCTACTTGTTTAACTTGCAGTTTTGAAATACTAGAGTGGGACTATTTATATCCACCAGTCAGCGTGGCACCCACAGGCAGGACAGTCACAGGTTTTAAAGGCTTTTTCAAAGTTGATGAGTCTCAGTTTAATTTGGTTCGACTTATTCCCTGACTTTGGAGCCCACAAAAGGAAGGCAGGCTGGTCAGAGTCCTGGTCTTGTGCCGCGGCTGAACCTGCAGCGCCCGGGGTCTCGCAGATGACACTGCAGTTGGAGATGTCGCTGCAGCGGCGGGACTAGGAGGCCACTTACTTGGAGGGTGCGCGGACTCCCTCTATATGTATTGACGGACTGGACTCGGGAAAGGTGTCCTTTTATTAAGTCGTCATTAAAACTTTAACTTAAAAAAAAAAAAAAAACAACAACATCCCCAGAAAATGCTTTTCTTCTCTTTCCTTCAATGACAGAGCCCGCTGACTGCTCTCAATTGGAGAGGCAGAGAAATTAGCTCCAGCCTGAGTTCTAACCACTCTCAGGGTGGAAGCGGGAGGAAGGGAAATCGTGCTCTGGTCCTGTGCCTGTGGCCCTCCAATCGCTGACTTCCTTTAGCTGCTGCTTTGGGGAGAGGTCTCCCCCGACAGCAGCCTCCGTTTTCTGCACCTGAGTTGTCTTTTGCCGCTGGTGTTTGCTGGGTCGGCCAGGGCTTCTACTTGGGACTGCAGAAAACTACAATAAGCAATTTGGGGCCTCAAATCTTTGCCCAGGGAGTCTCTACCCGACCTTCCTCCCGTCCCCCCTCCCCCACTATCCCCCCCTCCGGGGGTGTAAATGAAAAGATGGAAATTTAACGAGAAAGGCAACTACTATCATTAAAAAAAAAAAAAAAAGCCCCAAAACTTTCAAAGTAAGGAGTCCAGGAGAGAGATTATTCTCGAAAACTTATTCTGCAGAAATCTAGATAGGACAGGGCCTATGGGAGCTCCAGGGTCAGTTCCACGGTGATCTCGTGTAGACTCAGTCCCAAGCACTGGCCCAGGACGCCCCAAACTTGGGTCCCTCCGACCTTGGGACGTGGGCTACTCCTACTTTTTCTGTATGGCAGAGGCCAAGGTCCCCTGTAGAAAAATCAAACCTTTCCATATTCTTGAGAACTCTCCACTTTGGCAGGGTGATAAAATCTAGTCTAAAGGTGAGGTGACAAGTGGGACAAGAAGGAAGTTGGGGAGAGGAAAAAGAGTGGATGGTTAATTGCGCTGTCGGGTTATTTCCCCCAGTGACGGGTCTCCGCAACCTCTTCTACCAGGTTGATCTCTAGCGAGAAACTCCATGCGAGCAACTCCACGTTGTGTCGAGTTAAGGTAGAAACGGAAACGGTGAGTCCATTTCATTTTAGGTCCACATCTTTTGGATTCAGGGTAAAACAACTTTGCATTGACGCTCAAAAAAGAGGAAGGAAGGAAGCACTCTGTGTTCACAGACTTAGCCAGCTCTTCTCTCTGGCCCCTTTCTCCAAAACCCTCACCCTGGTCTAACCCGGGGAGCCAACGCTGGGGGTTTGGGCCTACAGACCTGGTCGCAGTCTGGGGTGCCCGCTAATCCTCCGGAGCTGCAAGCTTTGCGGTTTTAACTGGGAGAGGAGTTTCTAGCGGGCGCCGAGGGAAGCCCCTTTCGCCCCCTCTGGGGCTTCATCCTGCCCTGCCAGGGGTTCCCGCTCCACATCCCCCCCTGCAGCTCTAGCCCAGGCCACCCCAGGGACTGCTAGGGACCTGACGCAGGCAGTACGGTCGCTGACGTCAGGGGCTGTTGGCTGCCTGAACCCGAGCCCTGGCCACAGGCTCCCGGCGCGGGCATCATTAATTATCAGGCACGAAATGTTGCAAAGAAAACGCAAGCTATTCGGATCGTGGTTGATACATATTTTTTCCCTCTTGTAGGGGGGGATCGGAAAGGAAGAGTAGAATAGGAAGAGAAACGAGATTGTTTCTCAAAACATTGTTACTAACTTCGCACCCTCCTCCCTCCAGGTCAACCCCCGTGTCCACTCTTTTGTAGATAGCGAGCTACGCATTTTCTACCTAGTTACGGGGGATTCCTGAAGGAAGTGCCAGTATTTGTTCATGTGGGAACCGCATCGCTGCAACTTCCCTGTAGATCAAACATGAAGGTCTTAATCATATCCATCAACCAAGGGGGGCATTGTCCCTCAAGCTGGATATAGCTGGTTCATATCACCTTTTCCCGTTTGGTTCAGATCCTTTGCCCGAGATCAGATGTTGTTGTTATTCAATAAAAAGACACCCCCCCCCCCCCCCCGTCTTCGCCCGATAGGGCCAAGATAAACGAACAGAGCAATCTGGCATCAGGAATGAAACCTTTTATTTGTAACATCAAAAGTGGTTTTCCTTTTTTCTTTTGTTTTAAAAGGAATTATAATAACCAGCTTAAAATAGAATTTTAAACAGCTAAGCATTAACTTCTTCAAAATCACACCAGTTCGTGGTTCTAATTCTAATGCGTTATGAAAATTCTTCCTCTAAGGATCACTGCGGAGTAAACCGGGGTGGAGCAGGGTCATTGAGAGGCGAATTCTCTCTTGGGCTCTTCCCTGCAAAGAAAAAAAAAAAAAAAAAAAAAAAAGAAAGAAAGAAAGAAAAAAAAAAGCATGCCATTCATATCGGAGTTCCACAGGTGATATAGAAGTGATGGGGTGGGGGGAGGATAAAAACCAAACGAATAAAGAGGAATCATACTTAAACTTAAAAACCTACTCAAATTACGAGATTTTTTAAACATAAGAGTAAAAACCCTGCAAATTGAAAGAACTTGAATATTATCTTTTTTATCAAAACTAATTTCCTTGAAAGTAGCTAATTGACTCTTTTGAAAGATCTTGTATGTAAAAACACTACTCACATTTATCGTGCATGTTGTTAGTAAATAACAGATTTTGAAAATAAAACTTACTTTTATAATAATGAAAATACATGTAAAATGTATTTGTCAGCACCCACAGGAACAGAATAAAAAGCCTCTCTAGTTATAGAAACAGCCAGAAGAAAGTGTTGCAAGGAAATAGTTAGTGGAATGTTTAACAAAGTAAAATAACAGACTGAATTTTTGAGTTTCTGTTTTAATTTTTAGAGCACTTGAAATTGGTTTGAATTATAATGGTGATTATTTTGTCCTAAAATTAGCAATTTGTTTTTAATCAATAGTTATAAAGTAACCACATCATATATGTACTGGTGCTTCAGAGGTGGGCAGTAATTATTTTTATAAAATGTAAGTAAAACAGAAGTTCCTTCACTTTTATATAAAGCATAACTTTTTATGATATTTATATCTTTATGAGGGAACACTTTACAAAGTATAAGTGATCCCACTAATGTACAAAATTCCACAAACATGATCCGATAAAAATTTTCTAGAATTATCTTAAAATTATTTTAAAAAGAGATTGCTGTACAAAAAGGGAAAAAGAAAACCCATTTAGAGTAAGTAGATAAAAAAAATCAAACAAAGGTTCAAGGTCCACAGTATTTTTCTTTAATGAATCTTACCTATTTTTATGTCCTATAATAACTAGACTTTTAATTAAATTCCAAAAATATGTGCTCACTGAATTAAAAAAATATTTGGAGTTGAGGACAACAGTTAATCAGCATTCAATAACTCAGTACTGTGTTTCTATTTTATGTACTACTTCTTTTATGTCCTGTAAGTCTTTCCAGAGGGCTCTGCTATTTTTAGTACAGCAGGCTGAAATTTATGTGTCTAAGATATATTCCAGACTCTTTGTATAACACTCTGGCTGGGAAAAACCCCAGGATACTCACTACATTTAAAAAGTCAACTGATATTATTATGATTCCTGAATCAATAAATATTTACAGACTTAAGGAAATAATTGAATTAAAGTGCCAAAGTTTAAGGTCATTATATGTGTTTGTGTATTTCTTCGGATAAATAATTTGCACAATTTAGACAGTATTCTGTGGGGTTATGCTGTTTTGGGTGCTACCTCAGTCATGATTTCACCTCCAACCTGATAAAGTCAGTTGGTACTTTTGGCTCTTAGGTTTTTGCTTGTGAACTTCAGTGCCTTGGACAAGATGCTCCCCAAACTCTTAAGCAGTTTTCAAAGCAGTGGTTTAGCATACTCTTGATTATCAATTAGAGAAAAAAAAAAACAACTTTAAGATAGTTGGTGATGAAACTTAAATCAAGGTAATTACTTGACTGATTTGGATGTAAATGTAGTTGACAGCAATCCCTGTTTAACACCTCATTGTTAAGATCTTTCTTTTCTGACAGTCCTATTTCAGTTATATGCACTCTATTTAGCATGAAAAGATACAAAATAAACCTATCTTTCTCTCTTGGTTTGAAAATTATTTATCTTTAATTTTTAAAATATTTATGTTTTAATTATAGGTGGACACATATCTTTATTTTATTTTTATGTGGTGCTGAGGATCGAACCCTGTGCCTCACGCTTGGTAGGCGAGTGCTTTACCTTTGAACCACAACCCCAGCCCAATCTTTAAATTTTTTTTTTTACATGAATTATAAAGCATGTTTTCCTAAACCACGGTTAGAGATGGGTGCAATATTGAATTAAATTGCTTAAGGACATACATTCCTTAGAGTGTCAACTTTAGGTTCTGGCCACATGTGAAAAGATGCAAAATATGTTTGCTATGTAAGGTAACAAATAAGATGGCAGCTAGCAACTCTCTTATACACTGTCATTGCATGGTTAAGTGTGATATATATATATTGGGTATATTATCTAATCTACAGGTTCTCAGCTGTTGCTTGTCACTTATCAGTTGACTGTACTTGTATGGATCAATTAATTGATTAATTAATAAGCACAACAAGCTCTGAAGACAAATAGAGTCATTGTTATAGTGGCCATGGCTTTTTAAAATGCCCTTATTCCCTCCAGGATTATTACGACGGAGACAAGTATACTTAAACAAAATATAAGCTAACATATATTATTTGTTGTACGAAAAATATAAATAAAATTTGATTTGGGAATTTTTAACTTTTTGATCTCATTTGAAGATAGTGATGTCACTTATTCTTTGAGAGAAGAGGAAACCATGTCACAAACTTTCTCTCCCTCTCTCCTTTGTCTGCCATTTCCCCCCTTCTCTTTCTTCTCGCCTCCTCTTCCTTTACTTATGCTCACGCTTGCTCTGGAACCTAAGGCAATAAAAATTTTCAAAAGACCTTTTTCAGAATGGTGGCATTGGTGTGGCAAGCTTACTGCCTGAATCTTCGCCCGGGCTTTGTCTTTTGGGGACAGTTATGTCTGAGTGCCCATCTGCAGCCAGCTATCCTGGGCTTCCATGGATGGGCTCAGGCTCTGTGAATGCTAGGCTCTGAGTCTGGTCTGAACTTTTCTGCTCCCAGGATGCCCATGTTCATGGGTGAAGTGATTCAGACTGAGCAGGGACCAAGTTCTGAAAACTTCTGGCAAATATTTGAAAAAGGACCCTCAGTGTTCACCAAGACATTAACATTTTACAGAGTTATGCAGAATTTCTCTCATTACTTATTTGATCTAAATAGAGATTCTCTTGTCACTAACGATCAGCCTTTTTTTAACTTTTATTATTGTTCATATATTCATTTATATGCAGTTGTTTAATATTTATTATAAAAGTGTCAGCATACTGACAAATTTTATCATGAATTTTCGATCTGCTTTGAAATATTGAACCATGTTTTCCCTTTCCCTGAGGCTGGCTTGATTCTCTGGCAATTTTTTTCCAGGGAAATTTTATGACCTTCTTATAACATCTAATAGTTACTCCATGGACTAAGGAATAATTCATGTTTTCTGAAACTGGTTGCATTTAAGTTCGGTGAAAGTTCTAAGTAGGGCTAATCTATAACTAATACAAGAGGTAAAATAACCAGTCCATATGTGTTTTTTTGGGAGGCCTGTTCTTTCTCTTCTGTTTTTGTCCTTCGGATACAGTGAAGAGAAGAGCAACTCAGACCAGCCTGATTAGTACTTGCTAGCTCTTTGATGAGAGATTGTGGCATAGAAGCTTACAAACTGTACTTAAGGACTTTGCATATGTGTTTGTGTGATTCTTACCCTCTTTATAAAAAAAAATTGTGAACAATTTAAACATACAGAAAAAGTACAGAGAATAGTATAATGAACCTTCATTACCCAGTTTAACATTTCTTCACTCATGATCAATGGTTTTAGTTATACTTGCATCCACTAATTGTAACCCCAAATTATTTGGAGCACACCCTAGACATTGTATTATTTAATATGAAAATATTTATTATTTATCTAATATATTGTTAATGCTTGCAACGAAGCAGACTAGGTTTTTGAAGGCAGCTAGTGTGCCTTTTGGAAACTCGTCCACTCTGAGCTTTTGGATCATTATTCTCACTGCTTTTAACAGAGAGCTGCTTCCAATGCCAGAGCCTTTATTAGCCACTGGAATCAAGAAACTCTGTGGTTCTCGGGAGGAAAGGAATAATTCAGTTGATTATCATCCTAATCAATGAAAATGGAAGTTTCAAGTGGAGAATCTCATAATTCTCAGGGTCCAGTAGTTATGAAGGAAACAGAGTAATTCACTCAAAAGTTTCTGAGTTTGAGATGTGATGACTAAGAAATTCTTTTTTGAAAAAAGAAATATGAATTTGTACTTGTATAGAAAGAACAACTGTACTTGAAAAAACTATTGCTAAAAACCCTTGTATTTAAGCTTCAGACTACTTAGAGGAACCTCTCAATTATCAGTAAAATAATAGATATGAGTTCATGTGGTTTAAATAAAATGTTTTCTTATTAAATTACATAAAGACGTATGTTGTGATTATTTATTTATTTATTTATTTATTTATTTATTTATTTATTTTTTAGGAGGAGAGAATTTACCTTTTAGAAAACTAGGCTGAAATGATATGATATTTGAAATTTGCTTCAAATATCCTTGGGTGAGAGAGAATGAGCAAATATAGGTGAGCCAAAATTATCATTGCTTAGCTGATGGGTACTTGGGGATTCCGAATAATATTCTCTATGCCTCAGTATATGTTTGCATTTTTAAGTAAAATATTTAAAAATGAAATAAAAAGGGAAAAGCATCCTCAAAGTATCAATCTATCTAATAATCAGAAGAGGTGTCAGATAACTAGGAGTTTATTTCCCTCATCCTGGATAACCTGTGTGTTTATCTGGATAAGCCAATGAGCCTCCCTTGACTTGGGTTTTTACATGTGTAAAAATACCTCCTCTCATGTAAATAAGGGATAGTATTTTTTTCCTGACAATTCTGTATATTAGCTGTCAACTCCTAAAACCTTGCAAGAAAAAAATATTGTGTAAGAATTTGAACTTGCAGTTACTTAAATGTTTGCCATCTAATTATTTTGACATTTGTGAAAAGATCTAGTTATTACATTCCACTTGTTGTTTTGTGCATTGCTTATGATTCAACATTAGTAGAGAGGAAAAAATAATGATAGTTATAGATTTTTAAATGAGATTACTGCTACAGCATAATCCTGGTGGGAAATATGGACTTTGGAAGCTCAGAGTTAATGCCTGCCTTGCTATTATAGGTCCCAAAACCATCTGCCTCTCAGACTTCATTTCTGGGCCCTTCCTGTTGGATTTTGAGAACATAACAATACCCTCAGCTATAATTCACTATGGAATTTAGAATTAAATTACAAATTTCAGACTGGGGTCTTTAAGATATACTTTTATTTTATATTACCTTCCCACACCTTACCAGGTCTGGACTATTAAGGATGAGAGTAAGTGACATTTTCAAAGTGGCAAACTTGTCTTCTCCTTAAGCTTCATCCTACCCACATATTGGAATTCTGTTGTAGCTTCCTGTGCTTGCTATCACTGGGTTTTCCTGCCTGGGGCCATGCTCTCTTCTGGAGTATGAAGTAGCCATGGATTCTCTTATGCATCTAGGACATTAGCAGCATCCTGGTTTTTTGATCCTCGGAACCAGATTCTAGCCTATATGAATAACCTTCATGGGCACTGGAAGAATAACCTTCAGCATGCTTATTCTTCCAGTGCTCAGAAACAATGGCTTTTCTTCTCACTGTGTTACATCTACTATAGTAGACCTTTGTCACCAAACTATACCTGAACATGCCTGGCTTGGGAGGCACAGGTCGAACTGACTGACCTTATTAGCCCAATCTTTATGAGTCTGATGCGCTCTTACTGCACTAAGGAGGCATCTTCCAACCAACCTTTGTAGTCACGTCCACTGTCCTTCGACCTGTGTTTCTCAGAGGACTTGCTTCAAAACCATCTAGAGGGTGTGTGTTGAAAGCTGATACTCCTGGGCTTTATTTTAACTGTAATGAATTAGAATGTCTCTGTAGGGTTGGCGATCGGGGATGTACATCTTAATAAAGTGAGGGTTGAAAAATCTTTCACTAAAGCCCCAGACTGTGACCTTGGATTTGAGTTTTATCTGGACTGGAGTTTTGTCTTTCTCCTATTTTCATTGTTGTGCTTTGAAACTGCCTGTGTGTTGTTTCTTGAGCCTGGAATTGCTAGAGTTCAGAAAATTACAGCAACAAAAAAAAAAAAAAAAAAAAAAAAAACAAGAAAACAATGAAACAAGCAAAAAACACTAGACTGGTTTTTAGCAAACAAAGCTGGTTATCTCAAACATACTACTCGTGTTATTATCATCCTCCTATTGCAAACTATACTCTTCTTGATCTAGCATTAGAATAGGAACTTGCACATGATATTAATAATGATAATGTACATGGAAGTGCCTTTTAAAAGTTAAAAAGCACCTTATAAAAGCAATGTATTATTTAACAAACAGTCAGTTAATGAACTCTTAGTCTATTTGGGGGCACTGTACAATTTGCCCCCTGAATGTAGTACAAAGAAAATGAACAACATATTTTCTGCCTAAGGAAAGCCCATAATGAGCATTACATGAACACAAGATGTTACAGGAAAACAACTGTAAAGCAACTTACCTGATTCATATTCCTGATATGCAAACTACTTATATAATTCTGAGTGACCTGGGAGATTTAGAGTAATACATATTCATGTATTATCTCTTGTATCTGTATTCTTGTATCTGATTCTTGTATCTAGAATCATAGACATTCATTTCTATCAAATATCTTCTATTTACTATCTATTTGCTTATCTTTAACATAAATGTGATACAATTAGATTGTAAGTTCCGTGAGTGTGAGGGCTTGTCTGTTTCATTCACTCATCTATTTCAAGTGTTTCATACTTCCTTGATACCTAAAAGATATGCCATAATACCTGTAGACTTATTGATGGAGTGGTTGATTAAATGGAATTAATTGGAAAGATTTTCAAAAGGGAGAAGTCACAGGTGCCCACAAATGTTGGGGATAGTAACATGGGGTAGGACTGCAGCTCTGTAAGATAGAATTGATCTTAGAGGTGAACGATTCCATATTTGATAGTTTCAGTCAGTTTGATGTGGACTAACTCAACAACCAGTGATTTGGGTTGTGGAAATCATAATTCTCTGGCTGAGAGAGGATTTTTTTTCCTTTTAGATCTGAAACTTTGATAAGTGTGACTTAATTCTGTGTGGGGATGTACCTATGTGAGGGATTGATTTGAATCGGAATTTTTTTTTCTTAAAAAATACATATGTAGGGCTGGGGATGTGGCTCAAGCAGTAGCGCGCTCGCCTGGCATGTGTGCGGCCCGGGTTCGATCCTCAGCACCACATACCAACAAAGATGTTGTGTCCGCTGAGAACTAAAAAATAAATATTAAAAATTCTCTCTCTCTCTCTCTCTCTCCTCTCTCACTCTCTCTTTAAAAAAATACATATGTAAATGTGGGACACATTTGCTAAGTCGTAACAGATGAGATTCATTCGTAGCAAATTCTCCTTTGTAATTTAATTTTCCAACCTACCTGAACAAAGTTACAAATATTTTCTCTTAGAAACTAAAAAGTGAAGGTTCTTAAATTTGGCCTTGGTATTAACCAAAAGCCACTTAGACACAAATATAATCATAAATATATCTAGAAATACAATTTCACAATCACTTGATCTATATTGTGTGAAATTTTAGTTGTTATCTACTTGCACACAAAGCAGTTCAATTGGTTGTATTTCAATACTGAAGAACACTGATACCACACTTGGGTTTAAATTTTGAAATCAAAATTTTTAACTTTTATCAGTTGGTAGAGTGCTTGCCTCGCATACACAAGGCCCTGGGTTCAATCCCCAGTACCACACACACACAAAAAAAGGAAATTTAAAAAATTTTATTGGTGCACAATAATTATACACAACAGTGGGAATCACCGTGGCATATTTGTAAGGGCACATAGTGTACTTTGATGAATTTCTTGTCCAAATATTTCCACTTGCCCTCCCCTCCTCCTTCCCTTAGTGCCTCCTTTCCTACTGTTCTCCCTTCTGTTTTCATGAGGTCCCTGTATTCCCCTTTTTTCTCACTAGCTTCCTATAGAGAGAAAACACGGAACCCTTGCCTTTTGAGTCTGGCTTATGTTTGATTGATATGATGGTTTCTAGTTCCATCCATCTTTCTGAATATGACAATGTTTTGTTTTCTTTATGGTTGAATGAAACTCCCTTGTGTATATGTGCCACATTTTCTTTAGCCATTCATTATCTTTTTGTTGTTGTTGATTTTTATTGTTGTTTGTTGTGGTCCTAGGCATTGAACTCAGGGCCTTGTATGTGCTAGGCAAGCACTTTTGCATTCCCAGCCCTCCATTCATCTGTCGATGGGCACCTATGCTGGTTCTCTAATTTGGTTACTATGAATTGCACTTCTATAAATATGGCTGTGCATGTGTTGCTATGGTATGCTGATGTTAATTCTTTAGGATAAATACTATGAAGTGATATAGCTGGATCATATGGTGGCTCCATTCCTAGTCTTTAAAGGAAATTCCATACTGATTTATATACTGGTTGCAATAATTTACAGTCCCACCAACAATGGTGTATAAATATTCTTTTTCCTCTGCTTCCTTACCAACATTTTTATTATTTGTATTCTTGATAATTATTCTTCCGACTGGAGTGAGATGAATCTCAGTGCAGATTTGCATTCCTCTGATTGCTAAAGATGTTGAATGTTCATTTTTTTAAATATCCTATTTGTATTTCCTTTTTTGAGAAATGTCTGTTTGGTTTATTTGCTCATTTATTGATTGGATTATTATTATTTTTTTGGTGTTATTTTTTTTGGGGGGGTCTTTTTATATTCTGAATATTTATCCTCTTTCAGAAGAGTAGTGGATAAAGATTTTCTCCCAGTCTGAAGTTTCTCCCTTCATGTTCTTAATTGTGCAGGAGCTTTTTAAATTTGCTTCCATCCCATTCATTAATTCTTCCTACTATATACTAGAGTTTGGGAGTCCTATTGAGGGAGTTGTTGCTTGTACCTATATGTTGGAGTGTTACCTTTTTTTTTTCTTCTAGCAGTTGTAAAATTTCTGGTATAATTCCTAAGTCTTCGATCCATTTCAAGTTGACTTTTGTGTAGGATGAGAGATATGGATCTAGTTTCATTGTTTTACCTATGGATATCCAGTTTTTCTAGTACCATTTGTTTTAAAAGTTGTCTTTTCTCCAATGCATGTCTTTGATGCCCTTGTCAAGGATCAGATAACTGTGTGAGTTTTCTCTGTGTCTTCTATTCATTTATTAATGCTTATATGTGCCAGCACATCTTCTAGGTTCTGTGGATACCTACTTCAAAAGTCCTTTGTGGAACGTAAGTTCTAGCCAGGGTGGGAGGTTGACAACACTGGACATGGAAGGGCTATGCAGGAAGAGTTACTTCAGGTAAACCTCAGTTCTGTGTCTGAATTAAAAGGAGGCAGTGTAACAGAGAGGGCCTCCAGAGTGGAGAGGCTAATGGAATCAGTGGCAGCCTTTCTGAGGAATGACAGTTGAGCTGAGACAGAAGGGATGTGAAGGAACAAGTCAGGAGAAGAATGTGGACTAGAGGACTCAAGGAAAGAGAGGTGTAAAGGTCCCTGTGTGAGAAACAGCTGGACATGTAAACGAAATCATTCGTTCCCCTTTGCATCAATTATTTGCTGAGAGTGAGTTTTGTGCCAGGAGTAGTGTATTCTAAAATGCTAGGGAATGGCAATGACAACAGACACTTTAGGTTCAAGGTCTCATGGAACTTACAGTTAGGTGAGGAAGGAAGGAGAGGAGGAGAGAAGGAAGAGAGGAGGGAAGGAAGAGAGGAAGGAAGGAAGAGAGGAAGGAAGGATTGAATATTGGATAATAATAAGTGAATTAATTATAAGTGCTATGGAATAATGTGATAGACATTTTGGGGTTGGTTTCCTTGGCTTGAGGGGTCAGTGGGTGCCCTTTTGAATAAACGGTCTGTGTAATCAGAAGGTGGCAATATGAGGCTACTGCTTGGGTGATGCACTCCCTTTGCATAATCCAGATTGTGTGTTGGGACATAACACAACCATGCTGAGAATGGTGTGTGAATCTATGGAGCTACCTGTAACCCTTCCACTTTCTCTTCAGTTCATGAGTGCATGTGGGAAGGATGGAGTCGTAGTCATTTGAATGTATTAAAAGGGGAAGCAAAAATAAATTTTAGTACTTCTTTATTGGTAGCAAATTACATGTGATTCTCCTCACCGAAGGTTTGAGATATTAAAGCTGAAAATAGCTGTTTTAGTGGATGGGAATGTATGGTAGAATTAAGGAGCTTTTGCTGAAAAAATACTGGTTTTAATAGCAATGAAAATTAAATGATAGTATAAAAATTAGTATGAATTTTCTCCATCTTTAAAGGCAAGAATCTGTCTTAGCCTTCTCATGCCTTTTTATTAAAAGCTTGATAAATATACTCAGCACAGAGTATATTTCTTGGTACTTTGCAAATTGACTTTTACATGTAGGGTGTTGCCTTAGTTCATGCTATAGGACAAATATTGAGTATTAAATATTAAAAAATTAATATTCACTCAATATTTGAATATTAAAAAGAACAGAAATCTATTTAAATTAGCCTAATTTCAAGGACTACTTTTGAAAGGAAAGAATAATCAGGAAGCAGAGCCTAGTTTCTATAGTGAATGGTACTGAGAAGTACCATTGCCAAGTAGGAGACCACATGTATTTCTCTATATATATTTGCTCCATCTCTGTTTTTCCTTTCATGGAAGGCCTTATTCATGGTCCCTTTATCTCATCTTTCCATAAGTTTCCTTTGTATGTATTTTGGAACTGGACTCAAATTTCATGTGGAATACAGTTTCCAGATTCAATCAATATAATTTCACAGATTCAATCTCTCAGTGACCCAGTTCTAAATCCAATTCCTATGAAAAATACTCTGATTTTCCCAACTCAAATTAGGTATATATGTCCTGGTCCATAGTATGCACATGTGATATATTATTATCACCAAATAATTAGTCCCCCATTCTATGAAATATTGATGACTATCTTACATTTAAAAACTTAGAAAAATAAGAAATCATTTTGATGGCCCCCTTTATCTACTGCCAGTCATGGCCCTTTCACTTTTTTCCTACTCGCTGTTCCCTATAAAGCTGAACTTGATTTGGAGATAGGTGTATAGGTGCACACATTCCACAGAAAATATACATAATAAAATATAAATTATTTCTCCACTTAACAAATATCAATTCTATGCACACAGGATTCAACATCGGACAACATGAGTAGAAGTCCTTGCCTTAGGAAGTTTACTTTCTAGGGGAGGCAGACATAAAACTAACCAACTTAGAATATTATATGGAACTTGGGGAACATCATGGTTCGATGGAGAAAAATGAAATGTGAAAGTAAATAAGACATATATAGGGAAGTCAAAGGACAGTCATTGTGAAGGTGGCCAAGCTTAAAAAAGGTCATCTAGAGACAACACATCATATAGCAGAGGAAATAGCATCTTCACATAACATGGAGGACCCCTGTGCAATCTGAGGAAGAACGAGCCAGGGAGTGGACAAGTCAGGGTAACTGAGGGATCTGGGAGGTTGGGAGAGGGAGTTGGACAACTGATGGTTTGGGTTGTTGTTCATAAGCCTAAAGCCTTGAATTTTATTCATTCAGGTAGAAGACACTGCCTTGATAGTGGGACTGCAAATTGGAGCAACCACTTTTTAAAATTTTTATCTCAAGGCAAGGTCTGCTAAATTGTCCAGGTTGACCTTGAACCTGTGATCCTCCTGTCTCAGCCTCCCAATTAGCTGGGACGACAGGCATGAGCCACTACACTCAAGGAGAAGTCAAGTTTGACAAGTTTTTGGCCTCAAATAACTGGAAGAATGGAGTTTTCATTAACAAAGTTTTTTTTTAAATATGTCCTCAGTTGTTGATGAACCTTATTTGATTCATTTATTTATATGTCACTCTAAGAATCCAACCCAGTGCCTCACACATGATAGGCAAGGGCTCTACCACTGAGCCACAACCCCAGCCCCTAACCAAGTGTTTTAATCAGCTTTTTTGCTGTGACCAAAAGACCTGAAAAGAACCATTTTAGAGAAAGGGAAATTTATTTGGCAATCACAATTTCAGAAATCTTAGTCCATAGATAGCTGGCTTTATTGCTCTAGGCTCAAGGTGATTGCATAATATCATCATGAAAGAGTGTGGTGGAAGAAAGCATCTCAGAACATTGCCACCAAGAAGCAGAGAGAATATTCTGCTCAACAAGAACAAAATATAAACCCAAAGGCATCTCCACAGTGACCCACCTCCTTTAGTGACATCTTACCTGCCTACAATGATCACCCAGTTAATTAAACTGTATCAGTGGATTATTGAATAATTAGGTTAAGACTCCCCAAAGCTAATCATTTCACCTCTTAACATTTTGCCTGTCTCATACATGAACTTTGGGGTGACAACTTATGTCTAAACCATAACATCAAGATGTAGAAGATTGTGGAAGAGGAAGATTTTAAAAAATTTATGTTTGTATGTATGTATGTATTCTAACTAGGTATAAATGATAGCAGAATGCATTTTGATTCATTGTACACAGTTGCAGCACAACTTTTCATTTGTCTGGTTGTACATTATGTAGTGTTTCACTGTATGTGCAATCACACCTGTACCTAGGGTAGTGATATCCATCTCTTTCCACCATCTTTCCTACCCCCATGCCCCCTCTGTTCCCCTCCTTCCCCTTTGCCTGATCACAGTTCCCCCGCCACCTCCTTCTCTCTGTCTCTCTCTCTCATTTTGCGTGTCTGTGTGTGTGTGTGTGTGTGTGTGTGTGTGTGTGTGTGTTGGGGAGGTGAAACAGGAACTCAGTTTTGAGAATGTTAGAAAGAATTTTAGAAATGACTTTGAATATTTATGGGGAGTGATTGAACAGGCAGTTAAATTTTTGAGCCATCAGCATAGTGGTAATATTTGAAGCCTCCATGCTGAATTAGACTACAAAAATGTACACAGATAGAGACATCTAAGGTGTAAGTCCTGGGCTCTCCAACATTCATAGGATGTAACATTCATAGGAAGAACTAGTGGAGGAGACAGAGAAATGGTGAGTGAAGAGGGAGGAGATCCAGAAGCAGGTTGTGTCCAAGAAACCTCCTGAGGACACTGTTTCAGGGGGAAGGAGTAATCAGCTGTGGTAAATATTGATAGTAGTCCACATCAGATGAGAATGGAAAGTTGAACATTGGATTCAAGGTCATGGAGGTTATTAGTGACCTAACATGAACAGTGAAGGAGATGAGATGGTGAAGATAAGATACCTTTGGAGGGGATTGAAGGAATCAATGGGAAGGGAGAATTCAGAAACCATGAATATATAGGATTAAAAAAAAACAGTAACATGTTTTATAACTTTATCATTGAGCAATATTCTGAGAATCATACAGTTATTTATAGCTCTAGATATTTTTTTCTGAATAATTGCACAGTTCAAGCTTTTTTTCTCTATATCATTGCATAATTTCCCATGGCATGAACTATTAGATCATGTTTAAGATGGTTATCTAAATAGATGTCTTAACTTTTCTATATTAGTACCAAGAATTTCAATCATTCCTGCCTTAAAACTCTAGAATGTAATATTCAATATTAATCCAGAGATTGAGGAAGAAGAGGCAGAAGAATTTTGAATGATCATAGGGGGACACATATGGGCAGGAACCTGGTGGCAGTGGGAATTTTATCATGGAAACCAGTAGAAAATGAAGTTCCCTGAAGTGTTCTCTCTAATTCTTTTCTTCCTTGGGTCATGAATAATACTAAAGAGTTAAACACTCACAAAGGTACAAGTTTGGGTTACAGATACTTTTGCCAGAAATACAATTTTGTTTTCAAAATGCACAAGTCACTATTATGAAAGCACAGTGCTTCTCCATTTCCTTTTGTGCTAGAGTGTGAAGGTTTTTGTTGCTGCTGTAGTTGTTTGAGTACCAGTGTCCAGGATGAGCATCCTTGCCTTCTGAAGCTATTTTCTCTACTCTCAAAACAACTCATCCTATTTTTGAATGCTTTTTAGCAGGAAACCTCTTTTATTTCCAAACTTTCTCTTTCGAAGAAAGGAGCTGTCTCTCTCTAACCTCCCACATTGCGCAGCTGCTTAGGAGGCTTGTAATTAATGGAGATGTGCTAACAATTGCACACCCATTGATGTTCTGGGCTTATTGATAGAAGCAGGGTGGGCAGCACTCGTTGGGCTGGGGCCTCTAACTATACGCTTTGCCAATGAGCTGTAGATTAGCTATTGTTCTTTTTAAGTCAGAGGATCTTTGGGAGCCTGTCTTATATAAGTTCAGGAGAATTTTCCTTGGGGATTATGAAATGATTCCCAACATAGAAGAATTGAAGAGGAATTTTCTGAATAGAATTAGCTTCTTCTGTTGGATCTCTTAATAAGCAGTAGTGCTCTATCCCCTACAGATCTTCCAAAAATTCTGGATTAATTGTCTGGGCTTGTTGATTTGTATTTTGAAGTGCTTCTAAATGCCAGCTCTGCATCCAACCTTTCTTTCTTTCATATATATATATATATATATATATATATATATATATGTGTGTGTGTATATATATCTTTATTTTATGTATTTATTTTTATGTGGTGCTGAGGATCGAACCCAGGGTCTCACTTGTGCTAGGCGAGTGCTCTACCATTGAGCCACAACCCCAGTCCCCAACCTCACTTTCAATGTTTCAGTACTGAGAGATTGATCTAGAAGGAAAAATGAAAATTCAGATGTCTGTGTAGGAGCCAAAGAAAGAAACTAGCAAAGCAGGCAGGCATTAGGGAATTACTGGGTTGAGCGAGAACCGGGGTGCCCTGGAGAGAAGATGCTGTGTTCCAATCAACTGCTACCTTGTGAGAATGTCCACTTTGTGGTAACTACTCCAGTATTTCAAGAGAAGCTAGAAATCTGGATTTTAATGTATCTCTCAGCTTGGCAATGTCAACTTACTCAAAGTTAAAAAAAAAAAATTCCTCTGTAGCCCAACAGTTTGAAAGCCAAAACACACATCTGCAGTCTGGACCCAACCTTGGCCAGCAGTCTGGGACCTTGGCTTCAGAGTGGTAATGGCAATGATTTGGGCCTTATTCTTCACAGAGACTTAAAAACAACTGGGTGCTAATGATCTCAATTACAAGTTGTTCTCTCTATTTCCTGTTTTGCAACAAATCTTAAATCAAGTTAGCCTGATGTTTGAAAGACAGGGCTTGCAAGGAGAGTGACTGTATATCCTGGAAGAGTGACTGTACATCCTGGACTTCTAAGGGCAGCCCCACTTGGGCTGTCAGGAATTATAACCATCAGTACTGATGCTGCTCATCCCCAGAATCTCTCAGTTTGGACAATAGGTTTTATGGACACCTTAAACATTCCGTTGGTCTGCTCTTTCCATTTTTCACTTTTAAATTTTTTTTAAAGTTATCATGGAACATTTACAATCTATTATAAAAAAATCTGAACAAAGAGTATAATAACCCCCCATGGAACTGTCACTCAGTTTCAACAATCATCAATTAAGGATAACTCTTTTTTCTTTCTTTTCTCTCTCTTTTTTTTTTAAAAAATTCTCTTTTTAGCTTTCTTTCTCTCATTCCCTCCCTTCCTCCCTCCCTTCATTCCTCCTTCCTATATCCCTGCTTGCTTTTCTTTCTTTCTTTCTTTCTTTCTTTCTTTCTTTCTTTCTTTCTTTCTTTCTTTCTTTCTTTCTTTCTTTCTTTCTTTCTTCTTTCCTGCCTTCTTTCCTTCCTTCCCTCTCTCCCTTCTTTCTTCCTTTCTTTTGTACTGGACATTGAACCAAGGGCCTTGCACATCCTAGGCAAGTGGTCTACCACAGAGCTACATCTGCAGCTATTTTTGTTTTTTTGAGACAGGGTCTTGACAAGCTGTCCAGACTGGCCTTGAACTTGTGATCCTCCTACTCAGCCTCCTGAGTTGCTCTGATTACAGGCATGTGCCACCGTGCCTGGTACCACTGACTTTTTCTGCATATATTTACCTGCTTTCTATTCCTGTGTTTCTTTGAGAAATTTCCCAGATTCAATACAGTTTCATCCATAATTTCTTATGTTCATTATATCAATATTAGTTAAGCTCTAGTCTATCATTGAACATTTACATCTTAACCCACCTTGTTTCAAAGAGCCCTAACTTTCCTCCAGTACTTCCTCTGCTATTTCATCTTTCCTTCCCCTTGTTTGCCATGAGTCTGTGCCTTTTTTCCTGACTACTATTATACTGGCCCTACTTTAGCATTTCTTGAGAACTTCATAGGGTTCATTAAATATTTGTTACTTAGAGGATATCATATATTTGTATACAAATAGAAAAAAAGCAATCTTGACCTTTATTTTTTTCTAGTCCATCAACCACATTCATCTTTTCACATCTTGATTTGCCCTTTTGATAATTTTTGGTAAATTTACATCATTACCATGCTGTGAATTTGAAAGATTCCTTCTAGATTCCAAATGTGTGAAGATCTCTGTTGTCTAATGTTACTTTGTCATTTTTGGTGGAGCGCATGATTTCTGGTCCTTTGAAAAACTTTTTAAGTTGCAAATGTCAGAGAGAGAGAGAGAGAGAGAGAGAGAGAGAGAGAGAGAGAGAGAGAATGATCACTAAGCTTGATAGCTTTATTGAAGACTTGAAATATATTTGGTATGCATTTTTGGATTTTTAAATTAATGTACAGATTAATATTTGTGTTAATATCTAGAAATGTACATTCTATAATATAGGCATTTATAATTTGATAATACAAATAATTGGTTCCTCAAGCTTGTTTTTTTAATATTTATTTTTTTAGTTTTAGGTGGACATAATATCTTTATTTTATTTTTATGTGGTGCTGAGAATCGAACCCAGTGCCTCACACATGCTAGGTGAGCATGCTACCACTTGAGCCACAACCCCAGCCCCATAAGCTTGTTTTTTTTCAAGTTTTATTTTTATTGGCAGATAATAATTATATGTATTTGTGAGGTACAATGTGACATGCTGATATACACATACCGTATAGAATGATCAGATAAGGCTAATGACCTCAAATGCAATGTAAAAGCACTTAAAATTCTCTCTTTTAGCTATTTTAAAGTATATGATACATTCTTAATATAGTCAATGTGCTATGCAACAGACAACAGAACTTATTTCTCTCTTTTGTTTTTTCTTTTGGTGCTAGGGATTTAACCCAGGGGCTCCTGCCTGCTGAGCAACATTCCCAGCCATCTTCCTCCTAAGACTTTCTACCTGTTGAACAATACTTTCCATTCCCCATCTCAGCACCATCTCCTTTGACTCTAGTAGTAACCATTCTGTCTCTTCTTCTGTGAGGTCAACTGTTTTAGATTGCACAAATAAGGAGACCCTATGGTACCTGTTTCTTCTATCTGGCTTATTTCACATAATATAATGTTCTCTAGGTTCATTCATGTTATTGCAATGGCAGAATTTCCATTTTTTAAACACTGAGAAGTAGTCCATTTATTTATATAACATTTAAAAAAATCCATTCATCCACTGGTGGATCCTTAGTGCGTTTCCATACTTTGGTTACTGAGTCCTGCTGCCATGAACTTATGCATGCAAATATCTCTTGAGCACACCCATTTCCATTCTTCTGGGATTGCTGAATCAAGCTTGTTTTATTAGTTTATATTTTATCTATTTGGAAACCTTAAATAGAAAGTCTTACATTTATACTCCTTTTGGATTTCCTTTTGTATTTTACTTATATTTTCCTTCTCTAGCCATGATTTCATTCAATATAGTACATTAAGATTTTCTATTAACTTGAGTCTTCCTTTTATTTATTTTCTTCATATGTTGGTAATCTCCTGCATTTTTCTTCCCCAATATTCTTGCTGATCCATCTTCAACATTTTTTAAGTGGATTCATAATGAGGACTAGACATTACCTATTTTATTTTAAATTAATTAGTTTATTTTTGTTTAATAAACATTTTTATTTTTTACTTTTTGGTTTTTTTTTAATATTTATTTTTTAGTTTTTGGCGGACACAACATCTTTGTTGGTATGTGGTGCTGAGGATCGAACCCGGGCCGCATGCATGCCAGGTGAGCGCGCTACCGCTTGAGCCACATCCCCAGCCCTTTTTGGTTATTTTTTCATTATACAATACAGTATAATTCATTTTGATGTAATTGTACAAGCATGGAATATATCTTACTCTAGTTAGGACCCCATCCTTATGGACATACATGCTGCTGGGATTCACTATGGTGTATTCATATAAATATAAAGGAAAATTTCAGATTAATTCCACTGTCTTGCTCTCTCTCATTTCCACTTCCTTCCCCTCATTCCTCCTTGTATAGCCTGCTGAATATTTATTCTTCCTCTTTCCTAGTTATTGTGGGTTACCTTTCATATGTCAGCAGAAACATTTCACTTTTGTTTTTTTGGAAAAGCTTATGCCACTTGGCATGAAAACTACACTATGATTCCATCTCACTCTATTCAGAATGGCAATTATCAAGAATACAAGTAAGAATAAGTGTTGGCAAGGATGTGGGTGAAAAGATACACTCATACATTGCTGGTGGGAAAGTAAATTGGTGCAACTGCTCTGGAAAGCAGTATGGAGATTCCTCAAAAACTAGAAATGGAAGCACAATTTGATATAACTATCTCACTCCTCAGTTTATATCAAAAGACTTAAAATCAGCATACTGCAGTGATGCAGCCACATCAGCTTTTATAGTAGCTCAATTCATAATAAACTTGGAAGCTAACCTAGGTGCCCTTAAAGAGATGAATGGATAAAAAATTTGTGCTATATATACACAAAGTAGTATTAACCATAAATAAGAACACCTATATGACATTTGCAAGCAAATGAAAAGAGCTGGATACTTTACCCATTTTAAATCCAACTAAAGTATTAAATGTATTATTTTTTTTTGGTGGGGGGTACTGGGGATCGAACTCAGGGGCACTCAGTCACTGAGCCACATCCGCAGCACTATTTTATATTTTTAGAGACAAGGTCTCACTGAGTTACTTACTGTCTTGCTAAGTTGCTGAAGCTGGCTTTGAACTCAAGATCCTCCTGCCTCATTCTCCTGAGCTGCTGGAATTACAGGGGGGGTGCCACCACATCTGGCACTAAATATATTCTTGACGAGCATCTATCTGTCATACTGCACTGAAAACACCTAGAGAGGAGAATTTGTCCTTCATATTTCTGTATCAAAGTATCAACATAGAATTTGAATATGGTAGATTCTAAATATTCGTTGACTTCAGCTCTAAATAGGAAATATTTTGTTTCATTTCTATTTACTTTCCAGTCATATATGAATAAATAAATATAGATATACATGACATGAATTTATGCATTATAAATATTTAAAATATTATCAACATTGTGTTCAAAATAAAGGATAGAAAACTTTTAGCCACAATTCCACCACTCAGTAAATTAACCCCATTTCTTCCTGAATTGCTACTTACCTAGAAGGACAGAAAAACTCTACAGAGTTTTCACTATTAATATTACCATATTTTATTTTAAAAATTGACTTCATCTAGGAATAATTGAGATATAATTAAATGTGCTCAATTTAAATCTACATTTTTGGGAAAGGTTAACAAATTTATATCACTATGCACCAACTACCACAACCAAGATATAAATGAGCATTTTCTCACTTCTTCCTGATCAACTTTCCACAGCCATTGTTTCAGGAAAACCCTGATATACTTTGTGTCGGTACAGATTGATTTTTACCTTTTCTCATGTTTTGTATCAATTTAAATATAGTGTGTATTTACTTTTTGCATATGACTTAATTTTCTCAGAATGGTGCTGATGCCTTGTATCAGTAGTTTATTCATTTTTATTGCTGTGCTATATTCAATTGTATTAATGTACAATTTGTTTCTCCATATTCTTATAGATGGGCATTTTCATTTTTCCCAGTTTGCAGAAATTAGGAATAAATGTGTTACAAACCTTTTGGTGCAATTCTTTTTTGGTTATATGTTTTCATTTCCTTTGTTTGAATACTCAAGTGGAATCATTGGTTGATAGGAAAAGTACAGGTTTAATTTTGTGGAGACCATAAAAAAAAGAGCCATTTTAATTTCTCACCAGAAATGTAAGTACCAGTACCTCATATGATGCATAATTATTTTTACTTTGTTTAATATTATTTTGTTATGTCTTTTAATGTTTAAAGTTAATCTTTCAATATGTTCTGAAAAATATGTAATGCATGTATATATTTAATGGGAAAAAGGATGTTACAATGTAAAAATTTTATTCTTTTTCTAATTATTGATACAAATATTTGTAACTGTACCTACATTTTTTTTCTCTTTTTTTGGCTAGGACAATCCTTGGTCAAAATTTGGAAACAAGTAACTATTCTGTTTCAAATCTATTTTCCTCTTGTAGGGCATCCCTACTTCTGCACACAGTCATTTCAGTGAGCTCTGTTATTATTAGTTACACGTTGGCCTTAGTTTTTCATCACTTTAGGATGAAAGATTTTTGTCCTTTTTCCTCTTGATTTTGTACTTAATGTGCTAATGCCTTTATCCTGCTCATTGGTATTTGAAGGTATGTTTCTTCTCTTGCCAAGGTTAGCCCTGACGCTGTTCTTGGTCAGTTATGGCTTTGCTCTGAAGTTTCCAAATGTCCAACTCTTTTTCTTTTGGGTATTGAACCCAGGGAAACTTTTCCATTGTGCCACATCCCTTCTTTCCCTTAATTTTTTATTTTGAGACAGGGTCCTGCTAAGGGCCTGGCTAAGTTGCTGAGATTGACCTTGAACTTATGATTCACTTGTCTCCCCGACTGAGTCATTAGGATTATAGGAGTGTGCCACCTAGTCCGGCAAAGGTGTCTATCTGTTCTCCTGCCAGGAGTCCATGGAAAGACAAAGCATCGTGTGGCACAAGTCTGTGTGTTTGACTGCCCTGAAAAGAGGAGGAATCCGTCTCCAACATCTTCATAGTATTCTGGCATCCAATCAATTGAGGATGAGTTTCTTACTTCTGAAACTTTCCTGAATTCTGTGTCACAGTAGACCTCCTGTCTGACTGAGGAGAGGGAGTGCCTGCTGGATGTGCTTTCCCACCAGACTGACCTAGTCACAGTCTAGGTCACAGCTAAGTAGTCAGCCTCAAGGCATGACCAAGTCCAAGTTCAACTCTTCAGCATTGACTTAGGTCATGGCTTTCACTACTATTCCCATAGTTATGTTAGGAAATTTCGGGATTCAATTAACCCTCCAAATAGTTGACTGTGAAACAGTTAGCAAAGTTTGGGCCTATCTGTGTGCATTTATGTGCAGAGTATGTAGAGATGAATGTATTCTTTTTATTTTCATTTATTTAGTATTGAAAGGAGATAAAGACATGATAAAATTTCAAACAATAAAATAGACAACAAAAGGAAAATTGAGTTTTCCCTTGAATACAGAGCTACAGGGTCTTCTCCCAAAGGCCACTCAGGTGGCATTTCTCCAAGTATCATTCTGCAAATTTTCTATACACAAACATATTTGTGTTTATATTTATATAATTTAAAAAGGCTCACATATATCTGTCTTATTTTCTTTTAAAATGTGTCTTTAGTATTATTCAACAATCACATATATAGGTCTTAAAGACTATGTATTTTTTTTTTTGGTTTATTTTTTATTTTTTTTTTTAGTACTGGGGATTGAACTCAGGGGCTCTTGACCACTGAGCCACATCCCAGCCCTATTTTGTATTTTATTTAGAGACAGGGTCTCACTGAATTGCTTAGCACCTCGATTTTTTGCTCTGGCTGGCTTTGAACTCACGATCCTCCTGCCTCAGCCTCCTGAGCTGCTGGGATTACAGACATGTGTCACCGTGCCCAAGCATGTGTCACCATTAAAAACTATCTAATGCTCTGTGCTTCTGCAGAATAAAGAAAATGATTTAGGAATGTGAAGAGAGACTTATAAGTGGGAGAAAATCTTTGCTAGCTACTCTTCTCACTGAAGATTACTATTTAGGCTATGTAAAGAAATAAAAAAAAATAACACCCCAAATCCCAAATAACCCAATTCATAAATGGCCAAATAAATTAAACAGACATTTCTCAAATGAAGAAATACAAATGCCTAGTAAATATGTGAAAAAAATGTTCCACATCATTAGTAATTAGGGAAATGCAAACCAAAACAACACTGAGATTTCATTTCACATTAGTCAGAAAGGCAGACATCAAGAATACAAATAGTAGTAAATACTGGAGAGGATATGGAGAAAAAGGAACACTTTTACACTGTTGCTGGGATTGTAAGTTAGTACAACCACTATGGAAAACAGTGTGGAAACTCTTCAAAAGACTAGTCATGGAACCACCATATGACCTACCTATACCAGTCCTTGGTATTTAACTGAAGGAATTAAAATTATCATTATCCTACAGTGACACATGCATACCCGTGTTTATAGCAGCACAGTTCACAATAGCCAAACTCTGGAACAAACCTATGTGTCCATTAACAGATGCCTGGATTAAAAAAAACGTGGTATGTGTACACAATGGAGTTTTATTCAGCCATAAAGAAAAATGAAATTATAATTTGTAGGAAAATGAATGGAACTTCAGACCACGATATCAAGCAAAATAAGCCAAACTCAGATGGTCAAGGGTCATATATTTTCTCTCATGTAAAATCTAGACAGGAAAAAGGAAAAGAAAGGTGTGTGTGTGTGTGTGTGTGTGTGTGTGTGTGTGTGTAGTGGGGATCTTATGAAAATCAAAGGGAGATCAGTAGGGACAAGGGACCAAGGGATGAGAGAAAGGGGGGGAGGGGCAGAATATTGCCAAATTATATATTTATATTGTGTGCACATATGAATATGTAACAACAGATCATTAAGTACAACTATCATGCACCATTAAAAATTGTGGAAAGTAAAAGAAAAGACTACTTTATGCTTTTGTAGGGAGATACACATATTATTTATTTACAAAGTAACATTTATTTTAGGCCTCTAAGTATATTTTAAAAAAATCATTTTTAGTTGACAAATAAAATAAAATGATATGTATTAATGGAGTACAAAGTGATATTTATACACACACATTGTGAAATGATTAAATGAAGCTGTATGTCCATCATATCACTTATGATTTGTGTGTGTGTGTGTGTGTGTGTGTGTGTGTGATAGAACAGTTAAAATCTACTCTCAGCAATTTTCAAGTGAACGTACATACTTTATTGCACCAATTTATATAGAGGAATCCTCAATTATTTCCAGTTTAAAGATCTGCTTTCCTGTTAAATACAATAACTGCTGTGAGCATTCAAAGAGGTGGATGAGGATAATTGATAATTATTGGAGACATTCCTAGAGTGGCTTGCTGCTTCCATGTGTCTAAATTTCTAGAGCTGTTGTCAAATTGTTCCTCCATGAAGTTGCTTCAATTTACCCCCCCCCAGAAACATTAGAATGTGTCTGCTTACATACTATATACTATCAAACTTTTTGATCTCAGAAGGCAAGATCAGTTTTCTTCAATAAACAGGAAAAAACGCTTTCTCTTCCTTTTTCCATTCCTCTGCCATCTTTAGATTTTCTTTGTTTTAACATAGAAAATGATATGAAAGGTTATCACTTATTAAAGTTAGCCATAAATTCCCAATGTTGACTAGGTAGTCACTCCTCATAAGGGAGAAAGAGGTGTTTCTCTGAGCCTGCTTTCAATTTCCATGCTTCAATCCCTCTTTGCTTTAACTCTGCCCACATGCTGGTATGTGGCAGTGTTAATTGGGCATTCTGCTTTTTGCATCTCATGTAGAATGTTCATCCAACTCATTTACCACAAAATTAAAAAAAAATGAAGGGAGTGAACACAGCCATTAGAGTTGTTGTGAATAATTCGAGTTAAATGTAAATGTAGAAAGAAAATAGGAAAACTACTATTAAGTACACCTTGCCCTCCACAATGGAATACAATACAGATTTACAATGTTAATTATTTCCACCATCTATCTATTTAAAAGCTGTGAGATTGAAATATGAATATGTCAGGTCTTTAAATACTAATTTACTTAAAAAATGTACTTTATTAAAATATCATTATGCATATTTTAAAGTTAAAACTGTGCTCTGTAGATGTAGAGGTAAAATTCCCATTTATTGTCCACTGAATATGAAGGAAATTGGATTTGTCAGGAAGCTGATTGATATCTCGAAGTGTTTTGTTTTCAGTGACTGGCACTGCCGAGTTACAACCATCTATCATCTAACAGGTAATTAGTCAGATTTCTCATCATGAGCCTTCAATCCTGCTGTGTTATTATTGAAATACCACAAACCAGTAGGCAATTTGAATACAGATAAAGTTCTCTGTCATGGTCTTAAGGACAAAGACAACATTTTGCAATTTAGCAGTAGTGAGTTTGAATAAAAGTCACCGAAATGTAAGTTTGGGTTTTATAAGAAAACAAATATGAAAAATTTAATTTGATACCTCATTTGTCCTCTATGGTGACAACCGAGAAACTTGCTGTTTACATAAGCAACCTAGTGTTTTAATATAAACTTGCTTTATTTTAACACTTTACAAGTAGAATGTTAAGTGGAAAAACACAGATTGCATGAAGAATAAAGTTAGATAAAACAAATGAACTCAGTTTCAAATAGTTTTCATGCATTATCCCAGATATATTGAGATGGTGGATGGAAATAATTTGTAATTGATAATAGGTAATAATATTAATAGTTTACACTTCATAGAATTATTTTCTAATAAGAAGTTTCAATATTAAAATAATTAGACACTGTAAAGATGAGTTGTTTATTCATTCTGACATGTGCTTTGTGTTAAACGAGCTTGATTCAAGGTTGAGGATAGGATACCTTTGGCTTCCTCTCCTAGGGGTTACTGAGATCAAGTAGCTAATTTACGTTATTGGCATCTCAACACGAATGTTAACTTCATAGCACCATATATTACTTTCTCAACTCAGAATCATTTATTATCTTTCAGAAAAATGGATCTTAACATTCTACTTTTCTAAACCATCACCCAGAATGATTGTGTGTTAATTGGGTATAAGTAAAATGTTCCTTTCTTCAAATTTTTGTTGAATATATTTGAGCTTTTTCAAGTCTGAGTTACCTAATAATTTTATTTAATCCACAAGATATTGTACAAAATTAATTGGATCAAGCAATGTTCTAATTTAGTTGTTTAGTTATGTTTTCTGGTAACTAAAAAATCTTACCAGAAGGAAAATTTTTATATAATTCATTTTGATTTTTGTTATTTTATTTTACCTTTTGTGATGCTGGGGATTGAACCCAGGGCCTTCTGCATGCTAGAAAAGAGTTCTAATACTGAGCTATATCCCTAGCCCTGCTTTTTATATACAAATCAAATTCTAGGGCAGAGATTGTGACTCACAGTGGTAGAGTGCTCGCCTAGCATGCTTGAGGCACTGGGTTTGATCCTCAGCACCACATTAAAAAAAATGAAATAAAGATACTGTGTGTCCATATACAATTAAAAAATAAATATTAAAAAAATTATAGTTTTGTATGAATATTAAATACTTATTTTACAAATATAGTATATAATGTGAACATTCAACCATCTTTATGTAATATGTAGAATATAATGTCAACCATTATCAAATATTTTAGATTGATTTAAAACAATGGCATTATAAATTTTTCTTATAGTATATTAACATATATCAACCTACACATGTACTTTTATATTTCTTTAAATAGCATAAACTTTGTTTCTATCATTAACATTTCATTATACCTTTTCATGTGAAAACAAATACTAATTTAATATCAGCATGATTGATTCCAGTATTTTTTTTTCTTTTTTTTCTTTAGAGAGAGAGAGAGAGAGAAGAGGGAGAGAGAATTTTTTTAAAATATTTATTTTTCAGTTTTCAGTGGACACAACACCTTTATTTCACTTTATGTGGTGTTGAGGATCGAACCCAGCGCCCTGCGCATGCCAGGCTAGTGCGTTACCGCTTGAGCCACATCCCCAGCCCCAATTCCAGTGTTTTAATGTATTAATGTAAGCAAAAATTTTTATAGGTATTGCCAGATGGGAAATAAAAAGTTAAGAGAGTGATTATAATATTAAATGAGCAATCTTATTAAATAGATAAATAGGTTCTTTTTATAGTACTGGATATAGAATCCAGGGATGCTCTACCATTGAGCTACATGCCTAGTCATTTAAAAAAGTTTTTTTTTAAGATGTTGATGACCCTTTATTTTATTCATTTATTTATATGTGGTGGTGCTGAGAATTGAACCCAGTGTGTCATACATGCTAGGCAAGCATTCTACTACTGAGTCACAATCCAGGCTCTCCCTAGTCATTTTTATATTTTAAGTTGTCCAGGATGGTCTCAAACTTGTATTCCTCCCATCTCCATTTCCTGAGCAGCTGGGATTAAATGCATGTGCCACTGGGCCTGGTGACAAATGGAATATAAATTATATGCACTGTTGTTCAATAGATAGAATATGGGATGAGTTTTCAGACTTGGATAAAACAATTACAAATCTCTATTGATACACAAAATACGAAGTTAGTAGCTCCCTGGGGATTTTATTTAGATCATAGTTATCCAACAGCAAATGAACAGAGACTGAAAGTTTGAGTCAAATTTCCAAGCTGTAATGAGCATTGAGATAGAGCTTATACACCCTGCTGGCTTGAGCCATGATATCTAAACATACTGAGTATAGTTTCTGGTTGTAAGATAATGAAAATGATTTGAGATATCTATATTGACCACTTGAGAATACTGTGCTACAGCAACAATAGTTAATAATAACCAAGATTTACTGGGTAGTAGGCGATACATTGAGAACTTTATGTGCTCATTGAATTGCACCATGAATGAGATCCTGTTATCATTTATATTTTGTGGATGAGATACAGAAGCTGAAAAGCCTATGGGTTTTCTCTGGTTTCAAATACCTTGTAAGATGGTGGAGGAGCCGGGACTTGAACTTGCTACCACCATGGCAGAATGCGGCTTTCATTCGAAACACTTCTTTAGCCACACATTTTGGAGAGACCACGCCCATGACCATTTTGGTCTAAGGACCCTAATGAGAAGCACATGGAACTCTTATGTGGTCTCCTCACAGGTACTGGTGCTTGTGTTGCTACTGCAGGTCTCTTGGTCAGCACTGACCTTTCTCTTCATACATTACTCTCATCTGAACCCAAAGTCCAAAGAGATGGAAGGGCCTGAAGAAGATCACACTAGTAAGTGGCAGTGTTGGGTCACTCTTCATCTCAAGAAACATAAATCTGCATTTTATATATTCCATTATGCTTTTGAAGTATTGGAAGGCAATTGATATATTGGAAAACAGCATGAATTTTAGAGCTGGAAAAACTTGGATTAAAATCTGAATTTCACCAGTTCCTGGGAGGGTGTGAACCTAAGCAAGTTTCCTGGGCACTCTGAACCTCAGCTTTCCCCTCTGTGAAGAGGGGACTGATGCGAACATTGGGGCCAGTGACTCTGTGTGTCTGACTGCTCAGGTACTGGACAATGTGTTCCTTCGATCCCGTCTCCTCCTGTTTGAAAGCTGTGTGAATTCTTCTGGCTCTTATTCCAGTAAATTGAGACACAGCACTGAAGCAACAGGAAACTTTATTTCGAGTTCTTCAACTTAATTTAACTTTGGTAAATTGTAACCAGTAAATTCTTTATTGTCAGGAAGTTTACCGAGTCAATTGGGTGATATTCATAAGCTTTTGAGAAAATTGCCTGATAATACCAAAATTTTAAAGAAACTTACCCATGATCATGGTGGGAGGTATGTAAAGATGCAATTTTCTAATGTGTGGTCTTGCTATACTTTCTGTAGGTGTTCTTCAAGTATTCCTTAAAGCATGTTCTGTGAGTCCATACCATTAGATATCCAAGGTACTGAATAAAAATTCATTTCCTGGGCTTTGCTTGAGAAGTGTTGAGTAATAATCCCTGTGAGAGGGCCAGGGAACAAATTTATTCAAGGAAATGCTATTTTATTGATTGATTTTTTCTTGGTTCACATCCTACACAGATTCAAAGATACACTGAGATTTTAGATTCTTGGAATTCACCGTATAATGAAAATATCAGACATACAAATAAGTAAATTACAAATCAACATGATAAGGACTAAAGCACAGCTCTATAAAATAAAATATGTGTTAGAAAACCTCAGCAGGAAAATGACTAATTGAGCCACCTAGAGGAATCAGAGTAGATTGATTACCTCTGGGCAATTGAGTTTCTTCTTCTCCTTAACTTATAATTTTAGTTTTTATTTTTAATTGGCATATTAACTGTACATATTTATGGAACATAGTGTGATGATTCAATAAGCATATACACGGTGGAATGGTCCAATCAATATAGTAAGCACTTTCCGCTCCTTTTCCTTTCTTGTGTTCAGAGTGTTTCTGCTTCTCTCTTGCAGCTCTTCATGAATAGATAGTAATCCGTGGTGACTGTAGTCCACCCAGTGTGCTGAACTCATTCCTCCTGTGTGTATTTAGATTATTGAGGTTTTCATTATTCAGACTTCCTCCATTTCCTCTTTCCCCTACCCTTCCCAGCCCTTCCTTGGACAGCATCATTATATTGAGTTGGGTTTTGAAAGATGGGTAGGAACTCACCAGGGAGAGAAAGAGAGTGGAGGATAGAGAAGATCATCTGAGCCAAAGGAAATCTAGATTAACAGGCACAAATATGAGAGCCTGATTTTATAAAGAAGTACTTTTATATATTGTTCTTGAAAATGTAGGTTTTTATAGACTTTTGGGAAGCTAAGGGGGCAGTAACTGTTAAATGAATTTGTACAAATATTTCACCTGCATTTCTACTTTTTGATACATGTTCTAGGAAAACCCATTCAGATGTGTATATTGAGGAGGCAATAATTGTTTAAATGTCAAAGGAATAGGTAAATAAGTCAGTGCCTTGACTTATTTGTTTACTAAATATTTACTAATATTCATCCCACTGATATTTACGGGTAGTGTAGCCAGGCACTATCCAAGGTGCTGCAGATAAAGCATCAAACAAAAGAGTCAAAACCACCAGCCTTTACAGAGCTTTTATTATAATGGGAGATAAAGACATAAAAATACCATACTGCTGTGTGATTACAGAGGCCTCAAGGAGAAGGCTGGGGGAAGAGCGTTCTCAAAGTGTGAAGCCTTTGGTCAGAACATGCCTGGTGCTAGGTAGAGTAACAGGAAGGCCAGATTCTGGAGCAGAATGAGCAAGAAAGATAACCCAAAGATGGGGTTTCAAGTGTGATGGTGGGATTTAGGTAGGGCTTGAAGCTGTTGAGGACTTTGGTTTTGATTCAAAGAGGGAGGGACTGCAGTTTTGATCAGAGGTCTGCTTTATGTTTTCATAGAAGGATAGGATTGACATTATGTGAAGAACTGACTGAAGGATTCTAGGGAAGTAGTATGCAAGCTACTGTAAGAATCCAGACAACTGAACCAGCTGTAGAATGACTAGCTATGACAAGAGTTGTGGTCTTCAATGTGAGGAGAGGTCAGATGCTGCATGTGTGTGTATGGGAGATAGGACCACCAGCAGTTCCTGCAGATAGGATGTATGTGCAAGAGACAAAGATGAGAAGGCAGGATCCCAAGGGCTTTGTGCTGATCAGCAAGAAGAGAGGGGAGGTGAGGTGGGGAAGGGCAGGAGCACAGGTGTTGATGCCAGGGAGATCTTTGTTGGACCTGCTGGAGATGCAGAGAAGGCTGTGCTATGGCTGAAGCTGCAGTGCAGGGAAAATGTCCCACCCAGAGACACAGATGTGAGCACTGTCAGTGTGTAAGAGATGTTTAGAACCAAGAGATGCAGGAGATCCCCAGGAATTCCAGATGAAGGTGATCAAGAATTTAGAAAAATATTCTGTAATTAAGAAAAAGGGAGCTTGGCAGAGTGCATACCTGTAATTCCAGCAACTTGGGAGTCTGAGGCAAGAGGTTTGCAAGTTCAAAGCCAGCCTCGGCAACAGCGAGGTGCTAAGCAACTCAGTGAGACCTGGTCTCTACATAAAATACAAAAAAAAAAAAAAAAGGCCTGGAAATGTAGCTCAGTGGTTAAGCATCCCTGGGTTCAATTCCTGGTACCAAAATAATAATAATAATAATAATAATAATAATAATAATAATAATAATAATATAATAATAAAGGAGATGATTGTAGCTACTAATACTAATAAGCCAATACATATGGAATTTATGTCATGTATCACACACTGTTCTAAAAAAATTTCATTTAAACCTTCAGAAACCCTATAAGGGAGGTAATATTATGATTTTCACCTTCCAGTTGAAAAAAACTGGGACAGGGAGGAGGTTTAGAAACTTGCCTGGGGTCACAGAGTGATAAAGGGTGGAGCTGAAGATTCCCTGTTGGTTATCTGTTTTTGTTTTTCATTTTTGTTGATGCATTCTAGGCAAGAGCCTACCACTGAGCTACAACCTCAACCCTTTCTAAATTTTTTTTTTAAGACAGAGTTTTGCTAAGTTGCCCAGGCTGTCCTTGAATTTGTGATCCTCCTGCTTTACTCCCCTGGGTAGCTAGGATTACAGGTGTGCATCACCCCATCCAGCTTGGTCATCTGTTCTTCACTGCAAATAAGATTATGTGAAAATAAGTTTCAGAATAATGTTTGCAGCATGATATAAATATATACATCCCCAAATCTATCACTTCTCTCTACATGAATGCATATGAAAACATGGCAGAAGATCTGGATACATATATACCAAACAGGAATTAAAAGTTCAAAGTGGCTCAAGGAGGCTTCGGATTCATCCAGTATTAATTACAATTTTTGGGAAATCAAGAACCACTTTGTAGTTCATAACCCACTTCAATCTAATGTATGAAATATGATATGTCAAGAGCTTTGTAATGTTGTGAACAACCAATAAAAAAAAGAACCACTTTGTATGCTTCAGTCTCCTGATATAAATAGTATTCATTTCTACGTACTTTATCACTCTTGAACTTATGTAGATTCTTACTTGAGAAGGCTTCTTAGACATGAATTAGAAAAATAATGCTGAAGGGTATTGCTTTAGGTTAAAAGCTAAAAGACCAATCAAGTCACATATTTTTATTTAATTTTACCGTAAGAAAATGCTATCAAAACAAACATTGTCACAGATGGACTTTAGCTTGTACAAAGTATGGTGGTATCCCTTGCTGACTACTAATTTGGATTGGTAATATCTGCCTAAGGTATGAAAAATTTTCACAAATGGGTGTTTGGATTTTACTTCAATGTGCTTTAGTATGCTAATATTTTAAATATAATTTAAAGGGAAATACTAACTCAATCAAAGGATACTCCACTGCTTAAAAAACTTGCCCATGCAAATATCCTTGATTATTAATTCATTGAATCATAAATAAAATATAAGTTAAATGAATTTTGACTTGGCATTCAGTTTCATCTTAAGGCCACATTCTGCCCTTTTGCATACCATCTGATGTCCCTGGGAAAGGCCTGCAGCTGTTTTCATAGCCAGTGCCGAAATGGCTCACCTGCCAGACCTGTGCTGCACTCCTTACGGGAGCCTAATGAGAGAATATTGATTTTTAAAAGGCTATTAACATTCTAAATCATGACTGTGTGGAGGAAAAAGCAAAGGCAGATCTGAAGGAAAAATCTCAGAAGCATTCAGACCATTCTTCAATATGGAGATGCACAGAGGATTTCACCAGCTCATCATCTGATCTCTGCACCTGGCCAGAATCACTTGGTCTGAAAAATCTCTTTGCAGCAAAGTTTTCTATGAGATCTGGCACCTTCTGCTTGAGGCTGGAGATACTGGATACTGTTTCTCACAACCATTTTCCTTCTAGTGAGACATTTGTAGTAGGGTGTCTTTATAAATGAAAACTCCAGTATGCTTAGCACAGACCTGATACTATAAGATTATCACCTAGACATTTCAAAATCAATGAATCAAGTAAACATTTATTTGATATGGACGCTACACACTATGCTGAGTATGTGGGGGAATAAGGCCAGATCTGTACCACCAAGGCAGGCACAACCTGGGATGGGAGGGGAAACACACAGGATGTCCCTCATGAATATAGTGAACACTTTTAGCATAATATTGGAACAGGGAACTTCTGAAGGTAGTGATGATTTTATTCCTCAGGGAGGACTTGAAAAAATTAAAAAAGGAACTTACATTTGAGACTTTAAAGTCTGTGTGTGTTTGTGTGGTATCAGGGATGGAACCAGGGGTGCTTAAACACTGAGCCACATCCCCCAGCCCTTTTTACTTTTCATTTAGAGAGATGTTCTTTTTAAAGTTGCTTAGGCCTTCACTAAGTGACTGAGGCTGGCCTTGAACATGGATCCTCCTGCCTCAGCCTCTCATGTCACTGGAGTGACAGTCATGTTCCACCATGCTTAGAGAGACTTTACGGTTTGAAAGCATGGGGCTGACAAGGTCAGTGCTGTGTAGGAAAGGGGACTGTGACTGACATGTTGGGGAGGAACTGGAGAAGTTGTAAGATTAAAATCTGTGGCTATTATTGGGTTAGAGTTAAGACGATATGGAACTCACATTTAGGCAGTGAAGAGGGAGGGAGGCATGGCTAGGTGAGAGATTTTTGGAGGTATATCTTTGGAGAAGAGCTAGGATTAGAGTTTGAAAAAGGAAGGAAGAAAGAAAGGAAGGATGAAAGATAGATAGAGAAGAATTAAGGTTTACTCTCAAGTATGCAGTGTAGATTAAAAGGAGGGTTTTGGGAACAACTATTGGAGGGAGTAATTACAGGTTCAGTTTTGCTCATGTAGCTTCTAGGTTTCCAGCAGACTATTCAAGTGGAACACCCTGTAGGAAGTTTAAAGATTGGCTTAGAGTTTAAAAGAGAACCATCAGTTCTGGAATTATTTATATCAGGAGTCATCAATATACAGCCATCCTTGTGACAGCTGAGGTCCCTCTGCTAATGTTTCTCAGAGAGTGGCTTTTTTGATTACCTGTCTAAGCTTTGTTGTTTGAGATGCAGATACTCAAGTTCTCTTCCTCATCAGTGAAACAAGAATAATAACAGTACCGATATGATGGGCTGAAGCGATATTGATAAGCCAGGGTGTGTAAAGCATGGTGTCTGTGCATGGCTCACACAGTGCTAACTATTATTGAGATTTTTGATATTGTTGTTGTTCTCATTGTTTTTTTTTTTAATTTGGTACCAAGGATTGAACCTAGGGATGCTTAACCACTGAGCCACATCCCCAGCCTTTTAAAAATATTTTATTAGAGACAGGGTCTCGCTGAGTTGCTCAAAACTTTGCTAAATTGCTGAGGCTAGGATTGAAGTCAGGATCCTCCTGCCTCAGCCTTTCGAGTCTCTAGGATTACAGGTGTGCTCCACCATGAGTGGCTTCTCATTTGTTTAATAATAGAAACAATAGAGGACATGGGATGTGAATGCAATCCATTTCTCCAAGACATATAGAGACACAAGGTGTGAGAAAAGGGGACAGAAGTTAGGGGAAAACTTTTTTTTTTATTGTTGGTTGTTCAAAACATTACATAGTTCTTGACATATCATATTTCACACTTTGATTCAAGTGGGTTATGAACTCCCATTTTTACCCCGTATACAGATTGCAGAATCACATCAGTTACACTTCCATTGATTTACATATTGCCATACTAGTGTCTGTTGTATTCTGCTGCCTTTCCTAACCTCTACTATCCCCCCTCCCCTCCACTTCCCTCCCCTCTTCTCTCTCTACCCCCTCTACTGTAATCATTTCTCCCCCTTGTATTATTTTTCCCTTTCCCCTCACTTCCTCTTGTATGTAATTTTGTATAACCCTGAGAGTCTCCTTCCATTTCCATGCAATTTCCCTTCTCTCTCGCTTTCCCTCCCACCTCTCATCCCTGTTTAATGTTAATCTTCTTCTCATGCTCTTCGTCCCTACTCTATTCTTAGTTACTCTCCTTATATCAAAGAAGACATTTGGCATTTGTTTTTTAGGGATTGGATGGCTTCACTTAGCATAATCTGCTCTAATGCCATCCATTTCCCTCCAAATTCTATGATTTTGTCATTTTTTAATGCAGAGTAATACTCCATTGTGTATAAATGCCACATTTTTTTATCCATTCATTTATTGAAGGGCATCTAGGTTAGTTCCACAGTCTTGCTATTTTGAATTGTGCTTCTATGAACATTGATGTAGCAGTGTCCCTGTAGCATGCTCTTTTAGGTCTTTAGGGAATAGACCAAGAAGGGGAATAGCTGGGTCAAATGGTGGTTCCATTCCCAGCTTTCCAAGAAATCTCCATACTGCTTTCCAAATTGGCTGCACCAATTTGCAGTCCCACCAGCAATGTACAAGTGTACCCTTTTCCCCACATCCTCGCCAGCACTTGTTGTTTGACTTCATAATGGCTGCCAATCTTACTGGAGTGAGATGGTATCTTAGGGTGGTTTTGATTTGCATTTCTCTGACTGCTATCGATGGTGAGCATTTTTTCATGTACTTGTTGATTGATTGTATGTCCTCCTCTGAGAAGTGTCTGTTCAGGTCCTTGGCCCATTTGTTGATTGGGTTATTTGTTATCTTATTGTCTAATTTTTTGAGTTCTTTGTATACTCTGGATATTAGGGCTCTATCTGAAGTGTGAGGAGTAAAGATTTGTTCCCAGGATGTAGGCTCCCTATTTACCTCTCTTATTGTTTCTTTTGCTGAGAAAAAACTTTTTAGTTTGAGTAAGTCCCATTTGTTGATTCTAGTTATTAACTCTTGTGCTATGGGTGTCCTATTGAAGAATTTGGAGCCCGACCCCACAGTATGTAGATCATAGCCAACTTTTTCTTCTATCAGACGCCGTGGCTCTGATTTGATATCAAGCTCCTTGATCCATTTTGAGTTAACTTTTGTGCATGGCGAGAGAAAGGGATTCAGTTTCATTTTTTTTTATTTTATTGTTGGTTGTTCAAAACATTACATAGTTCTTAATATACCATATTTCACAGATTGATTCAAGTGGGTTATGAACTCCCATTTTTACCCCGTATACAGATTGCTGTGTCACATCAGTTACATTTCCATTGATTTACAAATTGCCTTTCTAGTGACCGATGTATTCTGCTGTCTATCCCATTCTCCACTGTCCCCTCACCCCTCCCCTCCCCTCCCCTCCCCTTCTCTCTCTCCATCCCCTCTATATAAATCGTTTCTTCCACTTATATAATTTTCCTCCTACTCCTCCTTTCCTCTTATATGTAATTGTGTATAACCCTGAGGCTCACCTTCCAATTCCATGCAATTTCCCTTAACTCTCACTTTCCCTCCCGCCTATCATCCCTGTTTAATGTTATTCTTCTTCTCCAGCTCTTCGTCTCTACCCTGTCCTTGGTTACTCCCCTTATATCAAAGAAGACGTTTGACATTTGTTTTTTAAGGATTGGCTAGCTTCACTTAGCATAATCTGCTCTAATGCCATCCATTTCCCTCCAAATTCTATGATTTTGTCATTTCTTATTGCAGAGTAATACTCCATAGTGTATAAATGCCACATTTTTTAATCCATTCATCTATTGAAGGGCTTCTAGGTTGGTTCCACAATCTTGCTATCGTGAATTGTGCTGCTATGAACATTGATATAGCAGTGTCCCTGTAGCATGCTCTTGTTAGGTCTTTAGGGAATAGACCGAGAAGGGGAATAGCTGGGTCAAATGGTGGTTCCATTCCCAGCTTTCCAAGGAATCTCCATACTGCTTTCCAAATTGGCTGCACCATTTTGCAGTCCCACCAACAATGAACAAGTGTACCATTTCCCCGTATCCTCTCCAGCACTTGTTGTTGTTGGACTTCTTAATGGCTGCCAATCTTACTGGAGTGAGATGGTATCTTAGGGTGGTTTTGATTTGCATTTCTCTGACTGCTAGCGATGTTGAGCATTTTTTCATGTACTTGTTGATTGACTGTATGTCCTCCTCTGAGAAGGGTCTGTTCAGGTCCTTGGCCCATTTGTTGATTGGGTTATTTGTTATCTTATTATCTAATTTTTTGAGTTCTTTGTATACTCTGGATATTAGGGCTCTATCTGAAGTGTGTGGGGTAAAGATTTGTTCCCAGGATGTAGGCTCCCTGTTTATCTCTCTTATTGTTTCTTTTGTTGAGAAAAAAATTTTTAGTTTGAGTAAGTCCCATTTGTTGATTCTGGTTGTTAACTCTTGCGCTATGGGTGTCCTATTGAGGAATTTGGGGCCTGACCCCACAGTATGTAGATCATAGCCGACTTTTTCTTCTATCAGACGCCGTGTCTCTGATTTAATATCGAGCTCCTTGATCCATTTTGAGTTAACTTTTGTGCATGGCGAGAGAAAGGGATTCAGTTTCATTTTGATGCAAATGGATTTCCAGTTTTCCCAGCACCATTTGTTGAAGATGCTATCCTTCCTCCATTGCATGCTTTTAGCCCCTTTATCAAATATAAGATAGTTGTAGTTTTGCGGATTGGTTACTGTGTCTTCTATTCTGTACCATTGGTCAACTCGCCTGTTTTGCTACCAGTACCATGCTGTTTTTGTTACTATTGCTCTGTAGTATACTTTGAAGTCTGGTATCGCTATACCGCCTGATTCACACTTCCTGCTTAGCATTGTTTTTGCTATTCTGGGTCTTTTATTATTCCATATGAATTTCCTGATTGTTTTATCTATTTCTACAAGAAATGCTGTTGGGATTTTGATTGGGATAGCATTGAACTTATAGAGAACTTTTGGTAATATCGCCATTTTGATGATGTTAGTTCTGCCTATCCATGAGCAGGGTATATTTTTCCATCTTCTGAGGTCTTCTTCTATGTCTCTTTTTAGGGTTCTGTAGTTTTCATTGTATAGGTCTTTCACCTCTTTTGTTAGGTTGATTCCCAGGTATTTTATTTTTTGGGGGGATATTGTGAATGGAGTAGTTGTCCTCATTTCCGTTTCAGAGGATTTGTCGCTGATATACAGGAATGCATTTGATTTATGCGTGTTGATTTTATATCCCGCCACTTTGCTGAATTCATTTATTAACTCTAATAGTTTCTTTGTAGACCCTTTTGGGTCTGTTAGGTATAGAATCATATCGTCTGCAAATAGTGATAATTTAAGTTCTTCTTTTCCTATTTTTATGCCTTTAATTTCTTTCGTCTGTCTAATTGCTCTGGCCAGTGTTTCGAGGACTATGTTGAACAGAAGTGGTGAGAGAGGGCATCCCTGTCTTGTTCCAGATCTTAGAGGGAATGCCTTCAATTTTTCTCCATTCAGAATGATGCTGGCCTGTGGCTTATCATAGATTGCTTTAACAATGTTGAGGTATGATCCTGTTATCCCTAATTTTTCTAGAGTTTTGAACATAAAGGGATGCTGTACTTTGTCGAATGCCTTTTCTGCATCTATCGAGATGATCATATGGTTCTTATTTTTAAGTCTATTGATGTGGTGAATAACATTTATTGATTTCCGTATATTGAACCAGCCTTGCATCCCAGGGATGAATCCTACTTGATCATGGTGTATAATTTTTTTGATATGTTTTTGAATCCGATTCGCCAGAATTTTATTGAGGATTTTTGCATCTAGGTTCATTAGAGATATTGGTCTGTAGTTTTCTTTCTTTGAAGTGTCTTTGTCTGGTTTAGGAATCAGGGTGATGTTGGCCTCGTAGAATGTATTTGGAAGTTCTCCCTCTTTTTCTATTTCCTGAAATAACTTGAAAAGTATTGGTGTTAGTTCCTCTTTAAAGTTTTTGTAAAACTCTGCTGTATACCCATCCGGTCCTGGGATTTTCTTAGTTGGTAGTCTTTTGATGGTTTCTTCTATTTCCTCTATTGTTATTGGTCTGTTTAGGTTGTCTATATCTTCCTGACTCAATCTGGGCAGATCATATGACTTAAGAAATTTATCGATGCCTTCACTATCTTCTATTTTATTGGAGTATAAGGATTCAAAGTAATTTCTGATTATCTTCTGTATTTCTGAAGTGTCTGTTGTGATATTGCCTTTTTCATCCTGTATGCTAGTAATTTGGGTTCTCTCTCTTCTTCTCTTCATTAGCATGGCTAAGGGTCTGTCAATTTTATTTATTTTTTCAAAGAACCAACTTTTGGTTTTGTCAATTTTTTCAATTGTTTCTTTTGTTTCAATTTCATTAATTTCAGCTCTGATTTTAATTATTTCTTGCCTTCTACTTCTTTTGCTGTTATTTTGCTCTTCTTTTTCTAGGATTTTGAGATGATATATGAGATCGTTTATTTGTTGTTTTTTTCTTTTTTTAAGGAATGCGCTCCAAGCAATGAATTTTCCTCTTAAAACTGCTTTCAATGTGTCCCATAGATTCCGATATGTTGTGTCAGTGTTTTCATTTATCTCTAAGAATTTTTTAATTTCCTCCTTGATGTCTTCTATGACCCATTGATCATTCAGTAACCTATTATTCATTCTCCACATGATGCATGATTTTTCCTTCCTTCTTTTATCGTTGATTTTCAGTTTCATTCCATTATGATCAGATAGGATGCATGGTATTATTTCTACTCCTTTATATTGTCTAAGAGTTGTCCTGTGACATAATATATGATCTATTTTTGTGAAGGATCCATGTGCTGCTGAGAAAAATGTGTAACTACTTGATGTTGGGTGGTATATTCTATATATGTCAATTAAGTCTAGGTTGTTAATTGTGTTGTTGAGTTCTATAGTTTCCTTATTTAACTTTTGTTTGGAAGATCTGTCCAGTGGTGAGAGAGGTGTGTTGAAGTCTCCCATGATTATTGTATGGTGGTCTATTAGACTCTTGAACTTGAGAAGAGTTTGTTTGATGAACATAGCTGCACCATTGTTTGGGGCATATATATTTATGATTGTTATGTCTTGTTGGTGTATGGTTCCCTTGAGCAGTATGCAGTGTCCCTCTTTATCCTTTTTGATTAACTTTGGCTTGAAATCTATTTTGTTTGATATGAGTATGGACACTCCTGCTTGTTTCCGCAGTCCATATGAGTGGAATGATTTTTCTGAGCCTTTCACCTTCAGTCTATGTATATCTTTTCCTATTAAATGCGTCTCCTGTAGGCAACATATTGTTGGATCTTGTTTTGTGATCCATTCGACTAGCCTGTGTCTCTTAATTGGTGAGTTTAAGCCATTAACATTTAGGGTTATTATTGAGATTTGGTTTGTTCCTCCAGTCATATTTGTTTATTTATGTTACTAAACCTGATTAGTTTTCCTCTTTGGTTACTTTCCCCCCTTTACTGTCCTACCTCCCACTGATGGTTTTCAATGTTATTTTCAGTTTCCTCTTCCTGTAATGTTTTGCCAAGGATTTTTTGAAGAGATGGTTTTCTAGCTGCGAATTCTTTTAACTTTTGTTTATCGTGAAAGGTTTTAATTTCATCTTCCATCCTGAAGCTTAATTTCGCCGGATACACGATTCTTGGTTGGAGCCCATTTTCTTTCAGTGTTTGAAAAATGTTATTCCAGGATCTTCTAGCTTTCAGAGTCTGTGTTGAGAGATCAGCTGTTGTCCTGATTGGTTTGCCCCTAAATGTAATCTGCGTTCTTTCTCTTGTAGCTTTTAAAATTCTCTCCTTATTCTGTATGTTGGGCATCTTCATTATAATGTGTCTAGGTGTGGATCTCTTATGATTTTGCACTTTTGGCGTCCTGTAGGCTTCTAGGATATGGGATTCTGTTTCATTCTTCAAGTCTGGGAAGTTTTCTCATATTATTTCATTGAATAGATTGTTCATTCCTCTGGTTTGGAGCTCTGTGCCCTCCTGTATCCCAATGACTCTTAAGTTTGGTCTTTTAATGTTATCCCATATCTCTTGGATGTTCTGCTCATGGTTTCTTAGCAGTCTTGCTGAACTGTCTATGTTCTTCTCAAGTTGAAATACTTTGTCTTCATTGTCTGATGTTCTATCTTCTAAGTGATCTATTCTGCTGGTAGCATTGTCAATTGAGGTTTTAAGTTGGTTTATTGCTTCCTGCATTTCTAGGATTTCTATTTGTTTGTTTTTTATTACTTCTAACTCCCTGTGAAATTGATCTTTTACTTCCTGGATTTGTTTCTGTAGTTCCTTGTCAATGTGATCTTTCATTGTCTGATTTTGCTGTCTCATGTCTTCCTTGAGAGTCCAGATCATCTGAAGCATGTATATCCTGAACTCTTTATCTGACATTCCATCTGTTGCAGCTATTACCTCTTCTAGAGTTGAGTTGACCTGCATTGCTTGTGGTCCTTTCTTTCCTTGTCTTTTCATGTTGCTTGCGTTTCTTTCTGCTTGGTGAAACTGTTGTGTTTTTGAAATTTTTCCCCCTGTTTATTTATGTTGCTCTTGTATATTTGGGATATCTCTCTTGTAGGGCGGGTAGTGGCTGTGATCCTCCTCTAATCAGGGTGATCTATCCACTACGCTGGTTGGTCGTAGGTCTGCCCGCCCTGCGGGCACGGGTGGCTGCTCTACTCTGCCCCTACTCCAATTGCGGTGACGTTCCTACCACGTCCTCGGATCGTTGGTCCTGATCCGGACGTGGGCAGCAGTTCTTCTCCACCCCTACTCCAATTGATGTGACGTGTCTACCACGCTGGTTGGCCTCCAAGCCTGTTCCGCCGGTGGGTCTCAGATCTGCCCACCCTGCGGGCCTGGGCGGCAGTTCTGCTCAACCCCCACTCGCAGTGGGGGTACCTAACTGCCTCTCCAACGGGTCTCTGGGCTCCTTCCGGATGCTGGCGGCGGCTCTGTTCAACCCCCACTCCAACCAGTGTGACGTGACTGCCTCGATGCTACTCGTCCACCACACTGGCCGGCTGCCGAGCCTGTCCTGCCAGTGGGACGCAGGACTGCCTACCTTGTAGGGTCAGACGGCAGCTCTTCACGGCCTCCACTCCAAGTGGGTTGACTTGGCTACCCTGCCGTCAGGTCGCTGGTCCTGTTCCAGGTGTGGGCGGCTACTCTCCTCGGCCCCAGCTGCAGTTGGGGTGTCGCGATACCACACCGGCGGGACCCTTAGCCTGCTCTGGGCACAGGAGGCAGCTCCACTCTGCCCCCCCAGCCCCCGCAGCACCCAGCAGGGCCCGGACCAAGAAGCAGTCCCTGTAGGATCCCCAACCCTGAGCCAGAGCCGCTTCGGGAGCCAGGAGTCGGTCTCTCCGATCCCCGCCACTTTCTGCTAGGAGCAGGCTCCTCAGGGCTACCGCCTCGGGTTCCCCAATCCCAGGCCAAACCCGCCCCGGGAGCCCAAGCCTGGCCACACCAGACTCTCCCTGCTCGGTGCCCAAGCCTGGCCGCACCAAACTCTCCCTGCTCGGTGCACGCTCCCCTGGGAGCAGAGTCTAAGACGCACTTCCCGCGGGCTCCCCAGCTCCGGGTCAAAACTTTTCCAGGAGACAGAGTCCCGCTGCCCCTCGTCGCAAGTTTCACTTGTGGCTGGCCTCAGCTCGCGGTCTCTGCAGGCTCCGCGGCCCTGGGCTCAAGCAGCCACGAGAACCAGAACCCAGCCTCTCCGATCCCTGCCACACTCTGCTCGGAGCAGGCTCCACAAAGGTACCCCAGCCTCAGGCTCAGGCAGCCCCGGGAGCCCGAGCCTGGCAGCTCCAACCTCTCCCAGCTCAGTGTACGCTCAGACAGGGGCAGGGTCAAAGACACAGTCGCCGCGGGTTCCCTAGCCCCGGGCCAAGAAGGATCTCCCGCCCTGGGCCAAAGCAACCCGGGGAACTAGAATCTGGCCGCTCAAAGCCCGGCGCCCGCCTTGCCTTGCCAGGGGTGAGGCCTGAAGAGTATTCTCCTCAGAGTTTCCAATCCCGAGCCTGAGCGATCTGTCTGCACGACGCAGGCAAATACCAGCCTGGAATCACCTGTTCTGTAGTTGAATGAGCCGAGATCAGTAGAAAACAGGGATGATTGCATCAGATCTCCATGATGGCGGCTGCAGTCCTCCTCCGTGTTCCGACCGGTGTCGGGAATCGAACTGGACCAATTCTCTCCTGTATTTCAAAGCTGGAATTCAGCACTCAGCGCGGCCAGTGTGCCATTGGCAGGAGCCTGCAGAATCCGCTTCGCTGTAATCCCGCTCTGGTACCTCGCGGCTAATTAACTCGGGCGCGTCCCAGACTCCATCCACGGGGCGGTCCGCCGACCAAGTACTGCTTCCCTCCGTTCGGACAAATCGCCCGCGACCAAGCCCCGGCAGCCGAATCCAGCGCGCTGGAGTTCTGACCTCTAGATTCTGGAGCACCTCAATTTCACTGGGGATTCCCACCAAGGTAGCCTTCAGCCATTTCACCTCGTGTTTCTCCCGCACAGTGGCGCAGCGTACTGGTGTGCTGCACTCCCTTGGCCGCCATCTTCCGTCTTCTCAGTTTCATTTTGATGCATATGGATTTCCAGTTTTCCCAACACCATTTGTTGAAGATGCTATCCTTCCTCCATTGTATGCTTTTAGACCCTTTATCAAATATAAAATAGTTGTAGTTTTGTGGATTGGTTTCTGTGTCCTCTATTCTGTACCATTGCTCCACCTGCCTGTTTTGGTACCAGTACCATGCTGTTTTTGTTACTATTACTCTGTAGTATAGTTTGAAGTCTGGTATCACTATACCGCCTGATTCACACTTCCTGCTTAACATTGTTTTTGCTATTCTGGGTCTTTTATTTTTCCATATGAATTTCATCATTGCTGTATCTATTTCTACAAGAAATGCCATTGGGATTTTGATTGGCATTGCATTAAACCTATAGAGAACTTTTGGTAATATCGCCATTTTGATGATGTTAGTTCTGCCTATCCATGAACAGGGTATATTTTTCCATCTTCTAAGATCTTCTTCTATTTCTCTCTTTAGGGTTCTGTAGTTTTCATTGTATAAATCTTTCACCTCTTTTGTTAGGTTGATTCCCAAGTATTTTATTTTTTTTTGAGGATATTGTGAATGGAGTGTTTTTCCTCATTTCCATTTCAGAGGATTTGACGCTGATATACAGGAATGCCTTTGATTTATGCGTGTTGATTTTATATCTTTCCACTTTGCTAAATTCATTTATTAGCTCTAATAGTTTCTTTGTAGACCTTTTGGGTCTGCTAGGTATAGAATCATGTCATCTGCAAATAGTGATAATTTAAGTTCTTCTTTTCCTATTTTTATGCCTTTAATTTCTTTCGTCTGTCTAATTGCTCTGGCCAGTGTTTCGAGAACTATGTTGAACAGAAGTGGTGAGAGAGGGCATCCCTGTCTTGTTCCAGATTTTAGAGGGAATGCCTTCAATTTTCCTCCATTCAGAATGATGCTAGCCTGAGGCTTAGCATAGATTGCTTTTACAATGTTGAGGTATGTTCCTGTTATCCCTAGTTTTTCTAGAGTTTTGAACATAAAGGGATGCTGTACTTTGTCGAATGCTTTTTCTCTATCAAGATGATCATATGGTTCTTATTTTTAAGTCTATTGATATGGTGAATAACATTTATTGATTTCCGTATATTGAACCAGCCTTGCATCCCAGGGATGAATCCTACTTGATCATGGTGCACAATTTTTTTGATATGTTTTTGAATCCGATTCGCCAGAATTTTATTGAGGATTTTTGCATCTAGGTTCATTAGAGATATTGGTTTGTAGTTTTCTTTCTTTGAAGTGTCTTTATCTGGTTTAGGAATCAGGGTGATGTTGGTCTCGTAGAATGAATTTGGAAGTTCTCCCTCTTTTTCTATTTCCTGAAATAGCTTGAAAAGTATTGGTATTAGTTCCTCTTTAAAGGTTTTGTAAAACTCCACTGTATACCCATCCGGTCCTGGGCTTTCCTTAGTTGGTAGTTTTTGATGGTTTCTTCTATTTAGGGGAAAACTTTTTAAAGTTAAAGAAATGAGTTGTCATGGTTTAGATATTAGGTTTCCCCCCAAAGCTCATATGTGAGACAACAGAAGAAGGTTTAGAGATGAAATGATTGGGTTATGAGAGTCTTAACCTTATCAGTACATTAATCCCCTGATCCCCTGATAGGGATTAACTGGGTGGTAACCATAGGCAGGTAAGGTGTGTATGGAGGACAGGGGTCATTCGGGCATGCCCTTAGGGTTTATATTTTGTCCTTGTTGAGCAGAGTAGTCTTTGCTTCTTGGTGCCATGTCCCCAGCTGCTTTCCTCCACCACACCCTTCCATCATAATATTCTGCCTCACCTCAGTCCCCGAGGAATGGTGGGCCATCTGTGGACTGAGACTTCTGAAACTCTGAGCATCAAATGAATTTTTCCTCCTCTAAAATTGTTCTTGTCAGATATCTTGGTCACTGGAGCAAAAAAGCTGACTGAAACATGAGTATAACTTATAAATTTATACAGATGAAGGGAAGAAATGAAGATAGAAGAGAGAGAGAGAGGACACATTTTGAAGTTAGGTCTTGGTGGGCTTGATTCTGAGTTCCTCACCTGGGGTCTGTCATGCATGGTTGGGAACTTAAAGGACATAGTAAAGTTTTCAAAAATAGCTTCATTGGAGAATGAGAAAAGATATATGAGTGTCTTCCTTGGTTATCATTCTTTACTATTTTGTTGATTTTAGCAGAACTGAATTGTTTATTCCATCGTAGTTTAGATCAGTCCTATAATATCAGACTCTCAATTCATATCCTCCCTCCAGTTCACTCTCTAAAGAGCTGACAATTTTACCTTTAAATTCTCATATCCTTTTTTTTTTTTAGTTATAGATGGACACAATACCTTTATTTACTTTTATGTGGTGCTGAGGATCGAATCCAGTTCCTCACACGTGTAAGGCAAATGCTCTACCACTGAGCTACAGCCTCAACCCTAAATTCACATATTTTGATACAACCTTAATGAAGTATTTCTGATGTCTTCTGCTTCAGGAAGAAAAAAAAATGTATCTTGATTTTTGTGGCATGCGTTTTTTTTATTCTCATTCATTTTCTTCAGTAATTCTGTTCAGTAATTCTGAATGACCACTAAGTAGATCATATACTGTGTTGTCCAAAAGAACAGTTCTGACAGTGAACAAGGATGACCTTAAATACTTACATCAGAATAACGGGCAGAACTGAAGGAACCCCTCATTTCTCACATTTGTATCATAATGAGCTATTTATTTTTCTTGGAAGATCTTTGCTGTCATCAGCCTCCATGTTGTCAACCATTCTCTCCATGGAAAAGTCCTTCTTGTCCTTTAAATTCCCACTCAGCTGTCCAGGGCCAGAGTCATTTGGATCCTTTGACTTCTCTGAGAAGCTCAACCGGACATTTTCTGTCACTTTATAGCATGCATTTTATATACCTGGCATCGTTCTTAACTTATTGTTTTGTAACTTTTTTGCTTGTGTATCTGATGTACCACCAGCTCCTAGAATCTGGAATATTGGTGTATCACAGGCATCTGGCTTAGATGTCATTCATTCATTCATTCATTCATTCATTTTTTTTCCCCTCGAGACTGGGGATAAAACCCAGGGCCCTGTGCATGTCAGGAAAGTGCTCTACCACTGAGCTACATCCCAGCCCTAGAAGTGATTCATAATAAGATCATAACATTCCCTTGAATTATTACCATTGGTATCAATTTCTGTAAGATTGTGAACTCATGAAGACTTTGCTTCCAATTCATTTTTTATCCTCTTTAGTAATTTCCCATTGTTTGATAGGTAGTAGATTCTGAGTCATAGGTGTTGAATGGAAAAATGAAAAAAAAAACACTGAAAAATAAAGTTGTTTCTGGCCATTACCATATTTAATTCTGAAACTTTGTCCTTGAAGGAATGTAGTATTTTACAGAGTCCCTCAGGGTAGATGATTTCCCACCTAAATTTTCAGCCTTGGGTTAATTTTCCAAAGAGATTATTTTGGGGGGTAATGGTGATTTAAGTGTAATGATATTTTTAGTATTTGGACAAGCAAATCTTTTCACCACCACTGCAATTTCTTCCTGTTTTACTTCCACAATACAAAGTATAGTAACGTGTGTTCTAGGACAGACCCGGTCTCCTGAGCAGGCTTTGCTGTTTGTGTTGGGAGAGGTTATGGAGAGTTTTCCATGAAACAACAGAAGAATTATAATTTTCATGTAGGAAGAACAGATGCTGTTTTGTAAACAACAGGCATATTGTTGCTCTCCACAAATCGTCTTCCAGGAAGAAGCCAGAAACAAGCCCATTCCTTCTGACAGGAGAGACAAATGGCCTGGTATCTGCCTGAACATTTGGAGCTTCCAAATGTTCTCTGATGGTGTTTGTAGAGGTGCACTCTCAGCTCCTCTGCCCTTTACTAGTTGTGGTATTCAGATAAGATAAAATACAGGCAGGGTTTTTATTTTGAAGTAGTGACTGCAGAATCTTCAAGCTATTTAAACTAGTTAAGTGACGTTCTATTATTTGAAGTAGTTGAAGCTGTCAAAGGCTGAAGCAGTCCGATCCATATATAGTTCCCACGGTGTCAGGGACCAAGGGAATTGGGATTCTTATCACTGGTTTTATTTTTAGCTTGTGTCAGTTAGTCCTGCTGACTGAGGGCTGACACTAAAGTCAGCATATAATGAGATGTCATGATTTGTTACTTTTATGAATTCACCTTGGGACAGTCATTATACCCAGTGAACAGCTCACAGCTTCTCTCCTGTGGCTCCCAGTCATCTTTGTCCCTCTCCTGCTAGCACCATCTCTAGCCAGGGCTTTGCACCTCTACTGCTGACAGTTCCTGGGTCCTGGGGCTTCACTCATGTCTGAAGTTAGCGGCTACTGTCTCACTGTAGTGGTGTTTCCCAGAGCATAGCTGAGAGCTGAGCACAAAGTTAATGGGAAAAGTCACACCCAGTGTCATGTCCTGGCACGGTCATGCCTCCACTTGAAGGCAACAGGTGCAGGCCTTTACAGCTGGCCAAATGGCACTCGGAGATTTGTAGTGTCCAACTGCACAGCGATCTTCAGAGACTGGCTTTAAGGACGTGAAGTGCACACCCACCTAAGGTTAGAAAGGATCATGATCCTTTAACTTTTAAAACTGCTGTCTACTATCATTCCATTTGAGTTCCCATTGAATTAATTTCTAACCCTTATTTTGGGTTTAAAATGCAAACAAAAATTATTTCTTATAAAAGTTATTAAAATAATAAAATAAGTATAATGGTGCCTAGGGCTATTTCTCTCGAGAGTTCGATAGTAGAACAAATAAAATCTAGGAAAATTCCTGTTCCTGTTTTTTGGTAAATATAAATGTACATACATTTTTTGGTAAATACATACAAACCCAATTTGGTTTGCTATATATTTCAAAGTGAAGCTGCTGGGTCCCAGGATATATATGCATGTTCAGTTTTAGTGTATACTTTTTCAGTTAAGTTTCTACTGTAGATATTTTTATCTATTGCCATATAGTTTTAAAAAACTAATCTAAATAGTTATATAACATTTCATCAACAAGTTTACTCAGTTCTTGCTAGTTCAATATTTTGCTGGCTCACAATTTCAGACCTTCTTAAAAAGTTTATAAAATCTTTATTAATTTTGGATGTAACCAAAGATAGCCAAATGACATTCCAGAAAAGACATCCACAGCTGATGTTTGCCCTGATTTACCTCCTGATTTGAATCAGGCTTTGAGACATGTGCTCTATGAACATGGTGTCAGGCTCTGGAAGGAAATTATTACTATGTGGCTGTGTCAGAACCTCTGTGTTTTAGCACACCTCCTAGAAGATACTGTACTCTGTCCCTGGAAATTTTCATTTAATAGTAAATTATGAAATATTTTTGCTATTAACACATCCAAATTTAATTTGTTCTTAATATCTCTTACCATCTTAGTTTGTTGAATTACTAATTAGCAGATTACTCCATCATGTAATTATAATAATAGATTCAAAGTAAATAACCAAGACTTAACCCATAGGTTTAGGTGGACTTTTCAACTGTCACATACTGTCGCGACCCCCTTGCCCGCAAGGAAGACGCAACACCGGGAATCTTCTTACAGCTGTTTATTCAAGCTCTCAAGAGTTCTTCTAATCTCCCAGAAGCCCCTCCCAGCCTTAATAAAGTATCCAAACACCCAATGCGAAGCTGCCACGTGGAGCTTTCTCGTAGGGTGTCAAAGAACCATGTGCCAACTCTCCCAAAGAAGGAGTTGTTTATCACAGACCACCACAAGGCCAGCGCCATCTTGTAATGGCGACCACAGTCCGCAGAAGCGGCTCGCCACAGTTCCCCCTTTCGTTTACTAAAAACAAAACAGGCAAGAGTAGAGGTGAATCGCCATTACTCATACGAAGCCTTCAACCAGGAACCTCATCAGACCCAAGCAGGTCAGGACGTTCCCACATGACCGTTATTGGCTGAATATGAAAACAGACACCACAAAGCTGTTAAGGCCCTGTGAGCTGGCCTCCTTGACGTGCATACAAATCAGGGCTGGATCCAAGCCCTGGGGGCCGGGGGGAATCCACTGCCAGCAGTTTTTTCCTTCTGTTTATAGCACGTCAAAGGGAATCAAGTAGCCCCTGTCTTAGGTCGTTCACTGCCCTTACATTGCTTACCCGTCTTTGGGGAGGCCCCATTCCCCTGTCTTAGGTTGCAGTGCAAGCGTGAAAGTTGCCCGTCTCTGGGTACTACAAGATCAGCTCGTTGTTGCCAAGGCGTTTAATGGTATCTACTCAGCCAGTCATGATTAGGTCTCTGAAGCTGAACTGTGGCTGTATAGAAATACAACGACAAACAAGTTGGCAACACCCTAAAAGAAAGGCACGGGTCATAGAGCGATAGAAAAGTACTAGCGTGGAAACCCATCTGTGTGCAATGGCAGTAAAGCCGGCAGAGTGCAAGGGCTTTCCAACACTAGGAGAATAACAAGGAAGGACATGTCGTTCCCAGTGCAATGTCTGTAAAACTTGGGGTGCAACGACCATGTCAAAGGTTTACTGTTTAATTTGTGTAAGCCAAACTTGAGGTGAGTTGCCAGTTTCCAAAGCTGCAAGTGCTTGTATAATCATAGCTTTATCGCGAGCATTGCGGGCCTTAAGGCGGCAGAGAAACCACAAGCAGAGAACCATACCGAAGCAACACATTGCGCCAAAAATGCCTACCCCCACCCACTCTTTAAAAAAGGAAAAGGCAGAAGATATCCAATCAGTGAATTGACCCAACGTTATGGGATCAACGTGGGTACTATTCAAGACAGCTATCTGGGTTAGTTGAGACTGGATCATGTCTTCCGCTGCCATGGACCAATTTCCGGCCAAGTATTCTCCGATGATACGGGAGGCATTCCTGGAATCATTAAATCTGACAGAGGTTATGCATAAATGTGCACGTTGATCAACACAGCCCAAAAGCACCAAATCAGCCAATTCTTCTACCTGAGCTTGGAGTAAATCTACTCTTTGGTTGGCAGCTAAGATCCCTGACAAAATATGTTGATTAATTGCATTTTGGGACTCAAGTATCATAGAAGTTTGTTGAACAACTTGATTAACGGAGGCAGCAGTCTGCACTTGATTGGCCATGGCCACTCCGGCCGCGACCGCTGCAGCAGCAGATACCGCCACGGCTGTCACTATAGCAGCTGTGATTCCAAAATCCCTGCGGACTCTAAGTAGCTCAACAATGGGGAATTTATCAGGGTCCGCAATAACTGGGATTGGAACAAAGGTTGGAATTTTCATAACCACTGCTACAGCCGAAGAACCATCCCAACATTCAGATAAGAAACAATTAACATTAAAACAATCCAGCATTTCTGACGAGGTGTCATTAGCCAAAAGGAGTAAGAACGGAGATTGAACACAAACCGCTGCAGGGGGCAATGTGGCATTATCCAACAGAGAGTTGAACGAAACAGATGTGAGTCTACTACCTCGCTCACTCTCGTAAACAGTGCCAGAAACATTAGCCAACCAACTTTTGGCTCCCAGCAATTGAGCCAGTGCAGAAATATCAGCTGAAGCCCCCTTTGTGTTGGAAATCAGCCATTGAAACCAGGACCAACCCACTCCTGTAGAGGAGTTGGCACTGTTGCTAAAGTCATAAACATACCTCTTAAGAGAGGGGGAAAGGGAGAAATCTTTAGCAACTTGACGTTTCTCCCAAGAATAATCCTGACAAGGCGTGAATGTTGGGGGGAAACCAAGATTAGGGGTACAGTAAGGAGAAGCCTTAAAATGAGTGGCATAAGGAAGTCCACTAGAATATGGGGGCATTGGAATTAGTACCTCGGAGATACTAGCCAAGGTAGTTGTGGTTAAAGCAGAGCTATTTACGGAGGTTCCTGAGCCTGATTGTTCCCCTGAGACTACTTGGCCCAATACAGTACTGAGAATGCTCCCTGAGACTTGACTGGACTGCAATGGATTGTCCCAGTTAGTCAAATTCTTGGTCTTAAGACGGATACAATGAGCGTTCCCAAGGCTAAAACAAAACACTCCTGTGAGATTAACTTGAGATTGATTGTAAATGCGTTCCACGTCCCCTCTAGGAGAGGCACAGGGCGCAGACATCTCACACGAGGTAGAGAAAAGAGTGGGAAGGACACTGGAATTACCGTGAACCGGCATCGGCATTGGCCAAGCCCGTGCCACCGCCCACCATTGCATTGGTGTCGTCTGTGTCATCGGCATCAGCACCAGAGCCAGAGCACTCAGCAGAATGAAGATCCTCATCACGGGATTGCTGTGGTAATTCTTGTTGCTGAGTAGCTGGCGTCAGGACTCTTCTTGTCAGGCGTTCAGGGACCCACAATGGTTCCGTGCGATCCTGGGGAAAAACACATACGGATCCTCGTGCCCATGTCAGCACGGGGTCGGGGCCGTTCCATTGGCCCGTAAGAACATCTTTCCACTTAACATAGCCAATCACAGAGGGCTGAGGGAACACATGTCTATCGGCCGCAGAGCGACCATGAATATCCAAATTCAAAAATTAATAGTAAAGAGAGCTAAGGACAAGCATTCTTTAGGAGTATGTCCAGCTCCTATTCCCCCTTTTTGTTTTTGTAAAGTTTCCTTTAAGGTGCGATGAGCACGCTCAACAATGCCTTGTCCTTGAGGATTGTAAGGCAGACCATGAGTAAGTTGCACTCCCATAGTAGAACAAAAGGACGTGAATTGTCTGCCAGTATAAGCAGGTCCATTGTCAGTCTTAAGGGACGTGGGCGCACCCCACGCCGCCCAGGCTTCCAGGCAATGAGTGATGACATTACGTGCCTTTTCTCCTGATAACGCAGAAGCATGAATAACTCCAGAGCACGTATCAACAGAAACATGGACATACTTGAGGTTACCAAAGTCAGGTATATGTGTCACATCCATTTGCCAGACAACCAGTGGCTTCAACCCCCGTGGGTTCACTCCATAAGTAGGGGGATGAAGAAATGTGACACAATGGGGACAGTGCAATACTATCTGCCGAGCATCTGCTCTAGAAATGGAAAAACGCCTGCGCAGTGTTAAAGCATTAACATGGAAATTTTGGTGAAACAATTTAGCCTCTTCTAAGGAGGAAGCCAAACAGATCAACTGACCTCGAGTGGCTGAGTCCGCACAGGCATTACCCTGTGATAATGGACCAGGGAGAGAGGTGTGAGCCCGGATGTGCATTGGATAAAAGGGAGCAGTGCGGCTACAGATAAGCTGTCGAAGCTGATTAAAGTAAGCAGATACATTACGGGCATCACTAATAGCTCTCACAGCCTCTAGGATTTTTAGTGCTTGCACCACATAGATGGAGTCCGAAATGAGATTAAAAGGAAAAGAACACTGTTTAAACACCTCAATAACAATTTGCAGTTCTACCCATTGTGGATTTCCAGGAGCAAATTGATGCTGGACAGGGGGAGAATCATTAATGACATAAGCTCCCATTCCAGACTTGGAACCATCAGTAAAAATATTAACAGCCCCCGGAATTGGATTGGATGAAGTTACTTTAGGGAAAATAATAGGATGTTCCTTAACAAAATGGAGTAACGGATGAGAAGGGTAATGATTATCAATATCCCCTTGAAACGAACAACATAGAATAGCCCAGTTATCTAGGGTAGCACACAAAACATTAAGTTGAGCTTTAGTATAGGGTATAATAAGAGAAGAAGGTGATTGTCCGAAAAATTGAATGCTTTGTTGAATCCCTTTAAGTGCTAATGCTGCAACAGCATCAGGATAATATTCTAAGGATTTTCCTGGGGATACATGTGGGTGTATCCATAGCAAAGGTCCATCTTGCCATAGTACTCCAGTAGGCTGCCGCATAGTGGCAAGCACACATAATTGAAAAGGTTTATCACTCTGGAGCCTGCATAAAGTGGCATGTTGTATAGCTTCTTCTACTGTCATAAGGGCCGCTCTAGCCTCTTTGGTGAGGCTACGAGGGGAAGTAAGATCTGGATCACCTTTAAGAGTAGCATACAAAGGCTGTAGTACAACATTAGAAATATGTAAATATCCTCGTATCCAATTAATATCTCCCAGCAGTTTCTGAAAATCATTTAGAGTTTGAAGATCCTGAGTTCGTATGGTGATTTTTTGTGGTTGTAATTTGTCATACCCAATTGTTGCTCCCAAATACTTAATAGAATCTCCTGTTTGAACCTTTTCAGGTGCTATATGCAGCCCACATTGTGCTAACAACTTCACGAGGTCGTCATAGGCCTCATGAACTGTTTGTTCTGATTTAGCAGCCAATAATACATCATCCATATAATGAATGATCTTGATGGAGGAGTACTTTTGTCTGAGGGGCACAAGTGTCTTCCCTACATACATCTGACACATTGTGGGACTATTAGCCATTCCCTGCGGCAACACTATCCACTCAACCCTTTGATCTGGTTCCTCGTGGTTACACGAGGGAAGGGTAAAGGCAAAACGCTGCGAGTCTTTAGGATGTAAAGGAATAGAAAAGAAACAGTCTTTAATGTCAATAACAATAATGTGCCAGCCTTGAGGAACAGAAGAGAGCAGAGGCAGCCCTCTCTGAATGGGCCCCATAGGTTGCATTTGAGCATTAACCGCTCGTAGATCATGCAGTAGGCGCCACTTCCCTGATTTTTTCCTAATGACAAATATGGGAGTATTCCATGGAGAAGTAGAGGGTTGGATGTGACCCAAGTCAAGTTGTTCTTTAACTAGAGCATGGGCTGCTGCCAGTTTAACCGAGGGAAGAGGCCACTGAGGCACCCAAACAGGCTCCTCGGTGAGCCATGTTATGGGTATTTGAGCCTCAGCGGCCCCTAGGAAAAACCCAGACCAAATCTGTCAAGCTTTTGATGACCTTGTACAGGATGCTTACGTCCCTGTAAATGTTTTCCTAGTCCTAAACCTGGCCTATACCCCATATTGTGCATAATTTGTTGGGACACTGGGGAATAGTCATTACCAAGAGTGAACCCCATGTCTTTCATCAGGTCACGGCCCCATAAAGAGATAGGTAAATTAAGTACATAAGGCTGAAAAGTACCATGATGTCCTTCCGGGTCCTTCCAGGAAAGATGTCTACAGCTAACCTGAGGAGCCTGGGCATATCCAAGTCCTCTCAGAGATTGATCAGAAGTCTGCACTGGCCATCCCTTAGACCAGTCCTTAAGTGCAATGATGCTACGATCTGCACCTGTATCAAGTAAGCCCACAATTGATTTACCTTCTATGCTTAATTCCAAAGTAGGGCGATTACTCATATCTAGTGACAAATAAGCACAATTCCCTCCGGTGGTACCAATCTCATTCCCTGTCCGTGACTTTGAGTCTGCAGGGAAATGATCATGTAAACTAGGCAAAACCAGTAATTGAGCAATCCGATCTCCTGGGGAGATGGACACAATGCCTTTTGGAGCTTCCACCATAACCTTTACTATCCCTACAGTATCAGGACTTATGACTCCAGGGAAAACATGAAGACCTTGCAAAATGGAAGATGCACGTCCAATTAGCAAACCTACAGTGCCAGGTGGTAGAGGCCCTTTGAACTCAGTTTCCACCAATTGGACTCCCATCTTAGGTGTTAACACGAGTCTGGAGGTGGAACAGAGGTCCAATCCCGCGGCACCTGTAGTGGCTCTCCGCGTTTCATGGGATGGCGTAGAGATGGCCATGTCTCGGGTTCGGGTGTGACATTCTCCACTGCCCCATATATTTGCGGGCCCTGGGGTCGGGGGCCCCGTCGGCCGTTTTTTGGCCCAGCTGAAATAAGCTGTCCATGGATGTCCCTCACTGATGTACACTCTTTTGCCCAATGCTTCCCCCTTTTGCACCTTGGACACAATCCCGGTGATCGAAGGCCAGTGGAAGGGCCACCGTGAGGAGGTCCAGTAAAATTGACATTTTTGGGACACTCACGTCTGATATGACCGGGTTGACCACAATGGAAGCATGTTCTGGCGGCAGGATTGCCCCCTTTTGCAATCCGAAGGACAGCAGCTGCAAGACCTGCATTAGTTAAAGGCCCTCCAATCTCTCTACACACTTTCATCCATACTTCTATGCCTTTGTTCTTATAAGGAGCGATTGCTGCTTTACATTCCTTGGTGCATTGCTCAAAGACCAATTGCTTAACAAGGGGCATGGCTCTATCAGGATCCCCAAAAATCTTTCCAGCAGCATCCACCATCCTTGCTACGAAATCTGAAAAGGGTTCTGTAGGGCCTTGTAAAATCTTGGTCAAATTACCAGACACTTCTCCTCTATTTGGAAGTGACTTCCATGCCCGAATGCAAATGTTATTAATTTGATCATATACCTCAGGAGGGAATCCTGTCTGTTGATTAGCAAATCTACCTTGCCCCAAAAGCATGTCCTTATCCCAATGAGGATGTCCTGCTGCATGGTTTTGGGCGGCCTGCTCTATTGCGCCCTCTAGCATAAATGCTCTCCAGTCCAAATACTTGCCCGGAGAAACACAAGCCCGAACAAGGCTAGCCCAATCAGAGGGAGTCATACAGAATCTAGACAGACTCTCCACCTGAGTTAATGTGAAGGCGGCATCCACCCCATAAGTGCGTACAGACTCTGCCAGGGTCTTCACAATGTTGAAATCTAAAGGCTCCGAAAATCTTCCCCTATTCTCATCCTGAAAAACTGGATAAGCAAGACCCATCTCAGCGTTAACAGCCTTCCATGTTTGAGCATGGAAAGCTCTCCCCGAAACACCCCCACCATACGGCGGTGGGTCCGGAGGATCACATTTCGTGAGCCCCGGTCTATCTTCGTTCCCTTCTCCAGCAGCTAAACTCCCTAGCTGGCGAGACAGCCTCCCAAGCTCCTCCTCCTCATCCTCCTCTTCTTCTGACCCGCTTCCACATGGGGGTGTGCGCAGCGCACTGAGATCTGGATACAAGCGTTTCCTCCCCTGCTTCTCGCTCCGCACGCTCCCATCCTCCCGAGATACCTCACCTTTTGTCAGAGATAATCGTCTCCTCCCCTGTTTCACGCTCCGCACACTCCCATCCTCCTGAGATATCGCACTGCCTGCTGTCTCCGATTTCTCCTCATGTAACTTTTCTAAAACCTCCTGTCCTTTAGCAAGTGCGTCATGACATCTGCCATCTGTGAGGCAACTACGGACTATCTTCCAAAGGGGAATCACCCCACCCTCCAATATGCCCTGCTCACAAGCAAAGTCAAGATCCTTGCCCAATTTATCCCAACAAGGCATAGTAAGGCTGCCCGAATATGCAAACCACGGTGCAGCAACATCTACTTTCTGCAAAAATCTCTGTAAGATACTATGTTTCACTTTCAGGCCTTTGGAACGTAACAGGCCGTCTAGTGCCAGAAGAAGCGGGCTTGAAGATGTGACACCCATGACACAGCAACAGAACAGATACAGAGGACAAAACGAAAGTACACAGAAACAAAAGAAAAGTACACAGTGCAGCTGCAATAAAATATGAGGCTCTCTCTGTCTTTGTAGAGGAGCTGACTCCGCTTTGATTGCGGGTCCCACTAACCGGGACTATCAGGTCCCGCCCACCGGGACTATCGTGTCCCACTCACCGGGACTGTCGGGTCCCACCCACGGGGACTATGGGGTCCCACTTACCGGGACTGTTCAGTGCACCACCTCTGACGACTTGCAAGTTTTGATTTTCCCGGGTTTCGGCACCACTTGTCGCGACCCCCTTGCCCGCAAGGAAGACGCAACACCGGGAATCTTCTTACAGCTGTTTATTCAAGCTCTCGAGAGTTCTTCTAATCTCCCAGAAGCCCCTCCCAGCCTTAATAAAGTATCCAAACACCCAATGCGAAGCTGCCACGTGGAGCTTTCTCGTAGGGTGTCAAAGAACCATGTGCCAACTCTCCCAAAGAAGGAGTTGTTTATCACAGACCACCACAAGGCCAGCGCCATCTTGTAATGGCGACCACAGTCCGCAGAAGCGGCTCGCCACAACATACAAACTTCATTTTCACCAAACATGACTTAACATATAAAGGTCATCACCATAAAAATGCGAAAAAAAAATCCCTACCCCAATTTATTCCATTTTTCAGTGGTGGCTCCCCTCACTGTTTATTTCTTTCCAATAAATGAGGGGACTAAAATTCTGGTGCATTATTCAATTAAACCAAAGAAACACAGCAAGTGGCATTGAAGCTGGGATTACCATTCAGGGGCTCTCCTGGTTTCATGGACTGCTTATTAAGTCATGTTTCAATTAGGGCAGCAGTTCATATTCCCTGGTGCCTCATACAAATGCAAAATGTTTAAGTTAAGGAGATTATGTTTTTAAGAACTCCAAATTGCATTTGAGCATAAATTTCCGGAAACAGACTCACCTTCAGAATTTAAAAGAGAGAGAGCCATGCAGGCAGGTGTTTCATAAGAAGAGAACCCTGCGCTTAGGTGTTTAGGCTCAGACTGACTGCTTCTTGTCCCTCATTCCTGAGCACATTAAGAAGTGGCTCTAAGGCCCAGATGCACGGCTCATTGTGTGAAAGTCAACCATGACATGACTTTGGATTTAGCCATCTTATGATTTTTCTGTGTCTTTTGTGTAAGGTGGTTGTGTTTTCAGGTAAACCTATCATTGCCATAGAACCAAAGTCAATGCTGTGTCCATGGTCAGTTCCTCAAAATGCTGTCTCAAATTGACTTCACGTTCAATTTACTTCTGATTACAAATTTCTAAGGTTTCATCATTCCGATATCCATTGCCATATTTTCTAAAAATATTGTCCAAAAGCACAATATTTCAAGATTAGTGATTTAATATTTAAACCAATAAAAATATGTATTAGATACCTGACAATCAACATGACAGTGCAAGGAGAAATATGACTGTATTAGAAATTTGCATAATTATTGCATTAAACAAGTACAGAACATGGTCATATGGTAATAAAGATTGTTTCTTTTCCTTTAATTTATTTTTTGCTTTTATTAGTGCATTATAGTTGTACATAGTAGTCTCTGCTTCTATCCACTTATCTGCAAATGCTGTAATTTCATTCTTTTTATGGCTGAGTAAAACTGAGTTGTGTTTTACCACATTTCCTTAATCCATTCATCTATTGACAGATACCTGGGCTGGTTTTCTGTCTTGGCTTTTGTGAGTTGTGCATCTATAAACATTGATGTGTCTGTATCACTGAAGTATGCTGATTTTAATTCTTTTGGATAAATACTGAGGAGTGGGATGACTGGGTCATATGGTGGTTCATTCCTTGTTTTTTTTTTTTTTTTTTTTTTTTTTAGAAATCTCCATACTACTGTCTAGAGTGGTTGTATTAATTTGCAGTCCCACCACCAACATATCAAAGTATTTTTATCCACATATTCTTTTTTTGGGGGGAGGGTGGATACTGGGAATTGAACTCAAGGGCACTCAACCACTGAGTCACATTCCCAGCTCTATTTTGTATTTTACTTAGAGACAGGGTCTCACTGAGTTGCTTAGTGCCTCCCCTTTGCTGAGGTTGGCTTTGAACTCTTGATCCTCCTGTCTCAAGCTCCCGATTACAGGCATGCACTGCCACACCCAGCTCTCTCCCCACATTCTTGCCAATATTGATTATTATTTGTATTATTGATAATTGCCATTTTGGATAGAAAAGATTTTCTAATACATTCATAACGTATGTACACATGCCATCTGATATAGTCCTACAATGCGAAACAGATACAGTACACAAATGCTTGATTTCATTATTTGTTTCAATGGGTGTGATGGTCAGCTACTTGGGAGGCAGAAGTGGAATGATCACAGTCTGAACAACATAGTGAGACCTAGTCTCAAACAAAACAAAACAATTATATTCTGCTGATGGGAGCAAAAATAAACTAAAACAGCATTTTCCCAATAGTTGGCTATAAGCTAGCCTACCCACACACCCAACACTCACTGTATATTTAAGGGTAAACTGACAGATTTTAGATATTGGCTTTATTATTTCACTTGGCAACCACAAAAATGTTTCCTTTATTTCAAAATTTACATTTTTATAAGCTGAGTGGTATACTTTTGCTGCTCTTAGTCTTCTATGGGTCTGATTTCCTTTTTGTCTGAGATAAAGAACTTTAAATCCCTGAGTGAACTCTGCAAATAGCCTGTATTAAAAAAATTCTCATCTATTAACTGCATCACAAAATTTTCTTGGTGAATTATACCATTAATACAACAATTAATTTTAGTGGATGTATTAAAATCATCTTGAATACCATTGAGATGCAATTACCAAAATATGTATATCCTGAGCATAATTAATTACTTTATACTTTTCTAATTAATCAGTAACAAAATTTTAAATATTCTAGAAACAATAAATTGACATATGCATCACACTTTGTTTTTTAACAGTGATCTTCTCAAGTGATTGAGTGCCCCACACCCCCATACTGGAGGTAAAACCCAGGAGTGCTTTACATCTGAGATACGTTCCCAGCCCCTTTTTAAAAAATATTTATTTTTTTAGTTTTAGGTGGACACAATATCTTTATTTTATTTTTATGTGGTGCTGAGGATTGAACTCAGTGCCCCATGCGTGCTAGATGAACACTCTACCACTGAGCCACACCCCAGCCCTCCAACCATTTTAAAAATAATTTTGTGACAGTGTCTCACTAAGTTCCTGAGGCTGGCCTCAATCTTGTGATCCTCTCGCCTCAGCAACCTGAGTTCTTGGGATTACACATCATATCTGACAAGATTTTTATAAATAGGACATTTTTTTACATTAAAAAAACAGAAAGACATTGGGTTTGATAATAAGGCTGTGAATTTTAATATTTCACAGTTCAGGAAGCAAAGGAGATGTCACTGTGTTTCTGTACCTACATATGGTATTCATAAACAAGCCATTCATGATATAACAACTTTTTTTCCCAAACCAGTATAGATTGAATAAATATTTGTCAAGGTTAGTTAAAGAGAATAGAACTCAGAGTAGCCAATTTAAGCAGAACCAGATTTATTACAGAAGGATAAATGGCTGGTTGCATCTTTGAGAGGCTCAGGAAGTAGACAGTAGGCTGAGGTTCCAGGACCATACTCCTGAACTGTGCTTCTCAGGGAGCTCTGCTGTTATTGCCATGACAGGAAGCCAAAGGAAGCCATCATGTAACTGGGAAATTTCCAGAAAAGCCCCTCACTCCAGCTTCAGGCTCCATGCTTCAGTTCCACTAGCAAACTGTGTCTGGTGTCACTTCTCTCCCATTTACTTTGGACTCAATTCCAGTCTTGTATGAGTTCATCTGGTGGCAGGGCTGATATCTAGAATGCTAGTTGCAAGGGAATGTGAGCTCAGTGTTTAACTCTCTAGACCTTGTATTTCATGAAGACTCATTAGAAGGAGATTGGACAAAAACTATTGCTCAAATCAATTTCTGTGATAGGCCCACAAAATAACAATAACACAGGGAATGCACTAGTATTAAAAGGCTTAAATGATGGTACATATAGTTCATTAGTTCATAATTTCATATTCAGGATATTAATTCATATTCATAATCCCCTTGTTTCCTGCATAGAAGTTCAAAACCCCCAATTTCCACAGTCTCCGAAATCTGCCATTTCCACAATCATTCAACACTGTCACCCTCCTGGCTCCTTTGCACCACTCATTTGCTTCACTCTCCAATACGTGGAAAATGTTTTCTTTGGAATGCTCTCTTTTCACTTTCTTGGACTCATTTAGTTCCCACCCAGTTCTCACAAAGGGTCAACACAACACAAAGCTTTAGTCCTTCAGCGAAGTCCTTACCCAACATGGATTTCCCAATGACAGTTTCTTTTCTTTTAATGACATTTTCTTTTCTTTTTTTAAAATTGTATTTGTTTCTTTTTTAGATATACAAGACAGTAGAATGTATTTTGACATATTAGATATACATGGAGTATAAATTCTCATTCTTGTGGTTGTACATAATGTAGAATTACAGAGGTCGTATATTCATATAGGAGCATAGGAAAAGTTATGTCCTGATTCATTCTACTCTCTTTTCCTATTCCCATTTCCCTTCCTTTACTGTTATTCCTCCTTTGTCTAATTCAATGGACTTCTATTCTCCCCCCCACACCCCGCTTGTTGTGTGTAAGCATCTGCATATAGAGAACATTTGGCCTTTGGTTTTTTGGGACTGTCTTATTTTCACTTAGCATTTTCCATCCAATAACCACCAAATTTCCGTAATTTTTATTCTTCTTCATGGATGAGTAATATTCTATTGTGTATGTTTATGTGTGTGTGTGTTGGTGTGTGTGTGTGTATCTCCTCTCTCTCTCTCTCTCTATCTCTCTCTCTATATATATCACAATTTCTTTATCCATTCATCTGTTGAAGGGCACCTAGGTTGGTTCCATAGTTTAGCTGTTATTAATTGAGCTTCTATAAATATTGATGTGGCTATGTCATAGTAGTATGATGATTTTTTTTAAAGTTTTTAGTTGGACACAATATCTTTATTTTATTTATTTATTTTTATGTGGTACTGAGGATCAAACCCAGGGCCTTGCACGTGCTAGGCGAGCGCTCTACCACTGAGCCACAACCCCAGCCCCAATATGATGATTTTTAAGTCCTTTGGGTGTATATGGAGGAGTGGGATAACTGGGTCAAATGCTGGTTCCTTTCCAAGTTTTCTGAGGACTCTCCATACCCAATGACAGTTTCTTCATGGCACTAGTGATGGCCTTAGTTCTCTGTTGGCCACAGGTTGCCCTGTGTTCTTTACTGGCATTACAGACGTCTTAAGTCACCACCAGTAGAAATTAACTCAATTTATTTGAAAGAGAATTAGTAAATCATAAAATCATGGAAAGGGAGGTGTTTTAGTCAGTTTTTTGTTGTTGTTGTTGTTTTTGCTTTAACTAAAAGACCTGACCAGAACAATTGCAGAGGAGGAAAAGTTTATTTGGGGACTCAGGGTTTCAGAGATCTCAGTCCATGGACATCTGACTACACTCTTGGACCTTCAAGTGAGGCTGAACATCATGGAGAAAAAAGTGTGGCAGAGGGAAGCAACTCACAGGATGATCAGGAAGCAGAGAGAGAGAGAGAGAGAGAGACTCCACTTGTCAAATACAAAATATATATCCTAAAGGCACACCCCCATGTCCTCCAGCCACACCCCACCTGCCTTCAGTTCCCACTCAGTTAATCCCTTCAGGGGATTAATTCACTGATTGGGTGAAGACTCTCACAGCCCCATCATTTCTCCTCTGAACCTTCTTGCACTGTCTCACACATGAGCTTTTGGGGACACCTCACTTCCAAGCCATAACAGGTGGAGACCAGATAAGAAAGTGAATGAAGAGCAAGGGTCAGGCAGCCTTTATTGAGAGTAAATATTAAACAGAGAAACAGCTGTTCTCATGGTTCTGCTAAGCTGCAGTGAAATCTGAACTTCAGTAATCTCAACTGTTACGTCACTTGTTCAAGTGTGTGGAGAGGTGTTTCTGATTGAAGTTCTGTTAGGTTCTGGTTGAACAAGCTAGATGGAGGCGGGGCCATTCTGCTTCTATGGGCTTCTGTGGCCACCACAGGGGTCATTGACGTAGATTATGGAAAAGGGGCTTTGAATAGATAGAAAAAGCTCTGAGTCCTGTGCAAGATGAACTTCTGTACCAGTATCAATATTAACAGAGCAGTAATTTCAGCCATAATTATATTTCTAAAAAAAAAAATTCAAAGTTAGGAAATGGAGGTTAAAAGAGTAGGCAAAATTCAGCCAGAAGTCAAAACATGCAGAGTGTCAGAGGCCACAATTGCTTTAAGGTGAAAGCTCATTATTTATTTATGCTTTCCATCCTGATGCAGGAAAGAATTTTTTCTGCAATCTTACAGACCCTGTTTAGAGACCCAGCTCGGCCCCTGTTAACTCTAGGATGTTGCTCAAGTTACACTCCCAAAGTCTCTGTTTTGTCACTAGTAATAAGATAATAAAATTAGTAATGACTGGCAGGGCTGGGGTTGTAGTTCAGTGGCATAGCATTGCCTAGCATGTGTGAGACATTGGGTTCAATTCTCAGCACTGCATATAAATAAATAAAAAATAAATAAAATAAAGTTTCATTGACAACTAAAAAAAGATTTTAAAAAATTAGTAATGACTCATGCTATTTTTGAGATTCAAATAAAGTAGCAGAAAATGTTTGTCAGATATCACAATAAAAGCTAGCTATATATATTTTATTGCTACATGAATTTTGTTATATTTTTTGTTTAGCCATTCCTTAACAGTTGTGATGGACCATGGAGTCTAAGTTGAGTTCAGCACAGACAGTCAAAGGGTGTGGGATCAATGGGCTGGTTGCACTGCGGGGTTAAATTATTACGAGAGTTGAGGTACTAGCTGGAAAGGTAGTTTTTTTTTAAAGATTTATTTATTATTTATTTATCTATTTATTTATTCTAGTTTGTTATGTATGACAGCAGAGGCAATCCAATTCATAGATACATATAAAGCACAATTTTTCATATCTCTGGTTTAAAACAAAATAGAGTCACAACATTCATGTCTTTTTTTAAATTGAATTTTTTATTTATATATGACAGAAGGATGCATTACAATTCTTATTACACACATATTTCATATCTCTTGTTGTATACAAAATATATTCATACCAATCCATGTCTTCATACATGTACTTAGGGTAATGATGTCCATCTCATTCCACCATCTTTTCTACTCCCTTGCCCCCTCCCTTTCCCTTCCTCCTGTTTGCCCTATCTAAAGTTCCTCCATTCTTTCCATGCTCCCTCCCCCAATTGCATTATGGATTAGCATCTACATAAAAGAGAAAACATTCAGCATCTGGTTTTTTGGGATTGGCTTATTTCATTTAGCATAATATTCTCCAGCTTCATCCATTGACCTGCAAATGCCACGATTTTATTCTCTTTTAATGCTGAGTAACATTCTATTGCATATATATATATATATCACAGTTTCTTTATCCATTCATCTAATGAAGAGCATCTAGGTTGGTTCCACAATTTAGCTATTGTGAATTGTGCTGCTATAAATATTGATGTGGTTGTGTCATTATAGTATGCTATTTTTAAGTCCTTTAGGTATAAAACCGAGGAGTGGGATAGCTGGGTCAAATGGTGGTTCCATTTCAAGTTTTCCAAGGAATTGGAGAGGTAGTTTTTAATCAAGAAGTGGTGTCCTTGAAATTGACTTGGGGAGGCAGTTACTGGCAATGCAAGGTCTAGTAATGAGGAGGGTACAAATGATATTAGTGAGTACATAGTCTGGTAGAATATGAGGCAAAACACACATGTAAAATCAAGTCTTCTAGCAGCTACATGGAAAGTAAAATAAATAAATAAATAAGAGAAAAATTAATTTTAACAACATATTTTATTTAATCATATGTCTAAAAATTATGTCAACATGTAATCAACCCAAAAGTTATTCATGAAGTATATTACTTGCTGTTTGTTTTCATCCTAAGTCTTTATAGTCTGGTATGACTTTATATACAGAACATCTCAATTAGGAAATTAAGTTCCAGTTGGAAATACTTCATCTACATTTAGGTGTTATGGTTTAGATGTGAGATGTCCCCCAAAAGCTCACATGTGAGACAATGCAAGAAGGTTTGGATGAGAAATGACTGGGTTATAGCCTTGACCTAATCAGTGAATTAACAGCTGATGGGATTAACTGAGTGAGAACTGGAGGCAGGTGGGCCTAGCTGGAGGAGGTGGTTTATTGGGGGCGTGGCTATGGGGTATATATTTGTATCTGGGAGGAGAGTCTCTCTCTGCTTCCTGATCATCATGTGAGCTACTCCCCTCTACCACACTCTTCTGCAATGATGTTCTGCCTCACCTTGATGCTTGAGGAATGGAGCTGGTCTTCTATGGATAGAGACTCCTGAGACTGTGAGCCTTGAAATAAACTTTTGCTCCCTAAAATTGTTCTGTTTAGATCTTTTCTGTTTAGATCTAACCATCTAAACAGAAAAAGTTCTGTTTAGATCTTTTTCACAGCAGCAAAAATGCTGACTAAACTTTAGGTTTCAGAACATTTACAATTATAAAAGTAAACTTGCGTGGCCAGGTTGAGCCAAACATTCTTAAAAGTTGTTCCATAATTAAATCACATGCCACTTTTAAAAGTTACATTTAAATTGATTAAAGTTGGGTAAAATTTAAAGTTTAGTCCCTCCTTTACAATGGGCACTTTTCAAGTGTTCAATGGCACACACAGCTGAAGTCCTTCATATTTGGCAGTGCAGGCCTCAGGTGTGAGATCAGGAGTAAGTGGCTGAGAAGGGGTTGATGGCAATATTGTTTGAGGAGATAACATCAGGAAGCAGAGAAGGTAGGGTATGAGGAAGCACAGCTAATTGTGCAGTGAAAATACTAAGATTTATGATGAGTTGTGTTAGAGTGGCTGTGACTCAGGAATCATAATAGAAAAATGAGTGAACTTGACAAATGATCCCTCATTGGCCAATAAGCTATGGGACTTCACAGAGGAGTGAGGAAAGGGAAATAGTTTGGGAGTCACAATTGGGAGCATAGCAAATAAATGAATGAATAAAATAAAACATGTGCTCCAACTCCTAGCCAAGTGAGGAGTATGGGAGAAAAAACAGCCACTGTTTGAAAGAGTTGCAGTGAAGAGGGAAATTCAGAAAACAAGTGGAGGTTAAAAGGGATTTTGACATAACACTGAGAGTGGCAGAATACACTACACTGTGGAAAGTTTCAAAAGCTGAGCGAGGATAGGTAGTGGGAAAAGTTTCTGGATCAAGGAAGGCAGTATGGAGATGGGATTCATGTGTTGAAGAGTCTTGAGCCTCAGGTGGTTCCAATGTAAGCAGGGTAAAAGGCAGAGTATGAGTGAGCTCTATTTTCATTGTTTGTCCCTAGCATTGGGAAAGGGTATAAAATTCTTGTTTTTAATTATACCCGGCCTTACTCTTGTGCTTACTTTTTCCAAAACCTTTTAGATTTCATTTGTCTTGTTGGACTGTTTGTCATTTTGTTGTTGGTCGTAGAGGTTCTTTATTTATATTTGATATTAACTCTTTATAAAATATGATTTGTAAAGATATTCTTCCACTCTCTGGGTTGTATTTTCACTCACTTGATTCTATGGATGCACAGAAGTTTTTTAATTTAGATGCAGGCCATTCTCTCTCTCAGTTCTTTTTTCACCTGTGCATTTTGTGTCAAACTTGGGAAACCATTGCTAAGTCCAAGGTCATGCAGCTTTGCTCCTTTGTATTCTTCTTAGAGCTTAATAGCTTTTAACTCTGAAATTCAATTCTTTGATCCAGTTTGAGTTGATTGTTATATATGGTGCAAAGTAAGGGTCTTTTGCAAGAAGATTTTCCCTAGTTTTCTCAGCATTTGGTTGAGGACTTTCTTCTCACTGAGTGATCTTAGCATCTTGTCATAATCAACTGACCACAGATGTTAGAGTTTATTTCTAGCTTTCAATTTTATTCCATTGGTCTATTTATCTACCCTCATCTCAGTACTATACTACTTTAATTACTGTATCTTTGTAGTAAGTTTTGAAATTGGAAAGTGAGAGGTTTCCATCTTTTTTTTTTTTTTTTTTTAGATTGTTTTGACTTTGCAGTATCTTCTGAAATTCCATATATATTTTAGGATGCTTTTTTTTTTCTATTTATGAAAAAAAAGAAAAACCTTGGTATTTTTACGGGGATTGCATTCACTCTGTATAACAATTTGAGTGATATTTTCGTCTTGACAATATTACCATTTACAGTCTGTGAACACAGAATGTCTTTCCATTTATTTGGGTCTGGTTTAATTTCCTTCTGCAATGTTTGTAGTTTAGCATATTCAAGTCTTACGCTTCCTTGGTTAATTTGCTACTATTTTTTAAATTTTGATGTTACAGATAAATTGATTTTTAAAATTTTCATTTTACATTGTTTGTTGTAAGTGTGTAAAAATATATCTGATTTTTGTGGGGGTCAGATTTATATCCTGCAATTTTGCCGAATGTATTTATTAGCTTTAACAATTTTTTATGTGAATATTCATATATGGGATGGGTTCTTTAGGTGTTATTATGTATAAAAACATGTCATCTGTGAACAGAGTTTTACTTCTTTCTTTCCTATTTGGATATCTGTTATTTCTTTTTCTTGACTAACAGCTCTGGCTAGAACCTCTAATACTATGTTGAATAGAAGAGGTCTCAGTAAATATTCTTGTTGTGTTCTTGATCTTAGAGACAATGCTTCCAGTCATCCACCATTGGTCATGATGTTAGTTACTGAAGATATTTTTCAGTTTAGAACGTGCTATCCACTACCACCCTACCTACTTTGTTTTCATCCTTTTTTCTGGGACGGGAGAGAGAAAGATTCTTTTTGCTGTGTTCTCTTTTTAAAAATGTAAGTTATTTGGGCTGGGGATGTGGCTCAAGCGGTAACGCACTCGCCTGGCATGCATGGTGCTGAGTTTGATCCTCAGCACCACATACAAATAAAATAAAGATGTTGTGTCCACTGAAAACTGAACAATAAATATTAAAAATTCTCTCTTTAAAAAAAATGTAAGTTATTTAGTTCTCTGCTTTGTGCTGTGCAAAACCATAATCTTTTATTTATTTATTTATTCTTTTTTTATTGGTTGTTCAAAACATTACAAAGCTCTTGACATATCATATTTCATACATTTGATTCAAGTGGGTTATGAACTCCCATTTTTACCCCGTATACAGATTGCAGAATCACATCGGTTACACATCCACGTTTTTACATAATGCATACTAGTGACTGTTGTATTCTGGTACCTTTCCTATCCTCTACTATCCCCCCTCCCCTCCCCTCCCATCTTCTCTCTCTACTCCATCTACTGTAATTCATTTCTCTCCCTTGATTTTTTTCCCTTTCCCCTCACATCCTCTGATATGTAATTTTGTATAACAATGAGGGTCTCCTTCCATTTCCATGCAATTTCCCTTCTCTCTCCCTTTCCCTCCCACCTCTCGTCCCTATTTAATGTTAATCTTTTTCTCATGCTCTTCCTCACTGCTCTGTTTTTAGTTGTTCTCCTTATATCAAAGAAGACATTTGGCATTTGTTTTTTAGGGATTGGCTAGCTTCACTTAGCATAATCTGCTCTAATGCCATCCATTTCCCTGCAAATTCCATGATTGTCATTTTTTAGTGCTAAGTAATACTCCATTGTGTATAAATGCCACATTTTTAATCCATTCATCTATTGAAGGACATCTAAGTTGGTTCCACAGTCTAGCTATTGTGAATTGTGCTGCTATGAACATCGATGTAGCAGTATCCCTATAGTACGCTCTTTTAAGGTCTTCAGGGAATAGTCCGAGAAGGGCAATAGCTGAGTCAAATAGTGGTTTCATTCCCAGCTTTCCCAGGAATCTCCATACTGCTTTCCAAGTTGCTGGCTCAATATTTAAAAGTCATCGTAATCAACCAAGTTAACCAAATAAAGAAGAAAAAGCCTGTATTCACTTAAATTGATACAGAAGAAGCTTTTGACAAAACTTAGTAACATTCATAATTTTTTTAACTGGATGTTCACAACATTACACAGCTCTTGACAAATCATATTTCATACATTAGAATCAAGTGGGTTATGAACTCCCATTTTTACCCCAAATACAGATTGCAGAATCACATCGGTTACACATCACATTTTTACATACTGCCATATTAGTGACTGTTGTATTCTGCTACCTTTCCTATCCTCTACTATCCCCCGTCCCCTCCCCTCCCATCTTCTCTCTCTACCCCATCTACTGTAATTCATTTCCCTCCATGTTTGTTATCCCATTCCCCTCATAACCTCTTATATGTAATTTTGTATAACAATGAGGGTCTCCCTCCATTTCCATGTGATTTCCCTTTTTTTCTCCCTTTCCCTCCCGCCTCATGTCTCTGTTTAATGTTAATCTTTTCTTCCTGCTCTTCCTCCCTGTTCTGTTCTTAGTTGCTCTCATTATATCAAAGAAGACATTTGGTATTTGTTTTTTAGGGATTGGCTAGCTTCACTAAGCATAATCTGCTCTAGTGCCATCCATTTCCTTGCAAATTCCATGATTTTGTCATTTTTTAGTACTGCGTAATACTCCATGGTGTATAAATGCCACATTTTTTTAATCCATTCATCTATTGAAGGGCATCTGGGTTGATTCCACAGTCTAGCAATTGTGAATTGTGCTGCTATGAACATTGATGTGGCAGTATCCCTGTAGTGTGCTCTTTTAAGGTTTTCAGGAAATAGTCCGAGAAGGGCAATACCTGGGTCAAATGGTGGTTCCATTCCCAGCTTTCCCAGGAATCTCCATACTGCTTTCCATATTGGCCGCACCCGTTTGCAGTCCCACCAGCAGTGTACAAGAGTACCCTTTTCCCCACATCCTCGCCAGCACTCGTTGTTGTTTGACTTCATAATGGCTGCCAATCTTACTGGGGTGAGGTGGTATCTTAGGGTGGTTTTGATTTGCATTTCCTTGACTGCTAGAGATGGTGAGCATTTTTTCATGTACTTGTTGATTGATTGTATGTCCTCCTCTGTGAAGTGTTTGTTCATGTCCTTGGCCCATTTGTTGATTGGGTTGTTTGTTTTCTTATTGTCTAATTTTTTGAGTTCTTTGTATACTCTGGATATTAGGGCTCTATCTGAAGTGTGAGGAGTAAAAATTTGTTCCCAGGATGTAGGCTCCCTATTTACCTCTCTTATTGTTTCTCTTGCTGAGAAAAAACTTTTAAGTTTAATTAAGTCCCATTTGTTGATTCTTGTTATTAACTCTTGTGCTATGGGTGTCCTATTAAGGAATTTTGAGCCCGTCCCCACAATCTGTAGATCGGAGCCAACTTTTTCTTCTATCAGACGGAGAGTCTCTGATTTGATATCTAGCTCCTTGATCCACTTTGAGTTGACTTTTGTGCATGGTGAGAGGAGGGGATTCAGTTTCATTTTGTTGCATATGGATTTCCAGTTTTCCCAACACCATTTGTTGAAGATGCTATCCTTCCTCCATTGCATGCTTTTAGCCCCTTTATCAAATATAAGATAGTTGTAACTTTGTGGATTAGTCTCTGTGTCCTCTATTCTATACCATTGGTCCACCCGCCTGTTTTGGTACCAGTACCATGCTGTTTTGGTCACTATTGCTCTGTAATATAGTTTGAAATCTGGTATCGCTATACCGCCTGATTCACACTTCCTGTTTAGAATTGCTTTTGCTATTCTGGGTCTTTTATTTTTCCATATGAATTTCATGATTGCTTTATCTATTTCTACAAGAAATGCCATTGGGATTTTGATTGGCAATGCATTAAACCTATAGAGAACTTTTGGTAATGTCGCCGTTTTGATGATGTTAGTTCTGCCTATCCATGAACAAGGTATATTTTTCCATCTTCTAAGATGATCTTCTACTTCTCTCTTTAGGGTTCTGTAGTTTTCATTGTATAAATCTTTCACCTCTTTTGTTAGGTTGATTCCCAAGTATTTTATTTTTTTTTGAGGATATTGTGAATGGAGTGTTTTTCCTCATTTCTGTTTCAAAAGTTTTGTCGCTGATATACAGAAATGCCTTTGATTTATGTGTGTTGATTTTATATCCTGCCACTTTGCTGAATTCATTTATTAGTTCTAGTAGTTTTTTTGTAGACCCTTTTGGGTCTGCTAGGTATAGAATCATGTCATCTGCAAATAGTGATAATTTAAGTTCTTCTTTTCCTATTTTTATGCCTTTAATTTCTTTCGTCTAATTGCTCTGGCCAGTGTTTCGAGAACTATATTGAATAGAAGTGGTGATAGGGGGCATCCCTTTCTTGTTCCAGATTTTAGAGGGAATGCCTTCAATTTTTCTCCATTCAGAATAATGCTAGCTTGAGGCTTAACATAGATAGCTTTTACAATGTCGAGGTAAGTTCCTGTTATCCCTAGTTTTTCTAATGTTTTGAACATAAAGGATGCTGTACTTTGTCAAATGCTTTCTCTGCATCTATCAAGATGATCATATGGTTCTTATCTTTAAGTCTATTGATGTGGTGAATAACATTTATTGATTTCCGTACGTTGAACCATCCTTGCATCCCAGGGATGAATCCTACTTGATCATGGTGCACAATTTTTTTGATGTGCCTTTGTATCCGATTCGCCAGAATTTTATTGAGGATTTTTGCATCTAGGTTCATCAGAGATATTGGTCTGTAGTTTTCTTTCTGTGAGGTGTCTTTGTCTGGTTTCAGAATCAGGGTGATGTAGCCCTCATACAATGAATTTGGCAGAGCTCCCTCTTTTTCTATTTCCTGAAATAACTTGAAAAGTATTGGTATTAATTCTTCTTTAAAGGTTTTATAAAACTCCACTGTATACCCATCCGGTCCTGGGCTTTTCTTGGTTGGAAGTCTTTTGATTGCTTCTTCTATTTCATCTATTGATATTGGTCTGTTTAAGTTGTGAGTATCCTCCTGACTCAGTCTGGGCAAATCATATGACTTAAGAAATTTATCGATGTCTTCACTATCTTCTATTTTATTGGAATCTAGGTTTTCAAAATAATTTCTAATTGTCTTCTGTATTTCTGAAGCGTCTGTTGTAATATTGCCTTTTTCATCCCGTATGTTAGTAATTTGAGTTCTCTCTCTTCTTCTCTTCGTTAGTATGGCTAGGGGTCTGTCGATCTTATTTATTTTTTCAAAGAACCAACCTTTTCTTTTGTTTATTTTTTCAATAGTTTCTTTTGTTTCAATTTCATTGATTTCTGCTCTGATTTTAATTAATTCTTGCCTTCTGCTACATTTGCTGTTGTTTTGCTCTTCCTTTTCTAGGGCTTTGAGATGAAGTGTGAGCTCATTTATTTGTTGGTTTTTCCTTTTTTTGAGGAATGACCTCCAGGCGATGAATTTCCCTCTTAAAACTGCTTTCATTGTGTCCCATAGATTCCAATATGTTGTGTCTGTATTTTCATTTATCTCTAAGAATTTTTTGATTTCCTCCTTTATGTCTTCTGTAACCCATTGATCATTCAGTAACGTATTGTTCATTGTCCATGTGATGTAGGATTTTTCCTTCCTTCTTTTATCATTGATTTCCAGTTTCATTCCATTATGATCTGATAAAGTGCATGGTATTATCTCAACCCCTTTATATTTACTGAGGGTTGCCCTATGGCATAATATATGATCTATTTTTGAGAAGGTTCCATGTGCTGCTGAGAAAAAAGTATATCCACTTGATGATGGTTGATATATTCTATATATGTCAGTTAAGTCTAGGTTATTGATTGTGATATTGAGGTCAATAGTTTCTTTATTCAACTTTTGTTTGGAGGATCTGTCCAATGGTGAGAGAGGTGTGTTGAAGTCACCCATGATTATTGTGTTGTGGTCTATTTGATTCTTGAACTTGAGGAGAATTTGTTTTATGAACGTCGCAGCACCATTTTTTGGTGCATAAATATTGATAATTGTTATATCTTGTTGTTGAATGGTTCCTTTTAACAGTATATAATGTCCTTCCTTATCCCTTTGGATTAACTTAGTCTTGAAGTCGATTTTATTCGATATGAGGATGGCCACCCCTGCTTGCTTGCGAGGACTATGTGAGTGGTATATTTTTTCCCAACCTTTCACCTTCAGCCTGTGTATGACTTTTCCAATCAGATGTGTCTCCTGGAGGCAGCATATTGTTGGATTTGTTTTTTTTAATCCATGTTACCAGCCTATGTCGCTTTATTGGAGAGTTTAAGCCATTAACGTTTAGAGTTACTATTGATATATGCAAAACCATAATCTTTTCTATCACTTCTATCTCTGTGTTCATTTCTTTTTGATGTTATGAGGTATTTCTTAATTTGCTTCACATATTTATTACTGATTCCATTTTCTCAGTATGAGTCCAGTTCTGCTCTCTTATCCTGTATGGATTTTTATTTTGCCACTCCATCTTTAATTTCCTTGTGTTCTCTCCATATAGTAAATATTTTCCTTTACTTATTCTCTTTAAGTATAAATTTTTATAGAGACAATGTCTTTTTCCATTTTAAAATTTATGCTATATTACAAATATATACATACAAGATGCATTAATGTATTTATAATATATTTATATACGTTGACATGCATGAGAATACCAAGGACTTTTAACAAAATTTTGCCTTAGATGTGGCAATAGATCATTCTGCATTCTTTCACAGCTCAGCTGATTATTTACAGTCTTTTGTAAATATGTATGTTTAATTTTCGATCCATACCTGTCTTGCATACTTGACAGTAAATACATAGAGTGATAACATCGGTGTAATTTTCCATTTTCTATTCTGCATTCAGTGCCTGGATGAAAAAAAAAGACAGTTCACAAACGAGCTATCAATCTTTTCCTTAGTGTGCATTTTTTTTTTTTCTACAGAAATCAGATTGAGCTGTTACAGTAGTTTATCAATGAGACAAGATCTAGCCTTACTTAAGATTTTTAATCTTGGGTAGCCTTGGTCATGATCTTGTTGATTTGAATTGTAACTGGGCTTTAAAAACATTTTCAACAATTTTTCAGAAGGAAGATGGTTGTTCTCTTTCAGTTTCTGATAGGAATTTACCTCTACAGTCCTGCTCCACTTAGGGTGTCTCCCTATCTCTCTCCCTTTTGATCTTTAACATCCTGAACTAACAGAATGGATAAAAAGCTACAGATCCCAGCCTGCTGTGCAGCTGGAGTGGGCTTGCAGTATTTTACATTCTTAGAGCACACATCCTAGTATGGAGCTTGCTATCTCCCATCTTTCTACAGGCCTTGGAGTGGACGTAGTGAGCACATTTGGGATACTGGAATTGGGAGGCGTCTGTATGCATATATGTGTATGTCTATAAAATAACCCTCTGAACAATTAAAAATGCGGCATCTTAACCCTGTATAATGAAGAAATTAGCTCTTGGTTTTCAGCTTGCTGTGGTGTCTAAGTTGGAGATGAGCTAATGTTTTTCCTTTATTCAGATAGTCGATATTTATGGAGGTGAAGTCTAGATTGCTAGAGAAAAATTATACAGTATATCTTTCCCATAGTTCATGAGTTTTTCACCCTAATTTTGATGTTAGGTACTTTTAATTCAACCTCAACTTTTATTTGTCATGTGGATTTTTTTTCCTATATACTTTAGTGGGAAGTAGGAAAATCTTGTCTTCATGACTCCTTTCTGAAAACTGCTGAATTTTCTAACTTACAGCTGGGTATAATCTGAAAGAATAGTAAATTCAGAGTTCTTTAAATCTTATTTACAAACTGAATGTGGTGATGTCACCAGACGATGATCAATGGTAAATCTGAAGTCCCTCAGGAATTAAAATGTGGCATTGTAAGGCAGAATATGAAGGAAAATGATAAACATGCATCATGCTGGGAGACTGGCTAGCTGTCAGCAGGACATCATTTCCGCTAAAACTTCCTAATTGGTTTCTGCTATTATGGACCAGTATATATCACCTCCCTAATGAAAGTAGATCACATCTGTAGTTAAAATAGGCTTTCTGAACAAGTAACCCACTCTATTTCCAGCAGTGGTTTTAGTGCTACCATACAGAATGCAGCCCCCTAAATTAGGTCAAGTTTGGTCAAGGCATTAAAAGATCTATTTCTTTTCCAAAGCTTTGTCATTCTTGGGATCTGCGGTTGTCACTGTCCACATCCCTCCAACTGATATTCAAATGATATGCCTAATATCACAGGCTGCCCTTGATTTCTAACCATTGACATTTTATTTACTTCAGGCAGGCAGCAGCTATGGTTGCCACACACAACAACGATCTTGAAACTTCAGATTAACACCAAAGTATAAAGTTTGGAAGTAAATTATTAACTACTGTTGCAAAATGGATATATGGATTTCAATTCAATGTGAAATTGTAGAGATAATATAGCATGTTGAGTCACCCTGAAACTGAAACTTGGAATCCCTCAGTTTGGGTATGTTAATTTGTTTAATCCTTGAATAGAATTTTGTTGAACATGTTATGGTAGGTGGCTATTGAACATGTGGAGTGAAGTCCATCACTTACAAGATGGGACATCTCATTGTCTTGGAGGAAGAGAGTTTCCATTATCTTCCAATTTTCACATGTTTAGAGGATAAGGAGGCATGGTTAGCTTAGTAATAATGGTTGATGGGATGCTTTGAGGGATTTTAAGCACTGCTAGAATGCAGAGTGGTGCACAGATGAGTCGGCCAATCTCCAACTTTTTTTCCAATGAATACCAACTAGAAATGTGAAACTGAGTAGCTTATTAATCAGGCTGAATGGGTGACTAGTTGATTGTTACTACACATTTGCAGCTTTGAACGGGAGAATTACACAGTAAATGGTTTAATTGTATACACAATGCTTACTCCAAAACCAGTCAGAGTAAGGGTGAAGAGTGATTGCAAATGCCGCCATTTTATAAACCAAGTAAGAGAGGCAGAAACTGGCTGAGAAATTCCTTAGGGTACATCACAAATTAGGGAGAGAATTAGAATGAAAATCCATAAGCCCTGAGGTTCCAGTCTGTTGCTTAGTCACTGAATCTTTCCTCTATTCAGCCTTCAGTCATGGTTCTCCTTTCAGATTGAAAGACAGATTTACTTATGGAAGTTGGTGCATGTAGTGTGACGGGGGAAGGAACATAAGTGAGAATCCAAGTGACGTTTCTAAATGTAGCCTTAGTGGACTCTACCCAATTTAGGCATTTATTATTTTAGCCATTAATTCAGATTTCTCATTTTAAAGAAAATACATGCTTTGAAAAGAAAAACTCGGCGTTATAATAAAAGGATTCCAATAAAAATTCATTATTTTGCCAATTCTTCTTTGAACACGTGTATGCTATTTTTGTGTGAATTAAGGTATTCTAATTTTGCCAATCATGTTTTTGAAAAATTTAAAAAGATATAGAAGAATATTTAGCTACACTTAAGTTGAAATATAAAATATGATAGACATTTTTAGCTTGCTGTTTGGTTCTATAGGAGTTTAATAAATACTAGCTAAATAAATAAACATACATATGTATGTGTGTAAATGATGCTTTATCTCTGTGTATATGATCATCTATAATTGGCTCAGCTGGATGTAAAAATACCAGAGTTTTTAATGGAAATATTTTTTCTCATAATGTTACATAATAATAGAATCCATTTGTTCTGTACCTATTGTTGCATCCAGGATCATACAAATGTATGCTCTTGCAGGGATTAAATTATATACCTATCATGGAGGAGGTAATTCCACCTGTTTTTCTAACGATCAAGAAAGATGTGCATAATTATTCCCATTCTATAGATGAGCAAATGGAAGCTTAGAGGATTTAAGTGAATTGCCTAAATTCACAGGGGCAATAGGTAGCTGAATTTGAAGAAGGTATTATTTGATTCTAAAGCTTTCTGCTTTGTATCAGTACTTCTGGTGTAAGAAAAGTTAATTGGAATGATAGGAAGGTCCCTTCCAAATAGCAAGACAACAGAAGATAATATATTGCCTATTAGTCATTACAAACTTTCTTTTTTTTTTTTTAAAGAGAGAGAGAGAGAGAGAGAGAGAGAGAGAGAGAGAGAGAGAGAGAGAATTTTTAATATTTATTTTTTAGTTCTCGGCGGACACAACATCTTTGTTGGTATGTGGTGCTGAGGATCGAACCCGGGCCGCACGCATGCGAGGTGAGCGCGCTACCACTTGAGCCACATCCCCAGCCCCTACAAACTTTCTTAGTGAGATGTATAAGCTGCTCTCTTTGAACTTCCACATATCTATAAAGATGAAAGCAAATGGGTCATTATGAAGTTGGCTAATTCCTAGAGTTATTGCTTTGTGGAGCCCTCCCAACAGCAAGGAATTATGCAATTTTGGTTTCTGAAATTTGATAGTTCCACTAAAGACTAGATGCAACTAAAAGCTTGTAGTGAGTCAAAGTTTCTTACTAACAAAGCTCAGTGACCTATTCATAATCAAGTATGTAGCTCTAATCCTTTATGAATGTATGACACAACAGTATGTTTTACAGAAGCATTTTTTGGGTAAGTTATCAATAAAATAGGAAGTGTTCTGAATGTTCTAGGTTGGTAATATATTCTCTATGTTAAACCACTCTGGTTTATCTATCACTTTTAAAAACCCCACTTTTCTTTTCAAAGCATGTATTTTCTTTAAAATAAAAAATCTGAATTAATGACTAAAATAATAAAAATGCCTAAACTGGGCAGAGTTCACTAAGGCTACATTTAGAAGCATCACTTGGATTCTCACTTATGTTCCTTCCCCCGTCACACTACATGCACCAACTTCCATAAGTAAATGCTCACATAACAACCAGGACAGGTGTACATAATTAGCTCCATTTTACAGATGAGTAAGTGAAGGCCTATATAGTTCTCTGTGACTTCTGTAAGTTCCCACAGGTAGTAAGTTGCTGAATTTGAACCAAGCTCTATATGATTCCAGAGTATTCCAATTAGCATCAGTAGAAGCAACATGATTTGATCTGAGGTATACTTGAAATATAATAAACTGTACATTTTAAAAGGATGCAGTTTTGTACGTTTGATGTAAGTATATACACTCAAGCCATCACAGATGTCTATTACTGTACAAGCTTCTTCACCTTAAGTTTCTTTGTCTGAGAACAGGAATGGCAAACATATAGGCAGATCCAGTTTTCTGGGATGCAATGAAAGTTGAATGAAATAAAATATGTGAAAGAAGTTCTAAAGTGAGACATGACTTGCAGGGATTAAATTATATACCTAGCATGGAGGAGGTAATTCCACCTGTTTTGTTGGGGGTTGTTTGTAGGGATCAGCAATTTATTCCTTAAGTTTATAAATAGGCATTAATCAGTGTAACCACTGTTATTCACTAATTAGTTCAGAGCCAATAATAAGAAAATCGAGCATGAGAAAATAATATTAATAATGAAAAGATCATAACAGTTTGGGGTTTTAGCAAGATGGTGACAATTTTAGAAGAAGTAATCCATACTCATAAATGGATCAGTATATGTTAGAATGGTTTTGCAAATAAGGCATTGCCTTTGTTTAGAAACTAGATCTTGTAAAAACTTGAAATAGGAAATCTGATCACTTTAAATGATAAATATTGAATGTAGAAGGTCATCATTGCATTTATAATTTGGTAGTTAGAAGGAGTTCGACCCATAGATAGATGGCATGTTCTGAGCAGTCTCCTTTCCCCCTTTTTAATTAGGAAATATATATATGAAAAATGAAGCCACATACTGCCGCTAAATGGGCCAGTTAATACTGAATTACTCATCAGACTGGACATCAAGAAATTGTTCTGATCTTTGAAGTAAGACTTGCATTCTGATGGTTGAACATTCACTCTTGTTGATCAAAGGCAAACCAGTTATCAAAAGAAGAAAGAAAAACTAGGTCAAAAGGTGAAAAACAAAACCAGGAACAAACTGAAAGAAAGTATCTCTCCTTCCTAGCTCATTAGTTAATCATGTGGTGTTCCTAAACCATATTTTAAATGTCCTTGTCCTGTTATCCCAAGGTGCCATGAATCACAGCACTTTTTCATCCATTTGGACCCAAGAACAGAATTTATGATGATCTATGTTAGGAGGTTATCACTTTTGTAGCTGAGCGTCAAATGGAGGGTCTGGAAACAGGATAATTCTTGCCATTCTTAATCTGTCCAGAAATGATAAATTAGAATATTTTCTAATTTCTGATATATGTCCATGCAACATGGATAAGATAATTAATAAGATAACACTAACATTAATATATATGCATACATGTCCAGTTCTGTGGTGATACTTTTCAAATAGCCCATAGTTCTATCCATAAGAGTAGAATCCAGAATCTTTTTCTGAATTTGAGCTAGTTTTAATTTGTTTTCCAAAGTGGATCTGTGTGAGTATGTAATGCAAGAGATGGGGAGGAAGGAGGAAGAGGAAGGAGGGACAGACAGGGATGTTATGGACGTGGAGTTGACCTGTACTCTACCATGTCTCTGCTGTGGAGAATGGTGCACCGTCTTGGCTTGGAAGATGACTAGTAATAATAGGTCAATTAGAACCACTGAGTGAAAAATGTTATTTTAGGAGATTCCTAAATGGGCATCACTATAATTGCACTGTGAAACCCTTAGCCCTTTCTATTAATTCTTCCAACCGACTACAAGTTACCTTTTCTCAATCTTCATATAACTTATTTCTACCATCTATTGCCTTTTTCCCTATCCCTCACTACTTCAATGATTTCTGCACAGTATTTGGAATTTTCTCTTCCACCTCCCTACTGTCACTGTGTTGGAATCATCATCCAACAATGAGGTCAGATTTTCAGAATCATTTTGATTTTTACTGAGTAGACTCTGTAGTTTATTCCAGCCACAGATCAACCACCATGCTTCCTGAAGTTATTTCAAGATTTGGAACATCCAAATATCTTAAAGTAACAATTTCAATGTAATTTATTTTCTTTTTTTCCCCTTTCCTCTCCTTCACTCCTTTCTTCCTGTAACTTCTGATTGTGTTCATTCTTCTTCTTATGAATTTTAATCTTTTGATTCCCTAGTTGTGTCTTAATGGTTCTGTTCTATGCCTCAGCTTATATCAGTCTTTCTGTTAAGAATTTTCTCCAGCTATCCAAATATCCATCATTCACAGACGATTCTGAACATCAGAGAATGCTCTTGAGTTACAATTATAAAATACAAACAACTTTACATTTACAAGGTGCTTTCCCCTACAATGATTTTATCACAACAACCTTGCAAATTCTGCCGTTATTTCTTCCATTTTACAGAGAGCTAGTAAGTAGCAGAGCTGGACTTATGGACGAGGCTTTACTTCTCATTTAGTGCTCTTTCTGAGACCCCAACATGCCAGAAGCAAATCCTCAGAATTTATTTTGTATATCATTTACATCATCCAATGACATTTAACATATGTTGGTTCATAATGAAGTTATTTTTATACCTGTAAGAGCTCTGGCTCCTATTTTTTACATTTGAGATAATGTCTTAATTTCTTTCCGAGTTCCAAGTGTCTGGCCCGAGTACCTTAAACGTAGAAGATACTCAATATGTATTTGTTGAATAGATGAACAAATTAATTAAAAGACACTACAAAAGACTCTGGAAGCCAGAGCCAGAATGCAGAGCAACACAGTTTGCACCAGACTATTTTGTAAGTAAAACAATTGAGGCTTAAAGAGGGCAAAGGGTTTCTTGGGGTCACATCACAAATTAGGAACAGAATTAGAAAGAAAATGCAGAGGCCCTGAGGTTCCACTCTGCTGCCTAGTCACTGAATCTTCTTTTGAGCTTTCCGTCAGGGCTCTGCCTCTAGATTGAAAGAAAGATTCACTTATGGAGAACGGTGCATGTAGTGTGACGGGAATGAGTGTCTGGCCCTGTGACATTTCCATACATCCTTAACAAGATCAGCTGTGTTCAGCATCTTTGTTTATCAATTTTTCCCGTTGCATGATCTTTCAGGTAAAAATACAGTCCTCATTTCAATTTATTCCCATAACTATCGGGATGTTATGAAGATTAGTGATGCAAGACACATAATATCCTGCAAACTCCCCAGAAGAAAGGTATTACATAAATACAAAGCATGATTATTCTGCCACCAGCAGCAACAGGGCTAGCCTTTCTCACACATAGCACACAGGCTGAGCCACCAGAGAATGATGTACATTTTTTTTTCTCTGCATGGATTAAAGTGGAAAAGATTTCCCTTGGGACATTTGGACCATTTACCTCACTTAAGTGTTTTTTTTGGGGGGGTTTGGTGGTAGATGGAGAGAGAGCTAGAAGTGAAATTAATTTTAGATTAAAACATTCATAGAGAATCAAACAGGAAAAACTAGTATAAAGGGTACATTAAAACTAATTTAACATATGAAAGTGTGGTCTTACTTGCCTTTTGTTTGTGTTTCTTGTGATCTTAGGTTTATTCTGAAATAAAGCTTCATCAAATACCTTGAATTTGTTTGGACTTGAAGAGAAGAAGAAAGACTGCAAGGTCTCTTGGGAGAACTCTCTTTACGAATAGAGAAATGATAGTATATAGAGATAATTATAGGAAGCATTATTTTATGAAAATAGTTTTATATGAAATCAGTAGAACCATTTGATTTGTTGTGATTCATACTTGTTTGGAAAGAATTGATTCTGTGTCTTAACAGATCCAATAACTGTATTTAGTGATGGAAAAGAGGGATCACTTGTTCCACTTTGATTTCATATATATGCTGGCATTTTGACATTTTTATATGAACTCCTTCATTCCTCAAAGATACAGGAAAAGATATCTATCTTCTTTCGGATGACCTGGTTTGATAGCTCTATGATACAAATGACCCTAGAATTTACTGCCAGGGAGATTGACTCAATATTAATTAGCAAAAATGAAACATGTTATCTGACAAAGACCTAGTCCTAAAATTAGAACAGTAATACTAATTACTAATATGCCTAGTCTATGTGTTCAATGATCTGAGAATGTATTTGCAGCTCACTCTTGCGTGCTTTTTGGAAAAGTAAGTGGCTCAGAATCATTATCCCTTGGAAATGTTGCTGAGTTTTATCTGGGTCTAATTTGGACAACTGGAAGAGTCTGCTTTGTACAGTTGCCAAGTTGATATTAGACTAATTTTGTCATGTGAAAATTTGAGCTCTCATCTGAATTCTTGTCTAACTAATGAAAGTGAATCACAGATGCTTCTTGAGAAGAATCGTAGCTTTGTCTCTTTTTCATGAGGTTGAGGGTGGGATGGGGGGTCTTCTACAAAGAAAAACTTAAATAAGCTTTCCAGGTATCATAAAAATTTCAACAGTTCTTCCTGCTCCTCTGAAATCCAAGATGTGCAGATGTTTCTTTAAATAGCAGCATGTGTTCTTTGGTCTCTTCTTATTTTTCTGCATCAAGTGACACCTTTTGCAGGACATGTGTCAGATAGTTTTTTTTTCTGTCTCTATTTCTCACCTGTATAATTCTACTAGGGAAATGGAGGCAGGAGGAAGTGAAAATATTTCAAGATCAGATGGATTGTCAAATCCAGATCTTGTTTCCAAAGCCTGTGATCTTTCCCACATCCTTCCATTGCCTGTATAGAGTATGTTCTTCATGGAATAGCATTATGATACATGTAGCTGTGCATAAAAAAGGAGGGGCTGAGGATGGGGCTCAGTGATAGAGCCCTTGCCTATCATGTGCCTGGCCCTGGGTTCTGTCCCCAGCACCACCTAAAAAAACAAAACAAAACAAAACAAAAGCCAAAAAAGTTTGGTGTAAAGATCATCAGAACATAAGGTTAATCACACAGAATGACTGGGTGGGCTATTCCTATACAGTTTCAAGAATAAATGCTTTAAGTTGCTATTTTGGATGTTTTGAACTTTTAAAATAATAACAGGCATAATAAAAACATTCTGGAAGAAATTTTTATTTGCTTATGGCCTTTATCTTTTTATAAAATCAATTACTACTGTGCCATTCTATAGTTTTCTAGTTGGAGAACTGAAATAATCAGAGGGTGTTTATATTAATGCTTATAATATTCCACAGTGCCTAATGCATGCTCTGCATTCAAAAAGCATTGGGTGAGTTTAATTGGGTTCTTTATCTTCTACATGGTCATTCTCCCTAGTGTCTTTACATGGACTGCAGATTCTCTTGTATCAAAGGGCATATTATACAAGATATAGTGTCTCTTGTATAGAGTAGAAGAAGAGATAAGGTAGATGGATTAAGTTCTCTGCTTTCTGTAAAGTTGCTCATTCTATTTCTTGACAGGAATTGAAATGGTTCAGAAGAGTCATATGCAAAATAAATTAGAAAACCAAAACCAAGGAGAAGATACAAAATAAATATTGTTGGCAAAATGATTATATGTTTTACATGATAAACTTTTACTCTAAAGTCCATAGCATCATCATTATTACTCTTAAAACTTTGATTAATTTTGTTTCTGTACCAACACCAGATTTGGTCTGGATTTCAGGAGGCTTGTCTCTCCCATTCTAACTCTAGCTCAGTCGTTTGTAATTGGGATACATTTTGCCCTGCAGGTGATATTTTGGACACATCTTGAGGCATTTTTGATTGTCATAACTGGAGGTCTGTTGGTTGCTACTGGAATCTGGTGGCAGTGACAGTGATCTGCTGAAGCACCACATAGTCCTTCTGCCCACCTCAGTAAAGAGTTTTCTGACCCCAGTTGCCCATAGTGCCCTGTAGAGAGACCCTGCTTAGTCCTACTTCCTGGCTTTAGCTTCAGATTCTCTGACATATTGATGGTGGTTCTGAACTTTTCCTTTATATCCTAAACTTGTCTACATACCTCTGATAGTTCTTTGATTTCTTTCTCCTTCTCTACCTCCAGAAGAGGAACCATTTTCTATTTATATTAGTATTTCCCATGGCAGATGTTCAATATTACACTTAAGTAATTATTAATTCATAGTTTCCTAACACAAGATTCTGTACATTATTAGTACATGAGAATAAAGTTGTCTTATAATTGTATTCTTTTTAGGATCAATAATTTTGAGATTTTAGGAATTTGATGATTGCAACAATAGTAAAAATGAGAAGGAATATTTATAAATGGCTTTCTTAAAACAGACAAGATAATCTTTTAAAAAATGAATTAGACCCACACAAGTCAAATTGAGCATGAATTGAAATCCCCCAAAGTGTGCTTCCATTAATTTACTAATATAAACATAAATGTTTATTTATGCCTTTATTACTAAATGATGATTTTGTTCGCATATTTTTGTAAAGTTAATATAATCTTGTTGACACATGAATTCTATATTTCTGACTTTTATATTTTATTAAACCATTTCATGGCTAAGAACTGATAAATGTTTGAGGTGATAGACCAATTACTCTGTTCTGATCATTACACCTTGTAAATTTGTGGTGAATTATCACACTGTCCCCTCTACATATGCAGAATTATATCAATTAAAATTAAAAGTTATTTTGTGGCTCTGAGAATAGAATAATGGAATTTTATCATGTAAACATATATAGTATTAATAATCATTTTTATTCCAAGTAAGAGTAAAATTTCTCTTTTATTGTGTGTAGAGTACTAGGGACTGAACAAAGGGGTACTTTACCACTCAGCTATATACCTAGGCCTTTAATTTTTTTTTTTTTAATTTTGATAGAAGGAAATTCCATAGAAGACAGGAAGAGGATTGAGAGAGAGGGAGGAGAGGAAGGTATCGGGAAGTACTGGGGTACGATATCTACCAATTATGCTAGGTCACTGTATGAACATACTACAAGGGTACCACATATATATAATTATAATGTACTAATAAAATAAAGTAATAACAATAGAAGAGAAATCCATGGAGTAGAACTAGTAGATCGGGGGAAAGAGGAATGAGATTGATCAAGTTGTTATGTGTATATGTGAATATCGTAGAATGTGTAACTTGTGTCATTATAATTCACCAATGAAAATATTATAAATATAACAACAAAAATGTATTTTAAGACAAAGTCTTACTAGTTTGCAAAGGCAGGCTTTGTGTGGGTGACTCTCTTGCCTCAGCCTCCTGAGTATCTGGGATTATAGGCATGCACCAGTGTATCCAGCAGGAGTCAAAATTTTTACCAGCTTTTTTCTTTATATCTAATTCATCTTATTGTTTTGTTCCAGTAATATTTCTCCTCTCATTTAAGTGTCAGTTAAAGAACTTAAAAAGTACTATCCTAAAATGGTAAAAATTGAGCATAGTGCATCTTATGAAAATAGTTTTTAAGGAGTAATGTGGGTGGAAAATGGTTTGGAGATGATGGAGGTGTGGGCAGTGAGGTAACAGAGACATCAATGTAGACTTTCTACTGAGAAATTTGACTATGGAGGGGAAGAGAGGCCTGGGAGTAGCTAAAGGGGAGGTCAGGTGATGGGGGAATTTATCTTTCTGTAGGAGAGATGTTATTATATCTATAATTAATTAATTAATTAAATTAATTTATTTAATTTATTTAATTAATTAGGTATCTATGATAGCAGAATGCATTTTGATTCATTGTACATAACTGCATCCCAACTTCTCATTTCTCTGGTTGTACACTATGTAGCATCGCTCCTTATGCACAGTCATACATGTACTTAGGGTAATGATGTTCATCTCATTCCACTGTCTTTCCTGCCCCCATGTCCCCTCCCCTTTTACCCTCCCCTTTGTCCAAAGTTCCTCCATTTTTCCCATGTCCCCCTAATTATGGATCAGCATCCACTTATCAGAGAGAACATTTGACCTTTGGTTTTTGGGGATTGGATTACTTTGCTTACCATGATATTCTCCAACTCCATCCATTTACCTGCAAATCCCATAATTTTCTTTTCTTTTAATGCTGAGTAATATTCCATTGTGTATATATACCACAGTTTCTTTATCCATTCATCTACTGAAGGGCATCTAGGTTGCTTCCATAGTTTAGTTATTGTGATTGAGCTGCTATAAACATTAATGTGGCTGTGTTACTGTAGTTTGCTGTTTTTAAGTCTTTAGGGTAAAGACAGAGGAGCCGGATAGCTAGGTCAAATGGTGATTCCATTCCAAGTTTTCTAAGGAATTTCCATACTACTTTGCAGATTAGTTTCATCAATTTGCAGTCCCACCAGCAATGTATGAGTGTGCCCTTTCCCCCACATCCTCACCAACACTTTTTGTTGTTTATATTCTTGATAGCTGCCACTCTGACTGGAGTGAGATGAAATCTTAGAGTAGTTTTGATTTGCATTTCTCTAATTGCTAGAGATGTTGAAAAATTTCCCCCTATTTGTTGATCAATTGTATATCTTCTTCTGAGGGATGTTATTATTTACAAGCCACCAGTGTCAAAGGTTTTGATTCATTCCTCTCCTGTTATATCATATGAAAGGTTTTAAAATTTGAAAGTCTTACAAATTCCTCAATGCACCACTAAAATTATAATGTGCCCAGAGATTAATGCTTATTGCAAATAACTACAACATACTATGGCACAAATATATCTTAAGTCATTTCAATATATAGTTGTATAATATAGCACGAATATATCTTGACTAATCTCAATATGTAATGTTTTAATTGTTACATAACTTTGGTTCATGTGGTAAGTTTTATTTTGTCAACTTATAATCCTTTAATAAGCATATCTATTTATTGTATTTATTAGTAATAACGTTCATTGAAGAAAACTGTTGGGAACATAGTCTTTTATATCAAATCAGAGATTTTTTTTGTTTTTATTTTTTAATGAAGATACACGAGAGAAATTATTTACAGATATGAGTTTCACAGAAAACTCCATTATTCAGGTAAACTTCCTGCAAACTTTGTGCCTAATTTTGTTTTCCCCGTGGCTGAGGCTTCTAGAAAGCTCAGTCAAAAAGCTAAATGTTAAAAAAATAAAGAAAGAAAAAGCTAAATTTTGGCCTAATACTAACATTAATATGAGCTTATTTTAACCATTTTAAGTGATACATGATATCTGTGCATGTTTAGGGGTACAGTATGATGATGTCATACCTGTGTACAATATGTTGTGTGGAAATTTGACTCTTACTTTTGTTTCTACCTCATTTCCTTTCATTTCATTCTAATTTCCATATTTATTTTGATTCTCATTTTATTGTGTATGTTTTCAAATACTTTGGAGTTATTTGGAATAAAAGTAAATTAAACAATAAAATAGTATTATCAGGGGGCAAGTTTCTTTGTATGTCTATAGGACTTAGTGACTTGCATGCAGAAGCCATGAAATTAATGTATTTTGCTGTTGATGTTAAAAATGACTGCAAAATGACAAAAGTCCTACTGATCATCACAGCTGACATACAGAAATCAAACAAAAACCACCACCACCACAAAACCCACCCTAATCTGGGCTCCCATTTACATTTTCTGAAACCACTGAGAAGTTTTCTCAGTCCCAGCCATTATTTTCCTTGAAGGAAGCAGGAGCTACCAGTGGTTACCATGATACTTTTGCTCCAGTGACACATTTTTCCCTGTAAATTGTGTGAAAGCTATATGGATGGGGAGCTCTCTGGATGTTCTACTGTTGGAGCTGCTGTTTACTACCTAGTTAATTGAAGGGTGTTTAATAAGACTTGCCAGAGACTGTGAGTACATTAAAACATGCAGACATTCTTTGCAGACAGATGTGGACCGCTGTACGATGAGGATAGTTTGAAAAATAGGAGTGGCACAAATTCAGCATTCAGATTTATTGTTTCTGTAGTTTTATTTTTAGTTGTTTGGACTTTTTGTAAAAAGCAGGTCAAAGTTTTCAAAGAGTTCATTTAAAAACACTTAATTGTGCCAAATTTACACTTGCCATGCAATAAGCTTCAAATGTTCAACAGCTAAAAAGCTACATAAGGAGTGAATGTAAATATACATACGTTGGCAGTGTGTGTTATGTATCAGGAGAAGAAAAGGGGTTGAGTGCACATGTGATCACTGCAGTACCTAAATGTAGAAGATAGTTTTAGTGGGTACTTTGCATTTGTACTTATCAGGAATTCTTTCTATTTCAGGAACACATCTGCTTGAAAAAGGATTGTGATTTCCAGTTGATAACTCTATGGAGAATTAGTGTAATATTAATCTAACTACCTACCTATTTATCTATCACTACCAGTTTCTATGACTATGCCAATGTCTAAGTATAGATCTACTTCAATATGTAACATATACATACATATACAGCATATATATTTACATATATAATTATATAGTGACAAAAGTAAGACATATGTCATATATACATATATATGTGTGTGTGTATGTATGTATATATATAAATTTGTGGCATCTCAGTCAAGTATTAGAGCATAAAATATTAAAACTGGAAGAAACATTATCATACACATTAATCTAAGCCCTGATCCTCATTGTAACAGAATATAGTATAGCATAATATAATATAAAATTTGACATTTTAAAACATTTTGATCATAAGATAAGTCTGTACCACTGTTCCTCAGAACCTGTATTGTAACAAGTTATCAAGGTGATTTTTATGGCTCAAATAAGTCGGGGAAAAATGAAATTAGTAGCCAGATATGTTGGCGCACTCCTGTAATCCCAGCAGTTTGGGACCCTAAGGCAGAAGAATTGTGAGCTTAAGGCCAGCCCCAGCAACTTAGTGAGTACCTATCTCAAAATATTAAGGCCTGAAGATGTAGCTCAGTGGCAAAGTATCCCTGGGTTTAATCTCTAATGCAAAAAAAAATTTAAAAAAAATAATTTTGAGGTGAATGTATGAATTATTCTCCTATTAGAAAAATGCTCAGGTAAATATTGCCATTCATATTATAATATTTTAGTCATATTTTAAAGATGAATTTAGAATGAACTTTAAAATTATGTTTACTATTTTATAATTCAGGAGAGCACAAAGCATTGTGAGAAATCATAAAAACCCAATATTTTGTGGGTTACTTTCAGAGTTTCTTTTTCTAAGTCTAAAGTTATAATCCACATCAGTTGTGAAAGTGAACACTTTTGTGATTATGAAGTATTAAATTAAGAAAACATATAACAGGCTGGGGTTATAGCCCAGTAGAAGAATGTTTGCCTAGCATGTGTGAGGCACTGTTTGATCCTTAGCACCATATAATAAACAAAATAATATTTATTAAAAAAGCATATACCCTTAACATATTGGTATATTATATATAATAAATGTGTTCATTATTTTTCTTGATGTTTACTTCTGTGTGCTCAGAGTAGGTGGTTGCATAACTAAAATTTCTGGTCCACTTCTAATAAGCTTTCAGAGTCTGTTGAAAAACAAATGCACAAAAAGGAAGATATTACAACTGAACTTCTTATTACAAACAAACAAACCAAAAGAAACAAACAAAAAAAAGATACAGTGGTTATGTCTTTCTTTAGCTTAGGGATGTGAACCAAATGTTTATAATCACTTATTTGGCAAACTCGGTTTCCTCTATCCATTATGGTTCAGGAGTCAAAACCATAAAATACCTATAACAGAGGACTTTTCCAGGGCACAGAGCTATCCAAATTTATGTCACAGGAAATGTTTACATGGGAGCAAGAAGCTCTTGCATCACAATAAACCATAACATCTGAGAGTTCAAATTTCCATATGTTTCTTGGCATGAAGAAGAAATATTTTGATATTGTATAATATACTTTAATTAAAAACAAATCATAAAGTTTCCAAATAGCACTAACAAATGTGTGACTTTAGCATTATAATAAATCTTTTTCATTATTAAGTAGATATATTTTATGTATGCTATAGTTTCTATCTTTATATTTTTAAATCTGAAAACATTTATTTTAATCAAAATAGGATTTGACTTGGAGTAAGTTTTAAGAGTTGTATCATGTCAGTTTGCATCAGGAGAAACTGAAGTGTGTTGCCTAGGTGATATGGAGACATCTAAAGCATGTAATTCCTTAAAGAAATAACAAGTTAGGTTTTAGTCCTTAAGGAAACATTGTCAGTTTTTCTGCTTCTAAAGTCCATCTTTTTGACACTCCATTTATCATAAATATACAAATAGTTGCTAATATTATACTTAAAAACATTTCATAGTTATTTTGATGCCTTTTAATGACTCAAGGTCATTGGCATATAATCAAGAAAACTTTCAAACTAGGATCTTGACTATGATAGTAGCTAAAAATATTAGTTAATGTTTTTGAAAACATAGAAATACATTTTATATGATAAATAATTGCATATACATGTTGATTTGTTTTTGGAGACAAGTGATTTGAGTTATTCAGAGATGCTCAGAATAACCAAGAGGTATTTATCATAATTTTGGTAAAACGTGCTGTTCTGAAAAGATAGGAGAAATAATAAAATCAATGTACATTTTCAAATTGAAGTATCAGACTCAAGTTACTAAAGAGATTATTAAATAAGTGACTATTTTCTCCTTTGCAAATAAGGCATTATTAAATTAAATCATTTGACATTAGAGTTTAGTATAGTCAACAATTTCCCTTGACAGTTTAGATTAAAATAATCTTGGATTTCCTTACTCTTAAAAAGATAGTAGTATTGTTACTAATTTCATGCAAAAAATCATAAGATTTACTGTTTAGATGCTTATTTTTAATGGTAATTAAAATAACAAAAATATGAGTGTTTCAGATCTTCTATGTTTTCAAGTAGAAAAGACAGGATCAGGTACTATACCCTCAAAGGCTAAACCAAGGAGAAATGAGAATTACAGTGGCACAGCTTCTGGCTACAGGGGCCTTACGCTGTGAACTCGTTAGTAGTAAACTTCATCTTCACTACAGGTGAGCACCCAGGCTTGAAGTTGCTTTCTAACTTAGGACCAAAAATCATATAAAGCTTTGCATAATTTTAGGTTTCATTACATTTGAGTTGCACCTGGATGTAAATAGCTAACTAGAATAAACTAATGACGTGCTTAGTGTCGAAACAGGGCTGGTGTAGGCACCTCTCCCTGTCTGGGCTCTCCTGTGAACTTCTAAACGTTGGTTTTAGTTCAGGAATAGCCTCCAAATAGCATGTCGCCTGCTCTTCATAGCATCCCAGGGGCAGCTCCATCAAATGGCAGCGCCTGCGCTCAGAGAACACTCCAGATGCTGCACTGAATGGATTATTGCCAACAGAGGATACCAAACTTTGGTTTATGCTGTATGCTTTCAAGACTCTGGGCGAGAGGAGGTGCCAGATGTGTTTTATGAATGCCATCCTGAGAGGGGAGAAAGATGTGTCCCCATGGGTGAAGATGGCAGAAGCTAGCCGTGCTCTGACCCAGCCTTCGGCCTTTTAGTTGTGGGAAACTATTCCAAGGGGAGCGTTACCAAACCCCTTGTGAAAATGGCATCTTAGGCAAATGGTGGAGAGAGAGAGAAAAAAAATAAAGAGGAAATGTGAAACCAGGACTGGGAAGGGCAAGGGAAAAAATACCAATAGGACCATCAAGAGGGAAGAGCTTGCTTGTTAGACACAGTATCTACCTTCAGAAAGGACACAGGGAGTACCTCGTTTCTTCCTAAAGGGAAAACTAAGAACACAAGTTGTCAATGGTGGGAACCTCCATTTAAAGCTTAGCACAAATTCATCAAAATCCTGGTAGATTACATAATATACACTTGTTTCAATGGTAAATCTGTGTGCCAAACATGAATTTTTTAAAAAATTTATTTTTTATTTATTTATTTATTTATTTATTTATTTATTTATTTATTTATTTTTGTGTGTGTGTGTGTGTATACAGGGAATTGAACTCAGGGGCACTCTACTACTGAGCCACATCCCCAGCCCTATTTTGTATTTTATTTAGAGACAGGTCTCACTGCGTTGCTTAGCGCCTCCCTTTTGCTGAGACTGGTTTTGAACTCCTGATCCTCCTGCCTTAGCCTCCTGAGCTGCTGGGACTACAGGCATGCACCACTGTGCTGGGCCTTAAACATGAATTTTTGTGTTCACGATAATTCTTTGAAGTCAAAGACAGTGTACTACCATGATACGGTGATCTCTTGTCTGTGCCTTCATCCTCTCTTACCTGGCTCCTTTTTTATATCTTTTGGCTCTTAGGTTTTTGGTGATTCATTACCAGTGTAGATCCTGTTATTCACAAACACTGGCTTGTTTTTCCTCTCATCTCAGTGGCTCTGGATATCATCTCCCCTGGACTTGGAACTTTTTGTTGTTTACTTAACACTGTTTATTATTAAGGTTCAGATGAAGGGGTGCCTCCTCCTGGAAGCTTTCCTTGATCTCTCATCCCCACTCAGCACATCTCTGTACACCCACTGCACTCTTTGATTGCATTATACTTATTATTTTTCTTTATCTTTCCCTCAAATGGCTGCTGGCTTGTATGACTCCAGAAATTGGATTTATTGCATTATATGAACCCATTTCCTTAGAATGCAGATGTTCTGTAAATAACAAAAAGTTTAGGAAGAATGCATGCTGGAGGTGTCTAATAATTTGTACATCTACCCCAAGGAAAGGTTAACTTGTACCACTTTATAAAGAAAAGTATTGGGGTCCTAGTTTTGCAATAGCTATGAACTCTAAAAAGCCTTAAGGTATCTGGTCAGGCAAAGCTCAGGTAAGAAGGTCATTTCTTGGTAGGTAGAGAGAGATTGAAGTGACTATTCTAAGAGGACCAGAAAAGTTAGACATACTGCAATAAGTCATTCAGAAATTGTGGATGTAATTTTATTTAATTTCTTTCTTTTTAATTTTTATTTTTCTGAGAGTAGCTTCTGTCATTTGCTCATCCATTCATGTATTTATTTGGAGGAACTTGTAATAAGCTAAGCACTATGTGAGGCTCCTGAGAAACAGGCTGGTTGTAGCATGTTTTTGTCTCTGAGAACTCACAGGCTGGTCAAAGGTATTTTTATGGCTTGCAGACAATCCTGCAAGGATGAAAACATTTGAGGGATGAGAGTGCAGCTTATTAAATGCAGAAAAATCTTCAAAGAGAAAAACAGCTTAAGTCAAATCTGCAGAATGAACAGGAACAAGTGGGGAAGGAGAAGCTGGCAATGCAGATATCCTCAGGCAGCATCCAGGTGGGTAGAAAGCTCAGTACATGTCTTTTATTTTCCTGGGAAGGACTTTGGAAGAGAAGGAACACAGTGGAAAAGGCTACCTGAGATGGATCATGATGGTGGAGGTGGGAGGAGCTCACCTCCATTCCCTACAAGCCTGTGACAATGACACAGCCTAAGCCTCGATTTCCTCATCTGTAAAGTGGGAATAAGTAAGAATGAGTGAAGTGTAAAACCCTTGGCAAAGTAAAGAACAAACAAATGCTATTTTCTTTTTAACAAATCATGACCATTTCTAGCATGTCTTTTTTTTTTTTTAAAGAGAGAGGGAGAGAGAGAATTTTTAATATTTATTTTTTAGTTCTCGGCGGACACAACACCTTTGTTGGTATGTGGTGCTGAGGATCAAACCCGGGCCGCACGCATGCCAGGCGAGCGCGCTACCGCTTGAGCCGCATCCCCAGCCCTCTAGCATGTCTTTTAAAAATAGTTCTTAGCATGCTTTTATGCACAGATTATAAATGCTCCAGAATGTAGAAATGGGTATTGTTTGGTTCTAGCTGTGGTGTCCCTGATAGCGATCCCTGGGCCACCAGGCCCAGGCAGAGAGATGGCTGAGCAAGGAAAGCCTGCCCTGAGCTCCCGAAACGCCATTGCCTTTTCTCATCTGCATTTGTAGCTTGAAACCTTAACCTTTTATCATTATTTTAAACATGATGTTTTCATGTTTAACTGAAAATCACATTAACAGAGTTTTGACTGATAAGTCAAAGGGCTTAAAAAGGAGTTAAAGTCATTCTAAGAGCTCAAGAATTTGTCAAGTCTGACATATTTAATAAAGATGATCCAGTCAAGTGTGGAGATGTCGGAGAGATGGAGTGGGATATTATTTAATTGGTACAGAATTTGAAAGGGTGAGAGTGGACTCATAGTAGAGCATTTGCCCCATATTAGCACTAGCCAAGAGGATAATTCACAGTTTGGTTAAGGACATTAACCAAGCAAAAATGATTTTATAATGCAATTATATATTTTGCTTAAGCTATATTTTTGTTATTTTCTAAACAATATGATCATACCAGAACATCTCCTCATTTAAGAAGCATTGGTGAAGTGTCATATTTCCTTGGTTATTATTAGTTTTCATGAACATATGCAATAGTCTGACAAGGTTCATGTAATTTTGCATTCAAGCCTAGTTACTTCCTTAAAAAAAAATTCCCAGAAGTGGAGTTGCTGACCAAAGGGTGTGTACTAAAAAAAAAAAACTTTGTTCTCTTTCATAATGGAGTCAGGCACCATACACATTCTGCTTTGCAATATTGTTTATTGACTTAGCAATATACATTAAACTTCTTTCCCTCTTATTTATATCATCCTTATTTGATTGTATCAAATATATTTAACTTGTTAAATCAGTTTACGCCTGAACATTTTGGTTATTATTAGTTTTCATGAACATATGCAATAGTCTGACAAGGTTCATGTAATTTTGCATTCAAACCTGGTTGCTTCCTTAAAAAATTCCCAGAAGTGGAGTTGCTGACCAAAGGGTGTGTACTTAAAAAAAAAAAGACTTTGTTCTCTTTCATAATGGAGTCAAGGAATAAAAGCTGAAATATTATACTTGGCATCCTTTCTATTTCAGTGTGAATTAAAGAAACAATCATCAAATACTTTACCCCACATCTACTAGGTGATTGTTTTGTGCAAAAGGAATTCAAGAGAAGTAATGAACTTTGTTTTTATAAGAACAGTACTTTTTCTATGTATTTAATATTAAAAGAGAGTTTCACTTTCTGGCCTCCCCAATTTAGTAACTGACACTTTTTACTGTAATGATAGAAGGGCAATAGTTAATTTTCTTTTTTAACTATAAAAAGGAGGTGTCTACTCTGTAACAAATATATTTGAAAAAAGAAGTATTAAAATTGATTCTTTCCATTTGCCGGGAATGGTGGGAACTGGAGAACGTTATAATAACTGAAACAAGCCAGACTCCGAATGTCAGCAGTTGAAAGTTCTCTCTCATATGTGGAAGCTAGAGAGAAAAAAGGAAAAGAAAGGTGGTGGTGGTCGTGGGCAATCTCATGAAGATCACAGAGAGACTACCCAGAGAGATACCACGTTTATGTGTGTATCAGATGGAAATAATGTTTACCGCAAAATTCATTCATTGGATTCTCTCTCTTTTTTTATTGTAAGACATAAATCTTTAGTGAAAAGACCTCAAGTCTCTGGTGCTGGGGTTGTGGCTCAGTGGTAGAGTGCTTGCCTAGCACCACATAAAAATAAATAAATAAAATAAAGGTATTGTGCTCAACTACAACTAAAAAACACATATTAAAAAAAAAGATCTCAAGTCTACTGAGATTCTCTATGGGAAAAAATTTCATAAAATGAAAATGTTTTGTTATTAGATTCACAAGTTGAAGGTGTGCAAAATGCACATCTCTGATATATAAGTACTCTGCAAACAAATTGGTACATGTGAACCTTTTCATGCTGGTAGTGGAGACTCTAAATGCTCAGGATGGTCTTGTCTCAGCTCAATGAATAGGGTGTTTTACAAAACTAATGGGAATATCTGGTAGGAGATGAGATAATTACAAGTAGCAAAAAACTAGTAAATAATGTGAACAAATTTACATTTCTTTTAGTGTATCTTTTTTTGGTGTCTAAACTCATCTCACAATTACTTCTTCACAGATATTTTTAAAAAGCATATTTTTACTTTATTCATCATTGAGATATTGTAGTGAGATACAAAATTCACTTTCTTCAGCTGTCTTTTTCTGCTTTAGGTGAGGGGAGCATCCAGAAAACTATAATTTCAAAATGTAAGTACTCTTAGAGAAGAAGGATCTGGGCTTTCTGGAAACAAGAGACTGAATCCAGAATAGCAAAGGGCTCCTGAAGGAGAAGGTCAGGGTCAGAGTGCTTCATATTTGCATTGATACAACTTGTATTTGGAAGTGTTTCGTTATTTATTAGTTCTCACCATTTGTTAATTCTTCTGATCATTCAAAGAGGAACTCATACAGTTACCAGGTATTGGTTCAAGTTTTTGAATAAATATTGTAAAAGCTACTGGAATATGGTCTATATCGAAACATAGTAGTCCTGTTAGCTTGTCTTCTTTTGACATTATTGCTGATATTCCCATTTTAGATAATATCAGTTGCAAATATTATTAAGATATTCACAACTTAAAATTTAAGGTGAATTTATACTGCAGGGATATTTATAGGGCACAGATATGATCATGAGGTTATGTAAGAAGTTTTGGTACTTTCAAATTTAAACCTATTTCTATTCAACCCTACAATTTTATTTATTTTTATTCCATATTTATCAATTTCTATTCAATTCCACAATTTTATAAGTGATAACCAACATATCCAAATAGACTTTGGACTTGAATGGCTCAATCGAGGGGGATTTGATGGTCTTGAATTGGCCTGTGGGAACCTCAAGAAGGAACAGAAAATCGAGAAGCCGGGAAGGAACTTTTGTGGGAGCTGCCTGAAGTCAGGAAGCCTTCTTCCGGAAGACACAGGGTCTCTGTGAAAGGCTCCCAACAGCTGGGCTGTAAAAGGTACAGCTGGAGCGGTTGGAAGGGAAATTGGAAAGGCCTGAAACTGCAGAAGAACAGGGTAAAATGAGATGTGCCTTGCTCAAGACAATAAAAGAAAGGCAGGAACAGCTGCAGGGCTTGGAGCTCTGAGGCCCAGCAAATCCAGTTGCAGAAAAGGCCTGAGCAAACAGCAATGAGAAATGAAGACAGAGAAGACAAACGCTGGAGAAGAATTAATATGCTTAGAAAGTTTGGAGTGATGAGCTGAGGTAGTGAACATGAAAAGCTACAGAGGGCTGTACTGACAGTTTTGATTAGGCTTTCGGGTTAGCAACCCACTGGAAACACCATGCTAAGAAGGGTTTGAAACTCCACACTTGCTATCCAAACCAATTAAGTTCTGACTTTGGATTATTGCAAGTTCTTAATTGGAGCATTTAAAACATTCCCTAATCTATTTATATGCCAACTAATAGGAAATCAATTTACCTTGCTCTACAAATGCTTCAAAAATATTAAAACATTTCCATAATTTTGAGATATTTCTCATGTTAATTATAATAAGGTGCAGTAGTCAATTAATTTTTCCCTTCATTATTAACAATGAGCTTTTATGAAATAGCTGCTTGGTGTAAGAGTGGCTTTCTGTCTTTGGGTCATTAGAGTGGCTGATATGAATTTAAAGGGAAAATAATATGAATCCTTCCAAATTTCTTTTCTTCAAATTATATAGCATTGTTGTCTTTTTTTTTTTTTCACTGCATAATATAGTCTGGCAAAAAAGTAAGTGTGATCTTAATTGTTAGACTTGTTTATTCCAGGGAGGAACCAATGGAGCTCTTACAGTAATTAACATATTTTCTCTGGTCTTCTCATTTTGTTAATGATATCTTATTGAAGGCTGTGCAGTAATTACTGCCCACTGAGGTACATACGCTGAAACAAATTAATGGCCAATGACCAATAATGATCACACTTGTAATTATCTATTGTGAAGTATAAGCAGAAAAAAAAATGAAATTAAAAACAATGTCCTTTGAAGCTAAAATTAAACTGTTTTTGTTAAATTACTAAAAATCATATTAACAACTCAATGGAGAAATGATATTCCGTGACTTTATCATTTCTATCCATTTCATGTCAGTTACAAGGGACTAATTTTCCAAGTGTTTCACAGTTTCAGCTAGGGTGCTAAGGAGTAAAGGGTAGAGAACAATATACGTTTTATATGTACTCTTAGGTGTTCACATTTAGGTATTTGTGGTACTTCTACCTTAACATAAGCAACACAATTTTCAGTGATTAAAAAACAAAAAAACACAAAAACCAACTAATAATGTTCTATACCAGAAAATGTTTCCTTTTTCTGTCTTAAGAGGATATTTTTTTTCCCTTAATATCTATCTATGCTTTGGAAATACAGGGACACTTACTACTTTCAGCAATTATAATATTCTTTAGGGCTCAAATCTGTTTCAAGGATTTTTTTTTAGTTGCTGATGGACCTTTATTTTATTCATTTATTTGTATGCGGTGCTGAGAATTGAACCCAGTGCCTCACACATTTGAGGCAAGTGCTCTACCACTGAGCCACAACCCCAGCTCCTATTTCATGGTTTTATTTTTTTAAAAAAGCAATTTTCCTATCACACAACATTATGTATCACAAAAGAGAAGTTGGTGATAGAGATTTAAGCAATTTCCATATGACCTAGTTGGATGTAATGTTGAACCTAAAGCTCTACTTTCTTTACATTACCAAGAGTTTCACATATATTTTACAGTTGAAGAAAAATCAAATGTCAGTTGAGAGTCAACATAGTTAGTGCTTGAATTTCCTGGGTTGCAGGACAGGAGAGTTTGGGTCTAAATCTGCATTCATTGGCAGAAATCCTTGTCTCTGGGCCTTATTATTCTGACTGGAGAAATGGGAGTTCTACTAGATCATGCCAAGGTCATTTCCAGGCTTAACACATTCTGTGATATAATAATAACCACATGAGAATGGCAATTATTTCATCTTATGTCTGTTTAATAATTGTGTAAAAACATCTTATTGAGATTTTTTTTACATGATTTTAATTATTTGGAGTTCAATTCACAAAGTCAAATTTTCTTATTCAAAATTCTCAGGCCTCATCAAATATTCAGGATATGGACTAGAATAATACAGTTTTATTCATTTGAAATGAGCACCTAAGCCTAGATAACTAGCTTCAACTTATACAATATTTTCAAATAAACTTTAAAAACATTAAAATAATGTGCCTTTTTAGTAACAAGAATTAGTGAAGAGTACTTTTGCTTATTATGATATTTTGTTCATTATGAGAATTTGAGCCCCTGTCAGATCATAATTATTTATGTATTTTTGTATCTCAATTCATCACATGCAAGTGTTCAGTAAGGAATTTTTTGAAAGAAAAAAAATGAATGTAAAATATTTGTTTTGGGACTATCTGTATTGCTGTGTTGTTTCAAGTTGTATTGTGTTTCAAGTATTCCTCAGAGAGGACATTGACTTTCTGTACCATAATGTATGTGTTGCACAGTGATGCAGTGAAGACCTGATTCTTTAAGTTTTATTATTGAGATATTGATAGCACAATGGGATAGTGATCTCGCTGTTATGAGTTGACTGTCACATCCAAATTACTTTTTTTTTTCACATATGGGAAAAGTGGGCATAATGAGGATGCAAATTGCTAGATTATTATGATCTAAAATCTCAGCCCGAGAAATTTTAGTCTATCTATTAATGTTTATTAATATCTTCTTTAGGACCCACCAACAAAAGATGAGGGAAGTTGCTATGCACTTTGAAATTTTTCAGTACCTCTCACTGATTTTAATGTTTTTCCTTCAGTTTATGGGAATTGGTTTTGTCTGCCTTGATGAACTTGGGTTTGGATGTTTGACAGTTTTTTATTTGTGTCCCATTTGGATGTTTTTCAAAATGTCCAGACTATTCCCATTACATCTGAATAAGCATTGCCCAATGGTTTAATTCAAATTGTCTGGCATATCTCTAATTAGTATTGTTAATGCCCAGAGATTATTTTTACCAAAATGACACTTTTGACTAGAGTTCACAGGTTAAATTATCAAAAGTTTTAAGGAAAGTTTTAAGTTAAAATAAAAAAAAAAAAACAGACTTCAATCAAAAACTCTGATTGGGTAAAATGAAAAATGACAGAGTAGCCAAAATAATTTTCTCTTTGGAGGTAATTCCCAACTCAAAATAATTTTGGTGGTTATCTATTAATATATTTAGATATAGCAACACTGGAAAGCTGAAGGTTATGTAATTATGTGTAAAGAATATATAATTGCTAGTCTTGCAACAAATTTTAAATATGTCCAAATGTAGTATATGCCTGTACATTATAATTTTACCCAGTAAATAAAGGGAGTTTACTACAATATTGTCACACATTGTTTCCTATTCTAACTTCATCAGCAATAAGTGTGTGTGTCGGGGGGAAACATGTTCTGAGAAAATTATTATCTAGGAGTATGCTGGAAAAATATATAAGCGAGTTTCTATCCCTGAAACCAAGAAATGCTGGTGTATATATTTTGTTTTGTTTTGTTTATTTGGCTCTGGGTCATTTAAGGAAAGTTATTTAAGAAATAAGAATACTTGTTGGATTTTTAAAATCCCGACTTTGCTTCATCGCACTGCTAACCTGCACCATGAACTTGAGCCAGTGCTTTTTCATTCCGAGGCTTTTCTTCATCCGAAGCCCTGGATTTTCCCATCTGGAACATCACTGAAGTCCTTTCAGAAACCATTTGCTGTATGTATATCGGAGTTAACGATTCAGCCGATGTCTATATCCTTACAAACTCTCTTAAAGTGTATATGCATTTTTACAATTAAAAACAAATTTAACTGGGTGTGTATCTTGTATATGGAGGAAACACAATAGGAAGGAACATGTTTCCTTATTTTGTTCACATATCCAAAAATATTCCTACTGTGTCACTTTCCTCAATGATGTGTCTACTGGAATTATGGGCATAAGACTGTCACATTTATTATTGATATTTTTGAAGCATTTCGACATCTCTGTTCAAGGACTGACTGGATAGTGTTTACAGAAGCTTTTCAAGGCATCTGTTCTTAGCCACAGCTGAGAACAGGGCCCACCGTGCAGACGGGAAGGATCCACCTAGAATTGGTTGAATTAAGTCCTTGCACCTGGATATAATTGTCGCGCTGCTGTGCTGGGGTTTTCTTAAGCTACTGGTAAAACAAATTAGCTCAATTTAAACTGGCATCCAGTAGAGAAGCAACAACTCACCTCATATAATGTTTTTCAAATAATTATTTTTGTATTGCCAGTTTTACCTCATGAATATTTTCCTGGGGGCTGGGTGAGAAAAAAAATGTAGCTAAACTACAGACATGAATAAAAATTCTGCTCAAGTTGTAGGCTTTGATATTATTGCCGTATAATTAAAATATGGGTAAATACATGATTATAATTTCTGTTAAGCTGGATTTTCCCCTCTGCTAAACACAACATAAATTCAGACATTTAGTTGGGAGTCAGAGTTTAAGAAATATTCTCCTACCCATATGCAAATTTCATAAGCCATTGCCATATTTGCTGTGGATTTAATGGCATAACTATTTTCATAGATAAGATGCACGTAACAGTCGTGATAAACAGGAATCAAGATTCATTTGGGTGTGTCAGAATTTGTGGATCGCATTTGGTTGTGCATTTTTGAGTCATTTATACATGGCAACCAAATTCACAAGCTTCTGAAAATCCACTGAATCCACAACTTAGTGGCTGGAAAGAATTGTACTGGTGCTTACGGGTTTATAGGACTAATACCCATATATGTTTCTCTGTGAATTTGCATTTCCACCTAATTCAGATTTCATGGGCACAGAATAGATGTCTGGCATAATTCTCAGCACTGAAGACATAGCAGGAAAGCACAGGAAGTTTCTGCTTTCCTAATAATTTTAACTATGGAGAAAAACCACACATGGGGGGTTGGGGAAACAGAGTCAGAACATAATTTGAGCTAGTGTAGAGTTCTATGAAGAATGTCATGTGGGACAATTAAAGAAAAGGCACAATTAGATGAATCGGGAAAACTTCTCTGAGCAGGTTTTCATGTTCATCTATGTATCAATAAGCACATATGTTATCTATATTCATACTAGTATTTTAAGATGCTTTCCTATTTTTAGCATCTTGCATAATGTGTAGCATGAGAAAAAAAATTCTCAATGTGGTTCAAATGGAAAACATCAAGCATTTGCACATCTGTACACATATGTAGGGGCAGAGATATAAAGTCTGTGGATAATATTTTCTAAATATAGGGAACACAACAAGTCAATATTATAAAATGCTTTATTATGAAGGCTTGGGTACAAGCCATACGAAACCTTTCCTAAGCATTTTTCTTCAGAAACTGTCGCTTCATCTGTAGTAATAATTTCTACTTACTTCCTTTTATGTTATATTGTCATCAGTTGTACACAAATTACTTTCATTTCTAGAGTTTACTACTTGACAAAGCTTTTCCTTTACTGTATCTTTGTGTTTCCAAGGCCCTATATCATGTGCAGAAACAAATCAAATGTGTTTTGGTAGAAGTATCTGATAGAAGGGATTCTTTCGTATTTCAATTAAAATGCTCAGAACTGACTATATGGGAACATGTGGATGTTCTGAAAGTACAATATTGTATTTAAGTGGCACAGCTGAGTTCCAAGCTCCAGCCATCCAGCTGGTTGTCTTGTGCTTATTGTTGGTGGCAAACGCTGCAGCTGAGTTCAGTTAGCAATGAGGACACTACTGCTATTGATGGACATGTCCATCATTTTTTCAGCCCTTTCCAATGTCAGCCATTGGCCATTACATCGTATTATCAGATCCTTATGAGACAGGTGTTATTGACTCATTTTACAGATGAATAATTGACTCTCAGTGAAGATGAAAAACTGTCCAACCCAGCTTGTCATAGATTGAAATAGACTATAATGATGTGAAGGGTATGATGCCCAATGAAAGCATAAAATCCTAAAAAATCTATTCAAAACATGACATAAAAATGGCCAACATGAAAAGGTGTTCAATATCACTCATTATCAAGGAAGTGTAAATCAAAATCACTATCAATCAACCTCACTCCTGTAAGTATATAAAAATGATTATTATTAAGAAGGCAAGAAACAGCAAGTGTTCACAAGTGCATGGGGAAAAAGAAAACTTTGATGCATATTGGCAGGAATGTAAATTGGTGCAGATATATGGAAAACAGTATAGAAATTCCTAAAGAAATTAAAACTAGAACTACCATAAGACCCAGCAGTCCCTCTTCTGGGTAGATACCCAACGGAAATAAAATCACCACCTCCAAAAGATACCTGTACTTCCATACTTCCATGTCCATTGTATCGATATAAAATATTCACAGTGACCAACATGGATGAATGGATAAAGAAATGTTAGTATGTTAGTACACACACACACACACACACACACACACACACACACTAACATATTATTCAGCCTTAAAAGGGGAGAATATCTTGTAATTTTCCACAACATGAGTGGACCCAGAGGACCTTATACTATTATGCTACATACAATAAACCAAGACAGAGAGGCGAACATTGCTTGATCTCATGTGTAGAAAGAAAAAACAAACTCAGCCAACTATATAGAGATCCCTACAAAAAACTGTGATTATTAGGGGTGAATGAGGGAGGCAGGAAATGGGGAGACATAGGTCAAAGAATACAAAGCAGCAAATATGTAGGATAAACAATTCAAGAGATCTAATATACAACATGAGCACCATAGTTAATAATTACGTATTCAAGGATTTTGCTCAATGATTAGGATAGAGCTGCTCTTGCCACGGGGTGAAGAATGAGCGACTGCGTGAGATGATGACACGTTAGTTTCACTACGGTATTCAGTTTACTACATAGGTATTTCCAACATCTTGCTCTCTGTATGCCTTAAATATACACAATAAAATTTACTTAGAAATAATAAAATGAGTGTTTTAATTACCCAGTATGCATATATGTGTGTGTGTGTGTGTGTGTGTGTGTATGGTTGTGGTTGTATGGCGGGGAGATACTATTTTGAACGTCTGGTGGGGAAAGAGCGTGAAGTGTCAGGGATGTGTGTATTGGTATGTTTGGAGGTGTGTGTGTGTGTGCACATGTGTTTGTCATATGCACAAATATTTGCTTACTTCTTTGATATCATGAGCTCTGAACGGACTTGGACTTGTTCTTTACTAACATCTCCCTCGCTACAAAATGAACCTGGGAGGACTGGAGCCACTTTTTTTGGTCTGGCTCTCTGTTTCAATGCACAACACAACGTGTGATGCAAAAAAATTTAAAAAAAGATATACTATGAGTTTGTGAGAGCAATGAAAGTTTAGCAAAACAATTGTATTACTAAGGCGATCTCTATCATGAAAGCCCCTAAGTTTTTCCTCCCATTAGCTTTTAAAGACTGCAAAATAGGAGGAAACAGCAAACAAAAACAAAAACAAAAAAAACATGTTATTATTTTTTGTTGTAAGATCTCAAAGCTTATTTTTAAAATTATAACAATTAATGTGTGTTTGTATTGTTCTTCTGAGTTAGGTAATGTGGTATGAAATGTAAAACTTGAGAAAATAACACATTTAAGGCAAAGTCTAGCAATAGTTTGCCTCTTAAAAATCTAATATCCTCTTGCAATAAAAGAATAAGTGGCTGTATTTGTTGAGGCTAAAAAAATAATTTATAAATTTGAAGCACTGGACAAGGATCACGGATATTCATATATATATTCATTCAGCGTGTTGTGGTATTGACCGATATGTGTGTTTCAACACATCATTCACACACACAGTCCTCTGTAATTGTCTCTGTAGCTCAGTGTGGGGCTGCCCCACTATAAAGGCATGCTGAAGGCTTTCGAGATATAATCCTGCGTTTTCAACATATGCATTCTTTTATTAATACAGGAAAAAGAAAAAAAAAATAGGTGCAAATAAAAAATCCATACCCTGAAAACCAGGAAAACTATGAATTATTAGGCTCAGCCTTTTCAGAAATATAAAAATAGTGTAGATTTAACATTCAGTAAGAGAACATATTTATCTCCCTGTTGAAGGATGGAGGGAGGGGAAGCTCGGTCCTCAACGGCTGGTAATTTATTTTATGTGTACAGTGACTTCAGATACAAGTAGCTCAAATCCTTTGGAGCTCAAAGTGAGGCCATGCTCTGGATGTAAACATGGCTCATATAAACCTCATTTTACATAAGTATGTGTTTTGGATGTCAGCAAAATAGAACAATATGTTGTATTAATAGATTCTACTTCAGTTATTGCTGAGAACAGAGTAGGAAAAATTCCTGTCCACAATCTATATTAATTAGGAGTAAGTGTGTGTGTGTGTGTGTGTGTTGGGACTGAACTCAGGCCCTCAGGTGAGCTAAACAGGCATTCTACCATTGAGTCACACCCTCAGACTCTTGGAGATGACATTTGGTAAAAGTTCCTTATAAGCAGTGCAGAACAAGCATGTACTTCTCAGAAGGAGCTTGATGAGGAAGCGCAGTCTCTTTATGTTTTCCAGGGGGACACTTAGTTCCTTCTATGGGCTGGGAGTAATCTCTCACAGAAATACAGCTGCCACAGCTATCCCAGTGAAACAAGGTGCCCACACACAGTTCTAAGACTTTTCTTAAGTTAATATTTAGACAAAAAATGTGCTTGTGGCAGGATTCTAAATTTCCCAGCTCATCTGATCTAATCCTAGTGTTCCAAATCTAACTCTGAAGAGAAATTAAATTGGGTTTTGTTGAAAGATAGTGTAGTGCAGATTATGCTAAGTGAAGCTAGCCAAGCCCTAAAAAACAAATGCCAAATGTCTGCTTTGATATAAAGAGAACAACTAAGAACAGAACAGGAAGGAAGAGCATGTGGAAAAGACTACAGATAACAAAGACGAATGGGGGGAGAGAAACGGAGAGAGAAGGGAAAGCATATGGAAATGGTAGGAGACCTTCAAGGATACATAAAATTACAAGAGGCTATGAGGGGCAAGGGGGAGGGAAAAAAAAGGGAGAGAATTGAACAACAGCAGGGGAGATAGAGAGGGAAGATGGGAGGGGAGGGGAGGGGAGGGGTGATAGTAGGGGTTAGGAAAGGTAGCAGAATACAACAGACACTAATATGGCATTATGTAAAAATGTGAATATGTAACAGATGTGATTCTGCAATCTATATTTGGGGTGAAAATGGGAGTTCAAAACACAATTTGAGTCTAATGTATGAAAGATGATATATCATGAGCTATGTAATGCTTTAAATAATCAATAAAAAATTAAAAAAAAAAAAAAAAAGAAAGATAGTGTAGTACAGACTTATTACCATGCTTTAGAAGTTTTCTGTCTGTCATGAAAGATTTGTTTTTATGGGACTGGATGATATATTGTGCATTTCATTGAAAATTCTGTTTTCAAAATTTTGATGTCACAAATTTAATTTCACTAGTAGATACCCACGGAGAGGTTATAGGAAAGTGACGTGAAGATAGGTAATTGGAAATGAAGGGGTGAATAATAATATAGTTGCTTCAGACAAAAACTAGGGGCATCTTTGACTTTCCCCACTGCCTTATTACTATGAATCCTGTACATTATGGTTTTGAATTAGCTGTTGTGATTCTATTGATTTCTTTACATCCTTTATTGCACCAGCCACCATCTTTGTTGTCCCTTTTTAGATACCCTAAAACTCACTCTCAATATAGGAGTCAGTAAGAGTTTTAAAAAGTCTATATCCCACCATGTCACTCCTTTGAAAGCCATCCATGAATTTATTCATAATGGCCCACACTAAAAGTAACATACACGTTCTTCCACCAGTGAATGAACAAGCAAGCTGTATTCATGCAATGGAACTCTTTCAGCTATTAGGAGCAACCAACATGCCAACAGCATAGACAAATCTAAACAGCATTAAGAGAAAGACACAAGACTCAGTGGCTACGTGATTCCACTTACATGACATCCTGGGCAAACTCTATGGACAGAGATCAGACCAGAGGTTTCCAGGTGGTGGACCACACAAAGTGGATGGGATGTAGTGAAATAGGGTGATGGGAATAGTCTCTCTCTCGATTGTGATAGTTACACATCTTATACATTTATCTGTAATCATCACACTGTTATGTATGAAAAGGATGGATTTTATTATATTCATACTTGGTGATGTGATAGGTCCAGATGTGTGTGTGTCTATATGTATATATGCATCTATCTATCCGTCCATCCATCCATCCACCCATCTAGCTATAATCTCTATCTAGAGAACATCCCAATTCCATAGAATTCACTAAATATCACCCTTGGAGATAAAAAAGGAAGAATCAATACAAATTCATAAAGACCCTCCTTTATATCTTTTTCTTTCTTTTTTTTCCGAGGGTGAGGGTACTGGGGATCAAACTAGGGGTGCTCTACCAATCAGCTAACCTCCAGACCTTTTTTTTTAATTGGTTGTTCAAAACATTACAAAGCTCATGACATATCATCTTCCATACATTTGATTCAAGTGGGTTATGAACTCCCATTTTTTACCCCAAATACAGTTTGCAGAATCACATCGGTTACACATCCACATTTTTGCATAATACCATATTAATGACTGTTGTATTTTGCTACCTTTCCTATCCCCTACTATCCCCCCTCCCCTCCCCTCTCATTTTCCCTCTCTACCCCATCTGCTGTTGTTTAATTCTCTCCCTTGTTTTTTTTTCCCCTTTCCCCTCACAAACTCTTATATGTAATTTTGTGTAACAATGAGGGTCTCCTTCCATACATTTCCATACAGTTTCCCTTCTCTCTCTCTTTCTCCCACCCCATTCATCTCTGTTTAATGTTAGTCTTTTTCTCATGCTCTTCTTCCGTGTTCTGATCTTAGTTGCTCCCTTTATTTCAAAGAAGACATTTGGCATTTGTTTTTTAAGGATTGGCTAGCTTCACTTAGCATTATCTGCTCTAATGCCATCCATTTCCCTGCAAAATCCACGATTTTGTCATTTTTTTAGTGCTGCGTAATACTCCATTGTGTATAAATGCCACAGTTTTTTAATCCATTCATCTATTGAAGGGCATCTAGGTTGATTCCAAAGTCTAGCTATTGTGAATTGTGCTGCTATGATCATTGATGTGGCAGTATCCCTATAGTATGCTCTTTTAAGGTTCTCAGGGAATAGACCGAGAAGGGCGATAGCTGGGTCAAATGGTGGTTCCATTCCCAGCTTTCCTAGGAATCTCCATACTGCTTTCCATATTGGCTGCACCAATTTGCAGTCCCACCAGCAATGTACAAGTGTACCTTTTTCCCCACATCCTCGCCAGCACTTATTGTTACTTGACTTCATAATGGCTGCCAATCTTACTGGAGTGAGATGGTATCTTAGGGTGGTTTTGATTTGCATTTCTCTGACTGCTAGAGATGATTAATTATTAATTGATTGTATGTCCTCCTCTGAGAAGTGTCTGTTCAGGTCCTTGGCCCATTTGTTGATAGGGTTGTTTGTTATCTTATTGTTTAATTTTTTGAGTTCTTTGTATATTCTGGATATTAGGGCTCTATCTGAAGTGTGAGGAGTAAAAATTTGTTCCCAGGATGTAGGTTCCCTGTTTACCTCTCTTATTGTTTCTCTTGCTGAGAAAAAACTTTTTAGTTTAAGTAAGTCCCATTTGTTGATTCTTGTATATAACTCTTGGGCTATGGGCGTCCGATTAAGGAATTTGGAGCCCGACCCCACAATATGTAGATCGGAGCCAACTTTTTCTTCTATCAGACGGAGAGTCTCTAATTTGATATCTAGCTCCTTGATCCATTTTGAATTAACTTTTGTGCATGGCGAGAGAAAAGGGTTCAGCTTCATCTTGTTGCATATGGATTTCCAGTTTTCCCAGCACCATTTGTTGAAGATGCTATCCTTTCTCCATTGCATGCTTTTAGCCCCTTTATCAAATATAAGAAAGTTGTAATTTTGTGGATTGGTCTCTGTGTCCTCTATTCTGTACCATTGGTCCACCTGCCTGTTTTGGTACCAGTACCATGCTGTTTTTGTTACTATTGCTCTGTAATATAGTTTGAAATCTGGTATCACTATACCGCCTGATTCACACTTCCTGCTTAGCATTGTTTTTGATATTCTGGGTCTTTTATTTTTCCATATGAATTTCATGATTGCTTTCTCTATTTCTACAAGAAATGCCATTGGGATTTTGATTGGCATCACATTAAACCTGTAGAGAACTTTGGGTAATATCGCCATTTTGATGATGTTAGTTCTGCCTATCCATGAACAGGGTACATTTTTCCATCTTCTAAGATTTTCTTCTATTTCTCTCTTTAGGGTTCTGTAGTTTTCATTGTATAAATCTTTCACCTCTTTTGTTAGGTTGATTCCCAAGTATTTAATTTTTTTGAGGATATTGTGAATGGGGTGGTTTTCCTCATTTCCATTTCAGAAGTTTTGTTGCTGATATACAGGAATGCCTTTGATTTATGCGTGTTGATTTTATATCTTTCCACTTTGCTAAATTCATTTATTAGCTCTAATAGTTTCTTTGTAGACCCTTTTGGGTCTTCTAGGTATAGGATCATATCGTCCGCAAATAGTGATATTTTAAGTTCTTCTTTTCCCATTTTTATGCCTTTAATTTCTTTTGTCTGTCTAATTGCTCTGGCTAGTATTTCAAGGACTAAATTAAATAGAAGTGGTGAGAGAGGGCATCCCTGTCTTGTTCCAGATTTTAGCGGGAATGCCTTCAGTTTTTCTCCATTTAGAATGATGCTAGCCTGAGGCTTAGCATATATAGCTTTTACAATGTTGAGGTAAGTTCCTGTTATCCCCAGTTTTTCTAGTGTTTTGAACATAAAAGGATGCTGTACTTTGTCGAATGCTTTTTCTGCATTTATCGAGACGATCATATGGTTCTTATCTTTAAGTCTATTGATGTGGTGAATAATATTTATTTATTTCTGTATATTGAACCAACCTTGCATCCCAGGGATGAATCCTACTTTATTAGGGTGCACTATTTTTTTGATATGCTTTTGTATTCGATTCGCCAGGATTTTATTGAAGATTTTTGCATCTATGTTCATTAGAGATATTGGTCTGTAGTTTTCTTTCTTTGAAGTGTCTTTGTCTGGTTTTGGGATCAAGGTGATGTTGGCCTCATAGAATGAATTTGGAAGAGCTCCTTCTTTTTCTATTTCTTGAAATAGCTTGAAAAGCATTGGTATTAATTCTCCTTTGAAGGTTTTGTAAAACTCCGCTGTATACCCATCCAGTCCAGGGCTTTTCTTGGTTGGTACTCTTTTAATGGCTTCTTCTATTTCTTCCTTTGTTATTGGTCTGTTTAAATTGTGTGTGTCTTCCTGACTCAATCTGGGAAGCTCATATGACTTAAGAAATTTATCGATGCTCCAGTCCTTTTTGTTTTGTTTTTGGAGACAGGGTCTCAATAAGTTGCTGAGGCTGACCTCAAACTGGCAATCCTTCTTCTTCAGCCTCCTTTTAACTCTAAGAATTGTACACATGTACTGTGGTCTTCAATGAGCTTTTACATAAAACTTTATATATCTATATTATATATAGATATTTATGTATCTATATATAATATATGATATGTGTATATTGTAAGTTATACCTCAATAAGTGTGACTTGAAATAAATTCCATGGCCTTCTCCTGCATTTAGAGAAGCACTCCTGACCTTGACTATGGCCTGTAAAGCCAGGTGAACTCATCATCTGCTTGCCTTTAGTGAACTTCTTTCCTTCTTTACACAGTTCTACCTTGTTCAGTTGAGTTTTCTTTGATGTTTGATATTCAACTTCAAGGCAACAAAAATTATTTTTATCTATTAATTTTAAAAACAGTTAATATAAATTAGTGAGGGTTTAAATTATAAAACTATGTAATAATCATTTCTTACTACCACACCTATATTTTTCTCATAAAAATGAAATATCCTATCTATAAAATCTCTATATTCATCATAATAGGCATCCTTACTCTCATGTACTTTCTTTTTGTTTGATTTAAAATATCCAAGATGTTCAACTTAATCAATGACTGGATATGTTATGCAGTTGAACATGATAAAAGATACAAGATGATTTTATGGCATATTAATTAAACAAATGACTTTTATATATATTATGTATCAGGATATAAAAAGGTACTATTTTTACTTTATAAAAATATGAAGATTAAATTTCATTAGATAGCAAGCTCGTCTATTTTATTTGCAAATACAATTAACATATACAAATGTCCAGTTCACTTATTTCAATTAAAATCCTCTTCTATGTCTAATGTCACCAAGCCACAAACTTGCCCAGGGTACAACCCTCAGAGACTCTGCAGAAAACACACATCCCTATACCCACACATATCCATGCAACTCTGAGAAAAATTGACTTATCTAATAGTAGCAACATATAGAAGTAAAAATTCAGGTCACATATGTCTGAATTAGATTCACAAAGCTTCTGTAAATGTATTAAAACAGATTCACATAAATCACTGAAATGCCATCTTAAAACATCCAAGTCCTATCTGTCATCTGATACCTACCTCATCACACAGGTCATGTTTGTACCTTTCCCATCAGTAAGTCAGGAAGAGACAAAAGTTTCAGCTCATGTGAGAATTAGGAAAAATATAAGATGATACCCTGGGGGGACTTGGGGACCCACATTTTGTAATTTTCAGTTCACTATTTCCTTCTTTCCTCTGCCCATATATCCACCCTGTTTTTTCTTTCCTCCCTTCCTGCCTCTCTCCCTCCCTTTCTTCCTCTCTCCTTTAGTCTTTCTTTTCTTTTTATGCTTAATGATTATGGTCACTGCAACAAGTTTTCTAGTTTATAGCTCTAGGGTATCTTTAATTTCTCTGAAACTTTTGCTGTTCTGCATGAATATAGTAAACATACAGATTGCTTGCTAGCTTGAGTCCCAGAACTTGTTTTTTTTTTTTTTTCTTAGTTAATTCCTTTCAAAATATCCAACAGGATCACATCACTCAGGGAACATCTTGTGCGGAGATGCCACATTCATCACTTGCCTAAGAGCTCGTTTTCAACTTTATGAACCAGCGGGTAACCTTATGTTCCCAAGAGAAGGCCTGATGTGCACTGGGCCAAGCTCTGGCTCTTGAAATAGCTGTTGGGAGTTACAGATGTTCAGGTGGCTGACTGATGGTTTCCTCCCCCTGTAAGACAGCTCCTGGGAAGCTTTAGGATGTGACTTTAAACAAGAGTGACTCTCAGGCGGAAGGTTGGATATGGCATGGTCTCAAGGCATCCCTAGTTTGAAGTTCTTCCAGGAGTTCTGGTGAATTCTAAAACTCATCTGGCAAACCAGTTTGCTGTGGCAGAACAGAGACACATCAACAAGGCAAATGCCAAGGTCAAGGACTTCTGGGTGTAGTACTGCATTGTGGTGATTAGCTTCAGTTCTGAGGCTGAGATTGTCTGGGTACAATTTCTCTTCCTCTGATGCTGGTGGCAACAGCTTCCTCATTTATAGTAACAACAACGATAATGATTGGACCAATACTAATATCTCTCCATTGGAGTTGTGAAGGTTAAACTAAATCAACACAGCGTGTAACACAAAGTAGACCTTAACTAAATGTTATCTATTACTATCATTGCTATTGTTATTTTATGCCTCAGCAGAGAATTTGGCCATAGTTGAGTGAATATGACAGAACTTCCCTTTTTATTAATTATGAGAAATGTTTACAAATATTGTGATGAATATGTATAATCAATATACATGTAGAAATCCAATACATATATGTATATGTGTGTGTGTGTGTGTGTGTGTGTAGCTAAGCATGTCAGTAATTTAAAGTACATGTAGGTACTAGAATTTAAAATATTCATAACCAGTTTGTAAGGAGATAGAAACATTTTATATTTTGAGTCAATTTACTTTGCTAGTTCTTTATCAGACACACAGGCTTCATTTCCTTGGTTTTTAAAATTGAATATAATACTTAAGGGCACTAAAATACTACTTAAAAGAGGAAGCAGCTTAAGAAGTAAACCAATATATGTTCTGTTTTTCTCGGATAACTTTCTGTAAGAAATTACATTAGGTGAGAGAAATAAAATCTCCTTAGAGTTTCATTAGCAGTTTGTAATTCCTTTTACACAAAATGTTCAAATCAAACAAAAATCTTGTTTTTCTCTTCTTCCCACACATAATTTTCTTTGGTAAATTCTATACTAGTAACAAGAAGCTAATTATTGCAAATTTATATTTTAATGAAAAAGAGGTGAAAATTATCATGTTATGTTAATATAAAAATCCAAGATAAATTTTTGGTATAAAATATTTATCATTATTTTCTATGACATTTACTTCTTCATATTTCTCTAGTTCATTTTTATTTTTATTTCTATTATTATTATTATTATTACAGCTGCAAATAACAGAAATGACATATTATTAAATGCCAACAAACACTGAAGAAAGGTTAACCAAAGTTAATTTATGCCAAAAAAAAAAAAAAAAAAAACCAAAAAACTTGAGCTAGAAAAGCAGGAAGACCTTAATCTATTTGATAAAAACATCATTTGTACAGGTCACTTTTACCTGCTGAGAATTTCCAGACATCCAAATAATTGTTATTCTCCACTACCTCTTCTCATGTCTTGGCCAAGCTAAAACACAAAGGACAAGCAGCCCAGAGATCAGCGAGCACTTCTCAGCTGTCCCTGAAAAGTGCTGTGAGCAAGATTGAAGAGTTTCCCAGAAGCCCTGACGGCAGCAGCAGCAGCAGCAGCAGCAGCATTGAGCAGAGAGAAACAGCTCTGGGTTAATGTTCATCTGGGATTCATCTTCTGGCTTTGTGATCTTGGGCCAATTCCTTATCATTTCCTCACATGTAAACAAGAGCAATAACATTTACTGCATAAACTTTTTGGGGGAGAAATGAAGGAGATGAGAGCTGCAAAATGTTTCAGAGTGTAGAATGTTTAAAGTTGCCTCAGTGGCTAAAGGTGTGCCTTTATTTTGAATTCTGGTTCTCAAAAGAGAGTCATAATTCCCATTATAAGAAGCCCAGGTTTGTTGGAAGGAAGATGTCTCACATAAAGCAGGTGGAACAATTCTTACTACTGGCCCAATTCTTCTTAATGAGCATATTTAATATAGATTTCAAGAATGATAAAGAATGAGATTAAGTTTTAAAAATAAAAAGGAGAATATTCACATATTTTTTAGAAATACAGGATTTTCAGTACTACATGTATTCAATTACAGAAATTCTAACTGAAAGATTAAATTTGATGATTTAGTGTTGTATGAAATGTCTTTAGAAATCTGGCTTTCATTGGAAGAAATAATTTTAATTGGTATGTATTTTGTATTACCCCACAAAGTTTAACTTCTCTGCCATCTTTAGTAATTAATGGAATTTGAACATTCTGGAATATTCTTTATTATCTTAATTTAAAAAATTTCATCTTATAATACATTTAAAATTTGCAAGTTTATATGCTATTTATGATGGAATGAAAGTCAATCATTTTATTTTACATTAGACAATTGGACTAGTGCTTCTTAGAAATTAACAAAGTACAATAAGGATAACAAAATCAACCACCACAAAAATCTATCACTGGTCAAGTTTAAAAAGTACTAGATTAGGGGCTGGGGCTGGGGCTCAATGGCAGAGCTCTTGCCTAGCATGTGTGAGGCACTGGGTTGGGCTCAAACCTTAGCAACATATACAAACATAAATAAAATTAAGGCATTCCATCCATCTACAAGTATAATAATAATAATAATAATAATAATAATAACAACAACAATAATATAATAAATAAAAACAAACAAACCAAAAATACCACCCCAAAACATTAGATTAAAGAAACTTCTCAAATGAGGCATTTATAACAGTATTTCTCAGAATCGTCAATATATTGATGTGTACTGAGAGTTTCTAAGGATGGCAGTCAGTTGTATGTTTGCTGTGTGCTAATATTGTTTGGACCTTTGAGTCCTTTTCTAGGGAGCTATGGTCAGACTATATATTGAGAAGTACTGGATTACAAGATTATTTTTATTTCTTATCTTCAATTTTAAATGAGGGGGAATAAAGTTCCTGTAAATCCCAGGGTGGCATATGAATTTAGAATTTGCCACCACATTCTGACTTCATTTGATCTGCTTCATTGGAGACATTCTTGGGAAGCTAGTATTCTAGGTATTTCTAGTGACAATGGATTGTGGCTTCTGGCTTCTCCCCTCCTTCTTTCTCCCATTTTATAAGTACAAGTAATTCTGCAGATGAGGTCCAAAAAATAAAAAAAATAAAAATAAAATAAATGCTGGTTGTGCTGCTAAAAAATGCCTGATCTTTAGGGTGGAAGCTATACTAAGTACTTCCTGTACCTTAAAGTTTGAAGGAAAAGAGACCCTACCCTGGACTAAAGTCGGTATTCACAGGAACAATCTTGGACCCTTGTAATGCTATTTCAGAGGGAGTGCCAGAGGCATCAGCAAAGTCACACCAGTGATACAGTGATAGTTGCCATCAACTTGGATCTTATCTACCATCTTCCAGGAAGGAGGGAAACAATAGACAATGAAAATCTCCTTCAGAATCCTGATGTTTTGTGCTGCTTTGGTTTTTGTTATTTCTTCTCACCTTGGCACTGTTGACATTAGGGCCAGATGTTACCCTACACTTGTAACATAAAAAAGGTCTCCATACATTGCTCAAGTCCATGGGGGACAAAGTCACCCCCACCCCCTGCCTGGTTAAGAACCAATAGTTCATACCATTCCATAGTTTTTATTCCCTTTGTACTAAAAGATGGGGGTGGAAAAAATAGAAGGGCATTATATACCATATGTGTTTGTGATGACACAATAAAACCGCACATAATTTCAGGAAGAACAACAGTCCTGTAATTTTTTGTGGCTGTTTTCATTTTTTTTTAAGTCTCAGTAAGTCAGTAGGTTCACTTTTCAGTCTCCTACCAGCAGATTTACTTATTATCTTTCTGCTCCAACCAATCACTGTTTCCATTTGGAAGGACTTTAGCATAACTTTTAAATTTTGTCATAAAATGTATAAGAAAGAAATGATTAAACCTGTAGTTTAAAACCTCTTCTACTTGGTGTACTCCTCCTGGAGTCAACAAACATGATCATTTAAGTAAGATAAGTGATCGCCAAATGTGCTGGTGAAAGCTGTATTGGGGTGGAGGATGATGCCCGTTTGTATTTTTATATTCTTTTGGGCTATGAAGTCACACTCATTTTCCTGTCTCTCAGTAGTTTCAATCTTTCACATTGGTGACTGAGACTCTTATAAAACTAGAGAGGAAGTAGCCCCTCATAGGTAGAGGAGTAAGAGTCTCTGAAAATAGCCCTGTGTACACAGTTCTCTAGTATCAAGGCTGAAAACAGGGATTACAAGATTATTATTTTAATTATTATTTTTGTTTGTTTTTATTTTGAATTTTCAGCACTAAACATTCACTTCTAAACAGGAACATGATCGATTTTAAAGTTTATGTCAATTTATGCTGGATTTGAATAACTCCCTAAATAAAGAAATTATATAACTGAAAAAAAAAGAGAAAGCTCATATATCTTGAAAGCCAGTTATTCTCAAACCTTGTACCAATGACTTACTTATAGAATAACCTAAAATTTTACACAATATCTCTTTTTAAAAAGTATCCAAACACATCTTTTAGAGTTTAAAATACTATATTCATAGCACAGGTGGGAAGGTTGTTCCAAAAGTAATGGATATCTTAATTTAGTAGCAGTAATATTATTATTATTATTATTTGCTTTTTAAAGGTTTTTTTTAGTAGACAGTTTTAAGATAATATAATATATTCAATACATAGCATCCTTAGTTCTTATGTTAGTGTTGAATAATAAAAAGCTTAAAGCCCATTTTTGAATTTTACATATGATTATATTTAAGTTAATCTTCTTTATTTATTTTTCTTTTATAAAAAGGTACTCTGTTACCTCTGTCAGATTACATTAGGGGATTTAGGTGACATTCTTGTATCAGAGAAACTGCGGACACTTCCACAGCCTATGTATTTATGTAGCCACAGTGTACATAATCCTATTTTTATGAAGAATGAAGAGAATCGACTTAAAATAAAAGTACCTTCCTGAAATCACCTATATTTTATTTAGTCCAATTAAAAAAATAACTTAAAAGATTATTCCAAAAATTTAGATCAGATAAGTCAGATGATCCCTTGCCAAAGGTCAGAAAGATTGTAGTAAAAATCCAAACAGAATATCAATTGGGACCCGAGGAGGCAAAGGAAGTGAGCAATTCGGATAAATTTCTTTTTGAATACACATTTGCTCATCTTTGCTCAAGGGTCACAATCTGAGAATTTTTCTAGAATGGAAATGGCGGCTAGATGACCTGTTGTTTAATGTGTTTCTAAACTGGTTTATAATTACCAAATTAATCTTGGAATATATTAAAAGCCTATTTGCACAAGCTGTGTACATGTTAAAAGGGACCAGAGCACGTTACCTGCATCTGTACAAAGCATTGCATAACAATCATTTGTTCTTGTGGCTTTTGTGGCTTTGGAAAAGAAGTAAACATAAACAGCAGGAAACACAAATACAGAGTCCATGCGACTGCAGGTTGTCAGGGAGCAGTATGGTGGCTTTAGGGGCTGGATTCTGCTTGAAATGAGCTTTGTCTCAGTATGCGTAAGAGGCTTTGGCGCTGTATCAGACCTCTGGGGCAAGCGCTCAGCAGGACAGGGATTATCCGGGGTTTACTATAGTCTTTGCTTCCCAGTTCATAGAAAACTTGCCTTCCTGTCATACTCTTACATTAACTCACTAGGTACTAACTTTTCCATCTCTATATATTTTTTTCCTTTTAGGATTTTTTTTTTTTTTTGGTGTTGGTGAAACTCAGCAGATGTTAAAAGAATAACTACGGGTAATTTTGCAAGCTGAGTAATTCCCATTTTCTTAAATTGATTTTTTTTTAATTTTTTTTATTGGTGGCCCTATCGAAAATGTCCTAAGCACAAATTGACTGTGTTTTAATATAACTGCTATTCATTCAAAGCTCCAAATATATTTCCATTCTAACAATGAGATGCATTCTTTTTTCTTTTCTTTTCTTTCTTTTTTTCTTTTTTCTTTTCTTTTTTTTTTTTTTTTTTTTTTTGAGGCTTGACAGGGTTAATTCCATTTAGCTGTGGGAAGACTATGGTGTGGTGGAAACCCCACGGTTATTCCAAACGCATGACCATCAAAGAGACAGATTAGCTGAGCGAGTAGGGAAGGGAAACTGTGCACTTCCTGTCTCTTAATAAAGCTAAGATTACAGAAGTATTTAATAACCATTGTGGGTTTTAATAGGAAATTGTATGAACACTTTTGTTAATTCGCTCACTCTACGGTTACCATTGAAGATTGTTTTTGTTTAAGGTAGCTTAGATATCTAGAAAATGTTGTAAAATTGGGATCCTATTACGCATAGCACTGCTAAGTAATCAACTATAAAGACATTAAAAGTTCTTTTTGGATATCTCATTTGCACCTGGACGAGTGAGTTGCACCACGACTTAAGACACAATAGCAATTGTTTTATAAGCACTGCGAAGGCAATAAAACGTGGATTCCTTATGTAGGTCCAAATGTAGCAGCTGGATTTGGCTTTATGAACCATGAAAAATAGTTCCCATCTGGAAGCTGATGTTGAATAAAGATGCAACGGTAAGACAGCATTTTACATGGAACATTTTATACATGTCTAGCACAATCATTGATGTTTTCTAGTTCTAATTGGAAAATAATAATGGAGGACAGTGAGTTTAGAATCAAATAATCAAACCTGTCTCTTAATCAGGGTGTATGGTTTGTTTTATCCGTCAACTATGAACAAAAAAGAAAATGGCAAAAATATTTTAAAAATTTTATAACAAATAATTAGCATCACTAGTTATACAGTTATAAACAGCCATTTATTAAGTGAAATAATCTTTTTTTATTAATCTATTAAGTAAAAAATCCTTTGCTAATGGTGACAAATGCTTTACTTATTGAAAAATATATAGTGATGTGTGCAATCCTTTCCTTCTTGATATAGTATATATTTTCACAAATATTTTCTCTCAATTAAGCCTTGCATTATATAAACATTAAAGTTACTTACATGAACCAGAACTTCTGAGGTTATTTTTACTGTCCCCCTGCTTTTGAGGAAACATGTACTCAAATATAACATAAATGTATAAACCATAAACCCAATTTTGTAAGGTCGAGATAATGCTTGTCAGCATGTTTCGATCTCCCCCTGAATTTGTTATGTAAATTGATCAAAATTATTGCTTACTGCCAACTCTTCTTAGATGTTTTTCATTTAGGAAGGACAGACATAACTTGCTCCTGTTTTGTAATTGCTTTGGACATAGTAAAATTGAAAGGTTGGGAAGATAATAAGAAGGTTGGTAATAAAACAGGCTATGAGAGACCCTGCATCATTCAACAACAGTTGATCAAACTTCATTAGTTAAACTCAGAGTTAAGATTTAAAGTTACTAAGATCTTAGTACTTTGTACTTTTGAGTTTCATAATAATTTTAGGTAGAACAAAATCAGCTTTAAGATATATGCAAATCAAAATTTTTTGTAGCATCCTCGAGGTTTAATGAAAATACAACCAATAGGGAAGGATAGAGACAAAATGGAAGGTGCAGATCTATCAAAAATTTCAAAAACTTGAGAGTAGATCATTTTTCTAAACTTTTTTTTTCTTAATGGCTTATTTCTAAACTTACTAACATAAAGGGAGATCAGTAAATTTTAATGTTATGATTTTTATGGTTTCAAAGTAACATTCTTTTTATAAAATTCCACATTATGTTTACTTAGTTCAAATATTGCATATTTTCAGAATTTGTATCCACCTGAATGACTATAAGGTTGAGTATATAAATGATTGTAATGTGGTTTCTCTTCTGTATGCCACAGAGTGTTGCCACATCATAGCAGTTAGTCTATTTTTCCATGTTTTATGTTTGGTGCCTCCTTTGATCACTGCTTTTGCACTTTTGTGGCTTTATTAAGTATAATAAAGATGACTTGAACACAAGAACTGTGAAACCATAACTGTTGATCTGAAAACAACAGATCAACAAGATGGCACTAACAGTTGGGTACCATATACAGTATGGATACACTGAACAAAAATGGGATGCCTGTCCTGTGTAGGGACAACCTGAGGATCATACCACTCCTCACTGTGTAATTTAAACTTATGAATTGTTTATTTCTGAAATTTTTCATGTAACATTTTTTATACTATGGTTGACCATGGGTAACTGAAACCATGAAAGTTGAAATCACAGATAAAGGGAGGCTATGATATGTTGTTTTAAATTTGTATTTATAATCTAATCTTTAGCTGGTCATCCAAACGAGTTTCATTCTTTCACATACATTGTTCCCTCCTTGAAATCAAGCACTTTATTTTCACAATTTCATGGGACATAAGTCACAGCTTTGTATATGATAGGAATGCAGAAAATACTTGTTTCTTCTTTATCCCTAATGAAACATAGCATTAGTGATTTTGATCCTCAGTGGACTTTGGGCGATGTTTGGAGACATCTTTGATACAACCAAAAATTGGGAGTGGAGGAAGGGTGGGGGGTGAGGCTACGGGTGTTGGAAGAAAGAGGCTTATGATGCTACTAAACATGTGATAATGGCACTTGCCTTGGCCGTACTTTCACATGAACTTACGAAGTACTAACTTTCCCATCTATTCTTTCCACCTTTTAGGGAATTGAGGTCTTTTGGCAAAAAGGAGCAGCAAAAAAGAAATAGATCTTAAGACAGTAAGAAGAATACAGGCCAAAATTTTCATAGTGCCAAAGCCTAGACACCCTGCATTACAAGTCTCATTGTCACTCAGTTAAACAGTGAAAAGCCAAAAGTAGTCTCTGATGGGGAAATAGAACATCTTTGTAAGAATCTAAGTAAGAAATATAATTTTGGGAGAGGATGTCAAAATTTAAATTTTTCATAGAATGTCAACAATAAGGCAGATTTTCCTTATAGAGACTATGTAATATTCTTTGAATATTTATTTAATGATCCCTATTTTTATTATTAATATTTTATCAGTTTTTACAAGGGATGTCCTTCCAGGTTTGAAGACAGAGACCTAGGAAGAAAAATCCAATAGAAAAGTCATAGAAAATGATTTGTTTTCACTAGACAGAAAGAAAAATTGAAGCAATTACTTAATTTCATGTATTTTAGAAACATGACTGATTTCAACATTTTATGTTCAGATACTCCCTTCCCACAGCCTGAGCTCTATACCGCTTTCCACTATGTGTCTTTTTTTCTTTACAAGTATGTAGCCAAGATTTCATTAAACCCAGTTGTATTTGTGCCAGACGTAAATTTCAGAACGGCAGGTCCATTGGGATCATTTTTTCAGAGGGATTAGGAAGTCTCATGGGAAGACAGAGTTCTCGCTGGCTCAGGACAGTGGCTGGTTGTGATTGCAAAGCCTAGTTTTGAACACAGCGTGAAGTTTTCACTCATTTTGTTCTCAGGCCCAATCACCTCATCCCCTATGCCCACACCCTGAGACTGTGCCAGAGTCCTGGGGGGAGGACCTGTCATAACAGCCCTGGTCTCTCCAGTGCAGGAAAGCCCCATTTGTTGTTTTTGTAACAGTATAGCAAAAAGTGGGGGTGAGGAAAGGGGCTGTAATAACATTCACATCTTTGTGAATATTGGTACATTATGTATTTTCTTTGCAATACCTGAGGGTCTCTTCTCATCTGAGAAATGAAAATGTCAGAAATCAACTTCTATCTTTAAACACTTTTTTAGTTTTTTTTAAAGAATATCTTTCATATCTACATAAATATAGCTACAGAGAAATTAGTCTAATTGCAACTTCTTACCAAAAGCTGGGTATAAGTCTGATACTGGTGTTCACATATTTTCCAACAACTTCACAATTTGTTTTAGAAAAGCATTGTGAAAATTGTGGCTTTCTATGCTCCTAAGTATGTAATTTGAATTATGCAGTAGCTTCAGATTCAATCCCCACATCTGCATGTAGATATATATCCTTTATTGGAAATAAGGCTCTGTTAGATATATATTTTAAATATGAAAATAGACCTCTTCTATATTTTAATTGCTCCTGATTCTTATGACACTATGGACAACAGCAGCAACAACAAACCTTTTATGTATTCTGTTCCACAATATTATGTTTTCAAAAATAAAATTTGGTTTCTCTGAGAAGCAATTTTAAAAGTTGCCACACAAGAGGTACATTTGATCAGAACCCAAACATTTATGAGAATTATTCACACTTATTTCCAATATCCAAACCTGTTCACTATTCTTAAGTGAACAGCCATAAATTTTCTCTGTTTTGTTTCTCTCTTCCTTCTTTCTCTTTCTCCCCCTCCCCCTGCCTCACAAAACAACCACTCATACTTGGAAAACTAAAATATTTTTGCAAAACTCTTCTATAATTTATTTTTCTACTTCTCCAGTTATAATTCTGCATCTACTACAAAGGCACATTAAGTTGTCTTTGAAAATATTTGTCTCCATGTTGAGCTTCCTCTAAAAGGGAATGACCAATGGGTAAATGGAGTGGTGCTTTGAAGTATGGCAGCCACCATTTATCATTCTAGCTGGAGAATGGAGACCACTGTTAAATTATAAGAAGTAATCCCTTATTGCTCGTACCCATGGAAATGACTCAATGTTTTGCAAATCATCTGTCTTACTCCTAGTGAGTCTGGTTTGGCCCAGCCAAACAAAAATGTGGGTTTGGAAAAGTAATGTGGTCACTTAATGCCCAGTGATACTAACCTTTCAAAAGGAGTTAGTATTAAGGGTATAGATGCAGAAAGATGTAGAACATTAAATATTATGGGGCTAGAGTGAGATTAATATGGTTCCTCTGAGAAATTTAAAGAGAATTAGAGAAAAGAAGTAACATATATTAAGCTAAATTCTAAATTAGTTTTTTTTCCAGTACTAGGGATTTTTTAAAAATTTCATATAGCAACATTCTGTAGCCTTATTGTCTTTTCTATCTTTACACATATAGATTTTCAGGCTCATAGTAAACTCCTGAGGGTAGGGATTGATTTTTATCCTTTTTATTCTCTGATTGAAGTTGCAAGTACATTCATTTGGTTAATCAGAAGACACACATACACACACAAAAAAAACTTGTGGAAATATAGTTTTGGAAAGTCAAAACTGAAAATTAAAATATATTTCAAAGTTTCATGAAGTAACAGAACATTAAGAAAATAATAAAACAAGCATATATGTAGCAAACACATGAGTGTAAGAGATGTGGACATTTGGCCATATTTGCTTTAAATCTTTTTTTTTAATGTTTAGTTTTAAGTTTTTTAAATGAGTCTTTTTAGTTGTAGATCTTTATTGTATTTATTTATTTTTACATGGTGCTGAGGATTGAATGTAGTGCCTCACACATGCTAGGCAAGTGCTCTACCACAGAACTACACTTCAGCTCCATGTTTCTTTTTTTTTTATTGGTTGTTCAAAACATTACAATGCTCTTGACATATCATATTTCATACATTTGATTAAAGTGGGATATGAACTCCCATTTTTACCATGTATACAGATTGCAGATTCACATTGGTTACACATCCACATTTATACATACTGCCATATCTATGTTTTGAATCTTAAAAAAGTAGTTTAAGTTACTTGTTACCTTCCTCCATCCCATTTATCCCTCTTCCTCTCCAGAAGCAATTGCTATTTCAGTATTTCTCTGCTTCCCCCCATGTTTTTGATACATTAAAATAAAATCTATGCACAAAATAGTGCATTAGTTTTCATTCTTAAAAATGTACATAAATGCCATTGCACTCTATGACCCTTTACAGTTGATTAATGTAAAGTGCTTAAAGTGTATAAAATGGAATATCAGTGTAATTTTAATTTACACTTGCATTTCCTTGGGTTCTAGTTAAATTGAGCAGAGTAATGCAGGCTTCTTTGCCCCATGAAGTTTTTCTTGTGAAATTGCCTATTTATAACCTGTGCCCATTTTTGTGCCAAAGAAATCTCAGTGAGTTATAGACATTGCCAGTATCCTCTACTCATTTGTCTGCAATTGCAAAAGCCTTCATAGTATTAGAATTTAATTTTTAAGCACACAAATTTCTCTCTTTTTTTGATAGGAGTTACATTATTTAAACAACCTTTACACACCACGAGGTTGTAAAAATTTTCATGATATTTTATTCTTTTTTTATTTAAGTCTATAATCCATGTGGAATTTATTTTGACCTATGGAGTGTGTTAGTGATCTTGCTTTATTTTGTCCCTTATGGATATCCAATTTTCCTAGCCTTTTTCCTTGAGTACAATATTTTTCATTGATTACATTGAAAAATCATGTGCAAAATCCTCTTACATGCATGGGGTTGTTTCTGGGCTTGCAATCCTAATTCACTGAGCTTTTAATCTGTTGTACAAAAATGCCACAACATTTATTTATTATGGCATGTCTTCATATATATTAAATTAAGTCCTACTTTTTGTATTGCCCATTCTCACCCTATACTCTCATATGAATACGATAAGCCTATTAAATTGAAATGTATTGACGTTTTGGTTGACTTTGGGAACCATATACCAGCTATGGAGAAAATAGCATCTTTTTTTTTTGTCAAGTCTTCCACATTTGGAACATTTTATCTCTCTCCAGTTTGTAAAGGATTTTTACAAATATCATTTAAAAATTTGATAATTCTCTCTGTACAGATCTAGCCCTTCTTTGGTTAGATTTGTTCCCAACAACCTTATTGATTCTATTGGTATTGTGAATGAGATTTTTTAAAATCTTACTATAGAATAGAGAGGCCTTAAAGAAGTCTGGTTTCTGGATACAAGTTCAAATACTGACTCCTCCACTTTCTAAATGTCTCTCAGTTTATAGGACTCAAAATTGGAAACAATAATAGGATACATTCAATTGATTATTGTGATGAGTAGTTGAGTTGAGGTAATGTATACTTAGAATATTTCTCTCTCTCTATATGTGTGTGTGTGTGTGTGTGTGTATGTATGTATGTGTATACATACATATATACACATACATACATATATAACATTTATTTTTAAAGTATATGAATATAATATTAATCTTTTTAAAAATTCAAAAAATTAGTGAATACATTTTGTACACTTTTGCTTCCCAAATAATGTAAAACACTATTTCCATTATTCCTACTCCTTATTTTTTGCTATTATAAATGATATTAGCTATTTTGGTACTTGTCTACAGCTTGTGTTGGATATTTCAGATAGAAAATCATCTTATGGATGAATAATCACTTTTATTTTTCTTTTCCAATTCTTATGCTACTTATTTTTTCTTCTTGCTGTATTCTGTTGGAAGCCTCTTCAAATACAATGAAACATGTAAGCACAGTGCTACATTTTTACTTTAAACAAGATAGAGTTTCAGAGAACTTTTTTTTTTTGCTAGTCCCCTTTTCTGTCAATGGTTAATTACCATAAAAGTTTTAATTTACCATTTTTTTCTTATTTTAGCTATTTTCCAAGAACAAAAAAATAGAACCTTACATCAACTTTTTCCATATATATGTGTACACACACACACACACACACACACACACACACATATATGGAAAAATATATATTTGGATACCTGAGCTGAAGAGTGAACCCAAGACCTTCTATGTACCAAGCAAGTCCTCTACCACTAAGCCATATACCATGCTGCTTTTTTTTTCTGTCACAGACCTATCTTCAAGATCCAGTTTAAATATTATCTTCTTCATGCAACCTGTGGCTTCTTCCAGCAGTAACACTTCCAGTTCATTACCCCTTAACACTTCATCAAAATCTCTCTTGTTTGTTTACCAAATTTCATTATGGTTTCATATTTGTCTTATCATTCTTACTTCTTAATGTTTTTGAGGACAGAATCAGCATCTGTCTTACTTTGAATTTTCTTTCCTGTTCCCTGCTACTAAAGAAAATTTGCATTCAACAAATGGTAAAGAAAAATATAAAAATATAAATATCTGGAATCAAAAGTTAAAGAGCTCTAAAGTTTATTAAGGAAGAGACATAAAAAAGAAACACATCCTTATTCCTTTGTGATAGCCTGCCATCATTCTTCAAAAATTTGTAGCCATGACTATACATGTATATAATTAATATTCTGCAACAAAGTAAGAATTGGACTACCACTGTGATTTTTGATTAATTAACTCTTCTAGAACTTGTGACAGAATGGAAAGATAGTACAAGAGCACCCTCAGGGGGACAACCAGGATGCAGAAATAAGTGGTATTTATCTCTATTTGATAGAAAACTTAATCTTCTACTATTAAATTTTCTTCTCTTCAGCTTAATCCAGGCAATTTCAGGAATTTTTTTTTTGAAAAATATTTTTGAAGAAGCTGACTCAGGTATTTGTAAATATGACATTTTGATATCTTCTCCTGTCGTTTTGACAGCAATTTTTTAAGAGCTAGAAGAGGAAGTCCCCAGTGGAATATATATTGCATTGGTTCCTATCATCATTCAGTCTGAGTTTTCCATAGTTGCTTCATTCCAAAGGACTTGTCAATTTAGGATCTCTAAGTCCCCAGCATCTTGACCATTTGTCATAGCAGAGAGAAAACAATCAGCGTAAATAGCAGGATGTTTCTTCTTTGAGAAGAAATAGAAGCTGCAGTTTTATTCTAAATATATAAATATAAAATATCTTACAAGCCTATTTCCTAAGCTTTTAATTTATGCCCTTTCTGGTTTTGAAACTTAAGTCAATCTCAACTCCATTTCTCAAAATATACCTGCAGAGGTCTGCAGGTTTCTGCCAGCCAGCATCTGGCCTGGAGGCAAAGCCTCCAGCTTGCATTGACTTTCAGGATCTTCCTCCAGGCAAACACCTGGAGGCAATAGTTCTGCAGATGCCGGTCTGTAAGCAGATGTGTATGGGTAGGATAGCAGCACTTCATGCCATTAGAACAGCTGGAGGAGAGTAAAATGAATGTGTTCTGCCTTCCTTTGTGTCATATAAAACTCCCTGAGAGCATTCTCACCTGGAACCCATTTTTCCGACTCTCCTGGTCTTGGCTTATTTTGATGGAGAAAGAAACTTGCCTCACTCATCCTTCTAAGTTGAGAAGAAGTCTGTTCTTCCTTGTCACCATTTGCTGTTTTTGAGAATGGTGCTTAGAGAACATTCATGCACTTGCTGAAAATATTTTCCTTCCCAGGAAATGAGCTCCTCAGAGGGGTTACCTTGGATAATGTGATAATTCTACTGTATGGAGCCTAGTAAAAGTTTACATACACAGAGAGACACAAGAAAATGATGATGATTCCCAGTTTACATCTCAAAAGCAACTAAAAACTTGATAGAGAAAATTTTATTTATCATTTAAAAGCATATTGCTGGATCTGGTTTAGTGATGAGCTTTTTTTTGGGAGAAAGTACTCTCTAATTTGATAGAACATTTGAGAACCATATTAAATTTTCTTGATTTTTAACACTTTAAATAAAAGCAATATGTTGACTAGGTAAAAAAAAATCAAAAAATGAAGAATGTCAAAATAAAAAAAATACTAGCTTTCTGCTCTTTCTTGCCTTCATTTTCAGTCTTTAGAGGAAACCCTTTTAATTGTTTCTGTTTAAGTTTCTCTCTCATTTAGCTCAATTAAAAACAATATGCAGATACCTTTAATATCTTGAATTATCAACTTAAGACAATTTCAATTATTTTTATGTATGGGAGATGAGAATTAACCCCTATTTCTTCTCTCCTTAGCCCAATTTTATTAGCTATTTTATTATTTTGGTTCTACTATTGGATACATCTTGGGTCTAAGATAATACATTGATAGCTGTATTATTGTACCACTAGCATTAGTCAGTATCTGAAATCCGTGAATGGAAAATAGCACCAGTAGTCCTTCCTTGAAGTCCAGTTTCCATCCCTAATTCTATCTCATACATTCTCTTAGTCTAAGCCATTGACACTCACTTCTGTTTTTAACATGCTATTATATTTACATTTTTTTTGTCAAGGTTGTTAACATTTGTACTCTGCAACCATAAGTAAAATTTTTCTGTTTTTGAATATAGGCTCAGCCTAAAAGTTGAAAATCCAATAAATAAAATTTACATTGGCAGTATATGAATAGGGTTGAGAACAGCTACAATGCATGCAAAGCTTCAATTTCTTTGCACTAACAGAAGGGAAATGTTCTTGACATTAACAGTGAATGGATTCTCTGATTCATCTTGTGTTTGTTATTTTCAAAACCTAGTTACAGTTTTTTGGGGGTAAAATGTAGATGAAATGGAATGTTTTAAATGTGGAATGTAAAGCTCTGATTAATGCATATACCCTGTGCTTATGGGACACTATCACATAGGGAGCATTTCCACAGACCAGGGACTTCCCTCATACACCTCTCAGTCTCCCTCCTAATCTCCAGAGGCAACTGTTTTCTGATGTTCTCTACTGTGGCTTAGTTTTGTCCAAGCAAAATATGATATAAATGGAATCACAGAGTATTAGTCTTTTGTATCCTGTTTCTTTCTCTTCGGATAATGTGTGTGAAATGTATCCATACCAGTCCATGTATCAATAGTTTGGCTTATAATATTTATGAAGGTATCCCATGTATGGGTAGGCCAGTTTATATATTCTCCAGTTGTCAACATCTGGATTGCTTTCAGCTTTTGTTTTATTTATTTATTTATTTTTTGAATAAAACTGCTATGAATATCTTTAAAGTAGTGTTTTGGAACATATATTTTAATTTTCTTGGGTAAATACCTATGAGTGGCATTGCTGAGTCTTACCTTAAGTGGATGTCTAGTTATTTGCTTTGAGTTTTGCTTATTTTATTATTAAGAACTACAGTAAAATTGACCTTCATTAATGCACAGTTCTGTGACTGGCAAAACCTGCAGTCATACAATGATCACAATTAAGATATTGTGCCATGATTTTCCAAGATTTTATCATGTCTTTCTGTAGCCAACCATTTACCCTGCATCGGCTCCTGAAAACTTCTTTCAGGTTTCTGTTCTACAGTATTTATTGTCTTTTATAGGAAGTTATGTAAACGGGATTATATATATGTAGGCTTTGAGTCTGGTTTTAATATCATGTTATATCTTCAAGATGTATATATTTGTAGTTTGTTCATTTTTATTCTTGAGTAGTATTCCACTATAGGAATATAACACAATTTGTTTATCCATTCACTAGTTGAAGGACATTGTTTCCAGTTTTGGGTGATTATAAACATTCATGCATGGGTTTTTATGTAATTATCAATTTTCACTTTATTTGGGTAAATGCACAGAGTGGGATTGCTAGGTCATGATGTAAGGGTATATTTTAACTTTGTAAGAAATTGTCAAACTGTTTTCCAAAGTGATTGTGCCATTTAGTATTATCATAGCGATATAAACATGGTTCACTTGATCCTCAAATGTAGTTTCATTATTCAGTTTGTCATACTACCTAACACTAATCCTGTTTTTACTACTTAATTCATGGGGGAAGGGCCCTCAGATATTCCTTTTTTGGGGGAGTGCTGGGGATTGAACCCAGGGATACTTAACCATGGGGCCACATCCCAGTTCTTTTTATTTTTCATTTGAGGCACGTTTTTGCTAAGTTGCTTTGAGTTCACTAAGTTGCTGAGGTTGGCTTGGAACATGAGATCCTCCTGCCTCAGCCTCCCAAGTTGTTGGGATCACAGGTTTTATGCCACCACATATGGCACATGTTTTTAACTTTTGAAAGAAAAATAACCCTTGAAGATTAACAGGGAAACAAAGAATGCTCACCATGTAGCAGGAGGTTTTTTTTTTTTGTTTTTTTTTTTTTTTTTGTGTGTGTGTGTGTGTGTGTGGTGATGGGGATTGAACCCAGGGCCTTGTTTATGTGAGGCAAGCACTCTACCAACTGAGGTATGTCCCCAGCCCTAGCAGGAGAATTGATGAATTAATATGTTTTATATTATATTTGTCCCTTCTTAATATGTGAATTTCTTAAATAACTAGTATATAAATACCCTTTTTATTAACAATTAAGCAAAACAATGCATATCATAGCCTTCTGATTAGTTTTACAGAATTTGTGCTACTCAGGAAGCTGAGGGCAGGAGGATCGTGAGTTTGAGGCCAGCCTAGGAATCTTAGTGAGACTCTGTCTCAAAGTAAAATTTGAAAATGACTGGCCATGTAGCTCAGTTGTAGGATTTTTCCCTACAGTGTAAAATGGCTCTGGGTTCAATCCCCCAGTACCACAACAAAACAAAGCCTGTTGAGATGGCAAACTTTATGTTACTAGTATTTAGTATGTTTGAATTGCAATTTTTAAAAGCATGTAGTAACACTTATTGTAAAAAAAAAAACAACAACTTGCAATCAGAAAGTGTGTAATTATAAAGTTAGATTCTTCCCTGGTCCTTGTCTCTGGTTTTTTTAAAACAGTTTGAAAAATCTCTCTCCAATGCCAAATGAAGGTAGCATAAAAGGTCTTTTATGGGCTATTGGTAAAAAAGGTAAATCTCACCTATTAGGAAATACTGTGGTGCCTACACAACCACCTGAACCTTGACACTATCAACATTTCATGCATAATTGCAATTTTTCTAGGCAATATTATATAGGGGAAAAAAGGAAAAATTAATAATTCTTAGGGTCTGCTTTAGTTCCGGGCAATGTGTCAGCTGCCCTATAAGCAATATGAAGTTTATCTTCCCCAGGATGGTATGAGCTGATCCTCTAATATGCTTCCATGGTAACTGGCTCTCATCTTCCTTCCAGCACCACACACACTCTACCTCCCACTAGATTCCTGGAGACAAGGCCAGTGTTGTCACCACTGTTATGTCCCCAGTGTCAGAGAAGGGGGTGGACACCACATATATTATACTCATGTGTCAAGTGATGTATGTTATTATCTGCATTTCAAAACTCATGACATAGAGTTCCAAAAGAAAAGAGGCAGAATCAGAGAGTTTCTAAATGGCAGAATTATGGTTTAAAATAAGTCTGTGGATTTCCTTACTGAAAACCCAGGTTGTTTCTCTGATTTTCTGATACGTAGAAGGCTTCTACGCTGCTGTGAAGCTAGGGAAGAGCGGAGGGCCTTTGCCGTACACTAAATGAAGTCATGAATATAGAATTAGATACCCAGCTCATTGGATTCAGAAGCAAAATTAAGTCTGACATGTACAATGGTAACAGTTGGCATTTGCAATAACTTTATGTGGCATTATGTGACATTATATATTCATTAATTAGTCTACATAATACTTCATTATGTGAGTCTTCATTACTGAATTTTAAGTACCTCAGAAACAACACGGAATTAGCAATTAAACCAAGCCACATGAATAAACAGATACAGTACTGCAGTCTATAGAGTTAAAATGAACATCCCTGTGCTTGGGAGTCAGAACTCAGGAATAGGCTTTTCCTCATACTGGGGGGGGGGGAAGCCAAAACTGTTTCTTCTCTAGGGTGTCATTTCTCATGAAGCAGATAATTCAGTGATGCTTCTGAGTAGACAGCTTTTTATATTTAAGTTATTCTTTAGTTAAGTAATCAATTTTTAAAAGTTTATTTCTGATGTGAGGCAAATTAGTCTTTCAGAATTTTTTTCCAATTCCTTTTTTTTGGTACAAAATTTCCATTCTATAGCTGATGGAATAAAATAAAAAAATATAGAATAAATGTGTAAAAAATACACATTTTAAAATTATACTGAAACTTTTCAGTTTGAGAATAAAACAAATTCAATAAAGATAGATATTTGCCCAATATAAGAGTAAGGAAAAGAAACCTGGAAGAATACACAGAGTTTTAACTACCAAATTTTGACCAGATGTGTCCTACATAGCAAAGGAGGTAAAAGGTGGAACAGATATTTACTTTGTTTTTGAAGAGATATCTGCAGAAACAGGCTTGGTCTAGTTAAAGTGAGGTTTTGGAAAGGGGGAGGACTATTCTCCAAAGCTTTTTCTTTTAACAAAGAAGTCCCAGGAGGTGATTAAAACCCATTAGAGCCCCAAGGTAATGACATGAACCACTATGGCAGGCGAATGGGATTTTCCTCTGTGGATTCTGGTTTTCTCAGCTTTTTCTCGAAGCATTATTTTTGGAAACTTGGAGAGGAAGCTCAGTCTGTCTTGCCTGGGAATAAGGAAACCCAAACAGAAGCTGTTAGGGTCTTACCCCACAAGGATGCTGTTTTCCTTCCCTTCCACAGATGAGGCAGGATTATTTTTAAAAATTGAAAGTAAAATAGATCTGGGTAGCAGTGCAAAAATCCGAACTCTGAATAGCTGCTAAGCTTTTAGAAGATTTGATGATCTTCAAAAGTTCCAGGTTGGTTAAGCAAGGGATCATGCACTACATTTCCCTGTGGTTAGTTCAGATTTGGAAGCAAAACATGTGCACATGGAGGAAGTAGTTTTGGTAAAATTCTCAAGGTGCACTTAGCTAGGTGAGAGAGAGAGAGAGAGAGAGAGAGAGAGAGAGAGAGAGAGAGAGAGAGAACACACACATGAGAGCGAGCGCATAGTTCTGGCTCAGACAGCATCTGAGAACAGTGCATCTCTTCTTGAAGTCTCTGATTCTAGGTGAAGATGGATGGATTGATGACACTCTGTCTTCTAGTATCACAGAAGTGCCAATTTGGCCATTAATTAATATTACTCATGAAGTCATAGGCAAGAGATATAAGAAAAATATTGTCAAGACCTCCCTAGAAGTAGTGAGAGCAGTCTTCAGTTGTGAAATACTTTTGTAAAAGTTGAAAATAGTCACATACCTCTTCAAAAAAAAATGTATTTTGAGTTAGTAGTGAAGAAGTGTGAATGAAATAGGCTAACTTGTAAGTAACCGATTCAAAACAGAGTTTATAGGACCATGGGATACAGTTGAAATGGTCTAGCCATTTTCACAACGAACTTGATGAGGTAAGCTATTTTATTTGCAAAACTTCACAGCATAATTTTTTTTATTGGTTGTTCAAAACATTACATAGTTCTTGACATATCATATTTCACACTTTGATTCAAGTGGGTTATGAACTCCCATTTTTACCCCGTATACAGATTGCAGAATCACATCAGTTACACTTCCACTGATTTACATATTGCCATTCTAGTGTCTGATGTATTCTGCTGTCTATCCTATTCTCTACTATCCCCCCTCCCCTCCCCTCCCCTCCCTTCTTCTCTCTCTACCCCCTCTACTGTAATTCATTTCTCCCCCTTGTATTATTTTTCCCTTTCCCCTCACTTCCTCTTGTATGTAATTTTGTATAACCCTGAGGGTCTCCTTCCATTTCCAAGCAATTTCCCTTCTCTCTCCCTGTCCCTCCCACCTCTCATCCCTGTTTAATGTTATTCATCTTCTCATGCTCTTCTTCCCCACTCTGTTCTTAGTTACTCTCCTTATATCAAAGAAGACATTTGGCATTTGTTTTTTAGGGATTGGCTAGCTTCACTTAGCATAATCTGCTCTAATGCCATCCATTTCCCTCCAAATTCTATAATTTTGTCATTTTTTAATGCAGAGTAATACTCCATTGTGTATAAATGCCACATTTTTTTAATCCATTCGTCTATTGAAGGGCATCTAGGTTGCTTCCACAGTCTTGCTATTGTGAATTGTGCTGCTATGAACATTGATGTAGCAGTGTCCCTGTAGCATGCTCTTTTTATGTCTTTAGGGAATAGACCCAGAAGGGGAATAGCTGGGTCAAATGGTGGTTCCATTCCCAGCTTTCCAAGAAATCTCCATACTGCTTTCCAAATTGGCTGCACCAATTTGCAGTCCCACCAACAATGTACAAGTGTACCCTTTTCCCCACATCCTCGCCAGCACTTGTTGTTGTTTGACTTCATAATGGCTGCCAATCTTACTGGAGTGAGATGATATCTTAGGGTGGTTTTGATTTGCATTTCTCTGACTGCTAGAGATGGTGAGCATTTTTTCATGTACTTGTTGATTGATTGTATGTCCTCCTCTGAGAAGTGTCTGTTTAGGTCCTTGGCCCATTTGTTGATTGGGTTATTTGTTATCTTATTGTCTAATTTTTGAGTTCTTTATATACTCTGGATATTAGGGCTCTATCTGAAGTGTGAGGAGTAAAGATTTGTTCCCAGGATGTAGGCTCCCTATTTACCTCTCTTATTGTTTCTTTTGCTGAGAAAAAATTTTTTAGTTTGAGCAAGTCCCATTTGTTGATTCTAGATATTAACTCTTGTGCTATGGGTGTCCTATTGAGGAATTTGGAGCCCGACCCCACAGTATGTAGGTCGTAGCCAACTTTTTCTTCTATCAGATGCCTTGTCTCTGATTTGATATCAAGCTCCTTGATCCATTTTGAGTTAACTTTTGTGCATGGCGAGAGAAAGGGATTCAGTTTCATTTTGTTGCATATGGATTTCCAGTTTTCCCAGCACCATTTGTTGAAGGTGCTATCCTTCCTCCATTGCATGCTTTTAGCCCCTTTATCAAATATAAGAAAGTTGTAGTTTTGTGGGTTGGTTTCTTCACAGCATAATTTTGCTCAACAAAAATTTTGCTTCCCCCATCCCTCTAAGATAAAGAGAGCTACTGGCTTGACATGTATTCAGGTAATAATTTAAACACAGGGAATGTTGTAGTATTGTATAGAATCAATATACTACAAGCAGGTTTTTCTGTATGTTTGTTTTATTTTAGTTTCTATGGAGAGTAGTTTATAATTTAATTGTCCCATTCCTAAGGTAACATTGACACATTATTATTTTCATTGCTACAATGTACCAAGTAAAACTTGTATCCAAAGCAAAGAACTATATATTTATTTCCAAATTCAATAATTTTTTTCTTTTTCTCAAGAAGTTGCTCTTGATAAATAAAAGGATAAATATTATAAGGTTTTGAAATATGGGATTCTAGCTTTTGAAGGGCGCCTATGTGTTAATAGAGTTACAGAGTTGGTTTGTGATAAAATGCTTCTAATAAAAGTCTAGTTTTAATAACACAGATAGTACTTCTAAATTCAAAGGATATATGTGTAGCTTGCAGCAAATTGAAGTTATAGTGAATTTCCCTATTTTGGAGCTCTGGATCTTTTCTCTGCAGGCTTCAAAATTAAACACTCATTATTTTGTACAGAAAAAAATGGAATGCCTAAACCCAGCAGAGAATGGAATAATTTTTAATAACTTTTCTTAAATGATTTTACTTATGAGTAAATGAAGCTTACTATGTAACACAACAGTAGGTATCACTCAACATGAATGAAATTCACTTTCATGGTATAAATTATGGAAGTGTCATGAATAGATAAAGATTCAGTAGTTACTTTCACTAGGCAAATAATTACTGTTTAATTTTTTAGGAAACAAAGACATATTTATAATTTTTTAGATCTCATTTTATATTTTTATGGTAACTCATTTGAAGAGAAATGCCATTCCAAAATAAAAATGAGGGCTGGGGATATAGCTCAGTTGGTAGAGTGCCTGCCTTGCATGCACAAGGCCCTGGGTTCAATCCCTAGCACCACCAAAAAATTAAAAAAATAAATAAATAAATAAAAATGAAGCGATTTGAGGTAAATAGTTACTCATGAGGTAATGTTTTCATATTTCTGAGCTGTAAGAAAAACTCCTCATGTTTTACTGATAAAACTTTACTCCAAATTCTTCCCATTCAGGGGATTTCTAAATTAATTTCTGTATTAATAATAGGCCTATTCTAACTTATGCCATAATCACTTGTTTCTAAATAAGTTGGTATTTTTTGGTATATGTCCCTGGTGAAGAGATTGACTAAATACTTTGAGTGAAATTAGGCAGCAGAGAGGTATTGATGATGGAATTAAAACAACAGGCTAATATAAACAGAGATCTTTGAGTTGGAAGTTAATTGTCATGTGGGTGAAATGATATTTAAAAATTTAAGGATTTAAGGACTCTACACTCAATGATTCTTTTGATTGACATTTGTTAGTAAATAAGCAAAAAACAAAAAAAAATCAATTATCTGTAAAAACTAAGTCAGTTAATTGACCTGTAATTTGGATGGGCTGAATTAACACATGGTTAATTAAGCGGCATTAACAAAAGAGGAAAGTTGTTGGGATTGCTCTCTTGTCTGACTAAGGAGTAGATTTTCTTTAACTCATCTGGTCACTTTAGGAAAACAAAATATCCAGGTTCTTTTTACTTTTGCCTTTTTTTGGCCCAAGAAACTAGCCTCCCATGGAAATGTGTGTTATATTGTCTTCAACATACTTTTTATTATGCTTTTAATTATACTGTTTTGATGTGCCATTTTCAGAGATAATTGACCTTGCAAATAAAATAAATAAAATACAATAAATTTAAATTCCACAAAGCTAAGAAATAATATTAATCATAGAATCTTCACCATAAAAAAATTCCATACTAAATATACCTACATCAGTATCTCATGGAGTGGAATAAATGGTTTTGTGAAACTTTGATTAGGTATCCATTGATTCTCTCCGTATATGAAGTATTCACTCAAACTTTGATTTCATTGCAGCTTCTTTGAGATTTAAGAGAAAAGTCTCAGTTTTTAGAGGATCAAATCCCAACTGAATATATTCTGGTAGGAATGTGATGATGACAACATCCCACAAGTCTTCAGAGCTGAGATAGAACTGAGATCATTATACTTATAATTTAAAGCTACTGGATATTCTGTCTGTCTGGAGACCCTGGAGTGTTTGTTTGTTTGTTTTTCCAAAGGCAATTGAAAATTTCAGAATAAATCAAGCTACCAGCAAGACTTTTGTACTTTTTTTTTTTCTCAATGGGAGTTTCCCTTCTAGCTCTTGAGATGACAAGAGTAGTAGCTATGCCTTTCCCATAGTTTTATGTTTTCACACATGTCTGGTTATTTTCTATTGTATGTAGTCATTGTGTTTGAGATATTATTTGTAGAAATTATTGGTGGTTCATATCGCCTTCCAAAGAGGGCTGGCTTCCTTCCTTCCTTCCTTCCTTCCTTCCTTCCTTCCTTCCTTTCTTTATTTTCTGGTACATTGGAACACTAGCAACTCAATTCTACTTTGGGGAATAGAAATGACTTGAAGACAATTAACAATCCATTACAGAAATGCTTATTTCATGACTGGAATAACTCCTAGAGTGCAGCTTTTTGAGCTCAAGCTTAGTGAGAATTAGCTTGTCAAGGGGTCTTTCAGGAACCCTGGACTTCAACTTTTGTCTCTAGTCCTGTGTGTTCCCACAAACAAATGAACAAGTCAACTGATGAGACTTTCACTTAAAATTTGGCAAATAAAGGAGGAAGGCAATCCAAAAAGCATATTTACCTCTCTGGTTCTTGGGCTGGGAATTACTTACTACATTATTGGCATTATTAGTTCTTTTTTTAAAGATTTAATAGATATTTTATCTATTATTTTTAAATCCACTGTGGTGCTGAGGGTCAAGCCTAGGGCCTTCCATACGCCAGGCCCTGAGATATTTCCCCAGCCTTCATGTGATTTTTTTTTTCTTAGTTATCTTCAGTGAGTATTTTCAAGCTGCTCTGCCATTGAGAGAAATGGAAGCTCCAAATTCCTTTAAATACAAATATTATATAATTTCTCCCTACATGTTTTTCTTAAGAAAATATTATTGTTAACGATGATTACATTGTTATCTCATATATCTACATACATATATAAATATGTCTATATATATCACCAATTGTTATCTATCTGAATAGAATAAAATTTTGTGAGTAGTGATTACAGCTTCATTTCCTGACTTATATAAATATGTATGGATGTTGATGTTAGAGAGACTTGGTTTGACTTTTGAATTCACTGTTGGGTTTCTTGTAGGGAATGCCCTACAATTAATATGAGATTATATATTATATGCATAAAATAATATCTGCACATGATACAAGTATGGGTAATTTCCTCTCTCTGCCTCTCACACTTAAACTCTCAAGATTGCATTGTTAGGTCTTTAAGAAACATTACCAGGTGTGTTTTTACTCCCACAATCTGAGTTATTATCAATGACCCAATAGCTTCCTCCTTTCAGATTTTGTTTTTATTATTGTTATTATTTCACTTGCCTATTTTTATGGTCCTCTAGTAACTGCAGAGTTCTCAAAAACAAGGTTTATTCTTTGCCTTTCTGGATCCCCAGAATTTAGTACACTTCTTCATAAAGTACAGTGCTCAACACTTATTTTACACATAAATATTTACATTTGGTTGTTTCTCATTTTCAGCAAATATCTTTAGTTTTATTTCAGCATTAATGAAAAAAGAAAACTAAATATTTGTTTAGCTCTTAAAATGGCATTTTGAATTACGTATTGTCTTTATAATGATACTGAAATATTATCCTATGTACATCCAAAACTGTATTAGTCTAGGAAAATAGGAATTACTGCATCTAATTTCCTCATTTCTTCCCTTTCCTTCTTGTCTTCTGTCCTTCCTCTCTTTGTTTTATTTCTTAATATTTTCTATTACAAAATTTCACATAATTTCACAAAACTGCTTTCAACATTTGATGGATAATTATTAATCAAATGCATAATTACAACCCTAGTCAATAAACAGACCTCTTGTATATTTGAGTGATGTTTGTCCATTCATCTATGCTGTGATGTGTAGCTATATTTCATTTATTTTTGTTGCCAAATGTTTTTCATTATACATTTTTCTTATTCATTATACTGTTGGTAGATATTTATTTCTAGCATTTGGCCCTGAGAATGTTGCAGATGTGGACATTCTAGTGTATGCCTTTTGATACATAGTTGCACTAATTTTTCTATGTTATATAGCTAGGAGTAGAATTTCTGGACCATAAAATATAGCATTGTTAATGTGAAGCAATAAAAGTAAACTGTCTTTCAGTGTGTAAGCTACATTACATTTAAAAATTTCTTCAAAGTATGATTCGGGTTTTCAATTTCTACTTGAATCAGATTTCGTTAAAGATAGACTTTTCTTGGAATTTGTCTATAAATTTGCGATAATATCTGTCTTTTATCTGCTTCATGTCGGCACCCTCTGCTGTGATTTCTGCTCACTCCTCAAATCCTGTTCTCCTCTCTCCCTGCTCCCTTTTCCTTTCTTTGTCATTCTTACACAAGATTTCTCTTTTCAAACACATGATTTTTTTTGCTCTTTTCTATTTTATGTTATGAATTTTTAATCAATTTCTGCATTTATCTTTTTCTTCTTTCCCATTTCTCTGGTTTTAATTAATGATTATTTTTCTAATTATTTTAGACAGATTTCTAACATATTTACTATTTTTCAACATTTCTCCTTTCTAATGCATGTTATTTTGTGCTACTTTTATTTTACATGCTATTTATTTATGCACCCTTAAAGTTTTGCTTTAGTAATATTTGTTACTATTCAGATGGAAATACTTTGTACTTTCTTTTATGATATTTCTTTGACCCATGTGATATTTAAAAACATATTGTTTAATTTCTGAAGATATGGGAAGGAAATTTTCCAGGTTAGAGTATCTGAATGATTTCTACCATAATTGAATTGTGGTCAGAAATTTTACTTTCAGGGCTCACATTTGTTTAGAAAACACTGTGAAAAATAAATCCCACACAAGACGTACATTAAGGCTTAGGTTAACATATTGTTCTAGGGTGTTCATGTTATTACTATCTAGGATAAGCTGTGAGAAAAGGCCCAAATCTCAGCACTTCCATTTTCCCCTGATTCTTCATGGGATTCTATTCCTCTGTCGACATGTACATCATTGAACTGTTTATATTATATTTTCTAGATCTTCTATATGTGCTAAAAAATATGTATTCTAAAATAGGAAGATATAATGTCCAATCAAGCTTGTTAATTACATTTAAACATCTTCTTCACTCTTATTTGCTTTTTCTATTTTATTTCCCCAATAACTAAGAGGGCTATATCTCCCCCTCCAATTATGAATTTGTCTCTATTTTTGGTATTGTCAGTATTTACCTTTTTTAGACCATGCAATGAGGTGAAGAAATACTACCATTTTCTTCTGGAATCCCCCCCTCTATCGTTCCTATCTTACCTTCTTGACTATATTTACCATGTTTTGATTCATATCGGCAGTGCTCTGGATATTATCTCCTGATGTATCTTCCATTTTGCTACTTTTTATTAATTTATTGGGATGCTTGGCTTGCTGTCAAACATGCCCACCCAGCATATTTTCAATTTTTAAATATTGTTTTGTACACTTTATTTGATTATGTTGAACACTTAGAATTGTTTGCCTTTATGTTGTTATTATATCCTCTTTTGTTGTAATTTTTATTTCTTCAAACTGTATTCGGTTTTCACATCTGTGTCACGTTATCTAGCTTCCCATACTGGGCAGAAGGTCTCCAGTTTGTGGAGTAACTCTTTAAATGGAGGAAGCAGAGCAGTTTGTGATCTGTTTGTGATAATGTGAACATGTTAAGTCACCTTTTATCCTGTAGGTTCTGACTCAGAATTCTTTCCCTTTTCCTTGTGTGTCTGGTTATCTTTGATTTTCATTGCCCTTAAAAATCATCTTTGGGTATTACACAGAACTTGGGGTCCAAGAACCATTTTTTGTTTGTTTGGGACATGATTTGTATATGCTGCAGTAGATAGTACCAAAGATAATCTTAAATAATATTTGGCAGTTGAAGTTACAGATCTGCCAAAGAAGAGATCTTAGGGTAGATTCTAACACACTATAATGCTTCCTTAAAATACAACTCTGACACATGAAATGTTGAATTGACAGGAATTTTGTGGTAAAAAGGATTTTTCTTCAACACGTAAGACTTTGTGTTACATCAGGCAGAGGAAAGCACTTCCAATAACAGAAATATTAGTAGGGCTGGTGATGTGGCTCAAGCAGTAGCGTGCTCGCCTGGCATGCGTGCGGCCCGGGTTCGATCCTCAGCACCACATACAGACAAAGATGTTGTGTCCGCCAAATACTAAAAAAAATAAACATTAAAATTCTCTCTCTCTCTCCCTCTTTCTTTAAAAAAAAAAAGAAATATTAGTAACAGCCATAGCTCTATGTATCGTGCATTTAGTCTATGACAGGCACCATAAGTCACTTACAGTAAGACTCTGAATACACAAGATATCGTGTCATCCTGAATATAATACCATGTGTTACTATAATCCTCATTTCAAAATTAAAGGAGCAGGTTCTGTGAGGTCAGGCAACTTTCCCAAGATCACAACTGGCTAAAAGTACAGTTGAAAGTTTGCTGGGATTCCTCAGAAAGCTTGCTGCAACACACTATGTGATTGATCTATCTTTATTTCCATGAGACAAAAGGAGACATAATCTTTATGTTCATAGTATATGTTTTTAAAAATATGCATGGAGAGGAAAAAAGTGTTCATGCTATCTTTGGCATTTTTCCAGAAAATACATTAGCATGTTAGAATAGAAGTACTTGCTGGCAAAGGAAATACTTAAGCTCTACCTCATCTTGCTTACTTAGACGTTTTACCCAGTTAATTCATTTTATCCAGTCTCAAATTCTCATGGTGCAAGTAAGCTTTCTTGATAGCTGAAAGGTCATAATATATGTTCAGATACCACCTTTATGTTAAGAAAGTAAGATACCTTTTTATATTTGATTAATGTTGATATTGCCTAAAATATAACTGATGATGTCTGAAATGAACAAAAGTGCCATTTTAAAGTTTTTATAAAAGGGGAAATAAGAGCAAATGAGAAAGAAAAATATCATTATTTTTGTTAGTTTTTAAGTTTAGGCTTTAAACAGCTAATTATGTTTTAATGAAGGAACAATAAGACAAATAGATAAGTCAGCAATGACAGAAAAGAAGACACATAATTTGTTTATTAGATATTTGCATTTTGTCAATCTCAGTATCTCTCTTCCCTTCTTTCCTTTTTTTTCTTTTTGATGGTAAGGGATGAATTTTTTTTAATACCAAAGATAATGTTTTTGTTGCTGCATTTAGTGTACTAAGTACAATTTCTTATATACAAAATCAGCTTGTGGAGTACTTGTAGCTGTGATAGGAGGCTCAGTGCTGCTTGGCTTTACCATGGGTCTTGGAATTCTGCATTTTTTTCAGTTTTTGCTCTTGTTTTCCTGTGTCATTTGTGACAGTGCATTCAGAATTGTTTTAAAACTGTAAATCTGACCACAGAACTTCTTTGTTTAAAATCTGTTGGTAAATTTGCTCATAGAACAAAACAGAAATGCTGTAGCCAGCGTACAGTGTCCGGCTTCCTGGTCTCTAGGCAGCTCCCTGGAAAAGTTCTGCATACTTCCTCTGCCATTTGGCTCCTCCCAAATGTAATTTCTCAAATGGACCATACTGTCTCAGGTCTGTGTGTTACCCACACTCTCTTGCTCTTCCTGTAATGCCCTTTCCTCCTGACTTCCAGCTACTGTTCATTACAATTCTATTCCCCTCTCACGCCTGCCTGGGAACTCTCAGGTCCACCCCAATGAAAAGCTGCTACATTCTTCATAGGATAGACCTCCTGGGATGTGTCCTGGCTTTTACATTGGTACTTCTCCATTGTGTTATCATTATTCACATACGTAGTGCTACTTACTTCGCAGTCTGTAAGAGAATGTTCTTTATTGAATGAAAGTGTGCTTGGATAATACCGACTTCACCAAGTTGTTACAAAACTGTCAAAAAAGGGCTAGGAAACCCTTTATAAGCCATTAGGCACTATTGAGTTACTATGTACATATTTATCTATTTTCTACCCTAATGATCAGCAAGGAAGTTGTGCCAGACTAATTTATAAAAAACATTTTGAGGAAAGTTGAAAATTATACCTTCTCATGATTGAACCTGTAAGATATACAGGGTCAACAAACATCACTAGGAACTTGAACACCACTCTCTGATATCAGAAAGCCTATTGTCCATATTATGAGGATATTTTTAAAAAATAACAGAATTTTTGAATAGCAGATGATGAGTGATTGCAGATGAAAGAGCGGGCCTTCGGTGCTACAGGAGTTACTACTAAGCATATTAAGTGTAGGCAAGGTCAGGGAAGAGAGATACTGAGATTCACAAAATACAAATATCTGATAAGGTGGAAGAAGAATGAAATTATGGTGTTTGCTGGTAAATGGATGGAACAGAAGAATATGATGCTAAGTGACATAAGGTAATCTCCCGAAACCAAAGGTCGAATGTTCTCTCTGATATGCAGATGCTAAATCACAATAAGGGAGGCAGGGGGAATAGAAATTCATTGGCCACAGCAGAATGAGTTGGAAATAACTTTCCTATTTCCTATATGAATACACAACAGTGTAACCCTGGGTCATTTACAACCACAAAAATGGGAAGTTACAGTCCATGTACATATACTATGTCAAAATATATTCCACTGTCATTATACCTAAAAAGCACAAATTAAAAAAAATAAAATGTGGGCAAGGTCATGATAAAGAAACTGGCTTTGACCTTGGTCTCTGATAGGGGAGATTTATCATGAAGGGTCATGGCTTTTTAATTGAGACTGTGTGTGCAAAGCATCAGGAAGGAGCTGTCAGGCTGTTTCTATTCAATTTGACATACTGCAAGTACAACTTCCTCTATGAAATCTTCCTGGAGTTCTGCGGCATTGGTCACATGACAAAATTCTATTCAATCTTGTACATTTAGCTTAAATACTACTAAAAGCACTCAGTGAAAACATTCTTCATTATTTCCTTTCTGAATACCCAAGAGCACCATGTCATTGAGGATCAGGTTCAAGTTTATATGACAGAAGCAGGCATCCCTGCCCACCTAAAAGTCTAGGCAACATAAATGTTTACTTTGAAAAATAACTCCACAATCATACAGGACTCAGCCTCCTTTCACTTATCTGCTTCTTCCCAGCTTCCATTTAAGATGATCTCAACTTCCAAGATGGTGGCAGGAGAACTAAACATCCTATTCCAGTTTGAGAGAGAGAGAAATAAAAAGAAAAGAAGCACCATAGAAATTTGCCTCCAAACTGCTTGAAGAGATTTCCAAGGAATACAGTTCAACGACATGGGATTTCCTCTCAACCAGAGCATCATGTGACATCAGCCACCAGTTAGCATGGAAGCAGAGCCATAGCTAACTGTAAGAATGGTTGAGAATGTTGCAGGTAAATTCTTTGCATATTTCTGAGGACATTTATCATTATCTTCTTTTCATGCCAGTTATTTGTGACAATGTTTTCTTAAATCGTTAAGTGTGAGCATAAAAAACTGGATGGAATCAGAAAGTGCATGTTCTGGGGTACTGAGAGATAAGAAAGAAACCAGAGATTAGTCCCCAAAAGTAAAAACTCAAAATGTCATCATTAAAAGTTCTAAGCATTGAATTTTCTTTCTCCTGAAGATATAATCTATTTAGAAATTACCTCTTAATTTAGTTTGAAATTTCTATCTTAACTCATGACTAGCCCTCTCATTTTTTTCCCAAGTGGAATAAGGAGACATGATGTTGAAATCTCCCTGAATAATATGGGAAATCTGCAAAATATGTTTATCAGGAAGTCTATACAGAGAAGAGTCTCTTTCACATGGGATAGTTCCTCCAAAGATAAAATGGAAAATGAGGTTTGACATTATATAAAATTTATCTTTACCAATAAAAATCTGCTCTGATTTTTATTAGCTGTTCAAAACAGTTTCTTTTCTTTCTTTTTTTTGATGTTTTAAAAATTTTATTTAATTTGTTGTTTTCAGATCTACATGACAATAGAGTATACTTTGACATAATATACATACATGGGGTGTAACCCATTATAATTTTGATCTCATTCTGGTGGGTGAACATGATGTGGAGTAGCATTGGTCGTTATGTGTGAGCATGTGGTCCATATTCCCATCCCCTTCTCTCCCCTTCAATCCCCTTTGTCTGATCCAATGAACTTTTATACTTCCCTTTCCTACCTTCCCTTGTTATGAGTTAGCATCCACATGTCAGAGAAAACATTTGACCTTTGGTTTTATGGGACTGGCTTATTTCACTTAATATGATATTCTCCAGTTCCATCCATTTATCAGAAAATGCCATAGTTTCATTCTTCCATAGATGAATAATATTCCATTGTGTATATATGCCACATTTTCTTTATCTATTCTTCTGTCAAAGAGCACCTAGGTTGGTCCCAAAGCTTGAATATTGTGAATAGAGCTGCTTTAAACATTGATGTGGCTGCATCACTGTAGTATGCTGATTTTTAGCCCTTCGGATATATACTGAGGAGTGGGATAACTGGGTTAAATGGAAATTCCATTCTTAGTTTTTTGAGAAATCTCCATATTGCTTTTCAGAGTGGTTAGACCAATTTGTAGTCCCACCAGCAATGTATACGTAAACCTTTTCCTCTACATCCTCACCAACATTTATTGTTGCACGTATTCTTGATAATTGTCTTTCTGACTAGAGTGAGATGGAATTTCATGTAGTAGTTTTAATGTGAATTTCTCTAATTACTAGAAATGTTGAACATTTTTTCACATATTTGTTGATCAATCATATTTCTTCTTCTATGAAGTGCCTGTTTAGTTCCTTTGCCCATTTACTGATTGGGTTATTTGTTTTCTTGAGTTCTTTGTATATCTTGGAGACTAGTGCTCCACCTGAGGTGTAGGTGGTAAAGATTTTTTCCCATCTGTAGCCTCTCTGTTTATGTTCTTGATGGTTTCCTTTGTTGTGAAGAAGCTTTTTAATATGATGCCATCTCATTTATTGATTCTTGGTTTTACTTCTTGAGTGTTAGGAGTCTTATTGAGGAAACCTGTTCTTGAACCGATACAATGGAGAGTTGGTCTTACTTTTTCTTCTAGTAGAAAGGGTCTCTGATCTAATGCCAACATCCTTGATCCACTTTGAGTTGAATTTTGTGCAGGGTGAGAGAGTTTCAATTTTATTCTACTACGTATTGATTTCCAGTTTCCCAAGAACCATTTGTTGAAGAGGCAATCTTTTCTCCAGTGTATGTTTATGCCCCTTTGTCTAGTGTGAGATAACTTTATTTAGGTGGGTTTTTCTCTGTGTCCTCTTTTATGTTCCATTGATCTTAAATTATATTATTATGCCAATACTATGCCATTTTTGTTACTATAGCTCTGTAGTATAATTTAATGTCTGGTATTGTGATGTCTCCTACTTCACTTGCTGAGGATTGCTTTGACTGTTCTGTACCTCTTATTTTTCCAAACAAATTTCATGACTGCTTTTTTTATTCAATGAAAAACATCATTGTAATTTTAATGGGAATTGCATTAAATCTGAATACTGCTGTTGGTAGTATGTCCATTGTGGCAATATTGATTCTGCCAATCTAAGAACATGGGAGGAGCGGGGCTGGGGATGTGGCTCAAGCGGTAGCGCGCTCGCCTGGCATGCGTGCGACCAGGGTTCGATCCTCAGCACCACATACCCACAAAGATGTTGTGTCCGCTGAGAACTAAAAAATAAAAATAAAAACTCTCTCTCTCTCCCCTCTCTCACTCTCTCTCTTAAAAAAAAAAAAAAGAACATGGGAGGACTTTCCATCTTCTAAGGTCTTCTTCAATTTCTTTCTGTAGTGTTCTGTAGCTTTCATTTTACAGGTCTTTCACCTCTTTTGTTAGATTGACTCTGAAGTATTTTATTTTATTTTGAGGCTGTTGTGAATGGAATAGTTCTTCTGATTTCTCTTTCAGCTGATTCGTCATTTGTGTATAGGAATGCAATTGATTTCTGGGTGTTAATTTCATATCCTCCTACTTTGCTGAATTCATTTATGCGTTCTAGAAGATTTTTGGTGGAGTTTTTTGGGTCTTCTAAATATAGAATTTTGTTGTTGGCAAATAAGGATAGTTTGAGCATTTCTTTTCCTATTTGTGTCCCTTTAATCTCTTTCTTTTGTCTAACTGCTCTGGCTAGGGTTTCAAGGAATATGTTAAATAGATATGGTGAAAAAGGGCATCTCTGTCTTTTTCTAGGTTTTAGAGGAAATGCATCCACTTTTTCTCCATTTAGAATGATGTTGGCCGTGGGTTCAGCATATAAATAGCTTTTGCATTGTTGAGGTATGTTCCTACTATTCCTAGTTTTTCTAATGTTTTGAGCATGAATGGATGCTGAATTTTGTCAAATGCTTTTTCTGCATCTATTGAGATAATCACATGGTTCTTGTCTTTAGTCTGTTGATGTGATGAATTATATTTATTGATTCTGTATGATGAACCAACCTTGCATCCTGGAATGAATCATAGTTGATCATGTTGCACTATTTTTAAAATGTGTTTTTGTATGCAATTTTCCAGGATTTTATTAAGAATTTTGTATCTCTGTTCATCAGGGATATTGGTCTGATGTTTTCTTTCCTTGATGTGTTTTTGTCTGGTTTTGGTATCAGGATAATACTAGCTTCATATAAAGAGTTTGGAAGGGATTGCTCTTTTTCTATTTCATGCAATAATTTGAAGAATTTTGCTATTCATTCTTCTTTAAAGGTCTTGTAGAACTTAGCTAAGAATCTGTCTGGTCCTGGGTTTTTCTTTGTTGGTAGGCTTTTGATGGTGTCTTTAATTTCATTGCTTGAACTTGATCTGTTTAAATTTTCTATTTCTTCCTGGTTCAATTTGAGTAGGTCATATGTCTCTAGAAATTTGTTGAGGTCATCATGATTCTCTATTTTACTGGAGTATAGATTTTCAAAACAGTTTCTGATTATTAAATTATTGAAATAGTTTCTGTGGTGATATTTTCTTTTTCATCGTGAATTTTTGTGATTTGACTTTTCTTTTTTTCTTTGTTAGCTTGGAAAAGGGTTTATCAATTTATTTATTTTTTTCAAAGAATAAATTTTTTGTTTCATCTATTTTTTGAATTCTATGGCTTTTTTGTTTCAAATTCATTGATTTTCACTCTGATTTTAATTATTTCCTGTCTTCTGCTTTTATGTTGATTTGTTCTTTCTCTAGGGCTTTGATATTAATGTTAGGTTATTTATTTGGTGACTTTCTATTCTTTTATAGAATACACTCAGTGCAATGAACTTTCCTCTTACAACTGCTTTCATAGTATCCCAGAGATTTTGATAAGTTGTGTCATGATTCTCATTTACCACTAAGTATTTTTTTAAATTTCATTACTGATTTCTTCTACCATCCATTGGTCATTCAATATCATATTATTTAGTCTCCAGGTGTTAGAGTAGCTTCTATTTTTTGTTTTATCATTGATTTTTAATTTCCTGTAATTATAATTTGATAGAATGCAAGGTTTTATTTCTATTTTAATTTTTTTGTTGTTATTTTTGCTAAGATTACTTTGTGGCTCAAGATATGGTCTATTTTAAAGAAGGATCTGTGTGCTGCTGAGAAGAAAGTGTATTCAGTCCTTGATGAATGAAATATTCTATATATATCTGTTAAGTCTAAATTGTTAATTATACTCTTTAGTTCTATAGCTTCTTTATTTAGTTTTTGTTTGGAGGGGCATATAATGAATAACGAAAGAGGCATATTAAAGTCGCTTTGTATTACGGTATTGTGTTCTATTTTATTATTCAAACTGAGAAGGGTTTGTTTGGTGTAGGTAGATAGATGTTCCACTGTTTGGGGGCATAAACATTTAAAATTGTTATGTATTGTTGATGTTTAACTCTGTTAAGCAGTATGAAATAATCATCTTGGTCCCTTCTGAGTAACTTTGGCTTGAAGTCCACTTTATCTGACATGAGGATAGAAATCCCTGCTTGTTTACGAGACCCATATGAGCAATATATTTTTTTCCCCATCCTTTTACCTTCAGTGTGTGGATGTTTTTGCTTACAAGGTGAATCTCTTAGAGACAGTATATTGTTGGGTCTTGTTTCTTATCCAACCTGCCAGTCTATGTTGTCTGATTGATGAGTTTAGGCCATTTACATTCAATATTATTATTATTGAGATATGACTTTTATTTCCTGTCACTTTATTTTTGGCTTTTAATTTGAATTAATTTCTTTTTTTTAATTGATTATTCTCTTAGTGTAGCTCCTCCCTTTACTGGTTTTCACTTTTATTTTTCACTTCTTCTTCATAAAATGTCTTACTGAGTATGTTTTATAGTACAGGCTTTCTAATTGTAAATTCTTGTAACTTTTTTTTTAATCATGTAAGTTTTTTTTCATTGTCATTCCTTAAGCCTAGTTTTGCTGGGTATGGTATTCTTGGCTGGCATCCATTTTCTTTCAGAGTTTTGCATATATTATTCCAAGACCTCCCAGTTTTGAGGGTCTAGGTTGAAAAATCAGTCTTCCTTTAAATGTTACCTGTTGCTTTTCTCTGGAAGCCTTTGAAATCATATTCTTATTCTGTTTGTTATGCACTTTCATAATAATGTATCTTGGTATGGGTCTGTTGTAATTTTTTACATTTGGGGTCTTATAAGCCTCCTGTATTTGGTTTTCCATTTCATTCTTTAGGTTTGGGAAGTTGCCTGATATTATTTCATTGAAAAGACTGTGCATTCCTGTGGTTTATATCTCTGATCCTTCATTTATCCTGATAAATGTTAAGCTTGGTCTTTTCACCTTATCCCATAATTCTTGGAGGTTCTGTTCATAATATCGTAACATCTTTTCCCCATGGACAACTTTATTTTCTAGATTATATATTTTGTTTTTTCTTGCCTGAAACTCTGTCCTCCAAGTGGTCTAGTCTATTGGTAATGCTTTCAATTGAATTTTTAATTTGGTTTATTGATTCCTTCATTTTGAGGATTTCTGCCTGATTCTTGCTCAGGAGCTCTATCTCCTTATTGAAATGATCTTTCACGTCTCGTGTTTTCTCTCTTATTTCATTTCTTAAATCATTTTTTACCTTGTAGACCAGTTTAATCAGGAACTTTCTGAATTCCATCTCTGACATTTCTTCCACCTTGGTGTCAATGGAGTCTACTGCTATAGTAGTCTGGGTTATTTGGGATGGTTTGTTCCCTTGCTTTTTTATATTGTTTAATCTACCCATCTATCTGGATGGATCTGATGCTATAGACTTTCTACCTTGTGGGTTTATAGTGTCCCTCTATAGTGTACCTCACATGGAGGCAGGAACCTAATGATAGCAACAAAGTATGCAAACAATATGAAACAGTAGACTAGGTACTTAGTTCCTATTTTGATATCTAGTTAATTGGTACAATATGATCAACAATTTCTGTCATGTATTATGTCTGGCTTAAAATAAACAATAGGTGTTGTCTATACCTTCCACTGTATTAATTATTTTAGCCTGTGACCAGCACAGCCTTCATAAATGAAGGTTCAGCTATGTGAGAAATCTAAAAGGGAGTTTGAATTAAAGAGACGGGCTCTAATTACCTTTAAACCAGCTCCAGGACGGCTTCTCCTACCTTCAGCCTCAAGCTACCCATTAGAGTAGCGAGGTTTACTGAAGAGGCCAGCGAAAGAGAGAGAACATGCCAGGGAGTGGACTTTTATTAGGGAACAAAAAAATTCTGGGGAAAATATCATGTGATAAAGATTAAGGGAGGCAGTGTCCCAAGGTCAGGTGAGACGATTCAGTCTTCAGGGGTTATAGCCAGGCACAACTCCTCACAGACAAGCCCTCAGACCTGAAAAAGGGTGGGGAAAGCTCTGAACACAAAGATGTGTCTAAGCGCCTCTCGCCCAGCCAGGGAGGTAACTCGAATCACGTGCGAGGATGGCCGACCACAAATTATTGATGTGACATTTGGGTAGCTGTAGATGTTATATACCTCAATAGTATTAAGAAGCATTAAGGATAGAGTTGAGAATGTGTAAAGAATAAGCGATAGAGCCCGGCATAGTAGCACACACCTGTAATCTCAGTGGCTAGGGGTGGGACTGAGGTATGAGGATTATGAGTTTAAAGCTAGCGTCAGCAAAAACAAGGTGCTAAGCAATTCAGTGAGACTCTGTCTATAAATCAAATACAAAATAAGGCTAGGGATGTGGCTCAGTTGTTGAATGCCCCTGACTTCAATCCCCAGTACCCCTGCCCCTCCCCCACAAAATAATAAGAGATAGGAGGGTAGAAAGTGTCTTCAATATCAAGGGTGAACAGGACATTGGTAACTTAGGATATATTAGTTTGAAAGGGGATGAAAAAATATAAGAATAAAGGAGGAGAGAGAGAATAGAATTTGGGTGTCGGGAATAGAGAAATAAGAGGGAGACAAATATGATAGAATAGTGATAAAGATGATACAGTAATAGTAGACTAGGTACTTAGTTCCTATTTTGATATCTAGTTAATTGGTACAATATGATCAACAATTTCTGTCATGTGTTATGTCTGGCTTAAAATAAATGATAGGTGTTGTCTGTACCTTCCACTGTATTAATTATCGATGTGACATTCAAAATAAGCTAATCATAAACCCTAACCCTCAAAGTTCAGAGCATGAGAAAACAACAACTTTGAAAAAGTATATAAAAAAAGGAAAGAAAATGAAAAAAAAGATAAATAAATAAAAGGAAAAGCAAGAATAGAAATGAGGATAGAGAAACAAATGTGAATATGTGTAGGAATCCTTGAATCAGTGAGTATACATTCAAATAAAACAAGAATTCAATATCAAAACTCAATCAAAAAGCAAAAACAGACCTACAGCCACAACAAACAAGCCACAAACCCAGCAACAATATAGAAAAATCTTGGTGAAATGTTAAGAAATTAACATAGAAATAAAACAAAGGAATTCCACCCTTTTTACCTTGTGGTCATCATCCTGCACTTCCTGCATCTTGATAAACAGAGGACAAAACTCCCTGTTTAGCTCCTAGAACCCTCTACTGCCGGGGCTCTTTGCCTTTCTCTGCGGGAGTTGGGAGGACTATAGAGATTAAGCAGTGATTTCCAAGTTTGTGTGCTCTTAAAATAATTGTGGACACCATGAAGTCGTTTCTTCATGTGACTCTTGTCGGTATTGACTCAATTAGGAATTGACACTAAAAAGATCAAAAAAATTATGTATTAATTCATTTAAAACAACCTGAATAAACTATTATGCATTTTTTTTAAAGAGCATCTTTAAGAACATAGCTATAGTTTCCAAAATGAAAAATATTTACAAGAGTGGAATGGCAGTTTCTCCAAAGTCTGTCAAAACTGAAGAAGAAGGTTCACACTTGCTTCTGCATTGTCTTTTGGGGTATGTTTATGTTGAGGTTTAGGAAGAAAATCTGGCCTCACGTGCTTGTGTCCCTGGAAAAGGAGGAGTTCAGGGTTCCCCTGACAAGATCTTAAGAACCCCCGGGATCCCCAGGAATTATTAAGATAAGTTCATATTTAGCTATAAAGTGTCAACAAGCAATAAAGAGAACCAATTAGGACTCATTTTGTTATAAAAAGGGAAATAATTTTTTTTTTTTAAGACAAGCATGGTACTACTTGTTTGGAAGACTCCATTTCATCCATTTACAGTGTCATTTGTTCTTTTTACACCTGTTTCATGTCTGTTTAAAATAAGGATCCAGAATTCAGCTCAGACTCAGACAGCCCTGAGAAAGTTCTATCTGATATTCTGTATAAACGCCTGTTCAACTTCTATGGCGTGCTTAATTTTAGAAAAGAAAATGTCTTTCCTTAAAAGTCACTTCATGTTTAAATGACATAATGAATGGGGAAGTGCTTAAGCCCTGTTTCCTCCCTCCTCTGATTGCCACAGTGAGACAGGCTTTTCAGAAAGAAAAATACTATTTTGAGGAAAAGCTCTCTGTATTATTAAAAATATATGTAAATAGATACACACACATCCACACCCCAAAAAATGTTGTAGGAAAAATAAATTTACTGTTTTACTGACTGGGTAGTTTGTTTAAGGTTGATATCGTGTCTGGGCCTGTTTCACACTCAATTATGATTCAGCATAGCTTGAGCAGCCGATTGAGGCTCAGTGTGGGATAAACAGAGCCTGGCAGAGAACTCAAAGCTTCACGTGTCTTTTGGACTATTCCCCTGGGCTCTTGGGGGCCGGGCATAAGGTGCTAATTCTAAGGCTGACCTGCCACTCCTTTGAAGGGGCGTGTGCTTTTCTGAGATACATGGTCCCATTCTAGGCAGCAGGGATGAGGGAGAATTGGGCTCTCCCTCTCCCTTTCTCTCATGGCTGTGGTCTTTCCTCATGAAGTCTCACCAATGGTCCACCTACTTTCCTAGTTTCCTATTGCTGACATTAAAGACCGCCACCAACAACAACTACCACAAACTCAGTGTCTCAAACAATACATATTTATCATTTTACTGTTCTGTAGATAAGAAGTCCGACCCAGGGCTCACTGGAATAAGATCAGGTGTGCTCAGGACTGCCTCTCTGTGTGGAACCTACAGGTGAATCAGTTTCCACATACTGTCCAGCTTCTGGTGGACACTGGCTTGCCATTGCAGGTGGCCCCTTGTCCTCCTCCAGACCCAGCAGTGAACCAGTACCCTGAGCTGCCTTTGTTCTTCCTCATCTCTTTCTGACCTCAATGAAGAAAGGGCTTCCTCTTTTAAGGACTCAGGAACTTCCACTGAGCTGCTCTATTAACCCAGGATCACCTTTCCATCTCAATGTCTGCACCCTAATCACACCTGTAAAGTCTGTTCTGCATGTAAGAACATAGCAGGCTCCAGGGACTAGGACATGGAGGTCATCTGGAGTCATTATTCTGCCCGTCACACAGAATGTAAGTAAATCCTACAGGCTTTATTTTTGTTAAAATTCATTTTTTTTAATTGCCAAAGCAAAAAATTGGAGGTTAAAAGGTGGGGAGAAATATATGGAAAAAATAATATTAATGTTATCAACTACAGTTGTGGAAAACACATATTTAAAAATCTATTGTCCCTCATATGTTTAGGTTACAACAATACAATTCTATTACTGATTGTGTTGATTATATAATCAATTTTAGTATAAAAAAGACAAATGTCTGCACTTCATAGTCAGCTCATGTATCATTTGATCCACTGGTTTCCATGGAGATTGCTAATTTTAAGTAAATATTAGATAGGATAAGGATGATGTGGTATGAATGGGCTTGTATTCTTATATCTAATTTTTTATTCCTTAAAAGGTCTTTTCTTTCTTTTATCTCTTTTTTATCTGACCTCTTTTTCCATCATCTTTTGCTTTATTGAACTTTTCAGATGTTAGAATGACATATGCATACATATATTTTTACAAATATTTTATATAAGAAAAGGGAAATTCCATTTCTTGCTTTTGATCAAATTGTCAAAAATCAATGTAAAGATGAACATTCTTAGGCAAATTTTAAACATGTTATCTCAAGTTAATTCATGTTTATTTTTTAAAGAGTTGTGTTTAAACTGAAAATACATATTTGAAATATTTTATTCTTATTTGGATAGGTCCAAGCATTATCTGTAATTCAGTAATGTAAATAATTCATTGTTAATTTTCTTGATATATCAGATGCAAATCATGTATAAATTAGAAAACAATCAATATTTTGTGGCCACATTGTTATGGTTTAGATATTACGAATCCCTCAAAAGCTCATGTGTGATTCAATGCAGGACATTCAGAGGTGAAGTAATTTATTTATGACAGCTTTAACCCAATCAGTGAATTAATGCCCTGGTGGGGATTAAATGCGTGGTAACTGCAGGCAGGGAGGGTGTGGCTGGAAGAGGTGAGTCCCAGGGCCTGAACATTTGGGGTACACATTTTTTATTTGGCTAGTGGGGTCTTTCTCTGCTTCGTGGTGTGATGACTTGGACCACTTTCCTTTACCACACTCTTGTGCCAGGATGTTCTGCCTTACCTCAAATACTGACAACAAAGCTGGCTGTCTATGGACCAAGAACTCTGAAACTGTGAGCCCCAAATCAACTTTTCCTCCTCTAAAATTGTTCTTGTCAAAATCTAGTCGCAGCAGTCAGAAAGCTGACTAAAACACACATTAGAAGAAGTCATTGTTAGTGCAGGGAATCTCCTGGTGATTGCCATACACCCTGAAGAATGACTAGGAACAGCTTATCTAGATCCTCTAAGCCGTGTTTCATTTTTTTAGATAAAGACCAAAGTCAAATTAACTTGAGTAAAAAGATCATTCATATTGTTGAAAAGGAAAGTGAGAAGTTAGACCTCAGGAACAGCTGCACTGTTGGACTTTAATGTGGCAGGACTCAATTTCTCTACTTGATTTCTATTATGGCTTCTTTTTAGTTACCTGGGGTCTCTCATCCTGAAGATTGGCCTCCTCCTGAAGGGATGTGTGGTTGCAAGTCATTCCTCATCTTGCCACCTCTGACTCCCACACATCCCATATGACTGATCCCATTTGTCCTAATCCAGAAATGTCCAAGGCAAAGGGCTTTGCTTGGGTCAGGTAAACACAAACATACAAAAGTAAAATAAGTTTGAGGAAGTTTGAGGAGAAGCTAATGAGGAATGTTGGTTTAGGGAGAAGTAATTGAGTCAATTTGAATCTATTGCTTTTGGAGATCACCTGACTGGTGTTATTCAGTAAGAGGGTGGAAGGTAGATTGAAGGCTCTCTCCAGTGGGTTATGGCGTGGAAGTGGTGGTGCCTGAATGTATGGAAGAGACAGCTCAGAAAACACAGGATAATTACGATAGACAAGGCTCAGTTTCTTTCTTTTTTTTATTGATTATTTTAAAACATTACAGAGCTCATGATATATCATCTTTCATACATTTGACTCAAATTTGGTTTTGAACTCCCATTTTCACCCCAAATACAGATTGCAGAATCACATCTGTTACATATTCACATTTTTACATAATGGCATATTAGTGACTGTTGTATTCTGCTACCTTTCCTATCCCCTATTATCCCCCCTCCCCTCCCCTCCCCTCCCCTCCCATCTTCCCTCTCTACCTCCTCTGCTGTTGTTCAGTTCTCTCCCTTTTTTTCCCTCCCCCTTGCCCCTCATAACCTCTTATAATTTTATGTATCACTGAAGGTCTCCTACCATTTCCGTATGCTTTCCCTTCTCTCTCCCTTTCTCTCCCCCCATTCGTCTTTGTTTACTGTAGTCTTATCCTCATGCTCTTCCTTCCTATTCTGTTCTTAGTTGCTCTCTTTATATCAAAGCAGACATTTGGCATTTGTTTTTTAGGGCTTGGCTAGCTTCACTTAGCATAATCTGCTCAATGCCATCCATTTCCCTGAAAATTCTATGATTTTGTCATTTCTTAGTGCTGCATAATACTCCATTGTGTATAGATGCCACATTTTTTTTATCCATTCATCTATTGAGGGGCATCCTGATTGGTTCCACAGTCTAGCTATTGTGAATTGCGCCGCTATAATCATTGATGCAGCTGTATCCCTATAGTGCGCTCTTTTAAGGTCCTCAGGGAATAGTCCGAGAAGTGCAATAGCAGGGTCAAATGGTGGATCCATTCCCAGCTTTCCCAGGAATCTCCATACTGCTTTCCAAATTGGCCTCACCATTTTGCAGCCCCACCAGCAGTGTACAAGTGTACCCTTTTCCCCACATCCCCGCCAACACTTATTGTTGTTTGACTTCATAATGGCTGCCAATCTTACTGGAGTGAGATGGTATCTTAGGGTGGTTTTGATTTGCATTTCTCTGATTGCTAGAGATGGTGAGCATTTTTTCATGTACTTGTTGATTGATTGTATGTCTTCCTCTGAGAAGTGTATGTTCAGGTCCTTGGCCCATTTGTTGATTGGGTTATTTGTTATCTAATTGTTTAATTTTTTGAGTTCTTTGTACATTCTGGATATTAGGGCTCTATCTGAGGTGTGGGGGGTAAAAATTTGTTCCCAGGATGTAGGCTCTCTATTTACCTCTTTTATTGTTTCTCTTGCTGAGAAAAAACTTTTTAGTTTAAGTAAGTCCCATTTGTTTATTCTTGTTATTAACTCTTGGGCTATGGGTGTCCTATTAAGGAATTTGGAGCCCGACCCCACAATATGTAGATCGTAGCCAACTTTTTCTTCTATCAGATGCAGCGTCTCTGATTTGATATCTAGCTCCTTGATCCATTTTGAGTTAATTTTTGTGGATGGCGAGAGAAAGGGATTCAATTTCATTTTGTTACATATGGATTTCCAATTTTCCCAGCACCATTTGTTGAAGATGCTATCCTTCCTCCATTGCATGTTTTTAGCCCCTTTATCAAATATAAGATAGTTGTAACTTTATGGATTAGTCTCTGTGTCCTCTATTCTGTACCATTGGTCCACCTGCCTGTTTTGGTACCAGTACCATGCTGTTTTTGTTACTATTGCTTTGTAGTACAGTTTGACCTCTGGTATCGCTATACCTACAGATTCACACTTCCTGCTTAGAATTGCTTTTGCTATTCTGGGTCTTTTGTTTTTCCATATGAATTTCATGATTGCTTTGTCTGTTTCTACAAGAAATGCCGTTGGGATTTTGATTGGCATCGCATTAAACCTGTAGTGAACTTTGGGTAATATCGCCATTTTGATGATGTTAGTTCTGCCTATCCATGAACAGGGTACATCTTTCCATCTTCTGAGATCTTCTTCTATTTCTCTCTTTAGGGTTCTGTAGTTTTCATTGTATAAATCTTTCACCTCTTTTGTTAGGTTGATTCCCAAGTATCTTATTTTCTTTGAGGATATTGTGAATGGAGTGGTTTTCCTTATTTCCATTTCAGAGGTTTTGTTGCTGATATGCAGGAAGGCCTTTGGTTTATGCGTGTTGATTTTATATCCTGCCACTTTGCTGAATTCATTTATTAACTCTAGCAGCTTCTTTGTAGACTCTTTTGGGTCTGTTAAGTATATTATCATGTCATCCGCAAATAGCGATAATTTAATTTCTTCTTTTCCTATTTTTATGCCTTTAATTTCTTTTGTCTGTCTAATTGCTCTGGCTAGTACTTCGAGAACTAAATTGAATAGAAGTGGTGATAGAGGGCATCCCTGTCTTGTTCCAGATTTTAGAGGGAATGCCTTCAGTTTTTCTCCGTTTAGGATGATGCTAGCCTGAGGCTTAGCATATATAGCTTTTACAATGTTGAGGTAAGTTCCTGTTATCCCTAGTTTTTCTAGTGTTTTGAACATAAAGTGATGCTGTACTTTGTCAAATGGTTTTTCTGCATCCATCGAGATGATCATGTGGTTCTTGTCTTTAAGTCTATTGATGTGGTGAATAGCATTTATTGATTTCCGTATATCGAACCAGCCTTGCATCCCAGGAATGAATCCTACTTGATCATGGTGCACAAGTTTTCTGATATGTTTTTGTATTCGATTCACCAGAATTTTATTGAGAATTTTTGTATGCAAGTTCATTAGAGATATTGGTCTGTAGTTTTCTTTCTTTGATGTATCTTTGTCTGGTTTTGGGATCAAAGTGATGTAGGCCTCATAGAATGAATTTGGAAGAGCTCCTTCTTTTTCTATTTCTTGAAATAGCTTGAAAAGTATTGGTATTAATTCTTCTTTGAAGGTTTTGTAGAACTCCACTCTATACCCATCCGGTCCAGGGCTTTTCTTGCTTGGTAGTCTTTTGATGGGTTCTTCTATTTCTTCCTTTGTTATTGGTCTGTTTAAATTGTGTGTGTCTTCCTGTCTCAATCTGGGCAAATCATATGCCTTAAGAAATTTATCGATATCTTCACTATCTTCTATTTTATTGGAATATAGGGTTTCAAAATACTTTCTAATTATCTTCTGTATTTCTGTAGTGTCTGTTGTGATATTGCCTTTTTCATCCCGTATGTTAGTAATTTGAGTTCTCTCTCTTCTTCTTTTCGTTAGCATGGCTAAGGGCTTGTCTATCTTATTTATTTTTTCAAAGAACCAACTTTTAGTTTTATCAATTTTTTCAATGGTTTCTTTTGTTTCAATTTCATTGATTTCTGCTCTAATTTTAATTATTTCTTGTCTTCTACTACATTTGATGTTGTTTTGCTCTTCCTTTTCTAGGTTTTTGAGGTGTTGTGTGAGTTCATTTATTTGTTGGTTTTTTCTTTTTTTGAGGTAAGAACTCCAAGAAATGAATTTCCCTCTTAAAACTGCTTTTATTGTGTCCCATAGATTCCGGTATGTTGTGTCTGTATTATCATTTGACTCTAAGAATTTTTTTCATCTCCTCCTTTATATCTTCTATAACCCATTGATCATTCAATAACATATTGTTCATTTTCCATGTGATGTAGGATTTTTCCTTCCTTCTTTTATCATTGATTTCCAATTTCATTCCATTATGATCAGATATGGTGCATGGTATTATCTCCACACCTTTATATTTACTAAGAGTTGCCTTATGGCATAATATATGGTCTGTCTTTGAGTAGGATCCATGTGCTGCTGAGAAGAACGTGTATCCACTTGATGATGGTTGATATATTCTATATATGTCGGTTAAGTCTAGGTTATTGATTGTGCTGTTGAATTCTATAGTTTCTTTATTCAGTTTTTGTCTAGAGGATCTGTCTAATGGCGAGAGCGGTGTGTTGAAGTCACCCATAATTATTGTGTTGTGGTCTATTTGACTCTTGAACTTGAGGAGAGTTTGTTTTATGAACGTTGCAGCTCCATTGTTTGGTGCATACACATTGATGATTGTTATGTCTTGTTGGTGGATGGTTCCTTTTAACAGTATATAGTGTCCTTCTTTATCCTTCTTGATTAACTTAGGTTTGAAGTTGATTTTATTCGATATGAGTATGGCCACTCCTGCTTGCTTCCGAGGGCCATGTGAGTGGTATGATTTTTCCCAATCTTTTACCTTCAGCCTGTGTATGTCTTTTCCTATCATATGAGTCTCCTGAAGGCAGCATATTGTTGGATTTGTTTTTTTGATCCAGGTTACTAGCCTATGTCTCTTGATTGGTGAGTTTAGGCCATTAACATTTAAGGTTACAATTGAGATATGATTTGTACTTCCAGTCATGCTTCTTTATTTATTTATTTTAGTTTGGCTAGTTTTACTTTTTGGTTATTTTCCTCCCCCTTTACTGAGATACCTCCTGCTGTTAGTTTTGGGCACTATTTTTCAATTCGTCTTCTTGTAGTGTTTTGCTCAAAATGCTTTGCAGAGCTGGTTTTCTTGCTGCAAATTCTTTTTTTTTTTTTAATTATAACACTGTTTTATTTAAACCAAAATATCCAAACTATTATTTCAATATGTAATCACTATGAAAATACACTGAGAAATTTTACTTTTTTCAGCCTAAGTTTTTGAAATGTGGTAATATTATTTACACTCACAGTATATATCTCAAGTCAGATGCTAAATTTTCAAACGTTAAAGTGAAATATTGTCCTTCCAAAACAATAAAGCTATGAATACAGAAAACTATTTTATATGTTAAACTTAAATTAGCTAAAAATATTCAGTTCCTCAGCTGACTAGCCACATTTCAAGTGCTATATGGCTATATGTGACCAGGTGTATTCTATTGTCCAGCTACATGGAACCCTCTCTTGACTGGAATTGGAGGCTCTCACACTTCCAACAAATTCCACTATGAAATGACTCAGAACTGTGAGGAGACCTATCCAAAATATTTCTTACTCCAAAACAATGTTTCCTTTGCTGTGTAACTATAACAGGCTAACACATTATTGAGTGTGACAACTATCCTCTGTGTTCTATAATTCAGTAGCATGGGGAGATCAAGGAGTTATCTTCCCTGTCAGGGAGATTAATTCAAAGTTAAAATTACACTATTACACTTAAATCACTTTTCGTTTATTATATTTTAAAAGGTAGAAAGAGACTTTGGGGATTCACTTTCAGTATTTTCATAGTGAAATAAAAATATAGAATTCTGAGTGGCATGTTGAAGGATTTGACCTTTATCTAACTGACAACAGCAGATGTTGTAAATTTTGGAGTCAAGGAGTGACATGATAACATCAGTGTCTCAGGAAAACAAATCAAAATCCAGTATTCAAGTAGACTGACAACAGCAAAAGTGCACAGGGAAGGCGTGGTGCTTCTAGCATCCTTAGCTGGCTGTACATGTGCTCTTGTATATGCCAGGAATGCTGTATTCCTCTTCTTAAGCCAGAAAAACACATGCTCATCCTTCAAAATCTGGCTCACAGTCACCTCCTGGTTTCCTGGATACAGATGACAAACTGAGCTCCTTCTTCCACCTGTGCTCCCACAGCACTTCCTTCAAAATCCTGTCAGGAGCCAAATTAAGATGGCGAAACAGTGGTTGAAAGAGGTTGAAGAGTTACTCTATAATAGGTACAGTGTTTCAGTTTTACAAGATGTAGAATTCAGTGGATGGATGGTATCATAGCAGCACATCAATGGGAACAACTAGAAGATTATTCCAGCCAGCTAACTCCTCTTCTTTCCAATCTCAGCTTAAAGTTCACACCATTTAGGAGACTTCTTTTCCAGGCCAAAATGGTTTAGGAACCTTTGTCATACCATCTCATGAACTTCATGCTTTTCTCCTAACAACTGTAATCTATAGCTAATTATGTGGTGTATTAGTTTACTAGGGTCACCATAACAAAATTCTATAGACTGGGTGCCTTTTATCGATTTTTTCACAGGTAAGACCAAGGTGTTGATAGGTCTGGCTTCTCCTAATCTCTCTCTCCTTGGCTTGAAGAAGGCCTTTCCTTTATTCACACATCCCTCTGGCATCTGGGTGTTTAAATTTTCTCTTCTTATAAGGACACTGGGGCAGGGGATGTAGCTCATTGGTAGGGCACTTGCCTAGCATGCATAAGGCCCTGGGTTTGAACTTATCAAAGATACGAGTCAATTGGGTTAGGATACACCATTCGCACCTCATTTAAATTTAATCACTTTTTTTAAATTTTTATTTTTATTTATTTAATTTTTTTATTGGTTGTTCACAACATTACAAAGCTCTTGACATACCATATTTCATACATTAGATTGAAGTGGGTTATGAACCCCCAATTTTACCCCAAATGCAGATTGCAGAATCACGTCAGTTACACATCCACAATTTTACATAATGCCCTGTTAGTAATTGTTGCATTCTGCTACCTTTCCTATCCCCTACTATCCCACTCCTCTCCCCTCCCATCTTCTCTCTCTACCCCATCTACTGTAATTCATTTCTCTCCTTGTTTATTTTCCCATTCCCCTCACAACCTCTTATATGTAATTTTGTATAGCAATGAGGGTCTCCCTTCATTTCCATGCAATTTCCTTTTTCTCTCCCTTTCCCTCCCATCTCATGTCTCTGTTTAATGTTACTCTTTTCTTCCTACTCTTCCTCCCTGCTCTGTTCATAGTTGCTCTCATTATATCAAAGAAGACATTTGGTATTTGTTTTTTAGGGATTGGCTAGCTTCACTAAGCATTATCTGCTCTAGTGCCATCCATTTCCTGCAAATTCTATGATCTTGTCATTTTTTATTGCTGCATAGTACTCCATTGTGTATAGATGCCACATTTTTTTTATCCATTCATCTATTGAAGGGCATCTGGGTTGGTTCCACAGTCTAGCTATTGTGAATTGTGCTGCTATGAACATCGATGTGGCATTATCCCTGTAGCATGCTCTTTTAAGGTCTTCAGGGAATAATCCAAGAAGGGCAATAGCAGGGTCAAATGGTGGTTCCATTCCCAGCTTTCCCAGGAATCTCCAAACTGCTTCCCAACTGGCCGCACCAATTTGCAGTCCCACCAGCAATGTACAAGTGTACCCTTTTCTCCACATCCTCGCCAGCACTTGTTGTTGTTGGACTTCATAGTGGCTGCCAATCTTACTGGAGTGAGATGGTATCTTAGGGTGGTTTTGATTTGCATTTCTCTGACTGCTAGAGGTGGTGAGCATTTTTTCATGTACTTGTTGATTGATTGTATGTCCTCCTCTGAGAAGTGTATGTTCAGGTCCTTGGCCCATTTGTTGATTGGGTTATTTGTTATCTAATTGTCTAATTTTTTGAGTTCTTTGTATACTCTGGATATTAGGGCTCTATCTGAAGTGTGAGGAGTAAAAATTTGTTCCCAGGATGTAGGCTTCCTATTTACCTCTTTTATTGTTTCTCTTGCTGAGAAAAAACTTTTAAGTTTAATTAAGTCCCATTTGTTGATTCTTGTTATTAACTCCTGTGCTATGGGTGTCCTATTAAGGAATTTTGAGCCCGACCCCACAATATGTAGATCGGAGCCTAATTTTTCTTCTATCAGACACAGAGTCTCTGATTTGATATCAAGCTCCTTGATCCATTTTGAGTTAACTTTTGTGCATGGCTAGAGAAAGGGATTCAGTTTCATTTTGTTGCATATGGATTTCCAGTTTTCCCAACACCATTTGTTGAAGATGCTATCCTTTCTCCATTGCATGCTTTTAGCCCCTTTATCAAATATAAGATAGTTGTAACTTTGTGGATTAGTCTCTGTGTCCTCTATTCTATACCATTGGTCCACCCACCTGTTTTGGTACCAGTACCATGCTGTTTTTGTCACTATTGCTCTGTAATATAGTTTGAAATCTGGTATCGCTATACCGCCTGATTCACACTTCCTGCTGATGATATGATTCTATACCTAACAGACCCAAAAGGGTCTACAAAGAAATTATTAGTTAATAAATGCATTCAGCAAAGTGGCGGGATATAAAATCAACACGCATAAATCAAATGCATTCCTGTATATCAGCGACAAATCCTCTGAAACGGAAATGAGGACAACCACTCCATTCACAATATCCTCAAAAACAATAAAAATACTTGGGAATCAACCTAACAAAAGAGGTAAAAGACTTATACAATGAAAACTACAGAACCCTAAAGAGAGAAGTAGAAGAAGATCTTAGAAGATGGAAAAATATACCCTGTTCATGGATAGGCAGAACTAACATCATCAAAATGGCGATATTACCAAAAGTTCTCTATAAGTTCAATGCTATCCCAATCAAAATCCCAACAGCATTTCTTGTAGAAATAGATAAAACAATCAGGAAATTCATATGGAATAATAAAAGACCCAGAATAGCAAAAACAATGCTAAGCAGGAAGTGTGAATCAGGCGGTATAGCGATACCAGACTTCAAACTATACTACAGAGCAATAGTAACAAAAACAGCATGGTACTGGTACCAAAACAGGCGAGTGGACCAATGGTACAGAATAGAAGACACAGTAACCAATCCGCAAAACTACAACTATCTTATATTTGATAAAGGGGCTAAAAGCATGCAATGGAGAAAGGATAGCATCTTCAACAAATGGTGCTGGGAAAACTGGAAATCCATTTGCATCAAAATGAAACTGAATCCCTTTCTCTCGCCATGCACAAAAGTTAACTCAAAATGGATCAAGGAGCTCGATATTAAATCAGAGACACGGCATCTCATAGAAGAAAAAGTCGGCTATGATCTACATACTGTGGCGTCAGGCCCCAAATTCCTCAATAGGACACCCATAGCGCAAGAGTTAACAACCAGAATCAACAAATGGGACTTGCTCAAACTAAAAAGTTTTCTCTCAACAAAAGAAACAATAAGAGAGATAAACAGGGAGCCTACATCCTGGGAACAAATCTTTACCCCACACACTTCAGATAGAGCCCTAATATCCAGAGTATACAAAGAACTCAAAAAATTAGACAATAAGATAACAAATAATCCAGTCAACAAATGGGCCAAGGACCTGATCAGACACTTCTCAGAGGAGGACAATCAATCAATCAACAAGTACATGAAAAAATGCTCACCATCTCTAGCAGTCAGAGAAATGCAAATCAAAACCACCCTAAGATACCATCTCACTCCAGTAAGATTGGCAGCCATTAGAAGTCCAACAACAACAAGTGCTGGCGAGGATGCGGGGAAATGGGTACACTTGTTCATTGTTGGTGGGACTGCAAAATGGTGCAGCCAATTTGGAAAGCAGTATGGAGATTTCTTGGAAAGCTGGGAATGGAACCACCATTTGACCCAGCTATTCCCCTTCTCGGTCTATTCCCTAAAGACCTAACAAGAGCATGCTACAGGGACACTGCTATATCGATGTTCATAGCAGCACAATTCACGATAGCAAGATTGTGGAACCAACCTAGAAGCCCTTCAATAGATGAATGGATTAAAAAATGTATCATTTATACACAATGGAGTATTACTCTGCAATAAGAAATGACAAAATCATAGAATTTGGAGGGAATTGGATGGCATTAGAGCAGATTATGCTAAGTGAAGCTAGCCAATCCTTAAAAAACAAATGTCAAATGTCTTCTTTGATATAAGGGGAGTAACCAAGGACAGGGTAGAGACGAAGAGCTGGAGAAGAAGAATAACATTAAACAGGGATGATAGGCGGGAGGGAAAGTGAGAGTTAAGGGAAATTGCATGGAATTGGAAGGTGAGCCACAGGGTTATACACAATTACATATAAGATGAAAGGAGGAGTAGGAGAAAAATTATATAAGTGGAAGAAAGGATTTATAGTAGAGGGGATGGAGAGAGAGAAGGGGAGGGGAGGGGAGGGGAGGGGAGAGGGGACAGTGGAGAATGGGATAGACAGCAGAATACATCAGTCACTAGAAAGGCAATTTGTAAATCAATGGAAATGTAACTGATATGACACAGCAATCTGTATAAGGGGTAAAATTGGGAGTTCATAACCCACTTGAATCAATCTGTGAAATATGGTATATTAAGAACTATGTAATGTTTTGAACAACCAACAATAAAATAATTAAAAAAAAAAAAAGATGGATCGGGGCTGGCGATGTGGCTCAAGCGTTAGCGCGCTCGCCTAGCGTGCGTGCGGCCCGGGGTTCAATCCTCAGCACCACGTACAAACGAAGATGTTGTGTCCGCCGAGAACTAAGAATAAATAAAATGTTAAAATTCTCAAAAAAAAAAAACATAGAAGAAAAAAAATTTTAAAAAAATTGTAAAAAAAATTAAAAAAACAAGAAAGAAAAATGAAAATGAAAGAAAAACCCAAATCAAAAAAAAAAGGGAAAAAAAAGAAAAATAAACTAATAAATGCAGTCTTAGAGTTTGATTAACTTCTCTTCCAGTAGGTGGCGCTGTGCCCACCAGGCCAAGTTTCTCCAGTCAATACGTGGGAACCAATCACTGTGCAGCAGCTCCTCCCAGACTGGGCGAGTCTCCAATCCTGAGTGTCTAGGGCCTCCTCTTGTGTCTAGTCACTTCCCACTTTTCCTCTAGCCAGGCCCTTCTCACGGGTGCTGCTCACCACAATACTGGCTACACGCCAGGTCTGCTGCTCCCTGGAGCCCTGTTTTCATGAACGACTGGGCACACTCTTCCAGTTTGCCATTCCCTCAGACCCTAAGTTTGTAGAGCTTGGGGTTGAGAATCCTCAGCGAATTTTACTTGCCCTCCGGTAGCCACGCCCCCGGTAGCTGGTGCAAGAGACCTCAGCTGTCAGCCCTGGTGGGAGCGGTAGTTCCGCGCCGCGGGTCCCGAGCCACTTCTGATTCCCTCGGGCTGACTGTCGCGCTCACAGGAGAGCTGGGAGGGGCCCTTACGGGAGAGCTGGGAGGGGCCCTTAAGGTTTCTCCAATGTGTGGAGAGGGAAGGCTAGGGGATTACACACCTGTAGCTGCAGGTTTCAATGAAGTTATCTCCTCCGCCGCAGTTTGATGACGTCAGTTCTCTGCCATAGTGGTGTCTCTTGCAAATGGCGAAAGTTCGTTTCCCTTTGCCGGGCGACCAATGCAACGGGTGGGTCGTTACTGTCTCTCCGAAGCCCCGTTTCAAACCTGTGGCCACTACCTATGAAGGCTCGGTGGACATTTACCTCCGTAGGATGAGAAGGGCCGACCAGTTGTTTCAGCCGGATGGATTAGTGCTGAGTCACAGCTGTTTGTCTTCCTCAGAGTTGGACAAGGTACGGAAGGCACCCAGCTCAAAAGAGTGGCGTAACGAGGCTGCCATCGGCTGAAATGTCGGTGTCCTCCCAAGCGTGGGACCTGAGTGGGACCTGCAGCTGCTGAGGAAGCCCCGGCCTCAGCGCGCTGAGGAGGCGCGCGAACAGAAGGGACGCGCCTGGGCGCGAGACGCACAGGAGAGGCCGCGGGCTGGGCAGGGCGACGCGCGGTGCTTGTCTGCGAATTCTTTTAGCTTTTGTTTATCGTGAAAGATTTTAATTTCATTGTCAAATTTGAAGCTCAATTTTGCTGGATACAGTATTCTTGGTTGGAATCCATTATTTTTCAGCGTTTGAAATACATTGTTCCAGGATCTTCTCGCTTTCAAAGTCTGTGATGAGAAATCGGTCATTAACCTAATTGGTTTACCCCTGAATGTAATCTGCCTCTTTTCTCTCGTAGCTTTTAATATTCTCTCCTTGTTCTGTACGTTGGCTATCTTCATAATTATATGTCTTGAAGTTGGTCTATTATGGTTTTGAATGTTTGGGGTCCTGTAGGCTTCCAGGATTTGGCAATGCATTCCATCTTTCATCTCTGGGAAGTTTTCTAGAATTATTTCATTTAATATGCTGTCCATTCCTTTGGTTTGAATCTCTGTGCCTTCTTCTATCCCTATGACTCTCAAATTTGTTTTTTTTATGACATCCCATATCTCTTGAATAGATTGCTCGTGGGATTTAAGCATCTTTTCTGTGTTGACTATATTCTTTTCAAGTTAATAAACCTTGTCTTCATTATCTGATGTTCTGACTTCTACTTGATCAAGTATATTTGTAATATTCTCGTTTGAGTTTTTAATTTGGTTTATAGTTTCCTGCAATTCTAGGATTATTGTTTGATTTTTTTTTTTAAGATCTCTATCTCCTGGTAGAGCTCGTTCTTTGCCATTTGAATTTGTTTGTTTAATTCATTTTCAAAATATACTTTTATTCCTTGGACTTGCTATCTCATGTCTTCTCTAATATTCCTTTCCATTCGAGTTAGGTATGCCTTGAGTTCTTTCCCTATCCCTGCTTCTGATGTTTCTATGACCTCCTCTAGAATTGAGTTGTCTTGCATTGTTTGTAATCCTTTTTTCCCTTGTTTTCTCATGTTGTCCACGTTACTTTCCAGCTCTATTTGATTGTCGTGTTTCTGCTCTCTTCTATAGATTTGTTTTGTTTCTGTATTACTCTGATGTCTCTCCTTTGTGTTGTTAGACTATGCCTGCTAACGTGGATTCCGCTTGGAAGGAATTCCGACGTCCGAGCTCCAGTGACGACACTACTCTGCTATGACGGGCCCCAGTCTCCTTGCTGGGGTGTCCTAATAGGGGGGTGTGATTGGACTGTCTCTGTTTGGTTTCAGCTTCCGGTCGCGGCAGGCGGGCGGTCTCCAGCCGCCCAGTATCACAGGCCGCGGGCAGGTGATCAGTCGCCAGCGGGCAGGCGTTCTCCTACCGCCCAGTTACGCGGGCAGTGGGTGAACTGTCGCCGGCGGGCCTGCAGTTTCCAGCCGCCCAGTCGCCAGGGCCTTGCCTCTAGTCCCCTGGTTTCTCCGGCTAGTCTTGGTTTCTCCTGCTAGACCAGATTTCCCCTGAGTGATGGTTCTCGGCAGTTCAAACTGTACTCTGGGCCTGCCATTTGTTGGATGTGGAGGGTGGCTATTGGGAACCCTGGCACTCTATTGTTTTGTTTCCCTTGTGGGGGATAGAACTGTACCGCTTCCTTCCCCATCTGAAATCCCGTACTCAGCCCGGGGGTCAGTGCAGGCTTGGCTGGCGGGATTCTACCTTATCGCAGCCACTTATCTCCCTGCTTGCTAGTTAATCCCTTCTCTGCGGCACCACGCCTTCTGTAGCCGTGGGGCAGGCTGCGCGAATCAGACAGCCTGGATCTCCGGGGTCACACAGTTGGCTTTTGGGATCCCCGGCACTCTATGGTTTTGATTTTTTCTGCTTGCCCCTCCCCCAGCGCTGGATAGACAGGTTTTGTTTTGGCTGCTGATCAGAGGGGGGGTTGAAGGTCAAGTGCCTCTAGTTTTCCCTTAGTCTTTATGCAGGCTCAGTTTCTAAGTCTTGAAGGCAGATGCAATGCTCTTCCTATGGAGGTCTGCATGATCATGAATTATATAAACAATAAAAATGTACATAAAACATGAAAGAATAGGTCAAATACGAGCTAGCAAAGTAACCACCTTTCAAGTACAAAACTGAACTTTCTCTAAGCATCCAGAAACCCTTTAAGAGTCCCTTGATGGAACTCCCCACTAGTAGAAAACATTAATTTGACTTTTATTGTAATCATCACTAGGAACCTTTTTAAAAGTTTCAAGAGTTATGAATGAATCTTAAACAATGTATCCTATTTTTATGTTTTCAAACTGTATATAAATGGAAATGTAGTGTAACTATATTTTCATGTTTTATTTAGCATTGCATTTATAAGGTTCATCTGTTTCATTGTGAATAAATTTAACATCCATCTATTTCTTTTTATTCTATAGTGATTAATTTCATGAATATGCCAAATTTATGTATTCATACTGGGTCTTGATGGATTTGAGCTGCTTTTAGTTGACTTGCCTTCTTCAGAGTAGACTCGAGCTGGACACTAGCTGTGTTACCCTGTATAAAGAAAGAGATGCTTGCAATTTGCATAATGCCCCAGTAATTTCCAAAGCATTTGTGCCAGTCACACTCATGTAGTTGCTATTGAACCACACCCTTGTTAATAGTTGATATTGATGGGCTTTTAACTTTTTCTGTTTTGATGGGTGTATGCTTCTCAGAATAATTTTTATTAATATTTCCCTAATTTCCAAAAAAAAGAGTTTTTGAAGACAATTCTTTTCCTCTTATTCACATGCTAACTTTCTGATGAGTTCCGCTTTACTGGACTATTAGTTTAGTTAGTGTCAATTACACACTTTCCATGGGGAGCTGATGGAGCCAGTCCTATCCTGGCTTATCTTTAAGATTATCTTGCTGGATGCTCTTGTGCATCACCATATAGATTTTATATTTAGCCTGTCACACAGAATACCCTGCTGACATTTGATTGAGATTCTATTGAATCTACAGAATAGTATGTGCAGAACCAATGTAGTTTCAATATTGAGTCTTCCAGTTTAGAAACACACGTCCATCTCATTTGTGAATCTTCTTTAAAGTGTCTCAATAGCATTTTGTAATTTTTTTCTATAGAAGTCTTATACATTGGTTTTTAGATTTAATCCTAAGCAATTGAAGTTTTGGAAGGCTATTGCAAATGGATCTGTTAAAATTTTGTTTTCTCCTTAGGGTTGGCATATAAAAATGCATTGAATTTATGCACTAAAATTTTATTCGGAAAATTAACAAAATCATTCATTTTAGTGATGTGAATTCTGGTGGACTTTTACGTATGTGATTTTATTAGCTGATATGAATGACAGCCTTCTCTGTTGCTTTTCAAAATGTATATAGTGTCTTATTGTACTGTTTATGATGTATTTATATTCCTGAAAAAGAAACTGGATACAGGATATCTTTTTTCTGTTCTAAATCTACATGTAAAAATTTGCAATGCTTCACTCTTATTATGATATTCCCTGTAGTTTTTTTTGTTTGTTTGTTTGTTTGTTTTTGGTACATACTCCTTTTGGTATTTCAAAATTCTTTTCTATTTTAGCCAAAGTTTTTTTAAAAAATATTTTTCATCATAAACAGAAGGTGAATTTTACCAAATTGTAATTTTAAACTTTAATCTATTTGTGTAGTAAATTATATTGATTATTTATTATTAAATCAACTGTAAATTTATGATATAAAACAATTTTAGTCACAATGAATTTTCATTTTTATATGCTTATGGTTTCACGTTGCTAATGCTGTTTGCTAAGGATTTTTCTCTGTGTGTGTGTGATTTGTTTTTTCTTGTCCTGTCTTTGTCAAGGTTGTGCTGGGCTTAAGATGGATGGAGGAGTATGAGTTTTTCTTTTCTCTGGAAGAATTTACGCTAGAAATTATTTTCATTCTATGGTACAATTTACCAATAAAGCCAAGTAGATCTGACTTTTTCTTGTGGGAAAATCATTGACCAGATTTCTTAAACCAATTTCTTCCCAACATTTTGTAGAGATTGGTTCATTTCATTGGTATTTTCAAGTTTATTGGCATCATTCAATCTTCCTTTAATTGTTTTGATTATTTGCAAAAATTATCTGTGGTCTCAGATCCTGAATTATGTGTATATATGACTTTCATTTTCTGAGCTTATCTCTCTAGGTTTTTGGCCTCCTATATTGTGGCCTTGTATCTCCTTATTCTTTTACTTGATATTTTTAAGAACATATTTTAAAATGCTACTCCTGCTCGCTTGGTCATCTTCTCAGGAAGGTTGATCTGCTAAGATTTTACCTCACTACAGTCAGAATGACAGTTATTAAGAATACAAACAACAATAAATGTTGGCGAGGATGTGGGGAAGAAGGTTCATTGTTGGTGGCACTGCAAATTGGTACAGTATGAGGATTCCTCAGAAAACTTAGAATGGAACCACCATTTGACCCAGTTATCCCACTCATTGGTTTGTACCCAAAGGATGTAAAATCCACATACTATAGTGATGCAACCACATCAATATTTATAGCAGGTCACTTCACATTAGCCAAGCAATAGAACCAATCTAGGTGCCCTTCAACAGATGAATGGTAAAAGCAAATGTGATTTATATATATATATATATATATATATATATATATATATATATATATATATATATACACATACATACACACACACACACACACACACACTCAGCCTTAAATCTTCTTTTCTTTGAGTCTTAAAGAAGAATGAAATTTTGGCATTTGCCATTAAATGGATGGAGCTAGAAACTATCATGCTAAGTGAAATAAGCCAATTCCCCAAAACCAAATGTTTTTTTTCTGATATGCAGATGTTAATTCACAATAAGGGGTTGGTGCTAGGGAAAAATAGAGGTACTTTACATTAGGCAGAGGAGATTGAAGGCAGAGGAGGAAGTATGGGGGTAGGAAGGGTAGTGGAATGAATTGGACATTATTACCCTATGTGTATAAATTATCACACAACTGATGTGATTCTACATCCTGTACAACAAGAACAATGAGAAGAATACTCCATTTATGTATGATATGTCAGAATGCATTCTACTTTCATGTATAACTAATTAGAACAAATAAGAAATAAAGAAGGTTGGTCTGAATTATCTCATGTACATTCACTGAAATTATGTTCCCATCTTTTAAATGTCTTATGAACAGTTATCAGTCACCTTGTCTATATCTATTGATCTTCTTTATGTTTTGAAAGAACCATCTCTATGTTGCATTAATATCATGTATTTCTTTTTTTAAAATTTTTTTTATTCTCAATTTTATCTCTGGTCTTAATTGTTTGCTGTCTTCTACTGAATTTGTCATTATTTTTTCCTTTCTTTTCTAATGCCTTGAGGTAGAGCACTATATTATTTGGGATTTTTCAATTTTTTAAAATGTAGGCACTTAACAACTTAACACTCTAAACTTTCTTCTTAGAATTGCCTTCAAACTGTCCTAGAGATTCTTATGTTTTATCTCTGTTTTTATATTTCTAAAAATTTCTTGATTTCTTCTTTCATTTCTTCTATGATCCATTCTACATTTAAAATATCATTGTTCAATCTTCATGAGTGTGTGTGTGTTTCTATAATTTTTCTTGCTGCTGAGTTCTAGTTTCATTCCATTGTGACCTGATAGGATGCATGGGATTATATCAATTTTTTTTTTTTTGTATTTACATTGTGTCCTAGAACAGTCCATTTTGGAAAAGATTTTATGAGACACTAAGAAGACAGTGAATTATCTGTTTTTAGGTGCATTGTCATTTGGGGCATCAGTATTTTCTATCATTTTATCTTCTTGTTGAATTGCTCCCTTTAGAAGTATTTAGTAGCCTTCTTTGTCTTTTCTAATTTTTGTTGGAAATCTAATCTGCTTAGTCAGATATGAAAATAGCTACTCCAGCTTGTTTTCAGACTCCATTTGCATGGAGTATTATTTACCATCCTTTTACTTTTAGCTTATGTGTATCTTTGCCTATAGGTTGATACTGTTGAAAAAAATTGTATAGTTGGATCTTATAACTTGGAATTGAGACCATTTATATCGAGTTTTATTATACACAGATGTTTGTTTTTTCCTGCCACTTTAGCTGGTTTGCTATATAATTAAGTCTTGATTTTCATTGAGTTAATTGCTCTTCTATATGGGAATTTTTGTTTGTTTGAATTCTTCAGTGTGCGTTCTATATTTAAGTATTGTTTATAGTGCTGGCTTAGTGGTCAAGAATTCTTTAATTTATCCTTATCATGGAAAGTTATTTCTTCATTGGTTTTGAAAGTTACCTTTGCTTGGTGTAGCAGTCTTTGCTGGTACTTGTTTTCTTTTTAGAACTTAAAATATGTCATTCCAGGCTGTCCTTTATTTTAGGGTCTGAGTTGAAAAGGCAGAAATGAGCCTGATTGGTATGTCTCTAAATGTGACCTGACATTTTTGTCTTACAGCTTTTAATATTGTTTTTATATTTTCTGCATTAGGAATTTTGATTGTGTTGTTTTGGGTCTTGTCTATTTGGGTTTCTACATGCTTTTGCTATGTGGATATCTATCTCATTTCTAAGGTGAGAAAATCTTTCTGGTATTATCTCACTGAAGAGTTTCTTAACACCTTTAGCCTATATCTTTGTGTTTTCTCCTATCCCAGTGGCTCTCAGATTTCGTCTCTTTTTTTTTTTATTGGTTGTTCACAACATTACAAAGCTCTTGACATATCATATTTCATACATTAGAATCAAGTGGGTTATGAACTCCCATTTTTACCCCAAATAAAGATTGCAGAATCACATCTGTTACACATCACATTTTTACATACTGCCATATTAGTGACTGTTGTATTCTGCTACCTTTCCTATCCTCTACTATCCCCCCTCCCCTCCCATCTTCTCTCTCTACCCCATGTACTGTAATTCATTTCCCTCCATGTTTGTTATCCCATTCCCCTCACAACGTCTTATATGTAATTTTGTATAACAGTGAGGGTCTCCCTCCATTTCCATGTGATTTCCCTTTTTTTCTCCCTTTCCCTCCCACCTCATGTCTCTGTTTAATGTTACTCTTTGCTTCCTACTCTTCCTCCCTGCTCTGTTCTTAGTTGCTCGCATTATATCAAAGAAGACATTTAGTATTTGTTTTTTAGGGATTGGCTAGCTTCACTAAGCATAATCTGCTCTAGTGCCATCCATTTCCCAGCAAATTCCGTGATTTTGTCATTTTTTAGTGCTGCGTAATACCCCATGGTGTATAAATGCCACATTTTTTTATCCATTCATCTATTGAAGGGCATCTGGGTTGATTCCACAGTCTAGCAATTGTGAATTGTGCTGCTATGAACATCGATGTGGCAGTATCCCTGTAGTGTGCTCTTTTAAGGTCTTCAGGAAATAGTCTAAGAAGGGCAATAGCTGGGTCAAATGGTGGTTCCATTCCCAGCTTTCCCAGGAATCTCCATACTGCTTTCCATATTGGCCGCACCCGTTTGCAGTCCCACCAGCAGTGTACAAGAGTACCCTTTTCCCCACATCCTCGCCAGCACTCATTGTTGTTTGACTTCATCATGGCTGCCAATCTTACTGGGGTGAGGTGGTATCTTAGGGTGGTTTTGATTTGCATTTCTCTGACTGCTAGAGATGGTGAGCATTTTTTCATGTACTTGTTGATTGATTGTATGTCCTCCTCTATGAAGTGTTTGTTCATGTCCTTGGCCCATTTGTTGATTGGGTTATTTGTTATCTTATTGTCTAATTTTTTGAGTTCTTTGTATACTCTGGATATTAGGGCTCTATCTGAAGTGTGAGGAGTAAACATTTGTTCCCAGGATGTAGGCTCCCTATTTACCTCTCTTATTGTTTCTCTTGCTGAGAAAAAACTTTTCAGTTTAAGAAAGTCCCATTTGTTGATTCTTGTTATTAACTCTTGTGCTATGGGTATCCTATTAAGGAATTTTGAGCCCGACCCCACAATATGTAGATCGGAGCCAACTTTTTCTTCTATCAGACAGAGAGTCTCTGATTTGATATCTAGCTCCTTGATCCACTTTGAGTTGACTTTTGTGCCCGGCAAGAGAAGGGGATTCAGTTTCATTTTGTTGCATATGGATTTCCAGTTTTCCCAACACCATTTGTTGAAGATGCTATCCTTTCTCCATTGCATGTTTTTAGCTCCTTTATCAAATATAAGATAGTTGTAGCTTTGTGGATTAGTCTCTGTGTCCTCTATTCTGTACCATTGGTCCACCCGCCTGTTCTGGTACCAGTACCATGCTGTTTTTATTACTATTGCTCTGTAATATAGTTTGAAATCTGGTATCGCTACCAGTGATTCACACTTCCTGCTTTGCATTGTTTTTGCTATTCTGGGTCTTTTATTTTTCCATATGAATTTCATGATTGCTTTCTCTATTTCTACAAGAAATGCCATTGGGATTTTGATTGGCATTGCATTAAACCTATAGAGAACTTTTGGTAATATCGCCATTTTGATGATGTTAGTTCTGCCTATCCATGAACAGGGTATATTTTTCCATCTTCTAAGATCCTCTTCTATTTCTCTCTTTAGGGTTCTGTAGTTTTCATTGTGTAGGTCTTTCACCTCTTTTTTTAGGTTGATTCCCAAGTATTTTATTTTTTTTGAGGATATTGTGAATGGAGTGTTTTTCCTCATTTCCGTTTCAGAAGTTTTGTCGCTGATATACAGAAATGCCTTTGATTTATGTGTGTTGATTTTATATCCTGCCACTTTGCTGAATTCATTTATTAGTTCTAGTAGTTTCTTTGTAGACCCTTTGGGTCTTCTAGGTATAGAATCATGTCATCCGCAAATAGTGATAATTTAAGTTCTTCTTTTCCTATTTTTATGCCTTTAATTTCTTTCGTCTGTCTAATTGTTCTGGCCAGTGTTTCAAGAACTATATTGAATAGAAGTGGTGATAGGGGGCATCCCTGTCTTGTTCCGGATTTTAGAGGGAATGCCTTTAACTTTTGTCCATTCAGAATGATGCTAGCCTGAGGCTTAGCATAGATAGCTTTTACAATGTCAAGGTAAGTTCCTGTTATCCCTAGTTTTTCTAATGTCTTGAACATAAAGGGATGCTGTACTTTGTCAAATGCTTTTTCTGCATCTATCGAGATTATCATATGGTTCTTATCTTTAAGTCTATTGATGTGGTGAATAACATTTATTGATTTCTGTATATATATTGAACCATCCTTGCATCCCAGGGATGAATCCTACTTGATCATGGTGCACAATTTTTTTTGATGTGCCTTTGTATCCGATTCGCCAGAATTTTATTGAGGATTTTTGCATCTAGGTTCATCAGAGATATTGGTCTGTAGTTTTCTTTCTGTGAGGTGTCTTTGTCTGGTTTCGGAATCAGGGTGATGTTGCCCTCATACAATGAATTTGGCAGAGCTCCCTCTTTTTCTATTTCCTGAAATAACTTGAAAAGTATTGGTATTAATTCTTTTTTAAAGGTTTTGTAGAACTCCACTGTATACCCATCCGGTCCTGGGCTTTTCTTGGTTGGAAGTCTTTTGATTGCTTCTTCTATTTCATCTATTGATATTGGTCTGTTTAAGTTGTGAGTATCCTCCTGACTCAGTCTGGGCAAATCATATGACTTAAGGAATTTATCGATGTCTTCACTATCTTCTATTTTATTGGAATCTAGGTTTTCAAAATAATTTCTAATTGTCTTCTGTATTTCTGAAGCGTCTGTTGTAATATTGCCTTTTTCATCCCGTACGTTAGTAATTTGAGTTCTCTCTCTTCTTCTCTTCGTTAGTATGGCTAGGGGTCTGTCGATTTTATTTATTTTTTCAAAGAACCAACCTTTTCTTTTGTTTATTTTTTCAATAGTTTCTTTTGTTTCAATTTCATTGATTTCTGCTCTGATTTTAATTAATTCTTGCCTTCTGCTACATTTGCTGTTGTTTTGCTCTTCCTTTTCTAGGGCTTTGAGATGAAGTGTGAGCTCATTTATTTGTTGGTTTTTCCTTTTTTTGAGGAATGACCTCCAGGCGATGAATTTCCCTCTTAAAACTGCTTTCATTGTGTCCCATAGATTCCGATATGTTGTGTCTGTATTTTCATTTATCTCTAAGAATTTTTTGATTTCCTCCTTTATGTCTTCTGTAACCCATTGATCATTCAGTAACGTATTGTTCATTGTCCATGTGATGTAGAATTTTTCCTTCCTTCTTTTATCATTGATTCCCAGTTTCATTCCATTATGATCTGATAAAGTGCATGGTATTATCTCTACCCCTTTATATTTACTGAGGGTTGCCCTATGGCATAATATATGATCTATTTTTGAGAAGGTTCCATGTGCTGCTGAGAAAAAAGTATATCCACTTGATGATGGTTGATATATTCTATATATGTCAGTTAAGTCTAGGTTATTGATTGTGATATTGAGGTCAATAGTTTCTTTATTCAACTTTTGTTTGGAGGATCTGTCCAATGGTGAGAGAGGTGTGTTGAAGTCACCCATGATTATTGTGTTGTGGTCTATTTGATTCTTGAACTTGAGGAGAGTTTGTTTTATGAACGTTGCAGCGCCATTATTTGGTACATAAATATTGATAATTGCTATGTCTTGTTGGTGAATGGTTCCTTTTAACAGTATATAATGTCCTTCCTTATCCCTTTTGATTAACTTAGTCTTGAAGTCGATTTTATTCAATATGAGAATGGCCACCCCTGCTTGCTTACGAGTACCGTGTGTGTGGTATATTTTTTCCCAACCTTTTACCTTGAGCCTGTGTATGACTTTTCCAATCAGATGTGTCTCCTGGAGGCAGCATATTGTTGGATTTGTTTTTTTAATCCATGTTACCAGCCTATGTCGCTTTATAGGAGAGTTTAAGCCATTAACGTTTAGAGTTAGTATTGATATATGGTTTGTACTTCCTGCCATGTTTGATTATTTATCTCTTTTTTTTTTCTAATTTAGTTTGTTTCTCCATGATTAGCTTTCCCCCCATCCTCTGTGTTTACCGAGGCACTTCCCGCTGATGGTTTTGGTTATTGTTTTTCATTTCTTTCGTGTAGAGTTTTGCTCAAGACGCTTTGCAATGCTGGTTTTCTGGCTGCAAATTCTTTTAGCTTTTGTTTATCATGAAAGATTTTTATTTTGTTGTCGTATCTGAAGCTTAATTTTGATGGATACAGAATTCTTGGTTGGCATCCATTGTCTTTCAGTGTTTGAAATACATTGTTCCATGACCTTCTTGCTCTCAGTGTCTGTGATGAAAAGTCCGTTGTTAACCTTATTGGTTTATCCCTGAATGTAATCTGTCTCCTTTCTCTTGTAGCTCTTAATATTTTCTCTTTGTTCTGTATATTGGATATCTTCATAACAATGTGTCTTGGCTTTGGTCTACTGTGATTTTGTGTGCTCGGTGTCCTGTATGCATCTACAATTTGTATATCTGTTTCCTTTTATATTTCTGGAACGTTTTCTGTAATTATTTCATTCAGCAAGTTACTCATTCCCTTGGCATGAATCTCTGTGCTTTCCTCTATCTCGATGACTCGTAAGTTTGGTTTTTTTAAGTTATCCCAAATCTCTTGGATGTTTTTCTCGTGATTTTTTACCAGCCTATCTGAGTTTGCTAGACTCTTTTCAAGGTGATATATTTTGTCTTCATTATCTGACGTTCTGGCTTCTACTTGCTCCACTCTGTTAGTGATACTCTTGATTGAGTTTTTAATTTGGTTTATCGTTTCCTTCATTTCTAGAATTATTGTTTGATTATTTTTTATAATCTCTATCTCCTGATAAAGATGCTTAACTTCTTCTTTTATCTGTTTATGTAATTCATTTTCGATGTGATCTTTAAGGTTCCTTTCCATCTGTCTAAGGTGTTCCTTGAGTTCTTTATATGGCCATTTTTCTGATGACTCCAGGTCCTCCTGAATATTTAGGCTGTCCTTCATTGTTTGTACTCCTTTTCTTCCTTGCTTTTTGATGCTCATGATACTTCTTGTTCTGTTTGACTGGTGAGTTACTGTTTACTCTTATAAATTTATTTGATGCTTGGGAGTAGAGGTATTAGAAGGGAAGGGAAGAAGTCACTAAAGAGAGTGAGTGTAGGCAGGTAGAATTCAAGAAATGGGGAATAAGAAAATTGAAAAGAAATGAAAAGACAAAAGAAAAAAAGTGAAAAGAAAGAAAGAAAAAATGAAAAAATAAAAATTTAAAACCAACAAAAATTATAATGATAATAAACAAATGGAAATTAAAGTTTAAAAAAATAATAGTAATAATAATAGAATAAAAAGAATTAAAAAAAATTGAAACCATTAATAAGAAAGTTGAAGAGCAACAACAACATCAACAACAAAATGTGAAAATAAAATTAAAAACAATACCACTAATAATCATTAAAAAAAATAATAATAAATGCAGTCATAGAGCTCAATTAACTTCTCTTCCAGTTAGGTGGGAACTGGGCCAGGCTTCTCTTCTTGATGGGTGGGAACCAATCACTGTTCCTCAGCTCTTCTTCCCAGACTGTGCGGGTCTTTAATCCTGAGTGCCTAGGGCCTTCTCCTGTGGTTCCTCAAGCCAGGCCCCGCTCACCTGTGAAGCTCGCCACAATACTGGCTACACGCCGGGTCTGCTGCTCCTGGGAGCCCTGTTTCCATGGATGCCTGGGCACACCCTTTCTGTTTGCCTCCCTCAGACCCTAAGTTTGTAGGGCTTGGGGCTGAGGACCCCCAGCGAATTTGTTTGCCCTCAGGTAGCAACTCCCCTGGTAACTGGTGCAAGGGACCTCTGTTGTCAGCAGAGGGATACCCTGGGTCTGACTATCGTGCTCAGTTGGCTTTTACCTCTGTGAGTTCAGGTGGGCCGACTAGTTATTTCAGCGGGATCATTAGTGCTGAGTCACGAGAAGCAGGCAAACCGGAGCTAGAATGCAGCCAATTCGGGCTCTGTGTGTTCTGAGAGGGGCAGACTGTTCGCCCGGGATCCCCTTCAGCTCAACAGTGCCTAGTGGTCCTGAGTGAACAGTATTTTGACAGTTTACTTCTCCCTATGCTCACGCAGCTGAAGGGGTTAGAGACTTGATCTCTCCGCGTCCGCCGCCATGTTGGATCACTTAGATTTTAAATTGTCACTCATCTTATCAGCTGTTCCATTTAAACTCAGCAGTTCACTTGCGTGGTGAAGAGTCTGCTCTATGGTGCTCCGCGGGAAGCGGCGGCGGCAGTGGCGCGGTGGCGGCCCAGCTGTGGCCTTCAGGACCCCCGGGGAGGGGGTGCGGGCTGGGGGAGGGGAGGCAGCGCCTCGGGGCCGCGCGGGCCAGGTACCGGACAGGTGGGAGAGCGGGCGGGGTGGGGGAAAGAAATTGAGATCTAGATTTAGGGACTGAGCGTGGGAGGAGAGACGGCTGGGGAGAAGCAAAGGGGAAAGGCGGAGAGGAGAAGGAGAAGGGGCCGAGGGAGCCGGGCAGCTCGGGCTGCAGCCTTACTGCTCTCGCTGAAGTCGTGATCAGATTTCGTCTCTTGATGTTGTTCAGAGTTCTAGTTTATTCAGATCATGGTATTTTTTCCCCATTATTGCATACTGAGTATTCAAGTTTATGTACTTTGTCTTCAAGGCCTGGAATTCTATAGTCTACATAATCTAATTGTTTGTGATACTTTTCAGTGACTTTTAAATCTTGATTCATTATGTCTTTCATTTCCAGGAGTTTTGATTGTTTTTTTTTCAATCTCTATCTCTTTTTTTCTTTATTGAAATGGTCTTTTCCCCTTCAGTATTTGCTCTCTTAATTTATTCCTATAGTTTTCTTTTAGTTTATTGACCATTTTAACAATCAGTAATTTATAGTCTTTCTTTGGAATTTGGGACACTTTTATATCTGTGGGTTTCTTTGTGGGTGAAATGTGAATTTTCAGGGGAGATTTTTTGGCCTATTTCTTCATGTTGTCATACACCTTGGACTTGGACATTAGTTGTGTTGTATTCCACTTTCTCTTCTATACATGTGTCTTTTGTTTTACAGACATCTCTTTGTTTTTCCTGTATGGGTAGATGATCTGGAATGGGACCTGAGTTCCATCTCTGTTTGGTCCTACTTGAGTCCTGGTTGTTGGTCTGGGGTTTTGTTTCCCCGATCCTATGAGTTGAAGTATCGTTGAGGCTTGAGTGGGACTAGTATGTGTGTAGAATGAGGTTTGCTATTGGCTGAGTTGTGAGTGTTGCTCAGCAGCAAGGTCTCGGGTCTGTGAACTTAGAAGTTCTAATCACTTTCCAGCCTGTCTTAGAGCAAGAGGAAAGCCAGGAAGAGCACTAATGTTAGAAACAGATGTACAGCTTTAAATTAAATGTCAGTGTCTACTTTGATATCTGTAATAGTAATTACCACCTGTGTAGAAATGATGGGGGACACTAGTTGACACTAGGACCAACTATAAGGAACAACTAGATTAGACATTAAATAGCAGGTCTACTATGTCATCCACTGTATTAAAAATCAAACCAACGTGAATGGGATAGGAATTGTGTAAACTACTTCTCTCAGTAGTGAAATTTCAGAGAGTGAAATTACAGTTCCTTAAGTGAGTAGAATATACAGTAGAAAGGCAAGAGAAAATTTGAAATGTTAAAAAAGTGAATAGAGGATATGCAAGAGGTATGTAGCAGATGATGGCTAAAAAGAGGAAGGAGTAAAAAGTAACTAGAAGTTATAAATAAAGAGTCAGAGGAGGAGCTGAGGCTGTGGCTTAGTGGTAGTGCCCTTGCCTATATGTGAGGCACTGGGTTTCATTCTCAGCACCACATATAAATAAATAAAATAAAGCTCTATCAACAACTAAAAAATAAAAGTTAAATAAAGAAGAGTAAGGGGAAATAGGAAAATTCATCTCTTAATGAGGGAGGAGAGCAAGGAAGGGGTAAAAAACAAACAAACAACAACAACAACAACAACAAAAGGCAAAAACAAATATAAGATCAAAACAAACCAAATCCATGTAAAATTTTACTTCACCAAAATCAAACCAAGGCTAAATAATAAACGGGTGAAGAAGAGAGCAATTAAAATGAAAGAAAAAAAATATGTGACTATTTTATACACACACACACACAATTAGTGCAATGAGAACACACACACTACTTACAATGATGCAGAATGAAAAAATACAAAATAATAATAAAAATAAAATTTAAAAAAGCAAAGGGGGAAAGCTTTCTAATCAGAAGTAAAGGTCTTATTCTGCTGAAGTAGTCAAAACCGTTTTGACAAGGAAGCATATTCACTGCTTATGCTGTTGTGCCTTTCTTTGTATTTGTCTTTGGATTCTGTAATCCTTGGCTCATGTCTTTGTGTTCCTCACCTGGTTTTAGTAGCTCTCAGCTCTCTGTTTGTCTCCCAGTGTGGGATGGGGCAGACAGTAGAGGGCTGACCACTGCTGTGCTCCCTAGAGGGGGTGGTGCAGGGTTCTAAACTGGAGGTTCCTAGAGCTGGGATTTTATTTTGGCGGACTACTGGAACCTCTGTCTGGGGGGTATTTACATTTGATTTATACCCCCTGTTGATGGGGAGATGCCCATGTCTGCTGGATGCCTGGGTCTCAGGGGCCTCCCTCAAATTCCACTGTTAGGATGAGGAGTCGCAACCTTGCAGGATTGCCAAACTGACCATCATGGATGTGAATTGCCCATGATCAGAACTGGAGCACTGACTTGCCTCTCTGACAGGTCACTGGCATCTTTTCAGATGCTTATAAAGAGATGTCCCCAAGAAAGGGAGCTCTCTCTCCTCAGTATCCCTAGCCCAGATCACCCTAGGCACAGTCCTCCCTGTACCTGTCTCAATTGCACTGTCCAGGCACACTCTGCATCCCATAATAGTGACTGTGCACTCAGGCTGGCAACTTATAAAGGAAGTTTCCAGCCCCCTGTCTTTGCTTGTTGCTACATGACTATTAAAAAATGGTCCCTGCCTTTGGAACTCTGGTCTGCTGGACTCCTTGTGTCTGGGTACGCAATTTTCATTGGTTTTTACTCAACAACTTCCCTACCAACTCTAGGTCCATTAAGATCAGCTTCCCAATCTCTTCTTCAGGCTCCCCCAGACCAAGTTTATTTACTACACTTCTTTCTTTCTTTGCCTGTGCTCCCTGCCACCCCTCTGCTGTAGGCTGGTGGCTGATGTGTCTTGAATGTATTATTTCTTTTGCTTTTGGGGTGCTGGGGATTGAACTTGACCGAGGCACATGCACTGAGCCAAATCCCCAGCCCTGTTTGTATTTTATTTAGAGACACAGTCTCACTGAGTTGCTCAGTGTCTCACTTTTGCTGAGGCTGGCTTTGAACTTGCTATCCTCCTGCCTCAGCCTCCCAGGCTGCTGGGATTACAGGCATGCGCCATCATGCCCACTTTTGAATGCACTATTTCTTACATAATGTTCATGTGTCTCCATGATTATTTTATTGTTCAGTATTGGATTTTAGTGAGTTCCCTTATCTCCCACCTTACTGAGAAATTTGTCTTCCTACTTTTTAAATCTTGAGCTGATGATTTTCTAGGAAGTATGTCCTTCTAATCCACCAGCTTAACACTATTCTTTGAACAGGGCTGACATTCATTTCATGCATAAAATCATTTAATAATTGCTGGAAGATACTTTGAAGTCAATCATAGTATGGATTTTTAGCATGGGTTGTATGCATGGATTTTAACTAAATCTGTACAAATCTCATATCATTAATACAAATACACTAATTGAGTAAGAACTTGCCATTGGTCTCTGAAATAGGTCTACAGATTAATCTGCCTCATGAAAGAGCCCCTTGAAAACTTTGAGAGGCTGAGGGTACAGCTCAGTGGTGGAGCACTTGCGTAGCATGCGTGAGGTCCTAGGTTTCATCCCCAGTGTAGGGGAGGAGGTGTCTCTGTGAAGTCACCCTCTGATTGGGTTTACACTGGTGGTGAACCTTAAGGCTTTCAGCACCTCAGGGTACATTTAAAAAATTATATCAAATCTTGACCCTTAACTCTTATACATGATGATTGGGAGGATGGAGTTCCCTTCATGGATAAAAAATGATTCAGATGACGTTTCCTGTGTGTGCTGTATCTTTGCTCTTTCTCCAGTTCTTTCTTTTGGGAAGAGAGCACTCTCAACATCTTCCATAAACAATTTTAGATGTCAAGTCTCTGAAGCCCAATCTTGTTCTTGATCAGGGCTAGTGTTTACAGGTAAGAAGGTTATGGTCATTGCTCACTCATAAATACCATAGGTGGAGAAGAGCTCTGGATAATGATCTCAAAATGAGATGTGGTATAAAACGGGTGCTAGGAAAGAGTCAGTCTTTTAAAAAATTATCTGACCTTCTAACTATAAAGTGTCTCTTTTTGTTGTATCAGTAACCAATCACTTTCAAATATATTAATCCTAATTCTTTCAAATACAATGATATTTGACAACAATTTTAAAAATGTGTACCATATGGGAAGCATGAACATTTTCTAAGACCAAATCATCCATCTAAGTAATAACCAGGTCTGACCATGGTTAGCTTCTGAAATCAGATGAGATTGGACATCTTCAGAGTGGTATGGCTGTAGATTATGACAGTTTTTCCTAATGACGGCAATACATCAAATATAAGTGATATGATTTCATCCAACATATTAACTTCTTGTCTTTGTTTTATTTTTTGATGTCTTCTCCATGCTAAACAAGTGCTTTATCATTGACTACACCCCTAGCCCAAGTTCTTTTCTTTTTAAATGGAAATTTTCATTTAAAAAACTGCCATGAGTTTATTCTTTCTATCACACAGTATATCCTTCTATCTTTTGAGAAAGCCAATATTGTATTGACTTGTGTCGCTCTCAGACCCCGATGACCCTGAACTCATGGTGTTTTTAATGCTACTGGAAAGAATGAGGCTGACTTTTACAGAAACTTGTCTCTTATACCCAAATTAAAGCCCATCCAATTTTAATATAAGCAATTAGACTGAGATAGATATGTTCAAGGTGATCTTTTGAATGTTTCATGACTTTTAGACAGAGAATATTTATAGTTCTTCAGTTTTTGTTTGCAATATGGTGTGTCTCAGATGATAAGCCAGGTATCACAAATATAAAGATCTGGAAACCTCGTTCTAGCTTGAGTGTTCATCTTCTCCTTGAAGGCATAGACAGGCTGGGTGATTGCATGAGGTGAGGTGTGCTATGAGAGAAGCCAGGGAGGGTTCTGCTCCAGGACTTGTGCTGGGTCAGGGACGCACCTGGAGGAGAAGTCATTTCTAGATGACCTTTGAAGGCCCAGGAGGGATTTACAAGACAACAGAGGGAGAGTCATTCCGAGAGAGAGGAAATGGCATATGATGGTATGTTCAGAAAAGAGCAAGGACTTCAGTGGAGTGAGTGAGCAAGGACAGCAGGAGACAGAGTTAAAAGAATTCTGGATGTAGAATTGCTAAAATTTACCGTTTATTTGAATGTAAGAGTTGAGAAAAGAAGATTGGCAAGAGTGATCCCAAGATTTGAACTTTTAGTTAATTAAGACAGAGAATATTTAGTTCTGAACACATTGAGGTGTTTCTAAACCTTGCCTGAAGGTGTTATCTAGCCTACCAAAATTCTGTTCTGAGTTTCCTGAATGTGGGGTATGACTTCTAATAGGGACTGGGCTGCTTCCTTCCAGGCTCCACCCAGAGAGTTGGAACCATACCAGGCCTCTAAGCATGCATGGTGGATCAAAGATGTGTCGACAAACACATTTATTCCATATTAATTTTAGGTTCTTAAAAGTGCATTCTTTTGCTGTAGGAATGATTATATTAAGGGGAAATCTGAGAGACAGGAAATTATAACATATTTATTCTTCCTTGTTAAGTATTATTTAAATTGGAGAAGGGAATTTACATTAAAGCTCTTTAGAAGGAAGCAAAATAGAGTAATCAAAACAATTCATGGCAGATATGACGCACACTTCTGCATTTTTTTTCCACTCCAGTATTTTTATAAGACTTCAGTGGATTTAAAAAAATGGAGGGGGTATAATTTGGGGACAGTGGTAATTGATGATTTCCCTGATTGTTGAAAGATAAAACGGAGTCACTTGCAGCCTCACAGAAGGCAGGAGAAGAGATATTCACGCTAGCTACAGGGACCTTGATGTATGTATTCTCTTTAGTCAAACTCCCCATCATTTAAATGGAGTTTCCATTTGTTAAAGATTCCAGTGTCAATGTTCATGTTTCAGGGAGGTATAACCAGGACCTCTATGATGCTAATGATATTCTGTTATTTGATCACAAGCTATTCACTCAGTTTGCAAAATTCATCATGCCGTACCCTTGAGGTATGTAAGTGTTTGGGTGTGCATTTTTTTTTATGTCAATAAAGTGTTTACCAAAAAAAAAAAACACAACAGTGTTTTCATGTTTCAGACTTGCATTATACACTTATTCTATGATTCTTATTAAAGTACATCTTCTCCAAAGAAATAATTTGATCAGAAAGCCTTCAGAGTGTTATTAGTTTTTGTCTGTTGGAATTGCATGTTTTTAGGTAGTCATTGAAAAACAATACTACACCAAGAAAACTGATTTTAAAAATACAAAATGTGCTCTCTCCATGCCAGGTGATTTAAGGTTTTCCAAGGGGCTCAGGGATCGCATTTACATGCCAAAGTTTCACACAAAAACTTAGAAAAAATGCTTCCCTGAGGTGAAGTTAACTTTGCTGGGATAGAAGACATTCTTAAGGATGCCAGTTTGCCCACTGCATGGCCCGAGTGTTTATTCAGCTGAGGCTTGGATGAAAGCCACCACATCAGTGTCACAGTCTCTCAGCACATGTGAGGAAAATACATGTGATACATAGCAAATTAGGTGTCATGCTCTGAGAAGGGCGGAATGGGATTGATTTGCCACTTTTAGCAATGCTCTTTTACTGTCAGCTGTGGCTTTGAGAAAAGCATTAGAGATTCTTGTCACAGATGTTTCTTTCATAAACTGTTGTGGGAGAATGACATCCTGCAAAAATGGTTTACTACTCTTCTTTCTTCTCTTGGGGAAACAAAGTGCACTCATGGTCCTTGCCAAATGGACTCAAGGAACGCTGTCCATTTATGCCACAATAGCATTAAGGCTCGTGACATTTACAAAGTTGATTTTAGAACTTTGTTGGTAAATGTAGTGTGTGAAGGTATTTATTCAGCAATATGTGCCATTGAGGACGTTTTGTAAGACCTGTTAAGGAGGGGGGCAGAACCCAGACCACTAGTATTTAAAACTGAAATTTAAAAATGTTTGTACAATTTTTATTTCATGGCTGACAATTGATATATATATTTTTAAGAATATTGTATTGCATGTAAATGGCTAAATGATGAGAAGTTAAAAATTCTTCCCAGCTCAGTCGCTATTGTTTACGAGATGATGAAGCTTATGAATCACAATAATATTTGTGTGAAAATATACTGGATAGAATTTTCAATAATAATTTTAAAATTGAGGGGCAAGAACAGCTTATCCACTGAGAATTTTCATTTATTGTTTCTATTTGATATCACTGAGAATTGGGTGAGTAAATATAAGCATTCTGTACCTAAGTATTTTTCTGCTGAACAAAAACACAGTTACTATAGCAACAGCAACCTCACGTGGGATCTAAGAGATGGAAGGAATGTTTCACAAAAGCATGCTATCCATGTGCCATATTAATTTTTCTACATACATGTCAGAAAATTTTCCTCTGATGTTATCTGGATATCCAGTGTTAAGCTATTCATTAAAAGTTTTTTTTTCCCCCCTTAATTGTTCTAAATTGCCTACAGAGGTTTTCAAACGTATGGACACACACATTGGAGTGTGTTAAATGTCACTTGACAACTTGGATAATCAAGGATAAACTAGAACAATTTCCCTTTTTTAAGTGAGTTAACTGTCTGTTAAAATTTATATGAATGCATAGTGGTGAATCTTGTTTTGAAGAACAAGGAAACTGTTGGGCCAGTCATGCTGGCTGGTTCAAACACTTTCGTCTTCCTCTTCTAAGTTGCAAAATAAAGACCTAAGTGTTTATTTTGAAACACTTCCATTCCCTTTGCTGACAAGGAACTTAAGATTTCTTTGATGAATTGAGTGTAAATGAATGAAAACAGATGGCAGACATCTTACTTTTGATACTGATGAGTTTAAAAGTTATATTTTCCTAAATTGCAAACCAAATACCTAGCAGTATACTCCTTCTGAGGTCCAAACTAAATTCTCCAGGCGGCGACCACGTGTCAGAGGCCTTGCTGAACAGCTGCAGCCTCAACTGTTTCTCAGGCTCCATTGCTTTGGCATTTCCGAATCTATTTCACAGTGGGAGGGAAAGGGCCTTGCCCCAGTTCGCATTTCTGCTACTGCTACTTTTATGAATCAGGCCGTGTCCTCCAGAAGCTTAGCTTAGTGACAAGCTCACTTGCTATAGTGTGGAAGCAGTCTCAATTAAAAAAAAAAAAAGTAATAATAATCTAATTTTATAAATTCTCAGTCCACGTGGTTTAAGACATGGTTCTAAACTGATGGTTATCGAGAAGAGACTGAGAGAGGTGTTCGGATTGACTCATCTCTTTTCCAAACTTTAAAAAACACTAAGATTTTACCAAATGGCTATTCCAAATGGAATTGTTGGAACTAAAAGTCTTTTTTTTTTTTTTTTTTAAGGGAAGCAGTGCATGTAATGTAAGGTAATGTAATGTAAACAGAAGGCTATGTTTAATGAAAAGTATCTCACAAAGTTGAAAAAAAACACACACACACACTTGCACACACACACACACACACATACAGAATAACAATGTTAGGATGGTTATAAAGTGTTTTTTTTTTTTGGATTGCATTTGTGTGCATATTGTGTTCACTGACGACTACTCCTGCTTAGCCCTTGGCTTGCTCTGGGTAAGAGGTCAGCGTGTGTCCTCCCTGGCTTGGGGTTGAGGCTGCTGCTACAAAACTATGATTTCCAGAAAAGGGATTGTGCTAATGACACTGGCACGTCTGGGTCCAGGACTTCTTGGTCAGTTAGAAGTCATACCTGCTGCCCTCTGCCCTTTCTAGCACATCTGCTCAGGTCCGTGAACATACAGGAAGCGTGGCCCCTAAGCTTCTGTCCCGCATTTTTAAGACGTATAGATTGCATTCCCTCCTTCTGCCCTGTCAATTTTTCCTTTTCTGTTCTCTGTAACACCTTCTCCAGACCCCTGACCCCTGGAGTCTTCAAGGAATGTCATTTGGACAACTTTGGGATATTCAGAAGAATAGGTACACTGTGACTTTTTGACATGTATCTACCTTTTTAAAAAATAAATCCAGATTTTTCTCAATGAGTCTGACCCCACCTGAATCATAATGCCACATTCCTGAATTCAACCACATGGAAAATTCTTCCTTAGACACAAAAAAATTAGAATATTCTAGAGTGACAAGAGGGAGACTTTTGCTTTGAAATTCTTTCAGACATTTTATGAATTATTTAAATATTTTCCAACGATTATAATTTCTATTGTTATTTTCCTAACAACATTGAAATTTTTTTTCATGTATTTGGGATTGAACCCAGGGGCATTCTAACCCTGAGCCACACACCTCTAGTTCTTTTTACTTACTTAATTAATTTTGAGACAGGGTTTTGCTGAGATGCTGAGTCTGGCCTAAAACTTGCAGTCCTCCTGCGTTGGCCTCCTGAGTAGCGGTGATTACAGGGGTGCACTTCTGTTCCCTGCTCTGCCAGCATTATGGTAAACTGTTGAGAATGTAGACAGTCTTAGACTGTAAGTAGTAGACTGCAAAGATTTGTAACTTAAAATTTTTCTAAATCAGATCTTTTAAATGTGTTTATAAGATATGACACAATAAATACAGGCTTCATGTAAAATTGTTTAGCAGTATACAAACCTTAAAATAAAAACAAGTCAGTCTTCATTTTCTCTCTCAAACTTACTCTCTTACCCTCAAAAAAGCAATGATAGTAGATTGATAAGTATTGTACAGGCCTCTTTTAATGTACATGTAAACAAATTTGTAGACTAATAAAATTTACATATTTTTCTCTATCTTGGAGATCTTTGTATGCCCATAAATATAGATTCATCTTATTTTAATGTAAAGATAACATAATAATTTAACTTTTTGTTTGTTTGTTTATTTGTTTTGTGGTGCTGAGAATTAAACCCTGGGCCTTAGATTTGTTAGGTAAGCATTCATTACTTTCTTACTATTAAACACTTGTTTAAATTTTTTAATATAATATGAAAAATGCCATAAATAAATAACTTTTTCCAGAGACTTTTATAGCATATATTCCTAGGAGTTGAGACTCAAGGGTAGATTTTAAAATGGTAGGTAATGCAGTTTTAGAATGAGACTGGAATTTCTAGTGACCACATGGAACCCATCTCGGGAGAATTTTAATGTGTTATATTATGTTGGTCGCTGCATTTTAGGAGAGATATAAGGAGATGCGCTGAGCCAATTTCCCACTTCTTCAGAGATCCAGTTGTGGATTTACATTCCAGTTGTTGCATTCAGCTAAACAGTGTGAAAACTCGAGGGTTATACACTTGCTCATTTGCTGGTGCTGAGTATATGGAACTTATAATAAAAGTTCTGATCTTAGAAGTCTGAAAATTGAATAGGCATCCATATTTCTTAAAAAGTTTCTGTGAAAACCCCTCGAAAATTTGTTCTAGGAAGAGATCCTTTAGATCCTTTATGTCCCCCACTCACCCTGCCATTTCATAAGAGGTTAAATAATCATGTTAGTTTTGAACATAGATCTCATTCCTATAGGAATTTACAAAATAGTGTTAGACTTGGTATTCCCTTAGGAAAACAATGAGAATGCTGGTGTACTACAACCACCTGACTTTGATCACAAATCACCTTGTCTGGAGTTACTTTGGCCACTGTCTCATTTCCCTTATGAGATTTTAAGATTTCTTGGTGGCAGGGAGAATGTTTTGTCTTTGTATTCTGCCCAATAGTCAGCGCAGTTTCGTAGGAACAAATGATAATCAATAAATTCCCACAATAATAAGTATGTAAAAATGCATGTTTGCAATTGGGCTCAGAGTCACTCAGAAAACCTACATTGCTAAGAGAAATGTATTTAAGGGTCTCTGAACGACAGGAAATAAATTTGTTTTTCATATACAGGAAGGATGATAATTTTTAGTTTGCAAAGGGAAAGTGATAAAGAATCATATAATTGAAAACAATCTTCTCTAGAAATATTATTCATCCTGTATATAAAATATACAGAAGGTATAAGTTATTAGAGTCAAAATTCTACGCATTGTAATATAAATTTTTGGTATTTAACAAACATTTTAAATATTTTTAATATTTACTTGTTGGGGATAAATTATTCTAGGTCAACCTTTGATGTCATTCCTCATGAACTTTGGTAAATTAAACAGGAATGCCTTTAAAAAAATTGTAGAAAACCGTATCTGGGAATTTCCTCTGGAAGGAGGGAAAGGGAATACGTGGGTGTTGATTGTCCCATAAATCTGCATGTACAGGCAGTTACTGTGGGATGGTTCAGGAGAACCAGCCTGTAGCCAGACTTTAGAAATAGGTGATGCAGGGTTGGTGGGTCCTGCAATTGTCTTTGCCCTGGGACATTTAAAATATTATGAATCTGGAAAGGTTTGGGACCCAAGATGGATCCAAGGAGTCAAAACTGATTAGAAAGTTGTGAAAGTGTTTTGGGAATTCTTGGGAGAATGACGAAGGGACAGGATTAATTATCAGACATTAATTTACGAAAGGACCCATATAATTTTCGTTTTTTTTTTTTTTCATTTATCCAAATTGTTAGTACTTTTGGCTGTGGTCAGTGAAGGCAGTTTGCATTATCAAAATCTGGATGAAATTCTCCTCTACTCACAGCTTAAATGATAGAATTTCTGTGAACAACTACTGCTTGATGTTCATTTGGGGCAAAAGCTTTTCTGTAAATAGTGAGACTCCACCGGAAAATGTTTTATCACATGGATTCCTTACAGAAGTGAACCAGATGCCAAGACTTAAAATGGTCAAGAGTAAGCCATTTCCTGATTAGAGTGGGCTTGCTTTTGGTTAGTATTGATAAATACAAAAAAAAATCCTTATGATACCTAAGAGAGCCTTGAGAAGATTTAAAAACAACAGTGAAGACTCTAAGCACGGCTCAACTCAGGTTGGCCTGGCGTTTGATCAGGAGACTGCAGGGGCCTTACATTTCCTGAGGGTTTCTCTAATAGGAGATGTCTGATGCCCACTTTTGGATGTGAGAGTGGACAACATGGTAACTGGATCATTGTCATCTTTGCTTCTTTTCAATAGAAAGATCCATGTTTCTTCCAATAAAAGCATTCTGCTCAGTCTAGATTTGGTCATATTTTGTTGACTAGTTTTCACAGAGCAGGACTAATGGCACACAAATTCCAGTCATTTATTAGAATTTAATCCTGTGAGGCACATAGGACTGTTTCCCAGGGCTACATTTATTTCTACAATCTCTTTCTTTGCCAAGTATGAATCCTTGAAGTGTACAAAGCATCAATGGTGTCCAGCCTATAGATAACTGGAAGGCCACGTAAATGGGGTTTGTGCTTTTGGAACCACTGTGATGTAGTTTTTAGAGTCTTATTCTGTGACTGGACTAATGCTCACTGAAAGAACAAACCGTCCTATTTACATAATACAATAATACATTCATTATGCAAATAGAAGTAGTAGAAATATTGACGGTAAAATTACCTTCTGCTGTTTTTCAATGACATTCAGAGTAGTAAGACTGGGCTCTCCTTTCCTTTTCTTTAACTGACATAAAATTTGCACATATTTATGAGGCATCATGTGATGTTTCGATACATGCATGCATTGTGTAATGCTCAACTCAGGGTAAGTGAAAATATTCAGCATTCTTTCCTCTAGCTTTCTTTGAAGTATACAGTTTATTATCATTATTTATAGACCACCAACTGTGCACACCAACAGTTCTTCCTCCTAGCTAACTGTAATCCATTGACCAACCCTTCTCCATTTCTTCCATTTTCCTCCTGCTCCCAGCTACTCTTAACCACCATGCTATTCTCAACTTTTATAAAATTAACTTTTTAAGGTTCCAGATGAGTGAGACCCTGCTATCTTGTCTGTTTTTGCCTTATCTTATTTACCATATGAATCTCAGTTTTATTCATGCTGTTGCAAATGACAGGATTTCATTCTTTTTAATGGCTGAGTAGTATTCTACTGTGTATATGTACCACATTTAATGCATTCATTGGTCATTGTACAGTTGGGTTGTTCTGTTTCTTGGCTGTTATGAATAGTACTACAATAACATGGTAGTGTTTTTTTGAAGTACAAAATTTCACTCTCAATTGGGAGAATTTCAAACTCATTAAAATCAATTCCTGGATAGAGGGTATAGTTTGGTAGTTTGACATGGAGCCTTGCAACAACAAAACAAAAAAATAACAACAACAACAAAACCCAATCATCCCCACCAACAAAAATGCAACATTTTTCCTTCCAAATCTACAAATAGATAAATCATGTCCATCATATTTAAGACATTCTCAGAGACCTCACTAAAAAGACTAGATTTTGTTTGTTTTCTTATTTATCCATTTGCAGTTGATCATTTCCCCCCTTTTCTCTATTATAATAATATTGTGGTTATGGCCACATATCTCTGTAAATGAAGTTAAAAATCCTTGGATTACACACGTAAAGGGATAATTTAATGAAAATAAATAATAATAATTCAATAAAACTTTTTAAGAAAATGAAGTTTTAAATATGGTTAGATTATACAACTCTAGCTGATAAACTGTGAGATGTCAAGAAGGCCTTCTTGCCCACTGTCCATCTTGCTTCTCGTCTTCATCAAGAACTGACACCTCACCATTAGTGACTTGTTATCTGGGCTATGAACCTGGCCAAACTTAAAAAAAAATGCCAATAGGCAGGATAAACCCTGAAGGTTGATTGCTTTGGTGTGGGAGGCATGAGTCACTGCTTTCTGGATGAATTAGGAGCATGCACATAGATAGAGTCCAAGGGTAATATGACTTTGCAGAATATCGATGGGGAAAGCACATGATAAAATGGAATAAAGGTCCAGAGCAGGAGAAATTCTCAGGAAAAGATGTAGACTGGGTACCCCCTGAGGAGGTCCTGGGAGAGCAGGAAGACACTGGAACCCCGGGGGAAGATGCTTCGTTCTCGTAGAGCAAAGAGCCCAAACTGATAACAATGCTTGCCTGTGTAGGATAGCACCTGAATTCATAAATATTTATAAAAATAGGTAATAGAGTATCACCAGTGGGCTTTGCTAGCCGCATGATGGTGGAAAGATTCACCAAGCCCAGGAGAGGCAAATTGCCTAGAGTAGTACTGCAAATCAGCCAGCTCTCAGGTCATCTTAGAAGAAGGAGATGGGATGTTCCCATGGGAAGATTATCTTGGTACATTTTCAAGTTTTGAGTATCATATTTGAATTCTTACGGGTTTCTATGGTTGAGGATGGGACAAATATCCCAGTAAGGTATTTCTCTTAACTGAGAAATTCTGCTCCCAGCATCAGTGTTTGCAATGGCATCTGGCAAAGCTTCTCTTGATGTCTCTAAGTTCAAAAGTCCTGTTCCAGACCAAGTTGTTACTGATGACTTTGCCTTCTTATGGCCACTTGTCTCATAATAAGAGTATTTATTCAGAGCCCGGGGGGAAGTGATGTCTAAATATTTCTCTGTGAGCCTAAAGCCACCGGGCAGCTCTTTCTCATCTTCTCTATTCAGCATCTCTGGATTTGGATTAATAATTCCAAAACAAGCCTGACAGGTTGCAGTGGATACAGAATCAATTTTATGCGGATCTCCCTGTCACATCACTGGAGCTAAATAAGGATGGGGCCAGTTGATGAGCTATTCATCTAATGCAGGGAAGTAATGTCCCTCGACTCCTGGACCCCCACAGAGTTCCACAGATTTTACCAAAATATTTTGTAGATTTTTATTTTTAAAGTTAAAAAAAAATGGAGGACCTGAATGATATAGATAGTTCTCCTTCAAGAGTCAAAAAAAATTTTCAATTTCATTTCTCAGCATGTAATATTTCTTTCCCTGTGTTTCAAATTACGTTGTGAAAGTAGATGTCCATGTCTTTTTAATGCAGAAATTTAGTATTATAGATTGGAAAAAAATCATACAATAGAAGAGTGCAGGCTTTGGTGATTATGTTTTAATATTTTTAAAACACCCTTTTCCTGGTGTTGTTAGTTACATATTTTTTTCCATTTATTTCATAAGGAAAGTAGCATTTCAGATATTTTCTCACTGACTATGAGAAATAAGGAATACATGCAAATATAGAGAAATTATATATCAGAATTTTTGGTTTCATAAACCCTTTGCCAAGTGTGCTTTTGGGATAAATCTAAAGGCTAAGTGTGTCTTGTTGAAATATTTGTGTGAGGCCTAAAAGAACCCTACTGGAAAATAACAGCATGCAAGAAAGGATGCCTATATGATCACCAATTTTCTTTAAGAAAGATCTCCAGTAATACACCAGTCACTGTATGGTGTATGTGAAGCAAATGAAGAGTTATTTTGGACTTGATGATGTACATCTGATAAATAGGTCTAAGTCAATTTGTGTGTGCTAGAACACATAATCAACTTTATGTTCATATCTAAAATGTGCCTTTGAGTCTACATTACCATAGAGAGAAAGGTTGTTAGACAAATACAATTTCTGTACTTACAGTTTTTAAAATGAAAGTGAAGTCAGGCTTGGTAATCCCAGTGACTCAGGAGGCTGAGGCCGGAGGATTGCAAGTTTGGGGATAGCCTTGGCAAATTAGGGAGACCCTGTCTCAAAAGTAAAAAAAAAAAAGTGACTTTCAATGTTTGAAACATGCAAAGATAGTTGAAGTGACAGTTCAACGGAAAGGCTAATATAGTAGGTTTTATGTAAGTAGTGGCACTAACAGCTGAGGTCACTGAACCTGGGCTGTGTGATGGGTACTGCACTAGTATTTATTTATTTTTTTTTTCACATTTTGTTTTGTTTAATGAAATTATGGCTTGTTCCTGAGTCAAATACTCAGGGTTTTTTTTTTTTTCTGCACTAGTATTTCACATGTAACCTATTAATTCTAGCAAGGACTTTGAGGGATATTCAGCTTTAGGAGGCGTACCTCTTTCTTTTACAGATGGGGCAATAGGCAAAATAGCACTCCAGAACGTACAGTGTAGCAAATGCTGGGATTGCCTACCTGGTATTTATTTCTGTTATCCAATCCCCTAATGCATATGTGCCTAACTGCTAACCAAAGATCATTATTGGTCTAAACCAAGGGTCTGAAAACATTTTCTGTAAAGAACAAGATAGCCAATATCTGAGGTTTTGTGGGCCAGCTGATTTATTTTGCAATTACTCAACTCTGCTGATACAGTATGAAAACACCCCCACATTTAGGATAAGACTCTATGTGGTTGTGTTTGAACAAAACTTTATTTATAAAAACTGCAGGCAGCATGTGGCCCATGGGAAGTGGCTTGTTGGATCCTCATCTAATCTTCTCAAAGTCATCCTCTTTCTTGCCTTTTCACCCTCTGAGATATGATATTCCAACACCACTCAGATGAATGAACCCAAGTAGATATCTGTTGGAAGGGTTTGGGGACATGTAATGAAACTGTTCTTTCCCCTCTCCTTCTTGTTCTGCTTTAATGATTTGCTGGCACAAAAGCTGTCATTTTGTGGCCATGAGGTAATAAAGCAGTGTGGTGAGAAATGACAATCCAAAGGCCAGGATGCTCAACTTACCCCTGCTAAGGTTGTGTCCTTGAACATAGCCTGAAACTGCATGTTTCTGACCTTTTAAAAGGAAAATAAACTCTTATTTGTCTAAAATGCTTTGTTTTTGTTCATTGCAGAAGAAGGAAATTCTAACCAGTACATGTCTCTAGAAATTTAAATGCAAAGATATAATCTTAGAGGGCTAAATTATTTCCTGTAAATTTTAAAGATGAAATGGCATTATTATATTTAAAAATAGTCAGAGCACATTTGAACCTCCAAGGTTGAGTTTTAGAGATCATTACTTTATTCTTTCCTATGAATTGCTGTTTGATAGACCTCAACATTTTCTGGGAAGTCATTAGGTCTCTTTTCCCATCCTTTGTCTCCTAGTGGTTCTCATAATTCAGGGAATGAATGAAATAGTGTGTTCTTGTTAAACACAGAGACCCCAGAGTCCCAATGCAAGATTCTGATATAGCAGAGTTGTACGTGTTAAATCTACATTTTTAAATAATTGCTCGTGAGTATGAAACAGGTGGCCTTGACAAACACTGCTTTAGAGTCTAGACTAATTCAACTGGGTAACCAAGAGCCAGGAGTGTTTTAATTTTTCTGAATACATGTGTTGCCTGGAATCATTTCTATGAAACCACTCTCTTATTTCCAACCAACAATTAGTCATCTGTAGTACAATAATAGCTTTTAAATGGAATTTCTGTTTTGTTGACTGGCAGTTTGATTCAGTTGAATGCTTTCTCCTCCTCCTCCTCCTTCTTCTCTAAATAGCATTGAGCAGTATCCAGTTTATTTAGCTATGGGATGGTCATGGATGGTTACCTTTTACACATTTGCATTAACTGTCTGGACACTTGTGTTAGTAAGTTTCTTGTTGCCCTGGCAAATACCTGAGAATGATGATTTGGAGGGGGAAATATTTATTTTGGCTTACGGTTTCTGAGGTTTCAGTCCATAGTTGTCTGGCTTCAAGGTGGAAACATCATGGAGGAAAGGTGTGGTGGAGGAAAGCGGCTCAGCTCATGACAACTGGGAAAGAGAAAAGTTGGAGAGAGAGAGAGAGAAAGATGCTGGGTACAAGAAATACCCTTCCAGTGCACATCCCTAGTTGTCTATTTCCTAGGTCCCACAGCCCAAAATTTCTACCATCTCCTGCCGCAGTCTGGCTGGGCACAGAATCACGAGCCACTCAAGCAGGAACAAAACTTTATTTTTGAAAATGCCACCAATACCCTGTACGCATCTTGCAAGCAAACTGGTCCACCCACGCAGTCGCGTCTACCGGAACCGGGGCCCCGGACCTCCCCCGGAATTCCCTCCTACTATCCTTCCCCAACCAATGGGAACTCTCCAGGATTCCCGTAACATGAGTCCCGTAGCAGGCCAAGGTGAACAGCAGGAGTCCAATTTCCATATGGATGTAAATCTTAACATAATCATATCATCTCAATGGCTAGCTGGCGTCACCTTACAACCAAAAGTGCCATGCATCATATTATTTGGTTGTGGCTCCTAGCAATCTCCCATAATGTCACCAAATTATTAGTCTATCATTGGATTAGCGCACTGGTGAGGTCAGAACCTTCCTCATTGGATCACATCCCAAGAGTCCCACCTCCGAATATTGCTGCATTGGAATACAACCCCCCAACACGGGAGACTTCGGGGATATTCCAGATTCCAATTATAACACCACTGAAGACGAAAATTGAAAATCTTCACTTACAAATTTTTGTTGTACTTTAATTAATTTTGAAAATATGATGGAAAAGTTGTTTGATCTTTGTGCAGAAAGGACTCCACGAGAATCATGAATGAGCCACGAAGCCCAGGATTCAGAGTGTAAGTAAGTGATGAATGGATTAGCTGTCTCACCTAAATGTAAGTAGAGCCAGCATAGAGTCACAAAGGTAGTTCTGGTCCCACTTTGGGAGTTGCATGGATTTCCAGGGTAACTCTTCAGCATCTCTCCCTGGTACATAGCCATTGGTTCAGCCAAACCATGTACCTCGCTCCTTCTGAAATGGCATCTCTCTTTGAGAACATTCTTTATGCAGTGATTCATGCTCTCTTCCCCAAGTACTTATTCAGAAGAACTTTCCTTTCCCTTCTGGACTCTGTATCCTGGACCTGAAGATTGCAAATGTGTGTTATTGCCTCCTATCATGAAACCGCATAGCACAGAGAAAGGAACATAGGTTTCCCAGACAGACAGAACAAAGATAATTCTCATCTGTGTTTATTGGATGTCCCATGAGATTCAGTATCTTCATCTGTAATGGAGAGAACACTATCCATTTTTTTGAGCTGTAAGAAGCTTTGGAGAAAATCTGTGGTCCTAGACGGAAGCTCTTTTCCCTAGTGACCCTGGTTTTCTGCTGCCTCTCAGTCATAACTTAGGTTGATCAAGGCATTCAAAGGTGTACCTCAGCCATTGTGTTCATAAATGAGTCCGAGGAGCCTCTAACTCTGACTTAACCCAGTGCTTGCTTTAGTCTTCTACCACAGTGTTAATTTGAGGTAGGAGAATAACAGTCTACATGAGAATCTGTAGTTCTTAGACAAGGTAATTCAGATAGCTGGGTCAAACATATGCCTTAACTGTGGCTTCAGATTAATTCCTCAGCATTTTCCTTCCAACCAGATGTTCTGGCAGAGAAGAGAGTGTAGCTTGAACTACAAATGGCTTTTACAGCCTTCCTATTTCCATGCTTCTTATTATGCTTTGGATAATTCCTCAATTACCTTATCAGAGAGGAATGGAGGCAATTCCTGCAATAAAGGCTGGTTGCTGAGAGTTGGGCCTCTGTGTTTCAGCTCACCTCACTGGACAGTGCTGTGATTCACATCCAGTCTTAGCCTTATGAATATGTCATAAAGAATGGTGTTTGGCACATGATAGGTGGGCAGTACTTATTGCCATCTATTCTGTCATCCTTATCTCCTACAAGGGATTATCATTGTTCCTGTGTCTTATATCATGCCTTGAGTATCAATTAACTAAATGTAAATCTTGTAAGGCCATGAGAATAAAAGAAGAGACTGGGCATGTGGAGGGAATAGAAAAGAACTGGAGAGAAGAAAGGATCAGAAAGTTTAAGAGGTGGATGAAAGGTAAATTTGATTGGTTTACAATTCTATTGCAGAATGTACCTTGACCCTATTATGCAAATAGGGACCCAAACAGGCTGAAAACAAAGTTATTTCATATGTTGTCACAGTTGGACTATGGTTGCTAGGGTCACCATGAGTGCCACCCTTTTTTTTAGTCCATTTGATCATCTGATGAGAATTATTTATTGAACACCTGTCCCAGGCGCTGCATGTACAACAGAAGTAAAATCCAGATGAGATTATTACCTTCATGGAGCTGACAGTCTCCTGGGAGAGGTGAATATTAACTAAATATTCATATGAATAAATTTTTAAAAGTACTCTATCTAGAGGGAATTATGTATTTTTTTTTGTAAGAGTGAAAAATATAGAGATCTTACATTAAGTGGGACCAAGAATGGATCCCTGTGGAAATGATACTGGGAATGAGGCGGGAAGAATGGACAGATATTGGATGGATTATAGTAGAAAAGAAGATTTTCAGCTGGAGAAACATTGCCAAGGGCAGTTGAGTGATCATGTTACACTGAAACATGAAAAACACTGAATGTGGCTGGACAACCAAGAGGAACTGAGAGATGATTCTGGAAGTGATGAATCCCTGGGTCCTTGCAGATTTGGACTTTATTCAAAGATTAGTGTGAAACCTTTAAGGTATTTTAAGCCTGTGTTGACATCATAAAGTTTTCATTAAAAAGTTACTTTAGCTGCAACAGAGAACAGATTAGAGGGGTCAAGAACAGATGTGGCTAGATCAGTTACTTGTTGGGGTCTTGGGGAGAGAAGGAAGCTTCATGAAGGGAAGAGTTTAGAGGATCCCGGAAGTGATCTATGATGGATAGAGCAGGGGTTGGGGAGAGGGAAGTGCATTGGTGTTTAGCGTAACCAGATGGTGATTGTGCCATACACCCAGGAAGGAAACCCTGGATGAGAAGCAAGTTTGGAAAAGGTCAAGATCGAATCTGGGAGGCAGCTGATTATGCTGGAAAAACATATTGAATTGACTTTCCAAATACTTTCTTACAATACATGGATTTTTTTTTTTTTTGGATGAGAAATCTTAACACCATTTCTTTCCAGTTGTAGAATCTTTAGCAAAAGCTTAACTCATTGAACCTAAGTCCTACATCTGGAAAGTGGGGAAGGGGAGAAGTCAAGGATGTAATATTTCGTATAAAATACATAATGTCTGACATATGGTGGGTGCTTAATAAATCCTTTCCCTTTCTCTTTCTAGTTTGCCTTTTTCACATAGCATTATACTGAAAATATTCAAAAGTGATGTAGTATTTATAATTAAGTTTTTATGTGCTTAAAATATTTAAATGAGTTTGTGTTCATTATCTTCTTATGGTTGGATACATTTTTTTTGGTCACTTAGAGATAATATTCTATCACCCCTGTTATTTTAAACCGTTTCTTAAGATCAAATAAATGTTCAGTGTTGTGGTCACACTAAATCAAAATTATGGTTAAAATTTTTTTTTGGACATTAGGTGCTTGCATTGCTCTATAGAGTTACCATCATGTGAATGTGCCATATTAATCAAAAGTTGGCACTAATAAAACATACTTCATGCAGTTGAATGTTGGGAACATTAAGAACATAGTAATGAAAGTAGTTCTGGTTTGGTCTGAAGGGGTGGAAAATCTGAATTCCTCCATTTATGTGTTACTTCAGGTAATTACCTAACCTTTATGAAGGTCCATTTACTTACCTACAAAAACAGGGATAATAACAGTATCTTCCTTTATGGTTTCTCTGATAAGTAAAGCTCAATGAATCCAAAGTTTACTGTAAAGTAAACTTTGTAAATGTTTAAATATCAACTTTAAATTGCCACTCATTGCAATGGTTAGTATGTAGGTGAAGCTGCTGTAACAAATAAACCGACAACATCACGAGAACCTGTTTCACTTTCTTGTAACAGTCTAGAGGTCCAAAGGTGTCTGGAACAGGGTGGTGGCTTTGCTTTCTATAATTATCCAGGAGCCTGTGCTCCTTTTGTATTACCAATCTGCCATTCCCTGGGTCTTTCCCTCATCAGCATGGTCTGAGCTGGTCAGTGCAATGCTCTAGGACACTGAAAGAGTATACAAGAGTCACATGAAGGTGAAGTAATATCAGCCTCCTTTCAAGGATGGGGCTCACAAGTTGGAAACAATACTTGTGTTCACATCCCAGAATTTACCTTATTAACATGAATATGTCACCATTTGTAAGACAGAGCCTTATTTTATGTTTAAGACAATTCAATTATGATTCAATGATTTCTTATCCTGTCTGTTTTTATATTATACTCATGTAAAGAAATCTTTTAGATCAATTTGGGTATAATTTTTACTAAATACCATCATTTCTGTTCATTCGTAAAGAGAAACATAAAAGAACAATAAATTGAAGGGATTCCTAAAACTTCTTAACACCTGAACATAGACTACTGAATCACTTCTTGGTTCACAGTGGTTGATGTCCATGTTAATTAGCACAGTATTTTCTTTAAAAAATGCCTTTACTTATTTCTTTATTTTTATGTAGTGCTGAGGATCGAACCCAGAGCCTCACACGCGCTAGGTGAGCACTCTACCACTGAGCTACAACCCCAGCTCCAGCACAGTATTGTTTTTGCACCATCAAAATCATTTGTAATATGGCCTCTCTTGAAAAGCTGCCCTATGACCATCTCCAGGGTTTTACTTGAAGCCACTGACACCCATTCTCCAGGGTCAAAACTTTCTTACTTTGTGAAACTCATAAATTTGTCTTCTCTTAATTGAGTTATATGTCATCAGATGTTAAGCAGCTTCTGTTCAAAGTCAGCAGAAAGCTAGTACAAATAGATGATCAATGTCTCAATGATAATTCTGGGCAATGCAGGAATCATTCACTGCCACAGTCCGGCTGCAGCAAAATAACCGGGGGGTGACGAGCAACTTGTGTACATTGATACAGCAGGAGTGGGAGCCGTTTATTGTAGGACAGGAGGGGTATACATACATTCCACACAGCTTATCTTAATTAACATAAACTCGATACAGCAGTCAACCAATAAGGAATCTCCACACTTAATGGCTCGCTGGCGTTACTTCACAAACCACTCCCTCTGAAAAATGCCAGGCGCCATCCTGACTTGTTTACAGACTCTAACAATTCACATCATCTGCTAGAAGCTTTTTATTTTCTTCCTTGCTCTTTGAGGGAGTTAGCAATATCGCATGCCTTTAGTTACATTGCTTGGAATAAAGAAGCAACAAAATGTATTTAACTTAAATGAAGTGATGAGGGCATTGATAATTATGGCAAGCAGCTTTTTTAGAAACACAACAGAATTTTCAGCAGGGCACGTAAGGACTACATTTTCCTACTTCCTTTGCAACTAAGTGTCAGGTTTGAGATTTGATTTTATTCCACTTAAAAGTCAATAAATCACCCTGTTACTGATCGTGGCCTCTGGCTCTTGATCTTTTGGCCCAGATCTGGTGGGGGCAGGCAGGGAAGCCAGTTGATGCATGTACAGTGGGTTTTAGAGAGCATGCTTTTCCAGCAAGCAAGAAGCAAGCCTGCCCTTGGTCTCAGAGTAAGATCTTTATACACACACACAAACACACACACCCTGTGGCACTATGTTTACACACACACACTATGTATGTTACAGATATTCACTTGCTGCAATGTATCTGGAAATAATTTTATATCACTTGACTTGTAGAATAAGAATCTTAGTTGATGTACAAACACATATGCCATCAAAAGATACAGTTGTGTCCCATTCTCCACAGTTTGTAATTATTGAATAGTGTCCATATTATCTCAAGTAAATGATTAACAAAAAGAGGATAAATTGACTCAGAACATAAAATTTGAAATGAAAGAATAGCATCAGGACTAGGAAATCCATAAAAAAAGTGAACTCTCTTTTCAAAGATAGTTTTGCAGACCTGGCTAATGAAAACGATATAGCAATTCTTCTTTTGCTTTGTGGTGCAATTGATACCAAGTCAAAGCTTTATTCATTGAACACAGACTTGATACTGTGGCATTTATTTGCTTGATGCTGATAGAAAATTGCTGGCCAAATTCTCGTATGCAGTTAAAATTATTTCTCTATAACCTTTCTCTAGTATGGCTTGAGGGGTCCTATAGGGATAGAACAGGAAGTTGGACTTTTGTGGGTAGATGATGTTCAGACTAACCGTCTATAAACTTGCTTAGTGTTTCCTTTGTCACATATAGATTACTAAATATTGTACTACAAAAGTTCTTAATGTTCTTATAAATAATACTCTGCCTGTTCTCATCAGTAGTATGGTAAATAAGTAAAACAAGTGAGAAAATTATTTATTCCTTGGGTCTTTTTGCTACCACTTAACTAAAATGAAGTTTGGAGGTTGATTTTAATTTTTATGTCTTAAGTATTGAATGAAGACATTGCGGGCTTAACTACAGTATGAGTGATTTAAGCTACAGAGAAGAGAGGCTGAAGAAAGAAAACATATCTTTTATTGATCACTTATTTCATAACAACACTGTGCTAAATGCTTTAGGTAACTTATAAAAATTAAAGAGGCTTGCATTTGAATATAATGCTCAATATGGGACTTAGTTCATCAAGTTATTCAGAAATCATTTATTTAACTTTCAGTTTGGACACAAAACATAGAGGGGTTAACCTGGATCATTTTATTTGAAAGAGAATAAGTGGATGGTTATATTATGTCCCAAGTCACTTCTAATTCTGTATTTCTATGTAAGTCCTCTTCTACTATAAATAGAGAAATCAATCAATAACCACAATGAAAGTACTTTTGAATATGAAAAGGAACATTTTGCCATTCTTTGTCCACAGGAATAGTGTGTTCTAGGCACTTAAAAGCATCTGTTGACTCAATTCTTGATGTTTAAAATATATTCAGATAGGAATACAACACTCAACAGAATGCAATTCTTGCTGTCAAGCAGCCCACAGTCTAAGGAAAAATAGGAATGCATGTACTATTTACAGTACAATATGATAACTCTGAAACCAGAGCTTTCCAAGTCAGAAAAAATAAAAAAGGACTCAACTCTACCCAAGGAGAGAGGGAAGGTCTTGCTTCTAAGAAGAGGAGCACAAGTTAACTGGGAAATTCTCCAGGTGAATTACAAGGCAAATGTGTGGAAGGGAGTGATAATAGAGATAAAAGTGTGGGAAAATGCTAGGAAACGTACATTAGGTTCAGAAACCCTATGTCGGTTTGCACGGCTGCCACCACAGTTTTGTATGAAGGATTAGATGGAAATAAGGCTGGAAGGTTGAGGCAGACAAGAAAGGTCTGCATTTTTGCTGTTTTTTAACATCAGAGTTTCTCAAACTTTGTGCACATAATTCGATTGGAGAGCTTATAAAATGCAGATTCTGTTTAAGTTGCTCTTGGTGTGAAGCCTTTCTCATAGGCTCTGCCCTGCACTGCTAGTCCCTTGTGTTGAATGACCCCAAAGGTTCATATGATAAAGGTTTTGTCCCCAGCACGGTGTTGTTAGGAGTTGCAGAAACTTTTAGGAGGCGGGACCTTGTGGGAGGACTTTAGGTTATTGGGGTTGTACCCTGGAAGAGGACTATGGGATCCACCATCCTCTTTCTTCTCCCTGGCCATGAGCTGAGCAGTTGGCTGTACTAGGTACACCCCACTATTGTCCTCATACACCCCCAGCAGAGGTCCAAAGCAATGGTGTAATTCGTGTAACGAATGTTGGACCAGAACCTCTAAAACTGTGAGCCAACATAACTGTTTCGTCTTTGTAAGCTATTTATCTTAGGTATTTCATTACAGTGGCAGGAAGATGACTAATACCTTCAAGATCAATTTGAATAGCAAGGACTGTGGAGGTAGGCATTTGGCAAAGCTCCTAGATAGGGCAGGAGCTGAATTAGGTCTGTACTTTACAAAGACAGCTCTGTAGTGTCGAGAGCCATCCGTGGGCTGTGTGTGGATTACGTTGACATGCCTCATGCATAGGAGAATCTGGTGTCTGGGAAATTCCAGTGGGGACATTTCTTCTGGCTGACCATCCAGACACAATGTGAGCCCTATTAAAGCTCTGTCCCAGGACCCACACAGCATCAGAGATGGGGTGACCTGCTACAGCTTCACCACTTCTCAGAGATGTGTGTGACCTGCCAAGATGCCAATCAACCTGCTGACTTCAAGACATCAGGAAGCAAGACTCCACCCCTAAAACCTTACCCCTGCCTTTGATGTGCCCCCTTAAATAAACCACAGGAGTCATTTTGTAATTGTCCAGCTTCAGCTCCTGTGTGGACTGGACCTATCAGCAGCTCCATTTTTTGAAAATATCTTTCTGACTTTGTCTTTTGTTCTTCACTAATTATTCTAGACTTTAATTTTTTAGGTGGCTTACATCCTCCTAAGCAGGAAGAAGAACCCCCTAATGATGCCTCCCCATATTGTAGGTAAAGCAGAATGTGGAGAATTGAGGGCTGCAACTGACATGCTTTATTCCCATGGAAATTTATTAATTAGTATCTATATAAACAAATGTGGTAGCAATATAGAGGACAGCTGAAAATTAATTTTGCCGGAGAAAAGCAATGTCAAGAAAAATTTTCAGATTATTAATATATCTTGCTCTAGGCAATTAGTGGATTATTTCTATATTCTTGCCATCTTACAGGACATCATTAAACAGACTCACAAAACGAGTTCCTTTATTATGCTACTTTGACTTTTGTTTCTTTCTCACTATCCTTTTTAATAGTAGCCTCAGAAATAGCAAAATAGTGCTATGGGAACATATTGAAAAATGGATCCAGCTCCTGGTCCCAAGGAGTGTGTAGTCAAAAGGGGAGAATGCTGCTTTTATAAGTCTGTAGTAAGAGTTATGAAGTAACAAGTAATAAACATGCAGTGATTATGGATTGCAGGGACATCTATAAAGGGTCAGAAAATTCTTGGAAGAACATGATGTCTAGTAGTGGTCATTCTGGTAGAGAATTGACAATTATTTATCTAGAGAGGAAGATACACTTTTCTAGATATCAAATGGGTCAGTGGTTCCGAACTGCTGGTTGAATGATAGAAACATCAGGGAACTTTTCAAAAACACCGAGGCCTGAAGTTCTATCCCCAGAGATTCACATTTAATTGAATTGGGATGAAGTGACATTTTTAAATACTTTAACTGAAATATGATGTGCATCTAGAAAAGTGCCTCTAAGAGTACAGTTTGATAAATTGTCATGAATTGAAAATACTACATATGCCATGAATATTCACCATGGAAATAAAGAACCAGAACATTACAAGTTCTCATTGCAGCATTGAGATTGAGAACAAGGAATATGACTGATGACTCTATAATGCTGTAGGATTTCAAGGGAAGGAGACATTCTTTCAAGATGGGGTGGAAAGATAAAGGGGAAACTTTTGCTCATTCCATGGAGGATGTGACATCTATTATTGCTGTTGAAAGATAGCAGAACTTAAAGATATAGTTTGCAGGAAGTTTATGAATGGACTTACCCAAGTGAAGGGAGACTGTCGAGAAATGAAGGTCATGTTTGGGGAACAGAAATGGTGCAGGTTAGTTGTACAGTGCAATGGGAGGTGAAGTAGAGCCAGGATGGAGAGGTGAGTATTTTCAAAGAGAGCTCCAGTTAATATGCTAGAAAACAGCATATGTGATGAAGCAGCACATCATGTTGTTTACGGAACAAAGGCCACCTTAAACTGCATCTCTGTGTTTTTATGATCTTTGGCATGAGCATTTCACAACTCTGTATTTAACAATCTAAGAAAAAAATCATATGTAACTTAGAATACACATAGGACCTGTCACATTCACTTGCTACTAAATGGTTTTAAACTTTTCATTCATTTACTCATTCTGAATAATTTATGTCAAGTAAGTCTCAAAAAATTTAGAGATATTAAATTTAATTATTTTATGGAAAAGATTATCCAACCTGTACACTATGTGCAATATTTTTAGATATTATAGTAGCATAACAAGGAAGTGAAAATCATTATCGCAAGCAAAGATAATCTTTTATTTCAGGTGTATATGTACTCTGAATATAAAGTTCATCATAATATAAATAATTAGCCCTGTCATTTAAAAATGATAATTATCTCATTTACATGTCTATGACTTTTAAAATGCATCATACTACTTCAATAAATTACATTCTGGATCATATCAGTATCTCTTCAAGAAAATGAAGTTAAATCTTTGTAGTAACCAGCAGCTTAATTTTCATTAGGCCAGCTATTTGATAATTAGTCATGCACCATAAATCAAACCCCAAGTCTTCTTCTAGTTTCTTAATTGAAAATTATTGTTTCTTGGCTTGCTGGTGAAAAGTGTAGGAAGGGTGAGTGTGATCGATGTGGAATCTGGTGCAAACAGTTTGAGACAGTCAGAACTTGATAGATCATTGCCCTGAAGGGGGCTGTAATGGTGGGTAGGCAGAAATCTCCAAATTAAAGATTTGCTTTTAAAATTGCAAGTGTAAAGATAGCGCTGGTATATCAAATCCATCTTGACATTTCTACCACCTTCCTTTTCTTTTTTTTTAAAAAATGTCCTTTAGAATCTATCCATTTGTACAAGTGGCTTTGGAACCAATATAAAATTATTGGGAAATCCAACTTTTTGTTTGAGATAAACTATGAAAATATTCCCCACTAATATCATGAACAAATATTGAATTTGTTGATATTTTAAAGCAATTTGAAAACATTGACTAAAAACACTCTACTCATCTGACAGCTAATCTGAGAGAACAGATGGCTACCCAAGTATTGCCCCCAGTCATAAAATCATTTCAAATATGATACTGTTGAGGCTAAATAAAAGACTTTGCAAGTAATAAGGGAAATATTGCTTCATTGAATGGCTGCAGCTTGTTGGCATTTTTCTTCTGACAATCTAGGAGGATTTGCAGAGAACTTGGGTCATGTTTGCAGTTCTTTAGTTAAGAACAGCCACAGGGTTTTCCAGCATTCATTTCTTGTTTCCTAGTGGCCTGGCAGCCAGGACCTGATGAAGCACGCAGCGGGGAGTACTGGAAAATGCACCATAAATTTCAATGCACAAAGTCAAAGGAACTAAAAAAAAAAATCTGGGCACAAGAATCATGGAAGGAGTTTCAAAATCACTGGCACAAATACAATCTGAAATAAATATAGCATTTTACCTATTCCACAATAGTTCATAAAGACTGCTTTTGATATTATTTAATCCAGAAATATCACATTGTTATTATGTGCTTTAGTTACATAAAACTTTCTAGATGGCATATTGAAGCAATTTCGGTGTTTTATGAAAGAAATCTAAATTAAATTTTTTCAATTATGGTCTGAAATAAAATAAGAATTAGCTACAGTGTTTATGGATAGCTAGCTACAAATCATATCTTAAAATTTAAGAAATCTCCCTGTCCCTCAAAAGAAATTTTTAAAAACTTTATATACCTATATTTAAGTATCTATAACATTTGAATAAATTGTTATCTCATCTTTAAAATAAGATAGTTATAATTTAACTCCAGCATTCTCCTCCTTTTAAATATTCTGTGATTTTTTTCTTTTTTGTTTTGAGGAAAACTTGTATATGAAGCTCATTCCTCATTCTTGATGATATTGGGTTTTGGCCTGGGGGGAATAATTAAAATCCATACTCCTTTGCAGAGGGTCGGATGTGTCCTGTGTGTACATTAGGTTATGTGTAGATAGCTTCACAAATTAACTCTACGCAGGCATGATTCTATGAGCAGATGTGGTTCTTTTGGCTAACACGTGCTTTTAAGAAACTTGGTAGTTGCAGAATTGTACATTGAAACCTAGATATCCAACTTGTTTTTTTTTAAAATGCAAATTAAAAAAAAAACTCATCTTTCTACAAAAAATATTTCTTCCTAGAACTGATTGGTAGTTTCCTTCCGCCATATATTGAGTCTCCTCCTTCCTCTTTCTTGTCTGCACTAACCCTGGTGTCTGTTACCATGGATTACTGTTCTTGCTGTGCTAAACATTAATTCCTCATGGTGTCTTCACTCTTTTGTGTTATATAATGTGACCACAGCCAGGGCACCTGAAAAGAAACCTCCAATAGGCCTGGCTATCATACAGAATAGACTGTGTGCACCTAGTTGCAGTATACTACAGTTTCCTCCCTGGTTCCTAGTCTCCGGCTCCTCACTACTAACTGGTTCAGTATCCATTTTCAATTCTACTTCCTGGGAGAATGAATCGTATTGGCCTGATCAGGCCTTGCCACTCAAAACAAAACAAAAAACAAAGACATTGAGCCTGAGGTCCTAGCGTTCCCTGACCTGTCTAGTTCTTCACTCTGTGTTGGCCATGCCTTATGAAATTTAGACAAAACTGAGGATCCAGAAAGGCTATAGGGTCTGTGTTCACTGAAATAGCTTGTGTTTTATGATCACCCTTTATACTCCCTCTCTTGCTTGATCTATAGAAAACTAAAATTAAAACAACTTTAATAATATCAGGGTTATGCTGAGATCAGTTATTATAGACTGCTCCAACTAACATGCATAGCTAGTACTAGATACCATCTTGAGCGCTTCTGTTGCTGTTAGAGGTGTGGATAAATTTCTTTGGATCTTCATGTGTCCTCCTAGTAGAATTTCTCCACCTATAGTAGTCAGAGAAGAGACAGTTCTAGTACTTCAGTTAACTTCCTCTTGGGCACCTACTGTGAGTGCTCTCTAGATCAGGCCAAACAGATTCATTCTCCCAGGAAGTGGGATTGAAACATAGATACTGAGGCATTTAGTTGTGAGAAACCCACTTGGTGATTTTGTAGATCTAAGGCGGACATTACTATTTAGAGAGACCATTGACCTGGGTATGAGAAAGCAGAGGCAGTGGCCCAGAGAAAAACATGGATAAGTTACAACGTGACTCAGATGTCTTTTTTAGTATTTGTGTTCCGAGGAGATATGCTATGATCGATTTGACTTGCAAACAAATGATCTCAGACAAGATAGACATGATGAGATTGACCTACATAAATTTTTCCAAAGACAATCAGTAGATCAGAAAGTGTGCATTTTGTGACTGTTCATGTATATATTTCTGTCATTTCTTAGAAATGTGATCTCATTCATTCAACAACCATTTTTAAATAACAAAGACATGCTTCTGGGGAAGTAGACATGCAGTTGTTTCTGTACCAGTCGTGGCATTCTATGTGGCATGTTCTCAGTGGAAACTACTTCATAATCTTTACAGGATGTGAAGATTTATTTATTCTAATATTTCCTGGTGATGAAAATCACAGGGGGCTGGGGATGTGGCTCACGCTGTAGCGTGCTCGCCTGGCATGAGCGGGGCGCTGGGTTCGATCCTCAGCACCACATAAAAATAAAATAAAGATGTTGTGTCCGCCAAAAACTAAAAAAAAAAAATAAAATAAAATAAAAATAAAGAAATATTAAAAATTCTCTCTCTCTCTCTCTCTCTCTCTCTCTCTCTCTCTCTTTTTAAAGAGGAAAAGAAAAGAAAATAATAGGAACATGCCTTGAATTTCTGGGGCCCTTTATTAAAAAAATAATACCCACCTATTCAATTAAAAATAGCATAAAAATATATTTTTCACCCCTATTCTCACCTTAATTGCATTGTCAAGCATATAAATCTTATAAACAAATGTGGCAAAGAGCGTGGGAGAAGTTTCAGAGTGTTTTGAAGGTAGGAAGCAGATGGAAGGGTAATGGTTGATTTGGGAGAATGGAGTGCAGACACCTACATGCCTGCAGAGGGAGGAAACAGAAAGAAGTACAACAATCTTCCCTGCAGAAAACTGGCAAGCTTCAGAATTTGGAAGATCCATATATCACAAAGAAGGGGATGAAACTTGGGAAGCAAGGCATAGAAGGGAGTAGGAAAGAAGTAAAATGGAGGCATCCGCAGATTCATTACGTCATTTGACCACCACATCCCAGGCTCATATTCAGAAGACAGACTATAACCAGAAATATCCATTCAAGCATACATCTAGCAATAAAAGGTGCTTTCAATAATCTTTATGCTTTTCCCATGCAAACAGAGCCTCTAGTTAATTTCTATGTGATTCACTCTTAAATGTGAATAAAGAACTGAAAATCTGCAGAAATTTAAGGAAAGATTTGGGATTTAATACAGAGATTAAAACAAATAAAAAGTACAGTATAAAAGATAAGTTCAGGAAACAAAACAAATACAAGTATCATCAGAGAGGAAAAAGAATCTATTCCTTATATAAAACAAGAACAGTACATTTCAGAAAAGGGATTAGAATGAAACATCCCTTGGGCATAAAAACTAAACTAAATGCATAAGAAGGGTTGAAAGATAAATGGTGGAAATCTTTGAGGAAGTACTTTCAACAGACAACAAATGAACACTAGAAAGTAAAAGAAAATTAAAAAAAAATATGCCAGGAAGTCCTACATAAACATGAATATAATTGTAGAAAGAACAGAGAAAACAGATAATGAAATGAGAAAAACCCTGGAACTGAATGGGAGAAGGTCCATCAAATAATTAGCAAAGAAATTGGATAAAAATAAATTCAACCTAATGAATTCGGTCTGCAGCCATGTTCTAGTCAAGGGAGAATAAAAATGTTTGCATACCTACAAAGTTTCAGCAAATTTTCTTCCATACACTTACTCTCAACAAAACACTGCTATTCCACTAAAACAAAAGTTAACCAAGAAGAAAGAAAGACATGGGTTTCAACACAGGAAAAAGGCAAAGGAAAGTTTCCAAATAACTGCTCAGCAATCGGCCTAAAAAACCATCACATCAACTTCCATGAGAAATCAGAAATCCCAAAGAGTAGGATTTGTGGGGAAATAACTTTTAGTTGATTTGGTTCATTTTGACAATGTGGAAAAAAGCATTGAGATAAGTATTACCATTTTGTTGGAAACTTTAAAAGGAATGAACTACAGGCAAATAGTACAACAAGCAAAATAATATATTGACTTAAAAAGAGCAAATATTGATCCTGTGAAACATAAGTACTGTAAGAAAGGAAAAATACTGATAACATATTTTATTCAGTGGGGAACAATATTTATATAATTCAAAACATATAAATTGTAGAGTGTGTAATCACAAAGGAGGAAAGAAGAAAGTGTCTGTGTGAGATGGTACTTACCATAATGTGAAGTAAGCACACAATGCATATAAGTGATAGATCGTGAGATATAAATGCAAGATACCCATTTAGAAATAGAGGTAAATAGAAATGTAAAGAAAATAGTTGTTTCTGGGGAACTGAGGTAGAAGACTGGTTTTCTTTATTTCTATTGTTTTTGTTGTTTTAAAACTTTAAAAAATTCAGTGCATTGTTTTTTGTTAAAAATTCATTTGAAAAATTGGTGACCATTCAAAGAGAAAAAATTTCTCTTCCATTAATGGTCAAAATAATGTAAAGTGTATAAATATGTATGGATATATTTCTAATTTTTTATTAAGAAGAGTAAACTATTCACTCTTTTCTGCAATTTTGAAAAAAATATTTAACAATATTATTCCATCTATCTAGTTATTGCTATCTACTTTTCTTTCAATGGCTGCTCAGTACTCTACTTTGTGAATGTATACCAATTTACTGACATTAGAAGGCCCCCTTTTAAATGTACTATTCCTTATGTGTTTAGTATATGTACATTCACATATATACATATATTCACACAAATCATCTCTGTATAAATCAATTTTATGTGAAATAAAATTCCAGTACTTGAAAGTCATAAGCTTTCCTAAAGGTTAAATGATATGGAATACTTATTTTAGTTAGTATTGATAAAAAATAAAAATGAAAAGGATTAATATCCAGAATACAAAGAAACTAAAAAAAAAACTCTACAAAAAATCAATTAATCCAGTTAAAAAATGGACCAATAGTCTGAATTGACACTTCTCAAAAGAAGAAATAGAGATGGCCAACAAATATGTGAAAAAAAATGCTGACTATCATTAGCCACAGGGCAATGCAAATCAATACTACCATGAGGTATCATTTCATCCCAGTTAGAATGGTGATTATAAAAAAACAAACCAAAAAAAAAAAAAAATCAAAGCAAAACAAAACAAAAAGAACAAGTGGCAAGGATATGGAGAAAAAGGAACTCTCATGCACAGTGGGTGGGAATGTCAATTAGTACTGTCATTCTGGAGAACAGGAGGGGCCTGATTCAAAAACCTAAAACCAGATCAAGTTACCACACTTCACACTTCCACCTGTGTTCCAAAGAAAACGAAATCAGTGTACCAAAGAGATACCTGCATGTTCATATTTATTGCATTTCTATTCATGATAGCTAAGCTATGGAATCAACCTAGATGCCCCTCATGGATGAATGGATAAAGAAAATATGGTCTATATGTATAGTGTAACATTACTCAGCCATAAGAAGGAATGAAATCTTATAATTTGCAACAAAGTAGATGACACTGAAGGACATTATGTTAAGCAACATAAACTGCACACAGAAAGACAGGTATTGCATGCTCTCTGTCACATGTGTGAGCTTAAAAAAAGAAAAAGTCAAACTGAACGTAGATTAGTAATTACTAGAGGTTGAGGGAGGCTGGCAGATTCAAGGAGGCTGAAGTTGATAAGTGTGTGTTCTGTGCCTGTTTTGCTATATTACAGGGAACCCTGAATCCCATTAACATGTACAATGGACACAAATTGATCACAAATAAAATTGAAAAAAACAAATATCTTTTAAATGAATACTCATATCTTGTTTTATCTTTTGTATGAATTTAATTTTTCTCTGCAAAATAGATTTGCTCAAAGGAAAATATTATTTAATCTAATGATAATAAGTACCCATAGTATATTTAAAAAATACCTTGAACTCAGAGAGTGACTTGGGAGAATCATGATGCCTTTACTTCTGAACATAGTTAAATTGATGAAGAAGCAGTTCTTATCTGGGAAACTTAATAATTAGTATTTTTTTACTGAGTAATATGTTCACTGATAAAACAACTTTTTGCAGGGGACTGGGGAATGCTGGGGATTGAACCTAGGGACACTCCACCACTGAACTACACCCCAGCCCTTTTTATTTGTTATTTTGAGCCAGAGTCTAAGTCACCCAAGCTGGCCTTGGACTTGTGATCTTCCTGCCTCAGCCTCCTGAGTCACTAGGATTACAGGCATGTGCTGCCCCATGAAACTGAAGAAACTAACAACTTTTAAAAATATGAATTTAAAATATCTTAGTGCTGGCATCTAGTAGAGAAATGCTTTTTTCGTTACACAGAACAAAGAGTATTTGTTATACTATTGTTTACTATTCTTTGTTTCTTCCTTTTTGAATTATTTTATTTCAGATAATAGTCTATGAACATAATTTTCTTGATTACTAGTGATAGGAAAGTATAATTTTCTGACTGTAAGATTATTTACCAACAATCTTTAAAAACTGGAAAAGGGTCCAAAGGAATTCAGATGGGATAATAGAGATTGGAACATTTAAGAGACAATGAAACGCACATGTTAACCAACTCTAGAGCAGAAGATAAAAAAGGAAGCATGGTATTTGAACATGGAGATGAGGATGTAGTTTGATGTAGTTGAATGTAGGATTCTTACACAAAAGCAAGTCAATCAAATGTCTGTAACTAAATGCAATCCAATCAACAAAATTTACTTGTTGGGTGCCCAGTGTCTTTGCTTGGTGCTTAAAAAACAAACTTATGGTCTTTGAATTTACAGTCATTATATAATAATATCATATTTTAAAAGTATATGTGAAATTTATACACATGGATTTCTTTTTTTTTTAAAGAGAGAGTGAGAGACAGAGAGAGAGAGAGAGAGAGAGAGAGAGAGAGAGAGAGAGAGAGAGAGAGAATTTTTTAATCTTTATTTTTTAGTTTTCGGCGGGCACAACATCTTTGTTGGTATGTGGTGCTGAGGATCGAACCCAGGCCGCACGCTTTCCAGGCAAGCGTGCTAAGGCTTGAGCCACATCCCCAGCCCCCACATGGATTTCTTTAACTTATAAATGTGGGTAAATACTGAAGAGGACCTGGGGATGTAAATTCAACAAATTAGACTTATCCAAGGTAAAATTTGTAAAAAGTAGCCTAAGGAGGATTGAAATTTTTATTATGGAAAAGATAAAATGAATTGTTTTAAAATAATCTTCTCTCTACTATACCTACTTCTATACCTATGCCTATACCTATATATTCATTTTATGCCAATTTACATAATACATGTAATAGTCAATTTTTTTCATGCCAATTTACATGATATATGCTCTTCATATGCAATAGCCTATGAAACTGATGCCATTCTTTTTCTCACTTTTCTAGATAAAGAAACTGAAGCACAATAGAGAAACAATGGGCCAAGGTCACATTTAGTGAGTAATGGACTTGGAGCATTCTCTATTTTCTATGCTCTTGGACATTGTGCAAGAGAGCTTTCTACAATGAGACAAATGCTTCTGATCTAGCTGTCCAGTTCTAAAGCCACTAGCACAGGACTACTGGGCATGTGAAATGTGGCTCCTGCAACTGGCATGAATTTTAAAATTTACTTAATTAAACATTTCAATTTAAATAGCCAGCTCCAGAACCTTGAGGAGCAGAGTAGAGATGCAGGCGAAAAAGGGGAAGAATAAGAAAGTGTGGAAGAGAAGGCCTGAAGGGCACGGGAGGGTGGGACCTCACCAGGAGACACACTGCTTCCTCTGGGCAAGTGCTCACCACAGAGCTCCTCCCCCGGCCAGAACACCTCCTCTGTTGTTAAAGGAGAAGCCGGTGGATCTTGTGCACAGAAAGCATCAGTGGGTGAGTGAGAAAAGAGCATTCTGGTGACAATGAGCTCCAAGGCAAAGGAAAAAATAATTGAGGGATGGACCAGGAGACAGATGTTGTTGGAGGGGCTCTGGGTAGGAGTTACTGTTCTCGTATAGACAGAAAGACACAAGGAAAGAACACATGGAAATGCTCAACTAATGAGCCACATCCCCAGGCCTTTTTATTTTCCATTTTTGAGACAGTGTCTTGCTAAGTTCCTTATATCCTCCATAAGTTGCTAAGGCTGACCTTGAGCTTGCAATCCTCCTGTCTCAGCCTCCCATGCTGCTGGGATTACAGGTGTGCACGACTGTGCCTCCTGTTTTTATTTTTATTGGGTTGTTAAGGCCATGGAAATATATTACTCCAAAAAATTACATAAAAAATTAAAATACCTGGTGAGAAGATTTATAAATCAGTTTAGCTGATAATAACGATAAGAGTCAGTGTTAGTAATAATGTGAGTGAGTTAGTAGGAAGTGTTGAGAACTCTACAGAAATTTTAGCTTTAAAGGAAATAGTAACCACATGTTCTTGTTGTTGCTTTTTTTGTTAAAAATAATATTTTAGTGCATGTTATCATAGAAAACGATGACTTTATATAAAAATGAAAAACAAAACTGATGAGATGTTTTGAGAAAATAGTGCAAATAAATAGATTCTAGTTAATGACTATATGGATTTGTATAAAAATGCATCAATTCATTTTAATAATCCTATAATGAATCTATGGATCTATAGGTCTTTATATCTGGGGTGGGAGAGGCTAGGGATTGTGGGTGGATCTAGTAACAAACTGTAAATAGGTTATGCATCTTTGGAAACTGGTTTTACAGAGTTTGGACCTAAGAACTGGGCCTGTTGCTAACTAAACACATGGAAGGTATATTCCATGGTAGCTTTGTGTAAGTTGACACCCTCAAGCTCCAGGCGTGGTGGATAATAATGTGTATCTCAGAGAATGATATATTATTAGAAAGTTCAGGTAAAATCTATAAAACAGGTTTTCTTCCTTGTTCTTCTTCTTCTTTTTTTTTTTTTTTTTTTTTGCTCGTGTTAATTGAACTCAGGGGCACTCGACCACTAAGCCACATCCCCAGCCCTATTTTGTATTTTATTTAGAGATAGGGTGTTAGTGAGTTGCTTAGCTCCTTGCTTTTGCTGAAGCTGGCTTTGAACTGGCAATCCTCCTGCCTCCTCCTTCCAGTCTGCTGGGATTGCAGGCATGCGCCACCGTACCTGACTCCTATTTCTGTTTTAATGGTGGAAGAATTTTGTTTCCCTGTCTCCTGAATCCTTTCTTGGACCTACTTCTTCTAACCCTATGGTTTTGGCTGTTTTATGGCAAATGAGCCTTGGCAGGCTTCCTGAGTTTTGAACCAGGACCTGGAATTCACACTACTTTAACAGTAAGCTGCCAAAAAGGAAAGGAGAAGATGATTCTCCTCAACTTGGTATACATCCCACCCCAATTTTCAATAGACAGGATTGTGGGTATCCCTTCGCCTTCTATGATGCATTTAATCCTCAACCATTCTTTTTTCGTCCTTCCAACTTTCTGTGAATGTAATATAGACCATCAGACTCTTCAGTGTGAGTGCCAAATGTAAGGTGATATAAAAAGAGGAAATGAATACATAAAGAATATAGAAAGCCAATGCCTTTGTGATCTTGTTTCTGTATTGAGTGTGGGACTCAGGGGTAAATATGTATATGATAACCAAGAGGCTATTACATATTAAATTTTTTGTTAATATTAGATTTTATAGTGATCATTCTTCAAGTGTCTTCCACACAAAAACCTCTGTACTGAGCAATAAACATTGCTTATTAATGAGATGCATTCCTTAGCCTGTCAGGATGCAGTGATATTCTTCTGTAAATACTTCATATGCATCGTATTTTCCTTCAATTCAGTGGAAAAATCTGTACAGAAACACAAAGCAACAAAGGGTGAATGATTTGAAAGGGTGGACTGCTTGGGGTCTGTAGGTACAAGTTGAGCTGATCCTACTTAATCTAAAGAAGAAATTCCCCAAACTCAATAATGAGGTTCTCCTGAATTTTGTTCACAACTCTTAGAAGAGATGACATTTCTTTGCATTCAGACCAAAGTAAATATATGATGTTGGCATTCATTCCAAAATAACCAATTGCTATGAAAGCAATTTAATATTCAACTTCAAACATACCAGGACATGCAGTAGGAATCTATAGTATTTTAGGTACTTGGATTCTATCGTCACCCAGTAGCTGAAGGGAATCACTCTTCTGGGCTCTCATTAGAAGGCACTTGGAACGAGATTGAGAATGAAAAATGAAACCTATCGACAATGTCTTCTGACCACTCTGCATAATCTAATGCACTTAAACACTTCCTGTAAAATCCTGCTGCTTTTCAGTTGTTTGATATCCTGACCATTTTTGAACCCTTGAACTCTGACAGAGAGGAGGAACTTGGAGAGGTTGTCACCTGATCTATGTTAGAAGACGAGAGGAGTAGGTTTCTGTCTAATAGCCCTTCTTTCTGTTTAACAGTTGGTGGGAGATTAAAATGATCTAGGTGGATAAGGCTGCTTAGAGTTCTGCGATCATCACTTTTTTGGGAGGGTTTGCCTGTATGTCAAAAAACTGGCGGGTTATTAGAAATGAAAGGTTAGATTTCCCCCCCTTTCTTTCCTGCCAAACATTAGTAATATTTTACTGCTTATTTATTCTTTGTGTGTGTGTGATTTAGTCCAAGTCTTGAAGGAGAATGAATTCCTGCTATGCCACTGTCCAGCCAGGATCGTGGTTAGACGCTGACATTCTGAGTTCCAGCCATATTAATTGCTGGATAAAGGCTATAATCCCCCTCTCTTTGAAGCCCAAGGCTGATTTTTAGGCAACACTTCAAAAGCAGAGCAGAACTGAAGAGGCATATTTCCTACCAGCTCTGAATTACCATGATTGACTCAGCTTGCATTAGACTACATGTGCCATACATATTTGGCTACCCAACAAAACAGTATGATTTTAATATTGGAGAGCAAAAGCAAAGTCCTCTGGTGACCCAAAAGCTGATCTCTAACTCTTTGTGAGATATTTCGATAGTCGTTTAAATCACCTTAGAAGTAGAAACACCTCAATCATTCCTTTCTTACGGTAGAAACGTAATGTTTGAAAGTTTTTCTCTCTCTCCCTCTCTATCTCTCACTTTGGCACAATATCATATAAAGCCATTCAACTGAGTTCACTGTGTTTAAAGACAAAAGCGTATGTAAATAAGGTGTTTCAGACATTCTCGGTTATTAGAACCCCCAAAAGTCTTTTTAAAAATAATTTTTAGCATCAGCTATTTAAAATTCATACCCAGTAATAATGGTAACAAAGATTTAAAAATAAGGAAATTTGATACGCGATTATTCTGTGAAAAACTAAACAAAATCAACCATTACTCAAAACAACAACAACAATAAAAATGACTCAAGTAAATGGCAGTTTATGACCAAGTTGGAAATTTTTCTTGGTGTCTTTTTCACTTAAGGCTTGTTTATCTCTGGATCTGTGCTATAGGGACTTTCTCATATAAGGTTTGCCAAGTATACTTAGTGTGCTATGTTTGAGAAAGATTAACAGTATTTCAGATCAAAGGAGGACCCTGCTGCATGGTCTTACGAGATTGTCATTCACTCCCATTATGGCTCATTTGCACAAGATTTTCATGTAATATGAGCCATTGTTTTGGTGGCAGTGATTTGACATAAAGACAGGGCCGAACTGCATCTCAGGGTCCTAGTCAGTCAGGCTGGGGGGTATCTTGGTCCCAAAGAACTTGCCAATCATAAAAGGCAACTGTTCCCCAGTTATGAATTGGCCTACCCCCCTCGACTCCCCGTCTTTGTTTTTAAGGTGGAAAACTTCTTGAACATGCATGGACACCATAAAAATCAGACAATGCCTACTTGTGCTAGATTAGATACAGTTTAACCAGACAAAGTTTCAGATACCCTATTCAAAAGGGCAAGTTAGGAGCCGTTTTAGTGAACTGCTTTTTCTTCTTCTGCTTTCTGCCATGCTTATTTTGATTTTAAAATAACTTAGAGTGGTGCAAAGTTATACCTGAGCTACATTCAAAACTTTTCCTGAAGCTCCATTTGTGTTTTTCTAGTGATTTAGTTTCATGGTTCTGCATAGAATGCATATTTACATGGACCAGTCTCTAACATCCTCTCCCTCTTTCTTTCTGCAGATTAGATTAAAATGAAAAGGAGAAAGAGCTGGTGTTGCTGCTTTGATGGTGTTTAATAATGTAAAGAAAAAAATGATTCTCGTTGTGATTTTGTTTAACAAAAGAGAATGTTGTCTTATTAACTGATTTCAGCAAGTATTTCAATTGAACATCTATGTTTATATGGATTAAATATACACATATCACTAAAGGAAAAAAAAATTGGAAATATTTAAATGCTCATTTAAATGTAAAAAACTAAGAATAAAAACTATACTAGAATGTAACCCATTTTGAGTGTCTGGCTTGAGTTTTCTAAGCCAATGCATTTTAAATCTGGAATTCTCAGTTTTATTCAGCATTAACCATTAGTGGCAAGGAGGGGTTTAGTTTTATGTAGGATTTATTCAGCATTTTTGATATGATACTGCAAAAAGCATTTCAGATTTAAAAATTGGAATTCTTAAGACATACCTCTATTTTATCTAAATTTTGTGTTTAAAACAAAATTGACTATAATTTGTTATGGTTTTTGACCGTGTTTTAAAATTCTTTAGAGCAACCAAATGTCATAGAATAACAACAACCCAAAAAATGAATTTTTATCATTTTATGTTACTTGAGGAAAGATTTAAAAATTATAAAAGTCACTATTATATGCTCAATTGTAACATTTTGTGTGGAGAACTAAATATGAGTTATTCAAAAAATTATTTTTCTTGCTCAATCACAAGTAATTAATGAAAGAAATGTTTTTTGTCATATATTAGAATAAACTTTATATTTTAGAACTGCACTAAAATTAACCATACAGAGGTTAGCATGTTCAGTGAAATATTAAAAAATACATATCTACTTAGAAAAAAAAATCATTAAGGGTGACCATAGAAATTATAAATAAGGTAAGAAATCAGAGTATTTCCATCCAAGTTTTAGTTTGAAAAACATAAAAACAACTGAAAGATAATACAGAAAACATATGTCCTCCACGGAGAATCAACCACTTTTTTGCTATATTTGTTTTGTTCCCCCTGCTATCCTGTGCCACTTGAAAATAATGACATCCCTGCATTTTCAGCATGTATGTCCTGTACTCAAGGCAATTCTTTCCCATAACTACAATGACAGAAAACAGAACTATTTCTCTTTGAAAATCCTGTCGTCAAAATGTTTAAAACGAATGGTAGATTAATTAGAACTCAGGGATGATTTAAAATACTTACTTCCATAATGTTAAAATACAACTTTAATGGCATACTGCAGAAGCTCTTCCTTGGCTACTTTAAATTTAAATTCAGACTTTATACCTTAATGCTTCCATTGGAATTTATAGACAGTTTTGAAAAACAAATAATAAACTATTAGCTGAGTAGGTTTTGCTTTATGTAACACTTTCAAAATCTATGAACAACAGCGCCCTCTACATTTGGATAACTTAGGATGAAAAAGATTTCACTGGTTGCAAGGAGCATTTAACAATAATCACTGTGGGTTTGGGGACAAATGATGTGATTGTAATACATTACAAAATTACATGGTAATCTCTCATATGAGCTGATGGTATTTTAAACCATTGATTTAATATGGGAAATCAAATTCTGGAAATTCAATATTGCACCCTTCAGCAAACAAACTGACAAAAATAATAATTGAGAGAAAATAGAAGTCACTCTGGGAAAATATAAAAATATACAAAAATAAATTCAGTCATATTATTTAATAGAGTTTTCAGAAATCAGTTTAAAGTAGTTAAAATTGCATCACTCTCCTTTCTTGCTTATGTAAACAAGACCTTAAGATGTTTTCAAATTCAGAAGTGGAGAAAATGCTTTTAAGAAAACACTTTCTAGTTTTCAGTATCTAACTATTAAAGAAAATACAGACCTTCTTGGGACCTCATATTTAATATATTTGCATGAAAAGAAATAAAAGTATTGGTGTTTAAGTTTTTCTGTAAAGTCTTTTTCCAATTGTCATATTAAAATTGTTCATTAAATTATAAAGACATATAAATAAAATCGGTTATATGTAGACTCTCCTGTCATTAATTAACAAAACTATCCCTTTAAAATTATTACATTACTCACTAAATAATTGAGAAAACACCGACATATTTTATAAATTAAAATTATAACCGTTTTTGTGGCACAGAAAAAATTTAAATAAGTATATTTGTATCTTCTTTTTCTAACTAGAAACACATTTGATTATGGCACCTAATTTTTAAATTATTCAAATAGTCAATTTAATTAAAAATATGTGCTTGATAGCAGTAAAATCAATCCAAAATATTGACGTTTGAAAGATAAAATTTTGTATTTCTGGTGCAACTTTTCATTTATTTTAAAAATAACATTATTTTAAAAATAACATTTTGCTTAAATATGTTCTTTTAAGCACAGGTTTGATATCATGCCACTATTAACTGTTAAGGGCAGTTTAAATACTATAGCCTAAAAGTCTTTAAGTAAATTATTTGCTAGCTGTCAGTAGTCAAAGAGTGGATTAAGACAGTTCAAAACAGGAAACATGTTATTCCTTATTAATTTAATGCAAGAGTTTCAGGGTCTAAGTCACTGCATTTTTAATGAAAAACAATAGCATCAAAATTCGAACTTATTAATCGACAAACATATTTCACATTTCAAAAAGTCAACAATTAAAATATCTCAAATAAACTCCTGCAGAATATTCTATACATTTTTAGTTACAGCAAACCTGAATAAAAAATAGCTTGTGAGAAAGAAAAGAATGCTCTTTGAAATGATCCCTTTAGTCTTTTCCTTGGCTTACAGGCTTGAAAAATCCTAGAGCAGGCTCTAAATTTCTAAAGACAAAATGCCAGTGACTCTGGGGATCATCTTGTTCATTTTAAGAGCAAATTAAAACAGTGAAAGAATGGTGCAAATAATTGTTTCATATGTTCTTTGCTTGTGACGGCTGTAATCATCGGGCCTGATTTACAAATGTAGACTTGAAGGTTCCTCAGCTTCCTGCAGGGTAGAAGACTGTTACTTTGGCACTCGCCCTCTCGCCCTTGTAATCACCACTCAGAACTGTGCCCTGGTACTTCCAATTCCCAGTCTCTTGATTGAACACCTCATTCTGTGCTAACAAGGTGTCCAAGGTATTTGAACAGGGGCTCCAGTCGGAAAATTCTTAATGGTTTTGCTCATTAAGAGTTGCTGCGATGGTTTTGGTAATTTGGTAACTGTCTAAATTGCACGTTGATTTCCCCCCTTCAGCTTAGAGGATGCTAAATTTAAGACAAGTAACAGTAATACTTGTGTTTTAAAATTGACAAGGGGTGTTGAGTGCTCTCTGGGTTATTATGCAATAGATTTTGCAGGATTAATAAAATTATCTTGAATGTCTAGGTTTATTCTCCATTTATTTTCAAGATAAAATTAAAAAGGAACCAAATAAAATGGAACATAAAGAATTGTCACTGGATGCACCTTGAAATATCTAAGATTTCCTGGAAGTTTAAGAAAGAAAAAGTAACAAAACTGATTTCTTTAAAGACATGAGAAACAACAGAGTTAAGACATATTTTACCATATTTTGTTGAAATAAAATTGTTTAACTATTTCTGTTGCTTACTCTATTTTTTCAAGTATGTCTTCAAAAAAACCAGAGACTATTTTATATTTAAAGATTATAAATAATGTTGATTTACCTTATTCACTATTAGAATGACTTTTATGATCATTATTTACACATTCATTTTTATTCAAAGATATATAATTTTGTTAGCTACATATTTGGATGAATTTTTATTTAAAAAACAACTTTCAGATATGGTCTGAATGCTTCAGATTGGCTGTTACAAATAGGCATAAAAATCCTCAGAACATTTTTCATTAATTAAATGAATCTTGCCTCTATTGAAATGGCCTTGATACTGTCAAATTATTTTGCTTATGTAATCCATTCTTTATATTTCTATACTTTATGAAAATATTTTTTCCCAAGAAGAATTAAGAAGGCTAAATTAAGTAAAAACAAAACAAAACAAAACAATATTCAGATAATTCTTTGGTTTGGTTTAAACCTGTGATCTATCAATTCTGACTTAAGAAGGAAAACACTTTCGAAAAGATCTTTTCTTATACATTCTGAATTTGTTTCTTTCTAAATCATAAACCATTTTTTCCTAAGTTTGGTAGCAACATCGCCAGGGATTTATTTTAAATTATTTTTAGTGATTTGGACAGTTGCCATTTTATCCTAGAGATGAAAAGGTGGGAGACGAGATTCAGCTGAAGATGGAAGTTTCTCCCTGGACCGAGTAAAGGGCTATTTTAAAGTGATTTATGTGTCAGTTTTCTTCTGTGTCACCATTATGTCCCTGCTGTCTGAGTGTCACAACGCAGTGCTTGCTAACATTTTGGTAATAATTTATTGAGATGAGGGTTTTTTTTTTTTTTGGCTTGAATTCAGCCTGCCATCCTTTTAACACTCTGCTAAAAGGCACAAGTTCACTACAGGCTTATTTATTTTTCACTTTAGAACTGTGCACTCACACAAAAACCTGCCTACATAAATCTGCAACTTTTCTTTTTGAACTGGAAGTTGAATGCAGACCATGACTTGTGCATATAAAAAAAAAATGCAGAAATAATGCCCCCCTACAGAGTAAGTATTTTTGTTTTTCATGAATCAAGCCCAAAGTTATTTAAATTAATTCTAGCCTCATCATGGTAATAGAATATCATTTATTTTTGGTATCTTAAAAATACTGATGCATGGAAGTAATTTTAGTGGTTACTTGACCAAGTTTCTCATACGTGTTCAAATTCTAATAACACAAAGAATAAAATGGATAAATTGTTTCATGCTAATAGATTTTCTCAATCAACATGAAAATACACTTTTTGCTGTTTACAAAGCACTATATTTTTCATGATAACTCTGAGAATCTAGAAAAGAGAATTTTATGGGTACTATTCCTCTGTTTACATTGAAAGCTCTATAGTTGATTAATCAATCAGCAAATCTCTGAAATTTTAATTTTTGAAGTTGGGTGTTAATTTAGAAATTCTATCACACTAAGCTGGGCACATTTGTTTGAAAATAAAGGCTTTGACTTTCATGTATGTTTGGCCATAGCACAGGCAGATTAAAAATACAGTTTATTGTGTTAGATATCTAGGTTTGGTTGTAAGTAAAAACATTTAGTGTTTTTTTTTTTTTGTTGTTGTTGTTTGTTTGTTGTTTTTGGACTTCAAACTTAAGCACTTGATTTGATTGATCTTTCTATTTATTTGGCACTGTAAAGAGACTTAATTATGCCCACAGATATATTGGGAAGAATGTTGTTAATATTAGTGTTAAATTGTTGGAGATCTGATTTTTAAAAAAATTTTTTGGTCTTAGAGTAATTCAGAAAATTCCTGTATGAAAAATATCATTGTCTTACGCATTCATGTATATGTAATTACAATATGGTCAAACCATAAATCAGAATCCCCATAATTACTTATGGGGATCCCAAACTTTAAAAATTATTTTTGGTGTTTTCTATTGGCTCTGTGATGCTAAAAAAAAAAAAAAAAAGACAAACAACTAAGCACTACTACTTCAAAGAAAATACCACTTTTATAATGGTTTAGCAAAGTAATAATAATATATATAATCAAGTTAGGTAATTGGGTTTTATACCTGGTCTCCAAATTTAGTTATATTATTTGAATGTAGAAAATTATTATGAAACATAGTAAAAATAAACTATCATTTTGCTAGATTTTTAATATATTTTATGTATTTTAGCAGTAGCTGTGACTGTTATTTTAATTATGAGCACCACTCTAAACAGGATTGGCTCTGCAAAGGGAAAATCATGTTTCATTTTTTAAAAACCAGAATACAACTCTGTGTACGGTTCATGCTTAATATATTATGTTTTTTAATACTTGCTGAGATACATGCTCATATTTAGTACTTTAATTTCTAAAAGAAAGTAATACATTTAATGATTTATTTATTTATTTATATTGGTTGTTCAAAACATTACATAGTTCTTGATATATCATATTTCACACTTTGATTCAAGTGGGTTATGAACTCCCATTTTTACCCTGTATACAGATTGCAGAGTCACATCAGTTACACTTCCACTGATTTACATATTAACATACTCATGTCTCTTGTATTCTGCTGCCTTTCCTATCATCCATTATCCCCCCTCCCTTCCCCTCCCCTCTTCTCTCTCTACCCCCTCTACTGTAATTCATTTCTCCCCCTTGTATTATTTTTCCCTTTCCCCTCACTTCCTCTTGTATGTAATTTTTTATAACCCTAAGGGTCTCCTTCCATTTCCAAGCAATTTCCCTTCTCTCTCCCTGTCCCTCCCACCTCTCATCCCTGTTTAATGTTATTCATCTTCTCATGCTCTTCTTCCCTACTCTGTTCTTAGTTACTCTCCTTATATCAAAGAAGACATTTGGCATTTGTTTTTTAGGGATTGGCTAGCGTCACTTAGCATAATCTGCTCTAATGCCATCCATTTCCCTCCAAATTCTATAATTTTGTCATTTTTTAATGCAGAGTAATACTCCATTGTGTATAAATGCCACATTTTTTTTATCCATTCGTCTATTGAAGGGCATCTAGGTTGCTTCCACAGTCTTGCTATTGTGAATTGTACTGCTATGAACATTGATGTAGCAGTGTCCCTGTAGCATGCTCTTTTTAGGTCTTTAGGGAATAGACCCAGAAGAGGAATAGCTGGATCAAATGACGGTTCCATTCCCAGCTTTCCAAGAAATCTCCATACTGCTTTCCAAATTGGTTGCACCAATTTGCAGTCCCACCAACAATGTACAAGTGTACCCTTTTCCCCACATCCTCGCCAGCACTTGTTGTTTGACTTCATAATGGCTGCCAATCTTACTGGAGTGAGATGGTATCTTAGGGTGGTTTTGATTTGCATTTCTCTGACTGCTAGCGATGGTGAGCATTTTTTCATGTACTTGTTGATTAATTGTATGTCCTCCTCTGAGAAGTGTCTGTTTAGGTCCTTGGCCCATTTGTTGATTGGGTTATTTGTTATCTTATTGTCTAATTTTTTGAGTTCTTTATATACTCTGGATATTAGGGATCTATCTGAAGTGTGAGGAGTAAAGATTTGTTCCCATGATGTAGGCTCCCTATTCACCTCTCTTATTTAAGTTTCTTTTGCTGAGAAAAAACTTTTTAGTTTGAGCAAGTCCCATTTGTTGATTCTAGATATTAATTCTTGTGCTATGGGTGACCTATTGAGGAATTTGGAGCCCGACCCCACAGTATGTAGGTCGTAGCCAAATTTTTCTTCTATCAGATGCCTTGTCTCTGGTTTGATATCAAGCTCCTTGATCCATTTTGAGTTAACTTTAGTGCATGGCGAGAGAAAGGGATTCAGTTTCATTTTGTTGCATATGGATTTCCAGTTTTCCCAGCACCATTTGTTGAAGATGCTATCCTTCCTCCATTGCATGCTTTTAGCCCCTTTATCAAATATAAGAAAGTTGTAGTTTTGTGGGTTGGTTTCTGTGTCCTCTATTCTGTACCATTGGTCCACCCGCCTGTTTTGGTACCAATACCATGCTGTTTTTGTTACTATTGCTCTGTAGTATAGTTTGAAGTCTGGTGTCACTATACCACCTGATTCACACTTCCTGCTTAGCATTGTTTTTGCTATTCTGGGTCTTTTATTTTTCCATATGAATTTCATGATTGCTTTCTCTATTTCTACAAGAAATGCCATTGGGATTTTGATTGGCATTGCATTAAACCTATAGACAACTTTTGGTAATATCGCCATTTTGATGATGTTAGTTCTGCCTATCCATGAACAGGGTATGTTTTTCCATCTTCTAAGATTTTCTTCAATTTCTCTCTTTAGGGTTCTGTAGTTTTCATTGTATAAGTCTTTTACCTCTTTTGTTAGGTTGATTCCCAAGTATTCTATTATTTTTGAGGATATTGTGAATGGAGTGGATGTCCTCATTTCCATTTCAGAGGGTTTGTCGCTGATATACAGGAATGCCTTTGATTTATGCGTGTTGATTTTATATCCTGCCACTTTGCTGAATTCATTTATTGGCTCTAATAGTTTCTTTGTAGACCCTTTTGGGTCTGCTAGGTATAGAATCATGTCATCTGCAAATAGTGATAATTTAAGTTCTTCTTTTCCTATTTTTATGCCTTTAATTTCTTTCGTCTGTCTAATTGCTCTGGCCAGTGTTTTGAGAACTATGTTGAACAGAAGTGGTGAGAGAGGGCATCCCTGTCTTGTTCCAGATTTTAGAGGGAATGCCTTCAATTTTTCTCCATTCAGAATGATGCTAGCCTGGGGCTTAGCGTAGATTGCTTTTACAATGTTGAGGTATGTTCCTGTTATACCTATTTTTTTGAGAGTTTTGAACAAAAACGGATGCTGTACTTTGTCGAATGCTTTTTCCACATCTATCGAGATGATCATATGGTTCTTATTTTTAAGTCTATTGATGTGGTGGATAACATTTATTGATTTCCGTATATTGAACCAGCTTTGCATCCCAGGGATGAATCCTACTTGATCATGGTGTACAATTTTTTGATATGATTTTGTATCCGATTCGCCAGAATTTTATTGAGGATTTTTGCGTCTAGGTTCATTAGAGATATAGGTCTGTAGTTTTCTTTCTTTGAAGTGTCTTTGTCTGGTTTAGGAATCAGGGTGATGTTGGCCTCGTAGAATGAATTTGGATGTTCTCCCTCTTTTTCTATTTCCTGAAATAGCTTGAAAAGTATTGGTATTAGTTCCTCTTTAAAGGTTTTGTAAAACTCTGCTGTATACCCATCCGGTCCTGGGCTTTTCTTAGTTGGTAATCTTTTGATGGTTTCATCTATTTCCTCAATTGATATTGGTCTGTTTAGGTTGTCTACATCCTCCTGTCTCAATCTGGGCAGATCACACGACTTAAGAAATTTATCGATGCCTTCACTATCTTCTATTTTATTGGAGTATAAGGATTCAAAATAATTTCTGATTATCTTCTGTATTTCTGAAGTGTCTATTGTGATATTTGCTTTTTCATCCTGTATGCTAGTAATTTGAGTTCTCTCTCTTCTTCTCTTCGTTAGCATGGCTAAGGGTCTGTCGATCTTATTTATTTTTTCAAAGAACCAACTTTTAGTTTTGTCAATTTTTTCAATTGTTTCTTTTGTTTCGATTTCATTAATTTCAGCTCTGATTTTAATTATTTCTTGCCTTCTACTTCTTTTGCTGTTATTTTGCTCTTCTTTTTCTAGGATTTTGAGATGAAGTATGAGATCATTTATTTGTTGGTTTTTTCTTTTTTTAAGGAATGAACTCCATGCAATGAATTTTCCTCTTAGAACTGCTTTCAATGTGTCCCATAGATTCCGATATGTTGTGTCTGTGTTTTCATTTATCTCTAAGAATTTTTTAATTTCCTCCTTAATGTCTTCTATAACCCATTGATCATTCAGTAACCTATTGTTCATTCTCCAAGTGATGCATGATTTTTCCTTCCTTCTTTTATTGTTGATTTTAAGTTTCATTCCATTATGGTCAGATAAGATGCATGGTATTATCTCTACTCCTTTATATTGTCTAAGAGTAGCCCTGTGACATAATATATAATCTATTTTTGAGAAGGATCCATGTGCTGCTGAGAAAAAAGTGTATCTGCTTGATGTTGGGTGGTATATTCTATATATGTCAATTAAGTCTAGGTTGTTAATTGTGTTATTGAGTTCTATAGTTTCCTTATTCAACTTTTGTTTGGAAGATCTGTCCAGTGGTGAGAGAGGTGTGTTGAAGTCTCCCATGATGATTGTATGGTGGTCTATTAGACTCTTGAACTTGAGAAGAGTTTGTTTGATGAACATAGCTGCACCATTGTTTGGGGCATATATATTTATGATTGTCATGTCTTGTTGGTGTATGGTTCCCTTGAGCAGTATGTAGTGTCCCTCTTTATCCCTTTTGATTAACTTTAGCTTGAAATCTATTTTATTTGATATGAGTATGGACACTCCTGCTTGTTTCCGAAGTCCATATGAGTGATATGATTTTTCCCAACCTTTCACCTTCAGTCTATGTATGTCTTTTCCTATCAAATGCGTATCCTGTAGGGAGCATATTGTTGGGTCATGTTTTGTGATCCATTCTACTAGCCTGTGTCTCTTAATTGGTGAGTTTAAGCCATTAACATTTAGGGTTATTATTGAGATATGGGTTATCCTTCCAGCCATATTTGTTTATTTATGTTACTGAATATGGTTTGTTTTCCTCTTTGATTATTTTCCCCCCTTTACTGTCCTACCTCCCACTGTTGGTTTTCATTGTTATTTTCCATTTCCTCTTCCTGTAATGTTTTGCTGAGGATTTTTTGGAGAGATGGTTTTCTAGCTGCAAATTCTTTTAACTTTTGTTTATCATGGAAGGTTTTAATTTCCTCTTCCATCTTGAAGCTTAATTTTGCTGGATACACAATTCTTGGTTGGAACCCATTTTCTTTCAGTGTTTGAAATATGTTATTCCAGGATCTTCTAGCTTTCAAAGTCTGTGTTGAGAGATCAGCTGTTATCCTGATTGGTTTACCCCTAAATGTAATCTGCTTCCTTTCTCTTGTAGCTTTTAAAATTCTCTCCTTATTCTGTATGTTGGGCATCTTCATTATAATGTGTCTAGGTGTGGATCTCTTATGATTATGCACATTTGGCGTCCTGTAGGCTTCTAGGATTTGGGATTCTGTCTTGTGCTTCAAGTCTGGGAAGTTTTCTTGAATTATTTCATTGAATAGATTGCTCATTCCTTTGGTTTGGAGCTCTGTGCCTTCCTGTATCCCAATGACTCTTAAGTTTGGTCTTTTAATGTTATCCCATATTTCTTGGATGTTCTGCTCATGGTTTCTTAACAGTCTTGCTGAGCTGTCTATGTTCTTTTCAAGTTGAAATACTTTGTCTTCATTGTCTGATGTTCTATCTTCTAAGTGATCTACTCTGCTGGTAGTATTCTCAATTGAGTTTTTAAGTTGGTTTATTGCTTCCTGCCTTTCTAGGATTTCTGTTTGTTTGTTTTTTATAACCTCTATCTCCCTGTATAGTTGATCTTTTGCTTCCTGGATTTGTTTATGTATTTCATTGTTGAAGAGATCTTTCATTGTCTGATTTTGCTGTCTAATGTCTTTCTTGAGACTTCAGATCATCTGAAGCATGTATCTCCTGAATTCTTTATCTGACATTCCATCTGCTGCAGATATTACCTCTAACATTGAGTGGACCTGCATTGCTTGCGGTCCTTTCTTTCCTTGTCTCTTCATACTGTTCGCGTTTCTTTCTGCTTACTGAGACTGTTGTGTTGTTGAATTTTCCCCCTATATATTTGTATTACTCTTGTATAGTTGCAAAGTCTCCCGCGCAGACGCGGGCAGGGGCTCTGCTCCTCCTCCAATTGGGGCACTGTGCCTACCACATCGGCAGGCCGCTGGGCCTGTTCTGCTGGTTGGTAGCAGGTGCGCCTACCTTGCAGGCGCGTGGGGCGGCTCTGCCACTCCCAGGTTGCTGGGCCTGACCTGCTGGTGGGTTGCAGGTCCGGCTACCTTGCAGGCGGGGGGGGGGAGTGCGCACACCTATTTGTATTTAGACAGTTACGTGAAATGGAGGACGTAATGCTTGGCATGAAATTTGGGGGGAAGGGGAAGGTAGGTGCTCTTGAAAAGAAAGAAGGAGAGGGAGATAGATAGCATAGAGGAGAATGGAAAGAGCAGTAAAACTTGGAAGGGGAGAGAGAGAGGGAAAAGGGAGAGAAAAAATTAAAATGAAATAGGAAGTAAAATTAGGTCTTAGAGATCCATTTTCTTCTCTTCCCATAGGCAAAGCTGTGCCCTCCGGGCTGAGTTTTGCCCTCAATGTGTCAACAGCAATCCCTGTAAGGCGGTTCCTGGGAGTCTCTCAATCCTGTTGGTCCAGAGCCATTTCACTTCTACGGCCCCTCCTCCCCTTCCTCCTGCCAGCCAGCCAGGTCCTGCTCACCGGAGGCAGTTTCCCAAGGATTTGGTTACACTTTCAGCTCCACCGAGTGCTCTATTTCCCTAACTACTGAGCACTCTTGCTGTCATTCATCTAAGCCCCAGTGCTGTGGAGCTGTGGTCTGGGAGTCAATTGTTTAATTTTTCCGGACCCCTTTGGTGGGCACACCTTCGGAATCTGGCAGCTAAGACCATTGGTGTCTCTGCTGGTGGTAATAGGAGTTGGGGGTCGAGGATCCCCTCTACTTCCCTCAGCCCCTACAGTCACAACCACACTGCTGGCGGTAGGAGGAGTTGGGGGTCTGGAGTGTCTTCTGTTTCCTTCCGCCCCTACCGTCACACCCTCTCAGTTCGCGGTTGGGGGATTTGGGGGTGGGGAGTCTTCTCTGCTTCCCTCTGCCCCTACAGTCACGCCCTCGTCACTGGCAGTAGGGGGAGTTGGGGGTCGAGAGTCCTTTGGCCCTTATGGTCACGCCCACGGAGAGATTTTGAAGTTTCCCGGTTGTTTGTATCTGGTGTGGGTGGGGGTCACACACCTGCTAAAGTAGATTCCGCTGGGAAGGAATCTCTTTGGCCGAACTTTGGTGACTTCCCCTCTCTGCTATGGTGGTCCCCTGGCTCCTTGCGGAGTGTCCGAAGGGAGGGGTGGAACTGGCTTGTCTCTGGTCTGACACAATCTCTGGTTTTAGTTCCCAGTTCGCTATTTCGCAAAGGGTTGGTTAGATTCCCTTCACGCTGTCTCGGGGGGGAGCTGTTCGCCGGGTGGGCGGGGCTGTTAGTAGAGCTGGGAGGGCACGGGCTGTCTGCTGGGCCAGGCAGGGACACTTCTCGCTGCGCCTGGCCGCCGGGGGCTACCTGTAGAGCCGGGCAGCTGCGGCCGCGTGGCTAAGATCCGGGCGGGCGGGGTGGCCGTTCGCTGAGCAAGAGCGGTGCCTCCCGGGACTGCGGGATGGCAGGTGCCGTCTGCGGGTTTGGGTGGGCTGCGCCGCTCGGGGCCGCCGGCTGCTTTCTGAAGCGGCTGGTGGCCGTGGGATTGTACCTCTGCATCCGCCGGGGGGCCGCCTGTAGAGCCAGGCAGCTGCGGCCGCGTGGCTACGAGCCTGGTAGGCGTGGTGGCTATTCGCAGAGCGAGAGCAGGGCCTCCCCGGGATGGCGGGATGGTGGGTGCCGTCTGCGCGTTCGGGCGGGCCGCGCCGCTCTGGGCCACCGGCTGCTCGCAGAAACAGCTGGTGGCTTCGGGACTGGACCTCCGCGCCCGTGTGGCCGGCCAAGATCCACTTGTCTGGGACAAACTGACACTTCTAATAAACCTACCAATTCCCGGCAGGTCCCCTCTTAACGGAATTTTGCTAGAAGTTCCTCAGTAGGTAGACTGCTGCTGTTCCAATGGGTCTTTCTGATCCCGTTAATGTGGATACATTGGAATCGCTGCTTCCTCGCCGGTGGCCATGTTGGATCCCCCTACATTTAATGATTTAAAGGCTAGTATCTCATGGAGAAAAGACTAAAAATTTTGATACTTATTTTTATCAGCTTTGTTTGCATATTTGCAGATAATAATGCAACTATTGCTTCGACACTTTAGGCATGAAGTCATGATTACAGAAAGCAATGTAAAGACGTAGCTCACCAATTTATAGAGAAGATGAACATTATATTACAATATAAGTATTATTTTTAAGTGACTATTCTGATGAATTTCTAGGGCTATAAACATTTTGTCTACAATGAGCAGATTCTAATATTTGAGCAACCTGGTTTCATAATAATGTTTGAGATCTCTCGTTTGCCTTATCTTAACTGTTATTCGAATGTAAAAAGCAAAGTCAGTGAGAAGAGACATTAAAGGTCAATTTACGAGTGGGTAAAATGAGGTACAGAGTAAGGTGAACTTGCACATGATTATTTTTTTATAGATTTTGAATTTTGGAGTAAGAAGAAAGTAAGGTTTAATCCAAGCGCTTTGTTTTACAAACAAGGATGTTGGAGGCACAAATTCAGAGATTTCCCAAGGTCCTATAACCAGTTAGCAGTCCTCAGAATAAGTTCCCTACCTCCCAGACCAGCCTTCTTTCCATTCTCCCTGACCTGCTCATTCACATCAAAATCAATGCCTCCTTGGATGGTTACATTGGTTGGAAAATAGCCTTGTGCTGGCTTGGACCCAGGGAGCTTTGGAGAGTGAGTTGGTCCTCCTTACCATGCATTTGTTTCTTGCTGAAACATTATATACTAACTTGTGGTGCTAGGATGAGCAACAAATGGCAAGATAAAATTCTGTCAAAATTAGTAGCAAATATAAAAAGCAGATTACTTGTGTTTTTTATTGCATCCACCACTAACCATGCTACTGTCTAGAAACAATTTATATAAACCATGGCCTGGGAAGCAGGGAGATAGAGAAAAATATTTCTGGAATCCAGCCAAGGAACAAAGACTGTTAATACCTGTTATGTCCAAGTCTGGGGGAACAGAGAGAACGAACTATCATATAATCAAATGGGAGTCCACCCAATTCTCTTCCTTGCCAGAATGTTCTTCACTTTTGAATGTGCTTTCACACCTCTGTGGAAATCTCTCATGCTCTTACTTCTAAGAGGCACTTGTTTTCTTTGTAGACCTAAAAACTTCCTGTTCAACCTTCAAAACCTAACCTGTAATTTTCTTGAACTTTTCCTCTTACATCAAATAAAATTTAATTTTAACATGCAACACATTTTATTCTAAATTATAACTATATAATGGATATTTGGAAAATATCCATTCAGTATCATGCCATCAGAGAATGTCATGTTAGCATCTGCTATCTTTTTACTTACATATAAATATGAACATATATGCATAGTATGCATGTTACACATCTCATATATAGTTAAAATCATCCCTTTTATATGATTTTTAATTTACTTTGCTTACTTACTCTCATCTTATGAGCATTTACCTTGGAACTATGGCTTTTATTTTGGTAATTCAATAAGTCCTTTTTGAATTGCACAGATGTGGGTTTTGGAAATAAAACTGGAGGTGGTGGGAAAGAGATTAGAAACCAGCTATTACAGTGTCAGCAAGAACCTATAAAAGATAGAACCAGAGTAATGAAAGCTGGGAGCAGAGACGATCAAAGGCTTCGGTAGTGTCAAATGTGTAGAGAGAGGTTAAGTGGGGTGAGGATCCTAATAGACCCTGAGCTTGGCAGTTAGTAAATTGTTAGTGATTTGTGAAGATGGTTTAGGAGAAGTGGAGGGGAAAGATCCCATCTACTCTCATATTGTTTTTAATCTCAAAAATATGAATAATGAGAGACATGGGGGTTCTGGTGCAAATACTGAGAGGCTGGACCACATCTGGCATTTGGAAGAAGAGCAAAGGTGCTGATGGGTGGCTGCCTCTGCTGGTGTAGTGGGCGAAACTTCCCCATCCTGCAAGAGATAACTACTTAACACTCTGCGACAGTCAATGCAAAGTCAATGCAAGTTTATTATATTATTCAAAGTTTATTTACTAATTATATAACTCATATAAAGTTATAAAAATTGATAATAGAGTTATAAAAACTAATACAACAAAACTTGCTGAGAAAGTAAAACAAGACTGTTCCTTACCTTTAAGGAAGAGTCTATAAGTATTCGTAAAATAATAAATTAAGAAAACCAGGTATAAGCTTTTTATTTAGATTCATAGTGTTAGCACAAAGAAGTTGTGGAGTTGACAGTGTTGAAGCAGACTGAGTTGAAGTAGAGGTGAGAAAGGGAAATTTTGAATTTCATTTTATTCTATTCTTTGGTGTTTACAATGATTTATCACATACACGTGTAACTTTTATAATAAAAAGTACAACAAATAAATGAGCCAAGTGTGTGCAATAGAAAAAGTATCATGCTTTGGCTTTCCAACACTTCAGGGTTCTGGTTCAGGTTAGAGACTGAACTCTCAAGCATACAGGATGGCTGAGGAGTCAGAAATCCTGCTTTCTACCCTCATTTTCCAGATCAGTTGGACTTTTCTTTTCATTTTTTAGAATTGTCATATTCAATTTTGGTTGAATACAATGTTCTGCTTATATTTTCTCTTTCCCTCCCTCCTTCTCTTCCTTTTTTCCCTCCCTATCTCCTTGCCTGCTAACCTTCCCTCCTCCTTCCTTTCTTCTTCGTCTCCTCTCCTCTCCCCCTCTCTTTTTCTCACCTCTCTTCTCTCTCCTCTCCTTTGTCTCTCTCTCTCTTCTTCATTGCTAAAGTGCAGAGTACACTCAATTTTCCTTATTTGTGAATACATTTCAAGAACCTCAGCAAATGCTTGAAACTCCAGATAACACGGAGCAACTTATATATACGTTAGGTCTCTTTCTTATACATCCATACCTGTGATGAAGTTCAACTTATGCATTAGGCATGGAAAGAGATTAACAGCAATAACTCATACTAAAACAGAAAATTATAAAATAGTGTGTAATAAAAGTTATGTAATGTAGACTGTTCTTCAGAATATCTCATTGTACTAGAGTCACCCTTCTTGTGATTCTGCAAGTTGATCTGAGGCCTTCATGAAGAGGTGGCAGGAGGTGAATGACACAGTGCCAGGCTCCTACTCAAAAGGATCACTTGCTTTGCCTGATCTTGTGTCCATGAACTTGATGTCATTGGGGTGGGGTTTGCATATGCAGTGTGAATATGCAGGACAAACGGATGATCTACTTCCTTGGGCAGGACAGTAAGATGACTTGAGACTTAATGACGTGATTCAGAAGAGCATGCAATTTAAAACTTATGAACTATTTATTTCTGGAATTTTGTGTTCAATATTTTTTTTTAAAGAGAGTGAGAGAGGAGAGGGAGGGAGGGAGGGAGGGAGAGAGAGAGAGAGAGAGAGAGAGAGAGAGAATTTTTAATATTTATTTTTTACTTCTCGGCAGACACAACATCTTTGTTGGTATGTGGTGCTGAGGATCGAACCTGGGTCGCACGCATGCCAGGCAAGCGCGCTACCGCTTGAGCCACATCCCCAGCCCTTGTGTTTAATATTTTCAGACAGTTGTTGACTGCTGGCAACTGAAATTGGGGGAAGCAAAATTAGGATAAAGGGGATGAACGTACATTGATTTTAGATCAGGACAGTGTCTATTTTTTTTCTGTAACTTGTTGTGATCTTGATCTTGGCATAACTCTAAACATCTTGGTAACTCAGTTCTCACATGTGGAATGAGATTTCACTGTTTTCCTAGAACTGTTTCAAATACAAGAACTGTTTCAAATACAAGTTAATCTGCATTAAACCCTTGAAAAAGAAAAATCTATAATGGTGCCCAAAGATCTCAAAAAGACATTACAAGATTTTAGCATTCATCCTTGAATAATTTCTTAGTAAAAAGGGAATAGATGGATACTTTTTTACATGATAAAATATTCATATTTGAAGTATATTTTTTGTATATGGAGAAACATTAGAACATGACTTCCACCACTATTAATTTTTCCCCATCGAATTAATAGTGCAATTAAGAAACTAAAATAAATAATAAGAGGTTAAAGCATTATAAGAAACTGGAAAAATTATCAGTTGGTAGATAATAAAATGGTATATTAAAAGAACCTCAGAAGATAAAAATGAAAAATAATTAGAAAACTAAGAGAAGGTCAAATTCATGTTTTGATTAAAATACATTTGCTTAGGTTCTAGAATGTTTTTTTCCTTAATGTTTATTTATACCACTTTTTCTACGAACCATGCAATTATGACTCATTGATTTAAAATTGCATTTTACGTAAATTAAGAGAATTTTTAGCCCCAGTGAATGAGAAGAAAAAGGAAATAACCTTGGGAAATAATTCCAAAAGTAGGGGTTTTTTAAAAAAAAAAAATAAAAGATCCATCAAAACAAGAAGAATCAGAGCAGTGGAAAGAGATTAGTAGTTTCAAAGCTTGAAGAAAGCAAGCAAGATCCATAGAGAAAATGGTCTGAAGAAGGTGAACGTGAAATAGACTGTGGAAGGAGCATTAGATATGGCATTTACAAGGCTACGGTCATGCTTGGTAGAGTAAATTCCATAGAAAGAAGAGGCTGAAATGAATTATTCTATCTTAACAAAGGTGAGGTTGAGAGAGAGATCTGGAAACTTAGAGAGACAAAGTTGTAGTCAGATTTTTTTTTTTGAACAAAAGACTTGACAAGAACAGTTTTAGAAGAGAAAAAAATTATTGGAGGCGCACAGTTTTAGAGGTCTCAATCGATAGATGGCCAACTCCATTGGTCTGGGCCCAAGATGAGAAAGAACATCATGGTAGAAAGGTGTGAGAAAGCAGCTCAGGACCCAGCAATTGGAAAGCGGAGACAGAGCTCCACTCACCAAGGAAAAATATATACCCCAAAGGCACACTCTAATGACCCACCTTCTCCAGCCACACTCCACTTGCCTGCAGCCACTCCCCTCTTAATCCCTGTCAGGGGGCTAATGTACTGATTAGGTTAAAACTCATAACCCGATCATTCCACCACTAAACTTTATGAGCTTTAGGGAACACCTCATATCTAAACCATAACACAAGGCCATTATTAGTAGTATTAGTATTAGTATTATTTACAATGGGGATTCTTATAAGTGGGAAGTAGGAGAGTTTTAAGATGATATATCTTGGAGAAGTGAAGTGAAAGCAACTAGTGGTAAAAACAGTGTTAGTTTGGTGATGATTGAGGGTCATTCTCTCAGAGATTGTCATCAAGAAGGTCCATCTGCAAATATATGACCACGAATCTTGCTTTTATCTACAACTATAATACACTAATTAAAATAATGATAACAAAGAAAATAGGAAAGAGATTAGTAGAATAGACAGGTGGATCGGGGAAGGAAGAAGTGAGAGAAAAGAAAGGGAATGTAAAGGGGAATAAGATTGATTGAATAATATACATGTACAAATAGGGCATTATGAGCCTAACTATTATGGTAATTATAGTGCACCATAGGGGAAAAAAAGGAGAGAGAGAAAGTGAAAAAGAAAAGAATGTTTGGGAAGGGGGATCCAGCTTCCGTGGTTTTGGAGGCCTTGGATGGATTTGTTCGTTTGGGATGGATGCTACTTATGAAAGATAGAGTGATAATCAGAGTCTCTGAATGCAAATGAATGTCTGTAGGAGAAAAGGCTGTCTGCAGAATGAGTTGGCTGTAACCATGGGTTAGATAGTTAAGCAGAGTGGAAGAAATTTGCTAGACTATTGCAAGTAATGCTGTGGAATATCAAATATAAGAAGGATTAAACATTTTTTTTGAACAGGCAAGGACCTTGTAGAGCTAAAAAAAAAAATGCAATATCAGCTATCCACTAGACTAAAAAGTGAATTAACATGTCTCTTTTTTGTCTGATCACTTTAATCTGGATGTCAGAAGTTACACCCTGACAAACTCTTATACACTATTTCTGGAAATATAAATTAATATAGCTATTATGGAGAAGAGTCTAGAGGTTCCTCAATAACTAAAAATGGGTCTATCATATGATCAGCTACCCCACTTCTGGATATATATCCAAAGGAAACAAAATCAGCATATCAGAGAGACCCCTGCATACCCACATACATTGCAGCACTGTTCACAATATAAGTATATATAATCAGCTTAGATACCTCATCAGTGGATGAATATGGATAAGGAAAATATGGCACATACACACAATGAAATATTATTGAACCCTAAAAAAGGAATGACATCCTATCATTTGCAGAAAGAATGGATGAAATTGGAGGGCTTTATGTTCATGATATAAGTCAGACACAGAATGATAAACACTGCATATCATCTCTCATATGTGGAAGCTAAAAAATGTTAATCTGAATGTAGGACAGTAATTACTAAAGACTTGGAAGGAAGGGGTAGAGGGAAGATAGAGGGTGGTTGCATAAGGGGACCAGAACCTAGTTAAATGGAATAATCTTTAATGTTCTGCAGCACAATGGGATGATTATATTTCACAATACATATTTTAAAAATAACTAGAAAAGAAGAGCTTGAAAGCTTCAAAGACAAGGTAATGATCAGGAGATGGAAAAGTTAATTACCAATGAATTGATCATTACATATTATACACATATATTAAAATATCATAGTTCAACGGATAAATATGTACAATTATTACATGTTAATAAAAAAATTTAGTGGCTGGGAGTGACAGTGGTGGAGCATTTGCCTACCATGTATGAGATACTGTGTTTGATTTCTAGCTCCAGAAAAAATTTTTAAAAATGTTTTAGAAGATGGACATGCTAACTACCTTGTATACATGCATCAAATTATCACACTGTAACCTAAAATATGTACAATTAAAATAATAGTAATTAATAAAAAATAAAAATTAATTGTGCCCCGATTCAAAATTACTTCAATTTTTTTCAGTCAGAGTTTGGTCAAAATAAAGCATGAATATTGTTTACCGTTTAAAAGTAATTCTTTTTATCTTTCTTGAGAATTTTCATTCAGATTCATTTCTTTGTTGCTTATGCACAAGCTCTAGAAGGCTTTTTCTTCATTAATGTTTAGTTTTACCACTCTTCTTACTAAGGATGTAATTTTGACTCACCCAAATTAAAATGGGCTTTTACAGAAAAGTCTCTTTATCTCAAAAAATGCCATTGTGTGTGAATTCTTTTAGCCTGACTTTGACCCATCTAAGAACACCTCCAGTGCAAAACAATAGCTTAAAATTCTTGGCAGTTGGATAATCTTGAGAGCCATGCACATTTCTGAGATTCTTTTACAGTCTTTTAAGCATTTTATTTTTATATAGAACCTGGCATATGTTAGCTTAATTTTTGAAAAAAAAATTTCAGTGCTCGGGTAGTTAAATTTTTCCTAATGATTTGACCATGAAAAAAGCAGTCTTCCCTCACTTTAAGACAGACTCTGTAGATTCTGCAATGAGGTACTTCCAAGTTCTTAGCCCTAACAAGAGTAGTGGTAGAGAAAGACCCAATTGAATTCTGGTTTCAGCACTAACTGGGAGTGACTTATTTTCTGCATCTCGTTTGCTATACCTTCCAGCTTGAGATGACTTCACTTTCATCCATAAATTCTTATAGCTGGAAGCCAGTATTAGTTTCAATTGCTGCTGTAACAAATGACCATAACATGAAATTATTATCTTATAATTCTGGAGATCAGAGGTCTGAAATGGGTCTCTGAGCTAATATCAAAGATTGATGAGCAAGGCAGAGTTCTCTGTGTGTTTTAGGAGAAGGTCTACTCCCTGGTCCCTTTCAGCCCTTCTGGGTTGCCCCATGGCTCTTTCCATATTGAAGGTCAGCTGCATCATTCTGATCGTTGCTTTGATTAGCCTCCCTGTTTTACTTAAAATAAACTTTTGATTACAATAGACTCATGAGGATGATCTAGGGTAATCTCCTACCTCTTTTCTTAACCACCACTGTAAAGCCCATTTTGCCCTGTAAGTAAGCAGCCTCTTCATAGACAAAGGAATAGAACCTGGGCATCTTTGATGGAGAGGAGAAGAGACCAGAAAGGACACTAGAGATTTCCATCACCTCACTCCACCATCTCCAGGAAAAGATGTCACTTTTATGAAAATTCTTCACATGGGAGCTTTCTTCCTGAGTTTATTTGTATAATGAATTACCTCTCTAAAATGCTCAAGTGTACAGTTCTATTAGTATGCTTGAACACTAATTAACAAGGACACTTGTTCTTATTTCATTTGACTTTCATAGGTTTTGTCCATCAACAACTACGCGTGGAACTGATGATTCTTTGCCACTGCAGCATCTTACCTTTATTTCCTACATATGGCTTCACGCTAACCAAAAGGTTAGATGCTACAATTATTTATGCTAATCTCAATTTGCTTTTGTGCTGTCGACAGTACAAATAAAGCTGCAGAAATTGATTACACATCACTGACAGCAGAAGCAACATACGGTTTCATCAATGAAAAAACTGAGTCATGTAAGAGCTCAATAGTGTGTACAGCCTCATGAGAATGACAATCAAAACCAAGTTGTAATGATATGAATATGTATTGGGTACCTCATCCTGCTTTGGTAATTTTAATAATCTGTAAAAAGGTAAGTGTAAAGGGAAGCATTTCTGTTTTTATTGAATACTCCTTTTTAAATACAAGGTATTTATATTGGCATTTGAAGTACTTTTATGTTGCTTTTCTTGTTTTGGGGTTCTATTTTCCAAAGTCATTTGATCTAATCCTAGGAAGAAAATAGATACATCAAAATTTAATATGATTTATCATCACCCAATAGATAAATCTTAACTAAGTTTAATAAGGATATTGAAAATTCCAATACATAGACTTGATTTTAAAAAATTTAAGGTTACCTTAAAAAATCCATAGTGCAAGACATATTCCTCTTATTTTAGCACTAAGTAGATGACAAAATCATCTGATCATTAGATTATATTACAAGGCAAAATTTTAATGAAACTTCTGGGTTCTGAAATCAAAATTCTCTGTTCATCTGGCCAATAAACCTTCACAGACTTGCTTTCTGCCTCTTCTTTTCCAGTAAGAAGTTACCAGAGTATGAAATCTCAGCTCTCCAGGGAAAGAGAATGCAGAAGACAAAGTATCACCTTCCTGCAGCATTCACTATGAGTAAAGAAAAACCTCACTGCTGTACCTCATTCTGCAGGAGATAGATACCCTCTGTATCTTTTAACACCCAGATTGCTGAAATGAGTGAGGAAATCCACAAAAGTTTTGAATTCTATAACTAGGTATTCCGGTTGCCCAGAAGAAAATCATAAGATGTGGGCATTCTAAATTTATTTGGGTAAGTAATCTTAATGAGGAAATCTTGTTAATAATAAATAAAATGAGGTGAAATATGAAAAAGTTATGATATTCAAAACTGTATTTGGTTGTTTAAATTGGACTGCATTATTTTGCTCTGCAGCTTGCTTGGTAATGCGGTACTATGTCATTTGGATTCCTTTTTAGTGAAACACGGATTGGATATTTAAACACAAAGAATGCCTACATTATCCAGTTACTTCATGCCTTTAGACTCAGGGCTGTTCTTTCTTAGGCATGGTGACTAGAACCTCTGATCAGCCTATGTCCAGAAGGAAATTAAATGAGGGCTGATGCTCACACTCTAAGCCATCGTATCCTCTTTTCAGATGGAAATGATAAAATTGAGAAGATCTATCAAAAAAGATGAATGTTACCAAGGTAACATTTTAAATGATTGTGTTTTGGTGTTTGAGTCTCCTTTGTATTACTCATAAGCTGGCTCTTCTGGATGTTAGGTGTGAATTTCCTGCAAAGTATTAGTGATAACATAAGAAATCAGACGTAGTATCAAAACAATTGTTAACCTAAACATAATCAATCTGTGGTTTGAAAGAGTTGGTCTTAACTATACACCCCTAAACACAGCCAGGAATTACTTGCCTCAACACTTTTAACATGTTTGGTGACGATAATTGATTATGCTAGAATAGGGACAGTCAGACTGCCCACAAATGAGACGGGCGTCTTTGGAAAATTCCAGAACTGCTAGTGTAAGAGCTGAGAAGGAAAATCCAAATTAGAATCTTTCCCTGCCTAGGAATTTGTTCCCCCTTCTGTTTAACATTCCTTATTCCTGTTTGTTATTGCTATTCTTTATTACTATGTTTTCGAGACCTAAAACACTTTGATTACTGATATTATTATTATTATTATTATTATTTTCTGACCACCTTCAGTCTGTAACTTTGTTCTATTGTGCATGACCACATAGTTAATAAACCCAAAAGAGGCTGAGAAAAGGAGGAATGAAACAACCCATAATACTATCTTCACTGTCATCTTGAAGGCCCAGTAAATTATTTTATTTAAAAAAAAAAATCATTTTGGGGCTGGGGATGTGGCTCAAGTGGTAGCGCGCTCGCCTGGCATGCTTGCGGCCTGGGTTCGATCCTCAGCACCACATACAAAACAAAGATGTTGTGTCCGCCGAAAACTAAAAAATAAATATTAAAAATTCTCTCTCTCTCTCTCTCTCTCTCTCTCTCTCTCTCTCTCTCTCTCTCTCCCCCTCTTCCTCCCTCCCTCTCTCTCTCTTTAAAAAAAATCATTTTGGTTTAAAAAAAATTGGCTGAATCAACTTTATCAAAAAAAGTTTGGATGCTTCAACTGTAGACAGCTGGACCAACATTTTTCAACCAGATCAGTATGGAAAATATCTGCATTACTTTCTCAATGTTGGTTGAAAACGTCATGTAATTTAACTTTATTATAAAAAAATAATCAACTATCATCCTATGCAATACAAGACAGATACTGCAAGTTCTCATATATATTTATGTATGAAAGCTAAAAAGTGGATTTCATAGAGGCAGAGGGTAGAATAGTGCTTACCAGAGGTTGGGAAGAGTGGAGAATGGAGAGGGGATGGTTGACAGGAACCAGGTGAAGCTGAATAGAAGGAATAATTTCTAATGGTCTATATCATAGGAGGGTAACTATGGCTGACAATAAATAATTAGTTAAAAATGGTACAGAGAATTCTGTTCTCACCACGAAGAAATGCTGTTAATGTATGAGAATTACCCTGATCCGATCATTATACATTGTATTATGTATATACATGTATTGCAATTTCACACTGTACCCTGTAAATACATGCAATTGTTATTTGTCAACTAAAAGTTTCAAGAATTAAAATAAAGAGATCAACTTTACATTTACACATTGTTGTGCAAAACTGAAAATAAAAACAATCATTACATGTATTTTTATTTTCAAACAGTATATATATATATATATATATATATATATATATATATATATGGTAAAATATTCCATATGCTGTTAGTTCTTAAAATCTTAATATTAATGTTTGTTTTTACTGTGAATGTTTTTTAAACTATTAGAAAAATGGACAATATATAAAAGTATTGACCTTTTTTTTGGTTCCTTTTTTTTTTTTTTTTTTTTTGGTAGCACCGGGGATTGAACCCAAGGCCTTATGGATGCTAGGCAAGCACTCTACCAACTGAACTATATACCCAGCCCCAGATTCCTTTGTTTTATGAGTTGTTCCTCTGATTACATATACTACATGGATTGTAACCAGAATTGCATTTTCCACTTATAAAAATAAAACTTGACATAAAGAGTAGTTTTAACTCAGTGTAATTGAGTATAATTTTATCATAAATTTTCACAATCATTGAGGTAGTTGGAAGAAAATAACAGTGTTAGACGATGGTACAACTGAATTGCAAAGTCAACACTTGGGCTGCGTTCAACAGAATTTAAGTTACGAGAACCATAGATGGAATAACCCGACACTGTGTTGAATGCTCCTGTTATTGTCTTCATTTGTGGTTCCCACTACAAGAAGGTAGGCCCAGTTTGGTAGTGAGAGAACTGCACGGAAACATTCTAGGGGTCAGAGCACATCAGGAAGGGAAGGTCAATGGCAGCCCCTGGGATTAGATGACAATAAACTTCAAGCTTACCAAATAAAGAGAACTTTTCTGAGTACTCCAGAGCGAAGGTTCTGGATCAAAATGTGCAATTATTTAAAATAAAATTTGGATACACTAAGATATAATTGAATCTTCATAAAGTTGGCCTGAGCTTATGCTTTCCCTCCATGGAAGCCTGAATAACCATTTAAGGGAAGTATTTATAGAGCACTGTGATGTGGTTGAAGAGCTGAGCTAGATTGCTTCTGAGGTTTTTTCAAACTGTAAATTCCACCTCTATGTTTAAGGAGTGGAAGAAATTCTCTACCCAAACCCATCCTGGCAAGTAAAGCATTACATATTGTATTCTAATAATAATTTTTATAATAACTATGACAGATACCTTGTGTCACTCCCATTTTAGAGATGAATAAACTGAGGTATTATGAAATTCAGCAATGCGCATAGTAACAGAGCTCATGGGTTCTGGAGCTGCAATCTTGACACAGGAGGGCCAACCCTGAACCTTATGGGACACGTTCTCCTGACCCCTTATTAAAATAGAAAACAAAACTACAAAGAAAACTGGTTAGATCAACAACTGATCTCCAATCTGTGGAGAATCATTTCATTGAAAGAAAATAAAATAACAGAACAAATGTCTTGAGGTTCCTTATGACAGAGGACATATTAATGATACTGAAATCAGCAGCAATTATACTTTCTCCTGAAACTACCATTGCTCTCCTAATTAAGGGAGGGATTTATGAAGTCCCAGGGACTGTGCTAAACATTTTCAGGTATTATCTCATTTAATCCTTACACATCCTTCTGCAGGGCAGAAATGACTATCTCTGTTATATGCAGATGAGGAAGCTGAGGCTTGGGGTCATATTCCAGGAAACAAGAGGTGCAATACTACGGAAAATAATCATCTTTTATTCATTCAGCTTAGTCATTCATTTCAGAGAAAACTGTAAACTCGTATCTAGAGGTTAGCTCCAAATGCAAAATGTGAAATGACCTCAAATGAGGATCATGAATTATTCTTTTACATTTATTTAAACAGCTATTTGTCAACAAATAAAATTCTGATAGTCTATGGAGAGTAGTTTATCCATCAATCAACTACTGAATTAATCATCAATCAATTAGCAATCAATGAGCCAGACACTGTGGAGGAAAAAACAGTGATTCCTGTAGTCAAGAAGCTTAGGTCTTAGCTAAGCATTAGGGTAATACAGACCCAAACATCAATAAAGGAATCCACTGACTTATACAAATGACAAAAGTTTTTGTGAGGGGGAGGACATTATTTTGGACTGTGAGTGCTGAGGAAAGCTTCATAGGACTTGACCTACGTGTAGGTCAATGACTGATTTGGTTGAGTGCAGAGGATTACACAGACCAATTAAAATAGAAGGAATAAAACCAACATGGACAGTTTGTAATATTTAAAATCTGAGACTCCAATCATAAGACCAGGTGGTTTTTTTAGTTACTTTATTATTTACAATTTTGCAATTCCTTTAGGAGTAATTTTTTTAAATTACCTTAAGAAAATGTACAAATAGTAAATAGCAATAGATTTTAGTTGTTACTGACAGAATAATTGGGACACATGATCAGATGTGAGCTTTACTTGTTCAAGAGTGATGACCAGCAGGCTGCCACCCACCCCAAATGTTGCCTTATACATAACTGTATGCCTTCTACATAACTCGGTCTCTATGCTTAAGTCACTCAGTCCTAGGACTGATTTATAAACATGGCTCAAATATTTGATGTTCTTTCTCGTTGATGAATGGGGTCTGAATTTGAGTAAGCCTGCGACTGCTTTTACAATAGAGTAAAGCTGACTGACACCATGTGACTTCTAAGGCTAGGTCATTAAAATTCATGCAATTTTGTCCTTATTCACTGAAAGTCTCAGAGAGTCCAAGCCAACATGCAAAAAGCCTATCATGTTCCTTACATGGAGAAGGGCATGTTATGGTGCTATGGTTGATACCGTCAGCCTCAACCTGTCCTCCCAGGTATCTCTATCAAGGAATCAGACAGGCTAATGAGGCCCTGTTGGAGGAATGCATTGACCAGCTGAGCACAACTCAGATTCCATCAATGCCATATTAAATAGAAGTACCTAGCTGGGATTTCCCTGAATAATAAAATATTTGCTAAGGCACTGTGTTTCAGGGTTTGTTTTGATGCAATAATAGATAGCTATAACTTCAGATCAACTGTAGGGTTTGGAACTCTCCCTGCACCCGCCCCTCAGCCTGGTCATAAGTGCTGGAGGAATAGCCCTAACTTCCTCATACAGGGAGCTTGATATTGCAAATACAGGCTCTCTCCTACACTGCCCTAAAGTATCACAGGCACCCAGGCATTAGCCCTGTGCTTCTCTTTCTGTTTTTCCCTGGTGAACTCTGCCCTAGCAGTCCTAGAAGGTGTACTGCTGAGCCCCTGCCCTCATTTGCACAACACATGGGTTTTTCAGTGTTCCATGTAGCACAGTTGGAGTCCATTAGATAATCTAGAAGTAAGTTGGAAACCAAAAGACAGGAGAAAAAGATGTTCAAAAGCAAGGTACAGATCACGCCATTCCATTGTGAGTTTTCTGGGACAGCCCTGATTCTAAATGTTCTCTATCACCCAAAATTATTGAAACATCTTAGAATTTCCTGTATTTTTGGTGTCTGAGTTATTTATTCCAGACTATCTCTTTCACTGGAAGAGGCATAAAATCTTTTGTCCGACTATATGTCCCAATTTTGTGTTCAGAAAATAGGCCAATGTACTTTTAACTCGGAGTTACAGTGCAACACATTTGGCTGCTATCATAAGATGATAGAGGCTGAGGCCTGCTGTACAGAGAAAAAGGGGAAACTGGAAGAAAAACGGTTCCTATATAAAGTTTACATTTAGTGCACATATACAGATGTCCTGAAAAGGATAATAACTTAGTCTAGGTTTTTAATAGTTGAAATCTTCGTTAGAGTCAATCGGTTAACTGGGCATTACTTAACAATATATTCTTGGAGATTTTAAAAGATCTCTTTTTGTTCTTATTTTCTGTTTGTTTCCCTGATGATCCACTAGATTTTTACAATTATGGTAAAGCACTGTTTTAGTCAGATTTTTTTGTTGTTGTTGCTGTGACTAAAAGGACTCAACCAGAAGAACTGTAGAGGTAAAGTTTATTTGAGGGCTCATGGTTTCAGAAGTCTTAGTCCAGAGAAGGATGGTTCCATTCCTTGGGCTCAAGATGAGGCAGAGCACCATGGCAGAAGAGTGTGGCAGAGGGAAGCAGCTCACATGGTGATTAGGAAAGAGAGAGACTCCACTGGCTACATGCAAATATACAGCCACCCCTCCAAGCCATGTCCCAATTCCCACCTCCTCCAGCCACAGCCCACCACTGCAGTTACCACTCAGTTAATCCCTATCAGGGGATTAATTCACTGATTCGATTAAGACTCTCATAACCCAATCATTTCTCCTCTGAACCTTCTTGCATTGTCTTACATGTGAGCTTTGAGGGGATACCTCACAACCAAACCATAGCAAAGCATAGTTACTGCTCTCATGCAGCTACGTATTCTGGTAGACCAAAAGTGAAAAGAAAATCCACCTTATACCACAGTACCGGAACTTAACAGATCTGCACATTTCCTGAAGGATCTCAATGGGGCTGCTGCTGCAGTTGCTTATCACATGCAGCTCGACTTGCATGAGACAATTCCTCACCAGAGTCATCAAGGCAAGACTCATGTAACTAGACGATTTAATACTATTCAAAAGATAAAAGAGATTTTTAATCAGCAGAAACAATATTTTCGAAATCTTCCAGAATGTAAATAGCATTTAAATAGGTCTAACATTGTTGTCATTCATAATTAAGAAAATTTCAAAAAAAGAAGTCCTCACTTTTTACTTATCTGTACAATTATACCATGGTGTAATTTATGCTACCATGTCACCCTCTGTCCTCTGGCTTATCATGATATTTTCCCTTAAATTTGTTTCACTATTCCATACATAATAGTCTATGATATCAGAAGATATATCTATCCCCTTTCTTAAGCAAAAGGCATGCCAGAGTAGTTAAGAGATACATGACTGTCCTTAGGTAAAATTATTTATCACTTACAAAGAAACCACATAGTAACTAGATTCTAAGTCTTTTTGAGAAACTATTTACGAAAAAAAAAAATTCTTAAAGAGGATGACCATTTTAGGAAATAGGAAATGGTGTCAGAAGAATGTAGATAATAAAATGTATGATGTGGACAAAGAGTGACCCAAATAATTGAGTATGCTTAATAAAAGAGAAAACTAAGTAAATGAGTTACTTGGTTGCCAGATTTTCTGATTGGAAGTCATGACATCAAAGGGTCTTGAATGAAAATTTATATTGATTCGGTGCAAATAGTTTGACTGTTTCTCCATATTTTATGTTTCTGATAGAGAAAGGGCAAAATATCTAGAAACTGAGAAGGTGGTAGAAGAGGTGGTTGGAGGGCATCTCAAAATTAGGAAGGCAGGGTCCCTTTAAGGGTCTCACTGCTTAATTAAAGCTGAGTACAGGAATTGAGGAAGTTCAGCTCTCAGTGATTCTAATGCCTGAGAAAGAAGAAACAGAGAAGGTAATTACCATGTTTTGAGTATTCTGTGCCTGAAGTGGGGCTAGTTGCTTGATTACTCAATTCTTGAAATGCCTGTGAGTTAGTTACCTTGTGCCCATTTTGGAGGTGAAGAATCTGGACTCTAGAGAAGTCATTTGTGAGTTTTTATGACAACAGTTTTGTGCAGTTTGATTAAGAGTCAAAACATAGATCCTCACATATTCAAAGGCCATACTCCTTCTATTATATCAGCTTCTGCTATGAATTGGATATGAGGGGTACCCCCAAAGCTCCTGTTAATGCAGAAATGTTTAAGAGGTGAAATAATTGGAGTGCAAGAGCTATGACCTAATCAGTCCATCCTGGTTTAAATGGACTGACTGGGTGATAACTGCAGGGCAGCAGGAGGTGATTAGAGGAGGTGGATCACTGTAGGTGTAGCCTGGAGGGGTGCACATTCCCTGTTGCCCTTTCTCTCCTCTCTGGGCAGCTTTCCTACATTGAGTCCTTTTGCCATGATGTGCTTGTTCATCTTAGGCCCACAGCAATGAAGTTGGCCATCTTTGAACTGAGACCTCTGAAACAATGAGCCCTAAATAAACTTTTCCTCTTCTAAGTTGTTCTTGTCAGATATTTCCATCACAGTGATACAAAAGCTAAAACAAATTCCTGATGAAACTATGTGATATCACCTTCTTCATTGACTGAAATGTTTTGAAATTGCAGACATAGGGCCTGGAGGGAAAAAAAAAAAAAAAACTGTTCTTCAGTTATTAAAGGGAGAAAAAAACATGTAATTATTACATTTAGGTGGAGTGAGTGTTCAATTTCTCTGGCATGTTTTTCTCCACAGTTCTTTGAGGAGGGCAATATTCTTACCCTCTCTTGCTCTATTGTTATTCATAAATGTTTAACAGCTACTAAATATGAGGGTAAATTTGAATTACTGTGCTAACTCTTCCAGTGAGATATTCATTTTCATTATTGTTTCTGAGAAACGTAATGATTTTAAAACCTAAAATGTGTCGATGAACCTCGTAAAAGCATGTTGTCTGCTTGTTGCTGTGCGTCATTTCACTTAAACCTTTTGATGACCCCTGAGGGGACTTACAGGTATTTCGAAGTTGTTCATTCATGCAGCTATGCATGTTGGACCCCAGATTTCTCATGCCAAAGTCCTTCCTCCTGGACACTGTGCTGTTCCATCAGATTCATGAGGAGGGGAAATCGACATCTCTTGTTTGTGTGATCATTGATTCAATATTCAGGATATGGGGAGAATGGTTTAGGGATGGTAACTTCCCTTGGACTTCTGAAAATATTTACAAGTAGTTGTATAAAGTACATTTGCATGTGCTTACAGATGTGACCATATTTAAGGAACAAATAAAAAATCCATGTGAGTTTTAGAGTCCATTTTGGGGAAAAAATTTAGGAAGGTAACTTAAATATTTAACTGAAACAGTTCCATTTCTACCTGAAGTATACTCCTTCCTTCCTTCATTTCTTGGTACCGAGGATTAAACCCAGGGGTGCTTAATCATGGAGCCAGATCCCCTAGCCCTTTTTCATAATTTTTTAGAGACAGGGTCTTGCTTAGTTGCTTAGGGCCCTTTTTGAACTTGTGATCCTCCTGCCTCAGCCACCTGAGCCACTGGAATTACATGCATGCAACATGGCATATGTATTTTCTAAAATCATGTCCTAAGTCTAAAATTAACTTCTACTTCAGTGAACAAAAGGATATTTTACATATATAGCTACAGTAGCAGATTTCTGGTTAAGAGAATATAACTTCTGTTGCCTTACTTGGAATAATTATATATATATATATATATATATATATATATATATATATATATATATATGAATAGGTTGGCATTTCTGAATTCAAAATTCTGCATACTTTCTGAATTTTCTCACCCAAGATTGGCTTTGGATGTCTACCCATACTCTAAGCAAGGACTCGGGGAAAGGGAGAACTTGAGGGAAGAGCTAGGTGGACCCTGCAAAAAATTCTGACTCTGGATCTCCAAACATCCAGGAAAGTTTCACTGGAAGACTTCAGGTCTGGCTATGAGGCTCTGTATTTGTCCTCACTTTGTTTAAATGAGGAAGTGGGATATGTATCTTATTTTTACTGAATTTAAGCATGCTTTGTAGTACAATTTTTCTAGTATTTGCCTGGTTTTCTGGAATTTTCTTAGTACAAATTCTAGACCAGACTTCTAATAAGTCAGAGAGAAAAGAATTGCCAATTTATGATCCAATTAAATGGTACGTACTTGTGGAACACTTAACAAGGGGTCGGGGAAGGAATCAGTGATGACCTTTGTATAACCCTATGTTGTTTTGCTTGGCCCATGAATGCCTCCTATGTTAATTTGTGAAACAGGTTCAAATATCTGATCACATTCAGGGCATAAAATTCTACAGCGTTCTGTGTACTTGCCAACTGATGAAATTACAAGGGCCATAAAACACTGATTTTCAACTAGCACTCTTTATGGTAAAAAGAGAAAGCACAGGCTCCTGCCTCATCAGAAAAGAATGAAGATTTTTAAGTCAGAAGTTGTCAACTCATGGATTTCCAGCTGAATCCCACCAGCAGACGGCAGGGCGAGGCCCATCTGGGGTTTTGGTTTTTACTGGTACTCATTGCCAACATTTAGAAATCAATACATAGTCCATACAAATCCAGATTTCCAAAATCACTTGGAAGCTCAGAAATCATTGTAATACTGGGTCCAAGAGAAGCGACTTTCGGCATCTCTGGGGCACACTCTCCAGTTTGCCATGTTCCTTCTTGGGGAGACTTATTTCATCTGGTTATTTTAACTCTTATAGGTGTTTGGGTTTTAGGGAATCATTTTATTGTGTTCAATGAATAGTTTTCTGATTACATTTCAAACAATTAACTTTGGATCTGCTTCCAGCTCACCTCTAATTCCCCATCGCCTTCACCTCCTCTTAGCTACCCCGTCACCAGTGATCAGCCTGGCTTCCAATAACCAAGCACCAAACATCTAAAAAGGACACAGGCCACCAAAGTAAAGGAGCAGAGGGCTCCTGCTGTGCCGGGCTCTAGTCCATGGGCTTCCAGATCCTGGGGAGGTTAGGGCAGAGGGCATCCATGGAGAGGTTTCAACAGCCAAAGTGAAAGAGGCTTTCCAATTCGTCTGTGGTGCCTTGGTTCAATCAATCGGATGCTGTGTTGCCACATGCCCATTAAGCATCAGCCCTACCTGTGTCTGAGGCATAGGGGACAGTGTTTTTGTCCTGGAATACTTTCTTCATTAGTCCACCTTGATGTGCATCTTTTCATTAGTTGTCTGTGTGTGTGTGTGTGTGTGTGTGTGTGTGTGGTTTTACTGACTCGATTTAAGCTTTACCATGATAATAACATAGTGCTCTGCACAATTTCTATCATAAATATATTATTAATGTAATGAATTGAATTATTCATTTATTCCATAGGCTTTTTAATGTTTATGGTCAAAAGACAAATAAAACCACATTTGGTTGGAATTTCTTATCCTTACATTTCATACTAGGAAGAAGTCAGTCACTCTGCACCATCCCTATAGAAACACCTGTGACCAAAGCATCAAGCATCGAAAACAAACTAACATTTAACCTTTAAAACTGAAATACAAACAGGAGGAGGATTCATGGATTTGCTGATTCCTTTTGTGCTGGGGACCCTAGCAGGCATTCTGCCTTGTGCTGCTACCATAAGTGCACACAGTAATTCCTGTAGAACCAGGAGAAGTAGTGTCCAAGTACAAAGGTCATTTTTAGATCAGATCTTGATAGTGTTTCTAATTTCATTCTCTACTATAATTTTGTGTTTTGGGAATTTTAATACAGACAGAAACAATGGGAAGTGGTAATGGCCACAGGAAATATTTTTGTTCAAGTGGTAGATTAGGTGAAAGGAAACTTTTTCTGGCTGAATTCCAATTTTCCATGTATCATTATTAAAAACAAAAAGTCTTAGTATAATATAAAAGATTCTTGAAATAAAATCTAATAAGTGACTCTGTGTTTGAGGTGTGAGATTTGGCTCAACACACGGGTACAATAGCGCATAATATTCTATTAACTGAAACTTTTTGAGATGGCTTCATTGAGTCAAGGAATTTCTTTCTGTTTAGACAGTACTGTGAATAATAATTTATACTTACAAGGGTTTAAGAGACTGTTTCTTTTTGAAACAAAGACTTTTTTTTTTTTCCAACCTGACTGCCATTTGTAAAAAGATGTCTTTAAAGACATTGGTAAGACACACACAGCTACTAAATTGATTTCATTAAATGAGTTTGTTCTGTTACTTTATATCAAAAAGACGTTCATATCATTTTATAATTTGATGACTCAAAAGTTAATTTTAAAAGAAGGAGCTTGTCATTAGTGCAAAAATTAATTGTCTTTGAAATCTCAGAAGATTTACCCACCCCCACCCCCAGGTAACTGTCTACATACACTTTTATTTTAGCTTGATGTTGATAGGATAGCTGTTATTTCTTTTATTAAAGTGATATATGACTTCAGCATCTAGATGACATTAAACGGATATTTAGATTGTTTCAAAAGCTACAAAACACTTAGGCAAAATCACAAGAACAACAGTTCTGGAAAATGTAGGCCAGTGTTTCTGAGAGCTCTTGCCAGAAACTAATTTTAGTTGAAGGGACCTAACTATATTCAAACTGTTCACCCTCTGCCCTTCCCTAACATCTCTGGAGATCTGCAGATGAAAGCACCTCATGGAGTTTGGAATTTGTGCCTGTTACAAGTTTAAAGGGAGTTCTTTAAACTTTCATTATTTCATGCCAAACTCAAGAGTTATGCCAGGTCAGGGGCTGTTGACCTTTGGCACACACCAGAAATGGACTGAGGTGAAGGCTCCACCCGAGGTACATTCCTCCCACTGGCCACCCTTCCCATCCCTCCTCTGCCATCCCTTTCATCCCCAGGAAAGCCCCAGGCCCACCAAGCCTCACACACTTTCTCTGTCTCTTCTGGTTTGGTTTCCAATCCTGAGTTAACTGGTAGATAAAATGAGTCAGTTAGGGGACACTCCCCAGTAGGCTTGCATGAAAAGGAGACACTGGGGGAAGAGCCTCAAATCACTTTAAATTTGGAAAGAGAGCAGGGGCTTCCATCTTCACTCCCTGTTTGGACTCTTCTCTGTGGTCCATCTCCAGGACCAGCATCGCAGGCAAGACCATAGGTAACTGCTTACCAATAGCTTCTGAGGTCCACTGTGAAAACCAACTTCTTTTATTTATAGCTTTAGTAAAAAAGAATCTCACAAACAGGAAAATCCTACATCAGTCATTCCTTGGGCTTTTCTATTTTTCATTTTTAACAATTTTTATGCCAATTAAGATTTCATTTTACAGTTTCATTTTCTCCTTCTATGACCAATGTTACTGTTTTCTTCTGATGTGTCTTCAAGATATATTTTTTTCTCTTAAATTGTGTAGTAGATAATCTACTATGTAGATAAATTAGTCATCAAAATCCTACGGATAATTTTTTTTTTTACAGTTTTAAAGTAGTTTGATTAATTTCAAAGATAAAGCTGTGGATGAATTTGAAACTTTTAAAATTTTTTATTTTAAGTTCAGCAAGTTCTACCTTTTAACTCCCAAAGGGGGGTTACAAAAACCTGGATTGAAATATTTATTGCTGTCACAAATTTGCAGCCTCTGTCTGAGCATTAAACCTTAAAGTTTATTAATAATCACATACATGTACATTTTATATTAAAGTACTTCAATGTTCCAATTTTACATATAAGTGATTTAATTTACTTTAAAATTGCAACATTCAATGTATGTTTCTTGAGATTGCTCAACCTTTTTTCTGATAATTTGTCCAAGTTACTTAAAATTTCTTGAATTTTAATCAAAATTTCCAAGAGATAAACAACATCTGCTTCTGATATTTCATCCTTAAAATGAATAAACGAGGTCCCAATCTCATCATCCATATCATGGCCATAATGTATAAAAGCATTTGACTTTGGTACCCTTTCCTGAAGACTACCTCTAAGGAGTCCTTAATTGGTGTCCCAATATGTTTAAATAAGAAATAATATTTCTCTAATACTAGACCACAGCCACCACAATCTGGGAAATGAGCACGAAATTTGCAATGAGTTGGTCCAACTTGAACATCTCAGAATCACTGCAGTGGAGCTATGTGGACAGAGTACAGATGGATGCCCTTGGCAAGGCCAGGATGAGACAGGCAGTTTTTATTTGCAGAGTGGGTGGGGTGGCATGGGGTGGAAGGACAAATTCCTGAAAGGCAAGAGCCCTGTTCAGTGTAAGATGAATTTAGAAGAGTCAGTGCATTGCTCATGCTGTATTGAAGAACTTTCCCATATCCTGGGGCTGAAACCCTGTGCCTTACCTTATGTCATGGGCCCTGTTCTAACCATGACCCTTCTGGTACTTCTTGCACCAGGAACAATCACTGTGGTTTCCCAGTAGTTGATACTGGTCTGTCTGAATCATATCTCTTCTTTTTATTTTATTTTTTATAATTGTATCTCCTTAATTTTTTTGACTCTTTTTAGTGAATCAACTGTTTTTATTGTAATGTGGTAAAAAGTTTTATTTAAAAATTTCTATTGATTTCATTGTCTGGCCCTAACACCTTTCTTTATATTTCCTTTATTTTCATCAGACTTTGTCCTGTTAACAAAATAGTTCTTTTTTTTTTTTTCAACAAAAATTACAAGATTAAAGAATACAACCTTTCATATATGCACACAGCAGATGATCATAATTTTTTTTTATTGAAATGTTCTAAAACATTCTCCAAAATGCAGTTAAAATGTAGAATTCTAGCTTTATGGAATATGCCACAAGAAAACAAAAAAGTACAGGGCAAATGTTTCCTTTATAGTTTTCTTTTCCCCTTCTACAAACAGTTGCTTTTCTAAACAGGTACATATTTAAAAAATTAAAAATAGCGCCAGGCTGAGGCAGGAAGATCTCGAGTTCAAAGCCAGCCTCAGCAGTTTAGCGAGATGCTAAGCAGCTCGGTAAGACCCAGTCTCTAAATAACATATAAGAAATGTCTGGGGATGTGGCTCAGTGGTTAAGCATCTTGGGGTTCAATTCCTGGTACGCCCCCCCAAATAAATAATATTGTGTATTTAACAACTTGTAATCCCTCAATATTCTTGACTGGAAAGAATTTTTGAATGTTATTCTCAAAGGCAATTCTCTTCTAATATTATTTATGGCTGCTAATTGGAGGAATCTCCCACAGAATGACTTCCAGTCCCTGTTTCTATATGATAGCCTATGAGCATCCTGCTCCAGGCACCATAGTAGGTTCATGTCAGAACTCAGTCTCTGTCCCTGCCCTTTTATGGCATTGGACTGAGTAGGCCAGTACAGTGAACGGGTGAAATTTTTATAGAAACCTTTCCTAAATGTGTATGGCTAACAGTAACTTAGTTACACATGCAAGTGACTGCAACTCCATGAGTTTGTCGATGCCAAAGTGAACATACCTCCCACTCAGCCTCCATTCACCTGATCTCAAATATGCGCTTAGTTCCTCCCTCAGAACATCCCGGAGATGACACATGCACATACAGCCGACACATGCACATACATATATACACACTCAGACACCATGTAAAATGAATTTAGAAGAGTTAGTGCATTGTGTCTGAGTGTGTATATACATATGTGCATGTGTCAGCTGTAGATTTTCCTAATATAAAAGATAGATAGCACACAATTATAAGTAACAAAATACACAGTACTCTTTCCCAAATTACACAAAGCCAATTGATGGCACAGAAAGTTTCCCTTGATTTTCACTGAACCTTTGTATTGGTGGCCAATCTAGTTTCAGTCCAACCGTGATTTGACAAATCCCTTTTATAACAATCCCAAGCCACTGGGAAGACCGGTGTACACCACTATGCCTGGCATATAAATAGATTTATAAATTAAAAAAAAACTTTTCAAACTGATTTGGACTTTGGGATTATACTTTGAGTATAATGCAGGTTGTTAATGAAGGTTGTCGTCCTTCCCCCCTTTAGGTTACATTCCTTAATTCATATACTCATACATTTAGCACCTGCATATTAAGCAAATAAAGAGTGCAAGGTACTGTAGTAAGTACTGTGGGTAGATTTAAGAATGAATCATTTATTCTCTTCTCAAGGAGCTCTGATGGTAACAGTAAAAAGTGTAGGTATATGCATACATGTACATAGAAAAATAAAGAAGACATCTGTTAAGTGAATGAACAGATATGAATGAGGCATCTGTGACTGAAAAGGAGAGAGAGAGAGAGAGAGAGAGAGAGAGAGAGAGAGAGAGAGAGAGAGAGAGAGAGAGAGAGAGAGAGAGAGAGAGAGAGAGAGAGAGAGAGAGAAGAGAGAAGAGAGAGAGAGAGAGAGAGAGAGAACTTCTTACCAGTACGGTCTAGAAAAGCAATCAGACTGTAGAGGATTTGGCCTAATTCATTGCAGCAGGAAGAATAAAGTGTTTAAAGCCTCATTGTGTTGCCAGGCTAAAACACAGATAGGATTTTAAAGTTTTGTTTCTTTCATTTTCAATTTTTTTGGCATTTCTTGCCAATGTTGGAAAATCAAATTTTTCTCCTAAGTGTCTCTATTCTGGGTCCTCCTTTTCAGAACTGGAAGATCTAGCAAATCTTCACCTGGAGCTACCCCCGTATCCCGGAGGCCTCTGGAAGGGGTATCCCCTCTCTCCTCCGTGGCAGCAGTCATGAACACCTCAAACCCCTGACCTGGATTCCCCACCTGCCGCTAGTGAACAATCGGTGGTCCACACGAATCACAGACTTCAGGCCCTGGTGCGCACAGTGCTTGCTGCCCAGGGTCTGCCCATCGGTGGCCCTTCCACTTGCTGGGCTCCTGGAGGAGAAGCAGAAGTATACTCAGCAATGGCAGGTCACACACTGAGTTGTGCAGGCCCTCGCCACCTGGAGCTCAGTGGTCGTTTCCATGGTTCTAAAGGGGACCGGCTATATGTCTCCTGGGTCTGTACCATACGAGAGTAGAGTTCAAGCCCACATGAGCAAGACCACCTTTCAAGTGTTCTCTTTTTCACCATTTGCTGCTCTCTTACATAAGTCATGTATTGCTTCCATTTACTTTTGGTAAGATTTATGCAACATATAAAATTCATATAACAGAAAATCTACTCTTGTGACCATTTTTGGGCACACACAATGTCATTAAGTACACTTGTGTTGCTATGCTACCATCACCACTATTCATCTTGTAAGATTTTTTCATCTGGTACTTTGGTTGTCCATTATGTCCATTAATTATCAACTCCCCACCTCCTCTCCCCCAACCATTAGCAACCCCTATTCTACCTTCTCTCTACTGTGGATTTGAATACCCTAGTACCTCATATAAGTGGAAACTATATCTGTCTTTTTGTGATTGATTTATTTCACTGAAGTTTATCCATATTGCAGCATGTGCCACCATTTCCTTCCTTTTAATTACTGAATAGTATTCCATGGCATGCACACACTACATTTTGTTTATCCTTTTATTAGTAGATGGACACCTGGATTATTTCCACATTTTGGTTATTGTGGATAATGTTGCTCTCAACCTGGATGCACTCATACATGTTTAAATTTCCTGCTGTCAATTTTTGGAGTCTGTATTCAAAAGTACAATTGCTGGATCATATAATTCTGTGTTTATTTTTTTTTTTCAGAAACATCTTTGTGATTTTTCAGAGGAGCTGTACCATTTTCCATCCCCAGCAGCACTGCACAAAAATTCCAACTTCTCCTCTCTGTTCTTATGTTACCTCCCCTGTCTGCAGTAGAAACTTCTTTTTGTGTGGTGAGTTTGTGGGCCACCTTAAGATGTGGTGTGACCAAAGAAAAATATTAAAGCTGGTGTCAACCTGAGACGCATCTTGAAAGTTCTACAACTTGACAAGTCCACTTCTGCCCCCTCAACAGAGCTGGGGACATGTCTCTGGAATATGTTTTGCTGTGCATATGGAAAACCCTAATCCTCCTTCTTCCAAGAAAAGGAAGTTTGATCCCTTCTAGCTAGAGAGATTTAATAGGTGTTAAAATGATTGAGTCTTGAGCTTGAGGAATTACAGAATTTTAATACCTCACATAAAAAATCTAACACTAGCATACTTAAAAATTCTACACAACACAGGAGGGTGTAATTGGGAGTAAGGAATCATTAAAATGACCCTCTTTCATGGCATTTAAAGGGGGTTGGGGAACGATTATGCTTCCCAAGTCCTACATAAATACATAAGTGTAGTGAGGTTGATATATCTTTTTGTTCTTATTCCACTTTCACATGTTCTCTGGAAACTTGGGGAATCTAAAGCTAATAGGAAGATGCAACTGTTCTTGGAGAAGACAGGCTTACAGACTTGATGATCCCCTCAGTTCCAGAGACCGTGCCAATGGGAGAGAGGTGTCCAAGCTTTACACCAGGTGCGCCAAGTAAGAGTACTGTTGTTGCTATAAAAGAACGAGTACTGCGGAGTCAAAGAGAAGCTGCTCTGGACTTAAGACACAAAGAAATTTCCAATTTCGGATAAGGTAGAGTGGAATCCATTCTCTGTCTCCACCTTCAAGGCCCAAAGGCTAAAATGTCAGGATGCAACTTAGAGGGACATCACAGAGCAAACTCCAACCAGGGTGGCTCAGTGTGTATGGGTTAGCAAAGAAGGAGTGGATGTTCTGATGTTAAAGCCTCTGTGTCAGGCAGTTGGGGTCTAGACTTACCAAGAGCATATTGAGCTACCCACTGGGATCAACAACAAGCCTTAAGCCCTGGGTCACAGATCTTCCTGCTCCAGGACAAGAAAGCGTGGCGGTTGTTTTAGTCAGTTTTTTTTTTTTTTTTTTTTTGTCACTGTGACCAAAAGACCTGATGAGAACAATGTAGAGGAGGAACAAGTTTATTTTTTTTTTATTTTTTATTTTTTAAAGAGAGAGTGAGAGAGGAGAGAGAGAGAGAGAATTTTTAATATTTATTTTTTAGTTCTCGGCAGACACAACATCTTTGTTGGTATGTGGTGCTGAGGATCGAACCCGGGCCGCATGCATGACAGGAGAGCGCGCTACCGCTTGAGCCACATCCCCAGCCCAGGAACAAGTTTATTTTGGCTCATGGTTTCAGAGGTTCAGTTCATAGATGGTGGACTCCATAGCTCTGGCCCAAGGTGAGGCAGGATGTCAGGGTGGAAGGGCATGGTGGGGGAAACCAGCTCAGGATATGGCCACACAGAAGGAGAGAGAGAGAGAGAGAGAGAGAGAGAGAGAGAGAGAGAGAGAGAGAGAGAGAGAGAGAGGACAAAATATAAACCGCACCCTCAGTGACTTAGTTCCTCCAGACACACCCTACCTTCCTACAATTGAAACCCAGTTAATCCATATCAATGGATTAATCCTCTCACAGTCTAACCATTTCATCTCTGAAAATTCTTGCATTGTCTCAACATGATATTTGGGGGTACACCTTATACATAAACCATAGTGGTGGTGATCATTAAGATCCTTCTACTCTAACTTATTTTTTTAGGACTCTTCTTATGTTGCCCATGTATGAATCAGCTTCCTTTAAGGTTATTACAAGTATTGTTTTACTACCTCTGGCTTGGGATGGCTCTATGGATTACCTCTATCAAATTCATATTTAATTATTTCCATTAATTTTTTACCTATCCCAATTAGTGTTTGTTTCTATAAGTTGTAGTACAAGTTCATTTTTTTAGACCCCATTGATTCAGATACTGTTGGGTTACCTCACTACTTTGGACTTTTTAGGGGATCACATCTACCTAGTTGACTGTAGGTGAAGTCCCTTTGCTCACAAGGGATGAGTAATTTGTGAACCCTCACAATACTTGCGATTTAATCAGAGAAATTAAACTTTGGAACAAAATGCATTTTCTTTTCCATCATTAGGTTCCTTTAGTGTTCCCCAGCCACATATGGGCTGTGCTTGGAAAGCAGATTAGAATTGACAACAATTAGTCACATGCCTGGATTTTTTGACGGAAAATAAAAATGAGCTCCCATGTACAGGAAGTCCAAAATCCATCTCTGTTTTGCCTAAGGTTTTCTTTCCTCAATATTCATTCTCAGTTTAATATAAGATTGTTGACTTAACCATGATGTATTTCAAGCTGAAGGCAGAAATGAATTTTGCATTAATAAATTGTTTGGAGATGGACTCAAAAAAGTATTTCATTATATAACAAGGCAGCTATAAAACATGTTTGGTGGTCTTTCCATCATTGCTACCTGTGACCCATTTGTGGAGATGACATCTATCAGGGTGACAGGGAATATTAAGCAAGTGATAGACAGTTATTAGCTGAAGTCCTGATATATTTACACCCTGGGAAAAATGCACTTGGTATTTTCTTTCTGGCAACTGGTCTCCTGTTCATAATTTGATGGAAAATTGATTAATCACACATTTAACTCAATGCAAGATCTTCTGCACTGTAATAAATTATGGCCATTAATCAATAAGTACAAAGTAATTCCAGGAGTCTGGAGACATGCTGGGTTCTAATAGAAAAGCTTGCACTTAGGCCTTCCTGCCAGTGACCACTTCATCTGAGGTATTTTGCACCTGCCTCAATCCAATTAGATGACATAATTAATGAACCTCCATGCTCTTGATAATTTGTTATACAAAAGAAAGAATGTTTTGGCACATCCATTAAAACCTGATGTACAATACTGTGAAGAAAAGGAAAGAAAAAAAAGATGAAACAGTGCAACAGAGGGCTTAGGCTGGGAATCTTGGAGTTCAAGCGAATGTGGGAAGCTGCATTCTGACCTCGTGTTGGGTGAAGATTCAGTTGCATTTGTTAAAAGAATCCAACAGGGTCTTTTTTTTTCTTGTTCCATTAAAAAGTGAACTCGGCCTGTATGCAAAGTTTCATGCCATCTTGTTTCTTTTATGACAAATTAAATGGTATGATTAGAATAAGCATTCAGGAAGTATTGTTTCAGAGGCAATCTAATAAATGTTTCTTTGGTTAAGTATCAGTTACAGTTTTACATATCACAGTCATTTTGCACCTGTTTTATGCAGCTAACAATAGGCTCTCAATAGATTTCAGTGAGAGAAAGCCTGGGAAGATAAAAAGAAAACCAGTTTGCAGCTAATTCTGTCACTAGGAAACGCCAGGAGTAGATTGTGTTTAGAGACTTTGAAAAACAATTAGCTGTGGATTATAGGACTAAAAGGCCTTTCCTAACTGTACCTGGAAAATACTTTGCCCGTTTAATGCCTTCTAAGCTGTCACTGAGCTTGAACTTCAGTCCCAGTGATTAATGAAAAGCTGCAGGGCACAGCTAGAAGCTAAAGTCTCAATTATGAAAAAGCAGTAACTAGTTTAATGTGCTGATGCTTTTATACTTAAAGTGACAGCTATGAAAAATGGCAATATTTCCAATCATGCTTTAATAATTTATCATTCATTTATTGACATGTCCAATGTGCCTTACTCCCACTGTTCTTTTTCTCTTTCTTGGCTCCTGGTGTTACAACATTGAAGAGCAAAATAGGGTCTGGTTCCCTGAAAAGCAGACCTTCCTGTTTGGAAGTATAAGTATAAAGTTTTTAGGTCTATACCCCGATCCGCCTACCATCGTGCATCCATGTCATTCCCAATTAGGGCCATTATGTCACAAAGAGTTTTTGAAAAGAGCACAACCCAGTTACCACCGTCCACTACTGGGGTAGCTTCATCCCAAATGGACACCTTGAATTGTATGTCTTTGATGATGAGGTTGCCTGGAGGAACCATGCGCATCGACTCATGCCAAGGTTAAATCACAACAGTTGGGTGAACAGTGAATGGGCATAAGCAAATTATGGCACAATGAATGAGGCAGGAAAAGATACACATTTTGAGGATAGTGGTACCAAGCTCTCCTGTAATGTCACGTAGGTTTAATATTATATTTTAAATTTCAACCATAAATTGGTCAATGGTTATAGTCATCCTCTTGTTATATTTTTATAAGATGATAGCAGACTTCACTTACCAAACTGTGAGCCTGGTTCCTGGCACAGCACTCGATGAGCAGACCAGTAAGTAAATGCATAAAGTAAATCCATTTGGATTTTAAAAAAACAGAATTTTTTTGGTACTCACAAAATGCTAAGTAAATAGTATAAATAATATTAAAATTTTACATAAGTTTGTTAAATAGATGTTTTCCCTTCTTTTTAAAACATTTATGCATCATAACAACATTTATAACTTTTCAGTAAAATGGTAGGAACTATTTTGAGGGGTAGAGGAAGAAAAAGTATGATTTTAAAATATCTTTCTTACAATCTGATCGTGGGCAACACATTTTGTTGTCTGTAATTACTATCACAACTGGTGCTAGTTACTATGGCTCTAAGACTTCAGATCACAAATTTGTAAATGAACATCTCTCCCAGTGAGGTCATAAAACTTAAGTTTCAAAACAGATGGCGGCTGTGCTACTAAAATATTCAAGCAACCACTTTAAATGGGAGGTTCCTTTCTACCTGTTTTTCCCTGTGAGAGTCAATTTAGTAGCAGTGCTCCTGCTTGTAAGACCACATGGATCTTGGGTTTTAATGAGATATTAGGATGTTGTCTGAGTTCAGAGGTGGTGGTGGCACAACTTCAGGTCTTTGGTAAGCATAAAAGTGGGGTGGATCTTCTCCTATAAATAAAGCGGATGGAGGAAAGCTTTGTCCTAGGGCTGAGCTTACGAAAAATATAAAAATAAAACTGGAAGTTTGGTTGAAAACTTCATTTAAATCCAATAAGTTATGTATTTTTTTTCCTTAGACCCAAAACACTAAAACCAGAAGAGATATTTGGGGGAGGCATAGGTGATCAATGCATCCTGAGGAAAAAATGGAAAAACATGGAAATATTGGATTACTTTCATAGAATTATGAGGAAAAGTGATGGCCCTTTTGGGCAATTCTAGTTAGCCAAATGAAGTAGTGTATGGGATTGTTTATTTCCTTCTGAGGTTCTTCCTTTGTGAGAAGGTAGCTAAGAGAGGATGAGCCATGTTTATGCCATTGACTGCTTCCTCTGAGTCTATAAAAATGTTGTTCCTTAAGACTTTCCTGTTTCTGGTACTGTCCATGCCTAAATACTTTGTTTTTCAAATATTTTGTTTATTTCAGCTTTTCCTACCTTGACATGTCTCTGTTGATTTTAATTTTTTAAGGATCTACTTTTCTCCTCGTGTCATTTATCTAATGACATTCTTTTCCAAATACCTCAAATAACTTTCCAGGATTATCCTTGAAATTATAGCTGATCACATACTGTCATTAGAGCTTCATTATGATTCCGATCCAGTTTCCTCCTCCTTTCCTCCAAGGGTCTGTGGATTTTTTAGTTCATGTTGGGCCATACCATGGGTGTTGTCCTGTTCTTCTCTAGACATTGATTCATGCTGCCATGGGTCCACAGACCTCTCCTTACTCACACACGTGGGTACACATACACACCAGACACATCCCCCTGATACACATGCACACATACACATGTACAACCTACACTCTCCTGTGGCTGTGAATGCAAGTCAGTCCTTCAATGAAGCCTTCAAACATTTTTTCTTTACCCCAGACCACTTCCATACAGAACTTAAAGGAAAAAGAGTTATAGGTTTCTAAATGACTTCACTTAGGAATGAAAGAGATTTAAATCCAGTTGCCTAGAGCACACGGAGGAAAAAAAATATCCCCCAGCTGACAGAAAACAGCCCTAGGTTCATTGGGTAAGGATGATATGATCCCATAATAGAATTTGTAGGAATTTCGGAATTTCAATTAAACTGCTCCATCTAGGTATAGTTTCCCCCTAATTATGAGGTAGCTTGCCCAGATCCTTTTCCTACCAGGTCAGACAAGATTAAATCATGGGAGTCCTGCCACAAGCTCCTACTATTAGGTCCAGCTGCAGAGTTTTATCTCCTGCATCTGTTTTGTGGGGTCACTCTTCCAACTTCTTGTTTTGATAGATAGTTCTTAATTTTGCAGATTATTTTCCTCTGGGAACCATCTAAGCAATCATCATGGTCTTTAATTTTAGAATTATTTTAGCTAACATCCTTACAATATTTTAGGTTGTCCCCATATATAACTTATTGTCCTTTCATAAAATAGCATAACAATAATGATGACAATGGTTATAATCATCCTGTCATTTCCAATATATTTGTATATACTAATTTATTAAATGTAACACCAATTTATTAAATTCTTGAAACAACCCTATGAGTTAGTTATTTTTATCCTTATTATATACATGGGGGAATTAATGAATAAGGAGTTCAAATATCTTGCCCAAGTTCACATAACTGGTAAGTAATAGAGCTGGGATTTGCATGTAGGCTGTCTGACTCTTAAGTACCCACTCTACCTACTCTAGTATGAATGATTTTCTGTCTTACAGGTGGAACATGGGAGAAGTGAGATCATCACAAAATAGCTGCTGGAAATTTCAAATCAAATCTCTCTCTACCATATCTCTTCTCTCCCACATACAATCCATCTGGCATTGATTTCTTGTTTCTTGATCATTCACAATTAAATGGAGAGAGGAAGCTCACAATATTATGAAAATCTTGATGAGCTTCCTCTCTCCATTTAATAAGAATCTAATGGATGATTCAGAAATAAAAACATGGTTGCCACCAGCTACAGTTATTATGTTGGTAGCAGCCATGTTTTTGTATTTTTTTTTTTCCTGGATTGTCCTTTAGACTCTCATTCTGCATCCTGTTTCTACCTCAAGTTACTAGGTCCAGATTGAAACTCAATGCAATTTCTTGGGAAATTATCTGTTTATATTTGTGTAAAATATTTTTTCCATAGGGCATCCATATCTGAAAAGTCTAATTGGATTCCAATCCAACATTCAGAAATTTCCCCACATGCTGAATTCTGTCTTCCTATTCTTGGTTCTGCTGTTAGCTCTCTGAACCAGATGCCAAATTTCCAAAATACCAAGTGCTGCCTATTACATAAAGGCAATAAGCTTTAATTGTTGACATCCTTTAAATATTTTATAGAGTTATTTCATCAATTTTACATTTCTTTCTTATCTTCATATTTTTACTATAGTGTTTATTTATTATGTTTCAGAAGATTAAGGTTCTATAATCTAGGGAAGAATTATTAAAGCTTAAAGACTGTACATCAAGCTATTAGAAAATAGCTACATTCCTAAGAAATTCCATAGTTTCCAAAAATTTTATCATAAACATTAATTCAGTGAAGAAAAAGGTGTCAGAAGATTGAGGCTTTTGGTATATAATAAAAAGGTCATGTTTCCTACACAAATGGAAATAGTAAAATTGTTTTTATTATTTCAAACTAAAATAAATGAAGCATAAAATCAAAAATAAAATTTAGAGATGATCAAATTTAATTGGTTTATAGACCATCAAAACAAACTGCTGTCCAGCTCACAACCATCATCAATAGACCAAAATAGGCAATGCCCAGGAGGAACCTGCTACAATCACACAGATGTTTGCTCTTCTGTGGGAACAAACTTTTAAAGCTTTTTATTCTGTCTCCTATCATATTGTAAGTAGCTGTGATCTATGTTGCACTTCTTAATTAGCCTTTATTACTTTTTTAGAAATTAGTAAATGATTCGTGTTGGGTTTGGAATTGCATAAGACAGCTGACTTGTACTAGCTTATGACAACTACCTGCTACATTTTCAGGAATTTTGAGAAGCATTTATTCGATAGAGCCATTTAAAAATAGTTAAATGATATACAATTACAAATAAAAGGTGTATAATTAATGACTAATATTAAATGTCAACATGATTGGGCTAAGGGACACCTACATAGCTGGTAAAATGCAATTTATTTTATTTGTTTAATTTGCTTTTTTTAGATATCCATTACAATAGAAAGTATTTCAACATTTTATACATTTCACACAGTATAATTTATTTGAATGGAGATCACATTCTTGTGATGGTACAGGATGTGGAGTTACACTGTCCTGTATTCATATGAAGGAATAGGAAGTTATGTCCACTTCATTCTCCTGTCTTTCCTATTTCCATCCAACTACCTTCCCTTCGTTCCATGTTGTCTAATCCAAGGAACTTCTATTCTTCTATCCCTAACCTCCCTTGTTGTGTGTTATCATCCAAATAGAGAGAACGTTTGGCCTTGAGGTTTTTTTAGAATTGGCTTATTTCACTTAATATAACAATCTCCAGTTCCATCCATTTACTGGCAAATGCCATACTTTCACTCTTCTATATGGCTGAGTAATATTCCATTGTGTCTATGTACCACATTTTCTTTATCCATTCATCTGTTGAAGAACACCTAGGTTGGTTCCATAGCTTGGCTATTGTGAATTGAGCTGCTATAAATATTGATGTGGCTGTGTCACTCACTGTAGTATGCCAATTTTAAGCCTTTTCGGTATAAGCTGAGGAGTGGGATAACTGGGTCAAATGGTGGTTCAGTTCCAAGTTTTCTGAGGAATCTCCCTACTCCTTTCCAGAATGCTTGCACCAATTTGCAGTACTATCAACAATGTGTAAGTGAACATTTCCCCCACATCCCTAACAATATTTATTGTTGCTTGTATTCTTGATAATTGCCATTCTGACTGGAGTGAACTGAAATCTCAGTATAGTTTGAATTTTCATTTCTCTAATTGCTAGAGATGTTGACATTTTTTCATATATTTGTTGACAGATTATATTTCTTCTGTGAAGTGTCTGTTCAGTTTCTTAGCCCATTTACTTATTGGGTTATTTGTTTTTATGGTGTTAAATTTTTTTAGTTCTTTGAATATCCTAGAGATTAATGCTCTATCTGAGGTGCACGTGGTAAAGATTCTCTATTATTGTTTAGGATCTCTCTTCACATTATTAATTATTTCCTTTGCTATGAATAAGTTTTCTTAGTTTGAATCCATCCCATTTATTGATTCTTGATTTTTTTTAAAAGAGAGAGAGTAGAGAGAGAATTTTTTAATATTTATTTTTTAGTTCTCGGGGGACACAACATCTTTGTTGGTATGTGGTGCTGAGGATCGAACCCGGGCCGCACGCATGCCAGGCGAGCGCGCTACCGCTTGAGCCACATCCCAAGCCCTGATTCTTGATTTACTTCTTGCACTTTAGGAGTCTTATTGAGGAAGACTGTTCCCAAGCCGACATGGTGGAGAGTTGGGCCTACTTATTCTTTTAGTAGGTGCAAGGTCTCTGGTTTAATGCCTGTGTCCTTGATCCAATTTAAGTTGAGTTTTGTGCAGGATGAGAGATAGAGTTTCAATTTTATTCTACTACATATGGATTTCCAGTTTTCCCAGCACCACATGTTGAAAAGGCTATTTTTTTTTCTTTATTGTATGTTTGTTGTGCCTTTGTCTAGTATGAGAAAACTGTATTTATGTGGGTTTTTCTCTGTGTCTTCTATTCTGTACCATTGGTCTACATGTCTTTTTTTTGGTGCCAACACCATGCATTTTTGTTACTATAGCTCTGTAGTATAATTTAAGGTCTGGTATTATGATACCTATTGCATCACTTTACTTACTAAGGATTGCATCTGGGTATTCTGGGCCTCTTGAATGTCATGACTGATTTTTTTTTATTTCTAAGAAGAACATCATTAGAATTTTAATAGGAATTGCATTAAATCTGTGTAATAGTTTTGGTAGTATGGTAGTATTTGACAATATTATTTCTGCCTATCCAAGAACATGGGTATCTTTTCATCTTCTAAGGTATTCATTCTTTAGTGTTCTGTGTTTTCACTGCAGAGGTCTTTCATCTCTTTTGTTAGATTAATTCCCATCTTTTTTTTTTTTTTTTGAGGCTACTACAAATGAGATAGTTTTCATGATTTCTCTTCTAGTCCATTCATCATTGGTGGATAGAAATGCAACTGATTTGTTAACTTTATATCCTGCTACATTTCTGAATTCCTTTATGAGTTCTAGAAGCTTTCTTATGGAGTGTTTTGGGTCTTGTATATATAGAATCATATTGTTGATGATTAGACATCATTTTAGCTCTTCTTTTCCTATTTGTATCCCTTTAATTTCTTTCTTTTGTCTAATTGCTCTGGCTAGCATTTCCGGGGCTATATACAATGCTATTTTTGAGTGTCCTTGAGTGTTTCCAGAAGAGAGTAGCACTTGTGTGTGAGTGGGCGTCATTCAATTTGCTAAGGGATCTAACAGAACCAGATGACAATGGAAGGCTGAATTATCTTTCTCTCTGTTTGGCATGTCTATTTTCTTCAACTTTGAACAGCTTAGCTCTAGTTATCGGCTCTTTGGACTTCAGGGCTTCTCAAACCCTTATTCATGTCTTTTCTTGGTTTGGACTTGGGGCAGAGACAGGCAAGCGAATCTTTCTTCAGGGACCTTGAAAGAAATTAAAACTTGGTGCTCTTAATAACCCCATGCTGCCTGTCGACCAAGAACAAAGAGAGGTCAAAGCAACCTGGAATGGTACTGAGCAGGAGCCCAGTCAAGAGACATGTGGGGAATGGCCAACCTCATTGGATTCTACATCCTGTCCGTCCTGAGGGAGGGTTGCTGTGTTCTTGGATTCTCTGAGGTGTCCTCAAATTTTAACACGGAATTATGTTTTAGGTTCTTACTTCTGGCTGCTTTCTGTTGCTTCCAAGTAAAGGATTTCTGACAAACACACTGGATTTTACTCTATTGTGTCTGTTTTTGTTAGATAACTGTTGGCTGGTAATGATGCAGGTGTAAATAAATAAAATATGTATATCAAGAGCTATATTATTGTAATATTTTATGTTAACCACATTTTCCTAGTGATATTAAGAAAATGCCTTATAAAGATGAACTAAGGTGTGCATTTCCACGTCCCAATTACGTACATGGAATGAATTCTGTATTTTGCTACTTACAACAGAGCAGGAACCAATTCTGTGGTTTGGTTTTGTGGGCCCAAATGTCATTGCCTTCTCTCCAGCCCTTTGTACCATGACTCTTTCTCCACTTCCTCTGTTTTTTCCTTCTCCCTTCCAGCTTCATGATTTGTCTTTCTCAATGGCCATTATAATTAAAGTGGTGTGACATCTTAGCTCCCTCCTCTTTCCTTGCATGTCCTCATCTTGTTACTGTCTATGTTCTAAGTTGGTGCATCAGTTTCTATTGCCGCCACAGCAAATTATTGGAGTTCACCCATGAAAACAACAGAATTTATTACTTAAGTTTTTTAGACCAGAAGTTCATTTGTTATGGATCTCAGCAGAATAAAATCAAGATGTTGGCAGGTTGTCTTCCATTCCTGTAGGACAGAGGGGAGATTCTGCTACATTTTCTTTTCAATTGTTGGCAAAATTCAGTTCCTTGTGGCTGTTAGACTGAGATCCCACTTTCCTTGCAGACTTGGAGCTGAGCACTGCTTTTAGCTCTAGAGGTAATTAGTATTGCTTGACACCTGGCTCCTTCCTCTATCTTCAAACAAGCAATGTAAGTGGAGTCCTCATGTCCACACTCTTGGAATCCTTCTTCTGCCTTCCTCTTTTATTTTAAGGACTCCTGGGATTAGATTGAGGCTACCTGGTATCTCCCCATATTAAAATCAATTTTATCCTGAAAGATTTACCCTTTACGTCATTTGCTTGATCAGGTAACATGCACAGGTTGCAGGATTTGGGTGTGGATATCTTTGGTGGGCCATTATTCTGCCACTGCTGCAGTCTGGCTGCAGCAAAATAACCAGGGGGTGACGAAGAACTTGTGTAGATTGATACAGCAGGAGTGGGAGCCGTTTATTGTAGGACAGGAGGGGTATACATACACTCCACACAGCTTATCTTAATTAACATAAACTCGATACAGCAGTCAACCAATAAGGAATCTCCACACTCAATGGCTCACTGGCATTACTTCACAAGCCACTCCCTCTGCAAAATGCCAGGCGCCATCTTAAGTTGTTTACAGACTCTAACATGGCACGCCATCCACTGGCTTCTACCTTTTCATACACTTGGGTCATACTGTGGGTTTTTCCATTGCAGACATGAAAAGTAGTAAGAGTGTCATTACGCCAAATATCTACTGCTGATACAATGAATTATTTTGCCCAATAAAATTGATTCTAGCAGGGTAAAAGGCTTGCTTTCTCTTCTTCTCCCTCAGTTTCCAGCCACAGATATTGACTCTAAAATCCACCCACTCAAGCAAGGTACAGTGGTGCAGACCTATAATCCCGATGGCTCAGGAGGCTGAGGTGGGAGGACCATAAATTCAATGCCGTTTGTTATGGATCTCAGCTGAATGAAATCAAGATGTTGGCAGGTTGTCTTCCATTCCTGTAGGACAGAGGGGATGGATGCAACTTAGTGAGGCACTCAGAAAATTAGGAAGACCATGTTTCTAAATAAGATATTAAAAAAGAGCTGGGGATGTGGCTTAGAGGTTAAGTGACCCTGGGTTCAATCCTCAGCATAAAAAATAAACAAATAAATAAATAAATCCCACTCACTCAACCAACCTAGAGATTAACCTTGATTCACCCTAACCACTGTTTTCTAATTTGAAACTTGCTAAATCCTTTTGATTCTTCATCTACCTGCAAAGCTGTTCCTTATGCTTCTTGCTCTCTCTTGTGAGTGCACTCCTCATCTGTCCTCTGAAATAACTCAAACATTCATAATCATTCTCTCAGTTTCCTATTGTTTCTTTCCCCTTATTCTTCTGTTTCCAACTGTTGTTGGAAATACAACTTGGATCATATCTGTTTCTTCTTAAACAGTTTGGTGGCTCCTTCTTCCTCTCTTTTTGTTTCTCTTTGTGTATTGGGGATGTCTCTCAGGTACTCGGCAAGTGCTCTACCATGGAGCTACCCCAGCTCTTCTAATTGCATTTTGAGACAGGGTCTCACCATGTTGCCCAGACTTGCCTTGAATTTAATGATTCCCTTGCCTCTGCCTCCTGAGTGGCTTTACCAGGGTGCACCACAGTACCCAGTAATTTGATGGCTGTTTCTGAGCTGCCTTCTCCCTGGGAATTTGCCTATCTGTACCTTCCTTGTTATTTTTCTCATAACCTCAATCTATTCTTCCCCATTTTGTACAGTTTCCTAACATACCTGTGTGCAGTGATAATTCAGATTATAATTTTCTTCTTCTTCCTCCTGGGACCCTGGCACATACTTGGTAGAGTGCTAATCATTAATTGACTTAATTTAAACTTTCTCTGCACCCCTTGACAGAGCTGCTAATGTCCCATGAGCTACTAAGCAGGTGGCACCTCAGTGTTTTTCACCCTGCAGCAGAAAATTTTTCCATGATTTTACACGTTTGGCTTTCCTTTTGGATTTTACCTTCTTGATGGTAGTCATTATATCTCTTTCATCTTTGTATACCAAAGGGCCTCGTGTTTCGCCTTCCCCACAGAGGGAAGTGCTGACTGAAGGAACAAGATATTAAAGAGAAAATTCTGGAAGACATACTTCCCATCCAAAGTTTTACTTAATCAGTGCTGGCCTGGAAAAAAAAAATACTGCAAACCAAAAGTGTAGGTTTTTTTTTTTTTCTAACACTATACATTAGCAACTGGAAAGATAAAATCTAGTTTTGGGATAAGACTTACCCACCAAATTATGCCAGGACGCCTGAAGATTTTTAAATTACTGAATAAACAAGCTACCACCAGCAAAGGGTTGAGATATTCACAGGAAGCCCATTTGGAAAGCTTGTTTCAAGATCATTTTTAATGCTTTTTCATTATATCAGTTATAATTAAACTAGTTCACATGTGTAATTATGTGGCATAGTAATCGAGACAATACATTCTGGAACTGTGTAGAACAAGTCATGCAGATTTGTACCTTCTTCAGGGCTCTGTTAGTACTTAATCTGCTGCTGGCCACCCACTGAGCCGGCCTGGAAGAAACTGCCTTTTGATCTCTTTTATGAAATGACCTTGGAGGGCAAAAATAGATGAGAATAAACCTTAAAAGATTTGTTATAAATATTCTGTTTGGCATCATGTATCTTCCCAAAATGCTAGAATAAAACACTGAAATAAAAAGGGTAACTTTAATGTCTTAGACGAATAAGGCTAAACTCACCTTTACAGGCCAATTGTGTTGTGTGCTGGTTGACAAACTTGCAAAACAGCCCCCAAGGATTTCCTTGTGCAAGCAAGGAAAAAGAAACTTCCATGCTCACTATCCTAGAGCTGTCCTTTTATTATTCCTGCATCCCTTTTGCCCTGTAATCCTCAGTCTTTGCAGTCTGTGCAGCCAGCCAATGCTCCCATCTGTCAGTGGAAGCAACATATGTACTCAGAAGGGAGGAACAGTCCACATTATCCATGCCAACCTGCTATGCCCTTCCTCAATCAGAAAGGCGTACTTGAAGCCTGTGCACAGGGTGCAGGTGAAGGCAGTTCATAACTACCAAGTGCAATGGGCTCTGAAACTTAAACATTTATATCTTGTTACAATTAGACATAAGGAGTGTGACTGTGATAAAACAATGTTTGATTTCTTTTGGAAAAAAAAAATGATGGAAGGAAGGGTAGATTCTCTCTTTCCAGTATTTAAATCTCTGAATGAGCTCATTCTCCATCACTTACGTACGTCCCCGTTCACAGACTCCCAGTGACACTATATAAGAGGCACTTGCTAGCTGCAAGAGGCAGAGGAGGGTCTAAAGTCTCCACACTGACTGATTTAGGATTTGTATTATCACAGCTACAAGTCAAGCTTTCTATAATTATTTTGCACACATTCTACATTTTCTTCATCTTCAACTTCTCCTAGCACTGACTTTTGTTTTAGTTTACTTTTGACCAAACTACCTCCTGTTTTCCTTAAGAAGGGGCTTGTAAGCTATAGACCCTTGATACAGGTGGCAGCATCTCCAAAGATAGGACTGTCCATGAATAGCTTTTCAGAAAGAATCAGGTGGAACCCCGACCATAAGAGTAACCTATTGTAAAGGAAGAGTCCGATAAAACTGTGTTGGAACGTTGGCACCAAGAAAGCTTTGTCAGGGAGAGAGCTGACATGATGGTCAAGGGACAGGAAAGGCTAGAAGGTATTGAAATGATGGTGTCTCAGCAGGGTCATTAGAGGGAAATTGGGGTTGTAGAACAAGTCGATCACCTAGAGTATAGGAAAGAAGTGGAAAGAAGGATTCCATAGCAGAGTGTCAATTTGGGGAAATAAGAAAGAGAAAGGCAGCTCCTTATCTAAGAAAAGAAAGAGAAACTCTAGGAAAAGTCACATACATGAAAGGCTCTGCTCCCATCCCCCAGTCCACTCTTCCCACTTCACCCTCTCTTTATCAAGAAGTGCCTGCCAGGAGGAAGGCTTACAAGATAGAAGGAATGACAACTGATTAGGCTAATGAAGAAAGAAGAGTAGAGAACAAGAATGAGGAGTATGCGAAATTGAAACCTCACTAGCACCGAAGAAATAAGTGTGGAGAAAACCTGGTGATTATTTCAGGCATTTATTTCAATGAATAGAGAGTTTGCTAACTCTGAAATATTAGGGTTTAATAAGTATATACAATTTTTTAAAGACAAAAGAGAGAGAGAGTTTTTTAATTTTTATTTTTCACTTTTCGGGGGACACAACATCTTTATTTTATTTGTATGTGGTGCTCAGGATCAAACCCAGCACCCTGCGCATGCCAGGCGAGCACTATACCACTTGAGCCACATCCCCAGCCCCAGTGTATACAATTTTGAAATACCTAAAACATGATATAAGTTCAAATATTATAAAATTGAAAATAGAGGAAACAATGAGTAGCTTTTTAAACTTCTCATTTAATCAAAGTGGCATAAGTATGTTAACTTTATGTATTTTAACATTACTGACCTTTTAATTTACTGAGTGTCTACTAAATGTCAGAAGTCCTACATGATTTCCAGAAATAATCTATTATATTACTCTTCTAACTTTTAAATATATTTACCTACACTTGAATGACTTGTGTCATTTATGAAAGCTAAAAATATATCTAGGACTTAGTTTCTTCCAGTGGTAAGCATTTCATTTATGAAAGATGGAAGTTAGCTTCAAGGTATTTCTTTATGCAATGTAATTGATGAATGCAAACGAAGAATAGTCAAATGTAAAAATATATTAGCATAGATTATTTACAGCTTATCATTCTATCCCACACCAATAGCTGTTTTTGACATTATAGTGTATATCTAACTTGAAATACACCTATTTATATATTTGTACTTAAAAAAATCACTTCATTCAATGTATGGTTTCTGGTAATTTGCTTTTCTACTTAGTATATCAAGAACATCATTTAGCATCAACCAATACAATCATGACTGGATATGTTCTTTATTTTAAACTCATAATTTAATAAAGTATTGCTGAGTATTATGTCATAAATTTTCTTTTCTCTAACTTACACCCTCTTTATACATTCTTAGGTATGTTAGGTCAATGTAATAAATCCTCCAACATGCATTAAATGTTGCTAAAAAGATTGTACTTTTCCTGTGCTTATCAGCAATAAACTTTTTCCTAAATTATGCCTTTATTTCCACTATTTTTTTTTTTTAAAGAGAGAGGGGGGAGAGAGAGAGAGAGAGAGAGAATTTTTTTTTTAATATCTATTTTTTTTTAGTTCTCCGCGGACACAACATCTTTGTTGGTACATGGTGCTGAGGATCGAACCTGGGCCGCACGCATGCCAGGCGAGCGCGCTACCGCTTGAGCCACATCCCCAGCCCTATTTCCACTATTTTTAATCTTTGCAATCTGATTTTAGAAAAAAAAAATATTTCCATTAAAGTTTCAAAGTTCCATTTGTAACTCATAAAGGGAGTGAATGCTTTGTGATATATTTATTGGCTCATTGAATATCCTTTTTTGCATAATCTCTTCATTCTCTCTCTTCTTTAAAACTGAAATGTTTGTCTATTCTTTGCTGGTCTTCGAGAACCTTCATGTGTTTCCATATTATGTTTCCTCGTGTTTCAAATATCTCCCCTAAGTATATGAAGAAAAAAAAATTAAACAGTTTTTCTTTTCTCAATAAGCAAAGTAAGTCCAACCACCAGACGATAGGGAGATTCTTTTTTTATTATTGGTTGTTCAAAACATTACATAGTTCTTGATATATCATATTTCACACTTTGATTCAAGTGGGTTATGAACTCCCATTTTTACCCCGTATACAGATTGCAGAGTCACATCAGTTACACTTCCACAGATTTACATATTGACATACTCATGTCTGTTGTATTCTGCTGCCTTTCCTATCCTCTACTATCCCCCCTCCCCTCCCCGCCCCTCCCCTCTTCTCTCTCTACCCCCTCTACTGTAATTCATTTCTCCCCCTTGTATTATTTTTCCCTTTCCCCTCACTTCCTCTTATATGTAATTTTGTATAACCCTAAGGGTCTCCTTCCATTTCCAAGCAATTTCCCTTCTCTCTCCCTGTCCCTCCCACCTCTCATCCCTGTTTAATGTTAGTCATCTTCTCATGCTCTTCTTCCCTACTCTGTTCTTAGTTACTCTCCTTATATCAAAGAAGACATTTGGCATTTGTTTTTTAGGGATTGGCTAGCGTCAGTTAGCATAATCTGCTCTAATGCCATCCATTTCCCTCCAAATTCTATAATTTTGTCATTTTTTAATGCAGAGTAATACTCCATTGTGTATAAATGCCACATTTTTTTTATCCATTCGTCTATTGAAGGGCATCTAGGTTGCTTCCACAGTCTTGCTATTGTGAATTGTACTGCTATGAACATCGATGTAGCAGTGTCCCTGTAGCATGCTGTTTTTAGGTCTTTAGGGAATAGACCCAGAAGAGGAATAGCTGGATCAAATGACGGTTCCATTCCCAGCTTTCCAAGAAATCTCCATACTGCTTTCCAAATTGGTTGCACCAATTTGCAGTCCCACCAACAATGTACAAGTGTACCCTTTTCCCCACATCCTCGCCAGCACTTGTTGTTGTTTGACTTCATAATGGCTGCCAATCTTACTGGAGTGAGATGATATCTTAGGGTGGTTTTGATTTGCATTTCTCTGACTGCTAACGATGGTGAGCATTTTTTCATGTACTTGTTGATTAATTGTAAGTCCTCCTCTGAGAAGTGTCTGTTTAGGTCCTTGGCCCATTTGTTGATTGGGTTATTTGTTATCTTATTGTCTAATGTTTTGAGTTCTTTATATACTCTGGATATTAGGGCTCTATCTGAAGTGTGAGGAGTAAAGATTTGTTCCCATGATGTAGGCTCCCTATTTACCTCTCTTATTTAAGTTTCTTTTGCTGAGAAAAAACTTTTTAGTTTGAGCAAGTCCCATTTGTTGATTCTAGATATTAATTCTTGTGCTATGGGTGACCTATTGAGGAATTTGGAGCCCGACCCCACAGCATGTAGGTCGTAGCCAACTTTTTCTTCTATCAGATGCCTTGTCTCTGGTTTGATATCAAGCTCCTTGATCCATTTTGAGTTAACTTTAGTGCATGGCAAGAGAAAGGGATTCAGTTTCATTTTGTTGCATATGGATTTCCAGTTTTCCCAGCACCATTTGTTGAAGATGCTATCCTTCCTCCATGGCATGCTTTTAGCCACTTTATCAAATATAAGAAAGTTGTAGTTTTGTGGGTTGGTTTCTGTGTCCTCTATTCTGTACCATTGGTCAACCCGCCTGTTTTGGTACCAATACCATGCTGTTTTTGTTACTATTGCTCTGTAATATAGTTTGAAGTCTGGTATCGCTATACCACCTGATTCACACTTCCTGCTTAGCATTGTTTTTGCTATTCTGGGTCTTTTATTTTTCCATATGAATTTCATGATTGCTTTCTCTATTTCTACAAGAAATGCCATTGGGATTTTGATTGGCATTGCATTAAACCTATAGAGAACTTTTGGTAATATCACCATTTTGATGATGTTAGTTCTGCCTATCCATGAACAGGGTACATTTTTCCATCTTCTAAGATCTTCTTCAATTTCTCTCTTTAGGGTTCTGTAGTTTTCATTGTATAAGTCTTTTACCTCTTTCGTTAGGTTGATTCCCAAGTATTTTATTATTTTTGAGGATATTGTGAATGGAGTGGTTTTCCTCATTTCCATTTCAGAGGGTTTGTCGCTGATATACAGGAATGCCTTTGATTTATGCGTGTTGATTTTATATCCTGCCACTTTGCTGAATTCATTTATTAGCTCTAATAGTTTCTTTGTAGACCCTTTTGGGTCTGCTAGGTATAGAATCATGTCATCTGCAAATAGTGATAATTTAAGTTCTTCTTTTCCTATTTTTATGCCTTTAATTTCTTTCATCTGTCTAATTGCTCTGGCCAGTGTTTCGAGAACTATGTTGAACAGAAGTGGTGAGAGAGGGCATCCCTGTCTTGTTCCAGATTTTAGAGGGAATGCCTTCAATTTTTCTCCATTCAGAATGATGCTAGCCTGGGGCTTAGCGTAGATTGCTTTTACAATGTTGAGGTATGTTCCTGTTATACCTATTTTTTTGAGAGTTTTGAACAAAAACGGATGCTGTACTTTGTCGAATGCTTTTTCCACATCTATCGAGATGATCATATGGTTCTTATTTTTAAGTCTATTGATGTGGTGGATAACATTTATTGATTTCCGTATATTGAACCAGCTTTGCATCCCAGGGATGAATCCTACTTGATCATGGTGTACAATTTTTTGATATGATTTTGTATCCGATTCGCCAGAATTTTATTGAGGATTTTTGCATCTAGGTTCATTAGAGATATAGGTCTGTAGTTTTCTTTCTTTGAAGTGTCTTTGTCTGGTTTAGGAATCAGGGTGATGTTGGCCTCGTAGAATGAATTTGGAAGTTCTCCCTCTTTTTCTATTTCCTGAAATAGCTTGAAAAGTATTGGTATTAGTTCCTTTTTAAAGGTTTTGTAAAACTCTGCTGTATACCCATCCGGTCCTGGGCTTTTCTTAGTTGGTAATCTTTTGATGGTTTCTTCTATTTCCTCAATTGATATTGGTCTGTTTAGGTTGTCTATATCCTCCTGTCTCAATCTGGGCAGATCATATGACTTAAGAAATTTATCGATGCCTTCACTATCTTCTATTTTATTGGAGTATAAGGATTCAAAATAATTTCTGATTATCTTCTGTATTTCTGAAGTGTCTGTTGTGATATTGCCTTTTTCATCCTGTATGCTAGTAATTTGAGTTCTCTCTCTTCTTCTCTTCGTTAGCATGGCTAAGGGTCTGTCAATCTTAATTATTTTTTCAAAGAACCAACTTTTAGTTTTATCAATTTTTTCAATTGTTACTTTTGTTTCGATTTCATTAATTTCAGCTCTGATTTTAATTATTTCTTGCCTTCTACTTCTTTTGCTGTTATTTTGCTCTTCTTTTTCTAGGATTTTGAGATGAAGTATGAGATCATTTATTTGTTGGTTTTTTCTTTTTTTTAAGGAATAAACTCCAAGCAATGAATTTTCCTCTTAGAACTGCTTTCAATGTGTCCCATAGATTCCGATATGTTGTGTCTGTGTTTTCATTTATCTCTAAGAATTTTTTAATTTCCTCCTTAATGTCTTCTATAACCCATTGATCATTCAGTAACCTATTGTTCATTCTCCAAGTGATGCATGATTTTTCCTTCCTTCTTTTATTGTTGATTTTCAGTTTCATTCCATTATGATCAGATAAGATGCATGGTATTATCTCTACTCCTTTATATTGTCTAAGAGTTGCCCTGTGACATAATATATAATCTGTTTTTGAGAAGGATCCATGTGCTGCTGAGAAAAAAGTGTAACTGCTTGATGTTGGGTGGTATATTCTATATATGTCAATTAAGTCTAGGTTGTTAATTGTGTTATTGAGTTCTATAGTTTCCTTATTCAGCTTTTGTTTGGAAGATCTGTCCAGTGGTGAGAGAGGTGCGTTGAAGTCTCCCATGATTATTGTATGGTGGTCTTTTAGACTCTTGAACTTGAGAAGAGTTTGTTTGATGAACATAGCTGCACCATTGTTTGGGGCATATATATTTATGATTGTTATGTCTTGTTGGTGTATGGTTCCCTTGAGCAGTATGTAGTGTCCCTCTTTATCCCTTTTGATTAACTTTAGCTTGAAATCTATTTTATTTGATATGAGTATGGACACTCCTGCTTGTTTCCGAAGTCCATATGAGTGATATGATTTTTCCCAACCTTTCACCTTCAGTCTATGTGTGTCTTTTCCTATCAAATGTGTCTCCTGTAGGCAGCATATTGTTGGGTCATGTTTTGTGATCCATTCTACTAGCCTGCGTCTCTTAATTGGTGAGTTTAAGCCATTAACATTTAGGGTTATTATTGAGATATGGGTTATCCTTCCAGCCATATTTGTTTATTTATGTTACTGAATATGGTTTGTTTTCCTCTTTGATTATTTTCCCCCCTTTACTGTCCTACCTCCCACTGTTGGTTTTCATTGTTATTTTCCATTTCCTCTTCCTGTAATGTTTTGCTGAGGATTTTTTGGAGAGATTGTTTTCTAGCTGCAAATTCTTTTAACTTTTGTTTATCATGGAAGGTTTTAATTTCCTCTTCCATCTTAAAGCTTAATTTTGCCGGATACACAATTCTTGGTTGGAACCCATTTTCTTTCAGTGTTTGATATATGTTATTCCAGGATCTTCTAGCTTTCAAAGTCTGTGTTGAGAGATCAGCTGTTATCCTGATTGGTTTACCCCTAAATGTAATCTGCTTCCTTTCTCTTGTAGCTTTTAAAATTCTCTCCTTATTCTGTATGTTGGGCATCTTCATTATAATGTGTCTAGGTGTGGATCTCTTATGATTATGCACATTCGGCGTCCTGTAGGCTTCTAGGCTTTGGGATTCTGTCTCGTTCTTCAAGTCTGGGAATTTTTCTCGAATTATTTCATTGAATAGATTGCTCATTCCTTTGGTTTGGAGCTCTGTGCCTTCCTGTATCCCAATGACTCTTAAGTTTGGTCTTTTAATGTTATCCCATATTTCTTGGATGTTCTGCTCATGGTTTCTTAACAGTCTTGCTGAGCTGTCTATGTTCTTTTCAAGTTGAAATACTTTGTCTTCATTGTCTGATGTTCTATCTTCTAAGTGATCTACTCTGCTGGTAGTATTCTCAATTGAGTTTTTAAGTTGGTTTATTGCTTCCTGCCTTTCTAGGATTTCTGTTTGTTTGTTTTTTATATCCTCTATCTCCCTATATAGTTGATCTTTTGCTTCCTGGATTTGTTTATGTATTTCATTGTTGAAGAGAACTTTCATTGTCTGATTTTGCTGTCTAATGTCTTCCTTGTGACTCCAGATCATCTGAAGCATGCATCTCCAGAATTCTTTATCTGACATTCCATCTTCTGCAGATATTACCTCTTCTAATGTTGAGTTGACCTGCATTGCTTGTGGTCCTTTCTCTCCTTGTCTCTTCATACTGTTCGCGTTTCTTTCTGCTTACTGAGACTGTTGTGTTGTTGAATTTCCCCGCTATATATTTGTATTACTCTTGTATAGTTGCAAACTCTCCCGCGCAGGCGCGGGCAGGGGCTCTGCTCCTCCTCCAACTGGGGCACTGTGCCTACCACATCGGCAGGCCGCTGGGCATGTTCTGCTGGTTGGTAGCAGGTGCACCCACCTTGCAGGCACGTGGGGCAGCTCTGCCACTCCCAGGTTGCTGGGCCTGACCTGCTGGTGGGTTGCAGGTCCGGCTACCTTGCAGGCGCGGGGGGAGGGCGCACACCTATTTGTATTTAGACAGTTACATGAAATGGAGGACGTAATGCTTGGGATGGAAGTTGGGGGTAAGGGGAAGGTAGGTGCTCTTGAAAAGAAAGAAGGAGAGGGAGATAGATAGCATAGAGGAGAATGGAAAGAGCAGTAAAACTTGGAAGGGGAGAGAGAGAGGGAAAAGGGAGAGAAAAAATTAAAATGAAATAGGAAATAAAATTAGGTCTTAGAGATCCATTTTTCTTCTCTTTTCATAGGCAAAGCTGTGCCCTCCGGGCTGAGTTTTGCCCTCAATGTGTCAACAGCAATCCCTGTAAGGCGGTTCCTGGGAGTCTCTCAATCCTGTTGGTCCAGAGCCGTTTCACTTCTACGGCCCCTCCTTCCCTTCCTCCTGCCAGCCAGCCAGGTCCTGCTCACCGGAGGCAGTTCCCCAAGGATTTGGTTACACTTTCAGCCCCACCAAGTGCTCTATTTCCCTAACTACTGAGCACTCTCGCTGTCATTCATCTAAGCCCCAGTGCTGTGGAGCTGTGGTCTGGGAGTCAATTGTTTAATTTTTCTGGACCCCTTTGGTGGGCACACCTTCGGAATCTGGCAGCTAAGACCATTGGTGTCGCTGCTGGTGGTAATAGGAGTTGGGGGTCGAGGATCCCCTCTACTTCCCTCAGCCCCTACAGTCACAACCACACTGCTGGCGGTAGGAGGAGTTGGGGGTCTGGAGTGTCCTCTGTTTCCCTCCGCCCCTACCGTCACACCCTCTCAGTTCGCGGTTGGAGGATTTGGGGGTGGGGAGTCTTCTCTGCTTCCCTCTGCCCCTACAGTCACGCCCTTGTCACTGGCAGTAGGGGGAGTTGGGGGTCGAGAGTCCTTTGGCCCTTACGGTCACGCCCACGGAGAGATTTTGAAGTTTCCCGGTTGTTTGTATCTGGTGTGGGTGGGAGTCACACACCTACTAAAGTAGATTCCGCTGGGAGGGAATCTCTTTGGCCGAACTTTGGTGACTTCCCCTCTCTGCTATGGCGGGCCCCTGGCTCCTTGCGGAGTGTCCGAAGGGAGGGGTGGAACTGGCTTGTCTCTGGTCTGTCACAATCTCCGGTTTTAGTTCCCAGTTTGCTATTTCATAAAGGGTTGGTTAGATTCCCTTCACACTGTCTCTGGTGGGGGGAGCCGTTCGCCGAGTGGGCGGGGCTGTTAGTAGAGCCGGGAGGGCAGGGGCTGTCTGCTGGGCCAGGCGGGGACACTTCTCGCTGCACCGGGCCGCCGGGGGCTGCCTGTAGAGCCGGGCAGCTGCGGCCACGCCCCGTGGCTAAGATCCAGGCGGGCGGGGTGGCCTTTCGCTGAGCGACGGCGGGATGGCGGGTGCCGTCTGCGGGTTCTGGCGGGCTGCGCTGCTCGGGGCCGCCGGCCGCTTTCTGAAGCGGCCGGTGGCCTCGGGATTATACCTCTGCACCCGCCGGGGGGCCGCCTGTAGAGCCAGGCAGCTGCGGCCGCGTGGCTACGAGCCTGGCAGGCGTGGTGGCCGTTCGCAGAGCGAGAGCAGGGCCTCCCCAGGACGGCGGGATGGCGGGTGCCATCTGCGGGTTCGGGCGGGCCGCGCCACTCTGGGCCGCCGGCCGCTTGCAGAAGCAGCTGGTGGCTGCGGGACTGGACCTCCGCGCCCGCGTGGCCGGCCAAGATCCACTTGTCTGGGACAAACTGACACTTCTAATAAACCTACCAATTCCCGGCAGGTCCCCTCTTAACGGAATTTTGCTAGAAGTTCCTCAGTAGGTAGACTGCCGCTGTTCCAATGGGTCTTTCTGATCCCGTTAATGTGGAGACATTGGAATCGCTGCTTCCTCGCCAGCGGCCATGTTGGATCCCCCGGAGATTCTTGATTTGTACTTCAACTGGAAGAAAAAATGTTGGGGTAATTGTTTCTACTTTACCTTCTAAAATACATTTGTATAACAGTTTGAGTTAGTTCATCATCTTCAATATGCATTACCCACTTGAAGATGTTTGAAATACGGGATTAACAATCATTTATACCAATGTGAAATAATGAACCTTAAAATATTGGATATTTTAGGAGAATTTTATGACTGGGACCTAACCTTTGAAAGACTTTATTTTCAACTTCTTATTGTGACTTGCCTGATATCAGAAAGTAAAAGCAAAAGCAAACCTTAGCCCTTTGCGATCTATCTACAGGTAGAAATGGCTACCAGTTGTCCTTTCCCCAGGACACACATGATGCCAATCAATCAGATCATTGACATCTGTGTGGTTGCTGTGCAAGATTTTATTTTACTTCTTTCAGTGAACTGAGTCTTTTCATTCTGTTTTTATTTGCTGACAGTAGAAAAATATGTCTACAGTTCATTCACATAATGAATGGGGTGGGAAATTAATTCTACAGGGACTAAGATTGTTTGGTTTGCCACAAGACACTCGACATTTACGACTTTTTTTCCCTTTTGTGCTATTGCAGTACACTGTTAAAAGATTGTGCCATAAATCCGGAAGCATGTTTTGCAAAGTTCATATCTGCATTTGCTACCTTTAATATTAATAGGAGTGTATCTTTAAAGTGAGTAAATTGAGAAAGTGGCTGAAACTATAGTTTATAAAAGAAGATTAGTGGGTTTAATATGCACTGGAGAGTAAAAGAAAAATCTTATTACTGTATGGAGAAATTACCTCATAAAGAAGCTAATACAGCAGGCTAGGGAGTAATTTTTAACAAGGTTTTTATGATGCGCAAGTGTAGGCAAGTTAATGAACTTATCTTTCTAGTTATTTTCAGATTGTAACGATGCTTTTCTTTTCTACTTCTTGTGCTTTAAAAAGTAAAATACATTTAATCACCTACAATAAAACTAATTCATTACTTTAATAAATCAAGTGCAATCCTATACCGTATGGTTCAATGTTGTTGCAATACTGCCGGAAGCCAGATCAGGTGCTAAGGTTTAGCCTGGATTAGAGCAAAAGGTAACCATGGAGCTTATTTATTATTTAAATTAAACTGTCTCATTTTGGCAGTGCATAGTCATTTTGGGAAGATTTGACTCCCTTTCCAGCTATTGGCTGTGGGACTTGGAGACAAAAGAATGAGAAAAATACTTCATTTTAATAATCACGCACTTTTTTGCAAGATGAGCATGTAGTATCTGAAATTCACACCAAAATTTCTGAAGAATTGTACATTCTATAGACAGATAACTTGAGGGGATCTAGGAAATCCAGGAAACCCATCTGCCAGCACTTTCCTTGGACCAGGCAGGGGTATTTTGGGAGAGCTTGTCTGCTGATTTCTGCTTAATGGCAGGAGACAAACTGCTGAATCTTCATACCAATTGCTGAGATGCTTTCCATACTGAAAATGAAATGAATTCATTAAAGTAGGGTGAGGGAAAAGGTAAATAGATAAAGACGTGATGTGAAAACCCCTCTATACTTACTATCTAATTTAAATTGAATTTATGATAACAAAATGACTTCTCATTCACATGGCAATACCTTCAGTTTTAGTTTTTCTTCCACATTAGAATGCCAAAGAAAATAATTTGTGTTAGGGTGGCCAGTGTAAATTTCTACATAAAACCCCCCGCAGTACCATTTCTAGACTTAGACAGTCTTGTAAGTGAGGTACCCACCCTTTTCTGATTTTATCAACCTGATAATTCAGCTTTTCCTTACAGCATTTAGGAGCCTGGTGACCGGCTAGGGCCCCCTGTTGTAGTATCTGCACTGTTTGTTGAACATTTCTTTCCTCCTTTTACTCTCCATCTGTTTCTAAATCAATACTTTTCTGCCTTATACTAGTCCTTGACACCTTTCCTGCTAAATCACAGTGGACCACATTGATTTTAAGTAATTCACACTCAAATGCTAACCAGCTGATAGATCACCTTTTCTTCAAGCACTCTCATTTGCTACTGCTCATGTAGGCATAGTCTCTCTCATTTGCTACTGCAAATGTCGGCATAGTTGGAGACTGGTGTCAAAGGTACTCTATTTTTATCTGTGTTACTTACTGTGTCTTTGAATGACACCATAGAATGCTTAGCAGACTATGCTGAATTTTGGTGAACTCAACTTTGCCTGCTAATTAAAGTTAGAGAATTATAAAACTATCTTCATGTTTGCAAAAGATGTTTTCCCCACACAAAGTATTCTACAAAATACTTTGCATAATGGAATACATATTGCAAATACACATTTGCATATGCCTCTGTCTGAAATGGACATGGGTAGAGCAAGAATGAGCTAAGTACTATACCTGAAAATTCATTGTATATTTCTGCTTAGGGATGAGTTTCTGAGTTACAGACATTATATTTCTTAAACAATATTTAAATAAATAGCAACTTAACCAACCCAGTTTCAAAGATAATAAAATGGTACAAGTGTAAAATTTCTTGATACCCAATTACTTTTGATGCAATGAAATTAAATACCCTGGCATATTTTCCATATGAGGGGTTTGACTCTGAAGATAACTCTTGGTTTTGGCAGATGGAGGAGGTCTTGAGTGTGACATCTTGCTCTGGAGAGTTGGCTGCGATGTTGGATAGGGTCCATGGTCAGCATCGGGCTCTTCCGATGTGATGCTTGTCATCAGGATCTAAGTCAGTCATATTTTCTCATTCTTTCCCAGGGTCACCTTCTCCAAATCTTCAGGAGCATTGTTGTGGTCAATGCCCTTGTGTTTTCAGGGAATGAACTCCACAGAAATGTTCTTTCTCCTAAGTTGTAACCCCCAAACCCAGAAGGGATAAGACCTGTAAATTGGACAGTGGGGGAAAAGGAGGCTCAACCTTGCAGAAGCAGAAGGTGTGTGTCCCAGACCCGAGTGTCCATAGAGTGGGAATGGCCTTGGTCACTGTGGGTTCGGCAGTGAGAATTGAGCCAGAAGGAGTCTTGATCAGAAGAGACAAGGGACCTGGGTGGTGAGAGAATTGGCAGAGCAGCCCATGGCCCTGTTGGCTAGGAGGTGCTGTCTAGAGTAGGGGGAGGCGGCAGACACCCATGTTGTCTGATGCAAGAGTTGGACAAACTGGGTAAAAGGAATAATTCTCAAGTAAAATAATAGTGTACATTATTGTGTGTTCTTACAACAGAAGAGATTGATTCCTTATTTTGAGATGTGTAGATTTTAAACTTTTCTCTTAGCTTCCCTTAGTCCTTTCCCCCTGCTCCATTCCTTTCATTTATAAGTAGTCCCACAACTACTGCTTAGGATGAATTCTTGAAAGACTTCTTAGATCAAAATATACTCAAAAGTCAAAGGCTTTAAAAAATATTTTTCAAATGTCCTTTACAAAACCCCACCATCTTGCCCTTTCTCCATTCCCTCACCTACAGTGGATATTACCGTTTAGCAGGAATTTTAATAATTTGACAGACACAAGCTTCACATCAGGAGTGGTAGCCATTGACACTCAATATGTTCCAGCAAATGAACCAGAATTTCTGATGGCGAGTTATAAGAGGGACAATGATTTTTCTAAGGAATAATTTTACACAACCTTCCTTTGAGTTATTTCTTAATGTTAAAACAGTTTAGCAAGATTCCTTATTTCTGATGTGTCAAAGAAAATCCTAATATGATCATTTTAATGTATCGGTTCCCTAGTAATTAAAAATTCCTAATCTGTGGTTACTTTCTGGGCTTCAAATTAGCTCATTGATTTCAGAAATTCCTTCCTCTTTTGTGTCCTTTGCTAGGATAATGGAATCAACAGAGTCCCCTGGATGTTTTTCTGGGCTTATTTTTCTTCATGGTCTTCCATGAGCAAGTAATTTAAAAGTTGGTCACATGTGCCCATGAGTTTAAGGGCTGTGGTCAGCAATTGCTATCATTAGTGATTGTCCACAAGAAAAACAAGCATCTCCTAGGTGTCCACTCACAGAAATAGCATTCAGAACCACATGGTAGGCATCTATATATGCACGAGCACCTCATTGCTGGGAGAGAATATTAAATTAAACTGAATTAATAAAAAGTAAATTGAATGCATGATTGTGAAATAACAGATGAAATCAGAAGTGGGTTTTTCTTAAAAAATAGTGATGTCATTACTTTATTTGTGACATTAGAAATAATCATAATCAAAACACTCACCCACAGTATTTTTTCATTCTTTGGAAATATGGGTTTTCCGGATCCTGCAGCTTCCTTGTTCAGTCCTGCTTTACAAATCTGTCATATCTGTCCCATGCTTCTTCAGCTTCGACCAGTCCCTTTGCTTCTCAAGTCCTCTTTGGTCTGAACGTGCCATCAGGAGCCTGCTGGATGCATTGACTTGTGCCATGTGGTTTACGTTACTCATCTTATTTTTTTGTTAATCTTTTCCACATGCCTGTGGCCTATTTTATGAAATGGTTTCCTCTATCTATTCTGTTTGTCTCTATTTCCAACTGTCCTGAATACAGCCATTCTCTTTTGTGATATTTGCCACTGAGAATATTTAATATAAATATTTTCCACTCATAGATTTATTTTACAGATAAATACTGATGCTTTCAATATCGTTCAGGACCACAGAGGGCTAATCCTTCCTGAACCCATATGTTGTAACTATTTCAACTTTAAATATAAAATCTAAAGGCAGGGATTCAGCTGTCAGGGAAGCAGCCTTTTTAAAATCTGTTACTCATATAGACATCAAGCAGGATCGGACGTTCTCATTTGCTATTAGCTGTTTGTTATTTGGAAAACCTTTTACATGGAAAATCAACCATGTAAGAATTACAAAGCACTTTACAAATCCATTTATTAAAGCAGATTTGTGTAGAGTGAGGGAAAGGCAAATAGCAGGATGTACTCAAACACAGCCATATAGACACTGAGTCCTTGACAGTAACACCATCCCAGCCCACCTTCCTCTGATAGATGCATGAATCAAGCTAATCTGAATTCTCTAGTACACACTCAAGATGTGCAGGGACTGAGCCCTCTCCCTCCAAATCTCTCTACCCCTGCTGGATGTTTATCTGAAATTAGACCTGAGCATCTCTCAGTCAGAGCAGTCCATGTCCATGGTCACTGACTGAAGCAGTCAGTTTTCCAAGCAGCTTGCAAAACTACTGCAAAATCTGTCAGTGAGGATTTGGCTGGAGATGCAGTCACAGGCCAGGCTGGCCTTGCCTAGCTCAGGGCTGTTCACATGAGCGTGCTTGCTCTTCTGTGTTTGCTCCAATACTCTGGTGAATCTCTGTTCCTTTTTCTACTTCCTGTGGACCACAGTGTAATAAAGAAAGTGTTCAGCTAGAGAAACCCGACAGGGCCCTGATAGCTCACATCAGCCATCAACTCACCTTCCTCTTTCCCTTCCAACAACAGATGAGCAGAAAGCAATCCTTGCCTTGCCATTATAGGGATAAAATTAGATATTGCACATAAAATATTTCAGAAGTTTAAGTATTCCTCAACTTTGTACTTTCCCCCACTTACATTTCTCTACAATAAACATACGTTACCTTTTTATTAGAAACACCAATTGTGTTCCTTGAAATCATCTGCAGCAATGAGTCAGCAAGGAATGTGGGAGCCTAGGGAAGAGCTTCAAGAGGTCTCCTTTGGGGAGGGGGATCCCCTTTCTAAACACAGTAACTAGATCCTGGCATCTCTGTAATTTAGGTAATACTGATACTGTTCTCGGTTAGGCCTGAGAAAAGAGAAAACAGAAAGTAGAAGCTGTCTCTTCTAAGCACTTGCTTTCCATCCCTGTGTTAGTCCCCCCTCACTGGTGTGTCTCTAGCCCTCTCCTGGCCATATAATACCATTCATTTCTATAAATTGTCCAGGTGATGGTTGGTATGAGCATCCTGTCTTCTCTGTACTCCCCAATTTCTAAAATCACACAATGAATTGGAGAACAAGTATTTGCTTACCTTTGTTACAGAAATAACACGAAAATCATGGTTGCTGGAAAGCTCAGATAGAAAAAGAAAAATAGTGTCGCCTCTGGCCAAATGATGAACCCATCTCAGTGACCAGCGAGGTACATTTTGTAATGAGGTGTTAAATTGCCCTTAGGTAACTGAGTCACATGGTTAGTAGGGTGCAGGGAAAGTTGGAGGAGAGTTTTGTCCCTGAAGTGATAATTTCCTTCTTCCTGTCTTAAAAAGTCAGGAAAAAGGAAATTATAAAAAAAATCATATTCATCTGTCCAAGTAAGTTTAAAAACCTAGGATTTTAAATTCATGTGTTTCAGCCTCATTTCTTGTCCTATGGCAGTCTCTCTGCAATTTCACCTAAGACTCACCTCAACTTTAGTCATTTCCAAGGTTAAAACTACTATAGTTCTCAAAAGCATTAGGTCCAAGAAAGGACATTTCTGTTCATGGAGCTCAGGGACTTTTCCCCTCTGCAAAATAAACAGAAAAGCAGGTATCACCTCCTCTGGAGATGCAGGAAGAGATTAGTTTGGGAGGGAAAACAAAGCAATGATGGCAATTCCAGAGACAGTGCAGGTAAGCACATGATGTAAGATGTAAGATTCAACTTGAATTTTAGGTAAGGACCAAAGATACTGTTATTTCCTAGTCTTCAAATCAGACCTTCTGGCAGTACTTTGGAAACTTGCTAGGGAACCTGAAACAAAACACCTGTTCCCACTCCTTAAAACCCTCCTCTTCACCATGGGCAAAGTAATTTATGATTTGTTTTATTTTCTTACTGCAACCAGTCAATATTCAAAGGATCTTGAACCTGACTTTGAAATGTTCTGCTATTCATCTTTATCCTCCACTCGTGTGTATCTATCATTCCATATTAAACCTTACTTGCTTCCAATATCAATGGATTGAAATATTCTATTCCATTAGGTATCCATGTGAAGGTATAATACGGCAATGAGCTATGGCTCTATCATAGAACAGAAGCACCAGCAATAATCACAGATCTTTCTAGGAGCCAGAAAGCTGTGATCCCTCTCCTCACTCATCATGAGGGCCATGGCTGGAACTCCTATAGTAAAAGACAGTAGTTAACACGAGAAAAGCACAAGGAATTTACTTGATCAAAGTTTTATATAACATGAAGCCTTCAGAAATGAAAATCCAAAGACCAGGGAACCTTGTCTCTTTGTATACTCAAGTTTGAAGCACGTCAATCATCTGGAAATGTGATTGGATGGAAGGGTCTGAACTGACAGCAGCAGATGAAGGAAAGGAGCCTGACAAGTCCTGTCAGGCTTCTTCTCCGTCTCTGTGTAGCATTCTTTCTCCCAGACATGGGGCAGAACTCCTTGGGAAGGAGGGTCTTCAAGGAAGAAGGAAGAGAATGGCCTTTCTAGGTTTCTTGGCTGGTCTGGGGAAAAAGGGGCTCTAATTTCTATGACCTGCTTGAGGAGGAGGAATTCTGTTTCAGTGACTGCTTCTGGGTAGAAATTAGGTGGGAGAAGAACAGAGACAACTTGCTTCTTAGGCTGCTTCTGAGGCCTTCCAATCTCCTTCAGTTGATAGTACTCCGCAGGCCAAAGCACCAGACTTTGGAGTATCATTTTCTGAGCCCCAGCACCATAAAAAAAATATGAAATTATGGCAGACAAGCTGAAGTAAGTAGAAACATTTCAAAACAAAACTACCCCAGCAACTGTGATGTTTTCACATACATTGATGTATAACTTACAAGCCAGAATCTGGTGTTTCATGGTGATATGGTTTGGATGTGAGGTATCCCCCAAAAGCTAGCATTTGAGACAAAGGAAGAAGGTTCAGAGAAGAGATGATTGGGTTGTGAGAGTCTTAGCCCAATCAGTGAATTAATCCCCTCATAGGGATTAACTGAGTGGTAACTGAAGTGGTGGGGTGTGACTGGAAGGTGCAGGAATTAGGGCGTGGCTTTGGGGTATATATTTGTAACTGGCAAGAGGAGACCTCTCTTTCTGCTTTCTGATCATTATGTGAGCTGCTTCCCTCTGCCACACTCTTCTGCCTTGATGTTCTCCCTCACCCTGAGCCCCAAGGAATGGAGCTGTCCTTCTAAAGGGACTAAGACCTCTGAGACCATGAGCCCTCAAACAAAATTTTCCTCCCCTAAAATTGTTCTGGTCAGATCTTTTCGTCACAGCAGTGAAAAAGTTGACTAAAATACATGACAGTCAAGAAGATTCAGGTCCTCTGTGGATCAATTTGGACAGAACCTGCAGAACCTTGATTATTCAATACACATCAATCCTGCAATACACTTACTGAACAGAGGAGAGTTCTAAATAAGCCTGTTAGCTTCACCTAGTTTTAGTCACCTGCTTTTTTTTAAAAAAAATAATTGTACAGGTCATATAATTAAACAAAATATTCACATTAGCTTTGCTATAGATAACACCTCTGACTTATGCATGACAATGTTGCCTAAGTTGATTTTCAGGAACTGGAGGTAGCTCAAACTGGTTGAAACCATGACCTTTTTCTTGGTTTTGTACAGTATCATACAGGTGAATTTTTGGTGTCAAAGTACTAAAGCTTCACCCTCAAAACACACAGTTCACTTTCTGAGCATTTGTCCTATGAAGAGACAGGAAATTGGATTACATATGGATGGAACACCAATTCCTTCACTTTAACCCACACCTCAGACCATCCCTGCTTCTTTATCCTGTAAGTACCCCCAAGCTCTGTCCTTGGAGAGGCAGATTTGAGGTTCTGTCTCTCCTGTCTCCATATGATCAACCAACACAGGAATGAACTCGATTTTCCAAAAATTGCCATTTCACCATTTTGTATACTTCGTGGCAAGAAAAGTGGAGGGGATCATTAATGATGTGTTTTATTTGGAGATTGTGAATCAGTCTCAGGGATCCCACCATCTCTTTTTACTCTGTTGGGCTGCTGCCATTTTGCCACCAGAGTGGAAGTGTCAGTGATGTGTGATTTTGAAGGAGGTGTTGTGTTTAGTTTTCTTTGTTTATTTCATTATCAGCTTTTGCAAAAAAAAAAAAAAAAAAATATATATATATATATATATATATATATATATATATATATATATATATATATATATTCAGTCAGGAGACCATGAAGTAAAAAAGAGCAAAAATATTTAGAGGAGACATAGGTAGATTCCTATAAAATTGGGTATTGTCTACACTAGTTCGAGAAGGGAAAGTATTTGAAAATGACATTATTATTATTATTATTATTATTATTATTATTATTATTATTACTGTTTTGATTTTTCTAAATTCAAGACTTCACTCTAGTGGTAATGCATCTGTCTGCCTGGGAACATGTCTGTGAACAGATCAGATATGTTATAGAAGTCACTCAAACAGAAAGAACAAATGCATAATAGGATTATGCATCAAGACAATAGCTTCATAAACCAAGCTATTTTTTTTCCAAGTTCCTTATCCTCCTTCTTTAACATATCAAAAGCTCAGGACTCCCTCCATTTCCATGTGATTTCCCCCTTTTTTTTTTCTCCCTTTCCCTCCCACCTCATGTCTCTGTTTAATGTTAATCTTTTCTTCCTGCTCTTCCCTCATTGTTATACAAAATTACATATAAGAGTTTATGAGGGGAATGGGATAACAAACATGGAGGGAAATGAATTACAGTAGATGGGGTAGAGAGAGAAGATGGGAGGGGAGGGGAGGGGGTATAGTAGAGGATAGGAAAGGTAGCAGAATACAACAGTCACTAATATGGCAGTATGTAAAAATGTGATGTGTAACCGATGTGATTCTGCAATCTGTATTTGGGGTAAAAATGGGAGTTCATAACCCACTTGATTCTAATGTATGAAATATGATTTGTCAAGAGCTCTGTAATGTTGTGAACATCCAATAAAAAAAATTAATTTAAAAAAAAAAAAAAAAAGCTCAGGACTGAGCTCCTGGAATTTTGGATACAGAAAATTTTCTCTCCAAGTGGCAGGCAAAGAAACCAGGAGCCGTTTTGTAACTAAGCAAAGGAAGGCTTCTGGTTTAGGGTAAGTTAAGAACTTGTTTCTACATTGGAAGAATGGGAGGGAAAAGATAAAAAAAAAAAAAAAAGGTTCAGGCAGTCAGGAATCTGGGTCTTTGGCCTAGAGAGGGAGCACATTTAAATAGGCACCATGACCTGGTGGAGGAAGTATACTGAGAAGACAATCTCAAAGAAATCCCAGTTTATTTAACCTTATGGGGGAAAAATGTGACCATATTTTGTTTATATCAGTAGTATTTTACATCATATAGGAATGTTGATGTATACTTTTATTCCTGGTAAGAGTTCCTGGATGTTGAAAATGCTAAAACAATGTGTGATTAAAATATTTAGATACACTGTCACACAGACACAACTATCTTATATTACTGGTACTTTCTGTAAGTCTCCAAAGAGAAAACCGTAATATTTTTTTTTCCTTAATGCTGACTTAGTAATATTTGCTCCTGAAATGAAAAGTTTATAACGTAAGTGATATTTATAGATCAGCTTTAAAAAATGTGGGGAAAACGCAGGTTTTAAAAAAAATAATATTCCATAAGGGATTTTAAAAATGATCTTGTGGGAAAAGGCAAGATCCTTTTCTCTTTAAATAAAAAAAGATACGGGGAGAAAAAGCCAATGTCCAACAGTTTATTGCTATTTTCAACTGGTGCCAATTCCAAGCCCAGGCATTTAGCTTATTGCCAAACCCACGGAGCAGCACACTCAGGGGGGATTCCCGGAGCACCCAGTGAGCATAACACAGGTGTCTCATGGGTCCTTAGTGACAGCTTTCCAAAATGTAGAACGAGAACAGACCAGAGCAGAATTCCAATGCAGTTCAGTGTGCCAAGAAGTATGAAAAGAAAATGAAAACTAAGCCAAAGCATCATTGAGGAGTTTTTTTTTTTTTTTTCAGTTTTCCACTTTATTATCATGTACAATACTGGAAGCATAAAAGGGCATTGTCTACAACTTTGTTTGAACCCCGTCACCCACCCCTTCTTTCTTTTACCTAGTTCTCGTACAACAGGACAAGGGAGCAAGGGACACAGGGGACAGCAATGCAAAGCAGAGGAAGGCTGGAAGAGAATGAAGTGTTAAAGGTTCTGTTTAAAATTCATCGGACATTCACACCCCACTTTCCGAATCAATGATCAGTGTATGCAGTACTTCAATCAAGGAAGTGAGGAAATATATTAATGGGTGTCAGAAAAAGATCACCAGGCCCCACTCCGGAGTCAACTGTCCTGTGAAATGGCAAAATACAACTGTGAAAGATAGCTCTTGGAGACGTGTGGCGTGTGCGTCTCAACTTTTTCCACTGTAAACTCCTACATAAAATATGTGGTCTTCTGGGCTGACACCTCAATTCATAATATGCAGTTATTGTTGTTATTTCATCTGTGATAGATCTAAAGTTATATATTGATGTTAAATGAAATTCAGGTTCTGATTGTTTTTCATTTAAGTTCAGAGTTTCCTTAGAAATGAAAATGAATAAATGACATTGAAATAAATGGAGAGCATGGAAGAGAAGAGACGTTCAATTAAAAATTTTCCTGGGTTTTACAAACCTTTCCTCCCGGCTACCCTATGTGGGTAGGATCCCCCCACCAAGCTTCCTTGTGACCTTGATCGGTTTAGCTCTCAGGATTTCCCTCCTGCCCACCACAGCACTGGCTTCTCGGTGGGTTCTGAGCCCATCTGAGCCCATGAATAAGGGGTGGCAAGAATGAGGACTGTGAGAAGCTACAGTAGGTGCTCCATGGTCAAGAGATTAAGTATTTCTGCAGGGTAGATCTGATTTTTGTAACTTCAAAAATAAGTAATGAAGCAGAAATTTCATTCCGTCATTGTCTCGATACGCCTATTCAAAACAGTATCACAGAGCATTAAGATACTACATTTCAGGTTCAGTGTGTTGCCTGGCAGATTTCTAATTTTTTAATATTTTTAAGCAGGACTGACAGCCCCTTATTCCCAACACACATGCACATATTTTGGCAGGTAGCCTGTGCTGCTACTTCAAAGGGAGAAGGGTATTCAACTCCTTTCATGATGTCTTTCAAGGTAAAAATGGTTGGTGAAGATGACATCTAATAAAAACTTCATTACCTAATTTGAGATGGGTTTAATGAATCAGATTCTTCTCAGTCTTTCATAACCAACATTAAGCAGCAAGTTGACACAATTATTAAATGAATATTTCCCAGAAGACATCATGTTTGATTTATTGCGACCTCATGGATTTTTTTCCCCCAGAATGCTGCCCATAGTTTTGGGGGATGACTTTTTGTGAGTCATATTCTCCCTCTACCTTTAATCTGAGAGAGAAGAAAAGAATTTGGTACACAGAGAAGAACAAAATGAACTGCAGGCTCATACAGAATATGACCAAGTGATTCCCAGAAATAGAAAAGCCAACTCTTTCATATCCCCCTGGAAATGATCATGGTGGGAGAGGATGGGGTCTTCTTGCTTTTGGAAGAGTATTAGGCAATGCCACCCCAATACACACTGGCTTTGAAACTGTTTTTATAAGTAGTTTCAAGTGAATTTTTGTCAATAGCAGTCAGAGTGCTGATTAATGTGAAGTCCATGATTTAAAGACAAGATGTGGCTTTTTATCCTCGAGGAATGTATCATCTAATCAGAGATGGAATGGAGGATAGCAGTGCAGGGCTGGGTGTGTGCTAGCAGAAGGGAACCCTAACAGATCCGCAGTCCCCACCAGGGAGCTAATGCCTGAAATTGCATTGTAAGTAGGTCCTGGAATTGTGAGACTGAAGGGTGCCAGGAAGGTTCAGGCGGAGATTAGGGTGTGAAAGTGCATGGGGCTGAGAGAGAGCAGGGAGTTCATGCACATGCAGAGGGTTCCCACTTTCAAATGTATCCATTGCGTGTCTAGATTCATGGGGATGTCATGCTTGAAACAGATGAGGTTCTTGCCCTCTAGAACCTTACATTGTAGTGGTGGAAGACAGATAATAAGTTAGCAAGTCAACATAATAGTCAAGGTATTTGTAAGTGATATAATCAAAAATAAAGGGAATTAAAGATGATTTTCCAGTGAGATAGGAAGGATGGTTTTATACAAGCAGGTCAGGAACAGTCTCTCTAATAACACAGTACCATGAAATTTGTAAACTATTTACTATTGCTTGTGTTTTCTTTTCACTTTGGTTCTAGGACACTTGAATTTTAGCTGGTCACACAGCCACAAGGCTAAGAGGACATTTTTCACCCTCCCTAGCCATTGGTATGGCCAATGGGACCTATGTAGGTATGACATGCAGCGCCTCCTTCGTGTTTTCTTCCCTAGTGTCCAGAAGGTGAGCAGGGTGCTGGGAGATGCAGCGGGCATCCTGCACCTCAAGACGGAAGCTGCATTTTGAAGGTGCCTGGGCCACATAATTGAATGTTTGAGTCTCTAATATTATGGGAGAACATAAAAACAGTTTTCAAAGCCAGTGTGTAGGGGCTGGGGATGTGGCTCAAGCGGTAGCGCGCTTGCCTGGCATGCGTGTGGCCTGGGTTCCATCCTCAGCACCACATACAAAGATGTTGTGTCCACTGAGAACTAAAAAAAGAATATTAAAAAATTCTCTTTCTCTCTCTCTCTCTCTCTCTCTCTCTCTCTCTCTCTCTCTCTCTCTCTCTCAAAAAAAAAGCCAGTGCGTATTGAGGTGGCATTGCCTCACACTCTTCCAAAATAACTTTTCCAAAGTTAGTTGGACCACTAACTTTCAGATTCATATGTGAAAGCAAAATAAGTTTTATTAGTAAGTCTTATTCAAGTCACTGCTATTTTGGTATCTCTTATAGTAGCCCATTCTATATTCCAATGAGTAGAAGGGACATTTGAGCAGTGCCTGAAGTAAGTGAGCAACCATGAGATTTTAAGTACAAAAACATGCCTGCTAAGTATACAGCATGAGCAATGGCCTCAAGGGGCTTGTGCTTAGATAGTTGCAATTATAGCAAGGAAGCCAGCATAAAAGGAGCAGGTTGAGCAAAAGAGAGGGTGTTAGTTGCTGAAGTGAACGGATTTATAGGGGAATTAATCGCTTAAGGTCTTGAGAGGACTGAATGACACCAAAAGGCATCCAGAACTTTTGCACAATGAATACCATGGTCCAATCTGCATTTACAAAGTAATTCTGCTGCAAGGTGGAGAACACTTAGTGGGTCAAAAATAGAAGCAGTGGGATCTGTCCAGAGGTCATACCAACTGTCCAGCGATTGACACTGCGGCTTAGACAGGATAGAGAGCTGAAGATGGTGAATTTTTTTTTTTTTAAGAATCAATGGGATTTGCTAATAGTTTGTTGTTATTAAGAGAGAAGAAGTGAGAAATGAGCTAAGGGTTTTGTTTGAGTTTTTAGATACATGGAGGTGCCCTTTATGAAGTTTGAAAACCAGGGAGAAGACAGTTTTGGGAGCTTGAAAATGAAGAGCTTGATTTTGGACACAATGCATTTGAGGTGCCCATTCAACAACCTAATAGAGATGAGAATAGGCATTTGGGAGGAAAAAACAGAGAAGTCTGGAATTTGAGAAAGAGGTCTGGGCTCCTGAGATACATTTGGAAGCATTAGCATTTAGATAGGATTTAAATGCATGAGGCATATGAAATCATCAAGAGACTGAGGGTAGATAGAAAAGAACAGAGGTCTGGGGACACACACCTGTCCCACACACTGTCACTTGGTGACAATGAGGGGCTGGTAAAACAAAAGGAAAGCCCTAAATAATTCTGAGAAGGAGCAGCCACATCAGGAGGAGGAGGAGAACCAGGAGAGAGTCAAGTCTATGGAGCCAAAGAAAGGAAGAGTTTTACAAAAGTTGTCAACTGTAGGTACATCGAGTAGGTGATGAATGGAGGAGGGAACTTTGATTATTGGTTTTTAACATGTGGAGAACATTAAAGACCCTGACAGGAGCAAGGTAGGTGCCCTGAAAAATGAAAACTGAAATGAAGTGGGTCAGGCAACAACCCGCCTGGGGTGTGAGTTGTGGGGCTTATTTTTGTTCCCAGTTATCATTAAGAATTATTTTGTATGGCAATTAATAGAAGAATTATTTTATTAAAATTTGATTTTCGTGCTCATGAAAAACGAACCAGTGAGGAAAATGCAAATAATTTGGGAAAAGAGGAGACAACTCTAGCAGCTAGGCCCCGGACGAGGGAAGAAGACTTTGGCATACTTTTGGTGGAGCTGGCTATATAACAAGAACATCTCCAGTGAAGACAGGAAGGGAGGTGGACCACTGGGTGGAGATGTGCATAGGTTAGCTGTCTTCTGTTCAGCTAAAAATAAAGCAAATCAAAGAGGACATGAATGTTAAAACGCATCAAAACTGAGAATTTCACGAAAATAACATAACCAAACGTGAACATGAGGTCCCATGACATTCCACACAACTTGTGAAAGTCATTTGATTTCCTTAGCTGACACCTGAGTTTTTAAAGTGGATTCTCTGATCCTCTCTCTCTCTCTCTCTCTTTCTCTCTCTCTCTCATACACACACACACACACACACACACACACACACACACACAAACACACCACTTCCTCATTATGTGCCAATTAATACATGATCCAAAGTCAGATAATCTGATACCAGTGTTTATTGATTGTGATGTAGTGTGGAAAGTGATTACATGCTGAGCTTCCATTTCATTTGAAAAGTGGAGATAATATTATATTTACATGTAAAACATGAACACAGATCTATCTATACCAATGACTTGTAGATATCTCCATTTGATTCCTTATAGACATCCTAGATGATAAAATTGAAATAATTTCTTCTTTAGTTTACCTACTGTATTTCGATAGACACAATTACAGAGAAGTTACCCAACTCATCTACCTCACGATATTTAACATACACCTTTCCTTTAATTCCTTCCCATTTCGAGTTCAGTTGACCAACAAGTCCTGAAAATTCTAACCAGTGAATGTGTCAGTATACATAATTTATAGTTCTGATATCTTGAGTGTAGATCTTTGTAAACAAAGTAGCTTGAGTGCATATACTTTTCTCAGGATTTTTAAGTTTAGTTCTTATTATTTGTTGTTGTTGTATTCTAATTTTTTCTCAATTGTGTTTGTTGTTGTGTTCTAATTTTTTCTTCTTCCATAAGGTTTTGTTTTATTTTCTTGGACTTAAATAAATTTTCCAACCATTTTGGCATTTCTTGCTTCACTGTTTTGCCCATAGTTTCAAACCTTTTTCATTAAATATTAATCCACTGAATATGTACCAATATATACTAATGTTTACTAAATGTCAAATATCTTAGGCTTTGTCAGACTTGTAGAGTACTGACCTTCAACTTTGGAAATGTGTTTCTGCATCTGGATTTCTGGCTTGTCCCTGCTTTTGAATAATGAGTCACATAGCCTTATGAGTAATTGGATCGTTGGTGCAATTAGAACTTTTCCCTGTATTATAATTTATAGCATGGCTGAATTGAGCAACGCGTAATGAGTCATTTTACTGAGGCTTTTAAGGAAGTTATTTCTGAAGGTCTGCCTAAAAGGCTAAAATATGTCTGAATTAAAAAGAATGACAGGCTGCAATCAAGACTGTAAAATAAAGGTGCTCGGTAAGCAGCCCTATTACAATCAAAAAGCGAAGGAAACGGATCTCTGTCTTGTGTGCAGAGGCAAAGGAAATGATGAATACCTTAGGTAACTCATTCTGTGCAAAATCAATCTTTCACTGTCAATTTTAAATGAACTAATTTGTTCACAAATCTGCTCAGTCAGTTTGGAAGCATACTCTGTTCCTTCATATTAGCAAATCCTTTAATCTTGACTAGTCCACTGAGTAAGAAATCTAGAAATGTGTTAATATGATTGGACATATGTAGGAGGATAAGAATTGATTCTTTTAATTAGTGTCTGCTCAAGTTAGAGTCCCTTTCTTGGCTGAACTATTGACCTACTAATATATCAAGAGATTATGTTATGACTAACATAGACCCAAAGTTCCGTTTAACTCTTTCTTTATTGGCCAATATTGCAGCAAATTTCCCAGAGACTAAATCGTTTCTTTCTTTAACAAGGAGTGTTGGCTTTAGATTTTATATGGAAAGTAGCAAAGAAACGAATCTCTGAACATTAATTCTTTACACTACAACATATCTACGAATGGTCCATTGATACATCTCTCTCTTACTATTTGAAAAATCTAAATTCAACTACAAGTTTGTCACCTATGAAATGAAAAGATGTCCAACACCCTTTTTCATGAACTTTGCTTTCATAGAATTAAAAATAACATGCAAATTTCCTTAAATGATGTTAGTGAATAACACAAGAAGAAACTCTAAGTACTGTATGAATACGTGACTTTTATTATGAGATATGGAAATAAGATACTGTAAGTATTATGACTCTTTTCTGCTATTTTACATATATTGGCAGTTACTGAACAGTGACATGCATTTCCATATAGAAAGGAACAATATAAAGATTCTGTGTAAAATAAATGAGTATAAAACAAAGATACAATTTAAACTTATTTTGTTTTTGTTTAAATGCCTTCATAAAATGCATTATTTTTCTAAATTTATTTTTTACTCACGGGTACTAATTTTGCATGTTAGTGGGAATCAGTGTAATGTCCATATATGCAAATGGCACTCACTGATCAAATCCAACCACCTTCTCCCCACCTTCCTCTCTGCCCTTCCCAATCTATAGTAATCATGGGACAGAGTGTACTTAACATGTATGAGGTCCTGTGTTTGATCCCCAAAAATGCCAAAGCAATTTTTTTAAAAGGCAAAGAAAAAAAGTATGTTCTTAAATGAATGACCTTTGTCTTTGTTAAAAGACAAAACAATTGTTGAGAATGATGAACTATATACACATCTTATGGTATTTTGACAGAATTATATTAAAAGATAATCTCAGGGCTGGGTCTGTAGCTCTGTGTAGAGTGTTTGCTTAGTATGCACAAAGCCCTGGGTTTCATCCCCCACACTGATTAAAAAACAAAGATAATATTTTATGAATGTTATCAGTTTGATAATTTCACCAGTTTTTACTACATTTCCTACCCTTTAAACACAGAGCATAAACATGGTATTTAGCAAGTAATCCAAGAGAAGCTACATTCATGTATTTCCCATACAGTATGAGGGGAGAGGTTGAATTTCAATTTGCTGAGCAAATATTCATTTTACCTCTTCGATGTGCAACATCCTGTAGCAGGCTCTTTGTAGGACTTCAAAAGCTGTCAGACATAGTCCTTGACTTGAAGGGAATTCTAATTTGGACTTGAAACCTAGAAGCTATGGTTATTTGATTGTGAAAACTGGGTAGGCTTTCTGCCATAGTCTCCCCCATTTCATTGTGGTAACTCCCTTTTCCAGAGGATCAGACCAAAAATCTCTGGGATCATCTATACTTTCATTCTGACCCTCTCACTCCACACTCAGGTTGGTAGAAATAAAATTGCCTTTATCTTTATCCAGAATCAACGTGTTTCACATCCTCCATGTCTTCCTCACTGGTCCCAACTACCTCCATCCCTCTCTTAGATACTATTGCCTCGTCTATTCTCCTTGCTCCTACCTCTGCCCTTTCCCAACCCTCTCCCAACGTATTTCAGAGCGGTCTCTTAAGCCAGATCCTACCACCCATCTATCTGCTCAAAACATTTTAAGACTGTATGTCACACATCAAATGCTAAGATATTAGAACAATGTCTTACAATGTCCTCAAAGAACCTGCTGCCTTCCATCCTATGACCTGATCCCAGTTTCCTGTCTCTCCCCTTCTGTTGGCCCCACTGGCTGCCTCAGGCACTGATGCTGCTGCACTAGGGCTGGGCACCTGCTCTTCCTTATGCCTGGGAGGCCCTCCCCCAGGCAGTCATGTGATTCACACTGACTCCTCCTTCCTGGCTGCTCAGATGTCTCAATCCCAGTGAGGTCAGCCATGACACCCAGACTTAAAGCTGCAAACTTTGCCCTCACAATTCAAAGCTCCCTTGTCTTTTCCATTATTTTTGTTAGTACTTACATATTTTTAGAATACTACATGGATTCTTATTTCTTATATTTTTTGTCTGTTTCTCTAGAGTCTCTATTTTGTGTGTTGATGGTATTCTAAGCCCCTAAATTCATGCATGGTACATAGTTATGTTCAGTATGAACCTGCTGAATTTTAAAAAGGGTTACATTTTGCACTAGTTTGTGGTTTGAGTATAAATTAGTTACTTACAGTTCTCAAGAATGTGACTAGCTTGTCTTAATTATTCTATTGCATTATCTTAGTATTTAGCTTCTCTTCCTTATTTTTAAAGCCATGCTATAGATTTCTCCATAAAACATCAATCTGACTGCTCATGTCTCTAATAACATGAAACATGATGCTGTAAGATCAACCAACATCTCACTGTTTTCTTGTATTGCTCACCTGATCTCCTCATTTGTGGTTATATACTGAACTCTGCAACTCTTTTTATTGGGTTGTTTAATAATAGCTGATGTTCCTATGTCTCAGTTTTGAAGAGTCTTGAAATAAAAGCCAACGAACAAATCTTATTTCCAAATCCAGATTTCCTATTTGTTCAAGATATGTGATTAAAAAAAAGAAAAACTCAACTATTTTTTAAAATTTCCTTTAGCATCTCATTTAATTGCTAAGCCATACTTTAGCAACTGTACTCTACCTGTTGTAATTGCTTTTGGTTACTCTTCCTTACTTTTAGACACTTCATGGGTGCTAAATAAACACTTGTAGAATAATTAATTGAATTTGATATGTTTCCCTTTGAGTGACGGTGAATTCATCCACTGTGTTGAGAGATACCAACTGGAAGAACAAGGTTGTCTGGTTATTGACCATTCCTTGTATCAGTGAGCTTTTCTAGCTTATTTTACTATTATACGTTGGCATGTAATGTAATATATAAATATGCCAACATTTTTAAAATAGTGATTTATAATTATGTGACAAGGCTGATCTATCTTGCAAGTTTCAAATGACATTTGCCAACAGGTTCTGATGGTGAGGCTCTGAAGGAACAGGTACTTTGTGCATTGCTGGTGGTAATGCAAATGATACCACCCAGAAAGGAAGGCTTTTGATAATCTCTCAAAAATTACATAGACTCAGAACCTTAGGCCCAATTCTCTAAAAGTAGTTCCTGAAACAAGGATTAAAATGGTATCCAAAGGTTCAGTTCAGGCAGTTTTCAGTTTCCACCTGATTTCATAGGGTGCCTGGGGCTTGCGGGATGCTTTCTCACTTGGAGAGCAGTCCATCATTGGCTCATGGCCAATCTGGAAAGGATGCAGATTCCTAGGTACCTATGGCAGTCTGACCAGATCAGGAGAGACTGCACCAGAACCCCAGAGCAGCCCTCCCGTGACAGTTGCAGGACTCACAGAGGCTGAGGAAGGAGTGTTCATACCCAGGAAGATGGCAGGTCCCGAGGGAGCATACATGGGCCTGCTTAGGCAAATATTCCAAAGGTGTCCTGGAACAAATGCCAAACGATGATGATTCCCCATGTTCATTAGACAAAAGAAATAGAACCAACTCAGACATCAATAAACAGACTTCTTGATACATGCATATGTTGGTGACCATTAGAACTACAAAACGAATGAGGATATCTGGATCTATGATACCACATTTTATCCAAGCTAAGTGAAAATAGCAAGTATGCCAATTTTTAACCTAGGAGAGTGGCAGAAATATGACTGTATAGAATATTTTCTCCTATCGGAAAAGTAAATAATAGAAAAGTATCTCCCAAATGAATAGTGATGTTTGCTTTAGGGGGAGCAAAGAAAGGAAGAGACAGGAGAAATTTAGAACTCTGTGAGTGCACTTTGTTACAGAAATGTGTAAATGCTCCACATGGTAAAAACACGAACTTAAATGCAAAACATCCCTAAAATTGAAGAACAACTGAAATAAGTGAGTCCACCTTTGTCTCAATTGGAGGAAAAACCACAAAGAGAACAATTCATTGCTTCAAAAGCCTTTGAAAGACAATACTTTGAGTGGATGTCCTTAGCATATTATTTATTTATTCATTTATTTTTTGGTACAAGGACCAACCCCAGGGCTTCACACATGCTAGGCAAGAACTCTACCACTAAGGGACACCCCTGGCTCCAGTACATCATATTTGAAATACTTTAAAAATCTTAAATTTTATTAATATTCTTAATTTTAACAGTAGCATTCATATTTTAGTTTCAAACTTATAGGTATATTTAAGAAAAAATGAAATATGAAATTATTTTAATAGCACTGGAAACCATGCATTGTGAGATTAGAAAAGATAAAGTTATAAAATCAGAGAGGCTCAGTAAATCTCCTTGCCTTTAAATTTATAATACCAGTATCAATTTAAATTCATTATATATAAAATGACTTTCAACAGATTAATATCTTTTTTGATGTTGCAGAAGAAGGCTTTTAACATCATTAGTCATTTGAGAAAGGTAAATTAAAGGCACAATGAAAAACCACTTTTATCAGAGTGGCAGTGAATAAAAAGACAGACAATAACAAGGATTGGAATGGATGAGGAGAAATTGGAAATCTAACCCACTCCAGGTAGAAGTGTAAAGTGGACCATCGCTTTGGAAATATATACTGCAAAACAAGCCGTGAAAACCATAGCAGTGAGTAGACCCAGCACACAGGTTTTGGTCTCTAAATATCATTTGCCAATGAAACCAATCAGGATTCAGGGTTATTTGAAGAAATGATCCATTCTGGAGCTGAACCAGGGAAACTCCAAACAAGGAGTAGATATTTGTTATAACAGAAAGGAAGCCCTCAATGGTTACTGAACAAGCAGATGTCAAAAGAACAAGGATAAGGAGTCAATTTGAAAGTGCTTCCATTGGCATCAACAGGGGCAAGGAATTAAGGCTGAAGTTGAGGAAACTCAACAAATACAGAAATGACTCTAGACTCTTCCATGTAATGCTTATAAAAATCCTAGTTTATCTTCTTGAAGAAATTGACAAGACATTCCTAAATTTCTTAAAGGAAATGAGGTTTAAAACAGCCAAAACAATCTTGAAAAAGAAGACCATAGTAAAAAATAGTAAAAACTATTTACCACTTGTCAACTTAGCCTAAATGATATTTATGATATAATTGTATACTTTTTTTTTGATGGATTGTATACTTTTTGATTTCAAAAGTTATTACAAAATTATGGCAATAAAGACACTGTGGTACGGGAAAAATGATAAGAATTATGTGTCAATGGAATTAGAATTGTAGGTCAAGAAATAAACATAAACATTTATAGCCAGTTAACTTTTGACCAAGAGGCCAAGACAACTCAGAGGAGAAAGAATGTCTTTTCATTAAATGATGGTGGGACAACTGGATGACCATAGAGAAATCATTCATCTGATAGGGGTTATGTGTTCAGAATTCATAATTAACTATTCTTTTTTTAAACACTTTTTAAAATTTTTTAGTTGTAGATGGACACAGTACCTTTATTTTGTTTGTTTATTTTTATGTGGTGCGAAGGATCAAACCCAGCGCCTCGCACTTACTAGGAGAGCGCTGTACTGCTAGGCCATAACCCCAACCCCTATAATTAACTCTAAAATGGTATTCAAAAAGCAACCAATCCAATTATTAAAGTAGACAAAATATTTTTTCCACAGGAGATATATGAATCAGTAATAAGCACATACAAAAAAATTTTTCAACATCATTAGTCATTTCGGAAAGGTATATTAAAATCCAAGGCCAAATATGACCCAGTTGAGAGGCTATGGTAGAAAAGGCAGACAGCAATAAGCTTGGGCATGAATACAGAGAAACTGGAAATCGAATTCATTGCTGGTGGCAGAGTCAAGTGGGCAGCCACTTTGGAAAACAGTTTGGCAGTTCTTCAAAATGTTCAACACAGTTACCATATGACTGAAGAATTCCACACTAGTAATAAACTCAGAATGGATGAAAATACATGACCACCTGATAACCCATACATGGAGGTTCATGTTAGCCTGTTGATAAGAGACGTAAAGCAGAAAAATCCAAATGATTACCAACAATCCCATTTATAGGCAATGTTCAGAATAGGTAAATCTGTACAGTCTGAAAGCAGATTAATATTGCTGAGGCTGAAGTTGGGTTATGGAGAGTTATTGATCGCTAATAGGCAAAAATTTATTTCTGGAATTATGAAAATATTCTAGAGTGGGATTAGGGCAATGGTTGTGCAACTCTGCAAACACCCTGTGATCCATAGAACTGTGTACTTTAAGATGCCTAAAATACACATGAAATAATTGCTATTGAGAATTGCTAAGGTACCAGCTTACCATTGCAAAAATTTATAAGACAAAATAGTAAAAATTATTTACCACTTGTCAACTTAGCCTAAGTGATATTTATGATGTAATTTTTATGAGATGTAGCTTGCAAATTCTTTATATGAAGCCTAAAATATTAAAAAGTTGCAGGCTATCATTTAATAGTGTTTCTTACAGTGCATACTGTTAAAAATCAAAGGTCAGTAAAGTTTGTTTTATGTACGACATGCATTTCTAATGTTATAAATAATGTTTACATTTTTCTCCATAAATTTATATTTTCCCCACTCTGAATGTTCCTGTTTGCTTTCTTTGCTTAATAATTCATGGATTCAATCACTCCTAGGAAATATTAGGACTACTGGAAAAAATTTTTCAATGCTAACTAGAAACCAATTTGTTGCAAATAAACAACTCATGGAACGATTGCTTCCCCTTAAAAATAACGTTTATTTTACACCTGAAATTTTCAGTACAATACTTCTTAATGGTCATGAAAATCAATTAACACCAGTAAAATATCTTCATGTCATTTCCAAATACATAAATACCTTAGGCGGAATAAAAAGTAAATTTCAATTTATGCTAGAAGTGGAGAAAACATAAAATGATGGTCTTAGTGATGGATACGGTATAAAAATGAGCAGAAATTAGAACTCTGTGGACCTTCTCTTAAACTTTTGCTCAGAGACATATAGCTTTAGTAAAATAATATCTTTTGCAAGAAAGCACACATGCACGTGTATGGGAACACACACACACACAGGCACACACACACACACACACACACACACACACACACACACGTGTTTAGATGGATTTCAGGCCACTATTTGACTTCCAGAACCAGTTCTAAAATTTTCATCTTGAGGCTGCAAAAGCCCTGTTTCCATTTTGTTTTCACAGGAAAACAGTGCAAGGGCTTTCCTGGCAAGAAGTGGAATTGGTCAGGGCATCTGCTGTCCCCAGGAGCTGTCTTGCTGAGACTCGTCAGTCCTCTGTGCCTTGTGCACTGATGCTGCAGACTCCCCCCGACCAGATCCTCGTCACTGCCAGGCTCTCCCCGTCATGGGGAGTTACACTGGCAACTGATCCTCATGCTCACCCTGTTGTGAAGGCATTCCAATTTTTAATCGCTACATGACTTGTCAGATTGAATATGAACCACATGTCTAGAATACACCCTCTCTAACAATGAAAATGCCAAAAAAAAAAAAAAAAAAAAACAGGGGGAATTTAGGGACATGTCCCCTATCATACACATTCTGAAACTAAGTTTGAGAAAGCTCTTTAACTGCAAATGATGTGTACATTTTGAGAAATTACATTGTTATTTACTTAATTTTCACAATAAAGGCCTATATTGTTCAAAGCAAGTGCATGCACTTTCTGAATTTTTCTAAAGTCCCCGTGGACTTGCAGAGCACATTTCCACCATGGAAAAAATCCATCTCCCATGATTAGAGAAGAAAGCAGCCAAACTTTAGATCCAGATTTGAATACCACACCTGTCACTTCCTTACCTACTGAGAGACCTTCTCATCTTGCCTAAATTTAGTTAAAAATGCTAAAGCATATTTTAAGAATTCTTCTTAAACTCTAAATGATGAACTTTATTTTACCAAGAATGCTACTCAAATCACAGTCTCAGTTATGTTTCCTCAAATTTCCAGATTTGGAATTGCCACACAATTGAGAACTAAGATAAAAACTGAACATAAACTTTTTTATTAGTTAAAAGTTGATTTTTTACTTGCATTTACATAGATATTGACCCTACTTTTTGAATGTGTTTTGAAGAGATGTATGTACCACGTGCTGCTATTTAGTGGATTCCAAGAAAGTTTGTGGTGCAAGATAGCCATATTGACCAAGAGACGCACCAGACATTGTGAAACTGATCTAATACATGTGCACAATAGCGGCAGATAACTGATGTTAATTATGTAGCAAGTCTCAGCATTTTACTGAAATCTGATAAAAGCTAAAACAGTCTTGGAGCCCCTAAGTTAAGTGAATACCTTGGTAACAAGACACATATATATCTTGAATAATTCACAAAAATATTCCACTTCTATCTTGTTTTCTCAGAATAATTTTTGAAGTATTAATTCAAGTGTTATCTTAGGTTTTTATGTCACAATGCCTACAGACAGCAGAAAGCTGTCTTAAAATAGCACCTGGTCTTTAAATGTATCATGCAAAGTGTAGGCTAAACAATCAAACCTTGGAGAAGGCCCTTCATGAGTAACAGTCCCCAACACAAGGCCTTCTGTCTTGTCGCTGAATGTCCCAGTCCCCTGGATTGGAAGGTGTTTTCATGATTCTTAGTATCCAGACTTCCATGAATCTCTTTTGGAATTACCAAGTGGGTCTCATCTGCATACAGAAGCTCAGCACTTCTTTATCTTTTAATTTGAAAGCCAAGAAAAACTCTATCTACCATTTTCCCTTCTACTTATTGTTAGGCAGTCCTGGACCAAAGCATATTTTGAAACAGAAATCAAAGCGTGCATTTTTAAATACCAAAACTCACTTAGAACTTCAGAGTTGACTAAGTCAAGGCATTTACAAAACATCTACATCAAAATCAAGAATCAATAAATGGGATGGATTCAAACTAAAAAGCTTCTTCACAGCAAAGGAAACAATCAAGAACACGAAGAGAGAGCCTACAGACGGGAGAAAATCTTTATCTGTCAGATAGAACATTAATCTCCAGGACATAGAAAGAACTCAAAAAATTTAACACACACACACACACACACACACACACACACCACACAAAACCCACAAAACCCACACCAAATAACTCAGTCAATAAGTGGGCAAAGAAACTGAATAGGCAATTCACAGAAGAAGAAATTCAATTGGTCAACAAATACATGAAAAAAAAGGTTCAACATTTCTAGCAATTAGAGAAATGCAAATCAAAATGACTCTAAGATTTTAATCTCACTTCAATGAAAATGGCAATTATCAAGAATATAAATCACAATAAATTTTGGTGAGGATGTGGGGAAAAAGGTACACTCATGCATTGTTGGTGGGACTGTAAATTGGTACAACTGTTATGGGCTGATTTGAAAATTAAGTTGGGTGGATCCCACTCTGCTCAGACATCTCCCCTGTGCAGAATTGGACCCCTATTTCCACATGAGCCCACTCACATAGAAGATGACATCTCCACCCTCACCCATCCCACCCTGACCACAATGTCTTCAAACTATGGAGCAGATATTAGCTTACTTCCTGAGTATGTACAGAAGGTACCAATTCTGAGAACTTGGTGACACTTTATGAAATGTGTCTTATGATTGTGCTTGTCTCTCCTGCCCCCTCCTGTGTGGTATTTTGGTTTTTAAAGCTTGCTTTCCACCTGCACTCTTTGTCTTGGCCTGTAGAACTGTCTGCTGTCTGCTCTCTTGGCCCTGGCCAGAATGAATCCTTTGTCTTTATTTTAAAAAAGATTCAGAATTTTATTTGGGATTTTGGAATAGTGCTTTAAAACAACCACCCTGGAAAGCAGTAAGGAGATGCCTCAGAAAACTTGGAATGGAACCACCATATGATCCCATTCTCCTACTCCTAGGCATATACCCCAAAGACTTAAAATCAGCTTACTATAGTGACACAGCCACATCAATGTTTATCACAGCTCAATTCACCAGAACTAAGCTATGGAACCAACCTAGGTGGCTTTCAACAGACGAATGTATAAAGTGTGGTACATATACATAATAGAATATTACTCAGCCTTAAAGAAGAATGAGGTTATGGCATTTGTCGGTAAATGGATGGAACTGGAGAATATTATGCTAAATGAAAAAAGTGAATCTCCCCCAAAATGAAAGATGAATGTTCTCTCTGATATGTGGATATTGATTCACAATAGGGGTATGGAGGGTGTGAGGAGTGGGGAAAAGAAGGGAGATACACTGGATTAAACAGGGAGGAGTCAGGGAAAGGAAGGGAGATGGGAATGGGAAAGACAGTAGAATGAATTGGACGTGACCTTTGTATGTTCATATATGAATACATGACCAGTGTAACTCAATGTCATGTACAACCACAGAAATGAGAAGTTATACTTCATGTATATATGATATGTCAAAATACATTCCACTGTCATGTACAACTAAAGAGAAGAACAGCAAAAAAGACCTCTATCTCATTTACAGTGTAGCACCGTGGTGACTTCCTGAAGACCTGGGTTACTTGTTACTTGGGGGTATCTGCCGCAGTCTGGCTGGGCACAAAATCACAAGCCACTCAAGCAGGAACAAACTTTATTTTTGAAACTGCCGCCAATGCCCCCTAGGCTCCCGGGAAGATTGCAGACTGACCCACGCAGCGTTCTCCCAGACCCCAACAGGAAGTCCCTCCTCCGGAATTCCCACCTACCGCACTTCCCCAACCAATGGGAACTCTCCAGGAGTCCCTTAGCAGCCAGAGGTGGACAGCAGGAGTCCAATATCCATACGAATGCAGATCTTAACATAATCATATCATCTCAATGGCTTGCTGGTGTCACCTTTCAACCAAAAATGCCATGCATCATATTATTTGCTTGTGGCTCCTAGCAGGTATCACCATATGTTAGTCTTTGTGTCCACGGGACTAATACAGGTTTTGGTCATGAAGCAGAAACAAACTACATGGTTAGTGAATTATGCTTCTTAAAAAGATCAGAACTAATTCCTACTAAGTCAATAGAGAATACTCGTCTGTTGAATTTTTTTGTTATTCATAACTTTCTCATATTCCTAGAACTTTTTCTTTATTATGTTCTAATTCTATTGTTTTTACTCCATTTTTAAAAATTTTCTTATGTAAACATAGAAACTTAAGACTATATAAAATTCTGACTCTTGGATTTTCTAACCATTTCAAACCTTACAGATTTGTGGTCTAATCAGCTTCTCAAGGGAGAGTGAACTTGAAGCCTTGCATTATTTCCATTTTTACTACTCTATTATTGATCCCATTAAAACTGATTTTTTTCTTTTTAATCTAAGTCAAAGTATGCACCAATAAATGTAGAGTTTGATGGAATTTTACATATTTTTCATTTCTAATTATGACAGAGCATTAATATTTTAGCCACATTTGATTTAATGGGTTATTTCTCTCCATTTTAGTAATAAAGCAAATTAGTTAATTGTTTTATCATACTATTAATCTACTCCAGTAATTACACTCCACTGTTTTTACATTTACAACAAAAATTTGAATACTAGAGTTAGGGATTATAAATCAAAGTAATTAAATCGCATCCATTGTTTGTTCTTTCCTATAATTTGTCTTTCGGAATCTTCTATCTAAACCCCTAAAACTTTCTCCACATCAGCTGCAATACTGCTTTGGTTTCTTCCTGCTCATGGGTTAACTGAAGTACCATAGTTATATAACAGTAACCTCAAAGTTCACTAATCATAGATCACCATAGCAGAAATAAAATAAAAGATTAAAATACTGCAATAATTACCAAATGTGATACAGAGACACTAAATGAGCACATTCTATTGGGAAAATGGTGCTGATAGAACTATCAGCTTATAAGTGCACTATCTGTGACACATTATAAATCAAGGGCTGAAAGAAACTGAACCTGTACTTGGGAGGCCAAGTTTCCCCTGGGGGAGTCCTGACTTCATGCTCTGCAACTTATTTAAGTTGGTCCTACACTTATTTCCCCAAATTCTCAACCAACCTTATTTTGCTTTGCATCATCTGCAGTCTACTAATTCATCATTGAAATGGTGACCATTCCTTAACAATATTAAAGTGATTTGTATATGGTTTTAAAACCTTTTGAATTTAAATTAAATTATAATTGAGAGACATGAAATATACAATGTACAGATATCAAGAAAATAAAATCACATTTCTTTTTTTGAATAATGGCAGTTGATAAATTTTCAACACAACTTTACTTTTATTTCTAGGTAATCTGAGAGTGCCTTAGCTACCTCTTTGGTTATATTATTTTATAGTGAAATATGTATAATGTTTTGATAAAGATGCCAGATTTAGCAAAAAAATACAGAACATTAGTTAAATTTGAATTTCAGATCAACTGTGGATTTTTAAAACTTATTTGAGATGTATCCTTTTAAAACATCATTCATTGTTTACTAGAAATTTAAATTTCATTTGCTGTTCAAAATTTTATCTGGCAATCATATTTGTGGATCTAGATCAAGAATCTGTGTTAATGTTTTTCCATATTTTTATTGGTGAATTACAGTTGTGGGGTTCATTGTTACATATTTACACAAACACAATACAACAATATAATTTGGCCAATATCATTCTGCATATAATTTTATAATAGAAGTACTTTTAGAAATCAGAAAGATAGCTCAATAGGACCATCTTACATGGTGACATATATGGTACATACTAAAGGCTAGATAATATCCGTCAAAAGTAGAATGTGCACAGATTAAAGCACAATTTGGGGTGACTTGATCTCTATCTTATTGTCATAAAAATATGTTCATTAGTTGAATACCTGTGATATTTCAAAAACTAGCTCTACTAATTCCTAATGTGACTAATCACTTTGAAATTAGATAGGAAGCTCTGCCACTCAACCATGGAAGTGCTAAAATTATTTATGAATTATTAGTAAAAAGAAGAGATACCTGGAGAAGAAACTTCAAGACTCTTGCATATAAAAGCTGCTAGAAGATGACTAGTATATAAAGACTGAAAGCAGGCATCAAGGAAAGGAGGGAGCATTCCACATTGAACATTCCCCATCAAAATAAAGGATAAGGGTAAGAAAAAGTAATATTTATTAAATAAAATTAGATTGCATGAATGTCCATGGATAATAATAGGTAGATGAAGAGATAGATAACAGATGATAGATAGATAGATAAGGAAAGACTATAGAAACTTGTTCCTTTTTTAAGTGCTGAGTAACAAATATAGAAAGAATAATGGAGTTCGAAATCACCATTTTGAAAAGTCATTGTAGAAATTGATGAAGGAAAGAAATGAATGGTAAATCTGAGATCAGGAGGGAGGTTAAAGGAGGTTCAGAATACTTATTTATCTCCCCACAAATTATCTATGAAAGTTAATCCTTATTATTCACAGATTCCATCTTTGTCATTTATCTACCCATTAAGTTATTTGTAACTCCTGAGTTCCTGTTCCTGGCTGTTGGATTCACTTGTGAATATCTGCAGGGCAGTGAGAACTTCCTGTTTCTTAATGCACAGGCTCTCAGCTGAGCTGGAACAAGTTCTCCTATGGGGAACGTGCGTTCTTTCATGGTGTGTTTAGAGCCAGGTTTTTGCATTTTGTGCTTTTGGTTGGTTCTTTTGATGTTTAAAAGGGGCCCCAAAGTGTACTAATGAAGTCCTCTGCGGAGTTCCTGAGCATGAAAAGGTCATGATGTACCTGAAAGACAAAGTACCTATGCAGGTGAGCTTCCTTCAGTCCTGAGTTATGATGCTGTTGCCTGTGAGCTAATGTTAATTAATGAATGTTATGATGTCCTAAAACAAAAACACACATAAAAACACATCTCTTTTGACTAGTTGACCAACACATGATCAGAATCTCACAAAAACCTAACCTGGTCTCTGCTGGGAGCAAGGCTTTGGATTGGTTAAATCACTATTTGTCGAACTTTGTAAAATAGAACCAACATGAATAATAACACTTAACTATAACTACAAAAGGAGACATAATACATATACAGTCAAGAAAATGGACAAAACTTCAATCAAGGGATCCAAATTAATATCATTTATATAGGACAAATGAACACCATTGTCCAGAAGATTTGATATCCTGCATGGAACATTCCTTATGCAGTATTCCAGCCCCAAATATTTAATAGTTGAATTTGACATTTAAAGAAATATCAAAGAACTCAAATTGAAGGGTATTCTAAAAAAATAACTGTCATATTTTTAAAGACTATCTATGTCATGAAAATCAAAGAAAAACAGAGGGAGAAACTAATGCAAACTAAAAGAGACATACAACTAATTGCACTATGCAATTCTGTACCAGAAACACATATTATAAAAGATATTAGAAAGATGAAATGTATTAATGTCAATATTAAGCTTCATGAATTTAATAATTATAATGTGGATAATGTAAAATAATATCCGTGTTCTTAGGAAATACATATAGAAGTGTCACAGGGTAAAGAGGAATGAGCCATTCACAAAAGGCTCAGAAAAAATTTGCATATTCATGTTTAAACTTGTGAATCTACTATCTATCCATGTCCACACACATATTTATTCATCTGTCCATCCATTCATCCATCTAAATGAGAAAGGGAGAATACACATGCAAAAAGAGCAAAACATTACAAATAGGTGAATTAAGGTAAAGAGAATTATGTGCACTACTTTTGTAACTTGTGTGTGTTTGAAATTATTTCAAAATACATTTTTTTAAAGTAGGAAGGGGAAGTTCAAGAGGATGAACTTTCCCATGAAGCCAGAAAAGAGGAAATGGTCAGCAGAATTAAACACCATCTTAGTAAGTAGTTTGGGATTTAGATTAGATTGAGCGACAAGAAGTTGCTTTGATCCGAGTTTCAACAGCTTTGTACAGAATGAAGCCCAAATATGAGTGGGAATGAAGCAGTATGTGGAACTGTGCATACCAAATTCCTGAGCTTTAGCTGTAAAGAAAAGAAAAGAAATACGGTAGAAGCAGAAATATAGCCTAGGGTGGGTAGACTTTTTTTCCATAAGTCTCCTTTCAAATTGGATGGAGTGGAGCATTTTTAAATCGTGATGAGGACCCATCATTGGCCAGTGAAAGGGAAGAAAGAGTTGAATGAAATCGAAATAATTTGGAGAAGGATGCTGTAAGCAAAAATAAGTATAAAAGGGACAGAAAGAACAGGTAAGATAGAAGGAGGCATCTGGAGTCCAACTTATTTAACGGGAAAATGGATCCTTTTAAAATTTAAGTGGCATTATTGATACTTTTGGATTTTTTAAAGAAAAAAATTTTCAATTTGTAAAATCTTCTGGATTGTAATAAGGGAAGTAGTTGATTAACATAGGAGATGTGTTGTAGAACTAAAGATGTTCTAGGATGTTTCTCAATCTGGCAAAAGCATTGATTTATCTAATATTGAGAGATCTTATAAAATATAGGGATATTAACTACAGTCGTGTGTCTTAAATATTTTCTTTTCCTCCCTTATGGGTCATCTTTCTCCTCATTTTCCCTCTCATCTTTGCAGGGATAACAGCCTGGTTTTCTCTAGATCCTGGCCTTGTTTCTAACTGCCTTCAGGTGTTCCACATTTGTATATTTCACCTCAAATTCCATAATCCTTCCCTCCCCCCAATTTCCTCTCTGCATCTTTAATTGTACTAAGTGAGGAGTAAAAGAATATGACATATTTTTTAAATTTAATGATCACCATGGTTTGTCAGGAAGGAGCAGTTGTACCACTCCCATGTTCTACTTTTCTAGAAGACTGAGGCAGGATTCCTGAGTTTCAGGGAGAAGAAAAGCCTCACATTTAATTTATTTTGGGCTATAACCTAATTGAGGGAATAGTGATTTGACATTTATGGGGTGGTCTAAAGAACCAGATGAAGTTTCTTTTAAAGTCTCATTAAACACCAAAGTAATGATTTAAATTCAAGCACATTGAGATGCTTCTATTTTAATCTGAGCTGGGAGAGACAGGTGAAGCTACTTTGTTTGCTTTTGACACTAGGTTTGCTAGCAGTAGCTGCAGCATAACCCTGTGTTGTGATGGATTATGGGAAGTGAGTTCCAACCAGTGAGATGATGCCAACTACTGAACTGGGTAGAAATGACTTCAATGTTTTTGTTTGTGTGGGAACCGGAGGAAGCTGTAGAGGAAGACAGAAAAAAAAAAAAAAGAGGGAGGGGTACAGGACAAGAGTTTCCCTAAGAAAATCTGAATTATTTTTTCCCCTGACATTATGTACCAACATGTTAGTTGATGCTCAACTCTTTGCTTATTCTACTTCGCATTGTTGGGATTTCAACTTTGTGATATTTACTCCATAGTTTTTTTGTAAGTTACATTTTTTAATTTGCTTTGGGAAAAAAGCCCATGATAACTTACTTGATAAAGCAACAAATACATAAGCTTTTAGAATCCCAGAATCTGTCAAATACAAAGGGAAAAGATTATTTTAGTTCAAGTAAGAATAATGTGTTTTTGAAAGAAGTACTTTTTTTTTTGAGACTTCATTAGACGATCATCTTTGAATAGGCAGTGCCACAAGAAGTTGTTAAAACTTTGTTTTTATTTCCAAAAAATTGAGAAAACATAAAGGAATAAGGTAGATCTTGCTCTTCCAGAGCTGGTAGCTCTTCTTACCATCCTTTCAAGATCTGTGATCTCTAATGTTTACAAAAATCCCTTCATAAGACCTTACTGGGAGCAAAATACATAGTTTTACATAGTTTTAAATATCCAAACAGATCCACCAAAAAAAAAAAAAAAAAGAAAAAGAAAGAAAGAAATTTTACAAAATAATGACCTTGTATAACATACATTGACTTGGCCATGGAGACTAGAGAAATGTGTTATTGCCTGGGTCACTTTAAAAACCATGATTTGAAAAAATATGGTGTGAATTGTAATTCTTTCTAATTAAAAACCAGGCAAGCCCTTAGGTGGGAGTCACAGTAAGCTGCCCTGAATTTTTCCCAAGCCTAACAAAAGAGAGAAGGACTAGCCACTGCTTGTGCCTGCCAACGGTGTATTGTTAAAGGAATCAAAATAAAGAGGCAAGAGGGCAAGGGTCAGGAGCTCATATTTCCACTCTACATGACCCCGTCTCAGGCTGGGGGGGGTTCTTGTCATCTGTTTCTGAAGGTCTCTCAACACAAGACTCTCAGCTACCCCTTTCAGGAGACTCCCATATTGCCTAGGCTGGTGATTAATGAAGAGGGCTCACAAGAGAGCTTCTTAAAATGCTCTGGACAAAAGGGTCTCCCCAGCACGAGGGCTTCAGAAGAATACCTGCAGACGTTACTGTCTTGAGAATACAGTGGGAAGCGCTGTTTTCCCCCAACTCCACCTTTGTGTGACGTATCGAGTTACTTGATTAATGATATGCCACTTTCTATTCCTGTTACAAGCTGTCACTGGAATTCTTACTTAAACCACACACTCTGCGAGTTGTACAGTAGTTGGTTGGTGCTCATATTATTTTTTTTTTCACTATTTCAAAGTAGAGTAAAGTGACTGCTGGATACGATCCTGAAATTTCACTCCGCTCACGAGAACTGAAAAATGATATTCATATTCTAACAAATAAAACTTAAATACCTAAAGCAATCTTTATCCAAATCTGACAAATTGGAACATACATTATTAATATTTTCCTTATGACATTGTGGATGCCTAAAACACACAAAAGCCATATCTCCTTGCTGGTTGTCATTGTTGGGTTCTCATTGGCTGCCTTGCCAGAGATTTTTCAAGAGATTATTAAACATATTAATGAAAATCCAAAAATGCTTCAAAAAGATTTTTTTCCCAAGTACTTATATCTCAGTGAAATTAAACATGCTGTGGCTGTTATTTTTTTCCAGTGGTTTAGGACAGTGAAATAAGACATAAGCTATAGTTCTAAGAGCTATCAAGGGTCCAATTTCTGGAAACCCTAATGCCTAATGCCTAACCTACAACCGTACTGATTAGGACAGTGGCTGGCCAATTCCACACTGTTTGCGCTAATGAGCCTACAGAAAACTAGGATATATCAGTTAAAGCTGCTGTTAAGCTGCTCCCCTCGCAGTATATCAGATACATGACTTTCTTGCTATCCTACCACTCAACAGAGCATCTCTCAAAATAGTTGGCTTCTAGTTAACATAAATTCATTGTAGAGGAAGAAAGGAAAGAACGAGAGGCCATATTTGCCCACGACTATGAGTGCAAAATGCTCCTAATGCCAAACCTGTCATTTTAAGTCATACATTCTGTCAAATACCATCCCTACATTCTGTCGACATGGAATTTTCTGGAACTAAAAGTTAACAAATGCATCCTTTCCTCTCATTTTCTGCGTCCCCCAGCTTTCTAAAGCAAAAGGAACTGCTGATTTTCTAACTACTGAGATGCAACCCGCCCCTATGAGAACATGCTGCAGACAGTTCTCACCAAACTGAAGAGAAAAGGGGGGGAAAAACACTTTACCTAGGGAAGTAGTAGCAAGCAGTTTCCCTGTTCTATCAAAGTTCTGAACTGACTTCCAAAGTAATCGTTGCTATAGAGTATTGATGTATGCATCTTTTGTGGAGTACAATAGGATTTACTAGGTAAACTGAAATGTAATTAAAGAATCAGTCTCAGAAAGATATAAAGCAAATTTTCAGGTTGCTGAAAAGCTGAAACAAAGAAAAGTTAAATCAGCACATACATACTATTAGAAATTAAAAAAAAAAAAAATGGAAGAAAAATCCCAAATTGTCCACAAGGCCTTTTTGATTCTTTCTTTCCTTTTTCCCTTCCTTCCTACCTCATCCCATCTCCCTGCCCCTATATTGGGGATTGAACTCAAGGCTCAGCATATGTTAGATAAACATTGAGCCCCTTCCCAAGTCATTTTTTTTTAAGTTTTAGTTTTAAGACAGGGTCTCACTACATTGCCTGGGCTGGCCTCAAACTTGTGATCCTCCTGCCTCAGCTTCCTGAGGAGCAATAATTACAATCAGGTATCACCATGCTGGTCTCTTTAATTATTTCTAAGGATCATTAGTAAACTTAAAAGTTTCAAAGCATCTTCTCCTTTTCCTCTGAGATGGCTCTTTGACTGCATCCAATTAAGTGTTCCTCTGTCCTCTCTGTCACCTGACTCCCATTCTTTGCCTCCCTGTGCTCTGCCTGTGTTTTTTTTTTTTTTCTATCTTCTTTTCCTACTGTAGGATAAGCAGTGGCAGCATTGTAAGATGGGTGGGAACACGGATGCTAGGTCTCCTGGGTCTTGCTCTGCAACTTGACTCTCTTTAATCAGCTGCGTAAGCTCAGAGGAATTACTGAACCTCTCTATGCTTCATTTCTTTGTATATGAGAAAATCACAATAGCACCTGCACTACAAACATGACAAGTGTGTTACCTTGTTTCCCCAGTAAAGAACTTAGCACGAGCATACTGTATTGTCACTGGAGCCCACTGTAGGCAGGGTTTGCTGTACAGTCTTGTCAAAGATGAGGGTGAATATTTCCTTTAAAAAATTTTCTCTGGGTTATGTTCTTCAGCCTGCAATATTAATAGTGAATACCGCACGAAGGAAGCAAATAGATTGCTATGGTTAAAGGTATGGTCATGGAGCAGTGGTAGAGCGCTTGCCTGGCATGTGTGAGGCACTTGGTTCGATTCTCAGCACCACATATAAATAAATAATGGTCCAACAACAACTAAAAAAAAATTAAAAAAAAATAAAGGTATGGTCATATGCCCCAACCTAATGGAATGGCAGGTTTGATCCATTCTCCTTTTTATTTCAGTTTCTCCATGACTTCCACCTACAAAGAGCTCAGCAACCTGTTGGAATCTGGAACTAAGTGGAGGCATAAGTTTTGGGTTGATAGTTCCTTCCAGAGAATGGGGGGGGGGCGTTGATAAAAGGGATTCATCTCAGCAATGCATGTCCCCATTCAATGTGAATTGCAGTATAAATACCTACAGTGGTTTTGAGATGTTGGAACAGATTCTTTGTGGTATTTATTTAATTAAAAAGAGCCTTGCTTTAAAAAAAATAAACTAGGTTGGGAAATGAAATCGTCAGTTTCTTAAAATGAAGGAGCTACAGTTTTGCAGAGAGAGAGAGAGAGAATGTCAGCTGCTTTTCACCTCTAGAAATGATCTCAAATTATGTCAAGGCACTGGCTCTACATATATGTTTAAATTTCAAAATAAATATAATATCAGAAGCAGGCATTCTTGGTTGGATGCTTAGATTGGCTGTCAGTCACATCACCTTAATACATCAGAGAACCCTGACGTATTTGCCTGGTATGGTTACTGGTCACTGCCTTAACAAAATCAGGTAAGCACCTGTGGAGACTTTTAAAAGAAATTTGCTCACTTTATCTACAAATTGTCATCACTTTTGGTTTGAAAGCACTCTGACCTTACACAATGTAGATGCTAAGTTTGAAGTTAACAGGATGTTAAAAACTAGGAGAGTGGAGAACTAAATGCCAGTCACTAAATTTTTTGAAAAAAAGGTGCCATTTTCAAGGCCCGAGATAGGGCTGTCGGCAACTGGCAAGCAGGGTCAATAAATCAGTATGTTCCTAGAGACTGTTTTCCAATTTAAAATGCATGACCAGCAAAACTCCTAATTTCATGAAATAATGACAATTAACATCAACAGATAAGGAAAAATCACGTTAATTATTTGACCATTAAACTTTTTTGAGGTATAAACAAAATCCCCTTCATGAAGACCAGATTGACTTTCTGCCTTGCAAACATTAGCCCCTGTTTACTTGTTAGCTTTTAGAACATACACATTGCCACATCATACTGTAAAGAGGTGCTTCCCACTCAGGAAACCTATGGTAATATCATGTAGCATTTTGGCATTCTAAGGAAGAATTAGTACCTGGGGGAGGCAAAACAGAACGTTAGTGAGGATAAATAGAATTTTTGTAAGCCTTCTTTTTCCTTCTTCTCTATGTCCCATGTGTTAACCTTCAAGTTATATTAGCATGCTTTTTTTGTGTGTATGTGTTTTGAATTATCAAAAGTGGTGTATTTTTCAGTAGCTAGCAGAGTTTTCAATATCTATGATGGTTTCATATTTTTCCATATGTTCATATCTTCCAAAAAGGCACATCACCATAACTCTAATATTGCTAAAGTTTAAATTCCGGATAACATATAATATCATTTTTCTTTGAGAATTTTCCAGTTATGTTTTCTATGAGCACATTGATTTTATAGTTTGCTGAATTATGTCAGGGGTCTCCTAAGCCGCTGTCAGACATGTTGGGGAGATAATCAGAAAGAGATTAAGAAACTCTTATAGAGAAGTTTTCTGTCACTCACAAATGATGTGATGTTTTGCAGTTCTCTCGTTGTCTGGGATTCCATGTGTGAATCTAAACAATCATAGACTTGAACTAGATGGTTTTGCAAGTGCTCACTCTGGAGTCACCAGTTTCTCTCCTGATGGACAGGAAGTCTCTTGTGGTTTGTCTGGAACTCGCTAATTGAAACTGGAGGAAGGAAGGGCTTGAAAGTGAACCACTTAATGTGAGATAAAGTTTTCTGCATAAGGGTATCTGCTAAGAAATAAGGACAGGGAACCACAGTCTCTGATGCAGTTTTCCACAATGATATGTCTGTTCTTTAAACTGCAAGCTGTGGGCTGAAGTACTTCAGTAAGACCTCAAGCAAATAGTCATAAAATAGATTGCATCAACAAGCTTCTGGAAACATTTTCAAGGTTTAGGTAAGATGAAATCACTGTCATGTCCTATACCTTCATTGAAAAAAAAAAAACCCCTTTATTTATTGCCTATTAATTAGGGTTACATTCTGAAAGTACTTTCTTAGGTTGCAAATGGCTTAGAAAACCGGTGATATTCCAAAATAATACATCATTTCTGCCTAAACGTCATCAATTTCCTTCGGTTAATAGTTCTATGGGTTATGCCACTACTTCCTCTCACACTAACAGTGAAGTCATTTTCCTGGTTTGATTTAACCCAGCCACCCCAATGTCATTGTCTGACTCTTAAGTCTTTCAGTCAGGCGTGGAACTGAAGTTCTTGGTTAAGTCAAAACTATTATATACATAGCTGCCATAAATAACCATGCATTGAGGAGAGGGTGGATCATAAACATAAAGAATATAATACAAAAGACAGTTTCAAACATATGTTGCTTCATTTCTGTTCAAATAGTCTGGATAGCCTGTTAAGATGCTCCAACTTCCTGTAATAGAGACTGAAATGAACATTTTTCTCAAAAATGTGTCCCTCTTGGTTATTTAATGTAGCAGAACAATAGCAAAATAAAATACCAGCAGAATATCTGATAATTTTTTATTGAGGAAACAGGGAAGTTAGGATGAAATGTAGTACTCTTAAAGTTAACAGGAAAACACACTTACAGCTTTCAGGCCCACCTAAAGACCCTTCACCATTTATCAAAAAATCTCTTCAATTTTCAAAAGCCCTCTAAAGACCTCCTGGGACTATAAACAAAGGCCATATTGTCTCCTTGGCTGAAGCTTGTTAAGTGGCTCATGAATAATACTAAATGCATCCTCTCCATAAATCTCCTTGATGTAGGACTACTGTTATCAGCCACAAACTTCACTGACATCCATCGTAAACTAGGAGATGGGCAATGTGCAGCCTGCATCCAAATCACCATTTCCAGAGTCCCATCCATGTGAGTCCCTTGAACACTTGAAGTCAGAAATAAGAGAAAAGCTGGTACTTTTTTTTCTTTAGTGCAGCAAGTAGAAAACACTTTTAATATTCTTTGGGTTGACCTTTCAGAGCAATAATTTAAGTTTATGAATCATTGGAACTTATTTTTGCAATCCCATTTCAATCAGAGTAACTGGAAAGATCTGGGTATTGTTAAAAACTATTCTGGCCTTTTTATGGCTTAATTTTCCTTCATTTTTTAAAATTTTCTTTTTAAGAGGAAATAATAAATAAGGTCTTTAAATACCTACATAAAGAGGCAACAGCTTGGAGGTATTCCTTCTAATGAATTAACTGATTTCTGATGATTTATTTTTTACTAAAGAAGAAGAAATGAATGGCAAATGGGACCCTGTGCATCTAAGTAGTGTCCCTGTAGAGAGGAAGAGGGCATCTAAGGAGACATAACCAGTTCTGAGGACTTTGTGATCAGAGAATTTAGTGGTAAGTTTGGTGTCACTTGAAGGAAGCATTACCCATCTTTTTTTTTCTTCAAAAAAAAGGAAAAAAGTACAAAGTATATAAAAAAACATAAAGCATATTTATCATGGAAAGTTGTACAATAACATATAAAGGATTTGTTTAATATCTCACAAAGGACTCTTAACTTTTAAGATAAACATAAGCAACCCAGGAGGCATTGGATAGATTGAAGAAGTGAAAACCAGGTAAAATGTTTTCCATCTATTGTCCTATGATTCAGGTTTACCTAGGAAGTATTTTCAGATGTACAGTAATAAATTAAGTATATCCTTGTTCTTTCAGGAACTATGGATAAAGTTAAATTTGATTTTCAGTTTGTTAATGTTTATATAGAGAATGCAATTAATACATTTTTAGAGTAAATGTAAATCAAGCTCTGGCAATTTCTTTAGACAGCCTCTGGTTGTATATGCATATAAACTTTATGTAGTTCTTCCAGAAGCCAGACAATATAGCTTCTCTGTTGATGTCTTATAGGCTAACTATGATTTTTGGAATAAGAGATGATATCAAAATTTAGCCTGTTCTTATTAAAGTAACAGAATGACAGTTAAAGAATTTTGGATATTGATCAAGGCTATTAGATTAACACTAAGTTATTTTGCTGTTAATATTTCTGAATTTGGGGTTGAGGTAGCATTATATGTAAGCACATTAGAAACATGGTAGCTTTATTATTATTCCTTATTCATTAAGAGAATTTGTGAATGCTTAAAACTAATGTAGGGATTATTTGAATACATGTTTGTATAAAGGAAAATTCTCAGCTCAACAGAAAATAATTCTCTTAATATTTATAAGAAAAATCTTTTTTCTTTTATACTGACCATGGATAATTTAGTACTTAATTCAATTTACAAATCTTTTGTGCTTATAATAAAGCCTATATAAGAAAAACATGTTTTAGAAGATTCAACACTCTTCAAACATTGTATAGAATCATAGATTAAAGAAGTATACTTGTACTGTCCAGTCTCTACCCTCCCCCTTGCCCAGAAATTCTGTTCAGGGGAAGTTTTCCAAGCCTATGCTCATGGGCATTGGAGGTCATATTTTGCATCATTGGCCAAGTATGCCAAACTTGACGTGCAATGTCAGCTGCATTCCAGAAGAAAAGCATATTCTGTTGATACAGCTGTAGCAGAATATGCTTCCTTTGTACAGAAGCAATTGTTCCTTTATTGAACATAACCAAACTGTGAGAGTTTGCCTAATCTTCCCCTACATGCTTGAGGCATATCTGTCACATATCTAAATATTAGCAAAATTAAAAATGACTTATTTGCTTCCTGTATTTTATAAAGCATTTTGTGTGAATTCAAGCAAGTGCACGCATGAAGACATGTAACTAGGTCTATTTGCATTATAACCTTTAGTTACTTATTTACCAGAAAGTTGTGATGATGTCATGAAGAATTCTGTAACAGGACAGTGTTCCTCTTCGACCCATAATAGTGAATAATTGACACTTACAAAGTTTTCCTGTTCTAGAGCAGGAGTTGGCAATTTTGCTTTTTCTATAACGGTCCAGGCAGTAAATATTGTAGCTGTAAAGGCTATAAAATCTCTGTTGTAGCCACAACTGTTGTTGTTGAAGCACAAAGACAGTTATACATAATACATAAACCAATGAACAGGATTCCATTTCAATAAAACTTTATTTATTGACACTGAAACATATTTCATATAATTGTCACATGTCCCAGAATATTCTTCTTCTTTCAATGTTTTTCCAACATAGGAAAATGCGAAAACTATTCTTAGCTTGTGCTTGGCTGGATTTGGCCAGTGGGTTATAATTTGTGAACATCTCCTCCTAGAGCAATATTTGAATATTTACTCAATAATTTGGTTCACTGTGTGTTAATTTTGGTGTAATATTTTGTTCCACTTAAAGAATAGATGTCTTGAACTGTGTACATACATAGACACTTTTTTTTCTTTTTGAGGAGGTACTGGGGATTGAACTCAGGGGCACTCAACCACTGAGCTACATTCCAAGCATTTTTTTTTGTATTTCATTTAGAGACAGGGTCTCACTGAATTGCTTAGCACACTGCTTTTGCTGAGGCTGGCTTGGAGCTCACCATCCTCCTGCATTATGGTATAGTTTCATATATTTCCTTCCAACTCCTTTTGAAAAGACAGTACATTTACCTTGACTTGCCTTTACTCTTAATTAGACCAAGTAATTATTTAGCTATTGACTGATGTTTCTGCATTCACTATAGTAAGTAAACTGCGTGTTATCAGAGAGCCAACCAGATGAGCACTCAAATTTGCGTAGCACAGATGGCAGTCTCAGTGATGGCTGCCACAGTGAACTGAGTCCCCCTTATATTCCCTTCAGGTCACCAAATGAGCCCCATTCCACCACTGTGACATAAGCTGAGAAAGAAAGGAAGACCCTTTCACACATGACTTTTATCAACTTTCCTTCCATTCATGCAGGTGGGGCCTTGGAAAATATTTAGTTCATTTAGCAAATAAAAATATATTACCTTAGTTTCATTCAAGTTTCACAGAATTTTATAACAGCTGCAGGGGGGTTAAATAATAAAATATGAATTATTATATATTGAATAGATTAATACATGTGCAATGAATTTCAAGTCTCTTTATTTATTTATTTTTCTTTATGCAACTTTATTTTATTGAATAAAGTTGGGCTTGGAGGTTAAACATAGCCATCCCTTGCCAGTTTTGTGCTCTTAGGAAAGTCACTTAGCTCTGGGAAGCCTCAGTTTTTTTCAATGGAAAAATGGGTATAATTTTACCTCCTAATAGAATTTTGTAAATATTTAACTAGATAACAAAGTTCAGAAGTTTAGTATAATGATAACATGAAATAATAATCATGCAACAAATGCCAGCCTTTATTATAAATGTAGTTATTTTCTAGCATTGCATCTGAAAAATAATGCATATGTACAATAAAATATATATTTGGTCTTAATATTTGCCCATTTTTCTCTACACTAGCAATCTAAGGTTACAGAGAAAGCCATTTACAATAACTCTTTGGTTAATTATTTCCCTAAATGATATTATATTGATCTTCATTGATTGATTATACAGTATCTATTGCATTCATATTAAATTGAGTCAGGGCTTAGTTCATCTAAGCCACCCTTACCTCCTCTCCTTCTCATTGTAATTTAGACATATAGTTATTTTTGTTTCTATTTGTTACTTTTGTAACTTTAGGAAATTGTATTGCATCTTTATTTCTTAATCAATGTACTAAGAATTATATCCATGCTATATACAAAATAAGGGACTCTTAACCCTGTTCTGTAACTATTACTTCATCTTTTGATTTGTTTCGGTTTATGTGTCTGCTAATTTGTTTTTTATTAATTTTTTAAATTGACTTAAAAAATAAATGACAGAGAATGCATTACAATTCTTATTACACATATACAGCATGATTTTTCGTATCTCTGGTTGTATATAGTATGTCCACACAAATTTGTTTCTTCATACATGTACTTTGAATAATGATGTCCATCACATTCCACCATCCTTGCTAACCCCCTGCTACCTCCCTTCCCCTTTCACCCCTCTGCCCTATTCCTCCCATGCTCCCCCTCCCTACCGGACTATGAATCAGCCTCCTTATATCAGAGAAATCATTCGGCATTGTTGTTGTTGTTTTTTGGGGGGAGATTGGCTGACTTCACTTATTTGAACCCTAACAAATACAAATTATCTGATTTTTATTCCTATCCTCACCTTATAATTTTACGAACATGAACTTTATTTGTGGTTTAGAAAAGACAATGGACTTTGTGACCCTATTTCTCCAGAATAAAGAATGTAAAACTAAATTATATAAACACAGAGACACATAGAATGCAAATGCACATGGCTGTTTGTGCATCTCAGTGGTGAAACACTTACCCAGCGAGCAGGTGGTCCTGGGTTGTATCTTCTCCACTGGGGCAGGAGCAGGGGCGGGGGCAGTGTGGAGGGTGGGCTGTGGGAGGGGGCAGTGGGGGTAGTCAAATCTGTCATGTCTTAAAAGGAACATTTGTAATTAAAGTCATTTTTACAAAGAGTTTGAATTTCTATCCATGCTGCAACATAATTTACAATGACTAATCATGCTGGACTCTATATCTAATTTTGATTTTAATATTTACTTGTGAGGACTTTGTACCATAGCTTCTCATTATTGAGTTTTTGATTTTTATTCATCTATTCATTGTCTAAGGTGGCATCTCTGAGAAGTTTTCTTAGGTAGAACACAAAATTATTTATATCTTGAAATGTAATCTAGCATACTTGAGAATGTCTTTCAGTTTTAATTAAGAAAATTAAATTATTTTTAAATAAGAAAAGTGTAAAAATTTGCAATTATATGCACACACCTATGAAACTCGTGAGCCCTTTTACCTACAAAAATGGTAGCTATTGCTTTACTATCTTGTGGCATTTGATATTGTAAGTCAACTTTTTTGAAAATATCAGAAACACAGAAAAAAATTAGGAGCATATAATTGATAACTTTTCACAAACTTCCTGTATTTTACAATAGAAAAATGAAACTATAAAGTATAGACTCTTGAGTCTGGTTTCTTCGATGTGATGTGATGTGTTGAGATTGTTCCTGGATTTCATTTATTCCCATTACTATAAGATATGTTATTGTAGGAATGGGGCATTTAGTAATTTGTTTAGCCACCCTTTGTTAATGAACACTAGGTGTTAAATAGTTACATATAATGTGCTCTAAATGACTCAGCTGCACATGTGTGAATATTTTTGCTGTGTACACATCAAGGGGCGGGGTTTCTGTGTCATGGGACGTACATGTTCAACTTTAATAAATACCACCAAGGCATTTTATAATGATATTATGAGTTTAACATCAATTTATATTCCCATCAGCAGTTTACAGGAATTCAAGTTCCTCCAGATCTCATACTTTTTATTGACTGTTTTTTAATTTTAATTATTTAGGTAACATGTCCAACTGAACCTTGAGAGATTGTGTTCAGCAGGTTTTACATGTTTATATTTCCATTAGAACATTTTTTCTTTTTTTCTACCCTAGTTTTTTTTTGTAAACTTTTACGATAATTTTGTCTTTCTTTTCCCACTCCCTCTCTCTCTCCCTTTCTTTCCTTCCTTCCTTTGCTTCTCCTTTCTCTTCCTCTTCCTTTCTCCACCCTCTTCCTCCTGTTCCTCCTCCTCCTTTCTTTAGACACTCTCTGGATACAGACTTACTCTTTAAAGTAAAATTCATGCTTAGAATCATCTTTCCCAACCTACAGTTTCTTATCAGAATCACTTGTGAATAATTTTTTTAAATATAGTTCTCTAAGTACCACTCCTTTATTGGGAGGTATTGGGGATTGAACCCAGGGACTCACACATGGTAGATAAGCTCTTGACCACTGAACGAAACTCTCAGACCTTTCAGCATTTTGATTTTGAGACAGGTCTCCCAGAGTTGCCCAGGCTGGTCTCCATTCTCCTGCCTCAGCCTCTAAGTGGGTAGGATGATAGGTGTGCAATTCCACACCAAGTTTGTATTACTTCACTTTTAATCAAACAGAATTCTTAGGATTTGAGCCCAAGCATGAGTATTTTTAGCAACACACATTTGTAGACCATTAGCTTTAGACATAGTCATACTTTTTAATCTGTAGGATGTAATTTTTAAAAAAACTCAGTAAAGTTTTCTTCTATAATATTATTATTTTATCTGTTTCCATTTTTATTTTTACTCTGGGATACTAATAATTTGAGGATTGGTTCTCTATTTTTTCTCCTCCAAATCTATATCATTTTTCTTTGTGCTCTAATTTCTATATCATTTTTCTTTGTTTTACTGGAGTACACTGAATTTTACCAGTAGGATCATTCTCTTATTGTGAAAAGACAGTTAAAATTTTCCCTTAGCAGTTAATATCAAGTTATACCTGTGATTTGATTGATCACTTTAGCTGCTATATAAAATTTCTGTACATTTGAATTAGACTCAGTTGGTGAAAGCTGTAGTATCTGAACCTTTGCAACATGATGGGAAGGAGGCTTTGTGATGGTGTCTCAGCTTTTAACTTCAGCTAATGTTCATAAAAGTAACGGGGGCAACTTGAAGGCAGGACTTCCAGGAGGGATAAATTCCCAGCCCTTTGCAAAGCCCCTTTAGAAGAAATTAATTTTGTGAGAAGAAAGAGCTTGAGGTTAAAATAGATTTGTCCTTTTCTGCCATGGTTAGGAAATGATTTGTCTCCCAAAGATTCTGTGTGGGAGGTGGGCCTCCCCACGTGCCAATGAAAGAGGTAATAGAACATTTAAGAGGTCAGGCCCAGTGGGTCATCCTCAGGTCATTGCAGGTATGGCTCCAAAAGGGATGGTGGGATCCCGGTCTCTCTTTGGCTTCCTCTTTTGAGATGTGATTTGTCACCTTCATACCTGCTCTTTTTCCTGCCATGTGCTATGGGGCCCACACCAGAGCTGATGCCATGCTTTTTGGATCTTCAGCCTCTAAAATGTGAGATGAATATACATCTTTTTCTTCATAAGTAGCTTGCCGCTGACCTTTTGTGATAGTCATGAAGAATGGACTAATACATTCACTGATACAAAAAGCAATGAGAAATGAAGGTAATTCACAGACTTTTCCTTTGCGGACTACACCAAATTGTTCCCTTTTGCTCCAACATATATACCATGGACCACTAAGGGACTTAAGCCAGAAAAATAAATGAATGAAGCCTGTAATTGTAAATTTTGTAAGGCTTTGGCAGCACAATACTCAAAGCATTCAGAACAGTGAGCTGTTTTAGTTTGTGTAGAGATAATACTCTCAGCAATAGATCTTGGAAGCATTGATGTAGAGCATGGTGATGATCACCAACCTCTGGAGCAGTCTTTCATCTCCAGAGTCCTTGGCAAGAGGTGACTAATGAGCACTCAATGAGCAAGAACAGGTCAAGATTCCAATTTAGACACGGGGAGATACATTTGGAGAAAGGTTCAGATACTACAGATGAATAAATGAAGATTTCAAAGGGAGATGGAGAACTTAATGGAGGGAATGCATAGAGTGATAGAGTTGATTTTTCTAATAAGACTGGTAGAGCCTCAAGAAGCACAAGTCCTACTTTTAAAGTAGGACTTTATATTTAATCTTTGAATTTAGGATCCACATGATGCATGCAGAAGGTGTCAGGTTTGCAATACTTTTGATTTGAAGTTCTTTTTTCTCTGATTTGAAAATTTATCTGCATTCCATTTGGGGGTTCTCTACTTCTGTGGACCAGTTCAGATGTGCACATATGAACGTGAGTGATATCTACAGTGGATTCAAGTTTATAACCACACAGATTGTAAGCCATTTCCTTCAAGCACTTCGACTGTTCAAGATCAGATTGTGAAGAGCACTGAACAAAAGCTAAGTTGTTAATTCATATGACATGATGATCTCAAGAAAATTACATAGACCCAGATTGGCTATCTATTTCATCATAAAACATAGTAAACAACCAGAAATAAATACTAGATTATTACAAGGGGAAACATATTAGCTATAGCTAATACATAAACCTATTAAATCATTGACATTGCTTTTTAAAAAAATATTTTCACGAACCTGTTTGTATTTTTTTTACATGTAGTACTTTGTATTTAGGACATTAAAGGCCAAAAAGAGACACAAACAGGTGAAATTTGTGAGTCCTCATCTAAGAAAATAATCATCAATAATTGATATGGCAATTTTCCAGAAATAAACACAGGGCTCACTACAGACTACAAAAAACAAAACAAAACAAAAACCCCCAGAAATTTCCACAGTTCAGACTTCAGAGCATAATTTTGCTTATGTCAGAGAAAGACAGAGGAATGCTCCAGGAAGCTTGGGGACTGGCTTTTGCTGGTTTTGATGAAAATTAGTGTGGTATGATGCATAGATGAAAGAGCAAATGGGTTTTCTTCACTGGATGAAAGCAGTGAATTCTGAAATTATGCACAGCAGGTACAGATGGAAGATACCACACTGATTTCAAAAGATATCTCACATAGTTTTTATGCTGAAATATTTGTTTTATCCTTTCACCTGCCGGCCCGGCCGTCTTGTGGGGAGAAGAGGAGCAGGAAGTGAGCCTATCAGTCTAAGTAAGGAAGCCTTATTTTTCAGGGAATAGTTAATGATGAAAAGACAATCATAAATTGCAGTATCTCCCCTTCACTCATTAAACACATATTTATTGAGGGCCTACTATGTGCTGGGCACTATGCAGCAGCCGGTTTGCAGTGCTCCTTACATGAGCGCAATGGAGTCCTGTGGTTAGGGTCACCTGTGGCAATCCTGGACAGCAAGCACGTCTTCCGTAGCTCCTGCCCTTCTGCTTTGTGACAGTGCTTCCGTCCCCAGGCTTGTCCTTCACTGATTCCACCTTCCAGAATATTTCTGTATCTTATCACTTCCAATTCTGTTAGGTATCAATTTTGAAGAGTTCGCGTCTTCTACATCATACCTGGCGTGTCTGTGAGCGTGTCTCAGAACCAGGTTCTACTTCGAAACCAGGAAGCCACACTGTCAGCACTGTCTTCTTCACCTACAGAATCCCATTTGTGTGCCCTTCCTCAAAATTGTTGGGCACAGAGATAGAAATAGAAATTTCTTTGGTGTTTCCATGGCATATTCTCCAAAAGCCTTTTCTAGAATGAGTTGGAAATTTTATTTAACAATTGGCTCAACATTTAACTACTTAGAGTTTTTCTTGCATGTGGGATGTTAGAAATATTTAAGCTAGACAAAAAAAAAAAAAATCCCTTCCCTCATGGGGCTTGCATTCAGACATCAGAGACAAGTAGATTCCCTGTTATGTAAGAACATAATGATTTTCAAGAAAAATTAAAAGTAGAGGAGTAAAAGAGGATTGGGGAAGGTTGAAGGAAGGGTGTGCAGTTTTAAGTGCGACGACTGGGGTAAACCTCACTGAAGGTGTGGCTGCCTGCTGCCTGCTCAGGGGACTGTGGAGAAGAGTATTTCAGCTGGTGGGCTGGCCTGGGTGAAGAGGTATATGGTGTGTTGCAGGAATAGGGAAGAGGCCAGGACAGCTGCACTGGATGAATGAAGGGCAGGTACTGTGTGGACCCTATGAAACCCTGCAAAGCTTTGGCTTTGACTTTGACCATGATGGAAAGTCATTGTGCAGCCCTTTGAGCAGAGGAAGGACATGAGTGATCTGAATTGCAACTTAGAGGACCCCTGTGTTCATCTGGGAGGAGTGTCAAGAGGCAGGAGTGAAAGTGGGGAGTTTTCTGGGGAGACAAACTCAGTACCTGGAGAGTAAGTAGGTTTCGTTGCCTGGGCTTCCACAGGCAAGTCTCGTTCCCACCTTAGCAGCTTCCATCTCAACTCGTCACCACGGGCAGAACATTTAATAATTGTGTTGGTATAAAGTGGATGAAATTGTGTTTGAGGGCAGTGGGAGGACCTCGATCTCAAAGGAAGGATGAACAACAAGAACCAGTCTGCGTTGCCACCGGTTCCCTGAACTGGGCGCTCTGGGTGTTCCCACTTCAAAAGCACTGGGGAGTTTGCAGCAATAACAGCAGCAACAATAGTCCCTGGGCCCCAGGCCATGGTAATTAAATCAGCCTGTGGTTGAGGCTTAGGCATTAGAACATTTAGAATGTTTTGGGTCTCCCAGTGAATGCTACAGCCAGAGGTGGGGGTCAGTGGACCGCACATGGGAAACGCTAGAAATCCATCGTCCACGTATGAGTTTCAAGATCTCCCCAGCCATTTCCATAAATAGGAAGGAAAAGGGAACCCTATGTCCAGGGCTCGTGCCTTTTAGGTAAATGGAAAATTGGACACACTTGCTTTTCATCAGCATCTGGTCACAGGGGAGACTGAGAAATAGTTGAGCGGCAGATAGATAGATGATGCAACACCCTGCCTGTGGAAGGACAAAGCAAACCTGATTGTCACCATATTATCTCAGTATTTGAAAACGGAAGGTAAGTTTGGGGATGACTTGGCAGAAGTCAGTCACTCAGTTCTTTCTTCCTTCTTTTCTTTTTTTTTTTTCTTAGTACACATAATCAAGCCAGTTAAATATAAAGACTGAAGTCAGAAAAAGCAGAGACATTGAAGCATTTGAGTTATGGAAGACTCCCCTTTCTCATCCACTCTGTGTCACAGTAACATTTGAAGAAAATTGAGTTGACTATGATCCTAATAATAGCAATACAAGAATTGCCTGAGAAGCCGGTTTTGTGGGGCACGCCTGTTATCCCAGTGACTCAGGAGGCTGAGGCAGGAGGACCACAAATTCAAGGCCAGCCTTAACAACTTATTGAGGCCCTGAGCAACTTAGTGAGACTCTGTCTCAAAACACACAAACAAAATAAACAAATAAACAACAACAACAACAACAAAATCCCATTTGGGGATGTGGCTCAGTGGTTGGGTGTTTGGATTCAATCCCTGATTTAAAAAAATAAATTAAATTAAAATTTAAATAAAATTGCCTCAATGGTTTGTTTCCATGGTTACTGTGCTGACAGGATTACAAAAATCCTGAGATAGAGGGGAATGTGGGAGGGAAGGGTGACCAACTGTTGGTCCTGCTATAATGATGACCTTGGTTTACTAAACCTGCTACTCTCTCCTAAGACATATTCACGATTGAGTATTTCCCCAAATCAGCAAATTGGAAATAGAGTATCACGGTCTGAATTTGAATACACTTTCTGAGTTATCTATTACAATTAATAGCTCTTATGCAAGAAGCCTGGGGACTTCATGCATGATCACTGGGTGACCTGGCAGTCATTGATAGCAAAAAAAAAAAAAAAAAAAAAAATTGGATTCTGTTTCCAAAAATTGCCATAATGGATGAATGGTGGTTCTCCTTATGTTCATTTTGTTCCCATGAAGCACAAAGCAATCCTCTGCAGGAGTGAGTGAAGGAGAAGAGAGAAGAAGGGGAAAGAAGAGATAAATTTCCATTTTGGAACTCGAGATGCAGGGATACTAAAAGACTGCTCGTATCAGCTCTGAGTTATTATACAATTAAGAGCAAACAAATCCCACAATTCAAAATTCAAAGCTGATTCTTTTGAACTTATGATTGTCAGAATTGTTCTCTTAATCAGAGAAATTAATTAACTTTCTCAAGGTCACATAGATTCATATCCAAGACTGGCAACTTCATCAGACTTTGTCTTTTAACCTTGCCTGATTGCTTTTATTTTATTAAGTAACTTCCCTAGATCCCCAAGTTCTCTTTCCAATTAGATATTAAGTTGCATGGCTATAACGATGCTGAGCATTATTGCTGCCAAGTCTTTCTATATGATCCCATCAAAGAATGTTTATTAAGTAAATACACGCTAATGAAATACATAAAGAAGCCCCACTCATCTACATACCAACCAGAATGTGCTCTTTAAGCTTTTAACTCTTCTTACAGACTCCTATATCGAGTTGTGGGAACCTTTAGGAACTATTTCCCGCAGGGTGGTCCCGTTATCTCTATTGGGCTCACGGCCACAGCAAATATTTTCCCATTGATTCAGAAACCTTTAAAAGTAACTTCTCTTATCTTCAGCTGGGTGAAAAATTGGCTTGATTAGAACTAAATGGGTGTAATTCTCTTAATGTAAGTGTATAACATCTACTGTCATTTATTTTTCTTATTAAATTGTAACAGGTGAGCCAGGTGGGCCGCTTAGTGATATTATTACTGCAAAGAGGCAGTCCAATTCACCATCAAAATGCCAAGCTACACAGAGAGAAGAAAGCCCCAATTAAACTTTCGGATCTCCAGTGGATATAATGGCAGTCTAGGACTCTGGTCATCTCCAGTTGTAGCGAAACATAGCTGTGGTCTTTTGCAATATTTTCTAGAATTTAAGATCTAGACTTTTTTGGGGGGAGCATTTATTGTCTCAAATGGATTAAAAGGATAGAGTAGGTTATGGGCTTGGAGAGAATTTATGTCTTTTTTAAATATCTGATACTTTTTAGGACATTGAACAGCGCTTGGATCACATAAACCCATTGTTGCTCTCTCCATGGAGGGGTATCTTATGGTGAGGATGGAGAGGGACAACAGGTTATTTGCAGTTTAGCTTGAGATCTAAAATTTAAATGAATGCAGGCCACACCATCTTTTAAAATCAGTGTCCCTTTTTGATGCCTGCCTTACCCAAACCCATGATCACTGTCTATCCATCTAGGGGCAGATCAAATCTCACATTATTCCTGCTGCTGCTATTCCTAATTTTTTCAACAGAATGGGATATTTGTGTCTTTTAGTTCCTGCAGGAGTCATGCCCTGTGAGGAACACACAGCATTCAACACCTTTTGTTCTTGGCTTCATGCTTCATCTTTTAGGCTCATGTCCCACCTTGACAGAAGGCCTGAACTCCTTAAAACTCATTTCTTCATTTTGGGTCAGGAGAATGTATGTTATAAAATAACCAAAATACCAGTGCTTTTAAAACTACAATTATATTGTTCTAATTAAAAAAAAAGCAAACAAATTTGTGTCAAAGAAATTCTTCAGAAGCCCCAGCAACTTAGCAAGGCCCTAAGCATTTTTTGAGAACCTGTCTCAAAATAAAATATAAGAAAGGGCTGGGGCTGGGGCTCAGTGTTTGAGTGCTTCTGGGTTCAATTTCTGATACCAACCAACAAACACCCCCAAACAAACAAACAAAAAAATTCCTCAGAGAAAACTGAAAGGGGAAAATTATGGGAAATAAAAAATGATCTGATCTTATATTCCGTGTCCTCACTGAGAAAGATAATTAGGGAAAGAAGAACAAAGATGGGGAGATAGGAGGGAGGGAGAAGGGGGGAGGGGCAAGGAAGGAGGAAAAGGAGAAGGCTATGGGGGGTGGATTTAGAGCATAAGAAGTTAGCTCTGATAACTAGGAGTTTTGTAAAATTTTGTCATTTTTAGTATTAAAGAGGTTGGCGCATTGTATGACGGTAGTCTATACATTTTTTTTAAGAGAAACAAATACAGTATTCCTGCAACTTCTAGAGCCTCTTGGCTGCCTCTTATCTCACCAAGGTGAGAGTCACCTTGAAGCCACAAGCCTCACTGAGTAACACATAGTGCTATTCATAATTTTAAAATACTCCATAGCATCATCTCATTTCTTTAAAAGTTATTTTTTGAAATTAGAGCCAGACTATCTCGAAGACAGAAAGCTAATGCTTGAAATGACACTTGAAAAGTCCCAAAGCTTCTGGATCAAAGGAGAGCCTTCCATCCACTCTATTACCTCTCCTGTCTTAGGTGGACAGAGAATGAGCAGCAGAAGGCATCCTCTCAGGAAATTGCTAGTCATATTTAGAAGTTTTTGACTTTGCAGTAAATAGTCAACAACTTGACACATAAAAATAATTTGCTATATCAAAACCATAGTTTGATTTCAGAGACCAGACATTTTATATTAGAAAATATTACGTAAAAAAAAATTAGTACATTTGAGAAGTGTGAGTGCTGTCCCTTAGAATCATTTTAGCTCTGAAGGGGTGTCATGCAGAATGCATGACGAAAGTTATTTGCCATCTAATGCCAATAGTTTTTCCATTGCAAGTCTAAATATATCCTGTGTTAGTATGAAACTCCACCCAGTGCTTAGTGACATAAAGTACAGTGAATATGTAATTAAGCCTTACATATTTCTGGACTGGTGATCTGTAAGCTTCTTAATTTGTGCACCCTTTTCCTTATAAGTTTGAAAGTATGTAATCCCAAAGTAACTACTTTTCAAAATGAAACACATACACTTTTACATTTCATAAATCACATACTTAGAACACATAAACAAAACTAAAAATGAAATAAAATCTCCATTTACATTTTTATTTCAGAAGTGGCTTTCACAGACGCTGAATTGCATCTGTTTGGGGAAGCCCCCGTCTGAAGACTGACCTATTCAAGTTCAGTGTGTGGGCTCATGCCTGTGGTCCAAGCTACTCAGGATCCAAGGAGGATCACATGAGCCCATGATATAGGAACCAGTCTGGACAACACAATGAGACCCTGTTGCATAAAAGGAAAAGAAAAGGAAAAATAATGTCCATCTTCATAACGGTAAATGTGTACAAGGAACAACATAACATCTCCATCCACAAATGGAGACCTTACCATTGTTTTAGTCATTAACATTCCAAGAGTCTAAGAAGCCCTATCAAGACATCTAATTCTCCACCATCACATCCACGACCTGATTTCACAGGTGTGTGTATGCATGTTTTCATAACTGTACAGGAACAAAAAGCTATCCCGTCATGGTTTGTTCAAGGTCATCAAATCTGAAAGTTTACTTTAAAGACTGGCCATGCTCCTATAGTGCAGGCTGAATCTCTGCCAATGACACAGTGAAAACCCGTGGGAAGATGTGCCCACTTCATTTTACCTTTTGTCCCTTCCTGATGCTTCACGATGAATCCTGACACCATAATTTAAATACAGCCTTGCATGAGAATGTCCTCATTTATTTTTCAGAAGTAATGCTGTAAAGAACACTCCTAGAAATGCTATAAATCACATATTGCTATACTGAGAGACTTAACTAAATCCAAAGGCATTCTTGCTTTTCAAGTAAATATTAATTCTGTCTTGTTTAAATATGTACCCAGAATTAGCACCATAAATTATTTGTGCTTTTTGTCATGAAATGCGCTCTCTCTCTCTCTCTCTCTCTCTCTCACACACACACACACACACACACACACACACACACACACACACATGCTTCAATATGGGGATTATATTAGAAATTGACTGTAATTATATACTTAGGAACTTTTAAAGGAGATTTTTAAGAATTGAACAGATCATATGATTTTTCTTTCAAGTCATTAATATCTACGCAGACCTTGTAGAACCAAGTGGCCAAAAACATTTGTACACATGTTGGAAGGGCAATATTAATGTGTTTTAAAGTAAAATTGAGTGCTTTAGCTTTCTAAGATTAACAACAAGTGAAATCTCCATGATTGATACAAACTCCTCTTTAGAAATAGAGACCCCAAAAGCAGCTGTAAGTGACTATTTGGGTACCTCACATTTAATTATCTTCAGGGGTAGCACATTATTGCTCCTGAGAAGAGAGTTCTGAAACAGGTCAAACCCAGCAGGCACCTGGACATGATGGGGGCACCAGGGTGTCTCTCTATCACTGGAAAAATGTCTCAGGAATACACGAACACCAGGGGAGAGAATTTTTTTTTTTAATGTGACTTTAAAAAAATTCCTCTTCTTAAGCTTCCTGATCCTCCTATATCATCATCCCAATGACATGACCGGTTGTCATTTTACTTTCTGTCTACGTAACCTCATGCACAGCTAGGAAATAATGATTTAGGACTTGAAATTCAAAACATAATGGTGTTCTCTCTCTCTCTCTTTTCTTCATTCCTCATTTTACTCACCTCCCCTGCAGAGTTGATGCAAGTACTGAGCTCCCTTTGAAGTCAGCTTGCATCATCTTTGATGGAGTATAAAGCAAGGGGAGATACTGACTGCAGTTTTGAGATCTCAATTCTCATCTCAGATGATGCCGATACATTTGTCATTAAATACGTGGTGTGAGTAAATCCTTGAAAGAATGGCCAAGCAGTTAAAATTGGCAGGTATAGGTTACACATTTGTACTCTGAAAGAACAGACAGGAAATATATTAGCTTGTGTTTAAAGCAGTTCATCCCATATTACGCTTAAGTTTTTCTTATTTGTGAGTGATTTTTGTAACATATTCTTGTTACTTGCTTTTTGTGATATTTTTGATGCTTTTTGAGACGTTATGTTAAACAGATGTATTTAGATGCCAAATACATTTGAGACCTTGAAGAATGATGCTCTTCTTTGTTTACATAATGGCAGAATAAATCAGTGACTGTGGATGAATGCTGGAAGTGTTGGCTTGTTAATATGCTTTGCATATGCCACTGAGAAAAGAAAGATCAGAGACATTTAGAGATAAAGGAAGAAAAGGTAAAGCATTTGATGGTGAAATTCTGTAGTAGTAACCATTACTACCATCACCAACCCCTAGGGCTCACCTTCTATGGGGCACATTGGAAGTTTGCACTTGGGCTTTAGCCATGTGACACATTTTGGCCAATGAAATGTGAGAAGAGGGACTGGGTGAAGTTTTTAATGACCTCAGTTCTCCTGCTGCTCTTCTGCAGAGGTGAACTTGGGAGCATGTGTGCAGTAAAATGAAAGCGAGTTGGAATGCAGAGCAAGCACGTGGAGCACAGCTGCTGTGGGAATGACCCAGGATACTGCACTAAAGTTGCCTGATCAAACTTGTGTCCAACCAGTGAGGTTTTGGGGTTGATTGTTACTATAGCACACTCACAATCTAACCTATTCTGACTGGTGTGTGTGTGTGTGTATGTGTGTGTGTGTGTGTGTGTGTGTGTGTGTGTGTGTGTCTATATATCTATCTCTATCTCTATCTCTATCTATCTATATATCTATCTCTATCTCTATCTATCTATCTATATATATATATAGAGAGAGAAAGTTTGCATATATATATATATATCCTGACTGACATATATATGTGTGTATATATATATATATATATATATATACACCCACACAGTTATAAAAATAAATAAAACACCCAATAAAATATATCACCCATCTATGAAATATTAAACATTTTTATGAATCCCATTGGTCTCAGTGAAACTATGTACAGCTGTGTAGTAAAGGTCTCTAAGATTTTCCAAACCTCATATTTTACTCTTATGAGGATAATCATATTAACTGCTATGGTCCTTATACTCTTCTGAAATCAGAGTTTTTAAAATCATAATTTTATAACTATTTAGGATAAATTTTGATCATTGGGATAAAAGAACATCCAGGCAGAGAGGCTAGCAGGTTGCCACTTCATGGGAGCATCTGAGAGCATGGCTGATTTGAGAGAATGTCTAGTTGCTCCAAGGGCTGGATCACAGGTCGGAAGGAAACCTGAAGGGGAGATGAGAACTGTGGCACAAACTGTGTGCAGCGAATTCTCCTCTGTGTCCCCTCGCATCTGTATGCCACACAACAGATTATATTCCATAAGTTCTGCAACATTTCCCTTAAAAATACAGTCTGAATCCCAAGAGGAAAATCCTGACTACCAGAAGCGCAGGATTCTCGGAGGACCTAGCAAGCTGTATGCTAAACCGCAGATGGGCATGCTAACTTCCTTTCAATCAGAAACTTCAATCTCTCCCCTTATTTTTCCATCTAATTTTCAGTAGGTCACTCTCAAGTCAAAATTTAATTTTATGTGGCTGAAGTGGTAGAGTCAAAAATGAAATTGCATGCTGTAGGGAGAAGAATTTTAACCTACTTTTCATAGCCCTTTGAAAGATACTTTGAAGACATGACTTACTCTCATAGTATGTTGACTATCTGAAGAATGAATTATTATATCCTTGTCAAATTTTAAATATCATGCTGTTAAAAATATTAGTCACACAGGGGGCTGTTTGACAGTAATGTCACAGAAAGGCTCTGGTCTCTATGAACAGGCAGAGTCTGCAACTTAATATCACAGTTCCATGGAACTCCGCTGTCCACAGGCAACCACTGAGGGGCTGGGACTGGGGTGGCAAGCCACCTCAAGTTTCCGGGAACATTGGCAGGACTCTGCATTCTACTTGCTGTTCCAGCAGGCTGAGGGGCCTTGTGCTGTTTCTTTCTGCCATCTCCTCCCAGCAGAGCTTTAGAGGCAAGGCTAAAAGAGGAAGAGGTTTAGAGGGCTTTTTTTTTTTTTTTTTTTTTAAATACATCCAAGATCCAAGAAATGTGAGTTGAGATCTAGACTGGAGGTTGCAAAGAAAATGATCCAAAGAATTTCTTTTAAAAGGCAGTTTTTTTTTTTCCCCAAGCCTGAAAAATAAGATTAGAAACTGGCTTGGATGAGCCCAACTGTGATTAAAAAAATCAACCTTTTATAGGTAAGTCAAGATTTTTTTCCTCGCTTTTTGTTCTTGACTTTTTCTTGCAGGGAAAGGGGCAATCTTTACCTAATCAGAGCAAAGCAAGAATCAGTGAGGCAGCAGAAGCATCGTGTAGGTGAAGGTCAGGCCAATTTCCCCCAAGTAATGCTGTTTTATCACTCATCGAACAAAGATTGGGGTCTTTCTTTTCTTGATCCTTTTGTGCTTTCCCCTATTACTTTTACAGATCTGAGGGGAAAAAAAAACTAGAGATTCTTCATCCAAAAGTTCCATTTAGCAGCATTTATTTCCAATCCTCCAAATTTCATGTCTCAATGTTAACAGCAACTTAAGGGTGATACAAAACCCACATGTTTAGGCAGGAGGACAAAGTTAACTAAAAACAGAGTGAGCACAAGACGCAGGGTTGTTTTCGTTGGGACTCGGCCATTTATTTAGTGCTGGACTTCGTGTCAGCCCTATTCATGCAGCCACCTTTTCCTTTCAAGGTTTCTGGCCCTTCTACGTCTACAAAACATGAGCATTGTTGATGAAACGCAGAGTTACAACTTGGATGTTGTTATACTTGGCAACTTGGCTAGGGGACAGGCTGAGAAGCCAAGACCATAAAACAAATACCCTAGTGATGTCTGGTGTCCAAAATAAATATGTTACGCAATTGCCTCTGAGTAACCAGGGCTAAAACACCCGGGTCAGATCTGGCCAGGCCCGTTTCATGAGTAGATTGGGTGTTTCTGAAAAGGAGATGTCAGTCTGGGGGGAAAAAATCAAAAAGCCAAAACAACAACAACAACAACAACAAAAACATCGTTGTGCAAAAATGAAGTCAAGGATTAAATTATTTTTGAAAATCATCTTATTTTAAAAGTGAAGCATTTTGATTTATGAGCTGTACTGAGAAACTACTTCCTGATTCTGACATCTTTGACTCAGTTTACCCACATCAGAGAAACTAAGGTGTCGTGCTTCTACATCCCTGCTCTCTCTTCCACCTGTGTTTTATTTCTTTCATGGACCGTCCTTTGTCACATCTTTGCTCACCACTTATTTCTGTCTCCTTTTCCCTCTCTTCTTCTTCCCAAAGCCCAGGCTGAGGGATGGCTACTTTCGGGTTGAGGGACCCATCTGGATACCTTTTCCCCTTAAACTGGATTGAATTCTTAAAAATTGCATAGCTTTGTGGAACACTAAAAAAGTTCATTTTGAGAATACTGTCATATATCTCCAAATACCAGCAACCTGCGTTCTTTAGAGATGAGTAGATCAGAGACTCTACCTCTTCTGTTTCTGAAAATGTGTCCAAGCTTGACTGATTCTCTGTTACTGTAATAGGAAAGTGAAGGAAGGGTGTAATTCAATGATTTTTATTTCTTGAACTAATGGTAAAAATATGAAGGGTCATCTCCTCTCCCCATCTGTCTTTTCATCTCTAGTCATAGATACATAGTTGTCTAATTTTTCTAGGAAGAACCTGCAGAGAACATAGAGCATGCACACAGCTGTAGATGGGAGGAAACCCTTACAGTCCTAACTGGGGAGTTTTATCTAATCCATCATCCAGCTAAACCTTTCCATGTGGTACCACCCAGCAGTGCCCTTTCCTGCTCATTGAACCATTCAGCACTCACCCAGGCACTGACCACTGGACACTGCTCTCCACCAAAGCCTCCTTCTTGGCCTCCCTGCCTCCCCCCTCTTTCCTCACCACTTCTTATGCTTGAAAGAAAACCACGTCATGACTACCATCCTGAAATTCAGCTTTGGAAATTCTCCCAAGACAGGAAAGTTCATGTTGACTTATTTGAGGGTCAGGAAGAATGAGCAGAGCTTGCTCATGGATTACATAACCCTCCCCAGCCAGGACAGTGTCTTCTTTCTGTTGTCCACAGCTGTGTCAATGCTTTTTCCCTTACTTATTTTCATTTTCCAGTTCCTTTTGACATTGTGTGCTCCTCTCCCAGAGTGAAATGGGGAAGGAAGAGAGAGAGGAGGCCAAAGAGCAGTCCAAACAAAGATAAAACTAGAGAAGGGCAGCTGATCCCATAAGAAAACTCGTTATTTTGAAGCTTCCATTCAGGTATTTTAAGCCCCTAAAGATCACTATTCATATATTGTTATGAATACTTTGCATTCACCCAAAAGATCCGGAAGTGTTTGGTGGCATTTCATTATTAGGTTGGTTCATATTACTTATTCTCTGTCATAAAAAAGAAAAGGGGTTTCTAAATTATCACCAACTTTTCCTTTATTTTGGAATACGATTCCTGCCCCTCATTTCAAATCAGTCAACTTTCCCTCCACAGTAGCTTCCCATTCCACAGGGTCCCATTTATCTTCAAAAGGAATACAATTTCAAACCACAGTGTTTTTAAAATTATCATTAAAAGAATTCAGCGGCTTCCAATTCCATCACAAATATGGCTAAAATAAAAATGCTTACCTGGTAGTTTTTTATTTTTATTGGAGTCACCAGCACAGTTTTCAGAAGGCGGGAATGTATGATTTCTGTCTGGCACTCTGAGCCATTGAACATTTTTTGTCTGCTGGCTGATGTTTGTATGCTCGGTTAACCAGCCCTTGTATATTCCCTCTCCTTTGAAGGTTGAGGAAATTTAAATGCAGTGAATGCTCCACGACAGGGCTGCTGTTGGAGAGTCAATTCATTTCCTTGAGTAGAAGATCAGCTCACAATTACTTGAGGGCAGTCTATACAGGCCATCTTAGTTGGTCATTAATTAAGCAATAAGACATGACAGGCAATATATTTCTGGGCCATTTAACATATCTCTTGAGGGATTTTTAAAGCAAGAGGCTAAAGGTCAAGTGACTTTAACCACTTGAGAAGTTCACTGCCAGGAATTTTTTTTTTATACTACAAAAAATTCAAATATAAATTATTGAAACTAAGGCAAACATGGGATTTTTTTTAGTGTATCAAGCAAGAAAACTGGTCTATCAAGGCAAACCAATTATAAGTGAATAGATGGAGTGATATACATTGTATTGTGTGTGACTATATATCAACTCACTTATTTCCCAACAATGTCATCATCCCCAGTATCACAGCCGAAGTATTTAAAGTTCAGAGAAGTTTTATGGCTATCATGCTTTGCATTATGATTTAGAATTCTCCAATTAAATATCCATTGGGTTATGAGACTGTGAGTTGACCAGTGTTCCTAAAGCAGAGTTCTTCCCACTGAAACTCTGACTTCTATTGATAAGAACCCACATCACTCTAGGAAACACAGCTAGCACTCTAGGGGTGACCTGGAAACCAAGCTCTTTCCTGGACTTCATGACTCCTTTCTGTGAATCTTGAAAAAATTAACGTTATTTATTAGACAAATAATTAAATTGGTATATAAAAGAATAAATATAACATTAGGCATACCAGACAAACCATTGAGAAGAAACTTGTGGGAGTCCCCGGAGAATATTCAAGGTTCCTCAGGAACTTCCCCCGCTATGCTGAAATTCTCTCTGGATGACAAAGTCCTGTTTACACACTTCTCCCATCTCCTTGACTTGACAATCCTCATCCTCGTTTCCTCCTAAACGCCGTGTGTGTTCAAGCAAGCTCTATGTGTGGGCATTTTCTACGAATTCTAGTGCAATGAATATGGCCAGTTCTCTTACAGTTAATTGGAAAATTTCCCCTAAATTATTTCTAACTCTATACTCAGCACATAAAATTATTTGGACTTGACTCCTAAATTCGACCTGTCTTGCTAGAGTTTCCCCCACCTTATCTATATATTCTTATCTTTCTCTACACATTGCTGTTACCAGAGATGCCCTGAAAATCATTCAACTAATTTAAATTTATACTCCACATGCATATCATGATTTCAGACACATGCTCAACAAATACTTGATTTAATGGGTAAATTGATGTACAAATAATTTCATTTAATCAAAAATTTAAAAAAATTCAGACAAAATATTAACCAGCAGATAATTTTTTTAATATTGAACTGGTTGTTTTATTTTTCCACAGCTTGTTTTAAAATTTTCTGAACTTACCATCACTTTTAATATAACTACATTTTATTATTTTGTCTTGAAATAGTTTATCCTCTCTCTTTATGGCACTTACCTTCTCTTGGTTCCATTTGCTCTTTCATTTATTTAACATTTATTGAAGATTAATTATGCTTCTCCTAACTTTCTTCTTATTGTCAAGGTTAGAGTTTTAGTAGGATTCAGTGCAGGTATAGTGACTTTATACTTAGTTAATATCAGTACCTACATTTATCTCTAAGTGTTATTTTCCCAAATAGTAAGGTTTTGCTATGTGTGACATGAGTGTTTGTGTATGCTTGTACTCCCAGATATGTTACAAGTTGGAATTGGTTGAGTCAATAGATAATATGCAGATGACATTGGAATCCAAACTCATAGGAAATCATGTGTAGTTCTGTGTCCTTTATATTGCCTAAAATCAAAGGGAAACTCTAGAAATATGATTGTGTACAAATTACAATTTAAATCTAGGTGGATTAAGTTGAAATGATAACTGAAGCTCTCGAGTTTTTGAAAGGATTTTTGTCTTGAAATGCTATGAAAGGAAATATCTAATTTTGAAAGAAATGCATTTGTGAGGGTCTTTGCATTGTTGGAACTGCTGAGAGAGGAGCTATTGTAAGGTGAAGAAATGAGAAGCTGAAAGAAGACTGTTATGGTGGAGACATGATTTGCCTCCCGAAAGCACCTATGCCATTGCAGGAATATTCAGAGGTGAAATGATTGGATTGTGAGAGCTGTAACCTCATCAGTCCATCCTAGTTTGAATGGACTGCCTTGGTAGTAACTGTAGGCAAGTAGGGTATGGCTGGAGCACCCACATAGCTGGGCCTATGCCCTGGAGGTGTTCATCTTCCTCGTAGCCCTTTGTCCCTTCCCTTTCCCTGTTTCTTGGCTGCGTTCTGAGCAGCTTTCTTTCATCATGCCCATCCACCATGATGTGCTGCCTCTCCTTGGGTCCACAGCCATGGGCGGGGTCAAGATGGAGACTTTGGAGCTGGTTTGTGAGAGGAATTTGGAAAAGTTTAGAGATGCAGGCTGAAGGATTCATAGAATTTTGTGAGAAAACTTAATATGAGGTTCTTGTGGGAACTCTGAAGACCAGACTGCAGATGGGAAGGAGGACTGTGCTCACAAGGTTTCAGAGGAAAATGAGAACTCTTGGGAATTAAAGTAGATGCCATTCATCTTACACTCTCCCAAAGAACATGTCTCCATTTTTGCCCATGTCCTGAGACTTTGTGTGAGACTGAGTTTAAAAGCAATGGACTAGTTAATCTGGAAACTTCACGGAAGCACAGCATTCAGTCAGTGGTTTGAATGTTGCTGGCAGCTTTGAGATAGGTTTACTGTGTGAATTGGGGAAGAATCAGAGCTAAAAGATTTTTTAAAACATGCTATTTGGCTAGAAAAGTGCATGTAAAACTGGGGCCAAGGAAGTTGTGGTCATTGAAGAGATTATACTCACAAAAGACATGCTAAGTACTTTGTACAGAGAGGATAGGAAAGATATCTTGAGGGCATCTCAGTAATTTGTAAGACAATACCCACAGCAGGTTCCAGAATGCAGAAGGGAAAGTTACTTTGGGAAGAGAGTATGGCAGTTCCCTATTTGCCCATGGCAAGGGTGGAGGGGTAAGTCATAGATTCCTCATACTTAGCCACCTAGGCACTCAAAGGACACTGTAGCTATGATTCCAGGGGACCCAGCTTCTGCATAAACTGGCACCAGACCTTGGTGTCATCCACCGGGGTGCTAGGAATGCAGGAATGCAGGATGTTGGAGTTAGGAAGTCACAGAGGGTTCTACCAAGATTTTAAAGAAGGGCCTGGGAGGCCAGCCAAAGTGGTGTATCAGGGTCGAAATTACTGTGGGGCTCATGCATGAAGTTGTGAGAAGGGTGATGGAACTATAGTGGAGACCCCAAGAATTAAGAGATACAAGTAACATGGAAAGTCTGATGAGGAAAACTAGTGGATGTGAAGAGACCAAAGGTAAGAGAAGCCATGAGCACTTCAACTGGAAAGGCCAAAAGACATAACTTTCCAAGCTCTTTGGAGAGAATATCATACCTCCATGTATTCCAGATTCTGCATGTAGATTGAAGGAAACTGTTTGACTGGCTGGGTTTTAGTTTTGTTTTGAGTTTGTTTTGACCTTCTTTGGATGACCCTATTCCTTCCTTTTAGCAAGGGAATATTTACTCTGTGCCACTGTATATATAACTTGCTTTGAACTTTATAGGGGCTCACAGCTAAGTGTATGGGTTGAGACTCAGGGTAGACTTTAGACTTGGATTTCTGGGCAATGCTGAAACTGTGAAGACCACGGGACTCATAAAGATGGATTAAATGGATGTTGGACATGAGCTTTGGGTGTAATGTTATGGTTTGGATTTGAGGTATCCCCCCAATTCTCCTGAGTTAATGAAGAACTATTCAGAGGCAAAATGATCAGAGCATAAGAATTTTAACCTAATCAGTCCATCCTAGTTTGAATGGACGGATGGGGAGGTAACTGTAGGCGGATGGGGGCATTACTGAAGGAGATGAATCACTGGTATCATGCATGCCCTGGAACTGTTCACCACCTCTGTAGCTCCTTCCCACTTCTCTCTGTGATTCCCATCTACCACATTCTGAGCAGCTTTCCTATGCTGTACCCTTCCACCATGATATCCTGCCTCATCCTGGGCCCAAATGAAGAGACCAGCTGAAATGGAGTGAACTTCTGAAACCATGAGCCAAAATAAAGGTTTTCTCCTCTAGGTTGTTCTTTTGGGGTATTTTGGTCATTGAGATGAAAAGCTGACCAACACACAGGATGACTTCTCATGTTACCCTTTGAAATTTGAGCTCAAATTTTGTTCCCAAACCAGCAGTTATTATTAGTCATCTAAACCAACAATGATTCTATCTATAGCTTTTCTTTAAACCAGTTTTAGCTTTTACATTTTATTTCATTTTTTTCCACTTGCAACTAATATGTTTTGCTGGGAAGACATCTAAAATTTTTGGCAGAGTGGAGATGAATTATAGGTTTCAAATAAATTACCTTCTCTGAAATCTATTACCTGGAAAATTGACCCAGGACACAAATTTATTCTTCAGGAAACAGATTTCACTTTTGAAAGCACTCTCTATGTTTGGGTCATCCATATGTTTGTATCTTTACTCATGTGTGTGTGTGTGTGTGTGTGTGTGTGTGTGTGTGTATATATATATAATCATTTAACCTCTAGTATATATATATATATATATATATAATAAAATATATAGTAGGTCCCACAGAATTATATATAATAAAATTGGTGAGTAAGAAAGTATTTTCATAATTTAATATTATTCTATTCTTGATGACATTCCCAGGGAGAATGATATAAATTACCACAAATATGTTGAACCTAGATCAAGTATAGCTCTCCAAATATAAATTTATGGCAAAAGTAGACATCTAGCAATTTCCTCAGGGTACTTTTATAAGGTGGATTACATTAAACGTTTACCACATGTCTTTCATAGTTTCACTGTTAAGGAAGACTTTTAACAGTCAAATTAGAGTATAATGTAAAAATTTACTCAATAACATCTTCTATTGGAAATCTCACACAGAATAATGTCCTATGATGAACTGTTAGAACACTTCTTTGTGTTTTAATCAAGGTTCATGGAGACTGTATTTTTAGGTCCAACACTGAGGTCAAACTTCAAGGATTGTCTTGTTAATCTTTCTCTGGGCTTCCAAGGTCTGCACAAATATTAAGCTTTTATCTTTAGACTGCTTTTTTGGACCATTGCTAAGAAGACCTGATCTGCTATATTTCTGCAGATGGATGTCTCTCCTACACCAATAGTTATTAAAGGCTCAAATCATGGGTTCTCAGATTTTTCCCCCCATTTTTTCCTTTTTTATTTGTAAAAGGCTTCTATAAGAATTACTGTACATGCACAAAAAGGCCCCATTTAGAAAATAGTTTGCGAATCCCCATTTTGTACAGTAATGGTCCATATAACTGTATTAAGTCAGTTCCTTTAATAGGCAGAGTGCCTTTTTAGTTTGTGAGAAATCTGCTCCTGCTGAGATTTGAACCAGGAACCCTTGGATCTAAAAGCATTTGCTTTACTCTTTAGATAAAGTGAAATCTTCTTAAAAGGGGGGTGGGGTGGGGGTGGGGAGTTCTTTGACTTTGGAGCTGTATCTTTGACAATTTTATTCTTTCTGAATTATTTTCTCAGTCTCTTCCTTCTACCCTTTGTTTTGTCTGTTCCAGGATTTTTCCCCCCATTTGATCATTTGGCCAGAATTGGCTTTAAAAATATGAAAATGAACCTAGAGAATCTGTAATATTCTCCCACCTCTAAGAGTTCATGAGTCTAAGTTATTTGTGTCAAGCTAAGAAATGGATTTTTTCCCCCCTCTGGGAGATAAATGACTATGCGGTACTTTGAATTGCATACTCTCTATGCATTGCTAAATCAAGTCCATTCTGCCAATAAGGCTTCTAGAATCTTCTTTAAAAATGCATTGTGGTAATGAAAGAAAAGTTTAATTTCCTATATCCCCTCAGAGCCTCATTATATGTTCACTAGGTAAATTCTAATGGTCCTGCAATTTCTGATGTAACATTCCATCATTCTTTGCAAACCTCATCATATTCTCTAAAGTTTAACAAGTGAATCATAGATTTGTATGATGAACTTGTCCTATTTTCAAAACTGGATTTTGTTTCAAGTGTTTTCTAAACCAAATGGAGTGGGATTCTCTTATAAATAAGGCAGAGGAGACAATAGGCTATAACATTGCAATAACTAAAGTGATTTTTTTTTCCTCCTCTTCTGTCATAGCTGAGTTCCATTCAGTTTACAGTAGCCACAGGAACCAAGGGTTTAGATTCTTGGTTGCTATTGTTTCATCATGAAACACTTCTTAAACCTCACAATATGTCAGGTGCTTTATGAACATATAAAGACTAGTTTGCATAGGAGAAAAAAGTTTATTCAAGGATGACATTGGACACATTGTAATTACTTCCACTGGAACCATATGGATAACAAAAAAGAGTTTGGGCACAAAAGGAGAATTTAGCAAGGCATGTTTTCTTTTTGTTGCAATGCATTCCCAATTCTTTACCCATAACCCTCTGAGCCCATACTGATAAAAATCTGTATCCGGATTTTGTAATTTATCCAGAACAAGAATGTGATAAAACTTTGCTATTTAATAAGCTCTTTGAAAAACATGGAAGATCTTATGATTCTTACTTGGACAGTCTACTACCATCCAATCTTTAATTCCTAGTTTTGCCCTCTCTTTGTTTAATAATTGAGTTATCAGCCAAAGATAAGGCATTGAAATTCCATGATGACCTGAAGTTTGGCTGAGCTCATCAGAGAGTCTTTGTATCAGCCGACAATGCCATATCAGCCCTACCCTGGGAGATGAAACCTAAAATAAATGCACTTTATTTACTCAAAATCTGTTTAGTATCAGACCCAGTTAAATATGCAACACAACTGTCACTCAATACATATTTGTGGAACAAAGATAATTATCAATTTCAAAAACATTTTTTTTTCTGGGCAATGTTAGGAGGTTTTTTTTTTTGTTTGTTTGTTTTTTTTTTTTTAATGTTTTAGGGACATTAGAAAGTTCCCACTAAAAATTCCCAAGTGACTTCTTTATTCTCAATTATTTCCAGAAGGAAAAAAAAATAGTTAAAGAAGAATTCACGAATTTAGTGTTAGAGATAAAGGACTTAATGACTTTGTTTTGCAAATTGGAAGAATCAAAATACAAAAGCTTCTTGGTCCTTTCCTGACACTCAGGGACATGAATTTTAGAAAGGATGAAGTCAGTGGGTGTGTAAAGGAGGTAAAATAATGTTCCTGAAATGATACAAAAGTGCAGAAAGGAAACATTAGACTCCAGACTTCTTGTTTCTGCTTGAAAAGTCAATGGAAAAGTTGTATAGAGCTATTTCAAATGATCACAGTACTGCAGCTGCATTTTAAAAAAAAAAAGCGATTGTGTCTTCCTGTTGGGTGGCACCAACATCAGGAGCCCAACTTTCTCCAGCACTGATTCTTTTTTTTTTTTCTTAATTTTTGTTTTAGTTGTTGATGGACTTTTACTCATTTATTTATATGTGGTGCTGAGGATTGAGTCCAGTGCCTCACACATGCTAGGCAAGCGATCTACCACTGAGCCACAACCCCAGCCCCAGCGCTAATTCTTGTTTCCCCAAATATGACTCTTTCTTCTTTAACTTATTTATTAAAGAAGCATAATTATTGTCAAACATGTTCTATAGAAAGATGAGAAAGAAATTACAATCTAAAATCATCTGAGTGACTGACTTAGAGGAAGTAATCTTCCTCTGATTACTTGTGCTATCATCTCTAGCACACCTTGAAAAAGGGAAAATCAATGGCATACCACCAGCATACACCTGTATCTCTCAGAGGCTGTGGTAGAGCTCCATGATGGGGGCTTTCCTATCATGCACAGGGCCCTGGGTTCTATCTTGTCCCCCAAACAAGAAATCAAACAAACAAACCACATCTCCCCTTCCTGTGCCCTCCCTCATTCTAACCTCCTCTCCATGCTCTTTTTTTTTTTTTCCCATTCCTTGGATGAAATCTCAAGCAAGTACTGTAATTTTTTTTTCTAGTTGTTCTTAGATACTAAATTCTACAGTCAATTTGGCAGAAACAAGTTCTTGTAAGTGTTCTATAAATGTCCTGTCCAGGCTAAAATGAAAAGAAACCCCAAAGTTCACATTTCTCCCTCTTTCCTGCATGTACTTCATAAGACACAGGACACTGGAGAAGGATATGGGCTGCCTTCGTCTTTGTTCCGCATCCTTAAATCCTTCATCCTGTACATATTTCCATTTCTAGATGGTTACTCACCCTTCCCCAGCTGGAGTGAGGGAAATTAGAAATTAGGAAAACTAGAGATCTTCTTGGATGACCTCAGTTTGGACCAGTATTGTTGTTCTTGGGAAGGATGCTCCAGATTCCCAATTCTGATTCTGCCAGATGATCATTTTATGGATTATTTGGAGAATATACTGTGGAGACCCTCCAGTGGCAATGACCTCTCCTGGTGACATTTTTTTTTTCTTTGAAATCACGCTTGCAACTTCCACTCTCAATAGATGGGAAGCCCACTCCATACTGATGTTGCCTGATAATGATTCTTACTTACTCTGGGATTCTCTTTTGAGAATTCTCTTTTGAGATAGTCTTTTTTTTTTTTTTATGGCTGGATGTCTTGATATCTGCTTTTTTCACAAGTTGGTCCACAGTAATCTCTAGGAACCTCATATCATTGCTTCATCCAAGTAAGCCTTACTTCTAAGGTCATCCTCTCTCTTTGTCCTCCTATTATTCAGACACCTTCCCAGGTACAGGTCAAAACCACTGATTCTGGAAGACACGTGTGAGAAAGGGCTTCTAAGAAGAATTCTATTTAATTTGAGCTTTAAAAATATAGTAGGATATTTGTGTATGAGAGATATTATGCCGGATTGAGAAAGCAGTATGGATATAGTGAAAATATTGAGACTTATTCTTAGTCTAAATTTTATTATATATTAAGAAAAACAAGTGAAAATGGAAAGTTTGAGGGTCATAAATGCCAGGATTTAAGAGATTTATAGATATTCCACAAGACAAATGGATAAGAATGGTATGGAAATTTCCAAGGAAGAAAATTAGAAGATTGATATAGTTATTTAGAAAAATCAAATTGATGGCACGAACAGTTAACCAAGAAATGCAATGGTTGAAAGTGGAAAATGGAAAGGAAACATGGGTTCATAGTAATGGTCTCATCAAGGACCAATGAATGAATGAGTATAGTCAGGAGGGAAGAAAGAGGAACTGAAGAGGAGACATTTCTGTGGTTAAATGCACAGGACTTGAACTTGGAGATGGAGGTCAGTGGGAAAGTAGCCACTGTGACTTCAAGGCGAGCACCAGGAAGGTGAAACTTGGCAAAATAGAGGAGAACTAACAACATAAAATCAAGTGTTGTATGATGTTCAGAGAAGAGGGATTGAAGAAGTTGAGGAACAGGCTTCATTGGAAGACTTGACAGTTGAGTAATGATTCCTAGAAAAATGCAAGATGGGATGGGTAAGTAATACACAAGTAAAGGACTCAATGTTTTCTAACCGAGTTCTAGACTTTGTAGTCAAAATATGTTATTGCAGATTATTCTGTCCTTTAGATAGTACTCAATATGATCAAAGGAAGATCTGAGGTTTAAATTCACTTACAATGATATTTAAGATCTCTCAAACTTACTAGCAACCAACTTCATTAAATTTGATATTTGTTCCGTTTTTGTCTTACTTTTTGATTGACAAATAGTAGAATTCACTTTTTGTTGTATTATTTCAGGAGTATTGATAAGTGTCTCAACTTTGTAGCACCATCAAAACCAAGATATGGAACATTGACATCACTCTGAAGAATTCTTTCTTACTTTCCCTTTGTGGTCCGCCTTCTCCATTCTCCTAAATCTGTGCAACTACAGGTTTGTTCTTCTTCCCTAGAGTTTTGTCTTTTTCTGGAAAATCATTTTGTTAGGCAAGATTTTAAGACAGCTTGCATGCCTGGTCATAATAACCAAGTTATATTCCATGTTATATATATATATATATATATATATATATATATATATATATATATATATAGACTTAATATGATCTCACAAGCCCCCGGGTCACACAATCACCCAGATGAACTTGCAGGTACCTTGTTACCAAGAACCATCAGGTAACAGCCCAGCCCATCTGAGACCTTGATTTGGATCTGGCGAGAACCTAAGCAGAGAACCCAGTTTGAGCCTGTCCTGGACTTTTGACAGACAGAAGCGAGAGCTAATAAATGGATGTCATTTTAAGCTGTTGAGTTGTGGAAATTGTTTATGCAATAATACTATAAAAATGTTTTAATTTCTTTTGTATAGCTACCTAGGAATGGGATTTCCACATCATGTAAATCTATGTTAAAATCTCTAAAAAGCCACTAATCGTTTTCTAGCGTGGTCATACCATTTTGCATTTGCATTCAAGAAAATGTTGACAGTTTTATTTATTTTAGCCATTCTCATAGCTGTATAGCAGGAGTTGAATTTAATTTTTAATTTATTTACCACAAATTTTAGGGGTTCTGGACAAATTGTCATTTTCATAAACATGTGACATAAAGAGTAGCAAGTTTTGGCTTCTTCTTTGAACATCACATTTTGAAAACTTATCTTTGCCCCCAGAGAGCATTATTTTAGATAAGAGCATATTTTTAGATAAGAGTAGTTCTTTACTTATATACTAAGAAGTAGATTTGGCTAAGATTCATTCACTATTTGACATTTGTTGAAATCAGCTGTCAGCTGTGTACCATGCACAGTGTTAGGGCTAGGAATAAAGAGGAACAAGCTAGGGTCCTGCCATCAAGAAGCCCATGCCCCCCCTAAAAGTAGACACATGAGGTATAACTGTAACATGGTCTGTTAATTGTCTTGATTCAGGCGTGTGAACAGTGCCAACAGATTGCAGAAGAGGGAGAAAATCATTCTGTGTGAGGAAGCAGGTTAGTATAAGATGAGGAAATATGATCATAGACATGCAAGGACAGAGACTGAAAGCCTGAGATTAGCACGGCTGACTTTTACAAAATGGATTGGTGCCATCCAGTTGGAACCACTGTGTATAATTTGATGACAAAGATGTTTTCTCTCAACTTCTTTCAGATTTTTGGAAGAGTGCCAAATAACTATGTTGGATATATCCTTAAGGATAATGTATTGGGCTGGGATTGTGGCTCAGTGGTAGAGCGCTCAATTAGCATGGGCGGGACGGGGTTTCGATTCTCAGCACCACATAAAAATAAAGGCATTGTGTTGTGTCCATCTACAAAAAAGATTCTCTCTCTCTCTCTCTCTCAAAAAAAAAAAAAAAAAAGAATAATGTATAACATGATTCTGTAGATTTCCCATAGGAAAGATTCCTATTCTTACAGATGATTTTATAGTAGAGCATGAAAGATGCTTTGGAGTTTTGCTTTTTAAGGAGGCACCAATCAACAGAGTTAATAGACCTTTTTGAGTGAATTTTGATGACTTTGACATGCCCTTTGTTTTGAAGTTAGTGGATGGTTTATGCAGAGCAGGTGTGTGTGTGTGTGTGTGTGTGTGTGAACTACAGAGCACATAAACAGCTTCCTCTGCTAAAGCTATGATCTTGGAATCTCATATGAAAAGCAATTTGCCTATATCCTAACATGAATAATACAGTACATTTTAAAGCACAATAAAAAGGACATTTGTGGTTGTGTTTTTCCAGCATATCCAGTATTCCCTATACCCAGGGACAGAGTACACTGTGGCAGGACTGTACATGTGAAGGGCGACTGAAAGCAAACAAAAATTTGCCAAACAAATTAAGGATTAATAATGAAGAAAATGTAGGGTTAATAATCCCAATATTAGAAAACTGTTGTTAAAAACACATTCTCATGCACAATGCCTGAGTTCTGAAGAGAACATTGGATATTTTTAGTTGTAGTTGATTTTAACTTTCCAAAGAGTTTTCATTGAGGCAACATTTACTTTTGAGGTGTGTAATCTGGGCCCAGCGGGTTGTAATGCTGTAGCCTTTGATGTTCTTCAAGTTTGTTTATGAACTGTGCTAGAGATGGCAATCTAATATCTTCAAGGAAAATTCAGAGACAAACACATGTCTCTGACATCTTTTTTTGTTCTATCCATAATAGTGTCTTTACTGCCTGAATGTAACCAAGGGCCTGTTAGAAATGTAAACAAGATTGCCTTTGTGCACTGAACGGAATGTGATTGGGGTACCAATATCAGAAACCTGCGTGTTTTAGGTGATGCACAATGAGCTATAATGTGTACAGTATCTGGCAGCATTTCTAAAGCTGCCCAGAGCACAGCATACCCACTGATTTTACAGACTCATGAGTGACTTGTGCACACTGACATCTTCAAAATATTAAGTATGCATTCTTTTGTTTGCTTTTGGCTTTATTTTTCTTGTAGTCTATCTCTTGAGCTAGGTTTGTGAGAGCTAGTGAGACACCATATTGCAATTTTTGAGAGCTTAGCTTTTGATGGCTTGCAATAAACCATGCAGGGTATTCCCACCGGGGGAAAAGAAGTTATAAACTGTCTTGAATATTACAATTTACATGATTTGGAGCTTGGGGATCTCTTGTTTAGATTTTTTACTCTAGCTAATCACAATTTCTTTTCTGTTCTGAAAACAATGATTTGAATGTAAACCAACTCCAAAAGGCACAAGAAGGCAATTTCCACAAGCTAATTAATTTTTATAAAAATAATGAGAGAGAGAGAGAGAGAGAGAGAGAGAGAGAGAGAGAGAGAGAGAGAGTTCACATGCTCTGAATTTGCTTTGGAGAGTGGCTCTAGAATATTATACTTCATTTGCAAAATCCATCAAAACCAGTTTTACTGATAGAAAAAGAGGAGAACTCAGCTGTCTGAAACTGAAGATGACATCTTTCCAGGTAATATTGTTAAAAATATTAACACTTATCCAAAAGAGGCAATTAGGCAGTGTCAAATCAAAACACTGAAACAGTTTTTCAAAACATTTTTTATCTATTACAGATAAGAAGAGAATTATCATTTTCATAAAATTATTAATTTAAAACACTGAAGAGTAGACTTATCATCTCTGTTATGGCTAAAGAAGGCAGAGTAATGACAGATCTCAAGTTATTTTTATTTCTTTTTCTCCCAAACATATTCTTAATTTTTCTACAGATGTCACCATCTTGTCAGAATTACTTTTGGAAGAAAATGTACATTTCAAGGGTAAATAAACCGGATGAATAATTCTTTTAGATATCTTGTAAAAGTAAATGTAACCTATCTATGAATAAGTAAGTGCCACATGTATTTTTATTAGTGAATGTGGGAATGTATACTTTTGAACATTTTAAATAATTTATCTATTGATCTAATTTCAAAAATCTTCATGCATGTCTTTTGTTCAGCTTATCAATCTATGTATACACACACACATGTACATATATCTCCATCATCATTGGAGACTGGTTTCTGATCCATAATCAGAACCCAATCACCTTCGCCCTTCTTGACACTACTCTTCCTTTCGAGCCTCTGTCTTTCCTTACCCGGGGCACTGCAGTAGCTATCTTCTTATCTCTTCCTGATGGCTCTAGTTTTCTTACAGTCACTTCTTAAGGGGCAGTCCAAACAATCCTGTTAAAGTACAAGTCATCTTTTGGCTCTTCTCTGTCCAAATTTTCTTGATGACTTCTTACTCTGATAAGAGTAAATGCTAAAATCTGTCTTTTCCCTGTCCTCAAAGACCCTAAATGATGTCCCCATTCTCTATACTGACTTTTTCTCATTGAACATCTGTTCTGCCTCTCTACTTGATTCAGCCATTCCAGCTGTTAGTAAATTAGACCATCCTTAGTGTGTTGCAGGCACACTCTATCTCCCAAATTTTTCATTTGCAGTTCCCTGGACCTGAAAGGTTCTTCACCAGCTAAATACAGGACTCACTCTCTCGTTGCTCTCAGGTTTTGACCCAATGTAACCATATCATTAAGGACTTTCTGGGCTATCCTAGGAGCCTGTGTCTCTCCAGCAATCCACAAATGCACAGATCCTATCTATCTTTCCTTGCCTGATTTTTTTTTCTCCATCTCTATCTAATATACTATGTATTTTCCTTATAAATATTGTTTAGTTTCTATCGTAGCTGCTGGAGTATAGGCTCCATGGGGGCAAAAAGGTTTGTGATTTATTTGTATCTTTACTCTTAGCTCATAGGATAGTGCCTGACACAACACAGGAGCCTCTGCAACAGGCACTGTGGTGCATGCTCGGATCCAGGAATGAACAAAAGAGGAAAGAGCTGTTCTTGTGATGTGAGTTTTCTAAAGAAGAAAGTAGACAATAAGCAAGAAACAGGTAAGAAAGTGAGCATTAGAACAGGGATAGATGCTCTGGAGAACACCATGACAAAAAAAGACTTGATGAAGAATGACCAGTGATAATTGGTAGGGGATACTCTGGCCTCAGTGTTCAGAGAAGGCACTCCTGAGATATAATAATTGAGCTGAAACCGGAAGGGCTAGATGCAGGGTCAAGGAAGGTGTGCCAAACGCTACATGGAGAGAACAGAATTCTCCATTTAATCACATTCATTATTAATCAGCGAGGGTTTCTTATCCGTGGCTAGATGATTTGTGGGTTTGTAAAGAATGCAAGATATATTGCTTACTATAAAGGCCCTAACTATATACCTGGGGACGGAACACTCACTGATGTGGAGCAACAAATAATAAAAAGTGGAATTTCAATAAGGCACAAGCACTGGATGAGGACTGTAATGATCAGAGCTAGGAAAGGTGGAAGAGCAAAGACTGGAAAGCTTCCTAGGCAAAGGGAAAGAGGTGGGAACGAGTATTGTGTGTGAGAAGGTCAACGAGAAGAGGTTAGGTCCCACCTAACCTGCCCCCACCACTTGGCCCTCTCAGCCTTTCATAAGGAGACCTCCATCTTACCAGGCTCCATTGTAGGCTCTACTATTCTAGATCCTATGGGGTCTCTGTAGGTTTTAGCAATTTGACTCTTTATACGTCCTCTGCCTTATATGTTTTCACCAGGCTTCACATACTTATGATGCCCTTTTCACTATTCAGGACTCACCTTGAATGTCCAGTCCACCTGGACAGCATCCCTGACCATCTTATCTAAAATACCTCCACCTACCATTCTGCATAACATTACCCAATGACACTGTTTTGCAAGTTTTCAGTTATTATGTGGAAATACCATGTTTATATGTTTGCCATTTCAGTATTTGTCTCTGACTACCAGGATACAAGCACATTAAGAAGAGAGATTCTGTTAGTCTTGTCATGGACCCAGAGCCTAGAAACCATTTTTACAGGCACATCTGGAATGTAGTAGGTAGATAATAAATTTGGATGAAAGACAGAAAATAGGAAACCATTGAAAACTTTGAGCCTTTTCTTATAAAATTGGAAAAATATAGTTTAGAGGAGGCTGGCAGGAAGAATGTGGAATCCCTTCCCTTAATATAAAGAGGAATTGACAGCTGAAGGACATCTCATAAAATAAATCACTCACTTACTGACAAGAGATATTTGCAATAAACAAGATGCAAGATGATTCTTATCCCAGTGAATGGGTGAAAAAGTAACCCTTAGAAAGATTCCAGGGGCTACATTAAACAGTTATTATGGGATAGTAATAATTAGCAAATGTTGCTCTATAGTTGGCAATTCTGTGCACAAATTTGTTTTGTTGTTGTTATCCTGGCATATTTTTGCAATATTATTGTTGCTCTCATTATGGTACATTTATTTGCAATTGTGGGCCCATAACGAGGTGTGAACTGCTCCCCTGGAATGAATTGAGCCCTTCTGGAAAGTCTGTATCACAAATATGGAGGCATCAGGGTGCTATTGAGTAAACCACTACGGCTTTCCATCTTTGCACACGGGGTTCTTCACTCTCCTCTCGCCTTGAAGAGAAATCTTCAGCATCTTCAATGGCATCTCTCTTTCCCTGTGGCTTCGTGTCAACATACCCTTTACCCATCGTATTTCCCGTCTCTAGTTTATTTTCAATGATTTGTCTGGAGAATTGCCTTATTGGGTGCCACACGATCACTTCATACTTTAAAACTACTAAGGACTCAAAGTAACTTCTGTCCATGTGTGTTTTACCTGGCCATGCTTGTCATGTTAGGAATGAAGCTGTAAAAATGAAGAATTAAAAGGTACTGCCCTTAAACAGTTTCACTCTGAAACTGTTACACTGCTATTTGATATTTTTAATCTGTAAAGAATAAACATGAGCTTCTGAGAAGAGGTCATAGGTGGAGGAAAGGTTGCCTACAGAAGCAAAGGAGTAATTGGATCATTCTGCTGTTTCTCTCTGTGCCTAACACTTCATCTTTATTGACATGTACATTTTATCTTCCCTTTATTTCTTTTAATCATTATTATATAGAGAACGACAATAGCCCAAGCCAATTATTTTAAGAGAGTTTGTTATAATGCCTTTTGTTGGGTTATTCTATTTTTATTTATTTACCTATTTATTTATTTACTTGTGGCACTAAAGATTGGACCCAGGACCTTTTAGAGGCATGCACTCTGCCATTAAGCTACTTCCCCAGTTTTATAAGTTAAATTAAAAAAAAAAGTTGAAAAAATATCAAGTTCTAATTCTGTAAACCAGTGTCTGTGTTAGACCTTGTAAAACTTTGTTTCAGGCTTGTAAAATGATCTTAGATATTAAAAAACAAATGAACAAACCAATTTTTTAAATCATTGTCTTTTTTAAATCACTGAAGATTTTTATTTGACATAATATTTTCTCTTGAATGCTGAGTGTATTAAGTTAGGTTAGTTGCCATGAGTATCTTTAATTAATTACTTATATTTTGTACAGATCATGGGAATACAGAATATGTATGTTTTGATTAGGACAAAAGCAGAGGTGAACAGAGAGAGGACAGAGGACCAGCACAGGAGTGGGTTTACTGGGAAGACAAGGTAGGTATTTTGGCAGTAGGAAATTTAAGATGGTTGTTGACTGTCTGTGCTACGTTTATGATTATCTCATTTACACTATGAGGGTGACAATAATATCATATTTTAAGAATTATAAAAATTAAATGACTTAATTCATATAAGGTATTTAGAACTTTACTTGGGGTTTTCATATATGAGTATTTTAATTATATTCAGTTATTATATTTATTAGTTATTTTTACTATGGAGGTAATAAAATGGTGATAAGGCTAGAAGAGAAAACATTCTATGCATAAATTTACAATGTAATCGACAGGTGAGCCTATTTGGATATTTAGACTTTTGGAAGTTTTGCGTCCCTGCTAACATGAGAGAAATACCTTCCAAATGTTTCCTGTCTTCTTAGATGTGTGTATCTAAACACATCTCTATTCCAGAGTCAAAAAGCTTCCAGTCCTGGAATCACTCCGTCTGCTTGTAACTCTTACTGGCTCCTGTCTTCATGCTTCTGCAGTCTAACCTCAACTGCTGTCAAAACCAGGCCAGTCCTTCATCACCATCAAACCCTTCTCATCAGGGGGATACTTTTAGAAATATTGGCAGAAAAGACATATGCTCTTGCAAACACAAAGAACTTAGTTTGGAGCATTCCAAAATGGCTTGACTCACTTGGGCCTTCATTCCTTCATCTCTAAAATGGGAATAAGCAGGGATGAAGAACCCTCAACCCAGTTCTTATCACATGGTCTCTATGAATGGCCTTTATGTTTAGCTCATTCTATGCACATTTTGAAGTAAGTGGAATTGTCAAATAATGTGGAAAAATCTTAGACTCATTTTTTGTGCACCAAATAGGAATAGTGTTCAATAGTCATGGTATTTTATTTATTTATTTATTTTTATTGTTCTAATTAGTTATACATAACAGCAGAATGCATTTCTCTTCGTTGTACTCAAATGGAGCACAGTTTTTCATTTCTCTGGTTGTACCTGATGCAGAGTTGCACCATTTGTGCAATCATACATGTACTTAGGGTAATGATGTCCGTCTCATTCCACCATCTTCTCTGCTCCCATAGACCCTCCTCACCACCCTCCCCTTTGCCCAATCCAAAATCCCTCCATTCTTCCCATGCCCCCTCCCTGCATTATGGATCAGCATCCACTTATCAGAGAGAACATTTAGCCTTTGTTTTTTTGGAATTGGCTTACTTTGCTTAGCATGAATTCTCCAACTCCATCAATTTACCAAATGCCATGGGTTTATTCTCTTTTAATGCTCAGTAATATTCCATTGTGCATATATACCACAGTTTCTTTATCCATTCATCTGTTGAAAGACATCTAGGTTGGTTCCACAGTTTAACTATTGTGAATTGAGCTACTATAAATATTGATATGGCTGTGTTACTATAGGGAGCACCTTTGGGTACAGAATGAGAAGTTGGATAGCTAGGTAAAATGGTGGTTCCATTCCAAGTTAAGAATTGTGCTACTTTACAGGAAATGGCATTTGTGATATGTCAATGTGGCAGAAGTACTTTCTGACAAACAGAAATATGAAAACAGCAGCACTAGTTATGATCTACATTTAGCAGAATTTTCAGAGTAATTCTGACAATGCATATAACATTCATTTTAAAATTATCAATATTTTTCAAAACTTTTTCAATCCTATAACAATGTTGCTCAAGTTTTCCTGAAGTTGCAATGTTGATACTGTTGCTGAAAATAAGGAAAATGTTGGAAAGGTGTTTAGATGTGATAAAAATTCTGTGAAGAGGCAGACTTGGAAAGTCTGCAGCACACTATGCTATTATTTCAGGAGAGAGAATTTTAAGGATAATGTTGAGAACAGTTTAAAAAAGCATCTTTTGATTCAAATACTTCATTATATCACTAGGCCCACATCATTGCATAAAAAAGAGGAGGAAAGAATGTGTGTGACATGAAAAGGCTGCAAAATTAAACAACAAGATCAAGTGCCCTTAAGCCATGTTGGCTTGAGATTTACACATGTCCAAAGTACAACCTATCCATTTAGTCCTATGGGAAATTTTATCATAAATCATATATGTTTTGAATTATGCAAGTTATTCAGGAATATATCCCTATATAGTATTAGACCACCCTGCATCTTTAAGTTCAAGTCCTATGTCATTCACCATGTGCTGCTGTAGTATTTTAATAATTTCATTAAATTAATACTCATGGTAAAGCTTGCATTTATAAACCAATGTCTATTTTCATAAATGCTTCTATTATGACTTTCTAAATGAACAAAGAAATGTTTCCTGCAGTGAATAAACACATTCCACCTTCTGCAAGATCAGGGATGGTCTGAGATTGGTTCCACAGTTTAACTATTGTGAATTGAGCTACTATAAATATTGATATGGCTGTTTTACTATAGGGAGTATCTTTGGGTATAGAGTGAGAAGTTGGATAGCTAGGTAAAACGGTGGTTCCATTCCAAGTTAAGAATTGTGCTTTAGTTAGCACTTTCATTGCTCTGACCACAACACTTTGCAAGAACAACTTGGAGGGAGATAAGTTAATTCAGGGCTCATGGTTTTAGAGATCTCAGTCCATACAAGGCTGTCTCCCTTGCTCTAGGTCTAAGGTAAGGCAGCACATCATAATGGAAAGGCATGGCAGAGGTAAGTTGCTAGCTTATGTCAGAATCAGAAAGGGGAAAGAGAGGGAGAGGGAGGGAGGTGTGCATGCAGGGAGGAGCTACAGGGAAAAACAACCTTTAGGACATGCACCCAGTGACCCACTTCCTCTATTCATGCCACACATGCCTACAGTTGCCATCCAGTGCATTCTAATTAGATGGACTGATTAGGCTACAGCTAATCATTCACAATCTAATCATTTCACCTGAAAACATTGCTGCATTAATAGAAGTTTTGGGGGACACAGCACATCCAAACCACTACATTTGCTGCTGGACGCCCAAATTCATGTCCATTTCACAATACAAAATGCAAAATTGCAAAAATGCAAAATTTGTCTCCAAGAGTCCCACAGTTGTAATAGTTTTAGTATTGCTGAAGTCCTAAGTCTCTTCTAGACCCAAGGCAAACTTTTGGCTGTGACCCCGTGTAAAAATCAAAACAACTTACACATATCTAATATACAGAGTAAACATTTCCATTTAAAGGGGGAGAAAATTGGGGCATAGAAAGGAGAAATGGGACCAAAGCAAGACTGAACCTCAGCTAATCAAAAGGTCCCTTAAACTGGCATGCAGCATCTAGTATACATGGTGGGGAGATGTACTCTCTAAAGGATTTGGGAATCCCACCCCTTTGGCTTTACCTGTTGTACTTTATGGGCTCTCTTAGCCTGACTCTTTCCAAAGCCAAAAGTTTCCCCAGCAGACCTTCCATGTTACGGATATCTCTTAATTCTTGGAGTTTTCATTCCAATTTTGGTTTCACCTTCACAGTTTCATGCATCACTCTCTCAGGGGCAGCCTGCAGGGATCCCACCCTGTACTCTTTGCCTGGTCTCTCACATCTTCCTTTAAAATCCTTTAAAATCTCTTTGACCTCCCTCTATGAGGTTCTAATCCAGCATTCTGCATTCCTGCAGAATCAGCATCCTATGGATGATGTCAAGGTATCTTGCTAGCTCAGCTGACCCCCAGAATCAGCTGCAGCAATCTCTGAGTGTCTATGTGGCTCAGCATGGTGAAACAACTACCTAGTGTGATCAGGGCATCCCATGATCTCTTCTCAAAGGAATTTTCTATTCTGTACTCTGGAGCCTGTAGTGGAGGTGGTCTTACGAATTCCTGAGATGACTTCTGCTGCTGCAATGATACTAAGAAAATCTAACTCATGGAATTATCCATGAGTGAGCTGCAGCAGGAATGAGATAAAGAAAAACTAACACATGGGCTAGTTTAAACCATGTGTGGGCCACAATTTTTCAAGTCCAACCGCTTATTCTTTTATTTTATCAGTAAGCAGTCCTATGTCCAAGAAAGAGGAACTCTACTTTTATCAGCATACTATGTTATTATACTGTATCTAACAAACTTTCTCTCTGGGACAGTGTTCTATCTTTCTGGAACATTCTGTTTGCAGAATTTGGATAAAACTTTGCTGTGTGCAGCAGCTTTCTTAACTTGGGAGATAAATATTTGCTGTGGGCATATAGTTGCCATGTTGGAGCAACTTTCAAAACTTATTATGGCTGTGTGCAGGAACTCCCTTAACCCTTTCCTCGTGTGCTGCTTTTTACAAAATGAAGTCACTCATGGCAAACAATTTTCTTCATTGTGACTCCAACAGACTTCAAGCCATCTTTCCTATTTCCCCTAACCAAAGTATATTTAGCATATCTTTAATTGCTATAATCTCTTCAATGACCATAACTTCCTTCGCCCCACCTTTACATGCATTTCTCTGAACAAACAGAAAGTTGTAAAAATCTTTTAGCTTTGCTCTCTGCTCCTGTTTCTGACAGTAAACCTAAATAAAAGCTGCCAACAATATCCATGCCACTGACTGAATGCTATGCTGCCTTGAAATTTCCTCTGCCATTTTATTAGTTCATCACTTTTAAAGTCAACCTCACAGAGTCTCAGGACATGGAAAAATGTAGACAATTTATTTGCCATAATATCACATGAGTGGCCTCTAGTCCAACTTCCAGTAGAGTCTTCATTTCCCTCTTCAACCTCATTAGCAGAGTTCACATCCCTAGTGGCATTCTGGTTTTCTTAGCTCCCAACAGAATCACCCATTGAGCTCTGCTTACAATATTTCCAAGTTTTTCCAGCTACATCTCTAAACTTTCCAAAATTTCTTTCTCAAAACATTTCTCAAAGCTTTGGAAACACATGAACTAACAATATGGTTCTTCACAATGACCCCAATTCTCCATATAAATTTTGGTTAGTTTTTTCATCTGTGTGACCAAAACACCTGACAAGAACAACTTAGAGAAGGGAAAGTTTATTTGAGGATAATGGTTTCAGAGGTCTCAGTTCATAAATGATCAAATTCATTATTCTGGGTCCAAGTTGAGGCAGCCCATCATGAGAGAAGCGACCAGTGGAGGAAGGCTGTTTCGTTCATGGTGAGGTCAGGAAGTAGAGAGAAGGAAGAGGCCAGAGGTAGAAAAAGAGGCACTCCCTCAGTGACCTACCTCCTGCAACTATTCCCCACCTGCCTAGAGCAACCACCTGCCCGCCTATTCAAACTAGGATGGACTGATTAGCTTACAGTTTCCACTTTAGATCATTTTGCCTCCAATCATTCTTGCATTAACAAGAGCTTTGGGATGATGCATCATATCCAAACCATAACAGGCACTATTCTTTATTTTGAGCTGTAGGAAATTACTTTACTCGTCTTTTGCATGTCTGGCCTGTATTTGACTTACTGGTTGGGCAGAGCCTACCAGTTTGTCTGATACTCATCAGGAATATATAAGTGACAGATCAGGACTTCCATGTCCAAATTAGCTGTGACCCTTGTGAGACTAGAAACAGGATGCTTCTTGTTTTCTAATACAGCATGATGAGACCTTATTCTATCCCCATTAATTCTACACACCCTTGACCTCTGGTTAACTCCACTGGAGGTAAAACATTCTGCTTTGTGCTTTTTATAGAAAAGGAGGATGGAAAATGTGTCCTTGATACAACTATCTACTTGAAAACTCTTTGAGGTCCCCAGAATGTTGTGGTTGGTTGGGGACATCCTCTGCCAAGGGGTGGGAGCTCTTTGTCAGAGCTAAGTGGGGCACCCATCAGTGGTCCTCGAGATCCTGGGTGCCCATGCAGAGCTAATGAATTCTTGAAGAAAATATTGCTCTGCCTAAAAAGGCTTCTTATCAAAAAATTTGCAAAAACAACACAGCAACAAAAACAACCAATGAAAAACTACAAATGTTTGGACTACAATTTGTTCTCATTTTAAAAATGAGATACTACAATTATCAAGAGATTTGGAAACTACGAGTATTCCAAATGGAAGCTAACTCTGCCAAGTGCTACAGACATAATGTGTGAGAAAACTCTTCTCAAATTGCTCAGTATATATGTTCAGCATGTATTTCCTATACTTAAGGCTGCCAATCTAAGTGTTTAAATAAATAGGGGTTGGAGAGCTCATTCAAACAAGAGCTTTATTATCTGAGCTGTTTATTTTATGAAGTCTATCTCTTCCCCAAGTTTTACTTCAAATATACACCTCCTCCCTATTCTCCAACTTCTGCCACCAAGATTGTGAACCACATTAGTGAACATTAAAATACAACTCAGCCTTTGTTGCACTTATCTTTACATTTCAGTTCATCGGATTCATCTGAATCTGCAAGTAAATAAGAATGTTAAAAACAGGACAAATCGCTCTCAGAGTTATATGCCTCTTTTTTATAACCACAAAGAAGTTACTTTTTGCCCTAACAATGTACAGAATATTTTTCAGTGAATTGAGAAATAATTTACTTTTTACTATAAAATTTATAAATTGAAACTGTTTAAGATAACAACAGTATAAAGTCCTTCTTGTCATGAATGATATTAAAATGTGTAATAATTATTAAATACATGGGTTCCAGTCAAACTAAAGGGGTGTTGACTCCTTGTAACTGTCCCTTATAAATAACCATGAGACCTGCTTTATAAAGCCCTCATATCTGCTCCTTATTTAAGGCAAACTTGCTTCTTTCTTAGAGGAGAGACATAGAAAAGAGGGTAATGGAGAGCTTTTGGTTTTCCATCTACTCTCTGTGGGACAAAATATTTAGTTGATCAATTGGGGGATATTATTTTTAAATTGAGTTATTCAAGAAATCTTTGCTGAATGTAGGAATTTGTTCAAATTTTTTTAGTGAATGAGGAATAATTTATAAGTTATTGTCCCCATCAGAACACAGTGACATGCAAGGAAGGACAAGCTTTACAAGTGCAAAAATGTAGCCAGGAAGTGCATTGTCTAAATTTAGAAGGTGGCAGACAGACTCTAGCACAAGATCTACTACCTAAATGAGTAGCCCATTTTTTTTCACCTAAGGAAAAGAATAACTATTGATCCTCTACCATCTGCCAGACGATGCTGAGGGCACTTTATAAAAATCAGAGCTGCATCTTCTGAGGATTTAGGTTCTAAATTTACCTCACAGAGCCATATTGATTAATATCAAATTATCCTCTGGAATCTTACAAGAACATCACCATGGTGACTAAAATACCACGTTTCACTGAATCTGGGACCAGATTTTTCCTTCATCTTTAAGACAGATTGTTCATTCTTGTTTGGATTCACAGATTAAGTCATTAGTTTGTACTTAAACAGAAATGCTTATCTTTAAACACCATAAAAATAACATAAGATGGCAAGATGTCTACACCACTAGGGATTTGTAGAAAAGTACCTAGAACATAGAATGCACTCGATAAATATTTGCTGAATAAAATAAACTCAAGACCAGCTGGAGAAAGCTTGGTTCACACGGTTCCTGGTCTCACAAAGGGACAGGAGTTCTTTGACTAGAGAAGTAGACGAAATTGCTTACATTTTATAAAAGTTTGATCCTTCCTTTCTTCCTCCCCTTTCTTCTCTTCCTTCCTTCCTCCCTTCCTTCCTGTGCTGGGGACTGAGCCCAGAGCCTTGTGCATGCTATGAGATGCTGTCACTAAGCTATATCTCCAGACGCTCTCTTACTTCCTTTGCCCCTTCCTGAAGCCCAAGTATGTAGAATTAAATGTGATTTATCGACAGTTGAATGTTCACATTATGGTACTTGACTGTATCTCTGATATTTTCAATAACATAGGAGGGTGGGATTATCATTGTCATTTAAACAATTTTAAAAAATAAAGCAGGTTAGAGGAAAAGACCCTGGTACCATATTGGTTATGGCAGCTCCGCAGAACCTCAGAATTTCCCAACAGCATACCCTTAGATGTTATCTCTCTGATATGGAAACTCTTCTTGGGCACTTGGGGAATAGATAGGGTTCCCATCTCGCCCGTAGATCCACAGCCTGAATGAAGGAAAAGATGGATCATGGACATTCAGGCTGAGAGCAATTATGAATTTGAAATGGAAATTTCAAATAAAAATCTCAGCTCTTCAAGGCTTATCAGTTATTAGTTCTTGGGTTATCAGCTATTAGGTGGATCTGTATGAAATGGCCATTTTTATGGGTGAAGAATGGTGATTATGAGCAATTTCATGGGGTCCAGACGACATTATTACTGTGGCTTTTCTAGTAGAAAGACTACGGGAAGGAGGTGGAGGGTTTTCTGAGCACCTTATGAAATACAGTTTTCTGGTGACTCTTTGTCACCCAGAGTCATTTTTTGTCATTGTTTGGCTTTTGTTGTTGTTGTTGTTGTTTGTTTGTTTATTCCCCCTCCCTCTCTTCATGGAAGTTATCAGAATCAGAAGTAGCATCATCTGTGTTTTTATTTGTCCATTCTCTTTTTCACCCCCAGTGGAATTTACTCTCCTCACCTAGAAAAGTACCTAGAACATAGAATGCACTCGATAAATATTTGCTGAATAAAATAAACTCAATGGATTGAAAATATGTGACTAACATGTTAAGTTGTTAGGTATGCTTTCTATTTGGAGTGTTGCTATAAAAACATACATTTCCAATTCCCCAATGGCCCTTTGAAAAAGATAAATTAATTCATTTCATTAGTGATATTGTGTTGCCTGTGGCATGGCTTGTCATGGTGGCTACAATAGACTAATGACTGGATAACGAGAGTTTATTTATCATGAAACCAATTTTTGTTACTGAACTGAATCATATAAATAATGGTATTTCAGCATTTACATTATAAATACTGTTTTAGAGTTTGTTAGTTGGTCATAAAAATCCTCCGCAGGCTGAAACAGCTGGTGGGTAAACATTGCATATATCACATATGATATATCAAAATAAAAGCGCAGTGGTTCTCTCTTAGTCAAAGAACAAATGCTGCATATAAAATTATTTTTAAGCAATAAGAATGAAGCTATTGAATAACTTCGATCTGTTCTTTCTATCATTTTTATTTTTTGATAACACTAGGCACCTTAGATATGATGATAGGATTAAAATATGCTTGAAGAGATAAAGTGTATGCCTGTATAAAAAAGATGAAATTCTGCTAGAATGTTCATTCAGATGATAAAATTAGTTTTTTTTTTTTTCAGATAAGATGGGGGGAAAAGGTGGTTTAATTACTTTGCAGCAAAAAAATAAAGGGACCAAAATAGCATCCAAGAAATAAAACACCGGCTACCATTTATTCCATCATGCCAGTATTCTTGATGTTGAACTTCAATGTGATCTCTCACAAATATGAGATTGATTTTTATTAACCTTCCATGTAAGTCATTACTTTTTGGTAAAGTATAATTTTGCTATAATAATCTCTCCCATGTTAAAAAACCTTATTTTTGTAAAACATAGCAGTTTGGTTAACTGAGAAAACTCAAAAAATTCTTTTCTCGGATTATGGAGGTGCTAATCAAGTGACTCCATTAAAGGGTCCATTGGGATTAGAGATGTAACATGTTTAACAATGTAGTGAGCAGCTGCAGATGTATCCATCCTGGAGATTGGGGCTGTCTGGTTGCTAAGGCTAGGTGGCTTTTAAAAGCATCCAACCTCAATGAATAACAGTATCCTGTCTGGGAACCAATAGACATTAAGAGTTACTATCTTAATGATGTATCTCAAATATTCAAAATTTCCTCTGCAGTGATAAGGCTTTTGCCAATTCAACTGTTTTGAACATCATCAGTCCACTTTGGACATTATAACCAAATGCCATGAACTGTGTAGATTTCATAAACAATAGATATTATTTCTCAGAGTTTTGGAGGTTGGGAAGTCCAAAACCAAGGAGCTAGAAGATTTAATTTCTGGTAAGGGCTCACTGTGAGCTCATGGGTAATGATGCCTTCTCTCTCTCTCTCTTTCTCTCTCTCTCTCTCTCTCTCTCTCTCTCTTCCTGTGCTGGGGACTGAGCCCAGAGCCGTGTGTGTGTGTGTGTGTGTGTGTGTGTGTGTGTGTGTGTGTTTTGCAGGGTCAAAACCATGGCTTTGCACATACTGGACAAATGCTCTACCACTGAGCTACACCCCTGACCCTGAGGACATCTTCTTTCTATGTCTTCTCATGACGAAGGGCTGGAGGAGTTTCTCCCTCTCTCTGACCGCTTTTGTAATGACACCAATTCTATTTATGAAGACTCCATTTGCTGACCTACCCACCTCCCTATGGTTCCACCGTCTAGCACCATCATCTTAGGAGTTAGGATTTCAACTTGTGAACTTAGGTGGAACACAAATATCAGACAATATCATACATACATTTATCTTCCTAGAATTTTCTTCCCTCAATTAACACCTATTTCCTTTCAGGATTCTGTTTAGTATTATTTTCTCAGAGCAGCCTTCCCCACCTCTGCCATCCGTATCCCAGAACCCCACCTATTCCTATACCATGTCCTCACTACCCTGCCGACATTTTCTACATAGCGCTTGAATTGTGTATGTGACCATTAGCTCCACAAGGGAAGGGATGGATTTTAATTTTTATGCTCTATCCTCAGAATCTAGCAGAGTACCTGGCAAATAGTGGATGTTTAATAAATATGGCTAAATGTTTGCCTCTTTGAAGGTTTTTTCTCTACTTCTCTCTATTTTTCTTTGAACTAGAATTTACAATACATACAGACATTATGCTCCTTTGTGGGACTGTGCTGTTTCTTTTTTTTTTCCCCCTAGCCTAACCCAACTCTCTTGCCAAAGCAACCATTTGTCGTCTCTTGATTGCTCAGTGGCTGCCAACTTCTGTCACTGCTCTGAGATTCCCTCTCCTACATGTTCCATGGCCAAGGCACGTTTCTTCAGCTTCAAAGTTTGGGTTCTATTCAATGATCATTTATGGAGCATTCACAGTTTTGCTCCTGTGCTAGAAGCTTAAACAGAAAAATGAAGAGGCTGCCATTTTCCTTGGGAGTCTTTGAATCAAGGGTTGGGGAGAGAAACACAGTAAAATTTCCCTGAGTTTCAGTTAGGATGCTATAGGATTTACCCCAGACTGAGGAACGGGGTATTGTCACTGTCTGTGACTTGCAAACATGCCAGAGTCCCTAGCACTTGTTCAGTATATTCAGTGATTTTCTCAGGAGAAGTAAGAAATCTACAGGTTGAAAAATGGGGATATCACATCAATTACAGATTCAAGTTTTAAAATACACATGTGAAAATTTGGGAAAGTAGCTTCATAAATCAATATCTATCTCTTTCCTTCTCTCTCTCTGAAAAGAAAAAGGGGGCCAGACTATTGCTTTAGCGGGTTTCTTTTTAACAAGCATTCTGGTATTTCTGGTCCCATTGGGGCCCCAACTTAGGCTTTTCTTTACAAACATCAACGTTAACATTAACGGTTATAGAAATTGCATTCCACCTAGCCACATCCATCTCTTTGACCCTTTCCTCACTGTAGGAAATTTGTTTGCACAGAAACCACTCACACTTTGAAGATATTTTCCCTTTAAGCAGCAAGAAGAAATAATCATATTTGATGGCAATCATACCTTCTAAGCAAAGATGTTCAGTTTACTGTTCTAGATGAAGAATGGAAATGCACCTCCAGCCCTACGAGCCTGTGGATGTCATCTTGGAATTTACTTGTTCATGACCAATCTATTTGAGATGCTCACACACAGTGAACTGAGATTGTTAATGAAAATTCCAAGGGAAAAAAGTGTTCAGTGGGTCTTAGCATTTATAGCAGTATAAAATATCCCACTGTGGGAATCTGCAACATGACCACTTAGCTGGTTGAGAAGACTTCTGCTATATTATGCCACTTGGATATGATTTTCCATTTTTAAGGACTTTGTTTATTTCTTAGTATTTCCTCATATCCAGCAAAGTTCATTCCATCTTCAAATAGAAGATAGAATCTGAGCTATGACAGGGACCTCACCTCTGGTAAGATGGACAGAGATTAAGGTATCAGCACTAGCCAGAAGCCATGGGTCCTGCCTTCCTCCAGGCAAATCACAGCTCATGCTTAGAAAGCACTTGACATGTTCAAATCGCATCTTCACACAACAGCTTATTGTATCTCAAACCTTCCCTGTGAGTTAAGTCATTCAGAACTAGACTGCTGGAGAAGCCAAGTGATTGTCCAAAGATCACAGAGCAAATATAGAGAAGCCCCAAAGGAGGCCCTCATCTTCCAAATTCCACAATCCTTATGCATCTTTGGAAAGCACAGTGCCCCTCTTCATGACTGGGTTGATCTCCACCTGGCCAAAGACTTTGTTGAGCTTTGTATCTCCACCCTGTGGCCACTCCACCTGGTATGCGGTCAGCCTCTTGCTTGGATTGAATCTGTTCTTTGGCAAGAATTGGTTTTGCAGTTATTCTATTTTCCTTCAAAAAGTATTTCATAATCTGACTTTCAAAGTCCAGAAGGAAACAATGAATAAGAAAAAGCAAAGCAAACAAAACAACAAAAACAAACTGCCTTTGCCTGTAAACAGAAGGCGATGACATTAAGCCTCAATTACACTCCCAGCACCGAAATCAGCCTCTCCAGGGCCCACGGCCTCTTGCTGATTGAGAGCACATTTTGAGTCCCCCACATTGGTCCTGGCAGCCCTGCTCTTGTGCAGCAAGCAGGATATTCAACTTGACAAGGCTCTTTCTTTCTGGATCAGGGAGGGAGCAAGGTTCTTGTCAGTTTGAATCATGAGCCTGCACTTGGCAGAGCTGAGTGGACAGGCTCAGTGGGGGAAGGTGGCATGTGCAAGCCATTTCTCCCCCCTTTCTGTGGGCCCCTCTCCCAGTCTCCCACATAACCCAACTGGCTTCAAACTATCCTGCTCAGAGAGGGCCTCTTTACTATTTGGCCAGTTGAGTTGCTTCTGACACTAAATCTCCTTGTGATTCAGCTTCTACAATTTTATTTCAAGGCTTCATCTCTCTATGCACATTTTTTTTTTTAGAGCTATAGCCGAGAATATCCAATTCTGCAATTCTCAAGGTTTTAATGTTTTAAAACACATTTCTAAGGATGAAAATGCCTTTTTTGGAGTCCACATCAAAAGGCTTTTAGAAGTCATCAAAGAAAACTGAAAGTCTAGTCTATGCTGCTTTAAGAGTTCATCTTTATTATTATTTTTAAACGAAAGTTTAAAAGACTGACACATACAATTAGTGAAAGATGAAGTTTAGAAATTCTTATTATGTCAGGAAGGAAAAAAAAAAGGCATCTCATTATTTTCTCTTATCCCCAAAGTTCACACTTCATGTGTGTTTCTTTTGTGAGGAAAAAGGACAAATCTTTATTAGTTTAGAATCCTAGCAGATCATGAGAAATAAGTAGCTGGTCCCTCTTTTTCTTTTCCCTGGCATCGAGAACAACAATTTTTGATTATGTGAATGTTAAAGTTTAACCTTGACTGTTTTTGTTTCTTAATAATGAAATGGCAGTAATGATTTTTTGAATATTTGTAAATACTTCCTCAGATATTTTTATGGCAACAGATCCCATCACCAGCAATTTGTGATTTAATTATAGGATTTTGTGGAGCTGGCTATTAACTTGCCAATTATTTCAACAAACCAGATAATTAAGAGAGGGAGAAAAAAGAAAAATGACAGCTAAAGTTAAATTTCATCAAAAGCAGCTATCTTGGGCTTTCAATAATCCTTTTCAAAAGTGTTTCAACTGAGTTCAAAAATCATATGATATGTACAACACTTTGCATTGCAAACTCGATTTTGAGTCTAGTTAGCTAATGAAACTCCACCGCATCTTTGATATACATCTGAATTTTAGATTGCATTAAGAATGATTAATAAGTAGTAATTATAAAAATATTGTTCTTTGGAGATGTTGGTTGGTAATATCATCTTTCATTTTTTTTTTTTTTTTGTTTCTGTGACTAAGTTCCATCCAGGGGCCCCTTCCAGAAAGTTGATAAGGACCTTGCATTATTATCATTCTGTTACTGACTTAGCTATGCTCTGGATGTAGCTCTTTTCCACTCGGGTATCTTTATGAATTACTCTAGGGCACTAAATCATCATTGAATCTTTCACTGGTAACAATTTTTTTTGAGTATTTACTAACCTGAAGAGTATCTAATAGGGCCCTGTGATGCTAGATATTTTTTAACTAGAGTCATTGTTGCTGTTCTAAACCAGTAACATAGACCAGTACTGAGGTTATGATTATTCAAAAAAGTTAGAAAACAACAGAAATATATGTGAATATACATTTTGTCTTTTAAATTAGAGCTAGATAGCACCTGGGATATAGCTGAGAGCTGAGTCAAGAGATCAGAACCAGGACAGTCAAACAGATGTTAAATACAGAGAGGAAAAACTTGAGGGGCAGGAAGTCAGGGTCCTCAGGGTAGCGAAGATACTCCCGCAATAAACAGCTGTTCATGGAAGTTGTTAAATTATTTAGGGTTGAGAGTCGTTTGTACCTAGTGGATATACACAGCTTTCATATTAACCATGGTAAGTAAGTATTGCTTAAAACCTATGGGAAGCCCAGGGTGTGTAGTCTGAAGATCTGATTATTCCCTATCAGACATTCTTTCCCTCTCAGCATTTGAAAGGACAGAGAGGAAAGATACCTAAGGCAAATTCCTTTATGGTATTTTCATCTTGTACCAGTGGAAATATGTTGGGTAGTGAGGACCACGAGCTTACCAGGGTCTTAAAGAGGTCTCACATCCTGTAATGATTACAGCCTGGTGGGGGTCAGGGAGGAAAATAAGAGGAAGTCACTGAAATCTCATTTCCCAACTTAATACATAAGTTTTCTAACTTCAAATAATGTGGAAACAATGTCAAGCATAGGTTGGCCAAAAGTTTGATTTGGTCCTTTTATTTATTTATTTATTTATTTATTTATTTATTTATTGGTCATAACCTATAGTTCTGCATTTCCATGAAAATTTAAAAAAAGTATTAATTTAAGATAAATCAGAGATGATGGGGTAAAGAATTTGCAGTAGAGGTTGTAAAGCATGTGTTCTAATGAAAGATAAACTCACCTGTAGGAGGCTAGACTTGGAACTAACTGGGTGTATTACCATGTGTTCTAAGTTAGTGGTCTTGGGATTTTCACATTATGCCACTGTGCATAATAGAGCATTGTTTGATAGGTCTCCCTAAGTGGCCTGGCCCTAAACCAGGCCTGTCATCCAGAGGAGAGGAAAGCCATTCCAATTTCATCTAAATAAACTCATAATAAAATAAGGAAAAACACATGTGATCCAGCTGCCGGAGCTTAGCTGGGTGAAAATGCTTACAAATATTTCATGTCTGAACTATGAGACAGCTTACTTATGGGAGAATCTTATGTGTAAAGGAGGGCTGGATTGCCTTTGATATAAGGTGGCAATAAAAACGCTATAGGGTTAGTATTTATGATCCCTGTAGGTTACAATAATATGCTTCCTGTGTTATTGCTTTAACAGACACCAAGAAACAGCTCGATGGTGTGGTCACTTTCCTTAAATAGCATGTATGACACAGGCACAGTCGGCTCGAGTATTGGATCCTCAGTTTAAAGGGCCTTGTTCCATATCGTGGAAGTAATGCTTTCTCAAAGCACCCTTCTGTTCCTGCCCGAAGAGAATTTCACTTCTGCCCTCTTTCCACCGCACATGCTGCATTTCAATGCCACACGAATACAAAACACGTAAAATTGATACATGCCACGTTCTAATCAATACCGCACAGTGTTCTTGGAGAAGGCAAAGAACAGAGCTGAGATAAAGAATGTGGTAAGTGGCCAAGTTCTGAGATTGATGAAGTAAAGACACCATATTCATTATGCAAGATTAAGGAGCATCCCCTTGGGGAAAAGGAAATCCAACATAACTTTACTGATGTATTAGAATTAAAACATTGGCTGCTAAAGGGCATGGTCACTGCTGGTAAGTAGTAAACATGGGAAGAATATGAAGGGAAATAATCCCAATAGTATTGCAGAGTAGAAGGCAAAGAGCAATTACAGTGATGTTTTCATTTTGAAACCGAGGATATTTTTCTGGGGGGACAGGGCACTGGGTATTTAACTCAGGGACACTCTACCACTGAGCTATATTCCCAGTTCTTTTTATTTTTATTTTTTATTTTAAGACAGTGTCTCCTAAGTTGCTTAGGCTGGCCTCCAACTTGTGATTCTCCTGCTTCAGCCTCCTGAGTCACTCACAGATGTGCTCCATTGGCCCCAATCCCAAGGTAGGATTTTTTTAAAAAATTTGTTCTAATTAGTTATACATGACTTTAGAATGCATTTTGACACATTGTACACAAATGGAGCACAATGTCTCGTTCCTCTGGCTGTATATGGTGCAGACTCACAGGGGTTGGGTTGTCACACATGTATACAGCATCATAATGTCTGTCTCATTCCACTGTTTTTCCTACCCCCACGCACCCTCCCCACCACTCCCCTCACAACCTTCTCCCTAATCCAAAGTTCCTCCATTCTTCACTTCCCCCACCCCATTATGGATCAGCATCTGCTTATCAGAGAAAACATTGGCCTTTGTTTTTGGGGGGATTGGCTTATTTCACTTAGCATGATATTCTCCAGCTCCATCCACTTACCTACAAATGCTATAATTTCATTCTCTTTAATGCTGAGTAATATTCCATTGTATATATGTACCATAGTTTCTTTATCCATTCTTCTGTTGAAGGGCATATAGGTTATTTCTGCAGTTTAGCTCTTGTGAATGGTGAATCTTGTTGTTATAACATTGATGTGGCTGAGTAACTGTAATATGCTCATTTTAAGTCCTTTGGATGTAAACTGGGGAGTGGGATGGCTGGGTCAAACAGTGGTTCCATTCCAAGTTTTCTGAGGAATCGTCATACTGCTTCCCAGAGTGTTTACACTAATTTGCAGTCCCACCAGTAGTGTTTGAATGTGCCTTTTTCCTCACATCCTTGTCGACACTTATTATTGCTTGTACTCTTGATAATTGGCATTCTGACTAAATGTGATTCTTTAATGAATATTACTTTCGGAGATGCACATGTACAGATACCTTCAACATCAAACAGTAGTACTGAAATGTTCCAGTGAAAGAGTAATATCTACCCTTATCCTGAGTTACTCACCTCTAGGTCCACTCCCCAACTGTTGCCTGAGTGCATTTCTGGACGTGGGTCCCACAGAATGACTCTACTGATGCTCATGCCAGGTATTATCACAAGCCTGGCAAGACATTTTTAAATTGTTGTGGTCATCTGTTACAGTTTCAACCACAACTATGTATGTGGTTCACTATTCTATTTCTGTGCTGGCTCATCCACAGGGGTTTCTCACACACACTGTGTTGAGCTGAACTGACTCAAGATCCCCTGAGGAACCTGCCGTTGATGACACATCAGGGACATTAGTACTTGCTTGTTACATATCATGCACCTTGGCAAATTGTGTATAGGAGACTACCTTATTAATTGCGTCGTTATCTCTATTCATGACTCTTAAAGATACCAGCTTGAAACTTTTGATTCAAACTGAGTTTGGATGTTCATTCTGACTCATATCTTTGTATTGTGTCATCTCTTTATTGGAGCCATACCAGATATTGCCCAATTTTTAACACAGTAGTTTGTTTTGAAACCAGTAGAATCAAGCTTGTGTTGACAGCTTGTTGTTTTGTTTTGATTGTGTTGAAAGAGTGTCATATAAAATTTACTATCTTAACTGTTTCTAAGTGTTCAGTACTATTAAGTTGTTTACGTTGTCACACAACCAATCTCTGGAACATTTTTCATCCTGCAAAACTCGAACTCTAGGACCAGTAAGAAACAAGTCCCCCATTTCCCCCTCCCTTAGCCCCTGGTAACCACATTCTACTTTACATTTTTATGAATCTGACTACTTTAAATACTGCATATAAATGGATTGACGTAGTATTTTTTTTTTTTTTTTGCGACGGGTTTATTTTGCTTGGCATAATGACCTCCAGGTTCATCCGTAAATGAGTCAAGGTCCTCCCAGGGAAACAGAATAAATAGGGCACATGGATATAGAGAAAGAGACTAGAGTTTAACAAATTGGCTCACACAGAAGAAAAGGCTGGCAAGTCCCAAATTTGCAGGATAAGATGGGTAGGCTGAAGTATCAGAAAAGAGCCAGAGCTGTAGTTCAAATCCAGAGGTCAAATGCTGGTAGAACTGCCTACCTTTTTAAGGCTGAATAATTATCCGCTTCCAGGAGTATGAGGGTGCAAATCTCTCTCTGAGACCCAGCTTTTTAATTCCTTTGGATATAGACCCAGAAGTGAAACAGCTGGAGAGAGTATTTCTATTTTTCATTTTTGAGGATCCATCCTACAGTTTCCCACGGTGCCGCATCATTTCACATTGTCACCCGCAGGGCTGCCAGGTTCCTGCTCTTCCACTTCCTTACCAACTGCTAATATTTTCTGTTTTGCTGGGTTTTGATAATAGACACATTCATGGGTATGAGGATTCTAAGGATTTTGGTTTGCATTTCCCTCATGATCAATGATGTTGAACACCTTTTCACACAATCGTCAGCCTCCTTGTAGAAATTCAGTATTTGAACCTAATTGGGTTATTTTTATTTATTTATTTATTTATTTTCTTGCCAAATTTTAGGATCTTCTATATTCTGGATATTAATGCCTTGCTATGGACTGAATATTTGTATCCCCCACCCCCAAATTCATTCTGGTGAATCCACAATCCTCACTGTGATAGCATTAGAAGGTGGTCTTGGGGAGGTCCTTACATTATGAGAGTGACAAGCCACCACCTTACCTTGGGCTTCCCAGCCTCCAGAACTGTGAGAAATACCTTCCTGTTGTATAAGCTGCCCAGTCTATGGCATTGCTATGGCAGCTGAGCAGAGACTCCTTATCAAATATGTGACTTACACATCTTCTCTTCCATTCCATAGGTCACCTTTCACTCTTTTATTTTTTCTTGTACATGATATCCAAGAAACATTTTCAGCCCAGTGTACAGTAAATGGTTGGGTGTTTACCCTTGAATCCTGTGGCTGACTGGGAGCTATGGCTCACTGCCTCTGGCCAGCATCAGGAGAGTGTTGTATCATCTCTCTGTTGCCCAGGGAAAGACCCTAATTCCAAATTTGAAGTGTAGTTTCTGTAAAATACGTTTCACTTTGCATTATCATAAAGCCAGAAAATCATAATGAACCACCATAAATTTAGGGGTTGTCTGTGGTTTTCTTCAGGATTACACATCAGGGCCCATATTATCAGGGATTTTGGTCTATGGATTTTTTCTTCTAGAGTGTCTTTGTCTAGCTTTGGTATTAGAGTAATGCTGGCCTCAGATAGTGAATATGAATGGGTTTCCTTCTCTTCAAAATTTAGAAGTAGCTTGAGGAGCATTAATCTGAGTTTATCTTTAAATATTTGGTGGAATTCACCAGTAAAGCTGTGCAATCGGAGCTTTTCTTTGCTGGGAGGTTTGGATTACAAAGTCAATTTCCTAACTAGTTACAAATCTGTTCTGATTTCCAATTCTATGCATTGTTTACTGTCAATAAGTTGTGTTATTGAATTTTTATCCATTACTTCTAGGTTATCATGTTTGCTGATGCATAATGTGTTCAGAGTATTTCTTACAAACCCTTTTTATTTCCACAAAATCATTCCAAATATCCTACTTTCATTTCTGACTTCTTCTTCTTTTTCATAGTTAATCTTACCGAAGATTTGCCAATTTTCTTGGCCGTTTCAAAGAGACAGTTCTCATTTCCAATGATTTTTCTCTATAGTTTTTTCCTATTCTGCATTTTGTTTCTCTCTTTTCTAATATTCATTACTTCTTTTGTTAGACTTGGGTTTGGTTTATTATTATTTTTCCTAGTTTGTCACGGTAAAAAGTTCAAACATTGATTTGTGTTCTTCCTTTTTGTAACATAAGCATTGACAACTATAAATTTCCTTCTTTGCACGGCTTTTGCTGCATCCCATAAATTTTGCTGTATGTATGTTGTTTAATTTCCATGTATTTGCTCATGTTTTAGTTTTCCTTTTACTATGGATATCTAGTCTCATTTCCTTATATTTTGTGTGATTTCGCACCATACATCACTGAAGAAGACAGACATTTATAGAAAATGTTACACAACAACATCAGATTACACAGTCTTTGCTAGTGCATATTCAGTGTTCCCCAGTAGAAACCATTGTGTTACTCAGTTCTTCCGTTTCTCCACTAGTCTTCTCTTAGGTTACTGTCCGGTTGTTGTTTTTTAGCTGTAAAACTGAAATGAATTGTCATCTTTTTTATAATATTACATACAATGTGTTTGATTTTCTTCCCCAAATTCCTAGGTTCATCTCTGAGTACATTGTTTACTTATTTATTTATCTCTGGGTGGGTGGGGCACATTATTCTGCAGATCACTATAGAAAGGAGAAAATTATATGGCTGTGAAATGGCAACATCAGTGCTTTTCATCAGAACTTTCTGAGTGGTTGACTTGGGTGTTCACGGACTGGCTAAAGCCATCAGTTTAACTCTCCACAGTAGGAGATTGGAGACCTGAATTCCCATAGTGAGTGATGAGGCCAGAGAAATGAGGCCAGAATTCTACGTAGCTTACAGAGCTATTGTGTATGTGTGAGGGGAGAGTAGTGTCCTGGATCTTAGTGGATGAGCAATTTGCATATCTGAAAAGAAAGCCTGCTCTGCTACAGGTGCTCATTTCCTCTTCTGTGGAGCTGAAACTTCTGTAGTCAGGGCCTTACTGGACTCTGTCTTTGCTCCCAGGCACACAGGTTCTCTCATCCGGGCTGAAGAAATGAACTTTGAATATCACACCAGGGGTTCCACATCTCATCTCTAAATATGAGTGAGAAAAAAATTAAGAAACACCAAGTTGGGCTGGGGATGTGGCTCAAGCGGTAGCGCGCTCGCCTGGCATGCGTGCGGCCCAGGGTTCGATCCTCAGCACCACATACCAACAAAGATGTTGTGTCCGCCGAGAACTAAAAAATAAATATTAAAAATTCTCTCTCTCTCTCTCTCTCTCTCTCTCTCTCTCTCTCTCTCTCTCTCTCCCCCCCACTCTCTCTTAAAAAAAAAAAAAAAGAAACACCAAGTTACAAAAATGGAAAAACCTAACATGATGGAAAAAAAAATAATATAATTTAAGAGAAGAACATATTTAATTTGATATCATTGGTCTTATGGTTTGGGTGTGATGTGTTTTAAAAATTTGTGTGAGATGACACAGGAATGTTCTGAGGTAAAATGATTAGATTATGAGAGCTGTAACATGATCAGTGGATTAATCCATTTGCTGGATTAATAATTTGAAAAGTCCACTGGTCCTGGGTGTTAAAAGTAGGACCTGGGGTGTGGGCCCTAGAAGGTTCATCATCCCTGAAGCTGCTTCTCCTTGTCCTGCATCCTGGCCCCCATGAGCTGAGTAGCTTCCCTCCACCATGCCCTTCCTCCATGATATTCTGCTTCCCTTTGAGCCCTGGCCAATGGAGTTGGCTGACCATGGACTGAACCACTGCAACAAAGAGTCAAAATAAATTCTTCTTCCTCTAAGTTGTTCTTGTCAGTATTTTGGGTCTCAGGGATAAAAAGATGACTAACATAAATAGTATCCACAAAAGGAAAATTAAAATATGAAACAGAAGAAAACATTAAAATGGATGTGATTTGTATCTTCATGGGTATATTAAACAATATCATTCCTATTAAAATAATTCAACGATAGCTAAAATAAGCAGCACTTAAAGAAATTTTTGAGTGCTAAATTTAACTCTCCATGTGTCACTTTTATTCTTTCATTTATAAGCTGAGACTCCTAACCTAGTGGGCTCAATGTGGGGTCCCTGGGCTTGCAGCATTTTTATCATCCAAGAGCGTCTTGAAAATGCAAATTCTTGAGCCTCAAGACTTGCCATTTAAGAAACTTTGGGTATGGGGCCCAGAACTCTGTTTTATTGAGTCCTGTAGTTGAATCTGATGGGTCTTAAAGTTTGAGTACCCATGCTTGACGACACATTAATATCACCTAAGGAATTTTTAAAAAATATTGGTGCCTGGCTCCTACCTCAAGCAATTCTAATTTAACAGACTTGGTAGGAAACTTGGGCTTTGGCAGTGTTAAAGGCAATCAAGTGATTCTAATCTGCAGCTTAAAATGAGAACCAATGATCTATATCAACTGGGCATTTTGATTCCTCTCCATATCTCAATAAAGCAGTAGTTTCCAAATGTACTGACTTGTTGCAATACCTGGGGAGCTTCCTAAGCAATGGATAGGCATAGCATCCCCAGAGACTGAGATGCAACTGGATATGACCTGTTCTTTTAAAAAAATAATAGCAAAAATTGGATGATTTTCATTCATAGGCCAGTTTGGGAAGCACTGGGTTAAATATTAAATTTCTAGTTTTAAAGATAAATTTCTACACCTAAAGCACATATTAAATGTATGAGCTTTATAGAGACTAATTAAATATATGAGTAAAACTAAAGTTTAAGTGCTTTCCAACATCCTAAACAATATATATATATATATATATATATATATATATATATATATATATATATATATGTAGCCCACATTAGAGTAAAGAAAGTAGTGTTTCTTAAATTTAGCATTAGAATCACATGACAGCTTTTGAAACTTCTGTACTGAGGTCTCACCTCACATGAATTAAGTCAGAACTTCTCATGTAACTGAGGTGTCAGAAGTGAGTAAATTAAAGTAGAGCATTGCAGAGTAACCACGGGTTCAGTATTATCTGAATCTCCTCAGAAGTTTCCAGGGGATATCTGAGGCTGTTGTCACCTTCAGGAGAGAAGAGCTGCTGCGGCCAACTCTTACAGGCAATGAGGGATCCAGACCTCTCTTTTGTGCTCAGGGGAAGAGTGACAATGTCATCAGCAGAGGTCATGACAATAGCAGCAAATAACGTCACAGGCTATGTTGCAGAGGGACATAGGACCTATCCTACAATGTGGTTACCCTTCACCCTTTGGACTTTTGTGAGCAGCTTGTCATTTGGTCACTGGATGTCCTCTGTATGAGTTATCCAACAATCTTTCAATATTATGTCATTACTAATACCAAAACACTTGAGCCTAATTCAAACTGCTTTCATAAAACTAAGTTACAATGGCTTATGTTAGCATAGTGGCTTTCAACCAGTGGTGATTTTCCCCCCCTCAGGGGATATTTTTCAATTTGGTTGTCAAAAGTGTAGGACTTGGGAGACATCTTCCACTGGCATCCAGGAGGTAAGGGCCACAGACAGCTCTAAACATCCTCTGATGGACTAGCCAGCTCCCCACCTTACTAAGAATCACTCCACTTAAACTGTCAACAGTACTGGGGTTGAGAAGTGCTGCTTTCATGTGATGCTTGTAGATTTTAATTATTTTAGTATTCAAAAGTAGACCCAAGGTAGAAAGTCTGTTCCAAAGAAGCATTTGCTTATGGGTAAGTCTGGAAAATCTCCAGGACTTGAAGAAAGGAAACACTGTGAAAACTGTAACTTATTCTCAAGAAAAGAAGAAACTCAGCCATGTAGCAGTTTTGAATTGACAAGTAACTATTAGCACAGCTTCTATTTAAAGTTTGCTCCTGTGTTTCTCAGAGTAAATTCCAATGCATAATATTCCATTCTAACAATAGAACCCCACATATCTGCAAATGTATTTAGAACCACCAAGGCACCCAGATGCTCTATGACTTATGCACCTTTGCTCTTCCAGCCCTACTGTCTGTCCCCATCTTCTACCTGGGTGATCCCAACTTCATATTTTGAGTGACAGTTGAGCTATCAAATCAACCCTAAAGTCTTGCTTGGCCTAAGACCTTCATACCCAGAGCACATATCCACAATACTCTAACCATTTTTTATTGTATCCATACAGAAAGTGATAATTATGTTAAAATATGCACCTGTCTCCTCTAATAAGTTATATTCCTTGAAGGTAGTGGTTTGTAGCCTCAGGACACAGCAAAAACCCTGGCAGGTTCTCACATTTTTGTTAAATAAACAAATGAGTGATGGTACATTTCCATTATTACTTTCTCCTTATTATGGAAAACAAGTATTTTGGATTAGCTTATATATAAGAAACTGTCTATCACATCAAAACTCAACCACACAAGACCACATTCATCCATATACTCACTCATAGGTACTATTGCCTAGTCTTTTCCACATCTCAACTTTACAGTTTATAGTCACTGAGAACAAGTAATGAATTATTTCTTCTCCCACATATAAAATACTAATCAAAATTGATTAGTAAGAAGCCATGGGTTGTGTGTGTGTGTGTGTGTGTGTGTGTTCATGTGTGTATCAGGCTCATTACTTTTAAAAAGTCTTAGTAGAAATTACATGTTGATTGCTAAAAATACTTTTGCAAGGAAGGAAAAGAAATTCAAAACTTTGTCCTTCTGAGAATGCTTTTTTACTTCTTCTAGCAAAATCTGCCAAAGTCCTAGTTCTAGACACTTGAAAGATTAAAAAAAAATTCTTGTCTATTCATTTTGATTAAAGGGATTGCACGAGAAAAGAAAGTGAGCATTTCTTGAAAGGGCTGCAGAAAATTGTATCATTAACATTTTTCAACTGCCAAATTCAGTTATTTACTTAATTGCTGAGATTTGATTGTTCGCATGAGGTTTTCACAGTGATGGCTTCACTGACCATCAGAAATTCTATATGCCTTCAGGTGAAAAAAAAATCAGTATTGATAGAGAAACACATATATTTTATTTCAAAATAGATATTTGTGAGTATTTTGTGAATAGTCGCTGAAAATCTAAGAATACTTTGCATTCCACTAGTACCTGGCAGCTGAAGGTCTCAATGTACCATTTAAGACTATAGCTAAGCGTCAACAGCTAGTCAACAAACCTGTAATAAAACCTTCTCTTCATTTACGTTTAACAAAAATAGAAAAAACATTGAAATACGGACTAAAGAAAAAGAAAGACTATAGACTTCAAGTCTGACTCATGGGGGACTTTTATGTCTTTCCTGGTGCTGGGTCTCAACTGTTGATGAACTTCTGTGAGTTTTCTTCCTGTTCTGCCAGGATAATTTTGTATTGAGGAGGAGGAAGAAATGGAGGTTTGCGTTTTGGAGCTGGGAGACTGGATTCCTATACGGGGGCCCTAACATTGCTATTGACTGTACTGCACAATTAACCTCCACTTGGCACTCTGCTCTATCCCCCATAAATCATCCCCGGATACAGGTTAATTGGAAGTAAAGCCCTTAAGTCTTATTTCATCACATTACACCCACCACAACTATATTTGTGTGTTGTCAACATATATATTTATGTGCTTTGCTCCAGAGATAGAGTTTAAATGGTTCTAGAAACCACTAATTGTATAATGGGATGTCATAGAAAGAAAAATAAAAGATGCACTTTTGAAAGATACATGTACCTCTATATACAGTTACATCTAAACACTCAGGCATGTGTGGGTGAATATAGAAAAGCGGAAGTGCACAGGCTCTGCTGGGTGGGAACAGTGTCCACAGGCATTTGAAGGTGGCAAGAACAACACAGAAAGAGAAAATGAACAAATATACATTTCAACCCCTCCCCACAATGTAGGTGAATCAATCATCTATAAATTAGGTGTTTGGATTGTGTCTAAGATTTCTTATTTCTATGAAGTTTTAGGATTCTATGCAGGAGTTTTTATTTAAGAAATTTAAATTCCAACTAATTTTGAGTATAAAATGCATTAAGGAATTCTTTTTTAAAAAAATATTTTTGTAGTTGTAGATGGACACAATACCTTTATATCATGTATTTATTTTTATTTGGTGCTAAGGATCGAACCCAGTGCCTCATACGTGCAAGAATAGTTACCCCATGGAAGGAGGAGTCACTAATTCTGTTTTGTTTTGTTTTGTTTTGTTTTTCCTTAGAAAACATAGAATGGCTATTAGATGTGTTACTTTTAAATTATATAAATTATATTTTTTGTTGTAATATAAACTGTATCTTCCATGGTTCTTGGTGACAGATAACAGAATCTGCTCTGGTGAAGGTGGTTGAGGATTATTAAAAATCTAGCTAGGTGTGCATGCACACACCTATACTCCTACCTCTTTGGCAAGTTGAGATAGGAGGATTGCTTGAGCCCAAGAGTTTAAGGCTGGCCTGGGTATCATAATGAGACACCATCTCAAAGGGGGGAAAAAAGAAGAGAGAATGAATGGAAGACAGGGAAGGAAGAAAAAGAAAGAAGGAAATTAAAAATGGGTAAGAACTTTGGGAAGGGCTGAGGGAATAGATTCTGGATTGTGTTTATAGTAATACTTTTAATCATGACACTGCAAAAATATCTGCACACACCAAAACCATGGTAGCTGTATTCTTATACTATTTTTAACCTTGGGCTTATTTAGACTTATTTATACAGTATGTGTACTTTATCTGTATTATTAAGTTTTTTTTTATGTTTTTCTATATTCATCCATATCTAAAATGGGAGTTCATAACCCACTTGAATCAAAGTGTGAAATATGATATGTCAAGAACTATGTAATGTTTTGAACAACCAACAATAAAAAAAATAAAAAATAAAATAAAATTTAAAAAAAGCAAAAAAAAAATGGAAATGAAAGAACATGCCTTAGTCTGGAGCAAGTGTCTGGCTAATCATAACCTACTGAAGTTGGGGTTTTACTTTGCCCAGCCTGGAACCATGCTTGGTTACATGACAAGAAAACTGCCGCAACCACTGATTGGTGCTGACACCAACCCTCTCTGCCATTCCATGCCTGGCACCCCTGCCCTCTCCTTGCACACCGTGCTTCCAAATTGAAGTCTCACACGAATGCACACACCAGTGAATGTGATCCTGGCACAAAGGAGTCTATCCTCAAAAGGGTCACAAGGTAGGAATAGGATTCACCCCCTTGGAAGCAGCCACAAATGTCGGATTCTACTCTGTGAACTCCTTTGCAGGCAAAACCAAGGAACAAAACCCCCCACACCCTCAATATTGTGGTGCTACTTTTATGATGATTTTATTCTTACCATGCTTCCAATTTGAGGTCTCAGGAAGGATCGGGAAGCTAAATGAAGGAGCAGCATTGAAGCAATGTAACAAAGAAGGCAGGATTTATGGTTACCCTAGGATGACTCATCTAATTTAGCAAATATTTTATACTTCATTGATATGGCATCAAATTCCACTCTCACAGAGGAAGCCTAATTTGATCAGTTCAGGGCCATTAAAAACAATCATACCTCTTAGTTTCTAATGAATGGTTCAGATCACAAGGTCTCCATCATCCAGTCAATGGACCTAAAAAGTTTTCAGTTCACATTGATTTAAGAGATAAAATTTCCAATTTATTTTGAGTTGCTTTGCACTCCTCTAGGGAGTGCATGTCGAAATGACTTCCTCCTAGAGAACCTTAATCTTCTCTAGGTTATGACCAGCCAGACACTTGCTCCAGACCAAGGCGTGTTCTTTCATTTCCATTTTAGATATGAATGAATATAGGAAAATATAAAAAAACTTAATAATATAGATAAAATACACACACTGTATAAATATGTCTAAGGAAGCCCAAGGTTAAAAATAGTCTGAGAATACAGAAATTTGTGTCTAAAATAAAATGTATTTTTTTTCATATTTCAATGTGTATTTTAGAAGATTTTAGCCAAAACGTATTTTTATACTTTACAAATCAAAAATATCTACATTTGTGCTTTCTGGGAAATGAAAATAATGAAATCTTTGGCGGACCCAACTTGATTTAACTAGATTTCTTTTCTTTGGCACAAATATTTTATATAGATAACATGTACTTGGGATTCGGACAAACACATTCATCGCTAATGAAAAAATTAGTAGTGTTAGGAAATATGTGCCTGAGGATTTCATTTTTGATATGAATTGATGAACACGAGCCAGAAACAGGGGCATGGGTAACAACTCCAACACCAAATACCTTTCACAATTTATGTCCCTCCAAATGTTTTCTATGACTTACATCATCTTTATGGCAAGAAAAAGCTTCTCCCCGTTGGAGTGGATTCCCCCACATAATGTTGTCACTAGTTTTGAGTCATTTCTTCTGCCTGATTTTTTTCCTATGCTTTTTTCTCTTTCTTGTTTTTGCCCTATTTGTTTTTTTAAAAAAATAACTATTATACAGGTTTCCTTATACATATTTCTCTCCCATAAAAATTCAGATGGGCTATTCATGGGATATGTCTTCCATAGGGTGAGTCCTGTGAGAGGCAATTGTGTTCTGAAGAGTGACATTTGGAGGAGGCTGCAGTCATATTCCATCCTTGGCTGAAATGGATATGTATTTACCTCCCTATGGGCTGGAAAATTTGACTAGTTGACTTGAAGGGCAAAAAGAGTACATTGTTAATCCTCAAATTTAGACCATAATCTAAAAATTATCAAAAAAAAAGAAGGAAAACTGTTTATTTAAGAAAGTTTGGGAATGGAGGAAGTCAAATATCCCTGTTGGCCGATGATATGGTTCTACACAAAGAAAATCCTAAAGACTGCACCAGAAGACTTTTAGAACTGATAACCAAATACAATAAGTACCAGTATATATAATTAACATACAAAAATCATCAGCTTTTCTATGCACTGAAAATAAAATTGATGAGAAAGAAATCAAGAAAGTAACTCCATTCACAATAGTCACACTAAATAGACAAAAAAATAGGTTAAATATTAAATCTAACTAAGGATCTGAAGAACCTCTGTAATGAGAATTACAAAACACTGAGGGAAGACATTCAGAATGATGTTGGAAGGTAGAAAGAACTCCCAAGTTCAAGGATTGAGACAGCCAATATTATGTAAATAGTCGAACTACTCCAAATGATCTGCAGATTCAGTGGAATTTCCATCAAAATACCAATAACCTTCTTTACAGAACTAGAAAAAAACAAACCTGAAACTCATATGGAATCAAAAAAGATCCTAAATATCCAAAGTAATCTTAATCAAAATGAGCAATGCTGAAGGTATCACAGTGCCTGATTTCAAAATGTACTGCAGAGGCAGAGTTTTTATTTTTTTAATGGCATTTGATGGCATAACAGACATGTAGATAAATGGAATAGAATATAGGACCCAGAAATAAATCCACACATCTTCAGCTAATACTTGACAAAGGCATCAAAAACATACATTGGAGAGAGAACATCCTCTTCAACAAACAGTACTGGGAAAACTGAAAGTCTTCATGCAGAACACTGAAACTAGAACCATATTTCTCAACCTGCACAAAATCAACTCAAAGTGGATCCAAGACCTCAATGTAAAACCCCAAATTTTGAAAGTACCGGAAGAAAACATTGGGGAAACCTTCAACAGGCAGCAATTTCCTAAGTAGGACTCGGAGAGCTCAGGAAATAAAACCAAGAATTGATAAAGGGGATTACATCATACAAAAATCTTCTGCACAGCTAAGGAAACAATCTATGCAATGAAGAGACAACCCATGTGATGGGAGAAAATCTTTACTAGCTATTTATCTGACAGAGTTCTAACATTAAGAACTTATAAAGAACATAAAAAAATAACAAAAAATCAAGAAATCCAGTTTTTAAAAGTGAACTAACGACCTGGTAGACGTTTCTCAAAAGTACAAATAGTCAATAAACTTGTGAAAAAAAAATACTCAACAGCATTATCCAGCAGGCAAGTGCAAATCAAAATTTCAGTGAGGTGCATCTCACCCCAGTCAGATTATAAAAACAACATACATAATTAATGACCAAAACCAGAATATGCTGGCAAGGATTTGGATGGAAAGGAATTATTATACATTGAAGGTGGGAATGTAAATTAAGTACAACCACTATGGAAATTAATATGGACTATGACACATTTTCCCTCATATGTGGAAAAAAAAAAGACCTGAAAGTTGAAGATGGACTTTTAATAGATATGGGAAGGAGAATCAGTGGGGAGGAGGAAGGACAAGAGAGGTTCAAAGGGAAGATGAACTTGATCAATGCATGGTACATGTATGGAAGTGTCCAGTGAAACCCAACTTGCATAATTAATGTGTTTTTTTTTTTTTTAGTTTTCAGAGCAAAGAGATGACAGAGGTCTTTACCAAATAAAATATTGTTTGGTCTCACATTCTGACATTTTTGAGGAAAGGGTAGATCTGAAGAGTGGGGGTGTGGTCAAGGAAGTACTTGGGAAATTCAATAAATACTGTGAGGATTTTTAGCTAGGAAAAGAACGCTCACACTCTCTAAAATAATTACATTTTTTACCTATTTATATTTCACTCTGTACCAGAAAAGTGTTCAGAAAACAAAATGGTTTTCCATGGTTCGTTGATTTTTGGGGGGGATGGGTACTGGGAATTGAACTCAGGTGCACTTGACCACTGAGCCACATCCCTAGCCCTATTTTCTATTTTATTTAGAGACAGGGTCTCACTGAGTTTCTTAGAGCATTGCTTTTGTTGAGGCTATCTTTGAACTTGCAATCCTCCTGCTTTAGCCTCCTGAGCTGCTGAGACTACAGGTATGTTCTACTGTGTCCAGCTCGATTCATAGATTTTTGGGAGCATATCTTCTTGCTATTTAGCTTGTCTGATATTATCATTCACTCTAAGGGGCTTCCTAAAAAGTTGAGGGGGTGGGGGTCAGTTACTAACCCTGCACAGAGTTCAGGGCTGAGGACCCTGTAACATAGGAGAGATTAACAAAAGAAAAACACAGACATTTTGTTACTAAAGTTTTACATGGCATAGGGTCTTCAAAAATAAAAATTCAAAGAAATGGTTGACCTGTATGTTTTTATGTACAGGAGTCTGATGAGAGGGTATCATCTGATGGAAAGTGGAGCGTGGGGGGTGGGGGGCACTTAGCCATTTTTGTTCAATTTCTTCTTGTCATCTCTATGTGACATTCCTCCTCTCTGAGTATTTGGCAGGACACTTGTCACATGAGGGACTTCAGGGAAGAAGGGAGGGAAAGGTCACAGAGTGACCTTCCTAGCTTTTATGTCCTTCTTCAGGGAAGACCTGGAGAGAGGGATACTAGTAGATTGTGTCAAGGGAAAAAGAAGCGAGAGGCGGTCAGAACCTGGCTGATTTGGTTGGTTTCTCCATTTCCAAGGTCTGATATTTTGGAGTGGTGTTTCCCACATCTAAACAAATTTTAAAGGCAAATTGAGCATCACTGTCTTTGGGGCTAGAAGACTCCAATCCTGTGGGAGGGGTTTACTATTTTTTGTCTCATGGATGGAAGAATTCTTAACAAAAAAAAAGTTATTGCCTCAACACAGGTTGTAAATCATATTTCTTAGTTCGTGATAAACACTGGGCACAGATCATCTGGAAAATGTTCATATCACACCAGTGTCTGAATATCCCATGTGTTCTGCCCTCCAACCCCCACACCCTCCCCCACCCAAGATCCCAAATTCTTCTAATGTGAAGCCTCTGTTGAACATCGCTGACCCATTATCTGTACCAGAAATACTTGAGTTCTCAAGTCTTGGGGACTGAAGCGCTTTGGAACCAGTATCTCAGATGATGACTGTGCATCTGGGAGATTGAAAACTTGAAATTACCAACAGAACTTTCCCCTTGGACAAAGATGGTGGGAAAAGAGGACATCACAGGTCAGGGCAGAGAGCCTGCACCAACCCACACCCCTGGTAAGCTGGAACCATGAATGGCAACCAGACATGCAAGGAGGGAGCCCCACTGAGGACCCTGTGCTATGCCAGGGAGTGAGCCTGGCTCTTGTGAGCAGATGTGGAGACACAGAATGATCTAAGGGTCCAAGTGACGACTGAGAGAGAATTTAGAAAATCATTCCAAAGGGAACATGTGGGAAGAACCAAGGAATGGAAGACCCACGTGGAGGCTATTGACAAGGAGGTACACAAAACTGGTCAATATGCAGAAGTCACCTAGACATTGAGGAGGGAGATGGATACAGCTTGGAGCTTTGTTGAGCACTGTCTAGGAGGACTTCCCTGCTTGCTTGTTGCTTGGGTGGCAGTATTGACATCAGCAAGCTTTGTTTTCTACTTGACATGCAATTAAAGGGAATAACACGCACCCAGTCTATATCCTGTATGAGAGATGAATAAAAATAAATGAAAGAAGAGAAACGCACTGTGTTGACACTGACAGGTAGAAAAACGGAAGAACTGTCAATCAACAAATAAACTTCCTTTAGGTGCTGACAACAAAAGTAATTCAATGGCTGGTGAATTGCAGGGTGAAGTTTCCCACTACCCTGAGGTGGAACTTGGAGAATGCAGTTGTGAAAATTCAGACATAGTTGCTGAAATGCAAACTTGTTTGTTTTTCTGACCACTCCAGGTTTTAGGAAACTGACAGAACGGATTGGAAACAGCTCTAACTAGGGACACCGTCTCCCATGGCTTCTCTTATTAGATCAGATTCTCTCTGGAGCTAGAACTGGAGAGAACTTTTCTGCTGAGAGTTTTTTGCTTGATATGATCATATTTCATAATTTAATAACAATATATGAGAAATAACTAATAAAATTGTTATAAAGAATGCTGTGAATGTAAAACATGAACAAACACACAGTAATGTGCTTAATGAACTATAAAAATAAAAGGGTAGATTAATATCCTGTGAAATTTTAGCAAGTTAATTACGATAAAATGAGCGACAAAGGCATGTGTACTTTAGCTCTGTGTGGGAAGTGAATTTTGCTCATCGCTGATCTGTCCAAGATCACTGGGTGTGCTGAGTCACAGAAAGATATAAGAGCACCATATTCATTAAGGACCGAGTAAAGAAATTAAAAATGAAGCAATTATGGCAAATGCACATGTTGTTTCAAATTTCAATCATTTATTTAACTATTTTAATGACACTCCAGTGGCATGTACATATCTATTATTTGAAATAAAATTACCTAAAAATTGTTAAAGTTACTTTTTGTAGAGCTACAGATGCATAAAATGATAGTCACTCTAAATGGAAAACTTTCATGAGCACTGACAAAAAAGGGGGGGAATATGAAAGTCAATACATTGGAGTATTAATTTATTCATCACTTAAATAAAACTATTTTTATTTGAAGATAGGCATATAACTTATAATTATAAAAAAATGTTAATGGCCACTTTTGACTTTTGAAAAATTACAAGGAAGAAAAGAAAGATCATTTTTTTCCTTCTATCCAGAGAAAACAATTGCTACTATTTGGGCTGTGCAATCATAAAAAAACAACCTGGGGAATTATCTGCTTTGAACCATTCAAAGACCTACTATCCCCAAACCCCTGCCTCTTTAAAATATGTTGTGGCTGGATTTGTAATCCTAGAGGCTCAGGAATCTGAGGCAGGAGGATCACAAATTTGAGACCATCCTCAGCAACTTATCGAGGCCCTAAGCAATTTAGTGAGACTATGTCTCAAAATGAAAAATAAAAAGGGCTGGGGATGTTGCTTAGTGGTTAAGTACCCCTGGGTTCAATCCCTGGGACCAAACAAAAAAAATTTATTTGTATAGGTTACAATGTTAACAGAAACGAATCCAGGGCTCAGTGCTAAATCTAATCCTATTTTTGTCCTCACTTCCTATGAAAAGAGATATATAATTTTCTAAGCAGAAGAATGAATTCTATTTTGGGGCCCCAGACACAAATCCTTTGAATTCGACTTTGATCCCAGGGCATAGACAGGTGCAAGGACCACGATGTCATAATCTGTGGCCACCAATGACAGTTATTACATTCATGATAATCTGTGGTGCACATCCTCAGCTCCCTGGACCCCCTATTGCAAGACTATGTGCTTTGGGAAAATCCAGACCCGGATAAAATCCAACTCTCCTCTGACTCTGCAGTCCTGACTCTGTGGATGGGAAAAGCCGGAACCTTGAGAGAAGGGGTCCCCTACATTCTATTGCTCTGACCTTGGGTCAGCCCACAGTACTGTCAGGCAACCCTTCTGCAGTTTTCTAGTCTTCTCTGTTTAGATTTTCTTGCACCCAGGGTGGCACTGAGAATGCTTATGAGCATGTAAGGAACAGGCTGAGCCAGGCGAATAATAGGCATAAATTACCGCTGGTTTAGGAGAGGTCAGATACTGAGATCAAATCCAGTGTTGAGATTTTGAGTCAGGAAACCTCTAGACTGTAAAACCCTTCAAAAGGTGACATTGCATAAGTGTTGGCTTGGAAGCAAAAAGAAGTAACGAGACTACAGAGAAATTATGATAGTCAACTAAAGGGAGATTTTTTTTAAAAAGGCAGTTAACCACAAAAGTTAATGAATAATTTAAGTATAGAATTTTTAAATATTGCATTCTTATTCTTTTTGTTAAAAAATTTTATAATATTTAGGAGTACAATAAAGTGAAGTATTTAAAAAACAATCTTAATAACTAAAATACCAGATCTCTGCATTTTAATATGTTCAGTACTATGACACATTATGTAGTTGTCAGCGATGTCATTGTTTTAGCCTAGCCACATTAAACCTGAGGTGTGAGATGCTAATGTGTTTTTAGTCTCTTTAAAGTATGTACATCAACATTGGCTAAGGTTTTCCAAGGCCTTTTTTCAAAGGAACTAATGACTCAATAGGGGTTGTGAGCTCACAGAAAACTTTAAATGTAATCTCTCTTCTAAAATAGCATCTGAAAATGAGTAACTGTTTTACAGACTCGGTATCTATGTTCATATCTATCTAGTTAGATATAAATATGTGTGTGTGTGTGTGTGTGTGTGTGTGTACATACATTCATTTATAGTCAGCACTGTTATCAAACCCAGGGCCTCATACCCAGGTCCTTGTTCATGCTAAACAGTTTACACTTTTTTTTGTATGTGTGTGTATATTTTTCCTTTTTGCATTTAAATATGCTTTCTACATGTTCTTGCTTATCACTACAGTTTCTATAATTTTATTGTTGATTGCAAATTTTTATCTAAATAAATGTATCAATCACATTTGGTGAAGGCGATCCCCCACTCACTGTCTTGACAGGGTCACAGTGAAAATAAGTGCTGGCAAAGCCACGCTGGTTGGTGGGAAACGGAAACCATGAGACCCTTTTTTATATAATTGGGACTTTTCATTCTCATGCTTATGTTTCTGACAGGAGGCATGAGTATGTTAAATGCCAAACAAATTAAATTTCAGATGGCTAGAACATAACAGGTAGTTCATGCCTTGAAGGCTATTCTACTACCCCTCAGCAAATCAAGGACAAAGTAGAAGGCTGTTCTTCTATCTCAGTACATTGAGGACAAATCTGATAATGGACAATAATCATCCTCTGAAAGGTCACGAGAATTTTAGGCACCACATTGATTCTATCAACTAGAACCCAAGCCCATATTTCTGGCCTTTTAGAAAACCTAATCATTATGTTTATTTTACAAAGCCCACCATATGTAGTATCATTTTTGATTGAAGAAAGTTATATTATACACTTAGGAAAGTTAAAACATATAAAGATATATTCTTATCTTTTTATAAACCCCTTTTTACTTTACATAGAGATTTGTGATGAGCATAGTTAATATTGGCGGAAAAGTGGACTGATGTTTAGAACTTACTTTCTATTGAGAAAGATTATAAAGATATAAGAACTAGTGCCCCTTGACTGAGAAACAAAGAAACTCTTTGAGAAAGCAGCTCAACCAGTTTTATGAGAATAAATTTAGGAATTAATTAAAGTAGCTTTATAAGATATATTTTTTAGAATAATGTTAGAAATATTATCCTATTTAGATTTTTGGGTTTAGAAATTCTTAAGTTTTTAGTTGTATGGGTTTCTGATATGTTTTAAGAATGATTTATAAATTTTATGATATTTTAAGTATAAGATTTAAGGGGACTTTTTTAGATGGGAATTTTAGGTTAGAAATAAAATAAAGGTACTTTAAACTTGAAGGTTAATGATAGGTTAGGAGACTTAGAGTCTGGTTACGTAGTTTGGCATTAGTTAATAAGAAAATAGCATATCTTGGGGAAAATAGTAAATCTTGGGAAAATCTGAAAAATGTAAATTAGTGATGCATTTTATTAATGATTCTGTACTTTTAATAATTAAATAACTAAAGGTCATATCCTGGAAAAATGTGAATTAATGTTACATTTTTTGTACCCCTAATCATGGTTAAGGAAATGTCATGTCTTGGCAAAAGTTTTAAATTGTATAATCAATGACGTATTCTGAATCTATAATGATGGGAAAAATTGCAATAAAAGAGGACCCAGAGAAAGCTGCATTAGAGCTCTCTCTCTCTCTGGAGATTGCTCCCACGGGACGACTCCTGTCTCATCTTTTCGCCGACGCCACTCATCCTTCAGGACTCCCTGGACCCCGCTAGGGCAGGACCCCGGCACACATTCATGGAAAGTTGTTCTTAAAGTTGATCTTAAAATTATTCAAATCATTATTATTATTTTTTGGTTCTGGGGATTGAAACCAGGGGTGCTTTACCACTGAGCTAAGTCCCCAAGTCCTTTTTTATTTCTATTTTGAGACAGGATTTCACTAAGTTGCTTAGGGCCTAGCTAAGTTACTGAGGCTGGCCTCAAACTTGTGATCCTCCTGTCTCAGCCCCCTGTGGATCGGGGATTACAGACATGTGCCATCACATCCTGCTCTTCCTAAATTTTCTATTTTCTTTTTAATTTAGTTAATTTTACTTTTTACACAAATGGAACACAACTTTTCATTTCTCTGGTTGTACATGATGTGGAATCACACCATTGGTGCAATCATACCCGTACAAAGGGGTAATAAAGTCATCTCATCCCATCATCTGTCCCCTTCATAGCCCCTCTCCTCCCTCTCTCTCCTCTGCTCAATCCACAGTTTCTCCATTCTCCTCCCTCCACCCCATTATGGATCAGCATCCACTTATCAGAGAAAACATTTGGCCTTTGGTTTTTGGTGATTGGCTTACTTAGCTTAGCATAATATTCTCCCACTCCATCCATCTACTAAACTTTCTTTTCATATGATCATTTTATTCCAATTAATTCATTTAGTTAGATATTTAGCCTAATATGGGAGGAACGGATAAATATATTTTAATCGGAATTAAATGGTCCCAATGACTTTTATTCTTTAATCCATTCTGTATTCACTGACAGAAAAATTGCAATTTTATTATGTTTAAAATCCACATATATATTGCAATCTATTTCTAGAGTCTTGAGTATATTTGAGTTTTTATATTACTGTCTCTGTAATAGTTTAATAATTATTCACTGTGTAATGGGTTTATAATATCTGTTAGAGTTAATTCTTCCCATTTTCCTTTATTTAAAAATTGTTTTCTGGTTATACTCACACGTTTGTCACTTTAATGAACTTTAACATGATTTTAAGCTCTTCCTCTTAGTCAAATTGAGGTATTAATCAGAATTCATTGTATTGATAGACTAACTTTTAGAAAATTCCAGCTGTACATTGTGTTACCCTTCAGGAACATGGCTTATGACACTGTACACTAAGGCTACTTATGATGATGATGATGATGATGATGGTGTGTGTGTGTGTGTGTGTGTGTGTGTGTGTGTGTGTGTGGCTGGGGGTAGAACCCTGGGCTTTGCATAAGTGAGGCAAGCACTTTACCTCTGAGCTACATTGGCATACATTTTTATTCTGAGGTACGGTCTTGCTAAGTTGCCCAGGCTCAGCTCAAACTTGCCATTTCTGCTTCAGCCTTTGGAGTGGGTGGGATCACTCAGCTTATCTAACAATGAAAAATTAGTTGAACGTTTGAAGTTTTCTTTACACATTTATTACCTATTTCTTGTTAGGTTTATTCTTAAATGTTTTATGTTTTTCCTGTTTGTTTTTATTTTGTTGTTTTGTTGCTGTGGCTGGGTCTCTTTTGCTACTACATTTACATAAAATTCTCGAATATTTATTTCGGAATTGACTCTCAAAAAATTGTGATGCTTCTGAAAACTTTCTTATAAATCTCCTGGATTTTGCTTGCGGCCTAAATTGTAAATTATCCTATTCTCACTCTATGCCTTCCATATTTATAACTGCTATAGTTAGATAGGCCTTCTGAGGCAGCATTAGAAATAGTAGTGTTAGTATGCACACTCATTCTGTCCTTGACTTTAATGGGATTATCTGATATGTTTTGCTCTTAGGCATAAAGCTTGCTGAATGTGCACACACACACACTCACACACACACACACACACACACACACACTGATGAGTTTGGCTAAATCTCTTTTTTTGTAACCAACTGTTGTTTTTTTTTTTAAATATTTTGAACCGTTAATACTTTTAACAAAGTATTAGTTTTTTTTTTTTCATTTTTAAACTATACTATCTATGGTAACCACCATAGATACCATAGTCTCATGGCATCAATAGATAATTAGAATATTACTATTCACACTGCAGAACAATTTAATCCTTTTTTTTGTCTAATCCAGTGGGATAGTGCATCTAGGTAACTGAGAGAAAGAAAAGTCTTAAAATCTTCTTTTTTTTTAAATTTTTTTTTATTGATTATTTAAAGCATTACATAGTTCATGATATATCATCTTTCATACATTTGACTCAAATTGTGTTTTGAACTCCCATTTTCACCCCAAATACAGATTGCAGAATCACATCTGTTACATATTCACATTTTTACATAATGCCATATTAGTGACTGTTGTATTCTGCTACCTTTCCTATCCCCTACTATCCCCCCTCCCCTCCCCTCCCCTCCCATCTTCCCTCTCTACCTCCCCTGCTGTTGTTCAATTCTCTTTAAAATCTTCTTAATAATCTAAAAAATTTAAAAATTACATAGTGTATTAGAAGATGACATCTCTATGTATTTATTAGGCTAAATCTGTTTAAGTTTTTATTTTATTTTTAATGGACAATTGCACATTATGATGTATAATGTGATATTTCAATACATGCTTAGTTCATGGGATGACTTTTAAATACATACATACTGAATTTGTATGTGCAACATTTTCATCCTGCACTGGTCTTCTAGATAAGCAAGAAGAGCTGACCGTCACTCCTTTCCTGAACAAAGGATATACACAGACTCCTTTATTAAAGTTCAGTAATCTTGAAAATATATTCCATGTTTCAAGGTGATGTTTTGACTCTGAGTTTTTAAAAATGGTTAATATTACACAAGTTGTCTTTATTTGTCATAATTTCCTGTTGTAATCTTACCCATCCATTTTTTAAAAAAATTCTTGGGATTAATATATAGTATTCTTTGCATTTTTAAAAAAGTTTTTAAATGTTTAATTTTTTAGTGAACTAAAGCCATATATAATAGTGGAGTTCATTTTGACATGTTTATATATGGATGTAGTACAATTTAGTCCATTTCAGTCCCCAGTCTCTTCCGGACCTCCTCTCTCAACCCACTTCTTCTACTCTGTTGGTCTCCCTTCTACTTATTTATTGTTTTTTTAATTGGTGCATTATAGATATGCCTAAAATTGAAATTCATTTTGATGTTCATGAATGCACGTTGCACAATTGAGTCAATATCATTCCACTGTTCCTCCCCTTTCCCATCTCTCTTTCCTCCCTCTTGATTCCATTCTAATTCATGGGATTCCCCCTTTTCTAAATTCCTTATTTGTCTCTGGCTTCTTTATCAGAGAAAAAAAAATGACTCTTCACTTGCTGAGTCTGATTTATTTTACTTAGCACGGTGTTCTCCAGTTCCATCCATTTACCTGCAAATGCCATAATTTCATGCTTCTTTACAGCTGAGTAATACTTCATCATGTATATAGACCACATTTTCTTTATACATTAATCTGCTGTTGGGTATCTGGGCCTGCTTCATTAGTTGGCTATTATCAATTTTGCAGCTATAAACATCAAGGAGGCTGTATCATGTTAGTGTGCTGATTTTAAATACTTTTGGATAAATAACAAGGAGTGGGATGGCTGGTTTGTATAGTGGTTCTATTCCTAGACTTCTGAGGACTCTTCACATTGCTTTCCAGAGTGGTTGTACCCATTTATACTAACTTGTAGTTGCACAAACAATGTACCAGTGTACCTTATCCCCACATCCTTGCTAGCATTTATTATTATTTGTATACTTGCCATTCTGACTGGAGTGAGATAAAACCTTAGTGTAGTTTTTTGATTTGCATTTCTCTGATTGCTAGAGATCTTGAACATTTTTATTTCATATATTTGTTGGCCGTTTGTATTTCTCCTTTTGAGAAGTATCTGTTAGCCCATTTATTGATTGGGTTATTTTTGTTTGTTTTTTTGGTGTGAAGCAGTTTGGGTTCTTCATTGCCCACCCATTTTTTTAATGTTTAGATGTAGATGAACACAACGCCTTTATTTCATTTACTTTAATCTATATGGTGCTGAGGATCAAACCCAGTGCCTCACATGTGCCAGATGAGCACTCTACCACCGAGCCACAACACCAGCCCATTGCCCATCATTTTTAAGATGCTGTTAAATTTCTACATTATATGCTTAAGAGAATAACATCAACAATAATTCCAATACAAAGTTTAAAACTGTCACATATTTTAAATATTGTCTTAGGAGGCTTATCCCATAATAGAATCTACAAATCTGGACAGAATAAAGCTCAAGTGTTATTATTTACAGATTTTAGGATTCCTCCTGTCATCTTCTCAAATAGCCTAAGGTTTCAGAGTCATTTTTCTTTAAACATGACTTTCATCTTTTCACCAAGTGTTCCAAAATGACTTTTTCACTTTTCTTTCATGTTCTATGTTGCTTTTCTACCCTTTTTTTCTCCTTTTATTGGTCATTTTTAGCTATAGTTGACACTAGGTTTTATTTTGACATAATCATAAAAAGCATGGAATATGATTTGCTCTAATTCAGCCCTCAGTATTTCCCCTTCCCCTCCTCCATTCCCTGTTCTCTTCCCTCTACTCTACTGATATCTATTCTATTTATTTAAAGTGTTTATATGTTTTTATTTAGTGTCTGTGGATGTACATGATGCTTAGGTTCACTGTGGTATATGTATATGTATGTAGGAAAATTAATCAGATTCATTCCACCTTTCTTCTCATATCCCATCTAGCTTCCACATATCTAAAGAAGTATTCAAGCATTGACTTTCTGGCTCTTATTTATTCCACTTAGAATGATAGTTGCCAGTTTCATCCATTCATTAGCAGATGCCATAATTTCCTTATTTTTTATGGCTGAGTAATACTCCATTGTGTACATATACCACTTTTGTTTGTTTATCTACTCATCTGTTGAAGAGCACCTAGGTTGATTCTATAGTTTAGCTATTGTGAATTGAGCTGCTACAAACATTGATGTGGCTGTCTCACTGTGGTATTCTCATTTTAAATCTTTTAGCTCGATCGTGTGGTGGTTCCATTCCTAGTTGTTTGAGGAATCTCCCTACGGCTTTCCAGGGTGGTTGTGTTTTTCTCCTCTTGGGTGACGTATTTCATGGGCTCCGGGACATTTCATTTCCTGCTCTGACTCATGGTGATAGTGGAGCTCATCATTTGGCTGGATTTGTGTGAGTGGAACCTTCATGGACCCCTCTCCCAGTCAACTCAGTTAATAATTAGACCTTCAGGTGTATGGCAGGATGCAGCTGATAATTGGTGTTCAGTCATTCTGCTGTTACCTGTGCGGGTGGAAGTGCAGGTGGAGCACCTCCAATAGAAGAGCAGCAAAACTTTCTGCTTTCTCTGACCATTCTTCTCTGTCCTGGTGGGGGACTCCATCTGCCTCCGTCCAGGGCAGTATTCTCCTGCTCTGTCTTGTTTCACTCTCTGAAAACAACTTCCCACTAGACCAGTGGCTGAGAGACTTGTGATTCTCATTCTTGTTGACCACTTAATCTGCTTCCAATATAAAGGAGCATTTTATATTTCCAAAAAACATCCTTCAGGAAAGCAGAAATTTCCTAATATATGAATTCTTACAGGACTTCCTTTTTTAGTGGGATATGTCTCAATTATTAGATTAAAATGAGGGGAATTGTTTGACTTTCCCTGAAAAGTTGCTTGAGGAGAGAATACTAGCTTTGAAATAATTATAGTCAATACTGGAAAAATCTCACCTAGTTTCAACATGTGTTCCCTGGTGGTATAAAAATTGTGTGATCTCATTATGTATAGACTTTTTAATACCTGTACACAAACCTTTTAAATGCAATATGGGGTTAGAGAAAGAGGAAAGCCATACAGTAAATAGTTTCCTTTGGAAATTGTAACTACAAGCATATATAAATAGAATGAGAAGATTATAAATACTCAGTGTGTTCTGCTGTTTCAGGACAGTTTTCTACTGGTATAGTACATTAAATGGATTAAAATTGTTCCATCTAAAAAGAAAATTTAAAACCCACTTCCATGGTGGTGGAGATGATATGCTCAGAAGAGAAAACACTTGAAATAAGCTCTATGAAGAAGATATCGTTGAAGATATGCAAAGCTTAAAAACAGTTGTTTCACAAGGCATGCTGAAAAGTATTTCCAGTTATTTCTAAATGTATTTCTACAAGTAACTATCCAGGGAATTTAAAGTGGACATTGACAATCTCAAAATAAAGTTTGATAGAAATTTTTGGGTTTTCTCATTTAAGGAGGAAAACAGAAATGGATTTGCTGAGATCTGCCCTGAAGATTCTGCTTTGTCATGTCTTAGAATGAATCAAAAAGCTCTGTTCCTAATATATGTGGAGCCCAAAAGAAGAGAATGAATGGAGGCTCACTGTCATGTATAGTGATTATTTAAAATTATAGAACAATCAGACAAATAATGAAATAAAATATATTTCTATCCTCTTGCATTAACAAATACCTTCATAAAAACAAAATTAAAAAAGTGCTTACAAAGCAATTATTTTCATGTGACCGAGAAATCAGAAAAGGACTGATTCATAATTGGACTTCTTGTCACATTTGAGTGCTAGAGCAATTATTCAGCAACATTGAGATGAGTAATATAATAAAGGACAGCATAATCAATTTTTATGTATTTTTTCATGAAATTAATTTTTGTTTCCTGTATTTCAGCAAAATCACCAATTAATGTTATTGTAATAACTTGGGATTTGTGTTAAATGTGAAATGTTAAATTACACAGCCTTCCTTTTTTATTGGAACATTATAGTTATCCATAGCAACCGTGTTCGTTAAGCAAAGGCATACATACATTCATGGATTTGGTTTCAGTTCATATTTTCTTTTTCCCTCCTCTCTTCCCTGTTCCCCATTATCCTTCCTCTACTCTACTAATCTCCATTTAGTTCATCTATTGATTTTTTTTTATTTTTTAAATATGTATACTATTTTTTATTATAAAACTATATGAGTGTATAAGCATGTAAAAATGAAGTTTTTACTTTGGTAAGTGGGTTGAACAGAGGAAGCTATCATTTTGAAATTGTGCATTTCTCTATATATTTTACTTCAATAACTTTAAAAATCTTCTTTTCAAAAAAAACCCCATCTTGATAGGATTTCAGCATTTTCTTCTCTTATTCCTTTCATGATTGAACAGGGTCATCCATTTGAAGGCTGTTTTGATTGGTTCTTTCTACTTGTAGATAAAAGTAAAATTCCCTGAGGTATATTTATTTCTGCACATAGCATTAGTTTTTAAACAATTCATTCTTGAATTCCTCCCCTTTCCTGTTCCCTGCGCTCCCTCTCTACCTCCTTTTTCTGCTCTACTGACCTTCCTTTATCCTCATGATATCTGATCTTCCTTTCTGTCTTACCTTTATTTTGCTCTGGCTTCCATATATGAAAAACATTGTATTGATTTTTCTGTGTCTGACTTTTTTTTCACTTAGCATGATGTCCTCCATTTTCATCTATTTAGCAACAAACACCATAATTTCATTATTTTTTATAGGTGAGTAAAATTCCATTGTGTCTATGTATTATACTTTCTTAATCTGTCCGTCTATTGATGGGCATGTGGACTGGTTCCATAATTTAGGTATTGTGTATTATGCTGCTATAAACATTGAGATGGCTGTATTGCTATAGTAAGCTGACTTGAGTTCTTTTGGATAAATGCTAAGGAATGATATATCTGGGTCACATGGTGGTTCCATCCCTAGTTTTTTAAGGATTTTCCATACTGCTTTCCAGAGTGGCTGTACTAGTCAGCAGTCTGACCAACAATATGTGAGTGTACCTTTTTTCTCATATCCTCATCAACATTTATTATTGTATATGTTCTTGAAAATTGCCATTCTAACTTGAGTGATATAAAATCTTGGTGTAGCTTTGATTCACATTTCCCTGAGGGCTATAGAAGTTGAACTTTTTTCATATATTTGTTGGGCATTTGTGTTTCTTCTTTTGAGAAATATCTGTTTATTCCTATTGCTCATTTATTTATTGGGTTGTTTTCTTGGTGTTAAGTTTTTTGAATTCTTTAAATATTCTGGATATTAATCCCTTGTCAGAGAAGCAGCTGGCAAAAATTTTCTCACATTTAATAAGCTCTCTCTTCATGCTCTTGCTTCCTTTGCTCTGCAGAAACTTTCTAATTTGATGGTATCCTGCTTATTGATTTTTGGTTTTATTTCTTGAGCTCTAGTGGTCTTGTTTACAAAGTCTTGCCAGCATCACTATGATGGAGTGTAGATCCTATGTTTTCTTCTAGCAGTTGCAAGGTTTCTGTCTAATTCCTAAGTCCAATCAATTTTGATTTGACTTTTGTGCAGGGAGAAAGAAAGAGATCAAGTTTCATTTTTGTACAAGTGGCTTTCCATTTTTTCCAAATACCATTTGTTAAAAAGGCTATCTTTTCTCCAATAAATATTTTTGGTACCTTTATCAAGAATCAGATGGTCATAAATAGGTGGATTTGCCTGTGTTTTCTATTCTGTTCTATAATTCTTCATGTCTGTTTTGATGCCAATATCATGCTGTTTTTTGTTACCATACCTCTATATAATTCCAGATAAGATATTGTGATACCTCCTGCATCACTTTTCTTGCTCACTATTTCTTTGGCTATTTTGGGTCTATTATTCTTCCAAATAAATTTAAGGACCATTTGTTCTACTGTATTGTATTGAATCTGTATACTGCTTTTGGTAGTATGGCCATTTTGACAATATTAATTCTGCCTGTCTGTGAACATGAGAGGTCTTTCCATCTCCTAAAGTCTTCTTATTTTCATTGTAGTTCTATTTTAACTCCATATTTTAATTTTCAAGTTTTTAAAAAGTTATTGTAAATAAGATTGTTTTTCTAATTTATTCCTCAGCAGAATCATGTTAGAGTAAATAAGTTATTGGGTGTTGATCTTATATCATGCTACATTCATGAATTCATACATCAGCTATTGAAGCCTTTTGTGGAGTTTTTGGGACTTCTAGGTATAGGTTCATGTCATCAGCAAACAGAGTTAGTTTGTCTTCTTCTTTTTCTGTTTATATCCCTTTAATCTACTTATCTTGCTTGATTAATCTGGCTAGTGTTTCAAGAACTATATTGAACAGAAGAGGTGAGAGTGGATATCCTTGTCTTGTTACTGATTTTAGAAAAAATACTCTCAGTTCTTTAACATTCAATATGGTGTTGCCTTTTGGTTTGTCATCATTTTTATAATGTTGAGGTAAGTTTCTTCTATTTCTTTCTTCGCCAGCATTGTTAATATAAATGAGTGCTGAATTTTATCAAAGGCTTTTTCTGCATCTATTGAGATGATAATGTGATTCTTGTCCTTAATTCTGGTAAATTACTTTTATTGATTTGCATATATTAAACCAACCTTGCATTTTGGGGGGAAAAACCCACTTGATCATGGTGTATTGTTTTCTTGCTGTGTTCCTTTTTCAATGTGGTTTGCTAATATTTTATTAAGAATTTTTACATTTTTGTTCATCAAAGATATTGGTCTGTACTGTTCCTTCCTTGATGCATCTTTGTCTATTTTGCTATCAGTGTTTTACTGACTTCATGGAATATAGTTGGGAGTGTTCCTTACCTTTCAATTTCATGGAATAATTTGAGAAAGACTGTTGTTTGTAAGTTCTCTAAAGACCTGACAGAACTCAGCTGAGAATTCATCTTGTCTTACTCTTCTTTGTTAAAAGGCTTCTAATTGCTATTTCAATTTTATTGCTTAATATTTGTATGTTTAGGTATTCTATATTTTCTTGGTTCAATTTGGGCAGACCCTAAATATTTTTTTTTAAATTGTGTTAAAAGCACAATGTTAAATTTTGCATCAGAATCCCTAGTTCTTATTACTTCTTAACGCATTGGAATCCCTGGTTCTTATTACTTTAACTCTGAAAAAAACTTCAACCTGCTCAATTTTACATACCATATAATGTTATAGGAGTGTACTCCTTCTCAAACTTGTATGTTGAAGTTCTAACCCTTACTATGCCAGAACATGAACTTCTTTGAAAATAAGTTTGTTTCTGGGTAATTTGTTAAAATGAGATCACATTTGAATAGGGTAGTGCTCCTAATCCAATATGACTGGTGTCCTTATAGAGAGGGGATGTTTAGACCCATCTTCATTCACATGGATAACACTATATAAACAGGAAGTTAGAGACTAGGGTGATGTAACTACAAGCCAAGGAATGCAGAAGACCAAAAGTAAAGAAGCACAGAACAGCTTCTCTCCCGCTTTTTTGGGAAGTTCTGCCACCAGCATGTTGATGTTGGAATTTTTGTAGTAATACGTTTCTGTTTTTTAAACTGCCTGATTTGCAGTACTTTGTTATAGCAGCCTCAGCAAATTAATATTATTCTTCCATATCTAAGGGTTCTGCATTCATCAACAAAACCAATTCCTATTTAAAAAATCACTAAAAATTCCAGAAAGTTCGCAAATGCAAAATTGAATTTGTCACACATTGAACAAGTGAATTCAATTCTAAATCTATGCAAATAAAGTGATGTATGGAAGACGCTGCTGAGGTCCTCCAGCATTTCACAGAACCTGGGTCTCTGTACAACACTATTGTTGTACATTGTGTACCTTCCTCTCATTTGTGTACTGTATGGTTTCCCCTACAATTACATCTGTAGTCAACATGTATAAACTATTTTTCTTGCCATTATCCCCCACAAAATCACAGTATAACAACTATTTACATAGCATTTACTTTGTACTAGGTATTATAAGTAATCCAGAGATGATTTGAAGTATAGAGGGAAATGCATGTTATATGCATACACTATAATATTTTATATAAGAAATTTGAATATCTGCAGATTTTGGTTATCTGCACAATATCCTGGAACCAATCTCCCATGGATTGAAGGGGATGACTGAAGGGGATGACTCTATGGCATGTTTGGGCTCTATAAAGTAACATGAAAATTATTTCATTGATAAAATTAAAATGTTTTATAATATTTTCCTTATATCATGATTCTACTTATATCATGATTTTGCCATATGTTAAAATGAAGTCTAAAACCATGCATTTCTTATTTTGAATGATTCACTACAGAGATACTTTAGAGAAAACTGAAAGGAAAATTATGTTGCTTAATTTCAGCAAGTTGTTTTTTTTAACCTTGATCTGGTGTGGCCAAGCAACTAGTCTCTGTAGAAATTAAATTAGTAAATATTTAATCAAAACAATGTTACTTGTGATTCTAGTGTTTTATATCCACGTAGCTGCAAATGCTGAATATATGTATTTAGCTTCAAGCACATTACATCTAGACTTGTGTTTATATAAACATAGAGGAATGTGAATTTTTTAATATTGTGAAATGTTCCTTTGCCACTGTGTGCCATTGTTATAAATACTACAATTTTTTTTGTGGGTTCCTCTGAGATCAATAATTAGACAATGAAGAAAAGCAAGAAAATAGATGGTTGACATTACTGGGAAACAAATCATCACTGTGCAAGAAATATTTCACTCATATTATCTTAGACAAAGATTTTACTAGCTAATTAATTAATCTTTTTCTCTTCCCTAAGTGCTCTGGCTATGAAAATCCCCCCTGACCCATGAAATAGTGCCCATCTCTTAAGGCACATTCTCAATCCCTCTGGACCTTAAGATGTATTCAGCAAGAGCTCTGAGAGAGCTCTCCTGGGTTCTGAATGTTGTTAATCCCAAAAGTGGATTTGCAGTTGTATGAACCCAGTGCTGCGCAAGGTTTTTTTGTTTGTTTGTTGTGTAGCAAAAGGGCCAAATGTGTGCTTCTGTTAGAAGAGATTCTCAAGGCCCTCTAAAATGTAGGTCTAAGGGCAGAAATCCCTCCTTCTTACTGGACTGTCTGTCCCTCTGTGCAAGCCAGTGTGGAGGACTCTTGCAACCTTTCTGACTGCCCTCCATGCTCCTCCTGGGCTCTAATCTCTTTGCCCTGAGTTCATACATAGCCACTCAGAATTGTCTCACCTGCTAGAGATTTTTTTTTTAAGCCACACATTAAAACTCAATATCTCAAATGGTTTGCTTCAAAGTTTGTTATGTCTGGCACACATTCTTCAGTGTGAATGTATGCGTGCGTGCGTGTGTGATTATTGCCATTTGAAACTTTTATTAAAAGTGGAATAATTGAATATACTCTATTTTTAGTTCTTTTTATTCATTTTGGTATGCTTTTGAAAAAGAGAGAAAGACAGTCTCTTTACTGCCTGTTTTAAACAATGCTGATTGCTTTTCAAACCTGGCAATATGTATAGCTGAATTTAAAGAATTCAGCATATTATGCACAAAAAGGTAGATCTGGGCACTTTAACTGAATCATAAAACTTTACATTATAAAATAAAAATAAAATTATATTTAGACCTATCATGTAAAAGAAATTATTTGGGGCCCCTGTGTTTATTTATTTGTATTTTAGATAATTGTCTGAAGCATTAAAATAATTATGAAAATTAATAACGTAGTTAGGAACAGAAAAATGACCTGGAAATGGAAGTGCACACCTCTTGTCTGACAGCTGGGAAGTCCTGCTCAGAGGCTGTCCAAACACACCGATGAGTCTACTACGACAGAACACAATGGTGTCTTGTGCCTAGAATATTTCTTCAGGTGGGGGAGTGATAGTGTGCAAGTGGTGTTAACAGACACACTCGTGTCATTTAGACAGTGTTAATTAGTGTCTCTTATATAATTATCGACATCTGGTCTGGTTTTCACCCACTTTTCTTTTGCTGACAAATTCAACCTCCATTTAGGTGAAATCAGCAATGTGAGAGACAACATGAAAACAGAATATCTGTTTCAGTTTTATATCAAAATTAATTGATACTAACTGAACAGAGCTCAAGAAATGAGAATAAGTAACAAAGGGGACAAAATACAATACATATAAGTGTGGATAAGTGGGACCTCTGCAGACCAGGGACCCAGGAGTTAGAATGAGGATTTGAAGGTGGTGCCTATGGATTTATCCCATTTAATACAGAAACCCTAACTCCATTAATTGCACACAAAGAAATACAACTATTCTGAGAAAGCAGATGAATTGTTAATGTAATTGTCTGATTTGCGAAAAATTACCCTGAAATGCATTCTTGTTTCAACACTCACGATTAGAAAGCCTTCTAAAATGGAGCTAGCACCTTCTTCTGTTCTGATCAACAGCAGTCTAGCCTGTCTGGAAATGGAGAAATATGCTCTGTCTCTGAATCATTCAGTACAGTATGGAATTGGATGCTACGCAGTATATGATGAACTAGAACTTCATCTACAGGGATGGAAACACAGACTCTAGGTGTTATTTTATGCTCTGGCCCTATTTCACTTCCATTTACTTATTTTTTATTTTTCAATAAATCTAGTAGACAATTGAACTCTGGATTTGTCTAATATGTAGTTTTGCTGTGCAATTTCATTGACCTCGTAAGAAAACCCCTTTGACAGTTCTGTCTTCTTGATACAATCAATTCTTCTTTCTTCTGATAAGTCATTTCTAGAAATATAAAAAACAGATTATTATTTACCATTTAAAAAATATTGTCTCACACTAAATTTTCTGTCAGTTGTCTCTACAATTTTCTAACCCTTCCTACAAAATCCTTGAAATACTGGTGCATACTGTTGCCTTACACTCTTCTCCTCTGGTCCCTTTGAGTCCATTTCCAACAATGTTCTTGTGCCCACCACATCATGAAAACTTACCTTTCAGAGCCATCTCCACATTCTCAGTCTTCTCATTAGACCCTTAGCAGTATTTGTCCACAGGATCATTCTCTCTCTTGGTACACCTTCCTCCCTTGGTTTTCAGAGTCTCATATTTCCCTGATCATCTTTATTTTCCTCTTCTATGTGCTGGATTTAATAATCTAGGTTGGCAGCTGTTTTCATTCGTATTTTGAATTACATCATCCCATACCCTATGGGTCTTTAGAGTTTCTTCTCCGAAATCAGCTGTTATGCTGATGGGCTTACCTTTTAAATGACTTGCTGCCTGTCTCTTGTAGCTTTTAATATTTTTTTATTCTGGATTTTTGGCATTTTAACTAGTATATGCCATGGATATGTTATTTTGGGGTCCTGTCTATTTGGAGTTCTGTATGCCTCCAGTATCTTTGTGACTATCTTTTCCCCAGGTGAGGAAATGTCTGCTCTTATTTTGCAGGGGTTAGGGTTAGGGTTAGCATGCAATGGAGGAAGGATAGCATCTTCAACAAATGGTGCTGGGAAAACTGGAAATCCATATGCAACAAAATGAAACTGAATCCCCTCCTCTCGCCATGCACAAAAGTTAACTCAAAATGGATCAAGGAGCTAGACATCAAATCAGAGACTCTGCATCTGATAGAAGAAAAAGTTGGCTCCGATCTACATATTGTGGGGTCGGGCTCCAAATTCCTTAATAGGACACCCATAGCACAAGAGTTAATAACAAGAATCAACAAATGGGACTTACTTAAACTAAAAAAGTTTTTTTCTCAGCAAGAGAAACAATAAGAGAGGTAACTAGGAAGCCTACATCCTGGGAACAAATTTTTACTCCTCACACTTCAGATAGAGCCCTAATATCCAGAGTATACAAAGAACTCAAAAAATTAGACAATAAGATAACAAATAACCCAATCAACAAATGGGCCAAGGACCTGAACAGACACTTCTCAGAGGAGAACATACAACCAAACAACAAGTACATGAAAAAAATGCTCACCATCTCTAGCAGTCAGAGAAATGCAAAATAACCATCCAACAAGAAGAAACATAAGGCAAGATACCATCTCACTCCAGTAAGATTGGCAGCTATTATGAAGTCAAACAACAACAAGTGCTGGCAAGGATGTGGGGAAAAGGGTACACTTGTACATTGCTGGTGGGACTGCAAATTGGTGCGGCCAATTTGGAAAGCAGTATGGAGATTCCTGGGAAAGCTGGGAATGGAACCACCATTTGACCCAGCTATTGCCCTTCTCGGACTATTCTCTGAAGACCTTAAAAGAGCGTACTACAGGGATACTGCCACATCGATGTTCATAGCAGAACAATTCACAATAGCTAGACTGTGGAACCAACCTAGATGCCCTTCAATAGATGAATGGATAAGAAAAAAATGTGGCATTTATACACAATGGAGTATTACTCTGCACTAAAAAATGACAAAATCATGGAATTTGCAGGGAAATGGATGGCACTAGAGCAGATTATGCTAAGTGAAGCTAGCCAATCCCTAAAAAACAAATGCCAAATGTCATCCTTGAAATAAGGAGAGCAACTAAGAACAGAATAGGGAGGAAGAGCATGAGAAGAAGATCATCATTAAATAGGGTCGAGTCGAGAGGGGGGAGGGAAAGAGGGATAGAAGGGAAATTGCATGGTAAAGGAAGAAGACCCTCATTGTTATACAAAATTACATATGAGAGGAAGTGAGGGGAAAGGGGAAAAAACAAGAGAGAAAAATGAATTACAGTAGATGGGGTAGAGAGAGAAGATGGGAGGAGAGGGGAGGGGGATAGTAGAGGATAGGAAGGGCAGCAGAATACAACAGACACTAGTATGGCAATATGTAAAAAAGTGGATGTGTAACCGATGTGAATCTGCAATCACAATCTGCTTGAATCAAATGTATGAAATATGATATGTCAAGAGCTTTGTAATGTTTTGAACAACTAATAATAATTAAAAAAAGAAAAAAAATGTTGCCTAGAAACATTTGACTTAAATATAAAGATACAAAAAAAATAAGATAAAATTAACATGATAATATTCAGACTGACAATGAGAATATATCAGTAAAATGGAATGTGGCCTCAACACAAATGAAAAGTTTTACAAACTTTTTCAAAGTAAAATAAAGTGGCAGAAATTTTGAAATAATGACATAATTAAAAATTTCAAAATCTTAGAAATTACATAGCTAGGTGATAGAACCTCATGAGGGAAAGACTGACACATAAACAGGCTGAATTAGTAAAAAAAAATGGAAAAAATATTCAGAAATAAAACTAAGTTATTAGAAACATTAGACTGAACAGAGCTGGATGTGATGGTGCATGCCTATAATCCCATCATCTCAGGAGACTGAGGATCATAAGGTCAGTCTCAACTTAGGGAGGCCCTGTCTCCAAACAAAAATTAAAAAGTACTGGGGATGTTGCTCAGTGGTAAAATGCTTCTGGGTTTAATCCCTAGTACTGCCAAAAAAATTTAAAAAATAAAAATAAAAGAAAGACTTGGCTCCAGGAAAATCATTGTAAATGAAGTAGGATAAATAGCTAATAAATGAAAAACAAAACAAAAACCTGTCAGAATTAGAGATTTTTAAATGAATTTGAAAAGCAAACAGAGAAAACTTGCAAAGGTGACTGGATATATATTTAATAGCTGTCACAGAAGATGTGAAACAGGGAGCAGAAAAATTATTTAAAATAACCATCCAACAAGAAGAAACATAAGGCAATTGCATTTATTTGAAATTCACACTCTACGTGTGCAGGAAATCACAGTGTCAAGATCAGGCCCAGACTAGGAAGAATGACCTTCAGTTATTCAGAACTATACCCTCTGCTCCCCCAGCGCACATATACACAAATCAAATAACAAGGGAAATAAAATGAGGGTAGCATCACATTTCTCAGCAATAATCTTTAAAAAGCTACACAGTAATGAAATAACTTTTGCGCAAGTACTGAAGAAAAGAAAATGTGTGTCAAGATTACAAAGACTTATAAATATGCAATACTTGCAGGAAAATCACTTCACAAGTTTTTGGGAAAGATTCTTATCCCAGAAAGAGATTCAGAAAAGCATAACCTCTGTAGAAATTTCAGACTATAAGCAATTAGTGATTAAAAGATGGAGATAAGACAAAATACTAGATTTACGTTGTAGTTCCTGATGTTGCAGAAACCAGGCAGGACAGAAAATAGAGTGAGTGGAAATTAGAGTGCACTCACTTATTGATCACTGGACTTAGGAGTAAACATATATTTAAAACAGATAAGCAAAGTGATTGAAGTTTAAAAATATTTGGATCTGCAAACATTAATGCTAAGATTATACTTCCAACTGGCAAGAGAGAATAAGAAATGGTTCCTTGCTGACATTAATATCAATAGAAAAAAAAAACGATTTCAGAACAAAGTGGTGGTTAAAAGCATTATAGAAAAGTATTAGTCTAAAGATGGACATTAAATATAGTCCAAAAGTTTCCACAGTAACAAAGGACACATAGGGGACAAAGAACAAAACTCATAGCTAAAGTAATGAAGATGCACACGTACACACTCTTATTAAACACAATGCCCTTATTACAGAACGGAGACCAAATGCAGCAATCGAATCAATACATGTTAGTGGGCTTAAGAAAAGCATTTTCAGATAAGCTAAGAAAGCAAGATTTGATCTTATGCTATATGCAAAAGACATGCCTAAAATAAAGTGAATTGAAAAGGGTAAAGATAAAAGCATTGACAAAAATACACCAAGCAAAGGCAAGTAGAAAGAAAGCTGGGGCCATGACCTTGATCTAAAACAAGGTAGAATTCAGGCCAAGAAGAATTAAACAATATAAAGTAGGACATGCTATAATGCTAAAGACTGCAATTCACAGTGAAGATATTAATATCTATTCACCAAATACCAGTAGCAACTTTCATAGAGCAGAAGGTACAGGAGATGAAAGGAGAAACAGATGTACATTAAAAATAGGAAACCTTAGCACACCTCTCTCAGATCTGGATAGATGAAGGGGACAGAATGTTAGGAAGGGCACAGAGACCTGAGAACCATAGGATAGAGTCTGTGTAATAAGCACTTTGCCTGAGAATATGCCTTGTATTCTAGTGAACATAAACACCAATTAGAATTGGCTTTATATGTCAATAGCGTAAAAATAACTCAAGAAATAGAAACACAAACACATTAACAGACCACAATGCACTAACCCTCAATTAGTTGTAAAAATAACAAAAAAAGACATTTTCATCAGGAAGTTTTTTTTTTTTAACTCTTCTATCAATGAAAAAGTACAGTCCAATGTTTCTGAATTTCTAGAAAAAAGTAATGATGGAGGCAATCCATTGAAAATTAAGGATGCCATAAAAGACAGCAGCTTCTGTTTGGGAAAGTCTTTCTGAAGCATAAAAGATTAGGAAGAGCTATACTGTTAAAGCTCTTTGACTGCAGTGTGGAGAAGGGGTCGAGGTGAAGGTCAAACTCAAGACCAATAGTTCCCATTAGCATGGGCACAGTGGCAATGGAGGAAAGTGGGTTGATTTTACTGTTTTCAGCTGCAAAATCTAGAGAGCTTGAGAAAATATTGGAAGTAAATGATAATGGAGACTGGGATGCTCAATTACAGGTTCCATCGCATTGGTCCCAGGTGGCTCGCTGGTGACATTTCCTGAGAGAAGACTGAGAGATTTGGGGTGGTTGTCATATGTTTGATTTTATAATTTATGAAATAGTTTTAAAATAAATATTCATAATAGGAGAAATTCAAAAGATCAATGAAATGTGATTGAGTTTGACTTTATTTTTCATCAAATAATCTGTTTTTAAGCAAAGATAAAATTGTTCAACTAGAAATTGGCCAATGATTGACAAGAGAGGTGAAGTGAACACTTTTGAACCTTGCAAAGTTCATAAAACTCTTAACTTTTGTGATCAGATATCAGATAATATAGTGATTCGAATTAGAATCAACTAATGATTTGGACTGATATTGACATAAAGAATGGCAATCACAGTCTTACATATAATAGCAAAAGTTGTAGTGATCACTAACTTTCATCAATTGGCTTTTAATATTATGTTAAATAAGTTTGTATACCAAGAAAGTAATAAGAATCTATATACTAATTATTAACCATGGTTTTGAAAGGAAACTTACAAAGACATTTCTAGTTTACATCAATGGACAGCTCATTTAATTCAGCATAGCTATGTGCATCAAGCCTCATTGTCACACCACAGATACAGTAAATACTCACAAAGATGTGCAACAGAAGGTGAAATTCCTTACTAAGTTACAAAAAGAAAAATGAAAAGGAATGGTATGACCTTTCTAAAGAAAGTAAGGATGTTCTAAAATAACACATTTTAAAACGTCAGAACTATTAATACTATTTCAAAATAATTGAAAAGACACCATGAAAATGGTATCTGACATAAAAGAACAGCATAAACATGAATCAGAAAAATTCAGAAATGAGTGACAAAAGTTAAAGAAAAAGTTAGAAATATAGGGGAAAAATCATTTAAAAATGTTGACTTACTTTGTACAAATACAAGAGTAAATAAAGCAATAAGATCATGCTATATGACAATTAGAAGATAAAAAGAAGGATTTTTTTTAAATTGAAAGGAAATGAAGAAAAAGATTAAACAAATTTGAAAGAAAGAGATGAATCGTGAAGGTAGGTGAAAAAGAAAAAGTGTAGGAATCTCTAAAGAGAAAAAATAAAGCAAGTGGAGAAGAGCAATGCTAAGAGCCACGGCCCAGTCTGTATGGCCCCTGGCATTTTGCCAACAGTTTTGGTTGACAGGTGAGGCATTACTATCCACCTCAGCCACTACTTTTGAGTTCTCCTGGGGATTCCCGGGAATTCCCCGAGAGTTCCCATGGGTTGGGGAAGTGCAGGAGGAGGGATTTCCGGAGGAGATATTTCCGGTGGGTGGTTCCTGGGGGAGCCAAATGGCGTTGGGGAGGAGTTGCTGGTGGAGTTCAAAAATAAAGTTTGTTCCTGCTTCAGTGGCTGGTGATTTGTGCCCAGCCAGACTGCGGCAGAGCAATAGTAACAACTGTAATCCAACGTACTATTCCTGAAACATACACACAGACTAGAAAAAGCACACCTTGTCCTTGAGAATATCAATCCATAAAGGCCAACATCAAAATACATTGTTTTTAAATCACTGGACTTCAAATGAAAAGAAATGATCCCACAGGCAAATAAGCAGAATGATTGCAATTTACAAGTAAAATAAAATAAAATTATCATCAAAACCTCTGACCACAAACTGATAATAAACCCAAAGAAAATGAAGTAACATATTTAAGATAATAAATGAAAGAAAATAAAACTAAATATTCTTGATATAAGAAAAATTATCTTCAAGAATAGAGAGCAATGATAAATTGCTATGAACGTGGTAGATCTCAGAGAATATTGTTCCCAGTCTTTTCTAAAGAATCTACTGAAGGATCAACTTGAGGCAATCGAAATTGCTAGAGAAGTCTACATACAAAAATGGGGGTAAGTGTTAAATACTGTCTCTTATAGGACTGGAATCACTGGAGGATTCAAAGAGATTGTTATATATTCATTAGTGTGATCTGACTATATAGATACATGGCAGTCCTTAAAAATAAGGAAGGGATAAAGCATATGTAAAAATGTTTTGATTGTTCAATAATGACATTTTGTAAATATTGTGAATACAATGCATTTGTGTTGCGATTCTGAGACCACTGCATGTCTAAAGGATATAAAGTAAATGCATCTGAATATTCTATTACATCCAGTGTCATTAAAAACCAGGATTCCTAGTGTGGAAGATGGGAGATACTGATCTATATAAAAAAAAATGAAGTAAAAGGTCTCTAGTCCTGAATTAGAATTAAAATGCTAAGGAATTTATTTATTTATTTATTTATTTCCCATTAGACTTTTTCATTTTTTTATTTGTTTTAATTAGTTATACATGACAGTAGAATGCATTTATGCAGTTTAATATATCATACATAGATAGGATATAATTTCTCATTTTTCTGAGTACATGTTGCAGAATCATATTGGTTATGCAGTCACATGTATACATACGGTAATAATGTGTCTGTTTCATTCTACTATCTTTTCTATCCCCATATCCCCTCCCCTCCCCTCCCATCACCTCTCTCTACCTAATCTAAGGTAACACTATTCTTCCCTAGTGCCCCCCCTCTTATTGTGAATTAGCATCCACATATTAGAGAAAATATTTGGCTTTTAGTTTTGCACTCAATGGTAGATTACTCAGATTTAAAGAAGGGTAAAATTATTGAATTTGCCAGTAAATGGTTGCAGTTGGAATTTATTTTTTAGAAGATGTATATGGAACTTTAATATCCGCCAACCAGTTTCTTTCCCACCAAAGGCCTTGAAGCGTGCCTGATCACCCACTATTAGCGATGAACATTAGATCATGTATAATCCCTAGATATTGGTCTTGGAGAAGTGAAACGCTTTTCTTGTTGATTTTTTCTTGATGACAAGTTATTGACTAAGGACAAATAACTTTATGCCTGCCTCCTCCTGCTTCCTTGACTTCCTTCCTTTGCTCCCTCTTTCTTCCTCTCCCCATTTTCCTTTTCCTTCTACCACGAAGAGGGCTTGACAAAGTTTAAACAGCCTACAATTCTCAAGAGAGAGATGACCTATTTATTTTCTTTAAGAAGTATCTCATTGGTTGATAAAAGGATGGGACTGGAGCGCATCGTGTTAAGTGAAATGAGCCAGATTCGGAAAGTTGGAGGTAGAATGCTGTCTCTCAATGTGGATGCTACAGAGGAAAAACAAATTTATAAAAGGGGGGAATCTTATGAAAATAGAAGGGAGAACAACAGAATAGAAAGAGGGGAAGTAGGATGAGGGAGGAGGCTCAGGGTAAGAAGCAGGGAATAAAGTTGACCAACTTATTACATGTGTATGTACGAATCCATTACAATGTATCCCAACTTTATATATAACTATAATGCACTAATTAAAATTTACAGAAATGGAAGGAAGACCAATGGAGTAAAGGTATCAGAGGGAGGGAAGAGGGGAAGAACAGGAATAGTACTAGGGATTGAAATGAAAAAAAAGTTATATGCATTTATGGATGTGTCAAAATGAACTGCACTACTATGCATAACTACAGTGCACTAAAAATTAAAAAGTCAATGTTAAAACAACAAAAGTCACAACACAACAACAAAAATGCATTTACAATAACCAGCACATAAGATTTTTAGGACTAAAATATTGAGAACCACAATTAAATTGTGATTTTGGAAGCAGAGAGCAGACTCACCAAAAACCTGTGAGGTGGTGAGTTAATCTTGGACATGTTAGCTTCCAGAACCATGATACAGCAGATGTCACTTCTTAATAAATTGCTGAGTCTCTGCTATAACTGCACAAATGGCCAAAGAAGCCCTGTGGGTCACATGAGTGTGTACTGATAGCCTCGAACCCCACTCTTTTTTATACTTCAGAAGTGCCACCATTTTTTAATGTCACAAAAAGAAAGAAACAGCCTGTGTTATTATGTCTGGGTTTTTTACTGTGTTATCCCAGTATTTTTGCTGAGAATAGCAGGGGAAAGCTTGTCTGTCCCACATATCTACATGGCTTTTTCTGGTCAAGATAGCTAGTCAGCTCATTGGGGGACATTCTTAAGATAACTGAAACAAATCTTTTCATTCTTTACAACTCTTGTCCAGACTCTGTGTATAAACAGGTGTTATTCTTAATTTCTTAAAATACCAGAATACAACTGATTGCCTGAATCTCAAGGAAATCTTGGCAATAACAGAAGGAAATTACAATGCAGAAAATAAAAACTTTAAATTAGGAACTTGGTGCCTTTCTTGTATTTGAGCTGCTCTAACAAGAAGAAGCGTTTATTACTCATAATTCTAGGCTGAAAGGTTCAGAGTCAAGGTGCTGGCAGATTCAGGATCTTAGTGTGCCTTTGTAGGGGGACTAATTCCAGTCATGAGGACTCTGTCACCTCCCCGAAGCCTTACCTCTTGATAACCATGGCACTGGGAATCAGGTTTCAACCCATGAATCTGGAGTGACATACACTACACGTAGCCCATATCAGTGGGCATCACTACTTCTAGAAACCAAGACCAAACTCCCAGGGGATCCCATCTGTCTTCTTGACCTGTCATTTGTTGGCAGTTGGGCTCTCTCTCCCTTTACTGAATCTCTTTTGCTCCCAAAATACCTCCCTCCAATTTTGTCTATCCCAGTGAGATTTTTATCCAGTTATGAAATGAATCCTGTTCTAATAGTAAACTCCCAAATAGCAGCAAGTCAAGCAAAATACAGTTCATTAATATCATGTAAGGAAATCAGGAAAAGATTGGAGTGGACGCTCAGGACTCACATTTTACTTCTCTGTCATGTTGAGGATGGCCATTCACAGATCCAAACTGGATATTTGAATTCTAGTGGTCACCTTTCCATTCCACCAGAAAGAAGAAGAAAGAAAGAAGTGAAAGGACCTGCTTACCCCTCCAATGAAGTTGTTTTTTTTTTTTTTTTGAACAGGGCCTGCTTACGCCTCACTGGCCAGAACTGATTTCCATGACCCTTAACTACAGGTCATGTGCTGTACCTCCCTCAATAAATTTGAAGGTGGCTACTAAAGAGGAGGAAAATCAGGGTTCAACAGGGAGCAGGATGTCTTTTCCAAAAAAATAAAAATAAAAGCAAGTATTGCTTGCTCATCAGCTTAAGTATCTGGCCCACCTCACCATTATTATAGACTGAGATGAACAGGGACCTCAGGAAACAGATTTCTACATCACTATGCAGAAAGTTAGCTTCTTGTCATCTCAGACTTCTCACAGTGGCATCTTTATCTTCATATAGCTAAGTTATTTAGAGTTTTACAAAACCAGAGTTGCTAATTTTCAACTTCCCCCTCTTTCAAATTTAACAGGGCCCAAATGCTGACATCCTTCAAAATATAGTGTGTCTGTGCATATATATATATATATACATGAATGTGTATATAACATAAACACAAGCTTATGTGTGTGTCTATGAGAGACAATAACAGTATTTTTCTCTCTGGCTTGAGAAAAATGTGTAAATTTTAAAATTTGTGTTTTCCATGGTTTCCTGTGAATTATTTTGTAAATTTTAATAAGAAAAATGATATTTACACATATGTATATTGATGCTGAAGGAATATGTCAATGGAGTATTTCTGGTTCACAATAAACTATCATCTAATCTGTAAATAGGAACTATCAATTGAAGATTTCTAATGAACAAACAATCATAATTCTAAGTAGCAGCAGGGTGGGATTTTAAAATTGTGTTTAAAAGTGAAGGATTTGCCCTCTCAAATATGCTTATTTAATAAACTTGCAGTTTGGAGACTTAATTAAGTCTCTCTTGGGTATGCTGGGCTATGGAAGCTAACAAAATATAACGCTCTCCTTTTCTGTATTACATATTGTTGATGCAAATATGTGTACATTGCTGTGTCTGTGGATTTTATTTTCACTTTCCTTATATCTGTGCTTCTTTCTTCTTCTGTGAAAGCAATCATTCATTAAAAAAATACAATAAAAATATGTCTATGTATGCACTTACCTGTGTATGTTTATGTGAAGATAGTGCATGTAATTTTACACACAAAATATCTAAGCTTTTTACAAATGCATGTATGAGTTTCTATAAGTGTGTGTGTGTGTGTGTGTGTGTGTGTGTGTGTGTGTGTGTATCGCATGAACTTTAGCTTCCCAGGGTTTTCCTTCCCTGTTCTTACAAAGCTGCATTCAATCCTAAATATACACACCAAGAATGCTGTTTTAGCTATTGATCATGCCAGTAGGAATATTCATTAGTTAATGGCTGAGAATATAATCTCATGGAAGCCATGCTTTGTGTGGTTACTTGGCTCCATGCAGGTGCGACATCCCAAGCATTTGATATTTCAGTATGTCATGGCCACTGAACAATCCGAATTGAAATCTGTTCAATCAGAGCAAATGATTAATGGTCAACACCTGTGTGTCCCAGCCACTGTCAAACCTTCTTCCCAAGGGCTTTATGTGGTACAAGCCTGATGTATTTCCTAAGAAGTTTGGAATCCTTTTTACCAGTGAAATATCAATCTCGAAGTGAATTTCCCATTTTGTTTCTGCATCACCCCCTGGATGGTGAGTATCTCTTTGTATTTCACAGACTGCTCTCTGATTTCAGAAAGATGTCTATGAGCAATGGAGAACAAGAGAGAACAGAAAACTCAAGACTTCCAACATGGTGCAGCTAGCTCAAAGCCCACTCGAGTTAGGAAGTGTTTCTTTCTCTCACACAGTTCTGGCTGCATTGAAGAGGAGGAGTGGGTTCCAGAGTCTTTCCAGGAGCAAAGGGAGGAAAATTGACAAATGGCAGATGTGATCATGGTGAGCTATGAGCTCACCTGAGGGCAAACATTCTTTCCTTTGTTAAATTCTTTTTTCCTTTGTATTGTAAAGTTTTTATAACTTTGTTAATACTAGCAAAGAAATTGGTTCTATGGAACTCTGAATCAATATTAGTAGTTTTGTTAACCACAGGGTTTACTTCTTTTTTCTTCACATAATATAGTACATGGGTATTACAAAATATCAGATAAATAATAATTTTATCATGTTCATCGGGTTTGTTTTAAGTTTCAAGTGACCAGAAACTTAAGCAAAACTAATTTAAACACACAAGAAAATTTATTGGATCACTCAGTTTAATAGTCTGGGGGGGAAAGATTTGGCTTCACACACAGCTTGATCCAGGAGCACAAAGAGTGCCATGAACAGTTTCTTTCCATCTTTTTTCTTTGCTCTTTGGATTTACCAGTTAATTTCTCTCCTCAAAATAACAGCCATCTTTGGCTTAAGTCCCACTAGGGTATTTATCTTTGAATAATCTCATTAGAAGTATCTGTGCATCTTTTTGTCACTGACAGAACGTCTGTCTCATCAGGAAAACACAGTGCTTTGATTGGTCAGCTCTGACTCCATTCCATTCCAAGTATAGTCAAGTGCAAAGTATGAGTGTCTGGTGGGTAGCCAGGAAAGCACATTTCTGATACCTATAGAGGAAGAGACAACCTCCTATACGTCTTTGCCAAAACAAAAAACAAAACAAACAAAAACTACAATATCAAATTCCACAAGAGGAAAAGTAAACCAACTTAAAAAGATAGAAATAAGAACAACTGCATAGAAATGGACAAAGCATTTTAGCAAGTTCAAGAAACTACTTGTGGTAGGATAATGCCCACCACATATTCAGTGTCCATGTTCTAACCTCTGGAGCTGGAGAAAAGTCATTTACACTCAGAAGAATTTGCAGATGGGATTAAATTAAGAATCTTCGAATGGGAAGACTATCCTGAATTATATGAGTGGACCAAATCCTAGCCCAGGACCCTTTATAAGAGGGCCATAGAAGGTCAGAGAGGACAAGAAATGCTATGCTGCTGGCTTTGAAGTTGAACACAGGAACCCAGAGCCCAAGAAGGCCTCTTCTAGACCCAGAAGAGATAAGGAGACTGAATGTCCCCTGAAGCCTCAGAAGGAACACAGCCCTGCCAACATCTCGACTTAGATCTCTGAGAGAATAAATGTGTGTGGTTTTAAAGTCTATGTTTATGGTGACTTATTGCAGCTACTATGGGAAATAACACAATATTAATTGTAAAACCTGAATTTGTTTGCTTTAGCAAATAAAAGCCAGGAGGACATCCAGTTCAATAATTTTCTGTTTATCTAAAAATCAAATTTAATCAGGCATCCTATATTTGACCTGACAACACTAGTAAAACAGACCTTTTGTTATGTTGGTTTTTTTTGTTTTGCTTTTTTTCATTTTATTATATTATTAAAAATACTAAAACAAAATCTTAATAACACTAGCAAACAAAGTCAGATGAAGGGTTTGAATAATGATATAAAATGGGTGGAATTCTCCTTCTGATAAACTAGCCATTATTTTGGCAAAAGGAACACTTTATGAGCTCATTGCATACAGTCCCAGTGATCCTTCCCAAATGGAGGAGAAAGGAAACAGAGGATTCCCTAAAATGACGCTTGACATGGGGAGTTCAGGTGTGAGAAAGATTTAGCTATAACACCTGGCCGCACTCTTAGCTTCTCTTAGTTTCCTATTTCTAGAATAAGGAGAAAAATGACTTTCAGTTTTCATTGGGGTGGTCTGAGGATTAGTCTGATAATATGTTTGAATTAATATTGAGCAAATAATAATCAGTAAATAAATGTTAAGGTAGCTATTGTTACGTCACCGGCTGGTAGGGACACAATTACGCACATACACAGCACCTTCCCAATGAGGGCATGGATTATTCCAACTATATTCTAACCAATTAAATTAACTCATAAGGGTTCAGACAAGATAGACGACTCTTCTCCAGACTCACTATTCCACACATATTCTTTTTGAATTTTATCCTCAGATCATCATATATTTTCCAGTTATTTTTTTTAATTTTTAATTTTTTTAAGAGAGAGTGAGAGAGGAGAGAGAGTGAGAGAGAGAGAGAGAATTTTTAATATTTATTTTTTAGTTCTCGGCGGACACAACATCTTTGTTGGTATGTGGTGCTGAGGATCGAACCCAGGCCGCATGCATGCCAGGTGAGCGCGCTACCGCTTGAGCCACATCCCCAGTCCCTCCAGTTATTTTTTACACATTTAAAATTTACATCTATTCCGCCCTCCTTTGTGCCAATGAAACTCAAAGTTGTATCTAGGGATGACGACATTGAGGGCAGCTGTGGTTCTGAGTTTTAATCTTTTAAAGACACAAACATTTGTATTCATTTTTTCTTTTGAATTATTCAATTATTTATTTTGAAGATGGAATTTAGAAACTCAGTGTAAGTAATAGAGTATAAACTTCTAGTCATGTCAGTTTTTACATTGGTCTCGTGTTCGAACTCGAACACTTTTCTTCCAAAATGCTGCTGTCATTGTTTGTGCTCTGCATATCTCCCTGCATGCACAGCTTTGTGGAAGCTTGTCTGTTGAGCTAAATGATCACAGAAACTCAGCTCCAAGTGATTTGTTAAAGTTATTTTGATAGCACTATTAACTCTGCTATAAAATCTATTTGCTTCAGCTGGGTGCAGTGGTACACATCTGTAACCCAGCAGCTCAGGAAGCTTGGAACAGGAGGATTGCAAGTTCAAAGCCAGCCTAAGCAACTTAGCAAGGCCCTAAGCAACTTAGCAAAACCCTGTCTTTAAATAAAATATAAAAAGAGCTGGGGATGTAGCTCAATGGTTAAGCACCCCTGGGTTCAATCCCCAGTACAAAAAAAAAAAAAATCTGTTTGTTCTTAGGAGACTGGTGAATTGATGTGTCATCTGAATTACTGAAAGTGTGTCTATTAATAATATTTAGAACATATTTTTCTTCAAAATTGTATATGGATCTTTCTATTTGAGAGCATTTTTCAAATAAAAAGGGTTGTAGATAACTCAACTCCCCCATTTTGCAGGTAAAGAAATTGTGTTTCAGGGAGTTGAGGAAGTTTTCATGGTGTGCCTTCTGTGAGTAATATTTAAAAGGTAGCATTTTGAGCTACATTATTTCTATGTGCATTGGCTTTTCAATTTCTTGGATAACTAAATTTATTCAATAAATTTGGATGTTTTAAAATATCAAACAAAACAATGATGGTGTTATACTTTCCAATCTCTCTCAAAGATGATTCAAATGCCATGTCTCTGGTGCCAGATGTAAAAATCAGGGGCTACTCTACACAGTATATTTCAGTGCCATTATTATCCCCCATTTTTCTCAAATGTCTGTATCACTTCCTTCTAAATATATCTATACAAATTTATATTGGAAAAGAAATGGCAATTATATAGACTTCTCTGCAAATTTTATTGTCAACAAATATTTTTATGGCTTTGACTTGCTTTAAGTATTTTTGTAAAAAAAAATGTTGAAACACTGGCAGAATCTAGAATCAGAAAACTGTATTTAAAGTGACTTTGAGCCTTTCACACATTGGTAATGATAAGCTAGCATCTAAGACTTACAGGAAGTGTGTATATATACACACTCAACAATATAAAATATATATGCACACACTTCAAAAAACAGTAATGTAAAAATATAATGGTCCTGCAGAGCCAAGCTAAGGAAGATAGATTTACTTCATACTAATCCATGTTTTCTAGCTTCATGGGGGCTTAGGTTATTTTCTATTGAGGTTTCTTGTCCACTGCATTAAAAGAAAAAATTCAAGGACTAATTTACTAATCCACAAAGCCTGGCCCTACTCAACCCATTTTAAGCTGTGGATATGCTGAATATGAAAGAAAGACATGAATGAAAATGTGAACACTTTCTTTGGGTTATAAAATTCTTAATAGAATGTGGAGTCCTTTCTTGAAGTGGATATTCCTATCTATGTAGGTGTGTAAACATCGCATGCATGTAATATCTATATAGTAGACTTGTATAGACTTTAGTGTATACATTTTAAAAATGTATTTTTGATAGGGTCTGATAGTAATTCCTTCTATCACAAACTGTTATTATATCTGAAATCATTATATGCCTGGAGCACCTGGTTAATCTTTAGCTTAAATTCTGTATCAGCCAGGTGTCCTCTTAGGGATCACATAAAAATTGAACCTCGTTTAAGTGTGAAATAATCCTGTTGCTTCTATCTGGGAGTGAATGAGCCCAGGATTAGATCAGATAAAACACACTCAAGCTAAAGTGCACAAGGTGGATTATGCAAGAAAAGAGGATTTAGTGAAGAACGGATCCACAACTTTTTGTTAACATAGAGAATGGTGGCTTTTGTAAGCAACATTTGTGGAAACTCAACTGGAGCTTTAAAAGCTAGGCCTTTTGTTGTACATTTGTCTGCATACATTTGCTTTGTAGTTGGGAGTGCTAACTTTGGAAGCCGTGCTGGGCCAGGACTCATGCTCATTTTGCCTAATGAAAGGCTAAGGATGTACTTTTACTCATACATTCTTGTTTTGTCTTCTTTGAAGTTTATTAAGCTCTCCTGAAAGATGTGAAGTTCATTAGGGTGTTATTATCGTGACCACAAATTAAATATCTGTTCCCTGGGGAGTGATAAGCTTCAAGTATAAGCTATACTTACTATAATATTTACTTAATTACCAACATACTGCTTCTTATTCTTAATATAAAAACAAGATAGCACACCTATAAACATCTATTATGGTAGGTTTTTTAATTTAATGATATACTTATGTAGCTATTAATGGACTACTCCTCCTCACCAAAGCAACATGTTATATATATATATATATATATATATATATATATATATATATATATATATATATATATATATATAGCTGATGGTTATATACTTTAAAAATTTTATGCTACAATTCATAATGTCATAATTCTGTATAACTTTCTGAGTTGGAGGTTTTCTCATATATGGAGAAATGTCCCTTCATCTCTAACCCTACCAGATGCCATGTTGTGTTGATAGGTGACACTTAGTTCCAACATGTCTATCAGATAAGTCTTTCAAATGGGGAGAGAAATAGACTTTTTATTGCATCCATTCGTTGAAGTTTGTGACAGAAACACTCAGTGGCATCTGGAAATTATATTTAAATGATTATCCAGTAATTTCCACTCAATTATTTTTACTTTATTATAATTGATGTGTTAGATATCTATGCTTTCTCTGATCAAATTATTCACTATTGGATGTCAGTGAATATTTATGTGCTTTTATTTATAGCACTGCACCATGCATTAGACTTTTTGAGTTTTTTGATAGTATCATACTTAAAAGTGATGATGAAGTAGATGTAACCAAAAAACAAGTCATTCTTGAAGTCTGGTTGTACAATTATTATTGGAATACATTAACTTTTGACTGAGGTTTTTGTGTGTGCCAGGGATTGAACCCAACGGCACTTAATCAGTGAGCCAATCCCCAGCCCTATTTAATTTTTTTTTAAATTTTGAGACAGGGTTTCACTAATTTCTGAGGCTGGCTTTGAATTTGTGAATCTCCTACCGTAGCTTCCCAAGCTACTTGGATTACAGGGGTGCCTCACTGCACCCACTCATTGAAACTATTCTAATACCTCTGGGGTCTAGGAAATAAGCTTAATTACCATCTCCCCTACAGAATTTTGTTTTGCTATAATTCATTCCTCTGAATAAATATTACATATTTATCATTCCAAGGAATTGCATGATCATACATTTGAAGAGAAACAGCTCTAAGTAGAATGTGATTGAAGATTTAAAAAAAAAAAAGTATCAGTGTTTCAAAATATCTCTCCTGCCAGTCACCACAAGATACATAATTGCTTTTAAGATTATAATTTCTTAATGTAGTTTATATACACAATGAAGTTTCACTCAGCCATAAAGAAGAATGAAATTATGTCATTTGCTGGTAAATGGATGGAACTGGAGAATACCATGCTAAAGGGAATAAACTAAGCCCAGGAAGTCAGGGTAGAACATTTTCTTTCATATGCAGAAGCTAGAGCAAAGTAAGGGAGGAGAAGTAGGCATGTGAGTGTGTGGGAGGGAGGAATTCCATGAAAAGAGAGATGAGTGGAGGAGAGGAAGGAGACTGAGGGGAGAGAGAAGGAATGGAAGAGGGAGGAATGGTGGAATGAAACTGACCAAATTATCCCATGTACATAAATGAATATGCCACAGTAAATTTCACCCTTATATGTATCTATAGCACACTAAGTTAAAAAACTATAAATAAATAGAAAAAGGCTGGTAAAATAGATAGAAGGAAACAGGGGGTGAGAATAGGGAGAGAAAAAAGGAGTTCTGGGGACTGCATTGGAGTGAATTATTTTCCAAGCTTGTAAAATTATGTCAAAATGAAAATATTATGTATAACTATAATACAGTAATAAAAAAAACTGCATTTGAGGTTTATAGGCAGGGCTTCTCATCAAGTCTACTAGCTTAAGCCCTCTGGGAATATAGCTCCATGAGTGGCCTATGCTATTTTAGTACAGCATTATTGTTAAACTTGATGGATTTAATTTTAAAAAATTATGAAAGGTGCAAGGTATTTGAAACTAGCACCCTGCCTTTAATCTCATTGTGTTGAAACAGTAACTATGAGTACGTTTATTTCTATTCTCCATTTTTCAATAATAAAATTACATCATACAAAAAAAAGATCATTATTTCTTACGTATGTACTTTTGAGGACTTATCTAAAAATGGCTTTAAATTCAAGTAATAAATTTAAAAATTAACAAATTTAGATAGTGTGATAACAGATGAATGACTAACTCAACATTTTGGTTTTTTTTTTTTGGTTTAACATTATTTTTTTATTTTTTTTATTGGTTGTTCAAAACATTACAAAGCTCTTGACATATCATATTTCATACATTAGATTCAAGTTGGTTATGAACTCCCAATTTTACCCCATATACAGATGGCAGAATCACATCGGTTACACATCCACATTTTTACATAATGCCCTATTAGTAACTGTTCTAACTCAACATTTTGTATTTATTATGTGTGACATTGTATTAGGCAAGGAATGAAAAATAAAATAGCTCATTCCTGTGTGAGAAGGGGAAGCTTCTTATCAGTGGAACTTTAATGAAAGAGAAGCTTCTGGCTTCCTCAATGGAACATTGGATAATTCCATAGCAATTTTTTTTCAGATAAATAATGCCATGATTTTGCTTAAGCTACCAGGAAATTTGAGCCAAATCCATGGCCCAGGTCTGTGAACTCTATAGGAATGCTTAGTATGCATTTTTGCACGCTAATTGTCATCAGAAATTTTTGTTCCTTAATCAGATTTTCCCTTTACTCAGATCCTTTTGGCTATATGTCTCATCCTTTTGTATCACAAATGTTTATGTAGTTTTCCTTAAATCTCCCATGGAATGAAATAGCAAATAAAGACATAAACAGCCCTATGAATGATCACCCAGTTATTGATTTATTTCATTTTTTTTACTCATTACATTGAATTTTTATCATACTTCGCATATTAAAATTTATACACATTCTCTTTCTTAATTTTGAAATACATGCAGTTCAGCCAGGGTTTAGTATGCTTTTTACGTAGCTATTCTAAATTATTTAAATCAGTGCTCAAAGTATGGCCAATTGATCAAGTGTTCCACAGGGACTTTGATGGTTTAGGAGGTTAAAAAAAAATAATGTACAATTATTTTCACACCTATGTCAGAAATTAGAAAAGAGTGCTGACTAAGATGATCCTAACAATCCTAGCACTTACTTAATGGTTTTTACTTTTTTAAGGTTGTGAGTACACTACAAAGAATGTGATTATCAGTTCATCTCAGCTGCAAGTATTTATCAGAGAATAGCCTATTTAGGCTAAATTTTTTTCATGGCATTATAGACTATATTTTATACATATTAAATCTGTATTTTTTTATATTTTAACAAACAGGGTATGTTATGTTCCCAATTCTTAAAAATTATCAACAGCTCAAAAGTAGTCCCACAAAGAGCAGAAGTCCTGAAATGAAATAACTGTATTCAGAATAGTGTCCTAGTTTTACATATTGGACAATTCTCTAGTGAAGTCATAAAATGTAAATCTGCATTTGTAGGTACAAGAGATTATACCATGATGTCTTTGAAGGAAGTGAAAAAGAGAACTGAGAATGTGCCAGATAATGTCTGAAAACTGGGTTCCATTGGACCAACTAAAGATTGAATTTTTATCATACTTCGCATTTTATAATTTATACACATTCTCTTTCGTAATTTTGAAATATATGCAGTTTAGCCAGGGTTTAGTATGCTTTCCATGTAGCTATTCTAAATTATTTAAATCAGTGCTCAAAGTATCCTAATTTTGAAGATATTGTCTGTTATAAAATATGATCAAATAGTTAAATAAAACTCTGAAGGCTTTTGTATCATTTTCAAAATCACAAGAACCTTACTGGTAAAATGATTCTATTTTTTCCAGCATGAAATTATCTGATAGACTGCTCCATTAAGTGGAAAATGACCAAAATTTACTCTTTCCCTTAAAGCAAAAATCATTTGCCAATCAGACATTGCCAGGAAACCTATAAAATCATCTGCAAAGTAACAAATATTATGCTCAGAAAAAAACACAGCAAACTGTTGGCAAAACCTTTTTGTCAAATGACATCTGTTGACTTTGTGTATCGATGATAGTAAACTCTAAGGAAGAGAAATATTGCATTGGGCGGGCGAGAAGAGATTCTGCTATGTACTGAGTGGGAATCACCACTAGACATATGCTCAAGGAATAACATGACTCAATAACTTGATAATACTCACCTTTGACTCTAAACTACAGAAGGAGAAGGCTTATTTGATGAGCCATAATGTTGATCGGAGACCCTGCTTCAGGCTCACTTCCGAGATGGCAGTATGTGCCTCAGGAAAGACCACTGAAAGAAGGAGTCCATGGCCATCCCACATTCTTCTCTACCCACCCACTGAGATCAGGTCTTTAACAAATGCCTCTGGTTTGGATTTCATGCTGAAGGAAATGGTGAAATTTGTGGTCAAATGATGACACCCTTTTGAGAATCCCTAAATGTCAGTCTCTTAACCTTGTCTTATTTGAATTGTTGCTAGAACATTTCTAATTATTTTTGGAAACCATTATTGATCTGCTTTAATCTAAGGATTGGCAAACTTACTCTGCAAAGTGTTCCACAGTAACTACTTTCATGGTTGTAGGACACGTCCTCTCTGTTACAACTACTCTGTCATTGTAGGAGCAAAGAAGCCATAGATAATATGTAAACAATAAGCATGACTGGCTTGGATAGTAATGCATTTTCAAAAAGAAAATCCAAGCAGCAAGGAGCGGACATGGTTTGGCCCATGAATTCTATTTGCTGACCTCTCCTAATCTCTCTCTCTCTTTCTTCAGGTGGATTGATGTCATGACCAAGTTTGATCACAGCACACCTTTACTTAAAAGCCTTCAAGGGTCCTTTACTTTGTCCATTATGAAGCCTAAATTCTTTAGAATCATATTCAAGATCTTTCTTTATGTGATTCCTTTATCCTTTTCTAAATCTCATCTCTGACTTTTCTCCCATGAGCCTTTTATTGAACCAACCACACTGATTGTAGTTTTCTTTCAATGTGTGTGTACCTTTAAAAAGAATGTGTGAAATGAAACAAAATAAGGCAAGATGAGATAAAATGTTTAAAATATGAAAGAGTCTATCACCAGAAAACCTAAGCTCATGAAATGCTGAAGGAAATTCTTCAGATAGAAGAACCTGATACTAGAGAGAAGTTGCAAACTCAACAAAGAGCACTCAAAATGAAACTACTTGAGTAAATACAAGTGACTATTTATAAATAGTTAAATCTTTATATATATATATATATATATTTGTTCCAATCAAAGCATAAAGGTAACTTTGGGCTTATAATAGGTACAGAAATAATGTGTCCAAAATAAGTGCAAAGCTTAAGAGGAGAAAAATGGAAAAATCCTGTTGGATCCCATATTACACATGAAGTGGTGTTTTATCACTAGAAAGTGCACTATAATAATTTGAAGATGCTTCCTATAAAGCTCAAAGTGACCTCTGCAATAACATAACAAAGAGACATAGCTAATGATACAATGCTATATATAGAAGTCATAAAAATAATTTAAAAGGAGGGCAAAAGCAAAAGGCACTAAAGAACATATAATCAAGCCTGAGCAAAAAGAAAAATGCTGGGGCATCACAATATGGGTTTCAGAGTACACAGCAGAGACACTGTGACCAAAACAGCATGGTCTTGGCATAAAAATAGACACAGAGACTGGTGGAAGAGAACAGAGGACCCAGATATAACCCCACACACCTACAGCCATCTGATTCTTGACAATGTGCCAAAACACACATTAGAGAATACAGCCTCTTCAAAAAACGGTGCTGGGTAAACTATGTATCTGCACATTGGTGACATCTCTCACCCTGTACAAAAATCAGGTCAAAAATAGATCACAGATTTTAAAGTACAACCTGGAACTTTGAAACAACTAGAAAAAAAAATAGGGGAAAGCCTCCAAGGTATAGGTACAGGCAAAGATTTCCTGAATAGGACTCAAATAGCTCAGGCAATAAAAGCAAGAATTGATGAATGGGACTAAATGACATTAAAAAGCTTCTACAGAGCAAGGGACATATCAACAGAGAGAAGAGACAACCTACGAAATGGGAGGAAATCTTTGCCAGCTACACATCTAATAGGGAATCAATATCAATAATATATCAAAACTCAAAGAAGTTAAAGAACAAGTAAATCAATAAGTGGGATAAAGAATGGCACAGACATTTCTCAGAAGAAGTTTCAATATAATTAAATATACGAACAATCCTCAACATCTTTAGCCAGCAGGGAAATGCAGATCAAAACTACATTGAGATACCATTTTGCTCCATTCAGAATGGCTATTAAAAAATAAATAAAAGTAACAAATGCTAGCTAGCCAGGCTGTAGAGTAAAAAGGAACCCTCCTACATTATTGGTGGGAATATAAATTAGTATGATCACTATGGAAAACAATATGGAAATTAAAGAACCATAAGTTGAACTACTGTATGATCTGGAGGTATGTCTACTGGATATATTGCTGGGGGGAATGAAGTCAGCATGCAGCAGGCATACCGCACACCCATGTTTATTATGGAAGGAAATAGCAGGGATGTCCACCCTTACCAATCTATTTAGCTCTATACTGAGTTGAAAGCAATAAGTCAAGAAAAATAAACAAATATAAGAAATCCAGAGTGTTATGTAAAAAAGAAAAAAAAAACCTCTTTATTCACAACTTACATGGTCATCTATGTATGAATGTTGACATAATTTGAACTAAAAACTACTGGAAGTGATGTGTGAGTAAAATAAGATAAACATATATTTAATTTCTATATTCTTAATAATAAAAATTGAAATAGAAAGAATAATGCCTGTTTGTTGTCGTTTATTGGTATTTGGTGTTGCTGAGGATTGAGTCCAGGACCTTATGCATTCTTGGCAAACACTCTGACACTGAGCAACGTCTCCCACCCATAATGACATTTTCATGGCATCAAAAATATAAAGCACTTGGGAAAGAATCAGCCAAAAGGTACAAAAGACCTATAAAGTGTTACTGGCATAATTTAAAAAAATCGAAATAGAAAAAAAAAAGATATATACTGTGCTCATGAATCAGAAAATTCCATAGTTATTAAGATATTAATTATTGCCAAATCTACCTTTATTTCATGAAATTCCAGTGAAAAGTTTAAGTGTAACTATTTAGGAAAACTTGACAAGGATGTAAAGTTCATATGGAATTGGAAAGAACTTAGAATAGATGAAGTACCTGTAAAGAAAAAAGCGACATTAGATAAACCTTAGCTGGTTTCCAGCTGCCAGACAGTCATAGAACCATGTTCACTGTCAGTGTCAAGACTGACAAATGCACTGATGGAACAAAAGAGAGAATCCTAAGAGACCCAGCTGGAACAAAAGCAGTAGAGTAAGGATCATCTAAGCTGGAACAATTGGATTTATATAAGAAAAAGAAGAAAAAACTTTAATTCATATTTTGTGCCATACAGAAAATTTAGCTTAAAGTAAGTAATAAATTTTAATTTATAACTTCAAATCAAAAAAAAATTCTAGAAAAAAGTATAGGATTTTAAAAATAAGGTAAAAATGTTTTAAATAAAGCACAAAAGTTGTGACATGCAGAAGAAAATATTGATTGAATTTATTAAAATTAAGAATATCTTCCCATAAAATGATGAAAAAGTTTGTAAATCACATGTTTGATAGTACTTGTCCCCAGAATATAAAAAGAAATCTCAAAATACAATAAGAAGTGGGGCTGCGGTTGTGGCTCAGTGGTAGCCCACTTCTCTGGCATGTGTGAGACACTAGGTTAGATCCTCAGCACCACATAAAAATAAATAAATAAATAAAGGTATTGTGTCCACCTATAATTAAATTTTTTTAAATACAATAAGAAGAAAAATTACAAAAGTGACAAAAATATTTTAAAAGAAACTATACTAAAGAAGAAATACAAATGATAATCTCTGTGTGAAAAGATAGCAATTCTGCAGGGAATTGTATATTAAAATTCTAATGAGGTAACAATGTACATCTACCAGCATGGATAAAATGAGAAAGACTAACCACACCAAGTGGTGAATAAAAAGGTGGAACAACTTCACCTCTCATTCTCTGCTACTAGGAATATTAAATGGCACAATCACTTTGAAAAAATTTTCCAGGAATTTCTTAAAAAGTTAAACATACATGTACCATATGACTTAGCCATTCCACTCCCAGATAGATAGCCAAGAAAAATAAAAGCATGTGTCAGTACAAAAGCTTGTACATGAATATTCATATCAGCTGCACCTAGAATAACTATGAACTGGAAAGAATTCAAATGTCCATCAAGGGGAAAGGGGAAAGAAAATGTGGCCTATTTGCATAGAGAAATATTCAGCAGGAAAGGAGTGAACTATTGTTCACGTACTGACATGGATAAATCTCAAAATAATTTAACAGAGGACATAAATGTTTGATCCCATTTATATAAAAATTTTAGGAAATGCAAACTCTGGTGATGGAACCTCAATCAGTTGCTTCCTGAGCTTGGTAGCGGCAAACGAGAGTAGAAAGGAAGGACTACAAAGGAGCAACAGGAAATCTGCAGGGATTCTGGATGAGTTAACTCTTTTGATAGTGATCCTGAGTTCATGGGTGCATACATTAGATAAAACTTATTAAAAGGCACTTCTAATCTGCATGTTTACTCTGTATGCCTTTAAAAGCTGTTGAAGGAAAGGAAAGATGGTCCTTGTTCTCAAGGAGCTTTTCTTCCGGGATCCTTTGGGGAGGGATATTTGGCTCTGCAATGGCTTTTGAGGGGAAGACATTTTTATTTAAATACTACTGCATTCTTAGCAGTAAATATAATAATAAAAATGTGTCAGGCAGATAGAGGTCCAATTTCACATATTTGTATACACAATCCGCCAAAGCCTCTTACGGATTCAGTGTTTCTAATGGAAACCCTATTGGCCTTCTGGGAAGATAACATGTACAAACCAAGGCTGTGAAATCATGCCCCATGCAAGTCCTGACCTTTCTGTGTGGCTCATCTCCTATGAATTTCACAGTAGGTATAAGAATTAACCAGTCGGGAATTTCCTACAGAGTCAAATACGACATCACAGGGTGTTTAAATCAAGGAATAGCTTGTTCTTCAACTTTATGAATCATTCTAGTGAGAGGTAATTTTTATTACGCTTTGGTAGGATATGTGGAAAGCTCAAAGGTAGCCCAATGGAGGACTGCAAGCTCCTATTACACTTAGTTACGTTTTTCCTTTCACATGTTCACTAATTTTTTTCTCAATAAATTTTTAAAAAGTTGCTTTTCCAGTGTCCCCATTCTCCTTGCTATAGCTCCTATACCCGCCATACAAAGACCATTGTAGCCTCTCCCTTCTTCATTTCTGTTTGTTAGCTTTCTCCATCTCACCCCTAGTCTGTCTTTTTGTCCTGCATTGACCTGAGAAATATCCTATTAGAGGGGCTAGGACTATGTATGGCTCAGTGGCATAGCACTTGCCTAGCGTGTGCAAAGCACTGGGTTTGATTCTCAGCACCACATATAAATAAATAAAATAAAAGTCCATCAACAACTAAAAAAATATTTAAAAAGAGAAATATACTATTAGAAATGTTTGGGATAAAAACCTGTTCACACAGAGTGGTAACTGTACATACGTTGAACAAACAGAATCTTGAACATATCAAAGTACGACTTTATCTGTACCTTATCCTCAGTTTAAATGTTTTTTATTGACACCAGTGTTTTTCCCCCTGGCTAGAACTGTTCAGATCCTGTGAATTTTATGCTTACTCTCAGGTGCAGCCTTGATTCAATAATTAGACAGTGTTTAGTAGTGTTTTCTTCCAGAGTTAAATCTTTCTTTCCGTTTTCAAAAGCTAAAACTTACAGTTAATAGTTGCCTGCTCCACCAGAAATAGGAGTTATTCCTCCATTTCTTCTTCCTAATTACCTTGTTTACTTGGTAGAAGCCATGTCAGTTCATTATAGGTTGAGGAGAAAAAAGGGAGGAAAAAGAAGAGAGAGTTTCTCTTCTTAGGCTGGGTGGCTTTCCATGTTCTGGGTGTGACAGATGGTAAAAGTCAAACGTCAGTGGGGACGAAAGGGTTCTTTGGAGACTGTTGTCCATGGGACCATTCTCCTGGAGCTCCTCTACTCCAGATGAAGACCATTCTATACTTAGTGGTCCATTACCATTCATTCTGCAGGTCCCGGGATTCAAACTCACCTCCTGTTTCCCACTGAAACCTTTAGGTCCTTTGGGAAAAGACCCAAGACAGTAATATACCTGTTCTTTGTCCTTCATAGCTCATTCAGAGTAAGAGAAACTCTCGTGTGTCCCTTGTATGTACAAAGAAAACTGTCTTATGTAAAACATTCACACAGACACCCTTCTCCCATCCACGTAGAATCTTCTATCTTTCATACTGGTTTTTAAGTTGAAACTTCAATTATGACCTCTGTTGCACTAACTTGGCTTAAATTTTTACATCTCTTGTGACCATTTGCACTTTAAAAACAAATCCTTCCTAAGTCATTCAAAGTAAATTCTAGCTGTAGGATTTCAGAGCTTATTAACTGAAAATATGTAGTTCATACATGCATGCATACAAGGTGTGTAGACTGACAAACCTTCTCCCTAGAAGCCTGGAAATCATTTCCACAAGGGCAACTGAAACAGCTTTAGTGGTAATGCTTATCCCAAAGCAACTCCAACTAGAAAATGAAGGAAGTTATAATTGCTTTAGGGGATTTAAAACTGCATCCACTTCTTACTCAGTACACACTTGTCCTGGAAGAAACATGCTTTCTACAGCCTTCAATGGAATCACAGCAAGGTTGGAGATTTGCCACTTTTGTCTTCTTCAGGGAAAATGAAATGGTTATAGGGTAGAGCTTTCTTCTATGGAAGCATAACTCCAAAGTAGAAGCAGAAGATGGATCTCTGCCAAATGAGATTGGGATAAAAACAAGCCTTGAATTACCCAGGTGGCCTAGACCAAAAGATGCTCCATGCTCAGAGCCAGCCACTGGGTGGACTTTGGTCATGACCCTGGACAGGAGCCAAGTGGCCGGTCAAAAGCCAGAGAAATCATGGAGAACTTGATCCAGATGTAGCAGCTGGAGTGTAATCATCAGAAGGGTTGGATCCGTGGAAGTGTAGATAGTGGGGTGAATAACTGCTGGTGATCTGGGGGAGGAGATGGAGAATGGAAGTCACTCAATGCTCAAAATTTCTATTAAACCATAAAGCATGGAGAAACTAGAACAGTACATATGGGAGGCAATGCTTCTAACTCTGGCATTTGTCTACTTCTTACTGATTGAGCAAAAGTTCTTGGAATTTCCATTGGTACTTTGGACCAGAAGGTGAGTTTAATAATTTATTCACAACACATTCAAGAAAGACTTTTTTTTTAATTCTTAGTTTTCTTTTGGTTTTCCTTTTTAATTTCCTTTCAATTCTACTAGTTCAAATTTATTTTTGTTCAGTCTTATTGGAAATGAGAATGGCTTTGCCCAATGGAAGACTTACAAGATGTTGGAACAAATCTACAGGTCCCAACTGGAATAGGTAAGGAAGTAGTGGTATTCAAATTCCTGCATAAGCTAATAAGACTCATCTCTTGTTCCTGCATCCTGTATACATCAATAAATATAAGGGTGCAGAAAAGTTTCACAAAATTATTAATTGTATCTACATAGAAGCATCTGCTTATTTTTCTCTACTTAGCCTAAGTGAAGAAGGTTTTGTGTTTTTTGTTTGTTTGTTTCTTGTTTTTTTGGTACTGGGAATTGAACCCAAAGGTATGTAACCACTGAACCACAACCCTAGTCCTTTTTATATTCTATAATAAGTTGCTGAGGACCTCACTAAGTTGCTAAGGCTGGTCTCAAACTTACAATCCTTCTGCCTCAGCCTCCATTCATAGTCACTGGGATTACAGACATGTGCCGCCAGTACTGTGTGAGAGTTCTTTGAATAACAGCATTATTTTGCAGAGATTGATTTAATATTTTGGTAATATGAAGATGGAGGAGAATGATCAACAAATAAGATTTTTGTCTTGCAATAAGTAGACCCCACTTAAAAAAAAAAAAAACTCTTGTGGAACCCCCAGGTAAATGTTCATTTGGTTTGTTTTCTTTTATTCTCTCTCACCTGGCTACTCTATTCAACTGGATAAGGCATCTTGTTTCTTTATCTATTTCTTCATCTGCACAACAGGGCTAGATATGTTTCAAACGTCTTTAGACACTTTTCTCGCTGTTTTGGGAAGTTCAGGACCAAGGGTCCTATATTTAAAATGATGACTAATAAATTATGCAGGTGTAAGCTTCAGATTTGTGGACACTACTTCCTCACCCACCTCTTCTACCACCCACTTCCTGCACAATATTTCAAAGAAAGACAAAGTCAGTTATTTTGAGAGTCATAGGATGATTTTTGAACCGAAGCTGAACCCTTGAATCTCTGTACATCCTGTATCCCCCCAAATAGGACTTGAAATCTTTGGCATAAGTGACATCTGTCTGATGTACTAGATGAAATTATGAAGACTGGGAGTGGTATATGTGTAACACCACAGTATAGGTATAAAAACGTTTTCTTTTTTTTGTTGTTGTTGGTTTTATTTTCTAAATACATGACAACAGAATGCATCACGATTCTTATTACACATATAGAACAATTTTTCATATCTCTGTATATAAAGTATGTTCACATCAATTCATGTCTTCATACATACATGTACATTGGATAAGGATGTTCATCACATTCCTCCATCATTGCTAATCCCCTGCCCCCTCCTTTTCCCTCCCACCCCTCTTCCCTATCTAGAATTCATCTATTTCTCCCATGCTCTACTTCCCTACTCCTCTATGAGTCAGGCTCCGTATATCAGAGAAAACATTTGGCATTTTTTTTTTTTTTTTGCAGGGGGACTGGCTAACTTCACTTAGCATTATCTTCTCCAACACCATCCATTTACCTGCAAATGCCATGATTTTATTCTCTTTAATTGCTGAGTAGAATTCCATTGTGTATATATGCCACATATTTTTATCCATTCATCTAGGTTAGCTCCACAGTTTAGCTATTGTGAATTGTGCTGCTATAAACATTGATGTGGCTGTGTCCCTGTAGTATGCTGTTTTTAAGTCCTTTGGGTATAGGCCGAGGAGAGGGATAGCTGGATCAAATGGTGGTTCCATTTCCAGATTTCCAGGGAATCTCCATACAGCTTTCCATGTTGGCTGCACTAATTTGCAGTCCCACCAGTACTATATGAGTGTGCCTTTTTCCCCACATCCTTGCCAACACTTATTGTTTCTTTGCATAATAGCTGCCATTCTGACTGGAGTGAGATGGTATCTTAGAGTAGTTTAGATTTGCATTTCTCTAATTGCTAGAGATGATGAACACTTTTTCATATATTTGTTGATTGATTGAATGTCCTCTTCTGAGAAGTGTCTGTTCATGTCCTTGGCCCATTTATTGATTAGAAATTGAACCCAAAGGTGCTTAACCACTGAACTCTAGTCCTAGTCCTTTTTATATTCTATGATGAGACAGGATCTTGTTAAGTTTCTTAGAACCTCACTAAGTTGCTGACGCTGGTCTCAAACTTACAATTCTTTTGCCTCAGCCTCCATCCATTTTTTTTTTGTTGTTTTGTTTTTTGGTGTTTACCTTTTTGAGTTCTTTATATACCTTAGAGATTAGTGCTCTATCTGATGTGTGTGGGGTGAAAATTTGCTCCCAAGATGTAGGTTCTCTGTTCACCTCACAGATTGTTTCTTTTGCTGAGAAGAAACTTTTTAGTTTGAGTCCATCCCATTTATTGATTCTTGGTTTTAATTCTTGCGCTATAGGATCCTATTAAGGAAATTGAGCCTAATCTCACATGATGGAGATTACGGCCTACTTTTTCTTCTATTAGACACAGGGTCTCTAGTTGTACTCCTTGATCCATTTTGACTTGAGTTTTGTGCATGGTGAGAGAAGGTGTTTGATTTCATTTTGTTGCATATGGATTTTCAGTTTTCCCAGCACCATTTGTTGAAGAGGCTATCTTTTCTCCAGTGCATGTTTTTGGCACCTTTGTCTAATATAAGGTAATTGTAATTTTGTGGGTTGGTCTCTGTGTCCTTTATGCTGTACCATTGGTCTACTAGTCAGTTTTGGTACAATACAATGCTGTTTTTGCTACTATTGTTCTGTAGTATAGTTTAAGGTCTGGTATAGCGATGCCACCTGCTTCACTCTTCCTGCTAAGGGTTGCTTTAGCTATTATGGGACTCTTATTTTTCTAGATGAATTTCATGATTGCTTTTTCTATTTCTATGAGGAATGTCATTGGGATTTTGATCAGAATTGCATTAAATCTGTATAGTGCTTTTGGAAGTATGGCCATTTTGATAATATTAATCCTGTCTATCCAAGAGCAAGGTAGATCTTTCCATCTTCTAAAATCTTCTTTGATTTCTTTCTTTAGGGTTCTGTAATTTTCATTATATAGATCTTTCACCTCTTTTGTTAATTGATTCCCAAGTATTTTATTTTTGAGGCTATTGTAAATGGGGTAGTTTTCCTTATTTCCATCTAAGAGGATTTGTCACTGATATACAGAAATGCCTTTGATTTATGGGTATTGATTTTATATCCTGCTACTTTGCTGAATTCATTTACTAGTTCTAGAAGCTTTCTGATGGAGCTTTAGGGTCTTCTAGGTATAGAATCATATTGTCAGCAAATAGTGCTAATTTAAGTTCTTCTTTTCCTATACATATCCCTTTAATTTCTTTCGTCTAATTTCTGTGGTCAGTGTTTCAAGAACTATGTTGAACAGAAGTGGTGAAAGAGGGCATCCCTGTCTTGTTCCAGTTTTTAGAGGGAATGCCTTCAATTTTTCTCCGTTTAGAATGATGTTGGCCTGGGGCTTAGCATAGATAGCCTTTATGATGTTGAGATCTGTTCCTGTTATCTTTAGTTTTTCGAGTGTTTTGAACATGAAGGGGTGCTGTATTTTGTTAAATGCTTTTTCTGCATCTATTGAAATCATCATATGATTCTTATCTTTGAGTCTATTGATGTGGTGAATTACATTTATTGATTTCCTTATGTTGAAACAACCTTGCATACCTGGGATGAATCCCACTTGATCATGGTGCACGATCTTCTTGATATGTTTTTGTATTTGATTTGCCAGAATTTTATTGAGAATTTTTGTATCTATGTTCATAAGAAATATTGGTCTAAAGTTGCCTGGTTTTGGAATCAAGGTGATATTGGCCTCATAGAATGAGTTTGGAAGTGCTGCCTCTTTTTCTATTTCCTGAAATAAATTGAAAAGTATTGGTATTAGTTCTTCTTTAAAGGTCTTGTAGAACTCAGCTGTGTAATTGTCGTCTGGTCCTGGGCTTTTCTTGGTTGGTAGGCTTCTGATGGCATCTTCTATTTCATCACTTGATATTGGTCTGTTTAAATTGTGTATATCTTCCTGATTCAATCTGGGCAAGTCGTATGACTTAAGAAATTTGTCGATGCCTTCACTATCTTCTATTTTATTGGAGTATAAGTTTTCAAAATAATTTCTAATTATCCTCTGTATTTCTGTAGTGTCTGTTGTGATATATCCTTTATCATCATCTATGCTGGTCATTTGAGTTCTCTCTCTCCTTCTCTTCATTAGCTTAGCTAAGGGTCTGTCAATTTTATTTATTTTTTCAAAGGACCAAATTTTTGTTTTGTCAGTTTTTTCAATTGGTTCTTTTGTTTTGATTTCATCTCTAATTTTAATTATTTCTTGCCTTCTACTACTTTTGCTTGTTATTCTTTATTCTAGGGCTTTGAGATGTAGTATGAGGTCATTTATTTGTTGACTTTTTCTTCTTAGAACTGCTTTCATAGTGTCCCAGAGATTTTGATATGTTGTGTCTATGTTCTCATTTATCTCTAAGAATTTTTTAATATCCTCTTTGATATCTTCTGCAACCCATTGTTCATTCAATAGCATAGACTGCTAGTCTATGTCTTTTGATTGATGAGTTTAAGCCACTAAGATTCAGGGTTACTATTGAGTAATTTTTTTTATTTTGTTATTGATTTCCAATTTAATCTCATTATGATCTGATACAATACATGGTAGTATCTCTACTTTTTTGAATTTGCTAAGAGTTGCTTTGTGGCATAGTATATGGTCTATTTTAGAGAAGGATCCATGTGCTGCTGAGAAGAAAGTTTATCTGTTGATGTAAGTTGAAATATTCTATCTATGTCTGTTAAGTCTAAGTTATTGATTGTATTATTGAGTTCTGTAGATTCTTTATTCAACTTTTTTTTCAAAGACCTATCCAGTAGTGAGAGAGGTGTGTTAAAGTCTCCCAAGATAATTGTATTGTGATCAATTTGACTCTTGAACTTGAGAAGAATTTGTTTGATGAACATAGCTGCATCTATAACAAAATATATGTTTGGGGCATATATATTTATGATTGTTATGTCTTATTGGTGTTTGGTTCCCTTGAGCAGTATGTAAAGTCCATCTTTATCCTTTTTGATTAATTTTGGCTTGAAGTCTACTTTATTTGATACGAGGATGGAAACCCCTGCTTGCTTCTGCAGGTCATGTGAGTGGTATGATTTTTCCCAACCTTTCATCTTCAGTCTGTGTATATCTTTACCTATCGGATGAGTCTCCTGGAGGCAGCATATTGTTGGGTCTCTTTTTTAATCCAATCTGCTAGTCTATGTCTTTTGATTGGTGAGTTTAAGCCACTAAGATTCAGGGTTATTATTAAGACATGGTTTGTATTCCCAGCCATATTTGTTTATTTTTGTTACTTGACTTGATTTTCTTCTTTGATTAGTTTTTCTTTTAGGGTACTACCTCCCACTGATGATTTTAATTGTTGTTTTTTGTTTCCTCTTCATGGAATATTTTTCCAAGGATGTTTTATAGTATTGGTTTTCTAGCTATAAATTCTTTTAACTTTTGTTTTTCGTGGAAGGTTTTTATTTCATCTTCAAATCTAAAGCTTAATTTTGCTGGATACAAGATACTTGGTTGGCACCCATTTTCTTTCAGAGCTTGATATATGTTTTTCCAAAATCTTCTAGCTTTCAGAGTCTGTGTTGAAAAATCTGCCAATATCCTAATTGGTTTTCCTTTATCTGTAATCTGACACCTTTCTCTTGTGGCTTTTAAAATTCTCTCCTTATTATGTATGTTGGGCATTTTCATTTTAATGTGCCTTGGTGTGGATCTGTTGTTATTTTGTACACTTGGTATCATGTAGGCTTCTTGAATTTGGATTTCCAACTCATTCTTCATGTTTGCAAAGTTTTCTGATATTATTTCATTGAATAGATTGTTCATTCCTTTGGTTTGGACCTCTATGCTTTCCTCTATCCCAATAACTCTTAAATTTTGTCTTTTTATGCTATCCCATATTTCTTGAATATTCTGCTCCTGGTTTCTTACCATTATCACTGTGTGGTCTATGTTCTTTTCAAGATTATACATTTTGTCTTCATTGTCTGATGTCCTATCTTCCACGTGGTCTACTCTGTTGGTGATGCTTTCATTTGAGCTTTTAATTTGGTTTAATATTTCTTTCATTTCAAGGATTTCTGTTCTTTGGTTTTTTGTGGGTTTTTTATTTGTTTGTTTTTTAGAACCTCTATCTCCCTGTTGTGGTGATCTTTTGCTTCCTGTATTTGTTTGTATAGCTTCTTGTCGAAGTGATCTTTCACTGCCTGCATTTGCTCTCTTATATCTTCCTTGAGTTCATAGAACATTTTAACCATGTACATCCTCAACTCCTTCTCTGTCATTCCTCCTGCTGTGGCTGCCAATGAGTCTAATGATGTGGTGTCTTTATTTGTTTGGGGCACTTTCTTCCCTTGTCTTTTCATGTTGCTCGTGTATCTTCCTTTCCAGCTCTGTTGGTCTAGATTGTTATTGTTTTTACCCTATAGCTTTGTAGTGGACTTGTAGGGTTCCAAGACCTCTTCTTTGTGGGGAAGAACAATGTTAACAGATCCCGATATCAACAATATACCACCTATGAACAATTTGTTGTTATTAAGACATTTACAGTTTAGTCTCAATGTACAGAAATGTTGGATTCAATTATTATCTAAAATATAATCAGTAGTTTTGTAAAAAGGTTTATAGTTTCTGACAGTGGACAATAACCTAGGGGTGGGGCTTAGGATGATATGCTGAGGAGGTTGGATGTGAGGATATAGAGTCAGTGTATCTTGAAGGAGAAGGAGAAATCTAGTGAAGAGGGTTAGTAGCAAGAGAATAGATAGGAAGTAATTTAGGGTAGGCAAGTACGTGGGAAGACAGTAGTGCCGCAGTCTGGCTGGGCACAAATCACGAGCCACTGAAGCAGGAACAAACTTTATTTCTGAACTCTACCAGCACACTCCACACGCGCTCCCCGGGAACTCTCTTGCACGCCACGCGGCTCCTCCAGGAACCACACCGGAACTCCCTCCTCCGGCACTTCCCCAACCAATTGGAACTCTCCAGGAATCCTGGCGAGAATGCCAAAGTAGCACGAGAACTCCAAAGTAGCGGGCTGAGGCAGACAGTAATGGCTCGCTTCTCAACCAATACTGTTGGCAAAATGCCAGGGGCCATTCCGACTCGGCTGTGGCTCTCAGCACAGTAGAGTACATAAAACAAACACACATATGTATTTAGAAAAATACAGATGTTAAAATAGTAAAATTTGGAGGGGGAAAGAAAAATTAAAGAATAAAAAGGAAAAGAAAAAAGGGATATACAATACCTCTATATTATATTATTCAGATGACTCAGTCTTCAAAGTCATATTTCATGAAAAGTTCTTGGTTTCACGTATGGTGGGGATGTAAGGGCCAGAGGATGGAGGGGTAGAAGAGAAAAAACAAACCAACCAACCAACGAACAAACCAACCAACCAACCACCAACAACAACAAAAAAAAAAAAAAAAAAAAAAAAAAAACTCGAAGAAACAAACAAAAAAAAGGAAAAAAAGGGTTATAGCTAGCTTTAGAGATCCATATCTTTCCTGCTTCTCTTTTCATCCAGTAGGTGGAGTCATCTGTTGTAAGCCTGTGTCTCCGCCCTGGATGGTGGAGGTAACCAGGGTGGGAAGACTGGTCCTGGCGCCTGGTGCCTGGATGTGGGAGTGGCATCCACCAGTCCCTGCAGAAAGACTGCACCTCTGTTTGGGACTGCTCACTCATATGATGTGAGTGCCCGGTACTATCTCCCTCTCTTGCCTGGAGATTTCCCAGTTCCCTCCCTCTCCCCTAGAAGTTCCCAATTGAGGAAACTCTCACCCCAGGGCTCCCGAAGGCAGCTCCCTGGTCACACTGCACACCTGTGTTGGGCAACTACTATGTTGGGTTACCGTCTCTGGGGAGGGGAAAAGGTTGGAAACCTGGTACCTGGCCACAGGAGATCTGATCTGGGAACTGCCCCCAGCTAAATGGCGAGAATGTTGAGCCAAGATGGCAGCAGTCTGCTTTCAGTGCAGGGGTGTTTGGTGAGTTTTGGGGGGGGAACCTGATGAGGTTGGGGGAGCCAGGTGATGGCGTTGTGCTATGGTGATGGCGTTGTGCTAGGTAGTAGCTGAGTGACTTGCGTGGGACCAGAATGAAGTCTTGGCGATCTGCAGATGTGTTGATAGGTGATTCTGCTAAGGTGCTCCCTGAGTCTTACATGGACTGGAACTTTGGGCTATGCTCCTGCTCCAATGCCGGGCATCCTACTGGAATGCTGAGGCTCGTGTGGGGTCACAGCGCTGGTGATTTCTGCGGAGAGGAGAGCAGCTGGAGATGTAGTATTCTGACTAGGTGAGATCTGTGGGTCTGGCTGTGTGGGCACAGGGTGGCTCACTCCCTTCCCACCGCCATGTTGGATCAGAATTATAAAAACGTTTTCATGATTTCAAGCTACTGATCTGTGTGTTCTGTGCAGCATTAGATCTTAGTTGCACATATTATATATGCATCATATTTTTAAATGTATGGTAAAGAGAATTTGTGCATTCTTTCCAGGGTTAAAACTTTCAGATATGCTTTTTCTGTAATACCTCTTTTCAATCAGATCTGAAGCATATATTAATTGTAAATATGTCCATAAAATGAATATAATATTGAAAATGCAATATTTAAAGGTTAAAAGCAAGCCCCTGGATACTGAATAACATATGCGCAATGATCTTAAGAATACATATACTTAGGCACCACATTTTAATTTGAAGTCCTGTTATTACAGTAACTAGTCACAAAATGGCTCCCTATTTATGCAGCATGTTAGCTGGAATGTTACTTAAATTGAACAGACGAGTGCCTTCTAATAATGTATGTTTACTTCATGAACTTGTGGGCAATTACATTGTAATTATGTCTTTGTAGGTGCTTTTTACTGACATATAGAGCACCAGTGCATTTTAAATGTAATTGCAGTTCTCTGTACCATTTAGCAAAGCTGAAAATTGTTAAAGGTTTGTAAATTACCTACATTTAGACCATAGGCAACTAGGCAAATTAAGTGACACTGTCAGTAATGTTACAACATAAATTGTTACCAAGTATAAATTCAAGGTAGACTTTCTTTTCTAAATTAGAATGTTGTTTATAGAGTGCCTTCTAAAAATAAGATAAACAGGAGAAAGAGAGAGTGAAGAGCAGACTGTTCATTGATAGGATCGATCATTCTTTTTTAATGCACGCGAGTGCGTTTACACACACACACACACACACACACACACACACACACACCACTGACCTGCTCTGGAAGATTTAAAATTGTAAAGCTGCTTAAAATTAGAAATTTGGGTTGCTTTAATAGTACCCAGAGAAAATTAGCTGTTTGTTCCCAGATTCCATGATATTCACTGAGGAACACAACTCCTACGCAGAGTTTTCTTTTGAAATTATGCAGCAATGTGGGGAAAACCTGGTGTTCAGGGTTAAATATTCTGCACTATTTCTGTGGCCTTATTCAGGTTACCTAATTCTTAAGCCTCAGATTTTTAATGTAAAAGGCAGGCGGGGTGGAGGGGAATAAATGATTGAAAGGGCTACTGAGAGAATCAAGATGGAGTAATGTTTGTACACCGTCAAAAATGTGAGTTCCTTTAGTCTTCTCTCCTGGTAGATTATTTGTTTTATTTAAAACAAACAACATAACAAACAAACAAAAAAACACAAGATTTTTCCCTTTAAATTTGCCAAGAATAGGCTTCTCTGAGACCCTATTGAATCAGCCCCAGAACTATGAGGCTTAAACATATTTATTTCATCCCATGGGATTAAAGAGAACTAGTAACAATTGTGTATTGAAAAATGTTCACTTTTGCTTCTAAAGCAATGTCCCATAGAGGGGACGAGTCTCTAAAGACCAGCTAGGCCAGTTAAGGAAATTAATTTTGAAAGTATTACTCTGTCACTTCATGCCTTCGGGCCAGTCGCTTATTGATGGCAAGGGTTTAGATTGGGATAAAACCATTTCACCCATGCGAGCCCTCTCTATTAAATGAGAAACAAGCATCTGGACTTGACAGCTCACAGGGCTCCGCCGTGCAGAAAACCATTCTTAGAGAGTCATTTTACTTAAGTGCAAGATGAGAGAGAGTCAGGCAAAGCCATTCTCTAGAAGTGCAAATTATGAAGTAAAAATATAAAAAAATTACATGCATTTTTAAAAACTTTGTATTCACATGACCCATCCATATTATTAAAATTAATGTTTTAAACTAGGAAATCCAGCAGCTGCGTGGAGAGATGCTGAGTCAGAGTCAGGTGAGCAGTAGGTAATCGGGCTTATTTCTCACACCCCAGCAGTTTTGAGCACTTCAATCACCATTCCAAATCATAATTTCCTCTTTTACCAAATTGCAATCACTAACAGTAACCTTTATTCACATGTTTAAGTTTATAAATGAGACTATATATAAAAAGAGTCTTTATCGGGTTTCTTTATAGTGTACTATTTTATGATGTACTGATTTTTCCTAGAAATTTGGCATAGAACCTTAAAACTGATATTGTAGCTCTCTTTCCCATATTCTTTTCATTGCATTTTCCCATCATAAGATGGAATGATATGAGGTATGATCAGACATTGGTTTTGTAACAGAAAAATCCACCAAGACACTTACATAGGCAGGGAGATGAGCCTTGTGACGTCACACTTTTCCCCACAGCTGAAACCAATTGGCCTTTCTCCACATACAGAGGTGAGTCCACTTGAGAGGTGCTGTGTCCCCTGGAAGAGGAAAGTCTAAATTAAGTTTGAGACACAGGGTACTTCTTAGGAAAGAGAGGAGCTATTTAGAGTAGATTGGAGATTGCCCAGGGCTTGGAAAAAAGGAGCAGTTAATAGCCTGAAGTCAAGAACTGGGAGCAGCCAAGCATAACCGGGTTAGGTTAGTACCTCCCTGAAACTAGCCAGCCTTGAGACTTCTGGCCAGTGAGAAACTGCTCAGGCATGTTCAGAGTTCCAGTGAGATGCAAAAAGTTCTCCCTTAGTTGGATTCTAACAGAAGACCCCTGATGCTTAAAGAAGCAAGATATGCAGAGGGAAGGGATGGTCCACACGAAGAGTGTCAGAGAATTGTATGCTCCTGAGGCTCAGATAGAGAATGTTTTCCAGCACATTCATTATCTATTTCCCATTTCCCACCTTAACATGTTTGGCTTTGCTAGAGAAACTTTGGAATAAATGGAAGTGATTTTGCTGTAAACAAACTCTGCTGGATGTAAAAGGTGGAAAATGGAGAATATGATATTGCTAATGAAAATAAAATCATTTGAACAATTGTCTAAACTTTATAAGACACTCAACTCTAATCTGCTTCTCTGAACTTTGTAATAATAAGTGGGATCGATTGGGCATGAATTTGAGCACAAGTTTCACCTAAGGAGAAGTCAAGATAGAGGAAAGCTAGGTGAGTTGAAAACAGACACAGGAAGAGATGAGGCAGGTTGGAAGATGTCCACACCCAGTGTGCCCATATCTCATTGTGAAGGACCTGAACCATTGTCCAGGAGTGGACAGACATGAGCTACTCCAATGGATAATAGGTGGCAAGCAGAAGCTATGACTGAGAGGACTCTGAGAGCCCGAGGCTTGGAAAACCTGGAAAATTAAATTTAAAAATACCCTCTGAGCAAGCTATTCCAAAGACTTGGAAATGGGTATTTTTCTTTCTTTTTTCATTGTTAACAATGTTACTTCAGATTTCCTATCATACTAACATTATTTATTAAATAACCTGCTTTCCCCATTGATCCTACTAGGAACTAGCTACCTTCAAAATAGTGATAATAACACCCCTTGAACACTTACATTCTAGGGAATTTTAAATTCCTTGTATGCATTAATTTAGTTAACACTCAAATGAACAAAGTGTCATTTCTTCCATTGTATGTACAAGGAAACTGAGATGGGCAGAATTTAAGCAATTTGTCCAGTTTCTAAGAGAAGGTAGGACTAAAACCCAAGAGATCCGGTTCTGGAGCCCAACTTTTAACCAGAATGTGAAAAAAATAAAAACAAAAAAATTAGCCATACTTTAAGAAGATTTCAGCTCTATATTAATAAAGCTATAAAAGTCTGTTGGCCTGTCCATAGAAAATTTAAGTAATTAGAAACACGCCATTTTCTTAGTAACATTATATTATTAATATTATATTAAGTGTGTAAATTAACGGGCTTCACTGTGACATTTCCATAGGTACATATATTATGCTTTAGTCCTATCCACACTCCCTGCTCCCCTCTCTTTACCTACCCTAGTACCTCCTCCCTTGCATCCCCTTCTCCTTCCCTATCATTTTCTCTTCTACTTTCTGGTCATCTCTTCTTTCTTTTTTATTAGTTTCCATATATGAAAGAAAACATGTAAACTTATCTTTTTGTTCTAGCTTATTTCGCTTAACTTCTTGACCATTTTTTATACATTTTCCTACAAAAGGCATGGTTTCATTCTTCTTAATGGCTAAATAATATTGCACTGTATACATATACCTCATTTTCTTCTCCATTTACCTGTTGACAGGCAGCTTGGCTGACTCTATGATTAGCTAAGGTGGACAGTGCCTCAATGAAGACAGGTGTGCAGGTGTCGCTCCTGTAACAGCAAGGGTTTCTTAATGAAGCCTAATTCATCCTCAGGGGTCAGTGAAGAGACATGACAGCCTTTTACAAAGAACAGTTGTAAAGTGTACTCTGGGATATGGTTCATGATTATTTTTTTTTTTTAAAGAGAGTGAGAGAGGAGAGAGAGAGAGAGAGAGAATTTTTTAATATTTATTTTATTTTTTTTTAATTCTCGGCGTACACAACATCTTTGTTGGTATGTGGTGCTGAGGATTGAACCCGGGCCGCACGCATGCCAGGCGAGCGCGCTACCGCTTGAGCCACATCCCCAGCCCTGGTTCATGATTATTATTTTAAGTTCCTTTGTTTTTTTTTAAGTATTTGGTATAAACTACCCACTGGTGAAAATATGAAAACACCTCTCACAGTCACACCTTTTCAGCTGTTTGCACTAGCACGAGTGGTTCAAACTTACACCTTGCCCTTATGTTACTGTTTTAGTCAGCTTTTTCGCTGCTGAGACTGAACAGACCCCACTAGCACAATTGTAGAGGAGGAAAAGTTTCTTTGAAAGTGCACAGTTTCAGAGGTCTCAGTCCATAGAAGTCCAGCACCATTCCTCAGGGCTCCAGGTGAGGCTGAACATCACAGGGGGAGAAGGTGGTGGAGGAGAGCAGATCACACAGTGGTTGGTAAGCAGAGAGAGACCCCATTTGCCTAATACAAAATATATACCCTGAAGTCTCATCCTCAATGACCCCCCTCCTCCTGCTATACCCCACCTGTCTACAGTTACCACCCAGTTAATTCCATCAGGTGATTAATTCATTGATTGGGTTTTGGCTCTCATAACCCAATCATTTTCCCTCTGAACCTTCTTGCATTGTCTCACACTTGAGCTTTTGGGAGTCACCTCACATCCAAACCATAATAGTTACTGTTACAAACTCTTGGTGCAATTCTTCAAGCACAGTTTACTCCATGCAGCACTCAAGATCTTCAAAGTACCTTACACACCATGGGCTTTCAGTATCTCCCTACTTTCTCTCACTAAATTCACCCTTTTTTGTGTGCTTACCATCCTTCCACCATTTTCTTTGACTGTACTAATTGCTCAGATATGTTTCTGTTTCTTTTTGTAAAAAATCAACCATTCTCTATTAAATAAATCACGTCACCTATATTCCCATCTCCATGGTCTTCCTTCCTCTAAGTGCCCGCCATCTTCTTTTCCTACTCATATCTGTGTATCACTCATGATTTAGCTCATGTTCCCCCTTCATGGTGAAGCCTTCTCTGGTGTCCAGGGCTTCACAGAGCCTCCTCTTCTTTGAATTCCTGTATGATAGATTTTTTTGTATTGTGAATACATAGGAGCTTAGAATACATACATCATTTTACTGTTGCTCAAGGCAGAAATCTTATGTTCCTAATTCCATTGTACCCCTGTGAGAACAAAATGGCTTCCATACTCTCACCCAGTGTCACAGATTGATCACAAATCCTTTCTATTGTCAGACCGTTGGCTTTCATTAGGAACCACACCTGGCTGTAGGTAGGTATTAAATATCCAACTTACACCCATGAGAGTTTATTACTTTCTTTTTTATATACAATGAAAATCTGGGACCAACCTGCAGTGGTTCAGTGGTTCAAGAGAATTCCATCAGTGGCTTTTACTCTTGGCCTAAGATGAATTCTGAAGTTCCTGTCTTTGTGTCTGAGTCCTCAATCAGGAAGCAGAAGGGGACAAAGTAGTGACACATGGAAGGACTTTCTCTAAAGCCCTAACTAGATTATGTTTATATTTCGTTAATCACATTTCTCCTCATGAAAATTTTCTATGTATAATGGGGCAAGTTATTAAAGACCAGGTATCAAAGAGGCAGCCATGTTTCTCCCACTCTACTTGACTCAAGAAATTTGTTTGCTCTGTCTACAGCAAAATATTGCCAGATGTGTTCTCCTTATGCTTGACTTTTCCTTTCAAAACCAAACCAAATACCCCCCGCCCCGTGAGTTCTTAAGGTATTTGAAAGCTTCAGCCTGATTTTTAATACCTTTTTACAGTTGGCCCAGCTGTCCCTTTTCCTACTCTAGGGACAAAAGTCTTCATGTATTGAGGTTCCCCTTCTCATTGTACCCAACTTCTCAGTTTGCCAAATATACTATTTTTTTTTCTTCTATCTGAAATGGTCTTACAAGGCCATCCGCTCTCTTTTTGTGGTGGGTTCTTGATGCACCCACCTGATTCCCTTTGGGAACCAAGGACTCGTTCTCCCACATGCTATTTGCTGCTGGCAGATGACCCTTGAATCTTAGCCCTTCCAGGGATCACCTCATCCTGAGAAGGTAAGTTTGTCAGAGGACAGTCTCGCCCAATAATGCAAGCAGACCTGCATGGATCTGGCTTCTTGTGCTAACTGCAGTGTGGCTCACCCTCAGGGCCTGATGGTTTCTCAGGCTATGGCTTCTGGTGACACTGTTTAGCCTCTTCTCTGGGTTTCTGCTCAATCACGTTTGTGTCCTTTCTCTGTGGTGCCTTCCCATCCTTTGCTCCTCGAGCCCTTACCAATGTTGTGTAAGCTGTCATACTCCCCCCTGGGCTGAATCCTTTGCAATTGGCATTTCCAGTGTGACTTTTGATTTTTTGACTGTATCCTAATCAATGCTGGAGATAACAGTGTCCACTAAGCGCCCCTTAAGATCACCTGTACCATAAAGAAACTTTGCCATCTCGGTTCTGTTTCCTACAATTTCAGCATTGGCAAATATATCATATCAACCAGAAAAACAAGAAATCAGAATCACAGCTGAGAGCACATTTTTTTTTTGAAAATACTATTTGGGGAAAATACATTTATGAATGCTACGGAGTAGAAAATTAAAGGCAAAAAAATGTTGGGATTACTTTTTCATGTAGATTCAGAACAAAGAATAACCTACATTATAACTACTCATAAAAAAAATGCTGTGCAGCAACATGGGTTTCCAACAAATTTGATATCCTGTTTCTGTCTCCCCCTTCTTCCATTAAATTGAACTCTCTGAATTATTCATGAGGGCTATTTTAATGGGATAATTTTTTCTTGCAAACGCTGACACTAATACCAAAGAATATCTCTAGGTATTCATCTTAGATAAATAAGGCTCCTCATAACTAGTTTTCTTGATGCTTCACCTTATTCAAATGAACATATATGGAAGTAACTAATGTAGACCATTTTTTTAACACTTAATGTTTTCAATATGTTTCTCTCCATATATGTACAGTCAAACATATGTTTACCCAGGAATTAACCAGGATGTTGAATTAAATGAAAGTAAAGCAGAAAGTTAAGCAATTCTCAGGTGAACTCAGGCAGGACATTAATAGGAAATTTAAAGTCCACATTTTCCAGCTGTGATGACAGTTCAGAATGACTTGGGGAATTGCCCATCCCTCCCGAGTACTTTGGCCATAGTCAGAACCGATCATTCACTTGAATGTGTACATTAGGGGTTCTTAAGTCAGGCTAGTAGGATTTTTAGGGAGCTAGTGAATCCCTTGAAACTGAATACCAAATTCTCTGTGTTTTTTTTTTTTCCTTTGAAAAGACAGTTCATAGCATTCATCAAATTCTCAGAGGTGGTCTTAACTACCCTACCCACACCACCTCTCAATGGTAAGAATTCTCATTTCACAAAGAAGTAGACTTGAATAGTCAGGATTTCTCTGGATTTCTGTGTGTGTGTGTGTGTGTGTGTGTGTGTGTGTGTGTGTTTTGAGGGGTGGTATGGGAATGAGTAGTCATTTATCTCTCATTATATTTAGTTTTATGAAAATTCACACAAATGCAAACTTTCATGCATATGGAGAAAATTGGGCTCTGTGGGTTGGTCATATATAATTTCCTTATGATAGTTTAATTTTTACTGGTAGTTTTGAATTTTTCCAGGTGGGTATAAGTCTGTTCATGTTTTCCTCTAAATATCACCCCAAATCATTGCCTCTTTTCTGTCTGACATGCATTCAGAAACTAAGTTAAATATTGGGATGATCATCTTTGACCTGTTTTATTAGAAACGAAGATGCTCAGCCTATATAGTAATCAGATGGCTTGAAGATACAAGAGTCCATAAACACGGTGCTGTCCAGTAACAAGGCTGAAAACACTGAGGCCCCTGGAGCCCGAAAACTGTTTTATTTTAATCACAATGTAAAGTGCGGGCTAAGTTAAACTTTAAAGAAGTAAAATGCTAAGAAAACACTCATCCATCACCAACTATAGCTTTCTAACACTTCTAGCCATCTACAACAAGATTTTTAAGAGTTGAGGTGACTGTCACTGCTGGAATGTGTCCTGGGGGCTTTTTCCGCCAGAGGAGATGACAGTGTCTCTTCCCACGCAGATTAGACTGGTGTTTACAGATTTGCCCTGAGTGTGCATTTTTATCCTGCTGTGATCAAGTAACACCCCCTGGGGAGTGCCAGACAGATGCCAGGGTAAGAGAGGCTGGAGGTGCCCTCAGGAGTACAGGGAACAGCCCTGATCCCAGCCCTTGGCGAAGGTCTCTTCCTACCTTTCACCTCTGTTTCTTTCCTTGCACATCAGGGGCAGCATTGGGAATGGATCTGCAAAGGGTTCCACTGTGATTTCTGTTCTGAAACTCAGAATCCGAACTGAAATAAAGGTGGAATAAGAATAAAAAGAGCAGAACGGAGGTTCAATTTTTTGGAGGCGTGACAGGAGGTCTGCATGGCCACAGACAAGCCATCTCAAGACACGTGAGTCCTTAATGGTAATTTCCACGGTTTTGTTAATTTCCACACTGTGGAGTCTTCACAGACAAAACCAGTGAGATAAGAAATCTTCTTCTGGGTAAAAGCTAATCGGGTGACGCCTTGGGTCTGCAATCTGAAACGGTGGCGCTGGAGCTGCCAGCAGGTGAAGGCCACCACCAAGCCCCAGGCCATCACCTTCTTGTCATTTGCTCTTGAAGCAACATTTTTAATATCCATAAAATAAAACTGGCTGTTGTCATCAGATACTGAAACCCAATGCTCTACATTTTGATTTCTTGCTTCATTTAAATAATAAAAGTTCAGAAAGAAATATGTTAGGCTTTAAGTGGGGGTTACATTCTTTTTGGTAAGTATGCCAAGTTTAAAACATAGCAAAATAGCATGATAATGGTGAAATTGCATATATTCCTATTTATTTTATTTTATTTATTTTGAGACAGGGTCTGACCAAGTTGCCAAGACAGCCCTCAGTCTTGGGATTCTCCTGCTTCAATCACCCAAGGCACTGGGGATAAACATGTGAGCCCCCATTTAAACATAAAGACTGAAGACTCGACCTTCATTTAGCTTGGAGGTCTTGATAAGCCACTCACTCCCTATAAACAGGTGCAATAAAACCTTTCTATCTTCCCCCACAGGGAAGTCTGTCCAAGAACCTACTAAGTGACACACTAAAAATGATTTTATGTAGTGCTCCATGATATTTATCACACACCTGTCAATGCTATCATGGAATCGATCAGTACTTGCTAATTTAATTGTCATTGTTTTTAAAGCATGTACTTTTAGTGTGGAGAATTCCTTATCAAGGCTTTGGGATAGATCTAAAACTTCTCATTTCAACAAAGGTTGAAAGCCCCTGTCGGCAAATTATGCTGGAAAAAAAATTATATTTTACTACCTACTCTTTTAAATTAAGTTTTTGGGATGTATTTTTAAAATTACTGACTTTAGCTGAGTGTGGTGGCATATGCCTGTAATCCCAGCCGATTAGGAGGCTGAGGCAGAAAGATGGTTTGTTCAAGGACAGCTTGAGCAAAAGCGGGGTGCTAAGCTACTTCATGAGACCTGTCTCTAAATAAAATACAAAATAGGGATGAGGATGTGGCTCAGTAGTTGAGTGCTCCTGAGTTTAATTCCCAATACCCCAAAGAAAATTAAAAAAAAAAAATTACTGACTTTTACAAAAGTTGATGTCACATACACAGAGAATCTAGGAAATGTATAAAATATATAGGGAATTTTTATCATATTTTCTTTCAGTCATTACTGAAGATAACTTGGCTATTAAGTATATTTTAAATTTGATAAATTTCTGTTGCCCCTAAGGAAAGAAAAAGAGAGAAAAATAAGGAAGCAACAATGCATTATACTTTGAATCCAGTGTAATCTCCGAAGGCCCAAGAGCCTAGTCATTTACCCAAGTTTTATTTTAGACTCATCAATTTTCAAATAGAAGAACATAAATATGACATTAAATTAAAAGGAAGGGACCCAGTGATGAGTACCTATCACTGACTCTCTGTGTTTATTTTTTTTCTTTACATAAATCATTACCTCAGTTCATCTTCAAAATAACCCTTACTGTCTCCCTGTAACTGTCAAAGGGGCTCAGCATCATGAGAAGGTGCCCAAGAGTGCTCTTTTGTTGACATGCAATATTCAGAGGCCAAAGGATGAAATTATGAGAACCATCACCTAAACAGCTCATCCTAGTTTGAATGAATTCGTGGGTGGTAACTGTAGGAAGGTGGGGCATGGCTGAAGGAAGAAGGTCACTGGCACCCCGTCTTCAGAGAGTACATTATTTCTGGCTCCTTGCACTCAAGCTCTTTCTGCTAAGAAAACTGAGCACGATTCCTCCACTCTGCCCTTCTGCCATGATGCTCTGTCTTATTTCAGGCCCAGAGCTATGGAGTCAGCTGACCATGGACTAAATATCTGAAACTGAGCCAACTTTTCCTCCTCTAAGTTTTTCTTGTGTATTTTGGTCACAGGGATGAAAAGCTAAGACAGAAATTGGTACCAAGAAGTGGTGGCACACCTGTTAAGAACATGACCCTATGGTTCGGAGGCTTTTGAAATTAGTTTGTGGGAGATATTTGGAGATGCAGGCTGGAGAAGCCTTAGAATGTTGTAAGGAGAACTTAATGAAAGATCCTGGTGGACACTCAGGATGCTGACAGGAATGAAGACAGTAAAAGCTGTGCTCATGAGGTTTCGGAGAGGAACAGGAATTCTGTTGGAAAGTGGACTGGAGGTCATTGTGTTATATTCTGGAAAAGAATATGTCTTCATTTTGCTCATGTCTTAGGGCTTCTGTAAGGCTGAATTGGTGACACAACAATTAATCTGGCCAAGGGCTGGGGATGTGGCTCAAGCGGTAGCGCGCTCGCCTGGCATGCGTGCGGCCCGGGTTCGATCCTCAGCACCACATACCAACAAAGATGTTGTGTCCGCCGAGAACTAAAAAATAAATATTAAAAATTCTCTCTCTCTCTCTCTCTCTCTCTCTCTCTCTCTCTCTCTCTCTCCTCTCTCTCTCTCTCCTCTCTCACCCTCTCTTTAAAAAATTAATCTGGCCAAGGAAATTTTAAATACACATTCAGACAGTGGCTGGCAGCTTTACTCTGAGAGTCAGGAATAGGAAGAAGAGCAGAAGAATTTTTAAAACATGTAGTTTGGCCAGAAAATTGCATATGAAATTGGGGCCAAGGAAGGTGTGATTATTGAAGAGATTATAGTCACTCAAAATAAGTTCTTTACACAGAGACAATAGGAAATATGCCTCAGGGATATCTCTAGAATCAGCAAGACCACATCCATTGCAAGTTCAAGGACATGGAAGGGAGACGCCCTTTGCAATCACCCATCCCAGTTTGAAAGGACTAATGGGTGGTAACTGTAGGCAGGTAGGGCATGCCTGGAGAAGGAGGATCCCTGGGCATGTGCCCTGGCAGGGTTCATCTTTCCTAGGGCCTGTTCTCCTCTCTATGCTTCTGCTTCCTGACAACCATGATCTGTGAAGTGTTCCTCTTCCAGAACTTTCCAACCATGCTGTCTGTCTTACCCTGGGCCCCAAACAATGGAGTCAACAGACCCTGGACTGAACCTCTGAAAAGTTTCACAATAAACTTTTCCTCTACTACGTTTTTATTGTTGGGTATTTTGGTGAAAATACACTGATGAAAAGCTGACTCTGCCTGCTCCAGCCATAAGAGATACAAAAGGCAAAAGATTGCAGTATCTTTCTTCATACCTACCTTTCCTTTTAGAAACGGCATTCATTCTCAAAATTTTGTCTGGAATGTATGTGTGTATGTGTGTATAAGATTGGGATTACTGATTTTATTGAGCTGAACATTTCAAATAAGTGATGGAGTTAATCTGTTGCCTATTCTACCCTCCTTACTTCTTTCTTCCCTTCCTTTCCTTCTACTTTATTTTTCTTTAAGTTGGGTTTTATCTTGTGCTGTGTTTCTTCTGATGCAGCCCTTATAACAAACATTTTAGGACAAGTATCTATTTAGAAGATGATTCCAGAAAACACCTGTTAGACTGTAGAAGCAAAAGATAGGTAGGGGAAGGAGGTAATGCAGGATGCATTAGTGATCCAGTGATTCTTGTATGTCCTCAGAACATGTCTCTGAGGTCCCTCCAGGAGAGTGAGAAAGCTGAGCTATTCATCCACCAACTGCAGAACATCTCTGCTGCAAGGTGCTCCCAGGGGCTTTACCCCCGGGCATTGCCACGTGCCCATACATGGCTATGCATGCTCCTGCTGCCAGAGAAAGGCCCAGGGAGGGCATTGCAGGTGTCTGCAATGGGAAGCCATCAGTCTGTGCAGCAAGGGTAAGAGTGAAAGCAGTCGGGTGCTCTGAGCAGAGCCCGTACAGTGACTGCTGCCAGAGCTGGCTTCGATTCCATTCTGTGGGGAGAGAAGACCATTATCCATTCCACGTTGTTTAACAGATTTAGTTTAACAATGAAAATGAACAACATGCCGCAGTCAGGGAATATCTGACCCTTTTCTGTAGAGAAAAATAAACGCCCAGTAGGCAGACAGAGAATAATGGGCCTGGCCTGACCTAGATTGGGAGGAATTTAGAAGTCTGTCCCCTGGGAAGGGAGGTCTTACAGTGCTCAGAGTAGCTAGGATGAGCTGAGAAAGCTTTTCACCCCTTTACTTTAAAGCGCAGGATAAAATGGACGACAGCCTTTGAAAAGTACCTGTGAGGCTAGAGTTAGCAAGACAGGAAAAAGAGCCAAGTTATGAGGCAAATCATTAGCTAACTAGAGTTTTTCACAATTAAGATGGAAGAATGAATTCTATTTGTATTTAGAATCCTGTTTTTCACTAAGCTCCTGCTCTGTCTGGGTTTTAGAGGTACCCAGAATGCAAAACTTAAGCTCATGCATATTAGTTAATAGATAATTACTTGTGTTGAAAGTGGAAAAAACTGTGTGCTTTGATATAAGTACTTTATTTTTCAAGTAAGCCCCAAACTTAAGTGTGTTGTGTGTGTGTGTGTGTGTGTGTGTGTGTGTGTTTTAACTCATTATATCTCTTGAGAACTCAGAAAATTAGGAATCTGATATTTAGAGGGAATCAATTCACCTCCAAGAATCTCACTTCATGCACCTACAAAACTAGCAATAGAAAAGTCACAATCCATTTACTCCCATACAATTTTGGAATATTGTACAGGTCAATATTGATTCAAAATCTATGATGCACTTATGCAAAGAGTTCAAAGAGTTCCAACCTGATTTTGCAAGTTGGTTTCAAGCTTTGCTTTGAGTATGTCTACTGATACCCAGTGGCTAGAGGGGGAAACATGGCTAAATCCAGAGTGAAAAGATGGGAGACGCTACCCGTCGAAGTGAAGGAAAGAATGTGAAGATGTTGAGCCATAATCAACAACACGAGGCAAAACATTAAAAAAAATGAATAACAGATTCTCATTTCTTTTCCTTTAGGAAAAGAAATTTTGTCTAGGAATGACATATCTCTGTCTATTTTCATTATTTTCTTTAATATTGAGCTACAATTATATAATTTTATCCTTTTTCACTTCAAAATATGCTGTAAAAAAATTGAGAGAATAGAGCTGGGGTTCTAGGGCCATGTCATTAGTTTTTACTGTTCTCTCCAAAAGGTTTGAGTGGTAGGACACACCCATAACTAGTAATGATAAGAAGATAAGAGCCTGGAAATTAATACTTAGGATGTTGTAATTGTGCGCATGGCATTTTATTTTGTTAGGTAAACAAACAGAAGATGCAACAGGTATGAGTGACCCTTCAAACCTTCTATCTGCACCAACATCTCTCAGCCTCCTTCTTGGTCAGCAGTCTATAACTCACTCAGGCTAAGGAAATTATTGTAGTAATGGTATTTCTCTTTACCATATCAGGGCAAGAGAGAGGGGTCTCTCCCTTCTGGCTACTTGAGATGTGACTCTACACCTGAGGAACTTATGTGTTTGGGGAAAAGAGCATCTACCGTGACTGTTGATGGTTTTGAGTTGCACCAGTAAAGTATTGCAAGAAAGAGTTGAGTTCAAGAAAGGATTGGCTGAATTTGACTTTAACTGGTAAAAATGAAAATTGGACAAACAATTTGGTTAAAAAGACTGTTCCATTATCCAGTCTAGAATGAGTTTTTCATGGAGACCCAGAAATAAAGATAAACCTTGCAACCCAGAAAGAGTAATGTAGACATGGTATGCAAAGACACGGAACTGAAAGTCATCTCAGAAGTCTTGCATGTGAAATCACTGGCACACAGATGATTTGGAATCACCAGGTGAAAGGATCATGTGACTCTGGGAAAGCAGGGCTGCCAAAAACCATGGCCCAACAACCTCTAAACATAGGTATTCCTTACTCTTAATCCTAGGTCCTCTTCTTTTATAATTCCTACATCATTTAATTCACTTTCATGGTCAACTATACTTCCTATGGGCATCTTTATTCATTTATTTATATTTTTCGTAGTAGGGATTGAACCCAGGGGTGATTTACCACTGAGCTACATCCCCAGTCCTCTTTTATTTTATTTTAGTTTTGAGACAGAGTCTCAATAAGTTGCTGAGTTTGCCCTCAAACTTGTGGTCTTCCTGCCTCAGAATCCCTGGATTATAAGCATGTGCCATTACAGCTGATTTATGGGCATATTTTATTAAATTTAATTTTGAATCCAGACCCCAGCTACTTGCCAGCAGTTTAACTCCTGCTGTTTATGTGGTATCTCCAATTACGTACCTCACAATTACCTTACGTCCTTGTCTCTTGTCCCATCTTCAGCCATAGCTCTGTAATTCTTGCTCACTTGCAATCTATTCTTCAGGTAGCCGAAGAATGAGTTGTAAAAATATGAATTGGATCATGTCCCCACTCTTCTTGAGTTCCTTCAGAAGCCTTCTCATTGAACTTGGACATAAGCACAGGATACCTAATGGAACTGACAGGGCCTACAATGTGTGTGCCCTCCTCCCTCCTACCCAAGCCTGTTCTACTGCAACCACACTGGCCTCCACTTAATTCCCTGGCTGCCCCTCCCATTCATTGATGCCAGAGCCATTAAGATTTTTTTTTAGTGTTATAGTCATATGTAGTATTTTGATTCATTTTGACAAAATCGTACATGCATGAAATTTGATTTACTCTACTTAGGTCCCCATTCCCCCCACATTTCCCTTCTCTCCTGCCTCCCCCTATTCTCCTTTCCCTATTCTAGTGATCTTCCTTTGGCTTATGAATGCATGTAGGTCTGTATTTACTTATGACTTGTGCTTCCCACACGTACATAGAGGTAGAATCACCTGTGGAATATTCATAGATATACATAGCACGATTTTGTTAAATTCATTCTGCATTTTCTCCCCTTCCCATTCCTCCTCCCTCCCTCCCTCTTCATTTCCCTCTCTTACTCCAGTGATCTTCCCTACATCTTTATGATAGCTGATCCCTCACCACTCTGTCTACCAATATCATGGAGTGTTGACCCTATGATTTCAAGCAGTTGCAGAGTTTGTTCTAATTCCTGACAAGTCTTTGATTCACTTTGATTTGACTTTTGTGCAGGGTGAGAGATAGGAATCTAGTTTCTTTCTTCTACATATGGATATGCAACTTTCTAAGGACCATTTGTTAAAAAGGCTGTCTTTTCTCCAACATATACTTTTAGCACCTTTGTCAAGTTTTAGATGACTAAGTACGTGGCTTTGTCTCTATCTTCTGTTCTGTTCCATTGGCCATCATGCCTGTATTGATGCCAAAACCATATGGCTTCTTTTACTATAGCTATGTGGTATAATTTGAGATCAGCTATTGGACTACATTTCTCAGAGTCATTAAGTTTGTTGTCCTCTCTGCTTGTAACTCCCTACTCTGAACCTCACAAGCCCTTCTTCATCCTTAAGGTCACAAATGAAATGAAAATCATCATAAAGATTTTCAAAACTGGTTCTTCTTCTCATCTAAATCAGGTCTGTCCTAGCATTCTCTGTCAAGGCATTCTTCTGTGGTGACATACATATGTGCTTGGTGTATCTACTAAAATGCACTGTCCCACCAAGGGAGGCTTCTGGGTATGAGCACTGACAGTCCCTATCTTCCGCACCCTCTGGTTGCCTCCCTGCATTATAAGGGCAGAAAGTTAACAGGCTTCTCAACATGTCGACCTCTGTGTATGAGTTCTGTTCTGTCTGTGAAATGCACTCTTGTGAAATTGATGTCTGAGATGGAATCTGTCTGCTGCTTTTAGACAATTTTCTGCTATCAAGCAAGGTGATGGAGACATGGACTTTCTGCAGCACTGACTGTCCAGTCTCCACCTAGATAAGTGTGCAGAAGCAGGTGCAGCAGAAATGGATTCCCGACATTTCTTCCAGGTTCTGCAAGTCCTGGAAGAATCAACTGTGGTCCATGGTCTGTGCCTTCAATTCTCTGCTACAATGATGGATTACAACCTGTCATTCCAGGATGGCCTCCTCACTCCATACCTTTTAGACTTGAGTCTCCATCCCCATGTGAGAATGTTCTATGCCATACTGGGAGGTCTACATTAGAAACATTCCTCCAGTCTTGTCAATGGTTTTGTAATCATCTAAGCCAGTCTAATACTTTTTCACTTATTATCTCCGAGGCTTCTATTTTCTTCCCCCAATTCTCAATGACACAAACAGAAACTCTGGTTCATTCTTTTTTTATCTACTGCCTAGAAGAAGGTCAGTCAAGATGTGGTTAGTCATTGAATACAAATTGAAGCAGGTGATAATTTTTGGAAAAGTAATAATCTTAACTTATGATGAGTTGTAGTAACTTCATCCCATCTTCCTGAGTACAAGCTATTCCTCCTCAATCTTGTGGCAAATATTTAGCATATTTCTACATTAAAAATGTTTTAACAGTTGAATTTGAGAAAGTATTTTTGTATAGTCCTTACAAAAGATAGACATTTTTAAAGTTTCTTCAAATAAATACAAAAAAAAAAAGAAGTGTGGGTATGTGATTTATATTTACTTTTAATTTATTAGGTCTTCTCTAAGTAAATAAGTAGACCATGAAATTGATCACATCAGAATGCGTTATAATTTTCCTAGGATGCATTCTTTTGCAGATAATGAATCTTTGTGATTTTATAAGATATCAAAGTCTCTAGCTTGATACTTATATAAAGCTAGATACTTAAATAAATTTAGGCATAACCTTTGCTCATAGTTTTAATTTTTTTGTCCAGTTATCCCACAAGCACAAGTATATTTTAATTAAGAATTTTAGTATCTATAAACAACAATATGGCTTAAATTGTAACATGAGAGGTAGAATTGTAGGGAAAAAATAGAGATTGAAGAGATGAAAATTTGAGATGGCTATGATATGAAAAAACATCACCATTAAATGACTGCATAAGTTGAGCAAACTACTTCCCGAGATCTGTTTCCTCATCTTTAAGAAAAGGTTTAATAAGAGTCCTCATTCAGTTGTCTTGATGTGGTAACTATGGCATTCAAAAATATTACTTGTTTTATTTGTTATTAGTTTTTGATATAGCAACCTAAATCATAAAAATATTACATTTTTCCTTAGACACAAAGGCTAAATCATGCTAATAAGCTAGAAAGTTCATAAAGAATTTAGAAGTTCCTTGATTTTAAAGCCAACCTTGCAAAATTAAGAAGCATTAGTTTCAGAATGCTACTAGAGAATTTGATTAATGACTTCTTTCTCTTAATGAAACTATGCCTATTCTCCATAGAAACTCAATGGCAGGTTTTAAAGTGAACCCATGACATTTTACACTGCCTATCAGAGTTGGCTAAAATACAAGTAGAGGAACTTGAATTTTTTTAAAAAAAATAAAGTACATGCTAATAGAAAATAGCCATCTAGCACAATTTTGTCTGAGTTAAAAATTTTTGATCAGTTCCTCTGACTATAGCAACTACATATCAAAAAAGGAAATAGTATTTTAATTTATTGTGCAGTGATAAAATTTTAAGATCATTTAGATATCTTGGATTAAGAAAAGTCTTTGTGAAAGTCATAGAATTAAAAAGATGACCTGGGAGGAGGGCAGGTTGTACTGATTCTTTTTATGAAACACATATACACAATAGTTGGTTCAAAGAATTAACTTGCATTGTAGGTGGGTGCATGTTGCAATTATAATAGGACTTCTTTAAAGTAGTAAACAGCTTATAAAAGGCATTAAACTATAATATGTGTAAAAAAAGAAAAAGAAAGATCCTGTTAAGATAATCTTTTCAATGTAGTGTTGAGTTTGGGGCATAGCTTGCTGTCCCTGTGATGAACAGTTAGAATCGCACCACATAAACCACTACCATATTCCATTTTAAACAAAATTTGTGTTTTTCATGGAAAAAAGAGTGTCAGCATGCCTCACTGCTCTTAAGTAAAAGTTAAATAAAATAGTTAGTTCAGCTGGTTAGAAAATATGCTTCAAATTTAAAATCACATATCATTGTTTATGCAGATGATTTTTTGGGCCAGACTTCAATAGAATCATACTTTGCTGGAAAAAGAAGTCGATTTTGGCAAAAGCACACAGTGATCAGCAAGAGTGACTCATATCTTCCAGCTGAGATCAATGGACCCTAATCCATTAACACAGACCTAAATGTCACCTGAGAGGAAGAGATGACAGTCCAAGTGTGAGTTAGAAATGTATGGATATTCAGATATAAGATATTTTTTTCATGTTATAATCCCTTTTGGTACTCTCCAGGAAAGCAGTATAATTTTGGATTTTCAATTAGTTTGCCCTAGGTATTAAATGAAAAATGTCTTTTCGAGTAATGTAAATTATTTTTGTTCACCTACTTCAAGCTGCTCTTTGCAGAATTTGATTTTTAAAAGTCCTTGGCATCTTCTTAGTAATAAGTCATTTTAAAATGTCAACAAATAGCTTCATTTTAGGGTGGATTATAATCCTTCTAGAAAATCAGATGCCTGCCAGATATTTAAATATGAAAGTATAAACCTGTGAATTAACTATAAAATAACAAACTATATCAAACTAAAAGTAAGCAATTAAAATAGCTGGGGGTGGGAAGGGGCATTTGGAAGTAAGATAGAATAGTGTCTTTTGTTTTAAAATGAGGCTCAGAATTTCTTCTTCCTTGGTTTATGGAAATATGTTTAAGTATACACTTGCTAATAGAATTGTTTATTTTTACAGTAAAATGTATTATGTAGCCTTTTGTCAATTATACATTACATTGCATTAATGTGGATTGAGGATGAGATCTGGGAATTACATTTGGGGGTCCCTAACATGCAGTCTCTGATTTCCTCCTCTTCTTTTTTTCTTTCCTTTCTTCCTTGGATATCTTTTCCTTATGTTTTCTTACCTTTTGGATATAAGTATGCATTTCTATGTTTTCCTTACTTTATCTCAGATTTTTAAGGCTTTTGAGAGTAGAGACTATAATTTACTTGTTTTTGCACCCCTGGCTCATAGTGTGAATTATATCCCAGATAAATATTTCTTGAGTGGTTGAATGAATGGTGATGAATGAAAGATTGGCAACTGAGGGTAAGTTGACTTCACAGCATTATTAATCAAAGCAATTAATTAATCAAAGTAGAGCAAACTGCCCTGCAATATATTTAACTACTAGGAGTTTTTATATCTAATACTTCCCTGCAAGACAGAACGATCATTTTATGAAGGCAATTACACAAGTTTGGTGAGGGAATTTCAGTGGACCTGAGTAGGTGGACATATATGCTGTTCTTGGATGGAAAGAAATCAATGTAGAAAATGTCAACTCTTCACAAATTCATCTATAAATCTAATGCATTTTTTGAGTTTATGTGTAACTGTTGAATATGAAGGGCAAATTTTATAACTGAAAGGAAGAATTGTAATTGCTAAGAATATACTGAAAGACAAAAACTAAATAACAATAAAGAATGTTTTACCTCGTGAACAGCAAAAAACATCACAGAACCAGTAAATTCCAAGAGTATAGTATTGCCAAAGGGGTCCAAGAGTGGTAGTCTGGAGACCATACGGGGATAGTTACAATAGTCCATTTGAGCAACCCCTTTTCTGAGCCTCCATATCCCTATTAATTTGCTGGATCTGTCAGTTTTTGATAAAATATGTAAAAACAATACACCATGAGTGTAGATTAGCATATTTTTCTTTGTATTGATCAGTTATTGCTTTATATATGTTGCAACAGTGTTATTAAATAAATACAAATTTGTGTATTTTTACAAATATTTTATTTTTATTTCTCTTAATATTCGTTTTCTTCAAATATATTTGACTAATATTTATGTGGACACAGTATGTTATGGTTGATAATTTGCAAAGTATAGCTTTTTCCATCACTTTGTATTCAACCTTTCAATATGATTTGTTTTATGAGGGCTTCTTCATAAGCACGACGTGGTAGATTTGATTTTTTTCTTTAACAAATTGGAAATCTCTTTATAGAACAGTTTTACTCATGTTTTAAACTTTTGTTATCATCCTTTCCTTTTTTTTAAATATACCATATGTATGTCTTAAATTTGTATAAATATATAATATATTCCATTTTTCTATGCTGGTTTGGAAATGATAGACTTTTAAATTCCTTTAAGAAATTACTTTTAGACTTTTTTTCTTAATTTTTTTTTAGTTGTTGATGGATTTTTATTTTATTTACTTATATGTGGTACTGAGAATTGAACCCAGTGCCTCTCACATGCTAGGCAAGCTGTCTCCCACTGAGCCACAAACCCAGGGCTATTAGACTTTTAAGACACACACATCTATATTTGATACTTTATATCCTTCCACCCACAGTACAACTTTTGTTATGCCTACATTCCAACGGAACAACTTCTGTCTTCTTCCTAATATTGCTGTTCAGAACTGAACAAAATCAGTTTAATAAAAGTAACATGTGTAATGTTACTTTAAAAGGGTAATGTTTAATGTTTTAAAGCAATTTTATCAATAGGTAATGTTTAATATTTTAAAAGAAATTTTATCAATGTTAGCATATACCATGATTTTACATATTTAGATTTTTTTTGTTTTTATTTACTTTTATTGTACCAGAAGTACACCCTTTAGCAATCATTTGAATAATAGCCTGTGGATAAGCTTTTTTATTTTTATTTTTTTTATTTCTCTTCGTGTGTTTATAAGAATCATTTGCTCCTTGCAATTAAAGGGGAATTTGTCTGAAAATAAAGTTCTGTGCTGATACATATTTTTCCTCTATAACTGAAGATAGAATTGTGCAACTTCTGGCATGAATCAATGCCAAATAATACTGGCAAAAAAATTGGTGTTGAGTTTATATGACATTCCTGTGTAAGGAAAATATATTATTTTGTCTGGCCATATTTTAGATGATCTGTTTATGTAGTCAGTGACCTGAGGTGTGATTATAGTGTTTCCTACGTGTGGATTCACTTTTCTTTCCTCTGCTTGTATTTATAATAGAATTTTAACTCTGAAAAGTTGTCAATAATCAACTCTCTAACTGTGGACTCTTTCCCATTCCTTCCAGTCTGTCTTTCGCTTTTAGGTGAGCCCTGGAGTATTTCAGTTTAATCTTCAATGTTCCTTAGCTGCTCTCCATATACATCTGTATATGTTTAATACACTGTAGTAACATATTCCAGCTTATTAATCTTCTTTCTAAGCATCCAGTCTTAAGTCTTCCTATAAATTACATTATTATTATTGTAATCATATTTTCACTTTCCAGATTTTAAACTTTTTTTCCTTATCTTTGTCTTTATAGTCTTTTGAGCATTTTTTCTTTCATAAATTGTCATTCTTTCTAAGGGAAGCAGCATTTTCTTTCATTTCTTTTGAAATTCAATAGCTATTTAAAATCTACTTTATTTTAAAGTTATAGACAGATAATTTCACTGGATCCGAACTTACCTGGGATGAATAAATTTCTCTTCTAGTAGTTTGTTTAGCCTTTCTTAGAATTACATGTGTACACACACACACACACACACACACACACACACACACACACACATCCACAATCTGTGCCTGCTACTACAGGTTTTGCACTTGCTTTTATTCAACTCTCTGGGTCCACAACCTAGGATTAGGTATTTTGTTTTTGTTTTACAGCACTTGGCATTAAACCTAGGGCCTCCCACATATTAGGCCAGAGTTGTTCCACTGAGCTACACGCTCAGCCAGGTTTTCTAGAGGTAGCTCAGCATGCACAGTGATGCTGAGGGTTTGCAGAGTCAGCCTCTCACTAAGCAGGCAGTGTGGTGTTTCTTTTGCATGCCTAGGCCGGAACTCCCCTTAAAGGAAACCCAGGACAGCTGATGGGATTGGCAGGAGAAATGTGTAGCCTTCTTTAAAACCAGCAGGACTGTCCTGGGGTCTTGTCCACTAGCACTGGGACGAGCTACAGTCCCAGGGTAAGATGAATACTTCTGCTCTTTCACCCACAGGGCCAGTTCCTGACGCCTGCTTCTGGACCACCAGTTGAGTAAGCCTAGTTTGAGTCCTGATTATCATATGGCATCTGTGACCCATTGCTGGTCTGAGAATTTGTTCACCTTAATCTGGGACTATAACACCCTTTTTTATTTTCACCTCTATTTGTAAAAAAAAAAAAAAAAAAAAAAAAAAAAATTCCTCCACCAGTGCTCTGTTTTTGGAAAACAAGTTTTTTGATCTAGAATTGGCCACTTTTCTTTATAGCAACCCTGTTAGGTAGTCTACTTTCACTGATTCTGTAGTGAAGATATTGTAGAACCATAGGTCCTGTTGCAATATTTTTGAGGAGTCACTGCTTAGCATTAGTTCTTTGCATTCCCATTCCAAAGGCTTTTTTTCTATAGCATCCTTTATTTTCTTACTCTTACAATCTTTTGTTTAGAAAACAAAGCACGAATCTATGTGTGGTAAATGTTTGCTTGAAAAGGAACGTACCGTTTGTCCTTTGAAAACACATTGAATGCATTTCATGGCAGACCATACCAATGCCTGGTGCTCACGTTTGCAGGTTCTTTTCCTTTGGGTCTCAAGACCAGGCATTATGAAGAGCTGAAACTCAGCCCCTCAGGAATTCTGCCCTTTGGACTGCTGGCTTAAACCACCAGAGTAACTTCTCGTCCCCTTTCTCCCAAGTCATCCCTTAGGGTCAGCCTGGGATGGGCTAGAGCCATGCTGCTCACTTAATGACTCATTCAATGAATAACGAAGGTCTACTCTGCACCCATCCCCAGTTTACCAGGGAGGACACAGTGCTGGTGCAGTGCAGCAGTTTTCTCAGATGAAATTGTGGGATTCAGGTAACTACATGGCCACGCTGATCTAGGCACTGTGGCTACTTGGGAGACTCAGACACAACCTCCTGATTCCCCCTCTGTCTCCTGTCACTTCAACCCTGCAGGGAAGCTCACCGGCTGCACATGGAGAGGCCAGAGGGTTCTGAAATAGAGACATTGCTGCTTTTTACACGAGAGCGAGAAGGGCCATTAGAGGCTCATAGAGTGAATACATCATAGAAACCACCTCCCCCCAGAAGAAAGGCATCAAGATGCTGGGTCCTGGGCTTTTGTCATGGGAGGCACTGGTTATTCCTCTAGCTCCTTTTCTGTTCCTCTTGTTGTCTCTTGTCTCTTTTTATTAAATGGTGCCATTAAATGGTAAAGTTTAAATATTTAAAATACATGATCATCTCTCCGATTGGGATTGCCACCATTGGGAGAGATACAATTTCTAGGTCCAACTGTCGAATAATCAGACATTATAATTTAAGATGGAACAAATATACCCATAATAGAACCTCTGAAAGTTAAATACCAGGGATTTTCTGTGTTCCCAAACCCCCATAAGAGGAAAAAGTAAAGCGATGCCAAGACAGAGTTCAAATTATTGTTTAAATGTTGCCATCAATTACATGTAAAATTACAGGCAAGATTCTCTCGCCAAACTTTTCAGTGCACATCTTGGCTTTTCAGTCTATATTTCTTTGGATATTTTTTTAATACCTAAAGTTTTCGTGCTAGACACTTCTGCGTTCTGAGCTTTCCGTGCTCACCACACACACACCAAAGGCTCTGCCTACAATAGCGCATTTTAGGGTAAATCAAGGAAGCATTTTTCCTATTGTTATTTTTTTTAAAAAAAACTAAATTTTACAGTAACTTTTTTATTCAGGTTGATTTAGAGTACAAAAATATCCATATGTAAATATTCATATATGAAGAAGGGCACATTTTTTTTTATAGATGAAGTTGTTCATTAACGATTGGATTTTGTTATTCAGATTTCTAGCCAAGGTGGGCACACAAATTATACATAACAAGGGAGGACAAAATTATCTTTGGAATGTAATAAATGATCCAAGGCCACTTGCAAAAAGGTCTTCCTTAAGAAAGTCAGGAACCAGTGTGCCCTCAGGAGATAGAATGTGCTTTCTCTCAGTGCACCCCAGCCTTCATCTGAGGACAAGGAGGGTTCATTGCCATGTCTACTTGCAGGTGCACCTGTACCCTTTCTGCAGTTAATTTCCAAGCACAATCATTCTGAAAAGGCATTGCCTTAAAAAAAAAAAAAGGTTACATGTGTGCACAAAAACTTCATAACCTTAAATGGATTAACAGACTTTGGTAATTCATAATTGCCTTCAAAATAGTCATATTCTTAATGTATCTTCTTTCTTATGTTTCTTTATAATTCATGCCAAAAATATGGCAGAAGATCTCAACCAGATATAATCAGTTTTTTTTTCCTCTTTTGTTTTTCTTTTAGATTTCACAGACTTCTGGGGTTGATTCTAATGAAGGGGATAGAGAAAACAGACTCTAAGAAATGTTATGTCTTATATTTGCTTCCTGAAGGTAAACTGTTAAAGAAATGAAATAGCTCATGACGACATAGATCTCTTTATTTTTTGAAGCAAGTGAGTTCACCTCTGATTCTCACCAAAGTCATATAGATATTTAAGGGCTAGGTTGCTGAATACCTAAAAAATACAGTCCTAAATCTGGTTGTACTCTTTTAAGTGAAATGTAAAGCAATCTGTTGCATCAGCCAATTTTGGAATCAAGAACTTCAAAATGCAACTAATTTGCATGGTAATTGAGGGTGCTTTATAATGAAAATACAGCATTTGTTGGGTATGATCTTAGAGACCCATTAAAATACTGTACACCTTTCACTAGAGTCTACCTAAGCTAGATCTATTCATGCTCACCCACCATGGCACGGGGTACCCACCACTCATGGTGCAGATGTATTTTTGCTTACCTTCTCACACACCTGTCTCATATCACTAATAATCATACATCATAAGCCTGGAGTCTGTAAACAAAGTCCCCAACTTGAAACCTTACTGTGTATGTGCTTAATGTTTGTTAGTTTTTTACCTTCAGAATAGAGGGTAGCTCAGAAACCAGGTGATCAGATCCCTGTAGGTTTTGTGGACATCATTTAGACCTTAGATATCATTCAGTAGAGTATTCTTCAAACTTTAAACATCTGAACCATTCTCATAAAGAAAAATAATTTAGGAAATTAAAGTATAAAAACAGGGGCAAGAAAAAGGTGCTTAGGAGGGCAGAGGGGTTTGAGGGATCTCAATTTCCTCAAATGTTCCCAACCCCAGCTTTCTCTCTACTCTAACTGCATTCAAAGAATTTCTAGGAACTTACAAATTAGGGTCTAAAGACTTGGATCTCTCAATTTAAAGATAAAAGAATTGCAAGACAGTATGTCATGAAAATTTGCATGTCACACATTCTTTTCAGCAGAAACATTGAACCTGTACTCCAAAGTTTATCTATCTATACAATGCTAACATGGTATGACTTTTATTAAATGTGTGCATAAATATAAAGTGAAAATGTATAAATAATGATTGGAAAATATGGAAGTTATGTGGGTTTTCATAGCCCCAGTAGATGGTCTTGTGAATCTTATATTCTCAATATGAAGAGCTTATCCCATAGATAAGTTCCAGCATCCCCAGATCCCTCAACTCATGGTAATAGAACTGGGATGCACAGCACGGTCATCTGTGTAGGGGTCTCTGCGTAGTGGTTCTGTGTCCCACTCACTCCACACACCGTCACTGTTGTTCAGGGTCTAATGCACCAGAACTACATTTCTGAGCATTGTACAACTTTCTTTATAATGACCATGTATAAATTCTTATACATTATGGTTCTTATCAAACAATAAAATTAAAAACTAGTTTACAAACTAATATGACCTAAACTACAAAATCAATCAACACTGAATTGCATGTGATGAATTTTTTGCTTTAATGAAATTGAGTTACCAACTGTAGCATCTAGAAATTATTTCACATGCCTAAAATCACAAATAGATCTATAAACTTTTAAAGAAACAATGATTTCTTTTTTTACATATAATGCTATGGCCTGCATGTGTCGTTTTACGATTGTAAAACTCATCCTCACTGTGGTGGATCTAAGAAGTGAGGTCTTTTGGTGAAGTAGTCAAATCATGAGGGTCCCCCTTCTTCTGGGATTATTGCCCTTATTAAAGAGCCTGAGGGGAGCAACCTTGTGCCTTCTGCTGTGTGAGGGCAAGACGCCCATGGCTTCCATTACGTAAGGATGCAGCAAGAAGTACTATCTATGAAACAGGGAGAGAGCCTTCACCAGGCACCAAGTCTGCCAGGGCCTTGAACTTGGACTCCCAGCCTAAATTAAAATTAATGAGTTGGACATAACTTTCCTGTGTTCACATATTATTACAACACCAGTGAAATTTCACATCATGTACAGCCACAAGAATAGGATACTAATTAAAATAAGTTATACTCCATGATTGCACAATATGTCCCAAATATACTCTGCCATCACGTATATGTAAACAGAACAATTAAAAAAATTTTAAATTCTATGTTAACAAAAAATTCTTTTCTGTGTCCTTACAACTACATACATTATTTCAAATCAATGACTCATGACTCAAGACAGGGCAATGTGAAGAATGAGACTGTTGAGAGTCTCATTGAATACATACTGGTCCTGGATCACAGCATGCTTATGGAAATATTATATCCTAGAATGTATCATTTTTAAGTCTGTTTGCAGTGTTAATATACACCTGGTGGTATCTTTCTATGTAACTGGCAAATTAAAGCAATATTTAGAAGCAATGTATGATTGTATGTGGGTAGATTGACAGTCATCAATGAGGAGGCAAAGCACCTAGGATCAAGGAAGGACATGCACCAGTGCCCAAGGTACCCCAGCGTAAGAGGGACATGAGCAAGGGAAGGCCACACAGAGGTCAGGAACCAGGTTATTTGAAACAGTCTCACGGGCTTTAAAGTGCATGAATGCAATAGAATAAAGAGTAGAAAGTTTTCAAACAGGATGGTGACATGTTATAGAACAGGCTTGAAGAATAGTGGTGAAGTCGTGATTCACACCCAGGTCTGTTCACTCCAAAAACTAAGCTTGCAAGCAATCTATAATGCAGAATATCTCCTCACTTCTGATATTACCCGAATCAAATTCTAAACTCAAAGTCTGAATTTATATCCAAGTTTAAAAGAATCTTCCATAGGGGTGATATAGTTTGTTTGAGTCTCTGAAATTTGTGAAGCAGGAAGACACAGAAAAAACATATAATGGAAAACAACCTTCTATTGAAAAACAGGTGAAGAACTTTCCTGTATTCCAAACATTTAAGCAAAGTGACATGGCAGAGTAATTCAGATGTTTATTTGTGTTAATTGCATTTATAAACTATGAATTATAACATCCTAGATTATTATACAAAATAAATATAAATTTTATTTTGCTGAGGGCCATTACCAAGTAGGAATGACGCATCGAAATTTCCTTGCCAGCGTACCCCATGTTAAATGGACTTGCCTTGGAATTTCGCTGTTGACATTGCATGTGTGTTTGAGAAAGGTGACCCTACTCAAGGACGAGGGTGGATCCAGGATTAGGGTGTATCCTGCAGTTTGAGAAAGTATAGTATCCCGGTCCTTGGGTTTAGGGCGTTCCCAGTTTAAGACAATAGGGATTTTAGGGAAGTTGGAGGTTGAGGATTATTGCTGCTGGAAATAGGGCGTTCCTGCTACCTGAGCTCCCTTTGAGTTCTCGTGAGATTCAGAGAGTATTTTGGAAAAAAAAGCCTCGTGGAGTAGGTGAATTGGGCAGGAGAACTGGGATTGCCCCAGAACGTGTGTGGAGGCCGGTGTGAGTTCGGGAATAAAGAATTGCTGTTTGAATCGACAAAGCTGTGTGGTGGCTCGTGATTCTGTGCCCAGCCAAGACTGCGGCATTATTTCAAATTTTTTAAATAAAATAGAGCTGAATATATTAAGTTCAAGAATTCTTTATGAACTTTTCATACATGTTTTCCTGCCAATAGGCATATGATGAGGTGTATTGAAATCCATGAGAAATGCTCATGCTATATTTTCCTCCCATTGGAATAAAATGCAAGAGAGAGATTACTCCTGCACAATTTGGAGTCTCAAGAAAATTGGATAGTTCAAACAAAGCCTCATTCTCTTTTGAAATTCTTCCATTATTTATTTATTCTGCTCATATTATTGCATCTTCCTTTCCCCCTTTTTTTCTGAGGGAGCTTAAGACAGTTTTATGGAGGAAAGCAGCTATTTCCCAATGAAATTGTGCAATTATTTATTCAGTCAAGTGATTTCTTGTATTGGTGATCCCTAATTTCGCAGGCTTCTATATTTTTCTATGTAGCAATGAAAATAAAACTTACTAAGTGGATCAGATAGTCCATCTAAGCCATACAGACTATTAATTAGTTTTATGGTGGCCCTTTTTAAAATTTATAAAATAGCTTGACAACTGCCAAATTTTTGCCCCTCTATTAAGGCCTGCATTTGGCCAATATATTATAAAAGTGGTTATATGTTCTCATGAGAACCATGTGAATCTAAGACAAAGGTATTTCAGTTTCATGTGCTTTCTTTATTTAGTAAATGTAGGGCAATTTTTCATGCCAGTAGATAAACTTTCATAGTATTACTATTTTTAATTGTTTAAAAATATTTAACTGTCTGAATGTACTAAAGTTCATTCATCCAAATCCCTAAAGTACCTACTTTTCATATTTTCGTTACTTTAAAATTACTCTTAGCAACCTAATTATAATTAATCTTAATCATTTAACAAATATTTCAGTCTATTTTGTTCCACACTCTTGAAATAATTTTTTTCCAAAGAGATTTCTGGACATATTTAAAATACTTTAAGGTTTTAAAGGAAGCATTGCTTATTTGAGAGAGCAAATGTGAACAGGATAGAACACGAGAACAAATGAGCACTCTTCTTATTCCTCCAGACTGATTTCACACTATATTCCCACTTCCCTCTCTGCCGCCATCACAGTGCTCCTCTATCAGATGCATGTATTCAGTATGCTTCTTGCCACCTCAGGACTTTTGCATGTGCTACTTCTCAGCTTAAAACCTGCTTTCTCTCTTCTGGTTATCTTCTGCCCATCATTCATCATTCAGCTTACAGGAAGCTTCCTAAGAGAGCCATTCTTAATCTCTGTCCAGGTAAAAACCTCTATTAAAGGCACTCATGTCCCCTACACTTGCCACAGTTGATACATGTTTCCATGATTTGTGACAGGCCCCACTACTACACTGATTTTGTGAGGGCAGCAACTTGTCATGCTTTTATACCTAGCACCTTGTACATCCAATGACAAAAGTACTTGCTTAGTGTGTGTGTGTACCTGTGTGTGAAATTTATCAAGAGCATGCTATGCACCAAGGACCACAATAATTGATGAATCCATGTGAATCTTCCTAAGTGTGTTCCTTGGATACATTTCTCAAGTTGAAAGAATTTGTGCATCATGAGCGTGTCCTCCTTTGTATTCCAGCATCATTGTTTTGCTGTAGAAATTTTTTTTCTCAGCCTTTATGTTTTGGTTTCTTTTGTCTTTTTACTCCTTTTCTTCTCCTATTAGTTTTTATTCATTTTTCTCTGACTCTATGAATGTTTTCTTCTAATTATTATGCATCTGTGAATGTGGCCAATTCTATTTGAATCCTTTTTTTAAAAAAAAAATTGAAAAAACAGAGGAGAGTGAGGCAGTAATTGAACAGGACAACTGGGCAATTGCACTCTGCATGTGGCATTTGGGAACTTTTATACCAAATGCTCTTGGGCAATGTGTCTTCACAGTCCCCTGAGTTGCTCCTAAGAGCAAGTAGAGTATTTGAGGATTACATGAAAAATTTCCAATGTCACTTATTTTCCTGTGATCATTTTGCATTCACTCATTTATTTTTTAGCTCTCTGAGATGTGCACCTTCAGAGCAAATTGCCTCCATCTTCTCTTACCCACCCCGGAGAAATGGAGCCTTTCTGCTTAGAGAGGTGACATTTTCTACAATGTCTCCTCCATCACCTCCATTTCCTGTGCTGTGGATTCAGAAGCACTCCTCAGACGACCCCTCCCCAAATCTCCTGTACCAAATACAGGAATACAGATAGGGACCTTTTACTTTAAGAGAATTCCTAAATTGGCACCATATCCTTAGAAGACTGTTTCCTACTTTGTGTTCACATATTCAGTAGACCCTGAAAAGATATCTTCACCTATTCAAGACAAAAGGATTTTTATTCCAGCATTACTGGTAAAAGCAGTACTTTAGAAACCAAGGAACCTCAAAAGGAAAGTAGATAAAATAAATGATAATAAATAATGCAAACATTGATATATTAAATATTAATTAAGATGAATGAGTTGACACTGCAGGCATTAACATGGATTTCAAAAACAGGAAGCCAAAGAAAAGGTCCAGAAGATTGACATTGGTGTGCAGTTTAAAATTTAAAAAATAAATCTTATTATTTCTATCAGTCAGAGACTGATCAAGAAATTAGAGGCCACATTATATTCCAAGCAGAAGGTGATTAGCACAAGAGAGGAGAGTTGTACACAGCTACTGGAAGGGCTGAGGGAGGACCAACAAGGGCCCCCGCTGCTGGTGATCCAATGGTGACCACACAGCTGAGAGTTTTCCAAAGGTTCTTCAGAAGGTCCTGCCTGGTCACAGGCAGCAATGGTTCTCAAAAGCTGTCCCTTGCTATCTCAATGTATAGCACCTGAACAGGAGACCTTGGCAGAAAGCTCTGTGACCTTCTTTTCTGAAGTCTGTAGGGTGGGGGTGGGGGGTCTACCTGACATGCCCGCCCAGCAGATCTCTCCCTTGCTTCCTCTCCCTGATGTGGCTGGACTGCCTCTGCTGTGGACCTCTAACCCAGAACCATCTGGAGGAGGAGACTCTGTGTACCTCATCCAAAGAGTGACTTGGCTGGGGACATAGCCCAGGAGTGGTGTTTACCCAATAAGCCCACAGCTCACATTGAATCCCCAGTACTGAAAAATGTAACAAAAAGTGTAACAGTGATATCACATGGACAAAAAACCAGCCAGACACTGCTTCCAGATGAAAGTGTATATGTTTTAGTAAATGTTTCAAAATAAGTATGGAAACGATCATCACCATGCACAGGGTAGTCCTTAGTTCTGATCAAATAGCTAGTTCCTAGTCAAATCAGTGAAGATCAGAAAAAGTGAATTTGTGATCTGTTTGCAGCCCCCAATGCATAGAATTGTTCACCAAACAGATCACTGTTTTGAGCTCTAAATCGAAGCACTTATCCTGCAGGCCTAATTGGATTTGTCTGATGACTTGAGTTTAGCCAAGTTAAAAAAAAAAACAAAACAGCTTTCAAATTATCCAGATTCTCTCATAAAGAAGTTTCGATTATCTACAATCTGTAGGACCTGCCAACAGGGACTCTATTGATAGTCAAGGATGTTCAATAATTAATTCAGAGTAAGATGAGTAGAAGAGTAAACAGAGAACTAAATGGCCTGGAGGGTGTGCTCAGCTCAAGGACCACTTTGGGGAGTTTAGGCAGGGACTTGTGAACTCAGAGTGTATTTGAACAGGAAAGCCCAACAATTTCCTGCTTAACAATTGGTCAAAGGACAAAACTAACTCACTTTTCCAAGTTTCCCATATATCTACATTTCCTAATCTCCTTATATGGAAAAGTAAAAACAAGAAAGAAAGTTTAAGAAGCAATACAGCGCTACACTATTAATCTGCAAAACAATCCTATCAAAACTTTCTTTCAATCCCAAGAGAATTCTTTAATTTTTTTTTTTCTATCAGTGGTTAACTTAATTCAAACCTTGTTCTTCCCAGACCATATCTGGTCTCCATAAATATTAACAGAGCACCTTTATATTTTGGCCTCTGACATGGATTGCTTTCTTTCAAAAAAGAGTTGTTTCCAATAGCTTTAAACACATATTTAAAATAATTTGCATTATATTTTAAACATTATAAAATATTGATGTTTTGACATGCTTAAAACACAAAAGAGGATGAGGGGCGGAGCCGCCCCCTCCCCCCGCACCTGCAAGGTAGGCGGACCGGCGACCCACCTGCAGGTCAGGCCCAGCAACCTGCAGAGTGACAGAGCTGCCCCACGCGCCTGCAGGGTAGGCGGACCTGTGACCCACCAGCAGAAAAGGTCCAGCGGCCTGCTGAGGGGCAGGCCCACCCCCTCCCCCCGTGCCTGGAAGGTAGGCGGATCTGTGACCACCAGCAGATCAGGCCCAGCGGCCTGCTGAGGGGCGGAGCCGCCCCCTCCCCCTGCACCTGCAAGGTAGGCGGACCTGCGACCCACCAGCAGGTCAGGCTCAGCAACCTGCAGAGTGACAGAGCTGCCCCACACGCCTGCAGGGTACGCGGACCTGCGACCCACCAGCAGAAAAGGTCCAGCGGCCTGCTGAGGGGCAGGCCCGCCCCCTCCCCCAGTGCCTGGAAGGTAGGCAGAACCGTGACCACTGGCAAATCAGGCCCAGCGGCCTGCTGAGGGGCGGAGCCGCCCCCTCACCCCGGACCTGTAAGGTAGGCGGACCTGCGACCCACCGACAGGTCAGGCCCAGAAACCTGCAGAGTGACACAGCTGCCCCAGGCGCCTGCAGGGTAGGCGGTAGGCGGACCTGCGACCGACCAGCAGAGCAGACCTAGCGGCCCGACAGGGTGGTAGACAGATCACCCCAATTGGAGGAGGATCACAGCCACTACCTGCCCTGCAAGGGAGATTTTTCAACTATACAAGAGCAATATAAATAAATAGAGGGAAAATTTCAAAAACACAACAGTTTCACCAAGCAGAAAGAAACGCGAGCAGTATGAAAAGACAAGGAAAGAAAGGACCACAAGCAATGCAGGTCAACTCAACTTTAGAAGAGGTAATAGCTGCAACAGATGGAATGTCAGATAAAGAATTCAGGATATACATGCTTCAGATGATCTGGAGTCTCAAGGAAGACATGAGACAGCAAAATCAGAAATGAAAGATCACTTTGACAAGGAAGTAAATAAACAAATCCAGGAAGCAAAAGATCAATTACACAGGGAGATAGAGGTAATAAAAAACAAACAAATAGAAATCCTAGAAATGCAGGAAGCAATAAACCAACTTAAAAACTCAATTGAGAATACTATCAGCAGAGTAGATCACTTAGAAGATAGAACATCAGACAATGAAGACAAAGTACTTCAACTTGAAAAGAACATAGACAGCTCAGCAAGACTGCTAAGAAACCATGAGCAGAACATCCAAGAAATATGGGATAACATTAAAAGACCAAACTTAAGAGTCATTGGGATACAGGAAGGCACAGAGCTCCAAACCAAAGGAATAAACAATCTATTCAATGAAATAATACGAGAAAACTTCCCAGACTTGAAGAATGAGACAGAATCCCAAATCCTAGAAGCCTACAGGACGCCGAATGTGCAAAATCATAAGAGATCCACACCTAGACACATTATAATGAAGATGCCCAACATACAGAATAAGGAGAGAATTTTAAAAGCTACCAGAGAAAGGAAGCAGATTACATTTAGGGGTAAACCAATCAAGATAACAGCTGATCTCTCAACACAGACTCTGAAAGCTAGAAGATCCTGGAATAACATATTTCAAACACTGAAAGAAAATGGGTTCCAACCAAGAATTGTGTATCCGGCGAAATTAAGCTTCAGGATGGAAGATGAAATTAAAACCTTCCACGATAAACAAAAGTTAAAAGAATTTGCAGCTAGAAAACCATCTCTTCAAAAAATCCTTGGCAAAACATTACAGGAAGAGGAAATGGAAAATAACAATGAAAACCAACAGTGGGAGGTAGGACAGTAAAGGGGGGAAAGTAATCAAAGAGGAAAACAAATCAGGTTTAGTAACATCAATAAACAAATATGGCTAGAAGAACAAACCATATCTCAATAATAACCCTAAATGTTAATGGCTTAAACTCACCAATTAAGAGACACAGGCTAGTTGAATGGATCACAAAACAAGACCCAACAATATGCTGCCTACAGGAGACGCATTTGATAGGAAAAGATATACATAGACTGAAGGTGAAAGGTTGGGAAAAATCATATCACTCATATGGACTGCGGAAACAAGCAGGAGTGTCCATACTCATATCAAACAAAATAGATTTCAAGCCAAAGTTAATCAAAAAGGATAAAGAGGGACACTGCATACTGCTCAAGGGAACCATACACCAACAAGACATAACAATCATAAATATATATGCCCCAAACAATGGTGCAGCTATGTTCATCAAGCAAACTCTTCTCAAGTTCAAGAGTCTAATAGACCACCATACAATAATCATGGGAGACTTCAACACACCTCTCTCACCACTGGACAGATCTTCCAAACAAAAGTTAAATAAGGAAACTATAGAACTCAATAACACAATTAATAACCTAGACTTAATTGACATATATAGAATATACCACCCAACATCAAGCAGTTACACTTTTTTCTCAGCAGCACATGGATCCTTCTCAAAAATAGATAATATATTATGTCACAGGGCAACTCTTAGACAATATAAAGGAGTAGAGATAATACCATGCATCTTATCTGATCATAATGGAATGAAACTGAAAATTAACGATAAAAGAAGGAAGGAAAAATCATGCATCACTTGGAGAATGAACAATAGGTTACTGAATGATCAATGGGTTTTAGAAGACATCAAGGGGGAAATTTAAAAATTCTTAGAGTTAAATGAAAACACAGACACAACATATCGGAATCTATGGGACACACTGAAAGCAGTTCTAAGAGGAAAATTGATTGCTTGGAGTTCATTCCTTAAAAAAAGAAAAAACCAACAAATAAATGATCTCATACTTCATCTCAAAATCCTAGAAAAAGAAGAGCAAAACAACAGCAAAAGAAGTAGAAGGCAAGAAATAATTAAAATCAGAGCTGAAATTAATGAAATCGAAACAAAAGAAACAATTGAAAAAATTGACAAAACTAAAAATTGGTTCTTTGAAAAAATAAATAAAATCGACAGACCCTTAGTCATGCTAATGAAGACAAGAAGAGAGAGAACTCAAATTACTAGCATATGGGATGAAAAAGGCAATATCACAACAGACACTTCAGAAATACAGAAGATAATCAGAAATTATTTTGAATCCTTATACTCCAATAAAATAGAAGATAGTGAAGGCATAGATAAATTTCTTAAGTCATATGATCTGCCCAGATTGAGTCAGGAGGATATAGACAACCTAAACAGACCAATAACAATTGAGGAACTAGAAGAAACCATCAATAGACTACCAACTAAGAAAAGCCCAGGACCGGATGGGTATACAGCAGAGTTTTACAAAACCTTTAAAGAGGAACTAACACCAATACTTTTCAAGCTATTTCAGGAAATAGAAAAAGAGGGAGAACTTCCAAATTCATTCTATGAGGCCAACATCACCCTGATCCCGAAACCAGACAAAGACACTTCAAAGAAAGAAAACTACAGACCAATATCTCTAATGAACCTAGATGCAAAAATCCTCAATAAAATTCTGGCGAATCGGATTCAAAAACATATCAAAAAAATTATACACCATGATCAAGTAGGATTCATCCCTGGGATACAAGGCTGGTTCAATATACGGAAATCAATAAATGTTATTCACCACATCAATAGACTTAAAAATAAGAACTATATGATCATCTCGATAGATGCAGAAAAAGCATTCGACAAAGTACAGCATCCCTTTATGTTCAAAACTCTAGAAAAATTATGGATAACAGGATCATTCCTCAACATTGTAAAAGCAATCTATGATAAGCCACAGGCCAGCATCATTCTGAATGGAGAAAAATTGAAGGCATTCCCTCTAAAATCTGGAACAAGACAGGGATGCCCTCTCTCACCACTTCTGTTCAACATAGTCCTCGAAACACTGGCCAGAGCAATTAGACAGACGAAAGAAATTAAAGGCATAAAAATAGGAAAAGAAGAACTTAAATTATCACTATTTGCAGATGACATGATTCTATACCTAGCAGACCCAAAAGGATCTACAAAGAAACTATTAGAGCTAATAAATGAATTCAGCAAAGTGGCAGGATATAAAATCAACACGCATAAATCAAATGCATTCCTGTATATCAGTGACAAATCCTCTGAAACGGAAATGAGGACAACTACTCCATTCACAATATCCCCCCCAAAAATAAAATACTTGGGAATCAACCTAACAAAAGAGGTGAAAGACTTATACAATGAAAACTACAGAACCCTAAAGAGAGATATAGAAGAAGACCTTAGAAGATGGAAAAATATATCCTGTTCATGGATGGGCAGAACTAACATCATCAAAATGGCAATATTACCAAAAGTCCTCTATAAGTTCAATGCAATGCCAATCAAAATCCCAACAGCATTTCTTGTAGAAATAGATAAAACAATCATGAAATTTATATGGAATAATAAAAGACCCAGAATAGCAAAAATGATGCTAAGCAGGAAGTGTGAATCAGGCGATATAGCGATACCAGACTTCAAACTATACTACAGAGCAATAGTAACAAAAACAGCATGGTATTGGTACCAAAACAGGCGGGTGGACCAGTGGTACAGAATAGAGAACACAGTAACCAATCCACAAAACTACAACTATCTTATATTTGATAAAGGGGCTAAAAGCATGCAATGGAGGAATGATAGCATCTTCAACAAATTGTGCTGGGAAAATTGGAAATCCATTTGCATCAAAATGAAACTGAATCCCTTTCTCTCGCCATGCACAAAAGTTAACTCAAAATGGATCAAGGAGCTAGATATCAAATCAGAGACTCTGCGTCTGATAGAAGAAAAAGTTGGCTCCGATCTACATACTGTGGGGTCGGGCTCCAAATTCCTCAATAGGCCACCCATAGCGCAAGAGTTAATAACTAGAATCAACAAATGGGACTTACTCAAACTAAAAAGTTTTTTCTCAGCAAAAGAAACAATAAGAGAGGTAAACAGGGAGCCTACATCCTGGGAACAAATCTTTACTCCTCACACTTCAGATAGAACCCTAATATCCAGAGTATACAAAGAACTCAAAAAATTAGACAATAAGATAACAAATAACCCAATCAACAATTGGGCCAAGGACCTGAACAGACACTTCTCAGAGGAGGACATACAATCAATCAATCAGTACATGAAAAAATGCTCACCATCTCTAGCAGTCAGAGAAATGCAAATCAAAACCACCCTAAGATACCATCTCACTCCAGTAAGATTGGCAGCCATTATGAAGTCCAACAACAACAAGTGCTGGCGAGGATGTGGGGAAAAGGGTACACTTGTTCATTGTTGGTGGGACTGCAAATTGGTGCAGCCAATTTGGAAAGCAGTATGGAGATTTCTTGGAAAGCTGGGAATGGAACCACCATTTGACCCAGCTATTCCCCTTCTCGGTCTATTCCCTAAGGACCTAATAAGAGCATGCTACAGGGACACTGCTACATCGATGTTCATAGCAGCACAATTCACGATAGCAAGATTGTGGAACCAACCTAGATGCCCTTCAATAGATGAATGGATTAAAAAAATGTGGCATTTATACACAATGGAGTATTACTCTGCATTAAGAAATGACAAAATCATAGAATTTGGAGGGAAATGGATGGCATTAGAGCAGATTATGCTACGTGAAGCTAGCCAATCCTTAAAAAACAAATGCCAAATGACTTCTTTGATATAAGGGGAGTAACCAAGGACAGGGTAGGGACGAAGAGCTTGAGAAGAAGATTAACATTAAACAGGGATGAAAGGTGGGAGGGAAAGGGAGAGAGAAGGGAAATTGCATGGAAATGGAAGGTGATCCTCAGGGTTATACAAAATTACGTATAAGTGGAAATGAGGGGTAAGAGAAGAATAATACAAGTGGAAGAAATGATTTACAGTAGAGGGGGTAGAGAGAGAAGAGTGGAGGGGAGGGGAGGGAAGGGGAGGGGCATAGTAGAGAATAGGATAGACAGCAGAATACATCAGACACTAGAATGGCAATATGTAAATCAATGGAAGTGTAACTGATGTGATACAGCAATCTGTATATGGGGTAAAAATGGGAGTTCATAACCCACTTGAATCAAATTGTGAAATATGATATATTAAGAACTATGTAATGTTTTGAATGACCAACAATAAAAAAAGATATAATTATTAAAAAAACACAAAAGAAAAATGCTTATGCTATAAATACATACATTTATCCATCTTTCTATAATTAATTTTGCACTCCAAAATTTTCTCACTGATCTCTAAGAACACAAAGGAATAAATTGCAACACCTAGTTCTGAGACAAGAATGTGACAATGTTATAGCTTGTTTTAATAGTGTAAATGTTCAAATAGCTGTAATGCAAAAAACATTCAAAAGAAGAAGGTAAAAGCTGGACTTGGTTGTGCACGCCTGTAATCCCAGCCACCAGGGAGGCTGAGGCAGGAGGAATGGGGGTTTGCAGCCAGCCTCATCAATTTAGCGAGACCCTCAGCAACTTAGTAAGACCCTGTCTCAAAATAAAAAAATTAAAAGGACTGGGAATGTGGTTCAGTAGTAAAGGGACTCTGTGTTCCATTCCCAGTATCAAAATCAAACAAACAAACAAAGAAGTATCAGTGCTGAGGTGGATTGAAAATGGTTAATCTTTAACAGAAGGCAACAGGAGCAAACCATTGCAGCTTTGTGTGAAATGGTTTTAACTACAGATGCCAAGATGATGCGAATAGAAGAACAAGTGACTGGAAGATAAAGAGAAAGGGATTCCTACTGCTGTCCAACAGTGAACATGTGCCAGTTCTTCCCAGATCGGACAGAACCTATAGGGCTGGACACCTGCCACATCTTTTCAAAGAGTATGTGTTCATAGTTTGCAGCAAATGGGAAACAGACTGGGAAAAAAAAAAAATCTGGCTGCAGTTTACTTCTGTGTTGACAGTCAACATCTGGAGAGATTAACAGAAGTAAACTGGTTTATCCAATTAAAGCCTTTGACAACTTGCACAGCTCACTTAGTCATAACTAACCTGGGATTTACAGTTTACAAAGTGTTTTTGAGACAGAACAGGGAGAACCCCACCAAGGTCTCCTACCGAATGCGTGTTGCTTTCAAAGAACTTTTGCTGCAAGCTTCCCAAGCTTCCAGTACCCTCTGCAAGTGCAGTAGGCCTGAATTTGACATATACCTGACCTCTGCAGGGCGAGGGTAGCGAGCACCTTCACCATGTTTCATGAGCTGGGGGAAGATGAGCCCAACAAGCATGGACCACTCTGTCAAGTGCAAACTCCAGTGCCCAGATCAAAGAACGGTAAAACCCTCAGCAATCCTGGTGCGCATGCGCAACAGCTGACCACACCTGCGGGAACCCAAGGATTTTTCTCTAGGAAAGCTTTGCTCCTAACCCTGCCCTGTGCTCTGATCACCTTGTGTTTGCACGCAAACCCCAATAAAGCCTCTTCTAGATGGTTGGCTTGCCTCTCCATGATTTCTATCTCAAATTGAGCAAAAGAGCCCTATCCATATTCCTTTGCCTATTCTGTCTCAATCTATTTCCATACTGCACTCAGAACTGATAATTTCTAAATTACTAATTTCATCATTTCACATCTTTGACAAATAATCCAGAGTTTTCCCTCTTTGTTACTAGAATGAAGTTCATGTTCCTGTGTATGTGACATGGATGGGAACATTTTAAACAAGCCGATGACCAAACAAAATCCAACAACATTTTAAAAATCATCTGTCTACCAATAAAAACTTTTTTATATATATATAAAAGTCATATGGGAGTGGAATACAATTCAAGCAATGTAATTTTAAAAAATAATAAAATGAAAATCTCAATGATTTCCATGATTCAATTTTCCATAATTCAGTTATGTGCCTGAATTTTTCCTCCCAAACATTTTGGTTTCTACTTCTGCAACTCCTACATCACATATAAAGACTCAATTGTAGCAAAATCCCCATTGGATGGGGCTTAGGTTTACTATTGCAAGGAAGGTACACTTTGCACTCACGGACTGAGACGCTTCCCCTTCCACTCTAAGATGCCTTTCAGATTGTCTGCATACTACTCTAGTAATTTCATAATAGAATGCTAATTCCCACCCACTCCCCATACCTCTTATCTTCTTGTTCTTTATTCAGAGAAACTCAGGGCCACAGGACCACCCAAAATAAAGACTATATTTCCCAACCTCTTTGAGACTGCATTTGATTGACCACATGACTAGGGTTTGGTCAAAGGAGGAAAGATGGGGAATAGCAGTCAGTTTGGCAGGCATGAACATAATGATAAGGGTCAGGCTTTCTCTTTTCCTTTTCTCCTGCTTCGGTGGACTGGTGGGAGATGTAGCAGCTGGCTGGGACTGCTGAGTACAGAGGAAGAATCCATTAAACACTGTTGATGTCTAGAGTGTACATACATACATACAGTGGAATATTATTCAACATCAAGAAGAAAGAAAACTCTGACACAGGCTGCCACAGGGATGGGCTTCCAGGGCATAGCACTAAGTGAAACAAGCCAGTCAGAAAAAAAAAAAAAAAAAATGAAGCCTGGTGCAGTGGTGCACGTCTGTAATCCCAGCAGCTAGGGAGGCTGAGACAGGAGGACTGAGAGTTCAAAGCCAGCCTCGGTAAAAGTGAGGCACTAAGCAACTCAGTGAGACCCTGTCTCTAAATAAAATACGAAAAGGACTGGGGATGTGGCTCAGTGGTCGAGAGCCCCTGAGATCAATCCCCAGTACAAAAGAAAAGAGCAGAGCAAATCCTGTGTGGTTCCACTTACTGGAGCCTAGACGTGTCTCTTTCATAAAGACAGAGTATCCTGGTGGTTGCAAGGACTAGGAAGAGGAGCCATAGGAAACTTATAGCTTAACAGGTACAGAGTTCCAGTGTTTTGACATGAGAAATGTTCTGTGGATCAATCATGGTGAACACACTGTGATCCAGAACTGAACCCTGAATAACCATTGAGATGGTAAATTCTGTGTTGTGCTTACTTTACCGTGGCTCTAAAAATGAATTAAGAAATAAATACTGATGCTGCAGGAATCCTTACAGCAAGTCTGAACTGCCTGTGTGTCTCTGTGACACCATGACAAACTCCCATGATGCTTAATACTCCGTCAGAGGTCATTATACATCTTCACCTTTGCAAAATGATTTAGAAATCCTGACTGTCCATCTCCCTTTTCAATGTTTAACCTCCCCAGCACTTCTTTAAGTGTTTATGATGAGGATAAATGATGATTCAGGGATCAATTTCTCATTGCTTCATCTCGTGGTAATAGTAATACACAATACTGGTTAACATTCCTTATCTGAAATGTTTGGGACCAGAAGTACTTTGGATTTGGGATTTTTTTTTTGAATATTTTCATATACATAATGGAATATTATGATGGGATATAAGTCTGAACACAAAATTCATTTGTTTCTTATATGCTGTGTACACAGAGTCTGAAGGTAATTTTATCTTATTTATTTTTGGTCTGCTGGCATTTTAATGGCTACCTATCCTATGAAGTCAGAGGTGGAATTTCCCACGTATGGTATATGATGTCAGCACTCAAAAGGTTTTGGATTATGGAGCATTTCAGATTTTGGATTTTCAGATCAGTGATGCTCAACCTGTAGAAAAAACTCCGATTAAAAAAAATTGAGGGACTGGGGATATGGCTCAAGTGGTAGCACGCTCACCTGGCATGCGTGGGTCACAGGGTTTGATCCTCAGCACCACATAAAAATAAAATAAAGATATTGTGTCCACCGAAAACTGAAAAATAAATATATAAAAAATTCTCTCTCTCTTCTCTCTCTCTTTAAAAAAAATTGAAAGAGGAAATAAAAATAATATTATGACTTTCTAGATCCTAATTTTTGCTTTTCATATTGTGTTCTTACTCCATTCCTGCTGCTATAACAGAATCCTGTAGACTGTGTAAATTAAATAACAAACATTTATTTCTTACAGTTCTGAACCCTGAAAAGTCCAAGACAAGGTATCAGCAGATCTGCTGTCTGATGGGGCATTCTTCCTTGTTTGCCTACAGGCATCTTCTCATTGTACCCTCACTGAGATGTAAACCTTTTCTGTTTCCTTCACGCCCCACCCTTAGGCCCTAAACACCTCCCAGAAGCCTCACCTCTTAAAACCGCTCTGGAATCTTAATTTCATCACATGAATTTGAAGAAAGACACTAAATTTCAGTCTATAGCACAGGGGATTTGAGAGAAGTCCTGCTTATCCTAATTTCATTCATTAGTACCTACAGAACATGAAAATTAATTCCACTTTTGCTGTAAGAATGCTATGGAATTATTGCATATAATAATTGATTGTTTTGGTATGATCATAAAGTTGAAAGTTATTCATATAAAGAATACATGCACATAGATTTATTTGTTGTTTCGTTAGATTATGAGATGAGGAAAAGAGTATATTAAAACAGAATTTAAAGAATAAATTGAGGGGAGAGGCAAAAAGAATATCTTCAAAATTTTTATTCAGTTCTAAGAAGAAAAGACCTATCAAAACAGGGGTGGAATGGTGGGGGTGGTCCATTCCCTCTCTGGAATAGGTCTGAGAGCTGTGACTTCTCATGTTACAATGAAATCCCTCAGGATAGCTGCTTGCCTCTGCTCCTGGCAAATATGCCCATATTCTAGAACATTCTGAACCTGTTTTCCATCCTATATCCACCTTCCTGCACAGGAATTAAAACAAAACTAGAGGGTTGGAGCTGGGCAAGTTAATGCATTGTAATCCCAGGACTTGGAAGACTGAGGCAGGAAGAGCTTAAGTTCAAAGCCAGTCTGAACAACTTAGCCAGGCCCTAAGCAACTTAGTGAGATCCTGTCTCAAAACAAAACATGGAAAGGTCTGGGAACATGGCTCATTGGTAAAACACCCCTGGGATCCATCCCCAGTACCCAAAACAAAAAGAAAACACAAACACAAAGTAACACTTGGAGGGAGAGGGAATGAGTCAGCCAACCAAACTCTTCCCCCTTCCTCTGCTCCTTGGTTCCTCTTTGTTCCACAAGTGGAAATGGGCAAGAGGAAATAGATATAAAAAGAAGGGCTAGAGATGCCCTCAGGCAAGCAGTTCCTTATGTGTTCAAACTAAAGACTCTTGGTTAAGGCTTTGAAATTTGTACCTAACTGATGTAAAAAATGGGTATAGTTTTGATAAGGTAAGATGCTCCTGATCCTCTTATTACTCGAGAAGAACCAAGTCCATGTGAGTCAAGGAAGACTAAACAGAAAATTTGATTAACATTCTGGGCTAAAATATTAAAATGGTGTCACATAAAAGTTTCATAAATGATAGAAAAACTAGAACAATTGGCAGACATCATATATCCCATGAGTTTTATTAGGGATATTCAAGCTTTTCTAACAGCTTGAAATATCGTGCCAGTTGACAAAGGCCTTAAAATCAAATGAGTTATATTTTACTTTCACAGGCCTCATGAGTAATTTTGCAAGTCCATCAAGAAATCATGAAGTTAATTCCTTCAGAAACAAAAGATGCAGTCCCTCTAGTCATCAGCGTGTTTTAAGCTGACCTTCTATGATGAAAAGTTCTAAAACACAAGAGAAAAAATTGTGCTGCATCTATTAGTTGTTAGGTAATAATCCACCCAAAAATTTAGTAGCCTAAGATAATCACTTTATTTACTTCACATTTTTGTGTCATTAGTTTGGACAGAGCTCAGTTAGACAATTCTTGTGCTGACCTTGGCTGTTGTCTGAAACTGAGGTCAGTGGGTGGGTCATCTGGTGGCCAGGAGATCTGCTCTGCTTGGACAGCTGCTCCTGAGGTCTCTAATCATCCAGTAGACCCAAGATGGTCTCTCTGCATGAAATCTCAGAACTCAACAGATAGAAACTTTTCAAGTTTCTGCTTATCCCATCTGCTATATACAATTGGCAAAGCAAGCCACAGGACCAAGTACAGATTTATGGAGAGATGAGTCATACCTACAAATAGAAGAAGCTGGGTGCCATTTTTTCCTAGTATATAACTCAAAGTTTCCTTTAAATAAAACTGGATTGAATGCATCATATATGTAAGAAATTTTATAAAAACTGAAAAAAATTAGTAATATATCCTTGTCCCTAAAAGTCTTCATATTAAGGAAAGATATGCTTATTCACACATCTAATCATAGTATGAGACGTAAAAATTAGTTTTGAAGATCAAGATGTGGAAAACAGCATTATTGAGTGTTAGATATGAGCTCAAGCTATGTTTTGTGGAAGCCCAAAACATCATGTATTTGACAATGATAATCAGGAAAAAAAATGTCATGAGTGAAATAACAAGTATTATGGGCATAAAGAGAGAACATTTTTTATAAAGGGGTAAAAAGAAAAGACATTTTATACTGAGGGCATTCAATATTCAAAATTTTAGAGGCATGAGTAGCTTATAGTGAGTACTGAAACTGAATTTCCCACGATTGTCCTAGCCTTCACCAGGTTGAGGTCTATCCTATCTGTACCAGTTAAAAATGAATTTGGTGGGAAGTAAGAAAACACAGTGGTTGCAACAAAGAGAGCCTTCTTTTACTCCCTGTTATTGTTTGGATGTGAGGTGTCTCCCAAAGCTCATGTGTGAGAAGTTGAGAGGGGAAATGACTGAGCCTTAAGACCATTAATTCAATCAGCGAATTGATCCCCTGATGGGATTAACTGGGTGGGGGCTGAAGGCAGGTGGGGTGTGGCTGGAGAAAATTTGGATGTGGCTTTTGGGTTTATAATTGTATTTGGCAAGTGGAGTCTCTCTCTCTGCTTTCTGATCACAGCTTTCCTCCACCACAATCTTCTCCTCTGATGTCCAGCCTCACCTGGAGCCCAGCGGAATGGTGCTGGACTTCTATAGTCTGAGGCCTCTGAAACTGTGAGCCTTCAAATAAACTTTTCCTCCTCCACAATTAGGCTGGTTGGATCTTTTGGTTTCAGCAATGAAAAATCTGACTAGAACACTCCCCAATTATTCTGGAAGTAGATAGTTTTTAGATTTCTTCACTTTTTTGGTTCTATCATTTTTAGCATATGGACTTTCTTGGGGCATTTGGTGTCTCAGAGTTAGAGGTATACCTACCTTATACCTCCAGACACTATCTATATATTCCAGGGAGAAAGATGAAGCTCTTCCAGCCACATCTGTTCCCTTACATGAGGAAAGGCATAGCCTTCCCTGACATCCCAAGATTTTCTCACTGACCAGCTGGGTCACACAGACTTCACTCACACCACACATTAGGAAATTAGAGCATTGAATCTGTATTTGGTTCCAAGCAATGATTACTCATCTTCCAAGAGGGACAAACAACCATGCAGAACACAAGAGAAACAGTCCATTAGAGAAGAAAAAAGTGACCTAACAACCACCAAGTTATCTCCTGATGCGCTTTGTCCTGTCTCTAAGTTTGTTATTTCTTTAGAATGGAATGTCTTTCCTTCTTTTCAGGACTCTTCCAAGACTGGCCAGAATACCAGCTCCCTTACAAGGCCCTCCTATGTGGTCTACTCCTAACTGACTAGTATTCTTTTTGACCCCAATCACTTAAAGTGCCATTAATCAGATTCTGCCTTCAATCACTTGCTAATAATTGTGTGCATAATTTTTTTTTCCTCAATGAAAATGTAACTATTGTGAGGGGAGATAGTGACTGCAAAATATGTTTTGATATTCTCCTAATGCCCAGCATAAAACTCTTTGATCATTGACCATCTTGAATGTGCCCACTTACTCTTCCATTGCCATTGTGCTCCATGAACGACATGGACAGATTAGTCCACCCTCCCTTCATTTCCTTATGTCTTTATGGAGTCCATTGAAGATGGACATTTATTATTCATTCCATGTTCTTAAGCTCAGGAAAGCCATCCTTTTTCCACTCAGATTTTAGTGGCTCTCTCCTCTGTCTGATACTTGGCAAGGGCATAGGCCCAAGTCATGGACAACCATCCCTTGGCCTCAATTTATTATTATTTTTATTTTTAATTGACAAATGCTTCTGATTACAAATTGATATGGTACAATATGTTATTTTAATAACTGTACACGTGAAGGAATGACTGCATCAAGCTAATCACTTCACATGTTTTTTTGGGGTGAAAACACAATCTATTTTCTTAGCAACTTTCCAATATATAAATGCATTATATTTGCTATAGTGCTCTCCAAGAGATCTCTAAAAGTCCCTTCTCCACCTGAACATCTGTGCTCTTTGGTCAATGATTCCCCATTCCTCACCCCTACCTCACCCTCAGCCTCTGGTAACCGCCATTCTACCCTGCACTTCTCTACATTCAACTTTCTCACATTCCATAATTAATGAGGTCATGTGACATTTATTTTGGGGTTTTGACATCAATTATTGTTCCCACAATGGAGAATCTGACCTGAGTCAAGTCAATGGAGTCCAACTCCAATATTTTTGCTGAAAATGTTGGGAAGGAGAAGCATTCTTTTTTTGTTGCAATTGAAGCTGATAGAATATGGGTTAAAACTGTATCTTCCACAGAAGAATTTATGCCTTTGAGACATAGTTTTGTTGTTGTTTTTTTAAAATCTTTCTGCTTTACCATTCTCCACAGAAAAGAATGAAGTCACTCTAGAGGGACATAGAACCAAGCAGAGGGAGTCCTAATGACACCATTTGAATCCCAGGATTCCGTCATTCCCAAAATCTGAATATTTCAATGGAGCAACACATTTTCTTTAACAAGTAATTTCCATTTGACAATAAATTCTCTTTCTGGCTATGCCACTTGGAGTTGAATTCTGTCACTAACAATGGATTGTGATATTCAATTAATGCCTTATCATCTTTACCATGAAGCCCCTCGTTGGTAGTGGCAGGTCAGTGTGGCTCACAGAATGAAAGCAGCATAGTACTGGGAGTTGCAAACCTACTCTAGATTTGGCTCTGCCACTTTCTGATTATGTGTTCTTAAATCAATATGTTTGTTGCAAATTTGGTGCTACCACTGCTGGATAGGAACCGGGACTACATTTTTCAGAACTCCTTGCCCTATCTTATTCTAAGATAGAGTTGCCCAAGAAAGGAATTTGCATAAGACTTAGAAGTTAGAAGTAAAGGAGTCAATACCCTTAGAAGACCATAGTGGTCAGATATGGCAAGGGACAGATACAAAGGTCCTCAATGGGACATGAATTGTCATTGTTCCCTTCTGGTCTGTGTTTAACTAATCTTCTGACTACTGTCCCTCCTGATCCACCAGAGCCCCAAGTCCACCATTGCTCGACTGGGAGATTGCGGAGTGTCAGGGTTCAGAACACGACACCCCACACCATATGGCACCTTGTCAATGGAGAAAAACCACAGAAACAAGAAGGTCACTCTGGCTTTCCCTTGCTTTGCCTATGGGTGCTGGCCATAAAGGAATTCTTTGATCTACTTCACCTGAAAGTAGGCCATCAGACTTTCCTTCTGCAGTTGCTCTGTCTTGTAACCTGGGGACAAAGAGAACCTGAACAGACAGGCCTTGCTGGGGCCTGCCTATGCCCTCACCAGTTCATCTCCTTTTTGTCCAGTCAGTTCTACATAGTGGACCATACTTCATCAAACCTAAGCAAGAAAATAACCCTTCCTTGGGGGCTGGGGTTGTGGCTCAGTGGTAGAGTGCTTGCCTAGCATATGTGAGGAACTGGGTTTGATCCTTGGCACCACATACAAATAAATAAACAAAATCAAGGTATTGTGTCCATCTACAGCTAAATAAATAAATTAATAATAATAATAATAATAATAATAATAATAATAATCCATCCCTGGATCTGTGGGTCTTCCTATATGAAGATTCCCATTACACATAAAACTTGATAAATGCATGTGCTATGTTTTTCTCTTATTAAACCATCATCTGCTGTAGGGTTTCACCAAGACTCTTGTGATATACTGGGAAAGGTATTACTCTTTCCCACAGAAACATGTTCTGCAGAGTGTTAGAGTCTGTAAACAAGTCAAGATGGTGCCTGGCATTTTGCAGAGGGAGTGGTTTGTGAAGTAACACCAGCAAGCCATTAAGTGTGGAGATTCCTTATTGGTTGACTGCTGTATCTAGTTTATGTTAATTAAGATAAGCTGTGTGGAATGTATATATACCCCTCCTGTCCTACAATAATGGGCTCCCACTTCTGCTGTATCAATCTACACAAGTTCCTCGTCCGTCCGTCCCCCCCCCCCCCCCCCCGCCTCGTTATTTTGCTGCAGCCAGACTGTGGCAGCAGAGGGGACAGTTTCCAAAGCCACCTCCGCAGACATCCCAGTCTTAGTAGGACGTTACTACTGGATGAAGAGTCTCTTAGATTTTCCTGCAGGCTCTCACTTTTCTCCTGGGTCCGTGCTTCATGATGTTGACTGTAGCTTTGATGCTCACTCTTTGCCAGATCTTCACTGTAAAAGCTATCCTCACATTCATAAAAGGTCTAATTTCTACATGGGACACCCTATCACCAAAGTGTTCAGTCTAGCTTTGCTTTCTTTATGGGCCCTAATTAGAACAGCTACTTTCTCTCTTAAGCCTCAGGGTTTTCTTTTGTTTTGGTTCTTCTTTTGTTTTTCGCCTATAGGAAAAGGGTTGTCCGGTCTGACTCACACAATGGTGGTGAGGGTCTAATGCTGGTGGGGCTGGGTGGGGTTATTATAGCCAGATGTTGTTTCTCTGGACCAAATCCCTTTACTTCAGCATGCAAGCCTTTACTATTACCTTTTTTTCCCCTCATATGAACAAACCCTCAAAAAAAAAAAAAAAAAAAAAAGACAGTAATTTTTAATCACAAGAGTCTATGTCTTAACAGTAAAAAAAATAAAAAGATTATCGCAGTTGAAATTATCTCAACAATGTGCCTAATTCTTGATCCTTCAATGTGTTCCTTTCTTTTTATTCCTAGAAAGAATATTGAAGTTTACTTACTAAAAATCATTTGATATTAAAATATATCTTTTTCCCTAAAAAGTTGTCAACCAAATCCTGCAATTCCACCTTCCTGTGTTTCAAATCTGTTTGATTTTACACCTATTTTTTTTTTTTTTTTGCACAGAAGATTCAAGAACAATGAATTGTCAAACCTTCAATCTGATAAAGAGCTATTTAAAATGCTTTTAGATTCAATCTTATTGTTTTTATCCACATAAAGCTTGCCCTGTATAGTTAATCAAAGATTGCACATACACATATTAAATCTACACATATTAAATCTACTACCCGGTTTTATTTCTTAACAAGAATTCTTTCATCAGTTAACAAAAATAAACTGAACAAATGTGTTATGGAGAGATAAAATTTAGCTGGAGCTTTTGCTGAGGATTGAGAATTGCTGTTGTGATGTGAGCACCTCTTTGTTTGTAATAAAGTATAAAATGGGCATTCTACAGAGAATGCACCCTTCCTACACAGCGATTTCCATCAATGCATAATTAAAAGTGGATTTCCTTTTCCTTTTTGGCTAGAGGGAGGGAGGGGCTGGTAAACCTGGTTAAAGAAAGGAGAACAAAGAGAACTTTCATGAGTTCCTCTGCAAACAGTCTATCAGTTACAATTCTTAGTGTTCGAATCGCTGCACCATTCTAAAGAAGTTCTGGAATAAAAAAAAAAGTCAAGCAGGGGGTCCCAGGAAAATTCAACCCACATGCCAACTAACAGGAAGAAAGAAAAAGGCAGGGGGAAAAACCCTGTCTTTTGTTGTAAAAAGAACTAATGAAGCTGCTGTTAGAACTGTCCACAGTGACACAACAAGGCTGTACACCCACACACATTGTTAAAGTGCCAGTCATCCTCTGGAATGGGGAAAGGAAGTGCTGTGATTTGAAGGGGGTGGTGGCACACAGTGCTTTTAACCGCTGAACTTTGGAGATCTCAGGGAAGGGCACACTTTGGTCAGAGTTAACTCCCAAAAGTTAGTGCAAAATGCATAAGGTTGTCTACTTCTGTCTTAAAGGAGAGATGGAATAGTGGGGGGTAAAATCCCATTGTCATTATAAATTGCTAATTAAATAATTATCAATTAGATGGGCACACAGAACTCATTCCAGTGTATTCCTTAGAGAGCTGTCAATAAAGAAAAACAGTAATTTTGATTTTTTTCCCTTTCACAATATTCTTGCCTAGAGGAGCTAAATAGGGATAATATATAATATATTCTCTGTTCGATGTTTCATGAAGCTTATTATGCATTATTGATCAAAGATAAATACCAATTAGAGCATGCAATCATGAATTTCCATTAGTCTAGTTGTGTGGCACTAATTTTGGCATAACTGAAAGTCATTTTTCAATGAAAGAGGCAATATTTAGTATTTATTTTCCAGTAAATAAAAAGATATTAACACTGAATTCTCTAAAATATACATAAATTTTAGGGAAAAAAATGTTCTAAATCAGAGAGTGTTGTCCGCGTTTTTATTTGCAAAGTAGTTTCCTTTAAACTTTTTGGTATATATACATATATGTATTTTTTTCATTGATATTAGATAAATAATTTAAAAACATTTAATCATTTAAAAAATAATTAGAAGAAAATAAAAACATTCAGTCGTAAAGAAATATATATATATTATATACACATATCAACACGTTCATGTATAATATACATCTATATAATATAGACAGCAAATGTATGTTAGGATATTACATATATTCACGTGTATTGTTTATTGTGAGTTTATGAATTTTAACACTTAATCGCATGTATTGGTACAATCCTCAGATTTGGTGAGTGATAAAATCATTTTTCAGTTTTTGGGGTATGAGATTTTCCTGAAAAGCAAATCAGCACCCTTAGCATTCGCAAAAGCCAAGGAATATAAGATCTGAAAAGATGGAAATTGAATTCCTAAGGAATTCAGTTTCATTTAAATATGAATGGGTTTGTAGCAGTCCTGTTATATATGTAGATCATTTCTGCCTTTGTAGAGAAGTATGGAGCTCTAAACTTGTTCAGTTACCTTCATTTTTAACCAATGAATTTGAAAAGAGTTGTAACTGTGCAAAAAAACTTTAGAAAATTCAGTAGCATGTAACAAAAAACAACTAATGAGTAAAATAAATTTGTTTTAGTAGCTCGTGTGAAAAACAATTTTCTTCCTACTAGGATATTTTCTCCTACAAATCTGCATAAAGTTCAATTGTGTTAGGAAAATAATGGTAACATTTTTAAGTTTGACTTTATAAACAGTTATTTATACACGAGAGAGCTGTCTTGATTACACAAACCCAACTTTCTGTATTATATTCAGTTAATTCCCCGACCATAGACAGAATGTGTCTCTGGTAAGGGCCTAAGGCCCCTATGAAACAATAGTTTACTTTTGGGGACTTGGGATCCATGGACATCTCAAAATCTTGAGAAAGCTTCCTTATGGCAAGGTCCTTAATTTGATTTATTTTAAGGAATACTTAATGGTTAAAGGTCCTTACTGTGTTGTTTTATTGAATTCCTGTTCATGGTTCAGGATTGATCCACTTTGGTCCTTCAGCAGGGAGTGGTTTTCCAGGGAGCCCCAGCGGGACTCCAAATCAATAAGGTTAATAGATGTGGGGCCAGGCAGTCAGAGGTGATGCGGCTGGCATTTCTGATGCCCATGAAGACAAGCTCTGATGTCACTTTTGTGTTGGCAACAATGTCATGCTGATTACCTGGTGCACGCAGTGGTTATGTGTTAACATGACTGTGAATGGCCCATTAATCAGAATTATTTTAAGGAAACTAGTTCAGTGGTTAAAAAAAAAAAAAAAAGAGTGCTCTCTGTGATTTCTGAAATATCAACTGCTGTAGGCAAAACTAGTTTCCAAGCTTTTTGTATTTTAATATTCCCAGCAATAGATTGTGATCATAAAATGTCAGCCCCCAAAACTAGACAATATTTTGTCTGGGGAAAAAAAAAAAACAACAACTTTATTTTGTAAAGGGAAGCCCATATAAAGAGGAGATGTGTAACAATCTCAGAGACGTGAGAGCCTCTATCAATCTAAAAAACCCTATTTTCTTTAGTCATCTTTACAAAGCAATATGAGATGGAAGGTAGTCAAGGAAAGAACACAGTCCAGTTTTATTCCTACTATAGCCTAATAATTGTCTTCTTAAGAAGTCAGTATACAAAGTTGGCAATCTCCCCAAAGTCTATAAAGTATGCTATTTCTAGTCATTGCATGGGAACCAAAGAATTGCATCACTCCCCCCAATGCTTCACATTAATAACTATGTAAACAAATACATGAAGCAAAAGTCTTCTTAAGTAATAATTTGACCACCTGTCCTTGAAAAACAAACTTTGATGTTATGTATCATTTGAAATAATAAATACTGATTTTATTGTACAAATTAAAGGAATACCTTTGCCATGACGTCATTCACAGAAGGATCTGATTGACAATTTCCTATTTTTATGAATTTCCTATTATTATGAACTCTTATTTACAAACAAATCCCAATGAATAATCTGAAGTTTTTAATCCTCCAAGAATTTCCTTTGCAACCTCTCTAACATTCACATACCCATCCTGAGTATCCACAGCCTTATTCTACTGCTGACTGATTTGCCATATTCTGAAGGATTTATAGTTGCTAAAATTCTGGGAACATCACTTGTAATCATTATTCTCAGGTTTTGCCAGTGGAGACAGAATGTATAAATGTGCAAAGGAAAGTGGCAGATGGAAGTATAGCATTCTCTTTGTGTCACTTGGTCTCATTAAACCTGCGAAATAGTAAAAACATATTAGGTTAACTTGCAAATGCTTCAGGTCTGAAAGAAACTAGATTTTTAAAAATATTGCCAAGCATTTCTCTGGTAATTGAGTTGCAATCAGTTAGTATTGATCATTTAGCTCTTTCTTTTATGATGAGGATGTTAATGATCCTGGTGATGATATAATGTGCACAAAATAATGGAAATGTGTCCTAATAATCTGAAGAGGATTCATTTTTATGCCAAATGTGTATAGGTTTGCGTGGTGGTTTTGTAACACCAGCCAAGAAAGAGACAGGAGCAAATATCCTGAACTTGTAACCAAGCCAGGAGGGGGAATTTCTTTAATCTTAAATTACCTTTCCAGTTTTCATTTTAAAAATGCTACCCAAGCTTGTACTGAAGTTGAAATTGTTTGCTGAATATAAATCCCATTTTTTTTATTTTAAGGGTCTATTATACTTATCTTCCACAAGAAAATCAGTTATTTTGCCAGTTGCACATTTTTTAAAAATCATGCCTAATTTGAATAAATTAACATATTTTGCTTTCAAAAATTAATTCTAAAAAAAGGAACGATAACTAGGAAAGCCATTTAACTTGTGCATTTTATAAAAATAGAGAGGAGGTAAAAAACTTTGTCATTCACGGGGGCAGCTCAGCTAATTTTATGTGCTTCCATGTAAATTTGAGGGCTGCTTTAATTTCAAAACATACTTTTGCACTTAATAAGGGAGACAAAAGAAACTTTGAACTGGGCATCCCCAGTTTGTTATCTCGGGATGTTTTGGCTTCTGGAATGTGAGAACGTGATTGTTTTTATTTCCGAAGAGATAATAACACTGAAGCAATAAAAAAGAGTCAAGGCAGCTTCAGCAGCACAGGAAGTTCACAGCCAGAGACTTAATTTCTCACACAATGTACTGTGCAATGGGCCCATTAACATAGATGAATGGGCTCTTTAAAGGTTTTTTTCCTTCTTCTCCTTCTTCTTCCAAATATGCAGCTGTCCCTGAATGGTGATATGTTAATAAGGTGCACTCTTGCCCATTCTTCAGGTTCTTGGGCATTCTCTACACAGGTAATCTCTATATAGGGAAAGCTATTAGGGGGTTGTATCTGAGGCCACACCTTCAATTATATTAACACCTGCACTGATAATCCCAGAAAGGTAAACTAGTAGGGGGCCTGTGGCCTTAGTCCACCCCTTTTCTCCCTACAAGGATACATCTGGGAGGGGAGGGGGAGAAAGAAGCAGAAGGAAAAGAAAAAAAAGGAAAGTCACTTTTATTACACATCAGTGGGAACCTTCTAAAAAAGCTTTCATGCCTAGGAAATTGTTATTTCTTCAAACAGCTGACAGCCTGCAGAGGAAACTCTTAATGGAAACCCAGCTCCAGCATTGTTATGCAAGGCCCTCATGTAGATTCAGGGGGGTGGATTAAGTTAGTTTCCAAAGGGCCTATTGTGTGCTGCATTAATTTGCAGGGCTCTTGATATGTGAGTTTGAAGGTTTACAACCTCAGTGTTTACTTAGATGAACCACATCCTAGGTTTGTTTATTTCCGTCTGCAGTCTCTTATTTCCTAGTAAATGTTACATTTATATTTGTTAACAGCAAGAATGTTTTTATAGATCTGAAAGAAATAATTGCACATTCTTATATTCATTCATGCCAAAAGCCTTGATCCTAGTTCTCTAGGGTCACCCTTCACTGTTCTGTGTGTAAAGATTAAACAGATAAATTCATTTCCAAAGAATATTTATGCCACCTAGCCACACAGCAGCATGAAGACAATATCTTTAGGAATGAATGTTTAATTATAGCTTATCCCAAAGTAGTAACTTCCGGTGAAATTTGCATAATTGCCCCTTGTTTCTTTCATAAAGCAAGATTATAAATCCGTGGCCTCCAAAAACCTATGCCTTTCAATTACAGATGAACAAATCTCCTCTAGGACTGATCATCCCTTTCTTTTGTCATGGTTTGAATGGTTGCTTGGAAAGGGTCACTCACAATTTTCCAATTGTATGTTTTAAAAATGTTTTCAAATTATTACTTGTAAACAAGTCTGAGTGGTGTGTGAGATATAGAACCCTCCAAAAGTTCATTTTTAAAGTGTAAATCGCAATCCTTCATTCAGAAACTTTTTCAGAACTATCCCTAACCCTCCTTCTTTTTTTCCCTGGATTGTAAAGGCAGTTGCTAACATGAATTTAAAATTCAATATGAATGGCTGTGAAAGAAAAAAAAAAAAAGACATGCTCATTGGAACCAGCTCTGGTCTTAATCTGGATTTAGGGGCTTAATTGAATAGAAGTACATTATGCTTGAACAACTGAAGTTTCAATTATTTTGAAATCTTTTTTTTTTTTTTTTACAGAAAACACCGCCAATAGCACTTTGAATATTTTATTACACATTTTTCTGGTTTTTGTTAGTATTGGGAAGTCTTACAGTTGATTTAAAATTTATTTATCTGTGGAATTATTCATGTGAGCATTTACACGTAACAGGTCTTGTGATATTGTGATGTGGTGAGATCATTTATTTTCTTAGAGACATCAGAGACCAGGACTCCAAGTGACCTTAGACTGGTCTTTAAACCTCTTCCAGGCCTTAGTTTTTTCTTTGTAAAAGAAATTAGAGCAATAATCTGATTTCTAGTCTTTAAACAATCACCTTCTACAGATCCCACTTAACAGACAATATTTCTCTCTTAGTGCAGAACTTGGGATAAAACCCATATACCTTGATCCTTTCCTCCTCCCAATAATCCTAGTTGCCAATCATCATATAATTGTAAGATTGTGTATTTATTAACATTGGTCATTACTATCACCATTTTTCACCTACTAGCCTTTTAAAAATTATGCCAAGGGAAAATTGTTGAATTGGAAAACTGTAGTTAGGGAATTCTGACACACCCAATTGAAATGCATTGGTTCACAGCAGTGAAACTTAGAGGTAAATTGTCCAGATCTGCTCACTTTTAGCCTAGGAAGCAATTGGGAAAGGTGAATCTTACTACAATTGTATCTTTGATTGTTTGGTTGTTTTTATTTTCATCATGCCATTCTCTAGGCTGCTCTTATATATCCTGAAAGGCCGTCCAACCAAAAACAGAATTTAATTGATTTATTCAGTAAATATTTCTTAAGCAGCTTTGTATGCCATGTAATAAGCTAAGTACTGAGGATACAGATGTAAGGGAAAGAACGACCTCTGCCCTGGTGTAGCTCATTATGGCACAGTGCCCAGCGTAGTGTAGACAATAATAAGTGCTTATTGAATAAAGGAAAGCATGTGTGTACAGATGGACACATGAAAGAAATATATCCTTAATGAATTTATGGTCTTTATTAAATTACAACATTTTAGTTCAGTTAATTTTAGAAGTAGTTTATTGAACACCTTCTATGTGCCAAGCATGAGGTTTAGCCCTGGTAATTTCTGTTAAGAAAACACAATACCAGAAAAGATTGATGTAATAAAGAGAGAGCTGTTTTATGGTTTGTACTATTAAATACTTCTCAATAGACATAAATTCCAAGTGCTGTATGTGCTGAAAGGCTGGCTAGTCTATGCTTTGCTTAGTGCACTTTTGATCTTGACCTTGGAGTTGTTACGGGAGTGGTACATAATGAAGTTATAATCTTTGAACAAGAGCAACAACACCAAAAAAAAAAAAAAAAACCAAAAAAACAAAAAAACTGGGACTTCAGATGCTCTTCATATGCTGCATAAAGTTCTCCCATAGCTCAGGATATTGTGTCAAAAGAAAAAAAGAGAAATCAATTTTTAGCTACTGTACAGATGATAATAGTGGTGATGGTGAAGATGACAATTGTCTTTACTACTTGCCTTTCTAAATAAAAAATTCTGACCTGAATGATTGCATCACTGATTACCTGATTACATTTTCCCAGTAGACCTTTGAACTAGGCACTATTTCCTCCATTTTACAGAAGAAGAAACAAGTTTAGAAGAATGAGATAAACTTGTTCAAGTCCCAAATGTGGCAAATGATAGAAGTGAGATTCGAAGTCAAGTTTTCCTTACGCCTCAGTCTCCTCTCCATCGTGGCATTGCTATTACCCTATACTTGTGGCCAAAGCACTCCTGCTCCTTAGGCCTGCTAGAGGCGAATTTTGTCCTTCTGCAGTTCCTTAGGGGAAGACTATACATGAGCATCAATTGCAGCCTACTACAAGTACAGCTTTCAGGGCTGCAATCCACCCAAGAGAATTTGGTTAAGCTCTTGTCCTAAGTCTAGAAATACCACATTTTTATGGAAATAGCTGCAGCCATTTTAGAACCTTCTAATAGTCAAACAGAAGTGCTTCTTAAAACTAAATGGGTGTACATGTGTGTGTAATGTCACCACAAGAATAGATGGCAAAGGTGATAATGAATGAACCCTGAGTAGACAGAATTTGCAAAGCAACCTGTTTAGAGAATGACACCTGCTTGTCATTATCATGGCAAGAAGTATGAGAGCTTCTAGATCTGAACAAGAACATAAGGGACACATAATTTTCTTACTCTCCCAGAAGGCAAATTTGTACAGGGAGGGACGGATAAGGAAAAGCAGCTGCAAGCAGACTGGGATTAGATGTCTGATCCCAACTTTGACAACTGTAAAAACATATCTCCTCACTGATGTCATTCCTGGGAAGGCTGACATAATGCTTTGAGGTTTGCAGAAAGCACAGTCTCTTCAGAATTCTGGAGTGGCCATTTCTTGTTTTTATACTAGTTGGAAATTGCTCTTACAGTTTGTTTACATTTGTAACCTTATTCACAGATTGGCCTGTATGCGAAGAATGATTGGCAGACTTTCAGCCTCAAATTTTATTGAAAATAAAATTGACTTTACAATGTCTTCTTAAATCACAAATAAAACTAACTCTTGTATCTATGATCAAAAGGAAGATTCAAAATTCATTCCTATTTAGTCATTTCAAGTACAAGTGCATGGTAATAATGAGTGTGTATTTATGAAGTTCAGCAAGAGAGCAAATTTTTCCCCTATGTATAACAAACCTATCTCTCTCTCTCTCTCTCTCTCTCTCTCTCTCTCTCTCTCTCTCTTCCAACGCTGTGGATCAAACCCAGGACCCAAATCATGCTAGGCAAGCACTCTACCACTGAACTACACCCTCAGTTCAAAACAAATTTCAAAACCTAAAAATCCTAAAAATTTTGATTTCTGGCCTTCATGTGGTCTGGTTGAAAGAGGAGATGATTTGGTACCAGATGGCTCTGGGAACAAATCCTCACTATTACAGTTATTGTGTAGCCTTAAGGCAGTACCTTAATCATTGGGCCTCTGCCCTCCCCTGTGTCAAACAAGAATGAGAATGTCTACCTTACACGGCTACAACAAGAGTTTAATAAAATATACAGGAAACATTGAACCCAGTACTTATTCTAAAGGTTGAATAAATGGTGGTCACATTGTAATGATGATCAGATGCCCCAAAATCAGGATGTCAGGGGAAGAATGCAAAAGAAGGCCTTTAGAAATGGAAAAAAGCAACACAATAGACAAAACAATAATTAAAAATGGTCAGGACTGGGAAAAGGAGTCAACAAGTCAAAAAGTCCAAATAATAAAAGATAAGGGCACCCAGCTGAAAAAATGTGTCCATGTAGTACTATTTCAACTTTTGGAATTGTGTTTTCATAAATAAACAAAGTGCCCCAGCAAAGGATGAAAAAAATAAAAGCAACATTATGAAAACTATGGGAGAAATGAAATAAAACCAAGCAAATTAGATTAAATTGTCTTAGAGCCGTAGAACAATACAAAAAAAAGAACAATATGGTAAAACAAAACCCCTGGGAAGTCTTGAGAAGAAGACAAAAGGAAAACAAAGAAACATGGGAAAGACAGACAAAAGCAAACCCAAACAGACAATAAAGGGTTGGAGCATACATTTGTTCAAGCCAGTAGAACACACACAACTGTGCTTTCAATTCTGACAGCAAAAGGATATTTGAATAGAGAAAAGGGCACACATGTCTGAAAGCAGTGATTTCTAAAATTCTCAGGTTGAAAAGGGGTGCTTTATTTAAGTATAATATATGTGTGTGTTTCCAAAGGCAAAGAACTTGGGGGTTTTGGCATGGATAGACCACGTGCTGTCCTTTCCTTTTAACTTCCCCATCTGGATAATAGAAATGAGAAATTGGATTGTTTCCTCCTCTACCCAATCAGAGAAGGTAAATGTTCACACTGCGGTTATGTCAACAGATATAGTAGATAGCTCATCTAGTCAAACAATCACAAGCATCATTTTGCTGAGAACAACAAAAAGAGCCCCAGCCACACACGGGAGTCACTAAACATCCTTTGGGGGGATCAATGCCTTCTCTCTCTATAGCAGAGTAACACGTGCATGTCCCCTTCAAATCTTAAGGCACGGAGACTCCTTCCTATTCACTCGTCATTGAAATGAAGCAGCTGCTGTTTACTATTTGTTGTTGTTGTTGTTATTTTTCCCGATTGCTCCAATTCAAAACCCACCATTCTCCACCTTCCCTAGCTGTTACACATCCCTCTGCTCATAGCTCCATCTCTTTGAAATAGAAAAGGTCTCAGGAACCATCTGGTTCCGTGCGTGCGTCCTTAACGCTGAGGCCCCTCGCCTGCAGCTGGAGGCAGCTCTCTGCTCAGGCTGCAGTGCAGAGTGACACAGGCGAGCGACATCGTCACTGAGCACTAACTTCTGTGACAGGAGGCAGACAGTGAAAACCATTTCAGAACCGCGGCACGGCGTGAGAGAGGCGAAGGTAATTCATCCGTTTCTATATCCAATTTTTGCAAAAATCAAATCTATCCAACCGAGCAAAGGAGGGTGGGGTGTGTGTTTTCTGTAAAAAAAACTGATAAGCCAGGAGATAAATTCACCAATCAGCTACAAATAAAGTGCAAACACAGAAAGAAAAGAGCCTCTGAGCTAGGAGGAAGTTAGACAGATGATAGATCTCTTTATTTTTAAATGAAAGTCTCATGCACCAGGAATGAAATGTTTTTTGAGATACATATAAAAAAGAGTGTTACATAGGAAGTCAATCATAGACTAATATCTAGTAGTGGAGGAGGGGCTTTTGTCTTACCGGAATATCCAAGTTGGAAAGGACTTTAGGAGACCATCTACTCTGTCATGAATGATCACATCTAATACTTTTCCTTTTTTAAAGGGGTAGCTGCAAAGTTTTGGACAAGACCTCTGCAGGCAACTGGAAGCACAGTGTACCCAGGTGGTGGGTCTCGTCTGTGGCAATATATTTTTCTGTCTGTCCAATTGAATATGGCTGTAAAGGGAATAAAACCCCATGTAATCTCCAGCAGTGACAATTTAATCAGTTGTATGAGGGGGAAAGAAGCAGAGCCCCCTCATTTTAATATTTGCATATTTGATTTTGGCATTAGGGAATGGAGGTTGTTTTTCTATTGCTTTGCATTGCATTTTAATATGTAACCTTTTTTATGAGCAAATTTTGACAGTGCTAAGAATTACTAAGTCAACCAGGTCTGAAAAGAGATTCATAGATTCCATTTCTGAAATGAGGCACTCCAGGTCGTATGCTTTGTGTTAGTATTTTCCCGAAGAAAATGTATGTGCCCAGCGTGGCTTCTAGGCTTCCAGCTTCATATGTGATGCCTCTGCTGTTTATTCTGAGATCCTCTCTGAAAATGAAGGCAAACTCTTGGTGGACAATGCAAAAATGCCATAATAGGAACCCCTTTCTGTTAACATTTGTTAGAATGGTAAATCTTATAACTGCATCGGTTTCTAAGGAAGTAAGGTTTCTAAAATGCTTTATATATACAGGGGTCAATTTTTAAGGGCTTATTGAGGAGCAATAAATATAATTAAATTAATAAAATTCCACTGTTTGTATGACTGACAGAATGATATTATTGCCTATAATGTAATAATAGATTATGGAATAGATGTTAAGATAAATAACATGCAAGTAATTTGAGCTCGTCATCAATTACTCCTGTGTTGCTCCCATGAGTATATTAAAAATCTCGTCAAAATGATGTTGTATTTGAATTACTGGAACATGGATAGCTGTTTCTTTATGCATCAATGCATGGTAGCCTCTACTTGTGAAAGTCCCAAAAGTATGTTGGGTAATTTTTTTTTTTAAGGATAGTGCTCTACTTGATTAATAATTTAGAATCTCCTTGTAACAATTGAATGAGCTCTAAAGCCAACATTTCACTGGAGAAGAAACATTTTTACTTTTTTTTCTATGTAATTTTATTTTTAAAAAGATTAAAGTTTTGGAAGTTTTGTGTGTTCAATTTCATATGTGTATATATTCCCATACACATGTACATTGACCTATGAGTATATTTTTAAAAGTGGTCAATATATTGCTCAGCAAATTATATGAGTAATAACAAAATTTGGAATTAAGAAAAGTCAGCATTTTATTCAAAAGTGGAGCAGATTGTCTTTTTAATTTATGTCCTTGAAAAGCATACCAGTAGCAGTACCCAGGCAGCATTAGATGACAGGTATATAATCCTTTGGGACTGAGCACCGATTAACATTAAACTCAAGCACATAACATGTTGGGCTTTGAATTTGTTCTTGTTTATTCAAATCTGCATTCTGATGATCACCCTTTCAAAGAGGTTGCATATATATGAATATGTGATCCAATGATTTTATATTCAAATTAACCCAGTTTCTTTGAATATGATCTAATGATTGAATGATCCCCCAGACACTGCAACTCCTCAGGGAGATCTGCTCATGCCTCAGTGTGTTTTCTCAAGGCCTGGAGAGTACTAGATCTGCCCAGGAGTGCCTGGAAGCTCTGGAGCTCTGCTCTACCCAAACAGTCTCGGGCTTTAATCACAATGGCTAGGTTCACACTAAAGCAATTAACCATATGATTGCTTCCACAGGAGCCCAACCTCATCAGCATCTTTCCTTCAGGCAAACTGACAATACAGGATCTAGTCAATGACTCAAGTGTATTCAACTATCGAAGAGGTACAAGTCTTGAATACATAGTCACACAGTCAGACTAGGAATATGCATCCATCCCCAACCCAGTTTTTACAAGTTGCTATTTATAAATCAATAGTTTAAATAATTAAGGTAAAATAATTGTTCCATTAAACAATTAAGTGTTGGCAAGTATCAGAATGTAGGTAGAGAATTCCAAATAATAGTATCTGTGTTAGTCTATTGATTTATATGGGAAGGTTGTTTGTTTATCTTGTGGGGGACGGGGGTAAGAGGGCTGCAACTGGGTCATGTTAGTTTTCCAACATTAAAATAGGATTGATTTGGAGAATTTGAAAAAAGGTAAAAATGCCTGAAAAATGGGATTTGTCATCGAATAGGTAACTTTAGAAAGGCACGTGCATGTATGTATGTAAGTGTGTACCTTTTTAACCTCACTTAAACTTAGGCTTTCACTAGTTATTGCTGGACTTAATAACATGTCACATGTGAACCTAAAGCTTTCTAGCAACCTATTCTTGGTACTCTAACGAAATATTTTTGCTGGCCTATTAATGGCATTTTTTGGTTACAGGCCCTTGAAATGATTTCTCCCAAAGTAAGCTATTAAAGAATTTTTAGTGTTTTCCAACTTAAAAGCTGGAAATAAATGCCACATCTGGAAGACAGAAGTTTTCCTATGAAATCGTACTTTTGTAACACCATGTCATGTATTCTAATGTTCCTCAAGTGTGATAGGCAAGGATTGTATACTCCCCAAATGCTAAACATTTGATGTTACCAATATGTAGTGTACAGAAATTTGGGAGTTTGTGTGAGTCTGATGATACTTTTTGGGTTGTACCCCAACCTGAAAAGCTGACATACAAATTGCCATGTGAAACTTGTTTAAATCAAAAGATCTACTCCCAAACAGATTTTCATGATTTAGAATCTGACCATTAATTTTATTTAAAAAAAAAAAAAAAAGAAAAGAAAGTGCATTTATTATATTTCAGGCTTGATGGTATGGGGGCACCTCTTAAATAAACACATTTATGCAATTAAAAGGGAAACGTTTCTTTTGAGAAATATTAGCTTAGCTTATTAGCTTAGCTTATTTTGATTCAGAACTTTCGACAAACTTGGACAAAACTTTTTTCTAGGTCTTATTTTTAAGCACCCCAACCCAATGATTCCTCTTGTTTAGATATTGAGATGTATGAATAAGCAGTTTATCCAGTGCTTTAAAGAGTGTCCCAATCAAAGCTGACCTTCAACCTAACTCCTCATCTTTAAAGCAGATGTTCTGAGAACCTCGATCAGCCAAGAGTGTCTTGGGCACAGGAAGTCAGGCACCTAGGGACCCAGGGGGGAAATGTGACTCTCTCCATTACCCAGAGAGAACATACTAATGGTGGTCCCTACACATGTGTTCTGATTTTCTAAGAGCCCATCCGCTTCCCCTTCCCCCTTATTCTTAAAGAAAAATGGACACATAAATAAGTCTAAAACCACTAGTTAGGGAAAAACTTTTGGCAATGAGGAGTTTAACTGCAGGAATGATCAAAAGATCTATGTGCCCAGACCCTGTGCCCAGAGCTCCTCCTTGCAGTAGAGGAGGCGTGTCTCCAAGCCCAGCTCTCTGCTCATTCTCTTCCAGTCTATTCTTGGCTGTGGATTCCCTTGTGCTCTTTGTACACTTTAAGTTTAATTTTGCATTTAAAAACTCAATTGGCTCATCTGTTAAGCATTAAGCAGCTCCCTTTTGAGCCACAGGGGGAGCCCTGGGAAAACCCACAGCTGCTGGAACATGGAAAATGGGTTTAAAAAAACAAAACCATTTTGGAACTTTAAAGCATTTTAGCAGCCGTGGATTTCCCAATCCTTACCCCCCAAATGGTTCATCTGTTTAACTTTTATCTGGTATTGGAAAACACAAACCAGAGCATTAAATAGCCCTCAAATGACTTTTTGTTTAATACAAAATGAAAGTAAAAGCTAAGCAAGCCATGTGGGGAGATCTTTGGGAGAGCTATGGCCTGAAATACCTACCAGCACTTTCTCCCCCCAGTCTTAGAAGCAGTTCTGCACGCTGGGCTTGCCGACTGGAGCCAGGAACTTTTCTCCTATGCACTTAGACAACCCCCCAGCCCCTCCAAAAGGGGGAGAAAAGTCCAAAACAAATCCAAATCCCAGCTTATAAAATGACAATAACCATGAAGGGAATGTTAGGAGGCTGGGAGATTAATGAAATGCTCAATCAAGATTTTCAGTTTGGCAATGGATTGTCATTGATGGAAAATCCACGTCTGATTACAGTTGGATAAGCTCAGATAAACTTACATTATTCTTTTTTTTTTTCCATGTTCCCCAAATATTCCTCTAACAAGCATGAAGTCTCCCTGTGGTGGGGCTTCAAGCCCTGGGGTTAGATATCCATTTCTTTGAATCATGGGAAGACATTCCTTCTAAAATGACAATATCCAGTGGAAGGGTGACTGTAAGCTGTTTATATACTATTAGTGACTAACAGAGGCAAGAGCATTACATGGCCATACAAAATATGGCAACGCTGAGTGAACAGAGGAGATGTAAAATGAGATGTGTGGACCTTATAATTCTGTCCAAGGAAATTTCTTTGGCCCTAGTGGAACCTAAAAGAAGCAGCTTGTTGTAATCAAGGAACATAAATATGGGTACTGGAAGTTGGAAGTGACACAAGACTTTAGCACTAAGCCCCAGCTCAGGATTAGCTGGCTGAAGAGAGGCAGGGGAATCCATGGGGGTGGAATGAAATGCCCCTGGGAATTGGGAGAGATACAGAAGAGATTCTGTACTTCCCTTCGTACAGAATGGCCCTGAGCAGACTCTCTAAAATTCTCCTATAGAATTCACATTTTTACTAACCCACTGGGACTGTGATAATCCAAATCAGAGGAAGAGTCAGTCAACATTAGATTCATGAGAAAAATGAGTAATTTCTGATTGCAATCGAATTTTTGTCACAGGATATCTTCTTTGAGGTATCAGATATTCATTGGGGTAGGGATAGGATAATCAGTTTGTGAAGTACAAGTTCATAGAATGTGTTCTATATGTTTTAAAATATGATATTTCAAAGTCCTCAATTTCAATTTTATTTTGTTATGTCCTCATCTCTTTATGTCCAATATATCCATGAACTACATATTTGTGTATGTATATATGATTATATAAATATAGATATGACATTATAATAGGATTGAATATATTTTGTATATTACTCAAACTTTATAACACTATGCTACAAGAGTTTAAACAATTTCTAAAAAGTGAATATTAATGAAATAGGAAAACAAAATTATTGTAGACAGGGAGTTACACATTCTGTCCTCAAGCCAGACACATACACTGACAAATTCTGAAATGATGAAGAATTTAGACAGCATCTTTGGTTTTAAAGGTCCAGAGAAAACATCAGTTTTCCCTATTGTCAAACTCAAATAGTAAAGTTTCAAACTAAGATAAAAACTAGTGATAAAATTCTATTTAAATAGCTATTGGAGAAGAGACTATCTTCTTTTTTATATTATTTTAAAAATTTCTTACCAGGGTTACAAATCTTCATTGAACACCTACTAAGTGCAAGTAAAATAGTAGTTGATTAATATGTAATTTCACGTGTTCAGAGATAATGCCAGTGAACTATTTTTTATGGGTTTAATTGCAAGTGTTCAACTCCTACTTGATCCTGTCAGCTAGAACTGCTGTTCCAAGGGAAGTGTCAAGACCCATACACTGATTAAGAACTCAACTACCATGTCAATTAGAGGCTATTAAAACTAAATTATAATTTACAATCAGCTTGCACCATGAGATATAGGGCTAGAAAGTGCCATTCTCTATAAGCAAATGAAATTCATTTTAATCTAGCTTAAGCCCAAAAGAGGAAATACTGGTGCACCTAACTGAGAGGGAAGGGCTAGACTCTGACAGTGTAATCAGGACCCCTCTTCTTTCCTTTAGCTTTTGGATTATGGCCACATTCTCTGTTTGGTTCAGAAAGTTTCCCCCATATCACAGGAGTCCAGAGTGCAGATGAGGTCATAGTGCATTTAGCAGTTTCAGAGGGTGGTGTGATCCTCCTCCTGACTTTAATACAAATAATGCTAGAAAAGGTTTGGATAACCTGCTCAGGTAACATGTCTTCCTCCTGGACCAAGCCCAATAGCTAGGAATGATAGTGCATTATAGCTAGGCTCGAGTCTCCTGCACACTGGTATGTGGTGTTATTGAATCTCACAAGAACCAGTTGTGTGGAGCAAAGAAAAATCAGTACTCAAGGACAGAGGATGCACTAGCAAAAAAAAAAAAAAAAAAAAAAAAATCTGAGTAGATAAAAACTAAATAAAGTCTATTATGAATTCGAAGGGAGTTTTGGATTTGGATAGTTCCTCCATCCATACCTTATAAACATATAATACATACTCATTCACTCACTCACTAGGAATCATAGACTATTGAAGTCCAAAGTAAATATTTTATGTCATTTGAAACTTTGCATTTTAAAGATGAGGAAAACCCCAAGAACTAATGTCACAAAGTATTCTATAGCCCTGGCCTATGCACTTTCTACTAGTTTATGTGATTTCATTATATGATGCATATTCATATGCATATATGTGCATCTATACTAACATATATATATATATATAATCAGTTCTATGTGTTTTCTACATTTCAATTGAAGACACTAAAAAACTCAAAGCTTACCATATAGTCAACAAAAGTTTTGAATAACTCTTAAATTTAATAAAATTTAAATAAAATCATATTTATTTGTCTATAACCAAGTTTTCATTTTTTTGTTATTTTTAATATTCACTCATTTGATAAGAAGCATGTATTGGACTATACAGTATTTGGTGGAGTGAGGTTGTGTTTTGTAGTTGTCGATTACCTGTTATTCATATCCCTTTCCTACTTTGGGAGAATCATGTGTTGGGCAGAAATTAACAAGAGAAATTAACAAAAAATACCGACTTCTTGCTATGAAAGAGAGAGTAGCCTTTTCCCATTTGCATGCTAGATTTTTTAAAATGGAGCTTTTTGGAAAGTAGAATAGTAATATGTGGCAAGTTTTGACCATTAAAATATTTCTAAGACATCATAATTCACTTCTGCGCAATAATTTACTGGTGTATTTACTGGGCGGGCAGGTGTGCCAACTCTATGTGTCACCAAATAATTGTCAGAAGCTGGAGAACCAGGCTCCACCAACGAGTGGGAATCAAGCAAGACCAAGCAGATGAGACACAGCTATGGTCACAGCATGGCACAAGCCTGGTTTAGGACTTGACGGTACTTCCTGGGCCATCAGCCCCTCTCCACCAAGAACACTGTCTGCTTCCTCACCTTGCCTTTCTGGAAAGACTTTGAGTCACAATCATGTATGCAAGCTGCTTCTTTCTATTTCTTTGGGGAAAATTCTTTGATTTTATTTTCTAACCAGTTCACAGGCAGATTTTCAATACCTTATTTTTAGGCTCTCAGATCATTTCCTGCTCCTGGCACGCTGTTCCTCCTTTATGAGCATAAAATTGTCTCAAATTTTGCTGAAGATTTTTGCTAGCCTACCATTTACTCTGAGTCTGTCTTTGCTTGAGGGCAAAGTGCCTGTTTATCTTTGTTGTTTTATGTTGTAGACTTTCCTTTAGGGGCCAGGTGATCCTTGAGTGTTCCTTCATATTTGAAAACAGGTAAGAGAAAGTCTCACCTTAGAGCGCACTGGTGTGCAGGTGCGGCTCTGCAGTTGAGAGGGGTTACTTTTGAGTGGGTGGACTGAGATCTGTAGTTATCTCGGAACTTCTGTATCTCTTGGTTCACCTCAGACATATTATGCCAATTCTCTACAAAAGCCTGAACTTTCCCTGCTTGGGATCAGCATCAGTTTGCTGCTTTCAGCCTTGTTTCTCATCTGTACTGCTCTGAGTAAGTACTGGCTTTCCTTAAGCTGGATACCCCTTTGGCATCCTGCAGGTCTGTCTGCACCTTCTTGCTAACTAACAGCCCCAGCACAGGAATTCCAGCTGTCTCTCACTCTGGCTTATGGGTAAACACCTCAGCAAACTCTCCCTTTTAAAAAATTTATTGAAGTTTCTTATGTACTTTCTCTTAAGTGCCATCATTATTTCAGTTTGTTACTTTGATTTTTTTTTATTGTTGGTTGTTCAAAACGTTACATAGTTCTTAATATACCATATTTCACAGATTGATTCAAGTGGGTTATGAACTCCCATTTTTACCCCGTATACAGATTGCTGTGTCACATCAGTTACATTTCCATTGATTTACAAATTGCCTTTCTAGTGACTGATGTATTCTGCTGTCTATCCCATTCTCCACTGTCCCCTCACCCCTCCCCTCCCCTTCTCTCACTCCATCCCCTCTACTATAAATCGTTTCTTCCACTTATATAATTTTTCTCCTACTCCTCCTTTCCTCTTATATGTAATTGTGTATAACCCTGAGGCTCACCTTCCAATTCCATGCAATTTCCCTTAACTCTCACTTTCCCTCCCGCCTATCATCCCTGTTTAATGTTATTCTTCTTCTCCAGCTCTTCGTCTCTACCCTGTCCTTGGTTACTCCCCTTATATCAAAGAAGACATTTGACATTTGTTTTTTAAGGATTGGCTAGCTTCACTTAGCATAATCTGCTCTAATGCCATCCATTTCCCTCCAAATTCTATGATTTTGTCATTTCTTATTGCAGAGTAATACTCCATTGTGTATAAATGCCACATTTTTTTAATCCATTCATCTATTGAAGGGCTTCTAGGTTGGTTCCACAATCTTGCTATCGTGAATTGTGCTGCTATGAACATCGATATAGCAGTGTCCCTGTAGCATGCTCTTGTTAGGTCTTTAGGGAATAGACCCAGAAGGGGAATAGCTGGGTCAAATGGTGGTTCCATTCCCAGCTTTCCAAGAAATCTCCATACTGCTTTCCAAATTGGCTGCACCATTTTGCAGTCCCACCAACAATGAACAAGTGTACCCTTTTCCCCACATCCTCGCCAGCACTTGTTGTTGTTGGACTTCTTAATGGCTGCCAATCTTACTGGAGTGAGATGGTATCTTAGGGTGGTTTTGATTTGCATTTCTCTGACTGCTAGAGATGTTGAGCATTTTTTCATGTACTTGTTGATTAATTGTATGTCCTCCTCTGAGAAGTGTCTGTTCAGGTCCTTGGCCCATTTGTTGATTGGGTTATTTGTTATCTTATTATCTAATTTTTTGAGTTCTTTGTATACTCTGGATATTAGGGCTCTATCTGAAGTGTGTGGGGTAAAGATTTGTTCCCAGGATGTAGGCTCCCTGTTTATCTCTCTTATTGTTTCTTTTGTTGAGAGAAAACTTTTTAGTTTGAGTAAGTCCCATTTGTTGATTCTGGTTGTTAACTCTTGCGTTATGGGTGTCCTATTGAGGAATTTGGGGCCTGACCCCACAGTATGTAGATCATAGCAGATTTTTTCTTCTATCAGATGCCATGTCTCTGATTTAATATCGAGCTCCTTGATCCATTTTGAGTTAACTTTTGTGCATGGCAAGAGAAAGGGATTCAGTTTCATTTTGATGCAAATGGATTTCCAGTTTTCCCAGCACCATTTGTTGAAGATGCTATCCTTCCTCCATTGCATGCTTTTAGCCCCTTTATCAAATATAAGATAGTTGTAGTTTTGCGGATTGGTTACTGTGTCTTCTATTCTGTACCATTGGTCCACTCGCCTGTTTTGGTACCAGTACCATGCTGTTTTTGTTACTATTGCTCTGTAGTATAGTTTGAAGTCTGGTATCGCTATACCACCTGATTCACACTTCCTGCTTAGCATTGTTTTTGCTATTCTGGGTCTTTTATTATTCCATATGAATTTCCTGATTGTTTTATCTATTTCTACAAGAAATGCTGTTGGGATTTTGATTGGGATAGCATTGAACTTATAGAGAACTTTTGGTAATATCGCCATTTTGATGATGTTAGTTCTGCCTATCCATGAGCAGGGTATATTTTTCCATCTTCTAAGGTCTTCTTCTATGTCTCTTTTTAGGGTTCTGTAGTTTTCATTGTATAGGTCTTTCACCTCTTTTGTTAGGTTGATTCCCAGGTATTTTATTTTTTTGGGGGATATTGTGAATGGAGTAGTTGTCCTCATTTCCGTTTCAGAGGATTTGTCACTGATATACAGGAATGCATTTGATTTATGCGTGTTGATTTTATATCCCGCCACTTTGCTGAATTCATTTATTAACTCTAATAGTTTCTTTGTAGACCCTTTTGGGTCTGCTAGGTATAGAATCATATCGTCTGCAAATAGTGATAATTTAAGTTCTTCTTTTCCTATTTTTATGCCTTTAATTTCTTTCGTCTGTCTAATTGCTCTGGCCAGTGTTTCGAGGACTATGTTGAACAGAAGTGGTGAGAGAGGGCATCCCTGTCTTGTACCAGATCTTAGAGGGAATGCCTTCAATTTTTCTCCATTCAGAATGATGCTGGCCTGTGGCTTATCATAGATTGCTTTAACAATGTTGAGGTATGATCCTGTTATCCCTAATTTTTCTAGAGTTTTGAACATAAAGGGATGCTGTACTTTGTCGAATGCCTTTTCTGCATCTATCGAGATGATCATATGGTTCTTATTTTTAAGTCTATTGATGTGGTGATTAACATTTATTGATTTCCGTATATTGAACCAGCCTTGCATCCCAGGGATGAATCCTACTTGATCATGGTGTATAATTTTTTTGATATGTTTTTGAATCCGATTCGCCAGAATTTTATTGAGGATTTTTGCATCTAGGTTCATTAGAGATATTGGTCTGTAGTTTTCTTTCTTTGAAGTGTCTTTGTCTGGTTTCGGGATCAGGGTGATGTTGGCCTCATAGAATGAATTTGGAAGTTCTCCCTCTTTTTCTATTTCCTGAAATAACTTGAAAAGTATTGGTGTTAGTTCCTCTTTAAAGGTTTTGTAAAATTCTGCTGTATACCCATCCGGTCCTGGGCTTTTCTTAGTCGGTAGTCTTTTGATGGTTTCTTCTATTTCCTCTATTGTTATTGGTCTGTTTAGGTTGTCTATATCTTCCTGACTCAATCTGGGCAGATCATATGACTTAAGAAATTTATCTATGCCTTCACTATCTTCTATTTTATTGGAGTATAAGGATTCAAAGTAATTTCTGATTATCTTCTGTATTTCTGAAGTGTCTGTTGTGATATTGCCTTTTTCATCCCGTATGCTAGTAATTTGGGTTCTCTCTCTTCTTCTCTTCGTTAGCATGGCTAAGGGTCTGTCAATTTTATTTATTTTTTCAAAGAACCAACTTTTGGTTTTGTCAATTTTTTCAATTGTTTCTTTTGTTTCAATTTCATTAATTTCAGCTCTGATTTTAATTATTTCTTGCCTTCTACTTCTTTTGCTGTTATTTTGCTCTTCTTTTTCTAGGATTTTGAGATGATATATGAGATCGTTTATTTGTTGGTTTTTTCTTTTTTTAAGAATGCGCTCCAAGCAATGAATTTTCCTCTTAAAACTGCTTTCAATGTGTCCCATAGATTCCGATATGTTGTGTCAGTGTTTTCATTTATCTCTAAGAATTTTTTAATTTCCTCCTTGATGTCTTCTATGACCCATTGATCATTCAGTAACCTATTGTTCATTCTCCACGTGATGCATGATTTTTCCTTCCTTCTTTTATCGTTGATTTTCAGTTTCATTCCATTATGATCAGAAAGGATGCATGGTATTATTTCAATTCCTTTATATTGTCTAAGAGTTGTCCTGTGACATAATATATGATCTATTTTTGTGAAGGATCCATGTGCTGCTGAGAAAAATGTGTAACTACTTGATGTTGGGTGGTATATTCTATATATGTCAATTAAGTCTAGGTTGTTAATTGTGTTGTTGAGTTCTATAGTTTCCTTATTTAACTTTTGTTTGGAAGATCTGTCCAGTGGTGAGAGGGGTGTGTTGAAGTCTCCCATGATTATTGTATGGTGGTCTATTAGATTCTTGTACTTGAGAAGAGTTTGCTTGATGAACGTAGCTGCACCATTGTTTGGGGCATATATATTTTTGATTGTTATGTCTTGTTGGTGTATGGTTCCCTTGAGCAGTATGCAGTGTCCCTCTTTATCCTTTTTGATTAACTTTGGCTTGAAATCTATTTTGTTTGATATGAGTATGGACACTCCTGCTTGTTTCCGCAGTCCATATGAGTGGAATGATTTTTCCCAGCCTTTCACCTTCAGTCTATGTATATCTTTTCCTATCAAATGCGTCTCCTGTAGGCAACATATTGTTGGATCTTGTTTTGTGATCCATTCGACTAGCCTGTGTCTCTTAATTGGTGAGTTTAAGCCATTAACATTTAGGGTTATTATTGAGATTTGGTTTGTTCCTCCAGTCATATTTGTTTATTTATGTTACTAAACCTGATTAGTTTTCCTCTTTGGTTACTTTCCCCCCTTTACTGTCCTACCTCCCACTGATGGTTTTCAATGTTATTTTCAGTTTCCTCTTCCTGTAATGTTTTGCCAAGGATTTTTTGAAGAGATGGTTTTCTAGCTGCAAATTCTTTTAACTTTTGTTTATCGTGGAAGGTTTTAATTTCATCTTCCATCCTGAAGCTTAATTTCGCCGGATACACGATTCTTGGTTGGAGCCCATTTTCTTTCAGTGTTTGAAAAATGTTATTCCAGGATCTTCTAGCTTTCAGAGTCTGTGTTGAGAGATCAGCTGTTATGTTGATTGGTTTGCCCCTAAATGTAATCTGCTTTCTTTCTCTTGTAGCTTTTAAAATTCTCTCCTTATTCTGTATGTTGGGCATCTTCATTATAATGTGTCTAGGTGTGGATCTCTTATGATTTTGCACTTTTGGCGTCCTGTAGGCTTCTAGGATATGGGATTCTGTTTCATTCTTCAAGTCTGGGAAGTTTTCTCGTATTATTTCATTGAATAGATTGTTCATTCCTCTGGTTTGGAGCTCTGTGCCCTCCTGTATCCCAATGACTCTTAAGTTTGGCCTTTTAATGTTATCCCATATTTCTTGGATGTTCTGCTCATGGTTTCTTAGCAGTCTTGCTGAACTGTCTATGTTCTTCTCAAGTTGAAATACTTTGTCTTCATTGTCTGATGTTCTATCTTCTAAGTGATCTATTCTGCTGGTAGTATTGTCAATTGAGGTTTTAAGTTGGTTTATTGCTTCCTGCATTTCTAGGATTTCTATTTGTTTGTTTTTTATTACTTCTAACTCCCTGTGAAATTGATCTTTTACTTCCTGGATTTGTTTATGTAGTTCCTTGTCAAATTGATCTTTCATTGTCTGATTTTGCTGTCTCATGTCTTCCTTGAGACTCCAGATCATCTGAAGCATGTATATCCTAAACTCTTTATCTGACATTCCATCTGTTGCAGCTATTACCTCTTCTAGAGTTGAGTTGACCTGCACTGCTTGTGGCCCTTTCTTTCCTTGTCTTTTCATGTTGCTTGCGTTTCTTTCTGCTTGGTGAAACTGTTGTTTTTGAAATTTTTCCCCCTGTTTATTTATGTTGCTCTTGTATATTTGGGATATCTCTCTTGTAGGGCGGGTAGTGGCTGTGATCCTCCTCTAATCAGGGTGATCTATCCACTACGCTGGTTGGTCATAGGTCTGCCCACCCTGCGGGCACGGGTGGCTGCTCTACTCTGCCCCCACTCCAATTGCGGTGACGTTCCTACTACATCCTCGGATCGTTGGTCCTGATCCGGACGTGGGCAGCAGCTCTTCTCCACCCCTACTCCAATTGATGTGACGTGTCTACCACGCTGGTCGGCCTCCAAGCCTGTTCCGCCGGTGGGTCTCAGATCTGCCCACCCTGCGGGCCTGGGCGGCAGTTCTGCTCAACCCCCACTCCCAGTGGGGGTACCTAACTGCCTCTCCAACGGGTCTCTGGGCTCCTTCCGGACGCTGGCGGCGGCTCTGATCAACCCCCACTCCAACCAGTGTGACGTGACTGCCTCGATGCTACTCGTCCACCACACTGGCCGGCTGCCGAGCCTGTCCTGCCAGTGGGACGCAGGACTGCCTACCTTGCAGGGTCAGACGGCAGCTCTTCACGGCCTCCACTCCAAGTGGGTTGACTTGGCTACCCTGCCGTCGGGTCGCTGGTCCTGTTCCAGGCGTGGGCGGCTACTCTCCTCGGCCCCAGCTGCAGTTGGGGTGTCGCGATACCACACCGGTGGGACCCTTAGCCTGCTCTGGGCACAGGAGGCAGCTCCACTCTGCCCTCCAGGCCCCCGCAGCACCCAGCAGGACCCGGACCAAGAAGCAGTCCCTGTAGGATCCCCAACCCTGAGCCAGAGCCGCTTCGGGAGCCAGGAGCTGGTCTCTCCGATCCCCGCCTCTTTCTGCTAGGAGCAGGCTCCTCAGGGCTACCGCCGCGGGTTCCCCAATCCCAGGCCAAAGCCGCCCCGGGAGCCCAAGCCTGGCCGCACCAGACTCTCCCTGCTCGGTGCACAAGCCTGGCCGCACCAAACTCTCCCTGCTCGGTGCACGCTCCCCTGGGAGCAGAGTCTAAGACGCACTTCCCGCGGGCTCCCCAGCTCCGGGTCAAAACTGTTCCAGGAGACAGAGTCCCGCTGCCCCTCGTAGCAAGTTTCACTTGTGGCTGGCCTCAGCTCGCGGTCCCCGCAGGCTCCGTGGCCCTGGGCTCAAGCAGCCACGAGAGCCAGAACCCAGCCTCTCCGATCCCTGCCACACTCTGCTCAGAGCAGGCTCCACAGAGGTATCCCAGCCTCAGGCCCAGGCAGCCCCGGGAGCCCGAGCCTGGCAGCTCCAACCTCTCCCAGCTCAGTGTACGCTCAGACAGGGGCAGGGTCAAAGACACAGTCGCCGCGGGTTCCCTAGCCCCGGGCCAAGAAGGATCTCCCGCCCTGGGCCAAAGCAACCCGGGGAACTAGAATCTGGCCGCTCAAAGCCCGGCGCCCGCCTTGCCAGAGGTGAGGCCTGAAGAGTATTCTCCTCAGAGTTTCCAATCCCGAGCCTGAGCGATCTGTCTGCGCGACACAGGCAAATACCAGCCTGGAATCACGTGTTCTGTAGTTGAATGAGCTGAGATCAGTAGGAAACAGGGATGATTGCATCAGGTCTCCATGATGGCGGCTGCAGTCCTCCTCCGTGTTCCGACCGGTGTCGGGAATCGAACTGGACCGATTCTCTCCTCTATTTCAAAACTGGAATTCAGCACTCAGCGCGGCCAGTGTGCCACTGGCAGGAGCCTGCAGAATCCGCTTCGCTGTAATCCCTCTCTGGTAACTCGCGGCTAACTAACTCCGGCGCGTCCCAGACTCCATCCACGGGGCAGTCCGCCGACCAAGTACTGCTTCCCTCTGTGCGGAGAAATCGCCCGCGACCAAGCCCCTGCAGCCGAATCCCGCACGCTGGAATTCTGACCTCTAGATTCTGGAGCACCTCAATTTCACTGGGGATTCCCACCAAGGTAGCCTTCAGCCATTTCACCTCGTGTTTCTCCCGCACAGTGGCGCAGTGTACTGGTGTGCTGCACTCCCTTGGCCGCCATCTTCAGGCTCTGTTACTTTGATTTTTATTATTTTTGTAAAGAGGGTTAATAGCTAGGCTTGTACAAATGGTTTCCTAAGAAGAATATTTAAATACTTAAAAACATGCATACTTTTAAAGTCTTAAAAACTCATGTGCAGGCTGGGGATGTGGCTCAAGCATTAGTGCGCTCGCCTGGCATGCGCGGGGTGCTGGGTTTGATCCTCAGCACCACATACAAATAAAATAAAGATGTTGTGTCCACCGAAAACTAAAAAATAAATATTAAAAAAAATTCTCTCTCTCTCTCTCTCCCTCCCTAAAAAAAAAAAAAATTCATATGCACAAATTACATTGATTTAATCCATCTATTTGTTTCTGGTCTTGGTAAATAGTAATCCATTTGTATTGATGAATTAAATCCAAATAAATAAAGTATATTTTAAGCACTTAGGGTGTTTCTTACTTTATTTTTGATTATGAAATATGGCAAATAAAATATATAGGAAATGACAGAGAATAATGGCTAAAAACTCAAATATCCTCCTCTCGATGCTACCAAATACTGATACTTTTACATTGTCTTTAGAGTATTTTAAGAAATAAAATATTGCATATATAGTTAAATTCCCCAACTGAATTTCCACTCTGCATTCCTTCCATCTTCGCTGAAAATCATTATTTTGAATCAAATGTTTATCATTCTCAGCTGGGCCTATAGCTCAGTGGTAGAGCGCTTGCCTTGCACATGTGAGGCACTGAGTCTGAACCTCAGCACCACATAAAAATAAATATATTTTCTACAATTAGTACAAGAGGTCATAGCAGTGTTGTTATATCGTTCACCTATAGAGAAACATATGATAAACAACAAGTTGATACTTGGTTTTTATATTCAAAATTATGGTTTATAATGTTAACCATGCACCTCTAGCTCATTTATTCAGACATTTGTAATATTCCTTTGTATGAACTAATATGTGTGTGTGTGTGTGTGTGTGTGTAAATATGCACACACACATATCTATTCTTTTCGTGATGGATATTCAGATTGCTTACACTTTTGCTATTAAACAACTCCACAGTGATTTTTGTGATAACATATGAGTTTTGCTTTAGTACTATGTAGAAAAATTTCTTCATGAATCTTAAAAATCTTCTGGAAAATAGTTTAGCAGTTTACAAAAAGAACATGAACTAAATATATACTTACTATAAACCCAAATTTATATCCACATAAAATCTGTACCTCACAGCTCTATTTGTAATAGCTTAACCGTGGAAATAACCACTGGTCCTCAATAGGCAAAGGGTTGGGCAAACTGTAGTCCTGCATGCTACAGAACACAGTGCAGCAGGAAGGGGGAAACTTTCAGCTTTGAGACACCTTCGATGGACCTCAAGGATTTTTGTGCTGCATGGAAAATAAACAATGTAAAAATGTCACTCACTATATGACTTTATTCGCGTAATATTATCTATGTAACATGGAAAATAGGATACAGATTGCCAGATGTGAGAGACAGCAGGCAGGGCAAACAGTGGGTATGAGTTTGAGGTGGCACAGGGAGGTCCTTGTGAGGGCGGGCATCCCTCTGTCTTCACTACAGTGATAGTCACATAAGTTTACACATGTGATAAAATAGCATAAAAGTAACATGCAAGACACCACTGCAAATTTTTGGTTTTGACCTTGTCCCATTGTTTGTAAAATGTGGCCATTTGGTGAAACTGTGTGGATGCTAAAGGGAATTTCTCTGTACTATCTTTGCAACTTGCTTTGAATCTATAATTATTTCAGAATAAAAATGAAAAGGAAAACAAAAAACTTCAAAAAAGACAGCAGTGAGTGTTCCTGGGATCACACCAGAGAGTTTCTGTAGAGCAAATAGGTAAAAGAGAAACCACTGGTCAACTTGAAGGATTCTCCAAAATGATCACATCATTTTACACCTCATCAGCAGGGAGTGAAATTCTCTGCATCTGCAAATTCCTGTGAGAACTTCACCTTGTTGGACCTTTTTGACTCGTGACACTCTGATAGGTATTTGTTAGATTTCATTGTTGTTTGACTTGCGTTTTCTGGAATGCTCATCTTTTCCCTTTAATTCATTGATTGTCATGTGCTTTGACCAATTTTGTAGTGAATTATTTACTTTTGGATTTGTGCTGATCCTTTTTTGTCTCTGTGTAGTTAAAATACATTTCCCATTCTATGGTATTGTTTTAAAATTATTGTATATTTGTTGACTGTGAGTTAGTTTCCATGCAGACAAATTACTCATTGTTTTTTACCTATTTCTTTTTTTTTCTTAGTGGTAATATTTTTATTATGCATACTCTACCACAATTCAAAAATCCTACTCATATTCCAAAATATTACTAACTACATAATCTTGTGCTATAGTTTGAGTCTGGAACATCTTCTATAAGGCCCATGTGGTCCTGAGTATGTTCTGAAAATGTATATTTGTAAAATATGTTTTTTAAAGTTTGGATTTCTCTTCTCCATTATTAGCTGTTCCGCATTTGTGGGCAGAGTGAATTAGATATATAATTACATGTGCATATCTCTGTCATTCATCCATCTCTCCTAACACCATTTTGCCAAGTGTATACTTCTTCCTCTGACTTGATATAAATACATTTTTTTAAAAATCACATTTGCAGTTTTCATACGTATGAATGTGTTTGACTGATTTTGGGTTTTTTTCCTCATATTTATTGTTTTCTCCATGAACCAATATCATTATTATTATATCATAAATATTATTATGGAAATATTTCTCTGATGACCAGTGGTAGTGGGTTGGGAAAGTTGTTAACTATTAATTTTCCGGTTTTTCTTGGCGATTGTTTCCTTTTCCAATATAACTACATTTGTCAAATTTCTTAACCTCTTTTAGAAATTTTTATAGCACTTGTACAGAATATAGAATACTTTTTAGGCAATTGCTAATGTGGAAGAAATAATCTCTGTAATTTATTTTGATTTTGGGAAATATAGCAATTTTATTTCTAAATAATGATTAAAGGAGACAACACATTGAGTTGCATATCAAATAGTACAAAAGTCACTATAGTTTTTTTATAGTATTTATGTACAAATAATTTGGGTACAAAAACAAAATAAGTTTAAAGTTAGGTAAGTTTTATGTAACTTTACATAGAAAAGTGATTTAAAATAAGTGTACCAAACAATGTCTACTAACATTCCTATAAATATATACTAACAGTCTAATAAACATAAGTACATTTAAATGGTTGTATGTAGGTTGAATTACAATAAAACAATTTGGCAAAAGAGGCTTTACCTCTTTAAATTCAATGTCAAAAAATATAAAGCAAGTTTCATATGTGAAAGAGTAGAGAATAGATATTAAGGGTTATATGAAATATTCACTTTAGTTCTGTTATTTTGGTTCGCTTTAATCAAATATGAGTCTTTGCATGATAAACTCAGATACCCACACACTATTTAGTATTTCCATTTAAATATATAAACATTATTACCAAATCTCAAGCAGAACTCATGATTTTTTGGCACATCTTCCTTCTCCCCATCAAACATATTCTCTGATTAAAGGAATCTTTGATTATTATAGGAAGAGTAATATTTCTGATGTAATGTTTTCTTTATCAAAGAGGAGGTTCACATTATTATTTTCAGAAGATCTTTGTGATATTGAATCCTCTGTCCATGAATATAGTATATACTTTTTAACTTTCAGGTCTTCTTTTAAGCCTTTCAATAATGTCTTGAAAATTTCTTCATAAGAGAATTAAATATCTATTTAACTTATTTCTAGGTATTTGTGGGTTTTTTATGTTATAATACATGAAATCTACACCTTTTCTGTCAATTACTAGTTCAATAATAACATTAATCTTGGACCTAGAAAACATGATAAATTAGTTCATTACTCTTGCTATATAAGTTCTAAGTTGTAAACAATCATGTAGTTTGCAGGTAGAGAGTTGTATAATTTGAAAATATTTTATAATTTGCTTTATAACTATTTTGAAGAAATTATAAGCATATAAAGTTTATTTTAAATTTCACTATAAAGTTCCCTTTTTATAATTATGCATTGCTTGTGACTTACTAATCATACAATAGCAAACATACGTTAACCTCTTACCAGATATTGCCTTAAGATTTATAAATGTATTAAACCATTTAATTGACATGAAAGACTCAATAGAAAAATACTATTATTATATGCTTATCAAAAAGAAAATGGAAGCATAGAAAGTTTAAATCATTTTTTTAAGCGGACACACCTGATATCTAGCTGGCTGGGATTTGAACTCAAGAAATCTTGTTTCAGAATCTGTGAAAATACACTTAACAATATTGTTATATAATATTTCTTTTGAATAGAGTGCTCTATGTTGTCATCCTTCTCATTCCTTTATTGTCTGTAATTTTAGAACAATATCATGGTGATGACACACTAGGTTTGGAACAGCATCAACCACCTTAAGCTAGTTTTCTTTCATTCTTTCCTTTGTTTTTTAAAAAAGAAAACAAACATTAAGCCCAGGGTCTTGATACATACTAGGCAAGTGCTCTAACACTGAGATATACCCACCCCACCTCCCGCCCATCTTGAGCTTTGAAGGAATGCACTATCAAATGCTGAAGTTCAGAAGCCACCTATATACTGATCACATTATCATAACTTTGAGTGATGAGTCCTTAAAACTGTTACATTTTACCTCTTGTTATCCACAATAACATTTCTTCTTATTAAGCTTCTTTGGCTAGATGTTTGCTTATTTGTAATGACAAACATTCTAGCTGTCAAAGTGGTATAAACTGTTTCCTTCTAATGGTTGACCTTGGATAAGTCTTGTCTTGTGGAGAAACCCAACAAACAGAAGCAACCTTCAGGATGACAGGTCACCCTGGAAGATAATATGCTTGATGGGAAGAAGGAACATGTACAATAAAATCATAAGTTTTGTTTTGGCCTTGGTAATAATGTTTATGCATATAAGTGGAAATATTGAATTGGAAGTGAATATCTGAATGCATCCTGCAAGTATGGTGTCTGGGTAAAAGATATATATATATTTAGAAGTAATAGACATTGTGGTTGACACTTGTCAATATGGGAATGAATGAGTTTACCTAAAGAGAAAGTCAAGCCACTGAGAATATTTTAAGATATGTCTGTTCTTTACTTGCAGGTGTGACAGCAACTTTGAGGATGTGCAGATATCCAGTTTATTACACATTCAATAAAACATTTTTCTCACCCTGCTTCATCTGCATCAGGTTCTTCTGGCACCAATGGCTCTTTCTTAAAACACTTCAGTGGGTTTGTACTTCACTCAGAGCAAAAGAAAAAGAGCTTTAATATCAAGGATAAAACTATGTTGTCCACAAGGATCGCATTTACTTCTTTCTTCATCTTCCCTTCTGTCCAAGCAACACTGTTCTACTCCTTTCCTCCATAATAGTTCCCTTACTTTATTTTGTGCCTTATTGTTTTCCTCCCCTTCCTTTCAGTTCTTCACCTCAAAATCCTAAAGCTGCTTGGGTCGAAGAACCTAGGACTCTTCCAATTCAGGAGAGGACAATGGAAGAGAAGAGAACAGATATCCCACCCTAGAGGGCAGGTCCTCAGACACTCCAGGAGAGTAATAATTGGTTGTTCCTTCATGTAGGACCTGAAATCCATGAGGAGTGTTTTAAGAAGGAAGATGGGCCCTTCTCTTTGCTGCTGAGGAATATTGAAAAGTGGCCTTTGGATTTGGTGACGTTGCAAGAGCTATTTTGGTAGCATCATGAGGTAGAAGGAGGCTGGAGTGGGTTAGGGAGGGAGAGGAAGGCAGGGACATGGAGTGAGGGGGTAGGTCATGCACAGGGAAGGTCTGCCTTTAGAAGAGTGGACAGGCAGGAGCTGTGGGGTGCTCGGGAGAGAGGACGAGATTGGTCATTGTTTTGAAGTGGGTGAAACTGGTGTGTGTTTAAAACCTGCCATCTAGTGTACTTTGACCTTATGGAAGAGAAAAGGAGAAAATCGTCAGATCATATCCCGGGAAGAAGCATCGGTGTCTAGAACCCAGAGCCCAGGGGGAGGGGTTTCCCTAGATTGAAGACATATTCTGGACCAAACCAGACAAGGAGGAGGCAGGACCATGGACAGAATGACTGTTGTTTTGAAGATTTGAGGAATTTAGGAATGTTACAGTTCACTTTGATTACTTTGTGTTACTGTTAGTTTTTTTTTCCTGATACGTACTCTTATGTATTTGAAAATCCTTTGAAATTCTAATCTATGATTAAAAAGAAAGGACTGTTGGGCTGGGGATGTGGCTCAAGCGGTAGCGCGCTCGCCTGGGATGCGTGCGGCCCGGGTTCGATCCTCAGCACCACATACCAACAAAGATGTTGTGTCTGCCGAGAACTAAAAAAAAAAAAAATAAATATTAAAAAATTCTCTCTCTCTCTCTCTCTCTCTCTCTCTCCTCTCCTCTCACTCTTTCTTAAAAAAAAAGAAAAGAAAGGACTGTCGTTCCAATGTTTTTATATGACATTGAAAATAATAGTTCAGCTAACTATTTATTGTCATAACAAAGACCAGAAGCAAAAATCAAAGGCCAGGATCCTAGAGCCTTTCATGTTGACCTCTATTCTATTATAAACTTAAAGATCTGTTTTCCATCAGACACTGCAGGAAATAGGATAGGAGATCACGGGAAGAGAGTATGTCCTGCCAAGGATTTCTAGGCCAGGGGGATTGGTGATGTTACCTAAGAGAAACAAGCAGCTGTTGATGAGAGTGTTCAACAAGAGTAAAAATGCTTTGATGTTGGTGGATTTTAAAAAAAGAGAAAGGAAGATTTTAGCAAGAAAATATCAAATAATACAGATTGACCAAGGTAATGTCCAGGAAGGAAAGTTCCAGAGGGGTGAGTATGAGCAGAACAGCAGAGCACAAGCACCCGGGCTGCTATTGGAGCTGGTGGCATTCATGAAGAGAAATCGTTCTAGTCACAGGAATGTTTTCCTCTTATTTTGGGGATCAACACAGCACCTTGCTCATGAGTACTTTGCCCCTGAGCGGCACCCTGAGACTTTGCATAAAGTTTAAATTAAACACACTGTTGTTGTTGTTTTTTTTTAAATAGAAAGTGTGATAAATTTAGAAGAATAAACTTTAAATATGATGAACTATTCAGATCCCAGTTTTCAGTGGATATTCTGCATTTCATTCAATTTTCAAATACTCTCTTTTTGTTTTGTAGAAACCATCTTAGAATATTTTTTATTACTCTCCCGGTTTCCTTCGACCCTTCCACTCTAGTCATTGATTTAAAAACTATTATCAGTGCAATGTTATTTACCCTTTCCTGACAAGGTTAAAAGCATTAATTGACCACGGGTGTCAATGGATGTGGTGTGGTAATAATTACAGTAATAAGTAAACAAGCTGTACAGCTACGAACATGATACCCACGGAAACGATCCGTGCGAGCCAGCATTTATACATTCCAGTGGAATCTTCCTCCCAGATGCTCATTCAGCACAGGGGTTATGTCTGGGAGGCCAAAGTACATGTCCACATTATCAACTCCACAAAAGGCACAGCTTTTCAGTTTCATAACTCAATTCCTCCTTTCCCAGTTGAGGGGATGCAGTTAGTAAGAAGGAACACAATGTACTCCCCCTGGTGAATAATACCCCTTCTTTCAAAATTCCTTCTGTGTCTCTGGCATTCTATGTACTCTCTCTAAATGGCCTTCCCCTCAGCAGAACTAATTTCAGTCTCCTTGCACTTCTACTTTGGGGAGAGGATAAAGGAGAATAAATCTGAATTACTTCAATTTATTATTAATTAGATTATTTATCATATATATGCATAATTTTAAAATATACTGATATTTCTGTTCTGTAGCAGGATGGATTCTTTGTTTCCAACAACATACTAATCAATCTTGCATTTGGAAAGTTATGAAAAATCGGCAATCAAAATCTAAATAGAGTTGACTGACTATGTATTTTGAATTTGTAAATGAGACAGATTTAAAGCCAAGAAAAAAAATAGACCTAAACATCTTTTAATAATAATTCAGAATTTAGCTTGCAATAAATCTCGAAGAAGTAGACCTTGGTTTTGCTTTCCTGAAATCATTCTTCTTTTTCTACTAAGGGAAAAATAGGGAGAAGAAAAGCAACAATATTCTTGAGAAATTTATTTTATTTCTTTAAGCAGATTCAGATATTATAGAAATTCTGATGCTGTGCCGATTTTGAAAACTAATCATCTTTCATGTTAGAAAAGTTTAAATTGCCAGCTTAAGCCTGTTAAAAATATTTTTATTGCATTCTTAGTAATTTCCCTTGGAAGCATTTCTAAAGGCTCAGCAAAACATTTACAATTTTATAAAACCTTTTAAATTAATTTATAACTTAGCTGTGAGCTTCTTTTTGGGAGACTCAAAACAGTGGGTGACCTTATATCCATAATGTGTATGCTTAAATGTTTTATTACAACCAAGTGGATTAGGCTGGAATTATTTAACTTTAGATATCCCATTTCATTTAACAGCAATCTGGCCCTTTACTTAAACCAATTTAATTCCATTTTATACAACTGCAAATGTATGTTCTGTTTTGCTTGATTTTCAATTGCCGAATGGCTTTAAGTAGGGAAAAAACACTGACCAAATTTAGCAATTATCATTGGCGTTTTATCCCATCAGGTGTCTAAGACAATCACTATTTCCTCCTACTCTCCATTGGCGAGACATGTTCTGAACTTCTTTTGTGCCAGTGTCGCATTTTCTTGGTCTTTTTTTTTTTTTTGGCTTAAATCTCACGTTACCATGGAAACCAAAGGTGTGCAGGTGTAACTCGACAGCACATTGCCTCAGCCGTCCTCTTTACTTTCCGCCCAAAGACAGCTTGACATTTATTTTTATTTCTATTCGTTTCCCATCCGTGCTTTACAGAAGACCCGTGTTCCTCCGCATGCACTTCAATCATATTCTCATGATGAGCTAGATGGTGCTCTAATTGTTCATGTCCAATTAGAATTAATTGTCACCTTGGTCTCCCAAGTCAACCCAAGGGTTACTTCAAGAAGCTTTCTTAGTATCTGAGGAAATATTTGCCTTTATTTCCAAAGTTTATTGTCTAAAAATCTAGCCTGGGTGACTTCTGATTTGGAATCCTAATTTTCCTTTTGCCAAAAAATTAAATAGTCCTGTTTAGGCAATTTCCATCAATTATGAAAAATTTTCATGTATCAAGATGTGTTAAAGTTTAGATGTGGAGCTGCTCAAAAGCTCACGTGTGAGACAATGTCAGAAGGTTTAGAGGAGAAATGATTGGGTGGTGAGAGTCTTAACCCAATCAGTGAATTAATCCCCTGATAGTGATTAAGTGAGTGGTAACTGACTGTGATGTGGCTAGAGGAGGTGGGAATTGGGGAGTGACTCGGGGTGTATATTTGTATCTGACCAGTGGAGTGTCTCTCTGTGCTTTCTGATGACCATGTGAGTTGTTTCCCTCTGCCACACTCTTCTGCCATCATGTTCTGCTTCACTTGGATTCCTGAGAAATGAAGCCAGCCTTCTATGGACTGAGACCTCTGAAACTGGGAGCTCCCAAATAAACTTTTTTCCTCTACAATTGTTCTGGCCGGGTTTTTCAGTCACAGCAGTGAAAAAGCTGACTAAAACCGGATGTTACATTGGAACTCATTCTACCTCAAGTTTGGCTGAGGTCACAGAAAAATTCAGTGGCATTGCACCCTCAGGGACTCCACCAACTCAGGTATGTCTTCCAAAAGAAGTCCTGAAAATCAGCTTTGCTACCCTTGCCTGCCAGCCACCCTAGCCCATGAAACTATAAGCTCAGACCTGAATCAGAGACAAATTATTAAATGGGAAGAGAGAGAGGATTTTTTTCTAGAAAGAACTGGGAATGGCTGATAGATACTGAGCATTGAGTACCACCTACCCCTTGGTGAAAGGGATGAGGATTCCAAGCATCCTGGGAGGAGATGTAACTGACATCACAGGGCAGGTCCATAGGAGTTTCCTAGAGTATCAGACACACTCCTGAGAGACTTAAAGAACATAGATTATATGAAGCTCTTGCAACATCAGAGTATAAGGCTGTCATGAATTGTAAGGGCAGTTCTACCAACAGAGGGTCAAAGATGTACACTTTCCATTGTCAAGGCTAGATTGGTGGAGAGTGGTCTAAGACTGACATTCGCTCTGTGACTGTTGTAGCACATGACGAAGGCTCAAAGCTAACCTTTCTAAGCAATTCACATCTCCCAATTGGTTTAATATATCTAAAATAAAGGAAAATTATTCAACCGATCTGGACTCTGAACGTTCATATTAAACACAGACTGGTCACATACTATTTTGGGCAATGGTAAAAGTCCTTTTACCCTTTAGGGGGAGGACATTTCCTTGTGGCAACAGACTGGGCCATGGCCGTGGAATCGATCCAGTAGCAGTGACTCTTGTTAGAATGAACTCTTCATTGTCTAGACAGATTCTTCAAGTGTTGGGAGAGGAGAGGAACAGCCAGTATCCTGCACTGGGAGAAAGTGCCTTCGAACTGTTTGTATTTATTTATTTATTTTACATGCTAACAGAATAGTTTTATTTTATTTTTTATGGATTGAATATTCTGCATTTTTATTAAAATATATCCATGGTAAGCCATCACAAATCAGGTGTAGTTTAAAAATGTTAATCCCTTCTGTTTTATCTCAGGGATTTTCTGGCCCAAAGCAATGAATGTAGAAAGTCCTTTTCTTTTCTTTTCTTTTCTTTTCTTTTCTTTTCTTTTCTTTTCTTTTCTTTTCTTTTCTTTTCTTTCCTTTCCTTTCCTTTCCTTTTCTTTTCCATTTTCCTTTCCCTTTTCCTTTCCTTTTCTTTTCTTTCTCTCCTTTCCTTGTCCCTTATTTTCCCTGCTCAGTAGCAAGGAAAATAGAGCAGAAGTGAACACAGCCTGATTTTCCCATTGACCACTTCCCATTAAGACTGGAGACACCATGGAGGGCTGGGCAGGAACTCCCGTGTCATCTCAAGCTGAGGCTCCAGCAGGGCCTGGATATTCTAGCTACTGAAATAGGTGTGTGTGGAGATTCAAAGTGAATGAGGCATTTTTCAATTTCCAAGACTGATACAAAATAAAATGAAATAACTTAGATTTCACCCCAGGAAAGGAATATGCTAGTCCCACAAGTGGTAATCTAAGGTGAAAGTAGTTGCTTTCTCCTTGTTTCCTATGGGTCACTTTTTTCAGTAGTTGTTTATATATTTACAGATAAACTTTCTTGTGCTACTCAAATCATCTCTATCAGAGGTTAGCAAATGGCAGACATGGGCCCAATCTGGTTCATCACCCAGAGTAGTGAATAAAGTTGTATTGGAACAGAGAGAGATCATGTGGCCCTCAAGGCCAAAATATTTCTGTGACTCTGCAGAGAAAGCTTGCTGCCCTTGCTTTATATCCTAATTTTTAGTCACCTAATTGCTTCTTTTCTTTCTTTTATTTGTTTTGGATCAGGGATTGAATTCAGGGGCACTCGGCCACTGAGCCATATCCCTATCCCTATTTTGTATTTTATTTAGAGACAGGGTCTCACTGAGTTGCTTAGCATCTCGCTTTTTTTTTTTTTTTTTTTTTTTTTTTTTTGGCTGAGACTGGCTTTGAACTCACAATCCTCCTGCCACAGCCTCCTGACCTCTGGGATTACAGGTGTGCACCACTGCACCTGGCAGTTAATCACTTGACTTCTGAGAGGTATGTGACAATGTCTCCCATTGTAACTGTGCACTTCTCAACAGGTAAAATGAAAATGACTTGTTATTTACATCAGCTTCTACTTTTTAAAATACCCCAAAACTGTGAGACAAAGTTTCATGACTGCTGTGTCTTTTCATTGGCTTACTATATTATCAGTATCCAGTAGAGCTCTCCTCCCCTTGGATTCTTTCATCTGGTTGTAAAAATGATATAACTGCTTTCTTTAAGTTTGTTAGCATTTGCCATTACTTACTTATCATCACATAACTTTCTATTTTTCCTTGTTTTTTTTTCTTTTTCTTTTTCTTTTTTCAGGACAGAGGATTAAACTCAGGGCCTTGTGCATGCTAAGCAAGTGTTCTGCTGCTGAGCTAAATCCCCAACCTGAATTTTCTACCTTTCTATAGCATTGCATTTAAGCTTATCTTTATCATCTCTAGATTAAAGATTTTAACTGCATTTTTTATACCTTTGACTTGGTAAATTTAATTAGTTTCTTGTTTTGTGAATTCTAAAATGCCTGAATTTTTCCTTGCTTCATTATTGCATTTTATATCACTCATATTTTTTCTCCTCTGATCCTGTGTTTTCTTTATCTGCTTTTAATTTGATCCCTCAAGATTTCTATAAATGTTTAGCTATTTATAGGGTGAAGTTGTAAATCCTGTTTCTGCCTGTTGTATATCCTTCAAATCTTACCACATATATTTCTCCTTCTATTCTGCTGTTATTTGGATGGAACCACATCAACTTACTCCCAGTCATAGGAAGAGAACCTTGTGCAGGGCTCGTCTTTCTCACCTCTCCCATTACCGTGTTGTGAATGTGTGGAATGCTATGACAGATATTACAGGAATGTTGTTTTTTAACCTTAGCATCATTTATTTATTCATTTTATGAAATTATTTTTCTTTATTTTGTTTTGTTCTCTACGTTTTCCCTTTAAGGGATCATTATTTGTTTTGCTAATGTGTATTTTCCACTTTGTGTTTTTAGCATTCATGGATGTACACTTTAGGAGTCTTTGCATGGATGAAAAGTGTTCATTTTGATCTCTCTCCCTTGTGAGATCTCAACCATGTTCCTTCAAATCTGTTAACTACTCTGTAAAAGTCCTATTAAGCTTTTGCACTGAAAGTTGAGTGTATATTGACTGTGTTCGTCCAGCATCCTGAATATGAGAGATTTTATAGCTTGAAAAATCAAAGAAATTGCAATGAAAGTCATCTCCATTATCATTTTGGTAAATTACTTGAATGGTATTGAAAACCTTTTATGAACATGTATGAATATATATATGTACACACATATGTACACACATATGTATACATGCACACATGTACATATATAATATGCACACATAAATGTATACTTTGCACTCACACAAAAAAACAGTGCTTAAGGTAGTTAACAAAATTTTTACATCACCTATGAAATAAATTAACAATAAAAGGAAAGCATAAAGTACAAATTTTCATAAATTAGTCTAGTAAACAAATTTCATTGATGTACAAGGAATATGACCTTAAAAAACCCACACACTTCTGAAGAGTGTATCAGTCAGGCTGGGTTCAGCTGAAAGATGAATGATGAAATGAAAGTCAAGCCTCCTGAAACCATACAGGCACTGCTTTTCAAGATGTAGCCGTCTATGAGCACACAGGCCCAGATCACCTGGGGTCTTGTGACAGATGCAAATCTGAGGCTTACTTCAGAAACACTGAATCAGTGTCTCTGGAGGAGCGGCCAGGGGTCTGTGCTTCAGCAAGCCTTCCAGGTGACTCTGTTCATGCTGAAGTTCATGAAGCAAAAGTGCAAGGGATTTAGTGGCTTACAAACTGCACATTAAAAGTTCAATTCAGTATTGAATAGGTCTTTTTTGCTTGTCTGTTCTGCCTTCAACTTGTCAATTAAATCCCTATTCTGCATCCTTTGGGGATCTCTAGGCACCACCAAAATGTCAGGTTCTAGACTTCCTGACTTGAGGAAGAAAGAAAGAATAAGCTACATGTGGAATTCACTTTGTGGACATGGGAAAATTATTTCTCAAGAACCCACAAGCACTTCTGTCTCAATGCCTAGCCTGAGTCACAGGAATCTCTGTAAACATGAGCCTGGCAATGGGAAAATACTGATTACTATGTGTCACATACCCCTACCCCAGAGACATAGGAGGATTCATCATCTCTTAAACTCCTAAGATGCTTAGGGAATATGTGAACACTGATATTGACAGCAAAGCTCAGGACAAGAGGAGGAGGAATAGTCAATGGAAAATCAACTGCAGGCACCAATTCTGTATCATGAAAATGCCAATCCAGCTATAGAAAATCAATTGGAAAAGTCTAATTGGAATGTCTATTAATACAAGTTAAATCTATTTTAAAATTTCAATAGAAAATTGCAAATTTTTTTAAGTAGACAACCCTTAAGGGAGAACTCACTAAGATTTTAAATTTATTGCCAAGTTACAATAATCAAAATTGCACACCCAATGTCTTAGTTTACATTGATACAACTAAAGTACCATGGACTCACTTGGTGGCTTAAACACCAGAAACTTATTTCTCAGGATTCTGGGGTGTGAAAGTCTAAGATCAAGTTATTGGTCAATTTGGGCCTTACGAGACCAGTCTTCCCAGTTTGCAAGAGATGCCTTCTTGCTCTACCCTCACATGATTGCTTCTTCTAATAAGGGTATTGATCCCATTTATAAGGGCTCCACACTTATGACCTAATTACCTCCCCAAATTTCCACCTCCAAATAGTGTTACTTTGAGGATTATGGTTTCAGTGTATGGATCTGGGGAGACACAAACTTTCCATCCATAGCACTGAAGAAACCGAATGAAATGAGAGCAGATGAACAGATTAGTGGGAGTGAAAGCAGATCCAAAATGTGCAAGTGGGATCTTGATGTATCTTAAAAATGGCATTTCATTTTATTTTCTCCTGTTAAGTGCATTTCACATAGTCACCTAGCCATATATATAAAAGTAGTTGGATGATCTTTGTTACAACAGTCATCAACATAAATTCCACGTAGATTAAAGATATAAATTTAAAATACACACAGTACTAGTAAAACTTGAGAATGTTTGTAAAACCATGTAGTGGAGAAGACTTTGAGAAGCAGTGTAGGAAACATGGCAGAAAATGACTCAGAGAATTGATTACAAAGAAGTTTAAACTTTTTACATGGAAAAACATATCACAAAGCTCATGACTGAGAGAAAATATTTATCATGTATTCAGCAACAGTAAATAGACCAATAGAAAGTATATAAACACTCAATAAATGTTGACAGTGGGCCAGGCATGGTGGTTCACACCTGTAATCCCAGCAGCTCAGGAGGCGAGGGCAGGAGGATAGAGAGTTCAAAGCCAGCCTCAGCGGTTTAGCGAGGCACTAAGAAACTCCGTGAGACCCTGCCCCTAATAAAATACAAAGTAGGGCTAAGGATGTGGTTCAGTGGTTAAGTGCCTCTGAGTTCAATCCCTGGTACCCCCTACCCCCCCAAAATGTTGACAAGGCATAAACCAGCAAGTCATAGAAGACAATCTACTAATGGACATTAATGTATGAAATGATGCTTAATTACACTAATAATTAGGAAAAATGGAAATTCAAAGGATAATGAAGATTAGCTTTTTCAATCAATGAGATTGGCAAAATGTGTGTGTATGCATGTATGTGTGTCTAATGGATTTCTGATCTAGGAGGCTGTAAGAAATTGAGAATACACATGTCCTGGTGAAAGTAGGAAATGTATGACCACTTTGAAACAAGTGTGCAAGTATCTATTAAAATGAAACATGCACACACACACACACACACACACACACACACACACACTCACCCTTTAACCAGGTAATTTCAGTGTCTGGGAAACTTATCAAATAAAAAAACCCTACAAATATATAAGGAAATATGTATAAGTACATTTATATAGCATTATATAAGTGGCAAAAAATAAATCAGCAAATGATATTGTCAATTAATAGGAGACAGGTTGAATAAATTAAGGTACATTCATGCTGTGAAATGCTATGCAATTATAAAAAAGGAACGAGCTTATTCATTATTCATTCAACAAACATTGAATATGCACCTACAATGCTCAGGTCCTGTTTTAAGTGCAGACATTAAAGCGAGTCAGAAGGGAAAACACATCTTTTGATAACTCTTCCCTTGTAATGAGGATGAGAAATAAATAAGTAAACAAAACAAGATTATTTCAGAGAATGATTATTTAACAAGAATAAAATAAAATGGGGATATGACAAACAATGATAGATGGCAGGATAGGCTGGGATCTGAAGAGACAGAAAGATAGTCTTGCAAAGATAACAGAAAAGGAATATTTTAGGCAGAATGAACATTTCCCTTACAGCCCTATTGAGAGATACAGAGGAATTCACAAATTATATTAAAAAGAAAAGTCACACGAAAGTATAGTATAGTGTGATCCAATTCTTGCTTTAAAAATATTTTTTAAAAATTACTCTACCTGGGAAGGTTGTGTGGAAATTTGTTAAAAGTGAGCATAAAGCAAGGAAGAAAACACTTCAGTTGAACACTAATTAATGCAGGTGACAGTATTGGGTTGGAGAGGTAAAGAGAGACTTTTTCCTTTCACAATCTGTCTTTTGGCTCATAGCAACAAACAGATTTGTACTTGATAGTCTGGGGTAAAACATCTAATCAAGATTTTTAAATTATTTTTTAAAAAATAATTTTAGTACCTGGACTATCTCAACTTTTGCTTATTTGGCAACAAAAAATTAGTTTTACTTCTTTGTTTATTTCCTCTCCATCTTCTCTCTAACATTCCTTATGGAACACATCTATAGATAGGTGGGTAGAATCAAGCAGCTTATCTACTCTAAATTCCAATGAATTATTTCCAATTAATTTTCTGAGATTCCACTAGAGCTGATTACTGTTCAGGGTTCTGTTGAGGATGGTTTGTCAAAACCTCCACCAAGTATCTAGTGTAGACATTTTTTTTTTAACTATGGGTTTTTCTCTTTTCAGAATTTCTTCCTCAAAAGTAATTTTAACCCATCTTTCCCTGCTCAATGTCCTTTATCTGTTTGTGAAGAAATAAAATACAGTCTCCTTGGATTTTCTGGCAGGGAAGTGTATATGGCCCCCCTACATTGTCTTTATCTAACTGCATCCACTCCTTCTGCCACCTTAGAATGTTTCTGTTAGCTTTGAAGGACAGTATGGGCTAAGCGTGAACACTTACAAAACTGAAAGTTTTTAGAATGCAAATAACTCCATGCACTTTCTGAGTTTCAGCCTATTGCAGTCTTTAGTTTTTGGTTATTTTTCTCTCCACACTATTGGTTTTTAAGAGAGATAGGCATGACTGCCGGGGAGTAGCTCCTCAGCACACTGGGTCTTTTATTTCCCTTTTAACCAGATCCAGTTAATTTTTATCATCATTATATTTTACTTATCTGTTTAAGGTCTCATCACAAAAAGGGTAGTTATTTTTTAAATGTTGAAGCATCATCTTTAGAAGAAAAGCCAAATCAGTCAGAAGTCATGAGTTTATCTTGGCTCTCTCCCAGTACTCCCCTCAACATTTGCTCATTTCTACTCCTCAGGACCTGCTTCCAGTGGCTTCCCCACAAGCTGTCCTCAGGTCCTCAAGCCCTGAGGTTCAGGCTTCCATCACGTGCTACCCAAGGAATCCAGAGTAACCTTTCCTTCTTCCCCAATGAAAATGGAAATTCCACCAGTACATCAGATCTTATCAAGATGTTACAGGCTTATTTGATTAAAAATTCACAGGTAGATATTAAATGTGGAAAGGAAACCACCAGGAAGTTTGCTGCATTTAAAAATTAGATTGCATTATCCTTACTTACCTTGCTGGTAGATGATATGCAGGTGTGTCTGTGTCTGTGTTCCCTTCTCTCCCCTGTCTGCTCAGGGATTCAACATAGTCTTCATTTTGAAAAAATAAGACATGTAACTCTACAAACTCCTTCCATGTGTCCAAACTGGTGATTCTCAAATTAGTGAAATTCTTTTGATGAATCTTTGGTGCATCAAGAACCAAATAAAGAACGAAAAAAAAAAATAAGAACACGATAGTGCCTTTTCTTACAACCAAATTGATTCAGTTTGAAGCACTACCAGTTATTTTGTGAATTTTGTCCTGTTTTGATGAAATAGTCATTATGATAGAAAATAATCTTATTTCAGAACGTCCTGATCCTGATAAAGCAGGACTCTCAATTTTGAAAACAATTCCTAAAATGCCAACACTTTGTGTGTATGAGTCAGGTTTTTGTTGCTGTGACCAAAAGAATTGACAAAAACAATGTGGAAGAGGAAGAGTTTACTTTGTCTCATGGTTTTAGAGGTTCAGTCTCTGTTTGACATAGTCCGTTGTTCTAGGTCCAAGATAAAGCAGAACATTATGGTGGAAGGGCATAGAGGAGGGAAACTGCTCAGTTCGTGGAGAGCCAGGAAACAGAAAGAGATTGAGTGCAAGGAGCCAGGATAATATACTTCCCAAGGGCATGCCCCCAGTGACCTTCTTCCTTCAGCCATGCCCCACCTTCCTATAGTTACCACCCATTAATCCATTTTAATTACTAATCCACCAGATGGGTTAATCCATTGATTAGGTTACAGTTCTCATAATGTAATCATCTTAACTCTGAGCATTCCTGCATTGTCTCACACATGAGCTGTTGAGGACACCTCAAATCCAAGCCCTGACACTTGAGGCACAATACATTCTGGGCTCTGGGGGTGGGGTGGGGTGGGGAATGACTTTGTATTATTTTGCATGACATTCTTCAAGCTTCCTTATTTTGTGTCCATTACTTGGAGAATTGAACGATGAGGTATTTAGAAAAAGCCAGGTCTTTTGATGTCATTCTCAGAGTTCATGCTGTACTGCCTTGTTTTAGCAGAAATCCTGTCAAAGTTACATGTGATGAGCACCACTCTATAAACCTCAGACAGTGGTATAGGCCTAGCAGTGCTCTCTTTTATTTTTCCAATTAGAATTTTGCAGTTTATCCACCTGATCCCAGAGACTCAGCAAGATGCTTTAAGTTTTCTGCCTTCCCACTTGTCCATATCTTCATCTCTAGAAAATGGCCCCTTAAGGCAGGTTATAAACTTTTTACCATTGTACTAAAGCATGTTCTCAGCCATCAACACCTTGAGTCCTCTTACTCTCTAGCTCACTAGCTCCTCATCCATCTTTATATGTAAATTGTGCTAAATTTAACTAAGAGATAAGGGGGCCTAATTAAAAATTCCTCTGGCTCATTAGTCACTTCTGATGGTGTTGGAAGTATTTTCCAAGCAATGTCTTTCAGTCCTGGGAAAGTTGAAAAGACTCAATGTGTCTTGTTAGCAGTGATTCTTTTTCCCCTTGGAACTTTAGCAAAGGACTCAAAGAAATATTCGTGATATGTATCTTACCCTGTATTAATTAGACTTTTGTTTTTCTCCAGTTTAATAATTTCATTCATATAATTTAACTTGGGCCAGTGGAGCTTTTCTGGATGATCATCTCTAGAAGAAAACCTTATTTCTTCAATTAGAAGTCTGACTTGTAACAGGCCATTTCCCCTCTGCAATCATGCCAAGTACTTCTTTTTTTCTGTTTTAGCTCAGTTTGTCATCTCCTGACAGAAACAAATCACCCATCCTCTTGGTCCCCTAAAACTGCCCCAGCCCATGGGAATACGTGGCAGTGATTCTACTTAATGAAGACTCTCAATATAGAGGCAGAAGACAGGTAAGACAGTGGTTAATAAAACTGTTTATCTGGAATATTTGTCCCAATGCAAATGGGTAGCATAGGTATATAGCACAGTTCAGTATCAGTGGTTAAAATATTGCAAGTTCCACCTTGTCTTTCTCACCAGCTGCAGCTAATCATGCACGCAAATTTCTGCTGCTGCGATTCTTGGCTTTTGATCATTAATGAATGACATAAAGGACAGGTGGATAGCAAAAATGTCCATGGGGAAGCACAATGTTTCAATAACCAGGGAAAGACCCAGGGAAAATACCTTCAAAGTTGACCTTGAGCTCAGCTGCACTTCTGCTTTGAAGGGTCTCCACTGTATGGACATGAACTCAAATTGGGCTCTTAATCACTTCTAGTCAATCACACACCAGTTGTTGTAATTATTGGTAATTTCCAGGACTGTCATGCTTTGTTTTCTATTCACAGAATAGATGAAAAAGACCAGGAGGATTTAGTTTACATTTATGCCAAAAAATATATCTGTGCTATCATAATCATGTATAGCTGAGAGTATATGTTCATGGCTTCATTTTAAACATGGACTTTTTATTCTAATATGCATTTTCTGTTGATTAAGCATGTTTTGTTTATGATACCAGGAATTGAACCCAGAGGTGCTTGAACCAATCAGCCACATCCCAAGCTCCTCTTTATTTACTATTTTTATTTTGAGATAGGGTCTCACTAAATTGCTGAGGGCCTCCATAAGTTGTTGAGGCTGGCTTTGAACTTGGGATTCTCCTTCTCAGCTTCTCAAGCCCCTGAGATTACAGATGTGCACCACTGTACCTGGCAGATTAAGTATGTTTATCATTATATTTTTCCTCAATGACTCGCAAAATATTCTCTTTAATTAAATTCTGAAGTCTTATTGATGGATTTTTTTTTTCTGTATTGGGAATTGAACCCAGGGATTCTGAGCTAATCTCCAACCCCTTTGTCCCCCTTTTTTTTATATTACAGATTTTTAAGAATATCTGCATTCTTGCTATCAACTGAATCTTGTAAACCTTCCTTGTATGCATGATGGTGAGCTCTCAAAATTATGGAAACATGTCACAGTCATATGAATAGTAAAAGTATTAATTTCAGAATTGTGAGAATGTCATGGGGCTGGTATCCTTAACTCAAATACATCCTTTTTCGCTACTTTGCTTTCAGAAACAGACTGTTTATTATTTCCAGTTTCAAAAAAATGAATCAATCTTTTGTCTTAGTAGGAAATATTAAAAAATAATTTTGTAAGGAAACAAATATTAAAATTAACTTATTAATTAATAAAATTACAAAACTGGTTTAAAGAAAATTCAAGATGCCCCAAATGTTTAGCCAGGTAAGAAATACTGAAATAATGTGTTAACTAATGTATAAAAAATTGGTCAACATGCACAGGTCAAAATATACTGGTGAAATGTATTCTACCAGTCAAGCTTATGTATTTGCAGAAAAATTATTTGCAATCCTACTAGATAAGTTAACGTTTATTTCTACAGAGTTGAAAAAATGGGATAATCAAAGACAAAATAAAGTGCATAGATTTGTAGGGTCAGTTAATTCACAGAAACTGTGATCTTCCATAGATAAGACATACAGTAGTTTCTCTTCTCCAATTTAAAGTTGTCTGTAATTTATTCCACCATTGTGATTATAATAAATGAAAAAGAAGAAGAAGGAGAGGGAGAGGGAGAGGGAGAGGAAAAAGAAGAAGGAGGAGGAGGAGGAAAAAGAGGAGGAGAAATTATTCATGGTCACAAGCTAAGGAGGGATTCATTAGATTTTGCCTGATTATTTGCATAAATGCAGCAAGAGTAAAACCCAGAACCCAATGGTATTGAACAATCATAAAATTAACTTCATAGAGATCATCAGGAGAAATCTCAGACTGGATTTTAACTTTAAAGAACTTTATTACTTATTATCCTGAAGTCAGAAAACCAAATCTAAACAACAACAACAACAAAACTCTTTTTTTTTTTTTTTTAACATGAGGGGCTGGCGTTGTGGCTCAGGTGTAGAGTGCTCGCCTACCATACACGAGGCACTGGGTTTGATCCTCAGCACCACATAGGTGTACAATAAAGATGAACAACAAAACTCTTTAATCAATTTCATCAATTTCAATTTCATGAATGTTGGATGATTGTTTTTTCTTTTTCAAATCTCCCGTGCATCTGTAGTTTTCTTGACCTGTCAGTAAGTGAGCTTTGTTACCACCAATAAGGCTTCGACTCGGGCGTTTCCTGCAGAGAATTCTGTAGGTATAGGCTTCATTGGGAAAGTCACAGTTTCATAAAAGTGACTGTCACATCTGGTTAACTGAGCTTTCCATGTCCATCCATGTAAAAATCTACCTTTGTTGAAGTAGAAAACTTCAATAGCCTTTAGCAGATTTGTGAGACAAGTAGAAAAGTAAAATAAAGACTATGGTAGATAGTAGACACTTAATAGCTGTTGTTAATCTATTACTGAGAAATTTCAAATCTCAAAGGACAATAATGATAGTTCATAATAATGATATAGAAGAATGAGGCTTCATAATAATAACAAAAAATTATTGTTTCCATGGCATGCAAAAAAAATAATTCTAAAAACAATTTATTTTGTTTGTGTTGGGGATCAAACTCAGGAGCTCATGTATGCTAGGCAAGTGCTCTATCCCTGAACTATTATCCCAGCCCTCCAAAAATAATATTAGATAAACTTTCTCTAGGCGTAACTCATTAGCCCATTTTTAAAAATTAAGTGAACATTATACTTGATTTATAAAACTAGATGAGTCTACTTTTTATATAGAACAATTCTGAGAAGTTATATGCACAATATACAAAAAAAATGTATCTAGAATATGAAGTAAGTGGATGTATTAGGTAAGGAGTAAGAATTAGACATCTGTATTTTTATATAACTCTGTGGGTAATAAGTTGTATCTTCAACTGAGAACCAAGAATCTAGCTTTGAAGATAGATTCAGATTAAGGATACAAGATTCTAGTCAAGTATACATTTAGATAATTACTGAAATTATGACCAATAATGCTATTGATTCTATAGTCAACTAGTATCTTTGGATAAATCATCAAGACTATGAAAAATATTTTAAAAATTAAATGAAATATTTCATAACATCTTAAACTAGTGTTTCCTTGAGCATAAAAAATTATGATTAGTGAGGATATTAGTCGTTTGATCCTCATTATTCACTGATTTCACACCAGTGAATTTACCTACTCACTAAAATATATTTGTTACCTTGACATCAATGGCAGGTTACCTTCTAGAGTCAAATAAGACAACCCTCTGCTTTCTTCCTTCAGCTCTCATATTGCATGTTTCCCCTTAAGGTCAGCTTAAGGTAAAACTAGTCACAACATGCTAGTATATTATCTACATAGTGAAAATGGAAATACTTCCAGACTTTGCCAAGTTGGTCCTCAATTGAGAGTCACTAGCCAAACAGCTTTGCCACTCACTAGTCGCTAAGTAAACTTGAGCAGGTTGCTTAACCATTCTGAGTCTTAGAATACTCAGAATACTATTGTCATCCAGTAAAATGACACTTTAAAGAGATAAAAGCTAATACATTTCAAGTCCCCAGCACTAAATCTGACACAAGGACCCAAACGGAAGCTTTTACTATATTATTATTTATGGTAGATAGTCTGGTGAATAAGTAATCACCAAAATATTTTTTTTTGCTACTTCAAAAAGTGTTATTCCATAACAGCTATTTACAATGACTAATAAGACAAAAGTAGTTGTTTTCCTAGAAGGTCTATTTAAATTATTTTATTGATTCAGTTCCATTAGCATCAATGAAGTGATAACATTTTTCCCAATACTTTTTTGAGGGCTGTCATCAATTACCTAGGAAACTTTACACTTTATGTGCAGATTTGTCACTGAAATATTGCCAGGAAGAAGCCATTGTCTATTTCCCCATAGTTAAGTAGGCTTCCCTAATAGAAGAAACAAGTTGCCTCATGCCAATTCTGTGTTCTATTTATTTTCTATGCAGTACGCAGACCACTATGACCTTTAATGAGTTCAATTGGGTAGTATGCTCTCTTCTGGGAGAAGCTTTTAGAACTGACATTAACTCTTGGAGAGTGCTCACCTATTATATGAGCTACCTGAGGTAGCTAAAGAAAATCAAGTCTCAACACAGGTAAAAGAAGGAATGTATGAAATGAAGGATGCTGAAATACCTGCTCACTTCAAAACAATGCTACTTCGGAAGTTCCCTTTCCACTAAAACATTTCCTCATTAGCATATATTAATACCTTAGTCTAATAGAGAGTAAGAGAAGGGGGCATAGGAGGATGGGCATGTAGCTCAGTGGTGAAATGCTTGCCCAGCCTGTGTGAGACCCTGGGTTCCAACCCTAGTACAGAAAAATAAACACAGAGACTGTGATGTGGGGCAGGTGGGTGATGCTGGAGTACTCAAGGAAGGGACTTTTTTTTTTTTTCTCTCTTTTTTCATGAGATTCCATGAGTGAGAGAGAGCCAGTGGCATTCCAAACAGAGGGCGGAAAGGAATGCCACTGTGAACCATGGCCAGTAAGAGGATCCAGGGGAGCAGATCTGGGAGATGGTGGAGTAAGCAGAGACCAGTCCTTCAGGATCTAATGGGCCCTCCAAAGGCTCTGGGTCTGTATCCTAAGCTTAACAGGTAATCACTGAAAGTATTAAGCAGACAGTAAATGATCACACCTTTAGTTTAAGAGTACTCTTTTGATAACTGTGGTGATTGGATGGTAGTCTGTTATGATGGTTAATTTCCTCCTTGACAAAGCAAGGCATACCCAGATACTTAAATGTGATTCTGGGTGTGTCGAAGGTGTGTTTTCCATGAGGCTAATGTTTAAATCCACAGCCTGTAAAGCAGATCTCCTCCCTACTGTGATGTTATCTGTTCCAGTGAAGGCTTGACAGAAGGCCAAGGGAGAAATCCCTGCTCTGCCTGGCCATCCCAGTGCTCCCACTGGAACTTAGACCGTCTGTTACCCCATTTTCTCAGGCCTGAAGCCATAACATCCACTCCTTTGGGTTTCCAACTTGTCAATCACAGACATTGGACTTCTTAGTCTCCATAATCATGTGAACCACTTTTTAAAAGTGAATCTCTTACATAAGTATAAATGAGTAAATATCTGTTTATCAGCTGGGTGTGGTAGTGCATGTCCGTAATCCCAGCAACTCAGGAGACTGAGGCAGGAGGACTGCAAATTTGAGGCCACCCTCCATTACTTTGTGAAGCCCTAAGCTCACAAAGGAAGACCCTGTCTCAAAATTAAAAAAAAAAAAAACTATTTATTATCTATATCTTTGTCAATCACTATACTCTTGATTGACTTTCTCTGGAGATCCCCCAAGAAAAACTGGAAGAAAGAGAGGTTATAGGAAGTTCCTCCGTAGGCTGTGAGGCTGCTTTAATTCTAGTTAATTATACATCAGTTTATATGAAGAGCCGTGGATGAGTGGCGGAGATGGTTCACAGGCCTACCTGACAGGATTTGGTGATGGATTAGACTTGGGTGTGAGAGGAAAGCATCGTGTTGATACAAGGAGTCCTCACTTTGAAAACTGAATGTATGGTGGTGCCCTCTGGTGCAGTCTGAAGATGAAGATCCCAACAACACAGAACAGTCTGAGGACTCTGAGTACCAACCACAGGTGTCCAAAAGGCAGTTCTGGTCTGGAGATATAAATCTGTGAGCAGTTTCCTAGTAAGATATCAATTGAAACCATGGACCTAAATGAGATTTCTTAGTGCAAGACAATAGAATTAGAAGGAAAAGAAAATTAAAGCTGAGCCTTGAAAACTTCCACTGTGTAATATTGATTAGAAGCAAAAACCTCAGAAAAAAAGAATGAAAAGGAGAAGACAAAGAAGTAAGAGAAAGGTAAGCAAAGTGTGGCACCAACAAAGACTAGAGAAAAGTGCTTTGGCAGAAGAGAGAACCTCAAGTGAACAAGATGGGCTGCAGAGTTAGGAAAGACAGGGCTTCTTTTGATCTTAGGGCAACTGTTGTACTTACATAGAACTCAGCAAGAGATGGTGTGCTGAATGTAGGTGCAGGCTCCTGAGGGTGTTTGAGTCAGAAAGAGCCAGAAACAACAGTAGTCAGGAGTTTGTAGAGAGTGTTAGGAACATAGGAGGGGAAGGGCATAGGTCACAGGGAAGTTACAAAAAATGAAGTAAGAAGAAACTCGAGGACATTTGAACATGCACAAGGACGTTGTCCTTAAACATGATTCATAAGTTAGAATTTTTAAAAAAATGTATCTGAGAATGGAGAAAATTTGCTTAGAAAAAGATTTGTAATTAAATGTCGGTTGTCTGAAATGCTATTCAAGGGGCAAAGGGATATGGATCCCTGTGTTAGTCAGTCATCTATTTCTATAAGAAAATAATGGAGATAAATAAATGCAGAAGGAGGAAATTTTATTACATTCCATGGTTGGTTGGTCCTGTTCCTTTTGAGCCTGTTGTGAGGTAGCTCATTGTGGGGGCAGCACATGGTTGAGGAAGCAAAGAGAGAGGAAGAGGAGGGGCTGGGTCCCAATAGCCCCCTGGGGGTCACATTCCAATGACTTAACTTCCTCCCACTACATCTACCTCCTGAAGGTTCCACCACCTCCTTATCTCACCAAGCCTTGACACATGGGCCTGTGGAGACACTTATTTGAACCACACTATACCCCTTACTTCTTTTCTTATCATAGATCTATGGACATGAATTCTTTGCATTCATAGTTTTGTGTTCTTACAGAGGCCTGCCCCTAATTAGGTAGGCCACACATAGTCTAAACTCCTCCCCTTTTTGAAATTTTTTTTTTTTAAACTCCACCTTATTTTTCCTCCAAACTTACTAACACAGCACAGTTTACAGTCTGAACAGGTTTCCTCTGCTACGATTTTGGATTTCACTCTCCTCATTCTAATGGTCTGTTATTTTTGCTTGGGTTACCTTCCCTTTAAGTAGAACTAAGTACAGTATTTTACAGGAATCCTCCAGAGAACAGTTTTCCTGGAAGTTTTCTTTAACATACAATGACAATCCTGTAAGCTCAGCCAGAGCTTTGAAAGTTAAAGATCTGGAGTCCCAGCTCAGTAGTTGCAAAAAAGCAAGGCATCCATATACTGTCAGGATTTGCTGGTACCTAAGCAGCAGGAGGGATGGGAAGAGAAAAAGAAAAAGAAAAAAACACTGGATGACTGGATGGGTTCGTCAGGCAGAGAGGAAGAACCTGAAGCCTGAGCTAAAATGTTGGCTATTGTTTAAAAAGGAAAATGGTAGGGAAGGGACCTGCCTATCAGTGAGACCTGCTGTTTTATGTGTATGCAGATATTCTTTGCTGAGGGCCAAGTTAGGCCGTGTCCTTCAGTCTGCACACAGGAGCGTGTGTTTCCAGGTGGGTCAGTAATGAAAGACGAATACTGCTCCTATCTGCAAATGCCGTGCAGAATCGCAAGGGTTCTTCCTTGCAGGGTGATAGCCAGGAATGGCCAGGACCTTTCATGTCACCCGGCCTCTCTAAAGCTTCCCTGTCTCTGTTCCTTATCCAGCTGAGGGCTTTCCCTGTTTTACCACATCTGGTCAAAGTGAAGGAGGAATGAAGAATGTTTTCATGGGAACTTCTCTTTGGCATGTTATAATACTTGAAAATGTACATTTGTTGCTCAAAGTACATTTGTTTTTGAAAAAAAATATTTTTTTGAAATGGGAAAAAGAGTCATTACTGGAAAATTTATGAAGTCAATCAGCAATTTAAAAATTTCTGTATCAGATAGGGATGACTGCCTATCTATGTAGTATACTCATATGTATGTCTGTATCATCTGTCTACCTTCACACGCTTTAACCTATCATGTACTTTATTTCTCTATTAATTACCTATTCATTGAGGCATTGTCAGGTAGATTAGTTAGGACTCTTTAAAGAAAACAATAACAAAGATTAGTGGTTTCATATAACTAAAAATTTCTAGAAACAAATCTGGCAACTTCAGACCCATTTGGATCCTGGGTGACAAATTTTATCATTTATAGTTACTTCTGCCACCCTGTCATCTCTCTCCCTTTTTCCTCCTCTCCTTTTCTCCCTCGTTCTGATGCCTTTTGTATGCTGATTTTGTGTTTCCTGAGGATTGTTTCTTTCAGGTATACGATACTACACAGCATCTTTTGGAATTATAACATATAAAATTTCCCACCCCACTTAAGATTGCTCTGTGAGCATAATTTAGTGAGAGTTATATTACCAGAATTTCCTCATGACACTAAAATATTAGGTCGAAATTTTTAACTTGACCCTTTTATAATTATCATATAAATTGAAAGCTCATAGAAAATGCTTCCTTAATTAATGAAGAAATGTTACTTTTAAATTAAAATACACTGACTTATTTTTGACTTATTCTTGACAGGCATTTTTTTTTTTTTCCAATGAGGAAATTTAAGAACAATATAGAGACCGGAGAGTGGTGGTATGCTATTCTTTGTATATGAAAATGACAGTCCTGACCTGCCATTAGTGGGGGCACTGATGGTTAGGATAGAATTTTCTGGATCTATCTGCTTTTCCTTCCAGGCACCCCAGGCTTCTCAGGACCAAAGGCATAATCAGTGGCCTCAGAAGAGAGCAACACCTAATGAGGATGACTCTGACCTCATGAGCATAGTGTTCTGACCCCCTGATCCCAGCAAAAATAGAAAAGCTGGAATAGTACATTTAGAGTAACTTTGGGATTAGCTCTACGAGTATCAAGATAAATGAGAAATAAATTCAACTTACAAGTAGAGAGACTTAGATAATTACGTGATATTTGAAACATAAAACTTAAACCGAGGACTATTACACGGGTAAATTGAATTACATTATCATTCCTTTTAACTAACATCAGAATTACCTTTCCTTTAATGTTTCCTTAGTTAATAAGAGCCAAATCTTATTATAATAATTAAAGCTACCAAAGTGCTTTAAACCATTTTTTTTTCATTTTAAGAGGTGCATTTATTATCTATTTATTAGGTCTTTCTGAAACATTTTTAGAAATTTTGAAATACCATTTTCATCAATTGATATATATATATATATAATGACTATAATTGCATAGTATCAGAGAATTCTTTTCCAGTAGAGGCTGTGAAGAAGGCCTCTTCAGGCTGTAATTAGCCAACTACCATGCAGCTTATTTCTATTAATACTGATAGTTCTGAATTACTATCTTGACTCTTTATTACTGCAATGCTTATGTGATAAATCCATTAATATTTTTATTATTTGATGGTGTATGGAAGATCTACTAATAGCAGAAATGTAAAATATGCTATCCTTACATACAAATTATGTGGCAGCATACAGAATGAAATTATTGTTCATCTTTTTCCTTTTTCTTTTTTTACTTAAGTAAGTGGTAGGGTTAATTTTTACCATCAATCATTAGCATTTGCATACAGCATATTGGTTGACTTGGGGCATAAAAAAGAGAACTGTCAGCTGGGGTAGGGAGCTATAATCTTTAATTTTCCATTTTTTCTTGTAAAAAATAAAATTCCTTCACCACTTCGTTCTGGTTGCACCAATCTACTATTTGTCCAGCTTTTTTGTTGTTGTCACTGTTGTTTTTGTTTGTTTGTTTTTCAAAAATGTCAGCTTCAGCTCTAGGTTGCCGATTAGTATGGGAATGCGAAGTAGTTTTTGACCATGGGCATCAGATTTCCAATAAGACAGAAAACCAGCGTCCTGTGCTAGTGCTTTCTGGAAGAGTGCAGGCACAAGCTTCAGTGTCCTGGCTAAATTTCAATTTGGCTAATTCAGTTCTGCTTCTGTTAAAGGCTCCTAGTTGGCTCAGTTCGTTGAGGAGCTCTTACTTCTGGCCTGAACAGTTACAGAACAGGGCTGTGCTGGAAGGGACTGCTGGGTTTGTTCTTTAGATTAGTGAATGTCAATTCTGCAGATACACATGCACATGTACACCCGCATGCACGCGCACACACACACAAATATGTGAATAGTGAATTGAAATCTCCCTATGAAATGTGTGTTTCTGCACACCTCTATATTTTCATAAGATCAAATCTTATGTATCACCCGCTGATCCCATGGAAATAGGTTCTCTTTGTGTCATTACAAAAAAAAAAATATTCCAGTTATTTAGGAAGTTAATGATTATCTAATTTTAAAAATTCTAATCTATTCTAACTGGAGCCATACTATGTAAAGTGTTGGGTGCTCCATCTTATGGCTCTAGGGATAACCAAATTGATAAATGCATTACTGTGGCTTGCACAGAGAAAGAGCTTCATCACACGCGCAGTGATTTTTTAAGGAGATTTCCAATAACCTCTAACTACTCCAGGTTACTATTCACAATAAGAGTAGAATTTTAGAAGTCTCCCTAAAGAGAGTAATAGCAGGATTTAGTTCCTAGTGGATTACGGCCCACATTATGAAACTACTGCACATTTGGTACAATTATGCACCACTGGCAGCCTTTTCTCAAAGGAAGCCTCATGTTAAATGAACACTTAGAATCATTTTGGAACTCATGCATCTTGCAGCTAACACTGTGCTAAGTTGAGCAGCTAACACCATGCCCATCTGGTAGAGAGAGAATATCTGGGCTGCAATATCAGCAGTCCTTTCCCCTTAAAAGCTTTGATTTCATTAAAGGTGACCTGTCAAAGTGCTTTAGAAAATGAGATACTCTGTGAAATGTGCTGAATAGGGCGGAGTGGCATTCAGTACGTAAATGACTGTCTTCCCCATTGTTGTCTTAAAGAGTTCCCAGGATCATGCAGGTTGGCAGTTTTTCTCCATTGGTGTCCCATGAAGTACAGATGGGCCGAGTAGCGCATCCTTGCAATAAGATGTCCCAGCGGCCATGACTGCGCAAGGTGTGATCCCATGGGAGGTTATCAGAGAGGAATCTGGGAACCTCACCAACAAAATGCAGGCTTTGATGATCCTCTAGAGCTGACCATTTGGGGAAGTAAATTTCAAAGGATGAATATGGGTTTATTTCATTTCATATACGGTCAATACTCTCACCATGAAAAAGTACTTTAAAAACTCTGCCACATTTATTAAAAAAAAGAAAGAAAGAAAATTGCAATCATGTCCATCACATATCATGAATTCTAGCCCGAGCCACCTCAAAATAATATCTGTTTGGAACCTGGTACAAAGTGTGAATCAAGAAATTAAGACTCCTGCAAGAAAACCAATTAGAGAAATTTCAAATTGACTAGTACTTTAGCAAAAAGTCTCTGGAGCTACTGTTCAGAGATGATTTATTTCATTTACTTTTTGAAATGACTTATTTTTTACTTAACTCATAGTGCCCTCAACTTTTTATCCAACTTTTAAGTCAAATTTAGAAAGAAAAAATTACAACAGGAGCCGCCATCACCAAGTAAGTCTATGACTAATAACAGAAAATGATCACTTTCAACATTTCAGAAACTACGGAAAACATTCAATTTCATTAGTAGATTTTGTTAGTGGATTCCAGCAGGGGATAATGTAGGATAATCTCAGCTACCAGTTTTGGTTTTTTTTCTTATATTTATTTATTAATTTTCAAAATACAAGGTTGAAATTGAGATGCAAGTTTAACATTAACTTTTCTTTTCAAATCTTTGCTTAGGCTATGATCTGTACTGAGCCATTCAGGAAGAATGGTAGCTACTGTTTCATAGACATAGATACAGGGCAAAGTGGAAATTTATATTTTGACAGGTTCTGAACCTATCACTATCTTATATAATAATAACAGCAGGACCACATTTAAAAAGTCAGGAGACTTTATATTTTAGAAATATTGTTATTTGAATTAATTAAACTAAATTTAAACTATTGAAAATTTTAGGGTGAATTTTCAACTAAGAATGAGTTTACTCAGACCATCACGATCCTCAAGGGTTCCAAAGAGTTTACATTATGCTCCACACAATATTTTAGCTTCATTTATTTCTTAATCCTTTAGTAGATCCCTGGAGAAGACAAAGAGGAAGAAGAAAAGTCATACACACCATAGGTGTTTGTTTTTCTCTTCTATTCTATTAGTTTTCAAAATACTGACAGAGAATTAAAAGCAGGCTTTAGTTCATTATATTTTTCATTCCAATTTTAAATCTTTGTTGAATTATCAATTTTAAATTTTTTGCCTCAAGAACTTCTCAATCTTTTTGTAAGTTATAGAATGTAAATTTATGTTATCACAATTGAAAAATTGATCCACAAGTACATGCTCATCATATACATTATAAATATTAAGAAATTAATAAGATATTAAAAGTCCATTTTTAATCCCTCCCTACACTAATTAAGTAGCCACCTTGGAGTTTGGAGTTTTTATACGTTTGTATGAATGTTACATGTCATTTATTTTATATGCCTCTATGTAAATTTTATGTTTAGGCTTACTTGATACTGAAAATATTGAGACTTTAAATATATTTGAAAATGCTATATCATTGGATATGAACTTAATTAATTTTTAAATCACTGAATAGTGTTAGATTTTGTTTTATAATATATATAAATAGAATATTTTTTAATTACCTTATGATAGACATCTTAATTTTAATAGCTACTAAATTGCCCTCTCCATGCTTCTCTCAAATAGTAGTGTTTTTTTTCTCTAATATATGAGGCTGAAAGTTTTTTTTAACTGAGAAATATTAATCTTTAAAATATTCTTTAAACTGAGGCAAATTATGATTTTATTTTTGTTTTATTTCTTATAAAAATTTTATTGCTAACTGAATAATGCACATTTTTTCCTACCCCGTATGTATTTGTTTGGACTGCTTATTTATATCCACTTAAATTTATGCTTTTGTTACTGTTAAGGCTTTTATAATTGAATTTATTTTTAACAGATACACAAAGCAAAAATCGCACATATTAATCGATCACTGTGAAGTGTTTTGATTCATATGTACATTGTGTAATGTTTACATCAGGTTAAACATACTTATCTGCTCCAACATTTATATTTCCTTAGGTTAACAACTTTTAAAATCCTTTCTTTGAGCTTTTATAATATACAATTCGGCATTATCATCTCTGGTCACCCTACTGAGCAACAGCACACCAGAACTTCTTATTCCTACCTCACCGTCATTTAGAACCAATTGATCACCCTTTCCTGCTCCCCTCCCCAGCCCCTGGAACCTCTATTCTATTCTCAACTTCTCTGAGATGGAGAGAGATGATGCAATACTTGTCTTTCTGTGCCTGCCTTATTTCATTGAGCAAAATGATCTCCAGTTCTGTCCTTGTGGTTGCAAAGGACAGGATTTCACTTTTTGTGTTCCACTGTGTATAGGAACCACACAGCCTTTAACCCTCAGCAGACAATGCTTCTGTCCCTTGGCTGTGGTAGACAGTGCTCCTGTGACCATGGCAATGCAAATGTCTCCTTGGTGTCTGATTCCATTTCCTTTGAATATACACTCAGTCATGGAATTGCTGGATCATGTGATAGTTCCATTTTTAATTTCTTTGAGGAGCCCCCATGCTATTTTCCATAGTGGCTGTCCTCATTGACATTCTCACCGACAGTGCGGAAGGGTCTCCATGTCTCCACAGCCTTCCAGCACATTCTACCTTTAGTCTTCTTCATAATGCCATTCTTACTGAGGGGAGGTGAATCTCTCTGCAGTTTTGATTTGGATTTTTTTGATGATTAATGATGTCAAGCATATTTTAATATACCTGTTGTTCATTCGACTGTCTTCTTTGGAGAAATGTCTATTTAGATCTATTGCTCATTTTTAAATTTGGTTATTTGGACTTTTGCTATTGAGTTTTTGGAATTCCTTATGTATTCTGGGTTTTGACCCCTTGTTAGATGTTGTCTTCTCCCATCCTTTAGGCTGTGTCTCTTCACTCTGTGGATTGCTTTCCTGGCTGTGTAGACTCTTTATTTTGATGTATTCCCACTTGTCTATTATTGCTTTTATTTTCTGTGCTTCAAGGAATCTTGTCTAAAAAAATTCCTTGTCCATTCCAAAGTCCCCAAGCATTTCTCTTCTAGTAGTTTTGCAATTGCAGGTTCTCCATTTAAGCCTTAATCCATTTCAAGTTGATTTTTTTTAACTGTTAAGAGATATACTGGTTTCTTTCTTCAGCATGTAGACATCCACTTTACCAGTACCACTAAGTGGAAAGCCTTTCCTTTCCCCAGTGCATGCTCTTAGCTCTAGATGTGTGGATCTTGAGGGTTTATCCAGCTGCCTAATGGAAAATATGAGAAGATAAAGAAGTAAACCTCAGGAAACTCTAAAATATGAAGTCCACACTTGCTATCATTGAAAGTACAAATTATTCCCATTCCCAAACTCTCCAGAGGGACAACAAAGAGATTAAATCTTGGAAGCTGCCATCAAGTCATGACCTAAATATGAAGCTACCAACATGTCACTACTTTGCTAACACCTCAGTTAAGATAGGGCTTCAATTTGAATAAGATTCTTCTAAGGATCTGTGTAGTCCTTGATAAATGACAGGACCTCAGGATTTAAATGACTTTTCCCACAGCTGCCTTAGAAGAGTGCCAATGTTTGGAAGAACCTCTCCAAAAGAAATGTATATGTGAGGCTTTCGTCCACTACAGCAAAGACCCCACTGAGATTAACCAAAAATTCACACTGATTGATTTTAAAAGGATGTATTGTTTATTGAAAGCCCTTTTAGTTCAAACTAAAAGAGGTGAACTAACTACAAATAGAAAAGCCTTTGGACTCTGAACCACTGTAACATAAAACCAGACTCAGAAAATTACTCAGCAATTTATTATAGAAAATAAGGGTGACCAGATGGAGAAGATCAAGACTCAGGATGTGAATTAGTAGTAACCGAACAAGTAAATGGGAAAATCTCAACCCCACTTTAAGGCCATGGGCCACTTAGGCTTCAGCTAGAGCACAAAGATGCCTGGGGCCTTAGTAGTACAGAAAATCTTGGGGTGAGCGGACTTTTCGGGTGGTAACATTAACTTCTTCTTCTGGTAGCCAGATGAGCTGCCTCTGGCTCCTTGGAATCACGGTCACTCTAGTGAAAAGGCAGAAACTTTTGAGCTACCACACTATTGTCACTTACATTCTTGTTCTCTACAGTGAAAGTCACTTTCACTATCTCCAAACCTTTGGCAAATTTCCATGAAAAGTTTCTTCTGGTATTTGCTCTTGTGTTTGTGAAATTAAGGGAAAAGACCTGTTCGATACTTGAGGTCAGGTAGATAATCATCCAGGAGCCATGGCACATGTTTGTAATCCAGCTCAGGAGGCTGAGGCTGAAGGATCATGAGTTCAAAGCCAGCCTCAGCAACATTGAGGCACTAAGCAACTCAGTGAGATCCTGTCTCTAAATAAAGTACAAAATAGAGCCGGAGATGTGGTTCAGTAGCGGAGTGCCCCTAAGGTCAATGTCTGGAATCTAACCCGCACCCCCTATCACGCTCCAAAAAGGAGAAGACGTCAGGGTCGATTCCTAAGGGGAGATGGCTGTGCAGACTCTAGTGAGAAGGGGGTACTTAGCAGAAGCACTGCCTCCTGAAGTTCACCAGAAGTAAAAGGATCATCTGGGTGGCATGATTCTGAAGACTAGAATTGAATGATCCAGTCCTGAATTGAGGGTGATTGAGCCAGCACTTTAGGAAGTCCTTGAAGGCTAATTTACATCAGCAGTGTTTCTGGGAAGTTTTTTCCATGTTAATGTGGATAATAGCAGTTCACATGCTGTTTATAAGATGCTTGACCAGGTATAATGGCAATATTTCCTTGCCTCCTGATATTCTGGGCAGAGTAGTAATATGTATGTCACGAAATTAGTGCCATAATTAAAAAATTACTGTGAGTGTGTTGTTTCGATAAAGGTCTTCTCTTCTAACGGGCAATAAAATTAATTTCAAAAATGAATTTAGTGTAACGTTAACATGAATCACTCAGAAGAAAATATAGCCACCCCCCCCTCCAAACTTGGGTTTGAGAAGGACTATGTGCAAAGGGGAAGAAGATACTAGTAGGGGAAAGATTCATTTGACTTCCACAAAATTATAAAAGACAAGAAAACTTTTAGGTGGTACCTGCCTGTAGTCCAAGTGTCTTGGGAGTCTGACACAGGAGGATTGAAACCTTGAAGTCAGCCTAGGCAATTCAGTGAGGACCTAAACCACTTGGTGAAACCCTGTATCAAGTAAAATATTAAAAAGGCTGGAGGTATAGCTTAGTGATAGAATGTCCCTGGGTTCAACCCCTAGTATCTCAGAAAGTATAAACAAACAAACTTTGATGTTAAAAATTTAAAAAAAAAAAAGAAGAAATGAAAATTGACAATAGAAAACTTGCCAACAAAGAAATGGGCAAAGACTGAATTTATATAATTTACTTAAAAATCAATCTGAATTTTCAATAAAGTATGAGAAATGCTTAGCCTCAGTAACAAAGAAATGATTATCAAAATTCTCCCACTGAGACTATTTTGCTGTGGGAACTGGAACATCCCAAGCCAGATAGAGTAGGAAACGAGAGTGTTCTCACTTTGATGGAAAAAGCACAAATTGATGAAAATTTTCCAGACTATTGAAATATTCTCGAATCTAGAGAATAGTTAAAACCTAAGAAAATCTGCAAAATTGCACATAGATTGATCCAATATACTACTTGAAAGAATACATTCTAAGAAATAATGAGAGACAAAGAAACAAAGGGATTTTAAAGTAATTTTAACTAAAAATAATACAGAGGTACAAATTGAAAATAGTACAATAGTTCAAATACAATACTGATATAATATCATGCTGTCATTGCAAACTATTATAGTGATAGAGTAAATGATTAAGCAACAGATTCCTGAGAAACAGAATAAAGGACAAAAAGTGAAAATGTAGGACACCATTCCAAAATGTGCCTAAGACAAAGACTGAAATCAAAAGTAACAAAATAATTGAATGATCTATTTTAACATAATTTTGATGTCCTTTAATTTTTCTATAGTTTATGAATTTTTACAAAGAATTTATATTACTTTGTCAATCAGGAAAAAAAAGGGTTTAAATATTAGAATTGCTAAACATGTTGTAATAAAACACAGAAGATTTACAGAAGTTTTACAATTTCTATGGCAAACACTTTGATTTACAGATTAAATTGTCATTTAAGTGCATTGAAACTTGCTCAGCTGTGATAATTGAAAGTCTTGTTGTATGGCCCAAGTGCCCCAAGTAAAATTACAATTTGAGGGACCCGACTCTTGAATAAGAAATAAAAAGGGCATTCAGATGATAAATTTCCACTGGTAATAAGAGATCTGACTTTTAGTATCAAAGTATATCTGAAAACTGCTGAACTAAAAGGTTACCTGAGTAGAAGAAGTCAGGTTTTGAGAGCATTAATTTTGTTCCTGTTGCCAAGACAACCATTTCTTTTCACTATATGTTCAGATGGTGGCTCAGGTGGAACCTGCCTTTTAGGATGTCTGGACTTCCCACCCACCCCCACCCACCTCCAGACCCCCATGGACAGAAGAATAGAAAGAGTAAGAGCTGAAGAAATGGCAAGTGCTGATGGGGATATTTAACTGTAACCTTAGCAAACTATAATCTGGCAGAATATTGACATCTATCATCAAGTCAATGTTAAATAACAGTACACAGAATTTTATGTATATAAAAAAGTTCAACATTTACCTGTATATAGTTATATAGATGGAAAATCAATTTTGCATATATATTTTGAGTAAAGTTATTATTTAAAGTGTGTATATTTAAAATTTCCAAAATGTCTTTTAACTATTCATTAATTTAAAATGTTCCAAACATTTTTTATATATTATGACTCCCCAGTGAAAACTTGAATTTACAACTTTCTTGAAACTTAAAGCCAAACACATTAAGCCCATAATGGGGTCTGTCTGGATTATCTCAAAGTGAATTTTTCATATTGCAAATATTCTTAGTTATGTTTCTAAAATAAGCACAGAGATGTAATTTCTACTTTGTCACTTAGATTTTTTTTTGTGTGTGAAATTACTAAGATATACAATCTATAGCAAAAAACACTTGTGAATAAATACTGAAATTTCGATGTGAATGAGATCTAATCAAATGTTATTTTGGATTCTGTTTATTAGAATCCTGAGTGAGTCAAATAAGGGCCTCAGCACGGTTGACATTTTTAGAAGCCTGAAAGTCAGTATCTTCTTCTCTATCCAAGTTTACCCTACAGGGAAAGTTAAGGGCAATTGGGAACTTTATTATTTATATAGATAATGTTGGAGAATGTGGTTTATAGCTGTAGGCAAGTGAAATACCTAATATCACACCCCACATTAGGATTTAGACAAGAGATATCTCCCAAAATCTTCCCAGGTGTCTCCCCAGGTATAAGGCAGTGTAAGAATTCTCAGAGGCAAAACATTATGTTGTGAGAGGTGTTAATCTGATCCGTGGATTAATCCATGAATAGGGATTAAGGTAGGCAAGTAGGGTGTGGCTGAAGGCCTTTCTTCTGACAAGGCCACTTATAGCTGGTCACTGGGGGTGTGCCTTTGGGGTTTATATTTTGGCCCTTGGGGAGTGAGCACTCTTGAGCTTCCCAATTGCCTGGTCCTGAGCAGCCCTCTTCTGCCATGTCCTTCTGCCATGACTTACCTCATGCCCAGAGGAACAGAGTTGGCCGACCCTCACTGAACCTCTGAAAACATGAGCCAAAATAAACTTTTCCTCCTTTAAGCTGTTCTTGTCAGGATTTTTTGGTAAGAGTGACCCAAAGCTGAGTAAATATACCTCAGAATTAAGCATATTTATGCATTCAAAGATAAGAGTTGTTCCAAGGATGATTCTGCTGTGTCTAAAATCCCATTACTTGAACCACCAGAGCTAACTGAATACTCATTGTGGGCAACTGCCTCAGGTTTACAAACTTGCCAGTCGGGTAAGCCATTCCCTCTCTAAGAAGGAAAAGTGAATGGTGGGGAGGGGAGAGGCAGGCCAGTGATGTCATCACAGTGGGCTTTCCCCCACATGGATGAGGAAGAGCATCAAGAGGGGAGAAGTTCTGCCCTGCCCTGCATCCTGCAATAGGAATCTCATGAGCTTGCATTTATACATAGCTTTTCAACCTCCTGGCTGAGTAAACCTGAGGTGGGAATTTTTTTTTTTTTTTTTTTGGTCTTTCGTGCCTCATTTTCACATTTGTAGTATGGAAATGAGAATAGTTCCAGTCGCCTCCAGAACAATTAATTAAGCTACCATAAAAATATTTGACATTTCTTAACATGGATAGATCAAAGAGCTTTTATCTGTTTTACTATAGCTACCAATACTAATGAGTAATTAAAAGCCCTAGAAAGGCAAATTAATGTGGGTACAGGCATTTTTCCTACTTATTCAAAGATTTTAGTAGTGTATGTTTCAAAAGTTAATAGAATAATAATATATGATCTGTTTCTACTTATTATGGCTAATGAGGAAAAAAAATAACTAATTCTTACATAGATGTTCTTAAACAAGTTTGTATCTTTAGAGTAAGTGAAAATTACAACCCTGTGCCTAGAAATATGCATTTTACAAACAAACTAGTTTGCATCTTCAGCTGAGGCAGAAAAATATATTCAAGGCCTTTCTAAAGGAGAGCTGGGTGTGTGAGAGAACACATTGCTGATACAGGGGACCCATGTTGTCTGTGTGTTTGTGTTACCTCCACATGGCTCCAAACACCTACTGCTCAAAGATAAGTGGGAACACAGGATTGTGCAAAACAGCAATTTACGTAGCTAAAGATAAATACCATCTTTAAAAAAATGATAAAATAGGAGTATGATTGAACTCAGTCAGAATAGGGAGAGAAATTTAGGGGATTTTTATGTAACAATTTGGAAGAATTCTAGACCCTGTAACAAGTGCACGGTGTGTGTTTACCTCCTAGAACCCATGACCTCTGCTTTCTAAGGGAATTTCTTTCTCATCCTCCCTTTTCCTTGTACCATGTGTTCATCAGCACTGATTTAACACACCGTCATCTAAAGGACGTGATAAGTTGGTGTTTATATCTGTCAAGGGACCAAGGAGATGAAAACTAGGTATCACCAAAAGATGTAATTTTAGGTTGGTGGATACTCCTGCATTTTTCTTAATTATTTCTGACAGTTTATCTATTTCACCATGAGCTTCCTTAGAGACTACAGATAAAGAAAAAAATGTTCTTCGTGACCCAGGAGAAGAAATACATCTTCTCTTAATAAATCCCACCTGAAATCTTGTAGGGTAAGGGAAGAAGGAGTAACAGTTAACATTTATCACTTGTACTGTTTCATTTGCTAAACTCTTCTTGGAACCTGAAAGATAAGTTTCTTTTCAGCCTGAAGGAGATTTGAGATAAAAATGTGAGGGTCTGAGAAAAAGACTTTTAGATAACTAGGTAGGGATCTGTGCCAGGGAAAACTGAAATGTGAAAGCTAATGCTCTATTGGGCCTCGTCCTAAGCTCTCTGAAGAGGATAGCATCTTGTCAATGGGCGATTGCTCTGCACTTAGCATGGTTTTTGGTGCACAGTAGGTATCGACTAAATGTACCTTCAAATACTTTGGATTTTCACATGGTAATTTAATTAAGATACCATGAACCCTCCCAGAAAGGAATATGTGAAACTTTAACAACGTGCAAGGTACAAATGAGTCCACAGAGGGAGGATCTCTATGGTCCACCATTCTCGTTTGTGCCTAGTGTGAAAGGTGGTATGGTAAGCAATAGATCATGGTGTTGAAATCAGATTTTAAAAATTGGAAATGTTAAGGAAATATTAGGCGGCAAAGGTAAAAAATTTCATCTCATAGATGGTCAGTGTTAGCTGTCCCCTGCTTAAAAGGGTGTGAAAGATGGCCCAAACTCATCAAAAATGGCCCCAGCCAACTGTGCCCTAGGTACTGAGACATTTGAGTAATCCCTCCTTTATGAATTTAGACAGGCTTGAAGTAACCAACAGAATGCAGTAGGAGTGCTGAGCAACCTTTAGGGGCAGGTCATAAGAAACCTAGACATTCTTGATCTCTTAGAAGGAGCAATCTTAGAGATGCCAGCCACTGTGAAAAAGCACCTGCTGTACTGTGAGTCCAGGTTGGACTCAGGGAATTTGCATTGGAGAGAGAGGCACCCACCCTATCTCCTCTGGTTCTAGCCTATCAGCAGAGGAAGTAGACATGTGAGAGAAGTCCTGCATCTCAGACATGCAGCCTAGTGCGCCCTCAGATGGCTCCATTTCCAGTTGCCATCAGACTGTTACCAAGAGAATTCAGGCAAGAATCCGATAGCTGAGCTCCTTCAATTCCTAGAATTAATTTTTCGATGGTTGTTAAGTGGTCATAGAAGCCAGGACAATTTCTTATAAAGTCATCAGATTATGGTAGAGTTCATCCATATTTGTGGATTGTTATTTATTTAATGGAATAACAGAGAATTGTTAAACAGTTTTTTAATTTTAACATGGAGCTAAACCAAATATAAAGTAGACATGCCAAAGCATGGAATCCATCATAAAACCGGTTGGGACCTGAAATGAGGTGGTTGAGGGCTGAAGAGATAGCTAAGAGGAATTTCAATTGCTATGAGGTGGAATGCACTTAGCCGTGTGCACCAGGGCCAATAGGATACTGAGGTTGAAAAGATGAGCAGCCTTTCATAGAGTAGGTACGCAGGAGTTCAGGTATGACTTAGAAAGTCCCTATACTTGAACTTAATATTTAGATTGGTATTAATTAAATAAATGGCTCTTTTAAATTATTTTTATTTCCATATGGTGGGTTGAGATTTTAATTCGTTTGTGATTTTCAATCATATGATCTTATGTTAAGAATACGTGGATGTCCAGTATTAAATATGGTTTATCTTTTTTTCCTTCCTGGTATGTGTTTAGGTACATGGATCAATTGAGGTATAAGATTTTCCTGATGCTGTCTGACAGGTGACCTAAAGCTGAGAGATCAAAAGGATGATATACCTATGAACAAATATTTTACTAATTTCCTCTTTGTTTAGAGGCTGAGACTAAACACGATTACAAAGAGCTTCAGGAATTGATTTGAAATGAAACAAAAAAAAAAAAAGAATACTTATTGGAGAATATATTTTTCAGTCTGACTGGTTTTATCACCAACACATTCAAACATCCCCCCCCCCAATTCTAATGAAGTATCCATTATCTGTTAAGGAATGTGGGGGATATACCCGAAAGAAGGCAGAAGAAGCCTTTGTCCTGCAGTTTAGTGGTGGAGCTGGGGAGTAGGGCAAGAAAACAGACAAAGATGTGGAGGGTCAAAGTCAATCTCCTTCAAGAAGCCAGATACTGGGGCATGTTAGAACTTCAAGGTAATCCTCACGTATTTATTGATCGAATGATCTCAGAGATAGTATTCCATATTAATCATATAATAAAAGCAATTCATTTCTGAAAAGACACTGTATGCACATTTGATTTCAAAATACACACATGCATGTTCACACATATAATGCTTATGTATGTGTTCATATATGTATATTAATGAATAACATGACATTTTTCCTGAAGCTTGACCTTTAGTTTGGATTGAAATTTTATCTTTAATTTCACCTGTCCAAAAAGACACCAAAAGGTATCAGTTCTGTGAAGCATTTCTAACAGGCAAACTGACTTTATATGAGTTTCTAGAAAGTCATATAAAGCGATGACCATGTCTTGTTCTCTAGTCTCTTTCATGGTCAGCACTTGTTTTTAAAAGGCCCAGTGTTTCAGTTCAAAATCCCTCTGCATAGCTCTTAAAGGTCCCACTCCCTTTGGTTGCCCCTAAGGAATCTCATCATTTTCATCTGAAATTAAATTCTCATGACATTTTCCCTTTAGTAAAACATCACTAAACCTCCAATCTCACAGCTTTACAACCTCAGAGTATTTTTCTTTTAACTTTTTGCCCTTATGTCAAATCAGCTGCTAACCTCTGGACACAGTCATCTTTTGTCTTTTTAATTTAGGTCATTCTTCTATCTCCGAAATTCTGCATTCATAATCACTGATCTGCACCACCCCATCCTCTTGGGACATGCCCAAATTACTTTTACCTTTCTCTTGTAGTCATTAGCTTCTAGCATACCTGATTATAAATGCATTATTTACGTTGTTTACTGCATGTTTTTCCCTGCCAGAAAGAAATTTCTACCAGGATGGTAATTTTGAAGTATTTCAAGCAACTATGACACCACTAATTGCACAGTAGACCTCACTAAACATTTATTGAGTAAGCAGAAACTAGCGTACTGATGTCATGCTGCTTTCTGTAAGAATTTAAAAAATATATTTGGTCATAATTTCTCCTGTCTCTCACTTTAGCAATAATTACTTCTACCCAATCATGTGTCCAAGATGTTTGCTTGAGAGGCTTCTGTTTCACAGGCCTGCAATGAACCAATGATTTTAGTCTTTAAAAATGTAACTCTATCCAGCTTTAGCTCTTGAGTAAAATGTATCATTTAAATGGCAGATCAGTGCTACAGTCTCACATGACAGGTTTGTTTTTTCAATGGATCTTATGGGCTTTCTATTTCTCTCACTATTCTTAGGTTTTAAAAATTATTATTATTATTATTATTATTATTATTATTATTATTATTATTATTATTATTTTACTTAGCAATGATTTCTCTACTCTTTTGTCTCAGTTCTTATAATTCTATCTCATTACCTCTTTCTTTTTGTATGTGCCTGTACTTAAATCACAATATGCTCCCTGCCATGATGTTCTGCCTCACCACAAGCCCAAAGATAATGGAGCCAAGGGAACCCATGGGCTGAGCCCTCTGATACTATGAGCGAAGATAAATCTTTCCTCCATTAAATTGATTTTTCTCAGGTATTTTGTCACGGCCACAAAAAGCAGACACTCACAGGAGGTCCTAATTAGCCTGAGTCATAGACTGAATTAAAAGCTAGTGAGGGCTGCTGGCTTGATACTTGTGCTCTGAGATGGATGAAAGTCCAGGTAAAGGTTTATCGAGGACCAGCTCATTTTTTACAAGAACTGTACAGTGGAGAGGGAATGTAGAGATCATCTCATCTTATATCCTGCATATTATAATATGCAGAAGTTGAAGCCCAAAGAGGTTATGCAACTATATGAGTGAATATTACTTCATTAGCTGAAAGTTCTTATCACATATAACCCAGTGTGCTATAATTTGATATACGACCCTGCTCTTCCTATCCTGTATATTTATTACTTTCAACTTGACATAGCCTCTCATTACAATTCTGTTGATGGTAGCTTCGTGTACAGAACAGTCACTATGATTTCAGTATTGGCAGTTTACAGCAATACTTCATGATGAGCTCATTTATTTATCATCTTCAACTAAGAATACAAAAGCAAGCAAAAAGATCTCTAAGCTAAATTTTCTGTTTCTGCTGCTGCACTATAGTTCTTGTGTTGGGGAATCAAGTCTGGAAGAGTTACAGGGAACCCTAAATAAATTAAAGAAAAACATTTTGTTTGCTTACACTCTGTCCAAAAAGTGGGTGATTTTTCATGCCTTGTGAAAAATAAGAAATAAAACATAAAGAAATGTGTTCAAAATACCATGACATGGCTCACGAAGCAAATACCCTTGCAATTGCCACGAAGTAGAACATGCTAGGATTCTGGAAATGTCATTTGTGGCCCTTCCCAATCTCAAATTCTCCAGGGAACCTCCTCTCCATACATAGAAACTATAGCATATTACTGTAAACATTTATTATACTCCCCATTGAAAAGCAATGCATGTTCATTACATAAATTTGAAGAACAGCAGAAAAATAAAAAAGAACAAAGTTAATCACACTTCTATCACTGTTCATATTTTGTTATGCTGATTTTTTTCTGTTGTCTTTTTGTAACAGCTTTACCGAGATATAGTTCACTACTGTACAACTCATCTGTAATAAGTATGCAGTTTAAAGTTTCTTGGATTTTTCAGTTATTCTCACACACTGAAAGTGTATTTGGAGTTGTAAAATCATTACCATGGCTGTATTTAGAACATTTTTATCATCATGAAAAATCTCCCTGTCCTTCAGCAGTGGAATCCCTACTTTTCACTCGGAACCTCAAGCCCTAAGCAATCCCCATCCACTGTAAGTCTCTGCAGACTTGCCCACTCTGGACATTTCATATAGATAAGACCATAAATATAGGATCATCTATGACTGGATGTTTTCACTTATCCCAACTAACAGTGGAACCATGGAAGAGAATAACTCTTGGAAACCCCAAAAGTTATAGACATGTTGGTATATAATCAGTATGTTATTCCTGATAGCTATGTAGTATTCCATTAGTATGAGCCACAACGTACCACATTTTGCATATCCATTCTTCAGGTGATGGACATCACGTTTACAGTTTATTTTTTATGTCCATCTATTCAGTTAGACATTTCACACAAAATAATTCACCCTGTGAAGTGTAACTCCAATGAACTTTGACAAATTTACCCACTGTACTATTTGGTCTCACTATTTTTGAAGTTCATGTCGTCTTATGGTCAGTTCTTTCTGTGTCCTGCTGAACTAATTTTTACCTACCCCCAGGTCCTGAAAAAGGCTTCTTACCTGTGTCCTAGGAGTCCCAGATCTGTACTGTGTGGAAATTGTATTTTTAAAAATGTTTGACAAAGGTTGAACTTCTTTTTTGTTTCCACGTGGGTATCCAATGCATCCAGCATTCTCTCTTTCTTTCTCCAGAGCCCGCAGGGCCACTTTGGCTGTGACCTTTGTGCCCTGTGCCCAAGGGCTACTCTGGGCTGTCTGCTCTCATGGCTGCATTGTTCTGCCTTGAATCAGTCCCATCCTGTTCTAGTTCTGCTTTTGCACAGGAATACTGAGCATCCAGTAGAACAAGTCCTCCTTCCCTGTCTTCTAGGATATCCACTGAATTCCATCCTACAAATATCATGTAAATTTTTAAATGAGTCATTAATATATGCAAAAATTAAAATCTATTGTTATTTCAATGAATAAATTGATTAACTCAAAGAGAACAGATACCTCTAAACTATTAAGTCTTCCAGATGGAGAATATTGCATATCTTCTATTAGTGGCATATTCAACAATTTTATTGTTTTATGGTTTATTTTAAATAACTCAGATTCATCCTTTGCTCAAGTTATTTATAGGCCTCATAACATTGGTATTTCTGAAAACTATATTAACTATTTAGTTTTTTGATGCTTCTGAGTAGAAAAAGCAGTGGATTTTTAAAATTTAAATTCATACTTCATTTTGTATCCAATGAAGTATAAAAATCATTGCTAATAATTTACCTGTAGACTCAGTTGCATTTTCCATGAGTTCAAATAATATGTTCTGAGAATAATGATAGTTATATTTCTTCTTTTAGTAATTTTATACCTCTTTATTTCATTATCTTACATTACTACACTGAATAAGACCTCCAAGTATAGCATTGAATAGAAATGTTAACAATGAACATCTGTAGACACTCGGAAAAAGAAAGTTTACAGCATTTTACCTTAGTATGCAATATTTGCTGGAGATATTGTGTGTGTGTGTGTGTGTGTGTGTGTGTGTGTGTGTGTGTTTGTTTGCAAGATTGAGTGTGTAGGAATTATGTTCCATAGAGGACTCAGCCCCTCTAAAACCATAAAACTCAGACTCTTATTGTAGCCAGTGGCCATTTTCCCTCTTAAAAAATATGCCCCTCTGCTGTTTAATAAAGCATCGCTGATCCATTGAGATCTGCCTCTATTTCTTTTCCTTTCTGTATTCTCTTTCATTTATTTTCGGTATCTAAAAAATTTTTTGGAATTTTTTTTCAAAGAGAGATTCATCTTGGGGCTGAGGAGATAGCTCAGTGGTGGAGAATGTACCAGGCCCTGGGTTCAATCCCCCAGCACAAGAAAGGGGAGGAGAGGGAAAAGAAAAGATTTGTCTTATCTTCTCTGTTTATTGTGTAATCATTTGTGTCCATTGGCATACCTTCAGAAATATTTGTTACAGTGCTAGGTGTGGTTCAACTCCACATAATTCATTTGGTTATTCAGTGTACAATATGTTGTTTTAAAATATGTATGCACTGTGGAAAGTCTAAATGTGGGGCCGATTAGTCTATGTGTTACTTCCAAATTCTTCCTTGCTTTTTGTGTGGTGAGAATACTTGAAGTACACTATCTTGGCAAAGAATACAGGTATATTACTATTTACTATTGTTATGGTTTCTATATGAGGTTTCCTCCAAAAGATCACATGTGTGAAGCAATGCAAGAAAGTTTTGAGATGAAATGATTGAGTTATGAGAGTTTTAACCAGATCAATTAATTAATCCCCTGATAGGGATTAACTGGATGGTAATTTTAGGTAGATAGGGTGTGGCTGGAGAAGGTGGGTCCCTGGAGGCAGGACTTTGGGGTATGTATTTTGTGAGTTGAGCTTAGCTCTGTCTCTGCTTCTTGGTGCCACTAGAGAGCCTCAGTTCTCATTACTGTAGAAAGGTATTTAGGAATGAAGATATAAGTGCTGAGTGTGCTCACTGGTATGATTTTATTAATCTTATTTTTAATCCTACGTGACTATCTTTGTCTTAGAAATGGAGAACTCAATTTTATTTTTAGTGTAATTGATATTGTATTGAGATTTAAATATATTATGCTTTTTCATTTCTTATGTTATTTTAAATATATTATGTTTTTTCACTTCTTATGTTATTTTCATTTGATTGAATGCCTTATTGTTTATATTTCATTAATGTGTAAGTCATGAGTCACCTATGGAATTCTAGTGTTTACCCTAAGTTTAAAGCATTCATTCTTGACTCATCAAAACTTAATAAAACGCCATATATTTTCCTTTTTTTTTTTTTGAATAATGTGAAATATTTCTAACACTTTTTCTTCATTGATTACTCCCAGGCTGTTTCTATTGCTTTAGACAATCTATTTTCATTTAACTTTATCCATTTTTATTTATCTAGGTTTTGGTTTGATTTTGTTTGTTTATATTTCGTTTATATTATTAGGGGTGAACTCAGGGCCTCATGGATACTAAGCTCTTTCTTCATTGTTCTTTACTTTTTTCTGCATATCTGAGTTGCACCTGAGAGGATTCCCTTTGATGAACTTCTGCTGGTGATGAATGTTTTCATCTTTTCTTTTTATGCTAATATATTTACTTTATGTGTATATATATATATATATATATATATATTTAATATTTATTTTTTAGTTGTAGTTGGACACAATATCTTTTATTTTATTTTTATGTGGTGCTGAGGATTGAACCCAGGGCCCCGCACGCGCCAGGCGAGCGCTCTACCACTAAGCCACAATCCCAGCCCACTTTGTGTATATTTTTGAAGGATACTTTCTGTGGAAATAGAGTTCTAGGCAGGTTGGTTTGTTTGTTTTGTTTTTGTACCAGGGATTAAACTCAGTGGCACTTGACCACTGAGCCACATCCCCAGCCCTATTTTGTACTTTATTTAGAGACAGGGTATCACTGAGTTGCTTAGCACCTTGCTTTTGCTGAGGTTGGCTTTGAACTTAAGATCTTCCTGCCTCAGCCTCCCCAGAAACTGGGATTATAGATGTGCCCCACCACACCTGGCTAGGTATTTTCATTCAGGTTTCTTAAAATGTTTCATTATCACTGACCAAATCATATTGTTATATTGTGTTCATGTACAAATATGCAGCAAAAAACACCACCACTAATGTACAACTATAATGCTACAATAAAATAATGTGGGAAAGATGTTTCATTATACAAAAAAGAACAAAAAAAGTTTCATTATCTTCTGACTTCTATTATTTTATTGTTAAGTCAATTGTGGGCAAATTGGTAATTTTTCACAGGCATAATGTTCCTGCTCCTTGCCACCAGCTGCTTTGAATCTTTTCTGTCACTGGTTTTTCAAAACATTTAACATGATTTTCTAGAGGTAGGTGTGTGTGTGTGTGTGTGTGTGTGTGTGTGTGTGTGTGTGCGTGCACGTGTGTCCTGTTGTAGTTTGTGAGGATTTTGTGAATTTGTGGTTTGTTAGTTTTAGAAAAGTCCCACCCAACAATTATATTTGAAATCATTGCTTTAACCTTCTTCCCCTATAGATCTCACCTCTGTTCCTCCTCTTTCCTTTCTTTTTTTCCCCTCTTATTTCTCTCTCTGCCTATATCCTTATCTATAACTGTTTTATATTTCTACCTGTATCTGCATATATATGAATCTACATCTGAATTGCGTCTTTTCCCATTTCCCCTTTTCTATCTGTTAGAACTTCACTCTGAATATTTTCTTTTGATTTATCTTCCAGTTTATGAATGCTCTCTTCAATTATTTTTTATTGTCTAATAAATTTTTCATTGTTTGTGATACAATTTACCATAATTTTTATATCTAGAATTTTGTTCTATTTCATAGTTTTAAGTTTCTGAGCATCACTGTTAATTCTCTTATCTGAAACATAAATTGCAGACAGGGTACTGTTTGTAACTTCGTGTTCCATATTGCAACAATCAATGAATCTGTTTGATCAACTCTTGATTCTCTCACTTTCGATTGCTTTTTCTCAATGTATATGGAATTCATTATTGTTTATGGTCAAATATTTATCGGAAATCTTGTAGTCATAATTGAGATGTCTAGGTGGAATTTACATTTGCTCCTGGTAGGTAGTTAGGATTTTTTGCAACCCCAGATAACCTAACAGAATCCAGAATTGGAGCATAGGCAAACTTTAGCATTTTCTAGGGAGAATCTTCTTTAAGTTCCCTCATTCTTAGATAATAGCCTCTCAGGGTCAGAGTGTACTTATAAAAATGTCTACTCCCCACAAAATCACGCTTCCTGGACACAGGAATCCAGTGTTGACCTTTGTAGTTTGGAAACTTTTATAAGTATTAATTAGGTTATTAACTTTAAAGTTTGTGACTCTGGTGTAAAAGTGACATTCCCCCATACACTGCTTATTGGCCTGCAGAGTTTGTTTTTCTTTATTGCAACTTGGTGTACCTTTCCTGCCTTTTTAGTTCTCTGACGTATTCAAGCAGTATTGTTTTTTAAATGTTTCATATGTCTTTCTCTTTTTCCTCACTGGAAGAACAGGTCAAGTAGATTATTCCAATATTACTAGAAACAAAAATTCTACACCTGTGCTTCTTTATTCCAATGAACATTTAATTAAAAAGCAAAATCTGACTTGGTCACAATTCAGAAATTTATTTCATACATAAAGATACTATTTGACTATGATTGGGGTACATGCTAATAAATAAACCCACTCTAACTTGGAATATCATAAGTTGAAGATGCATTTATTACACATAACCTACAAAGCATTACCCTTAGCAACACAGTATGCTGCATTTGTTAACCCTGGCAATCATGAGGCTGCATGAGAATTGTGGTACAAGAGCATCCAACCACATACCACACCAGCCTGGGAAAAGATTACAATGTGAAGGGCAGATCCTATTGAAAGCTTTTACTTCATCACTTTGACAACACCATAAAATCAAAAACTTGCAAGTTGAACCATTGTGTAGACTGTCAACACAGTATATAAACATAGGTATTGTTTTTTTGTAATGAGATTATCTTTTTCATAAGAATATTTTAACTTGTTTTTATGATTGTCCACAGGTTCAATGTCCAGATTTTAAGGGTATATATCACTTGGGTTCAGATTAACACATCTCTCGTGTTCAACGGTCAGGTTTCCTATATATTAATTATTAGTTGAGGATCAAGGAAGGTGATTTACAAAATTTTTCCATGGCAAATTTCATGTTAAATTAAAAGTTCAAGGTGCTTTGGTAACATACAATAGAAACTCTTATGATTGTCAAAAGCCTCAGGCAATTCTGAGACCTTAAATGTGGAACTAAATGCAAAGATTTCCCAGAAGCATGAACTGTTTGAATAATCTCCAAACATTTTTACACAGTGAGTCTCTCCACTTTTTCAATCTTGGAGTCCTATGAACAAGGAACAGCAACACTTGACCTTTTTTTACATAACATTTTACTGAATATGTTCTTTTCTAGATACTGTTATAGGTGCCTTGTTTGATTGCCTATTCATAAGAATATAAATACTATAATTTTCACATTTTACAGAATTTAACTAACTTGCCTAATTATCTTCTGAGTCACAAAAATATGAGTAATACTGGCCTCACTTTGGAGGACAAAACAAGCTTAAAAGTTGAAATCAAGTTCCTAAAATCATAGAATCACAAATGGTATGAGTCTTTCTTTGATGCAACATTATATCTTTCCATTTGGTTATAGCATGTTATCAAGAAATTCATAAGGAAGAATTAAGATAGGAAAAAAAAATAGAATTCTTCTGTTGACCACAAAAGAATGATAAAAAATTAAAAGTAGTCTTTCTACTATGTTCAGTTTTTTTTTAAACAACATCTTTAGGACTCTGATTTCTGTGGACTCAAATTAATCTTACAACTATGTTAAAATTTACAAAACACCTAAGAATATAATACCACAGTGATCTGCATATTCTGGAGTGGAACTATTAAACCAAATTGCTAGACATCCAGAGAGTGACACTGCTGACGGGTAGTGACAGCAGCCATTGGTTAGTGACAGTGCACCATTACGAGGCCATTGGTAAAACGTCTTTTCCACATTGGATAGGTCTCTCCAGGGAAACTTTAACATTAAAAATATATGTTATTATTTAGTTGAGTAAAAATCCTTTTTTGTAAAGGTCAAAGGAATTATGTAAGCAATCAGTAGTTCTTGCTAAGAATAATGCTAGAAATCCCCAAAAGTTAGACTCCAGCCAAGTTTATAAGAATTTGGAGTAGTCTCTAGTGTTATCTTCACTGTGCCCTGTAACTAGCTCCCAAATATTCTTTAAAAGTCACCTACTCCCACAGCTGAATTTGATTTTAATTTCAGGTGAGTTTTTCTCATTTATGATGAAGGAAATTTTGGTAACCTATAACTGAGCCAATAATTCCAGTAATTCTTGTGTTACCTTACTTATTTGGAATCTCATTTGTAAACTGATGTTTGAAAATCACTACCTAGTCTAAACAATAAACATGGTAACTGTTTTTTTTTTTGTTGTTGTTGTTCCCTTCATGAAATTATGAACACAGAATTCTCTAAACAATTATTGTTAGATGCTTTATTTTATCATATCAAATGATCATATTTGGAGGCATATTGGGAATCAAACTCAGTGCCTCTTGCATGCCAACAACTGCTCAACCACTAAGCTACAGCCCCAGGCCTCATTTAATTTTAATATTTATTCATATTTTGAAGACTGCCATCATGAGTGTAATAATATATTAAAATTATTCTTTTCAAATTTAGCATTGTGAGACCCTCTTGGATAGTTATACACATTAAGTCTGTTCTCAAAATCTGCAAGTAAAAATTATAGAATGTCAGTGTGCAATTACATGTAAGTGCTTTTTCCGCTAATGTAAATAATAAAATGTACCTGGGCTGTTATGAATGCAAAACTAAACTATTGAATACTGAGTTATTTGGTAAAAATACATTGATTCAAAAATTACTAGGAGGGTTTTGTGTGGGGGGGAGTACATGTGTGCATATGTGTGTGTGTGTGTGTGTGTGAGAGAGAGAGAGAGAGAGAGAGAGAGAGAGAGAGAGAGAGAGAGAAAATGACCACTAGGAATGGGTACCAATTGTTATTAAAAGATGGGATGGTACCTAATCAGAAAATTCTCTTAGCAGGCTTGGTGCACCATGGTGGATATATCTAGTATGAACCAGGTAGAAGATAGAAGTCAGCACAAGTAGTGGGTTCCAGAGACAGATGGAAGACGTACATAAGCATCTTTCATACCAGCCAGTAAAGTAATGCAACCTGAAAAGATGAGGGGAAAATACCGGGGACTTTGCGCACTGAGATAGCCTTACGATTCTCACATTCTAAATGTTGTCCAAACACTGAATACTTGATTATTGTGCTGTGTAGTGTTTTCGGTTGATTAAGGTTCTCTACTATTTCTTTCTTTTGTGTTGCTAAGGGCAATGTGATTTTTTTTTTTTTAATTTAGAAGGTAGAGATTTTTCTATCAAGCAACAATGTGTGGGGTGAATTACACAATAATTTTAATGCTTCACCTCCCTGAGACAGTTATTGCCTTAAGTTATTCCACAAGGTCATCTCTTGATCCTCAAAGCCACCCCTCAGGCGCAACTTGTCTCCCTCCCTGCTCACCAACCTATGTGGTGAGGTGAGGTCCCCTTAGCCCAAGTATTGGCATTTTTTTTTTGATCCCAGATTTTCTGACTAAACTCTGTCCTTTTTGAAGTTATTAGAATGCAAACAATACTTTGTTTCCCCAAATCCAAGAATATCTACACTCTGAGTGCGGACTCTTCCATGTGCATAAAGGTTGCCTAATCAAGTCACCATCACCATAGCGTGAGTCTATATTCAGTGTCGTTTTTGTCTGTTCCATCAGTAGCGACTCTATTTTACTTCTAATTCCTTGTTTCTTATGATTTCGTGTTTCTAGTAATTTGCAAAAAGACTGAGTAGGCAGTTACACATCAGTGAGATCAAACGTCTTACAAGAGCTCAAGTCTGTATGTGTAACCTCAAAACACCCTGCTTTGTCCTTAGTAGTGCTATTTTTGCACCAAACCATTACATATATTTTTGGCTATCATAGAATGCCTGAATTTGGACAGCCCTTGGGAAAAATGTATGTTAGGAATGCATGTTTTGGGTTTTTTTTTTTAGTATTTTCTATATTCCTTCATGTTTCTATTTTCTTTTCCCAATCTATTTCATTCCATGTCACATATTTTTCAAAAGACTGGTTATCATTTTCTAAGTATATTAATTGATCACCTTGAAAACAAAATACGATTTTATTTAAAATTCAGACGAATGGAGCCAAACACTAAAACATCAAGTGATAGAGCGAAGATTTTAGCTGCCTTTCTTTGTGTCCACCTCAAAGAACATCATGTGTGTGGTTGCCAAGACTGCTAACCTGTGAATTTCTTGTGGAAAGAAACATATTTGTTTTTGTATGAATCTGTATATGTGCACCTGTTAATACACATATAACTACTTTTATGCATCACCACACGTACACACACACTAGTGAGTGTTTGTAAATATCCCTGAATAAAAACATTATCTATCTCCTCTGACTATTCTGAAACGAATCCTAATTTAAAATAATTTCAGTGTGAACAGATTGATCTTTAACTCTTTCAGTATACAGAAAGAATAGTTAATTGAAGCAGAACATCAGAATACATATTATACAAAATGATTAGAAGTTGAATAACCATAGATCTTTCAGCCAGTTCCACATTAAGATTATTAGCAGCAGCAACCACCTAGATTTGACTCAGGCATTGTTTGCATGCTATTATATTGAGTTTTAGTAGCAGCACCTAAATTAAAGATAATTAAATTTTTTAGTATAGCAATTTGTTAATTGCACTCATGAGTAAAAAATTGTACAAACTGATAAAACGCAACACTTTTTTTTTAATCTCAAAGTTATTTGCCAACAGGAAGTTAAAAGCAAAACTATATGCAAATGGGAAAACTATACCAACTAACTACTATATTTAAATGAAATCTATTTACCTTTTATCCAGTCTGAATAGATGCTTTTTAATTATTGCTAATTGTTTAAGATGACTTTGCATCCCCCAGAAGATTTAGTCTGAATAAACTTAATTCCTTTAAAGTCTCCTTCAGTTACAGCCAAATACAGTAAGAAGCCCCATAGGTATGGCAGTAAAATAGTCATAAAGGCAGAAGCATTTAAATGAGCAGAGCGAGGAAGTATTCCCCGAAAGAGGAAGAAAAGCTATATGGCTGGAGATGCAAGAACTGAACATGAAACACACAGTCGAAGCATTTAGGACGACTGTGGAAAAGGTCGCCGTTCACTTGCTAAGGAATGTGCAGGGGCCCAGTACAGCGTGTGAATGGTTCTTTCACAGGTCACGGCGTCCATTCAGCTCACGGACATTGTTATGACCCGGCAGAAATAGATGGGCCTAATTAATATTCTGAACATACCTGAGAGAACATTCTTAAGGAAATCATCCTCTGGTGGTTTGGAAATGAAAAAAAGAAAGAAAGAAAGAAAGAAAGAAAACTGAACAGTAAGCATTAAAAATTGGATCAAGATAGCAAAGTCAACTGCTCTCAAAGTGTAGTGCCAGCTGCAAACAGAAGTCTTGTTTGTGTATGTTTTGTGATGCAAGTGGCTGTGCCTGGGGAAATAAAGTCGAACACAAGTTTGAATTTACTGGTAACAGTGTTCTCCCTATTTCATTGAAAAACAGGCAAAAGTCAGCTGCAGAAAACTTGTCATACATGCTTGCAAATTCAGATGCTAACAAATAATGAAGTAATTTATGAATCCTGTATTGATTAATGTAAAAAGTATACAATGAAAATACATTATCGGGGAAAAAATTAATATTTAAATGAAAAAAGTAAGAATGCCAATGTGGCAATAATCACTTTTTACACAAAATGTATGAAGTATTTAAAATATTTTCTAAGTAAATTATTAATTTAAATGTTAATTTTCTGTATGTGATTAAATCCACATTTCTCATATGAATGCTTGTGGGGTTTTTTTGAACATTTAAAATGTTATTTATGCAAGATCAGCTATAACTCATAAAAAATTCACTGTTGCATATTGGGATATTAAAATCATCATTTTGAAACACAATGAAAAATACTTGATTCAAAATAAGGTCAAAATACAATATAGAACAAATTTCATGAGCTACTTTAGTATTTTCTGAGATGCTCCTAACATATATATAAAATGCATGTCTTCATGAAGAGATAAAGGATTGCTATATAAAATGTTCAATACGATGTAAGTACTTATTGAAGAAATTAACTGCTAAAGTCCCTATCTTATTTAAATACCTACATTTAGCAAAGTAATTCATTCTGCAATGAGAGTCAAGTGTTTGGTGCTGGAACCTAATACAGTCCATATAAAACAAAATCCCCGTGGAAATGAATGGAGCCATTCAGTTCCGAGACACAAAAAGCTGTCCTTTCTTTGTGTGGCTACTTTAAAACCCCTTGATAGTCTTTTTTCCTTTTTATGGTGCTTTCGATATAGATGTTTCTCTACTCAAAAAAAATCACCAACAAACTACAAGTAGCAAATACCTAAATATGTACCAGATGTGCAAGTGCTCCCTGGGACAGCTAGATCATGGACAATTAACTGTCATGCCATCCCTGCCTGTGCTTGCGCTCGCTCCTGTAGTAGGCACCTGTGGCTTATTAGGAATATAACCAAAGTGGTAACACGAATTCCAGGTTCAAAGGTAACCTGGGAAAAATCTCCTCTCTCACTTCTCGAGTGTTTCTTATAAAAAAAAAAAAACAAAAAACAATAAAATAGGATGTAGACAAGCAGTGGATGAATATCATCCAAGAGAACCATTACCAAGGATCCCATCCCCTATCTTTGTCCAGTTGTAAGTGTATATCAAGTCAAATGATCAAAGGAGGATTTGACAGCACTTCCAAAGTGCTAAGTGCAAGAGCTGGTCCTTGTTTGTATTCTATTGTGATTCAAACAAACTAGACCAGTTGTGAACAATGCCTAGGGAAAAAAAAAATCAAGGAAAATTGAACACTGGATACTTGATAACACTAGATAATTATTAATGTTTTAGGCATGAAAATGATATTATGGTTTTGTTTTTAGAAAGTCTTTATCTTTTGGAGATGTGCACGGGAGTATTTGTAGATGAAATGGTGTGCCGCATGGAATTTCCTTCAAAATAACTGGCATTAAATAGGCAAAAGTTAGCTACAGAAAACTTGTCACAAATGCTTGCAAATTAATATGGTAATGAATAATGAATTAATTTATTCGTCATGTATTAATTAATATAAAAAGTATACAATGAAAATACAATATTGGGGAAAATTAATCTTATCAATTTTTTGAGGATGAAGTGGGTGGACATATTGCAGTGATCTTAAAAATATGTCCCCAAAATATGTCTTTTTCTTTTAGGAAGTGGAGATTTATTCCTCTCTCCTGTGTGCAGGCATTTAGTGACTGAGTTCTAAAGAACAGAATGAGGCAGAAGAGACAGTGTCTGATTTCCAAAAGGAAGTCTTGAAAAGCATCCAGGCTTCCTGTTAGTCCCCTGAGGGAACACATGGGGCACCTTCTGAGAGTATTCCAGCAGCCCTGGGTGGTGGGCAGCCCAGAGCCTGTCAACTACTGGGGAGTGGGCCTCCTGCCAATGGCCATAAGGAGAGACACCTTGGAAGTGGATCTGCTGTCCAGGTGGCATGTCACCTCTCAGCCAGAGCCACAGAGCCAGGTCTTTGTCAGTTGCTGACCCTCAGAGAATGAGATTATGAATACTTACTGTTTTAAGCCACTGGGCTTTGCTTTTAGTTTTTCATTTCTACCCTTCTTTCCTCCCTCCCTCCCTTTTTTCCTTCTTTCTTTCTCAGCAATGAGTAACATGTGCAGCGCCTATGAAGCCAGATTCACTCTGATGAGGTTTCGAGGCAGGATAATGAAAACATCAGGGATCACCATGATATTTTTATCTACTTTCATGTATATTTGAATAATTCTGCAATAAAACTTTAAAAAACTCATTTACATTTTCTCTATCTTGAAAAGATCTACTTTTGATGGTAACTATGAATACTTTAGTTAATATTTAAGAGCTTTTAATTTTTCTAAAAAAATTTTTTCAGACTCCTTAACAATTCCCCTTCCAAATATTTACTATGCTCAGATTATCCTCACCATGCTCCTGAAACTTTCTAAAAAGTAAATCTTAATGGAAAGTAACACTAAGACACATAGGTTTTAAAATAGAAACAACACTAAGAAGGAGTTGAAGAAATTATTTCAGTATACCAAAATCTTTACCATTCTCTCAGATAAACACAGTCTGTAAATAAAATAGATTTTTGGCAAATACAGTTTATAGCTAAGACTCTTTGAGCTCATTGTAGCAGAATAAAACTATAAATATGAAAAGATATTATCTTTGATGATTACCTAAATCCCTATCTAAAATGAATATAATCAGTGAACTTATATTTAGTAGCCTTGAACTAACTGCCAAGTAAAATTGAAATATATTATTTAAGAAAACATTTATTTTTCTTCTCATAAAGTAAATTCTAATGGAATTAATGTTGAAGCTTTGAGTTTGGGGATCTTAAAAAATACATTCTATAAATAATATTAATACGTAAAAAGTACAAGTAAATATTTGTTCTCAGATGTAATCAGGCATTTATAAAGGAAAAAATAATGTGTATTAGGTATACACCACCTTCCGTGAATTTTATTATATTAAATTCTCTCTTTTTTTTCTATTTAGTATTTTACACATTTACAGACAAACCAAAAATTTAGGGAAGTAAATCCTCTTGATTAGAATTACTCAGTAAGATATACTGAATTTAAGAGATAGTGGCTGCTCATTTCAGATTGAAATTTGTGTGAGTCTAACACATGAAATGATACGCAAAACCACTGTGTGCCTCTCATGATGCACGCAGCCTCTGCTTTCAATAATCATCTGAATTTTGAGAAAACATTAAATGGAAAACATTAGGGCATGAACATATAAACGGTAATTTGTGTCAAACTATTATAATTGAAATGAAAATCTGTAGGAATTGGAGACCTGCATGTTCAGGAAGAGTAGGGAGTTCAGAGAGGAGGAGAAATTTCAAGTAAGCTTTGAAAAAAAAACCAATAAAATTCAGATATATGGAAGAAACATCGTGGATATTGTTGGTTGACTTAGTGCCTATCCAGGTACCTTTCGGCTGAGGAACTTCAAGGAAGGGTTCTTGATGAAGGCCCACAAGTCAAGTCAGTCAGCTGTGGATTCCCTAGAAGCCTCTCCTTTTCCTCCTACTCCTCCTGTTGTTGCTTTTCCTTGTGGGACAGTATATGTGCTGATAGGAGCCATCCAAGAAAACAAGCAAAATCTGGGAACCACCTCAGCGAGCCCTCCTTCAGCACCAGCGGTTGCTTATCTCCAGGCTGGATGCTCTGTGACAAAAACAAACCCTCATTCACTCAGGGTTCCATGTCTAGTGATTTACTACTGTTGAGAGCCACAGCTGAGTCGGGATGGCGCCTGGCATTTAGCCAGAAGGAGTGGTTGAGAGGTGATGCCAGTGATCCATTAAGATGATGATAATTAAGTTAAGCTGTGTATAATTATTAAGATAAGGACTGATTGCTGTAACTGGATGATGCTAAATTGAAACAAGCTGTGTATTCAGTTGTGTATGTAGACCTCTGCTGTCTGGCAATAGGGCGGCTCCTGCTACCTTGGGTGCCCGCTACTTTTGAGTTCCCATTGAGTTCTCCGGGTTTTTCCATTGAGTTCCCGTTGGTTCTCGCGGTTTTTCTGTGGAGTTCTGGAGAGTTCCCGTTGGGTTCGGGGAATAAAGTAGTTGCTGTTTGAATCTACAAGTGGCTCGTGACCTCCTGGTTATTTTGTGACCCGCCAGACTGCGGCATACCACTTATCACCAAAAGTGTTCCTAAGAGACACAGACATGTTGTTCTAGAAAGAGAACAATGAGAATTCACTTATTTGAGGAATAGAAGGTAGGCTTCCATAACTGGTAATATTCGAATACACTTCAGTCTGATTCCAAAGTCCAATCTTTGTCCAATGTGTCCTAATACAGTGTCTGAGGATCAAAGCCACTGTTTCTTTTAAGTCCTATGTTTTAATTTTCTGCATGGAGTAGTATCTGACATTATCAACTGAAACACAGGGCAGACAGAAGATTATGAGATTGTACATATAGAAAAATTAATCCTGAGGAACTTCTCTGGGAATTTGAGTAGAATGCTCATGAAATGAAATGAAAAGATGGGTAAGTTGAAAGTTAGGAAAGGTTTTTATTGCTTTTCAAAGGTAAGTTCTGTGCTTAACCATGGTGACTTGATTTTAAATTAGGCTTTGTGAATTTTCTTATTTCTGATACATTTACATGGAATATAAGACAATATGATATTGAGTTTTATATAGGAAATGAAGGCAAAACTCAGTGACCTGTGCTTGCTATATTTGGAGATTGGTGGCACTCAGACTTTGGACTGAAATGAAGCTGTATGTTTTGGAGGGAGGAAGGCAATTTTCCTGAGGAATGATCAAGTACCAGCTCTCTCATGTAGATTTGTCTTTTGGGGGGATGAGTACTGGGGATTGACCCAAGGCACTTTACCACTGAGCCATATGCCAGTCCTTTTTTAAATTTTTTTGAGACAGGGTATGGCTAAGTTGCTTTGGGCTTAGCTATGTTGTTGAGGCTCATCTTGAACTTGAAGTTCTCCAGCCTTAGCCTCCTGAGTCGCTGGGATTACAGGCATGCACCATGTCTCCCAGCAGCCTTGTTTTATAAACTGTTCAGAATAGACACAAACACAAATGCAACTGGTCATGAGTGGATTCTACATTGAGAAATAGTGAGTGAAATGAATGAAAGCCATACGAGGGGACCATTTAATCAAACTGCTAAGCTAAAATTGCAGATTTGAAGAACGAACGTGGAGCTGTGTGCTTGCCGAGTGCGCTTGCCTAGCATGTGCAAAGTCCTGGGTTTGGCCCCCTGTATCTCAAAACGAAACAAACAAATACAAATCGGCAGAATCTCAAGCTTCTGTAACAGGAAGGTAGCAGTTAGAAGGAAGAAAACAATGGATGGAGACAGAGGGGTGTTGTTAGGAAGGGAAGCATCAGGAAAGCCAAGGGAGACAAGTTTGGGACTGAGGAAGTCAACAAAATAAAGCACAGGGTTGGAATTCAACAAAGACTCTGTAATGAGAGCCCAGCTGATTAGAATGAGGAGGGCAGTTCAGGTACTGCTTGGGTGATAAGAGCTTGCATCCAGGAATGAGGTAATACACAGCAGGAGAGAGTAGGGAATGTTTAGGAGAAATAGTGACGGTAGAAACATCCTAACCCTGATTAAGTAAAGAGCCAATCCCAAGAAGCAGGTGTGAGATTGGCAAGAAGGGTCTGGAAGGTGGAAGCAGGTTGCCCTTATTCAGGAAGTTTTGGACATTGCAGTTCAAAAGCACAAACTCCTTTCGGCTTAAGAGTTTAAAGGAATACTTCAAAGATCCTTTGTGTGGTTTCACTATGATCATTGCTTTTAAGCTTTTGCAAAAACTGTGTGAACATTTTTTGTGTTGTACAAAGATTATAGAAAATATTTTCTCCATTTGATAATAATTGTCCTGAATGTGTTAATGCAGAAGTTGCACGTATTAAGCTCTTAATGAAAAAGTTTCTTCCTACTTTTTAAGATCTTACAAAAATTTCCACAGTATGTTTAGACAGAAAAATGTCTTTTGTTCATAGAGAAACTTTTAAGTGTATTCTACTAATGCCTTTATATCCAATTTATACGAGACATAATGGTTCTTTGCTATCTACATCTTCATCATTATTATACAGCATCAGAAAGCTATAAATCCATATCTTATTATCATGACTCCTTACAAAATTGCCTTTATAGGATTATATGTCATTATTTTATTTTAAAATTATCCTACTACTTACATATAAGATCTATGTAAAAAAATATGAGCAAAATATCTACATTAAATATTAAAACAAGAATCAACAATTAAAGTGATTACAAAAAGATAGCTTGCCATATGTTATTCATTATCTTCTACGTATCATCCAGGTGATTAATTCCTTTTATGAAATTTACGTTAAAAATAGATAAAAGCAGAAAGTCATTAGAACACTGAATAAAAAAGTATGCTTCAGATTTCAGTTTCTTAAGACAAAATAAAAAGACACTAAGACACCCTTTGTGCCAAATGAAAGTTCTGCAAATGATCAAGTTTCTCATTTCCTCTTGAATCTCAGGAAGCTCAATTTGAAAATGAATAGTCTCCAGTAGATTAGTTGCTTATAGCAGAGTTATTTATACATTTTGTGTTTACTCCTTGGATTTTCAATTGTTTCTCACAATAGAAACAATATTTGATATTTTATGATACGTATATTAATGACATCAAATTTCTTTCTTTCTTTTTTTATTGGTTGTTCAAAACATTACAAAGCTCATGATATAACATCTTTCATATATTTGACTCAATTGGGTTATGGACTCCCATTTTTACCCCAAATACAAATTGCAGAATCACATCGGTTACACACTCACATTTTTACATAATGGCATATTAGTGACTGTTGTATTTTGCTACTTTTCCTAGCCCCTACTATCCCCCCTCCCCTCCCCACCCATCATCCCTCTCTACCTCATCTGCTGTTGTTCAATTCTCTCCCTTGTTTCCCCCCGCTTTCCCCTCACATCCTCTTCTATGTAATTTTGTGTAACATTGAGGGTCTCCTACTATTTCCATATGCTTTCCCTTCTCTCTCCCTTTCTCTCCCCCCACTCCTCTTTGTTTAATGTTAATCTTTTCCTCATGCTCTTCCTCCCTGTTCTGTTCTTAGTTGCTCTCTTTATATCAAAGAAGACATTTGGCATTTGTTTTTTAAGGATTGGCTAGCTTCGCTTAGCATAATCTGCTCTAATGCCATCCATTTCCCTGCAAATTCTATGATTTTGTCATTTTTTATTGCTGCGTAGTACTCCATTGTGTATAGATGCCACATTTTTTTTTATCCATTTATATATTGAAGGGCATCTAGGTTGGTTCCACAGTCTAGCTATTGTGAATTGTGCCACTATGATCATTGATGTGGCAGTATCCCTATAGTACGCTCTTTTAAGATCCTCAGGGAATAGTCCAAGAAGGGCAATAGCTGGGTCAAATGGTGGATCCATTCCCAACTTTCCCAGGTATCTCCATACTGCTTTCCAAATTGGCCTTACCTATTTGCAGTCCCACCAGCAGTGTACAAGTGTACCCTTTTCCCATATCCTCGCCAACACTTATTGTTGTTTGACTTCATAATGGCTGCCAATCTTACTGGAGTGAGATGGTATCTTAGGGTGGTTTTGATTTGCATTTCTCTGACTGCTAGAGATGGTGAGCATTTTTTCATGTACTTGTTGATTGATTGTATGTCCTCCTCTGTGAAGTGTCTGTTTAGGTCCTTGGCCCATTTGTTGATTGGGTTATTTGTAATCTTATTGTTTAATTTTTTAAGTTCTTTGTATATTCTGGATATTAGGGCTCTATCTGAAGTGTGAGGGGTAAAAATTTGTTCCCAGGATGTAGGCTCTCTATTCACCTCTCTTATTGTTTCTCTTTTTGAGAAAAAACTTTTTAGTTTAAGTAAGTCCCATTTGTTTATTCTTGTATTTAACTCTTGGGCTATGGGTGTCCTATTAAGGAATTTGGAGCCCGACCCCACAGTATGTAGATCGGAGCCAACTTTTTCTTCTATCAGACGCAGAGTCTCTGATTTGATATCTAGCTCCTTGATCCATTTTGAGTTAACTTTTGTGCATGGCGAGAGAAAGGGATTCAGTTTCATTTTGTTGCATATGGATTTCCAGTTTTCCCAACACCATTTGTTGAAGATGCTATCCTTCCTCCATTGCGTGCTTTTAGCCACTTTATCAAATATAAGAAAGTTGTAATTTTGTGGATTGGTTTCTGTGTCCTCTATTCTGTACCATTGGTCCACCTGCCTGTTTTGGTACCAGTACCATGCTGTTTTTGTTACTATTGCTTTGTAGTACAGTTTGACCTCTGGTATCGCTATACCTCCAGATTCACACTTCCTGCTTAGAATTGCTTTTGCTATTCTGGGTCTTTTGTTTTTCCATATGAATTTCATGATTGCTTTATCTCTTTCTACAAGAAATGCTGTTGGGATTTTAATTAGCATCACATTAAACCTGTAGAGAACTTTGGGTAGTATCGCCATTTTGATGATGTTAGTTCTGCCTATCCATGAACAGGGTACATTTTTCCATCTTCTAAGATCTTCATCAACTTCTCTCTTTAGGGTTCTGTAGTTTTCATTGTATAAATCTTTCACCTCTTTTGTTAGGTTGATTCCCAAGTATTTTATTTTCTTTGAGGATATTGTGAACGGAGTGGATTTCCTCATTTCAATTTCAGAAGTTTTGTTGCTGATATACAGGAATGCCTTTGATTTATGTGTGTTGATTTTATATCCTGCCACTTTGCTGAATTCATTTATTAACTCTAGCAGTTTCTTTGTAGACCCTTTTGGGTCTGTTAAATACATTATCATGTCATTCGCAAATATCGATAATTTAATTTCTTCTTTTCCTATTTTTATGCCTTTAATTTCTTTTGTCTGTCTAATTGCTCTGGCTAGTGTTTCAAGAACTAAATTGAATAGAAGTGGTGATAGAGGGCATCCCTGTCTTGTTCCAGATTTTAGAGGGAATGCCTTCAGTTTTTCTCCATTTAGGATAATGCTAGCCTGAGGTTTAGCATATATAGCTTTTACAATGTTGAGGTAAGTTCCTGTTATCCCTAGTTTTTCTAGTGTTTTGAACATAAAGGATGCTGAACTTTGTCAAATGCTTTTTTCTGCATCTATCGAGATGATCATATGGTTCTTGTCTTTAAGTCTATTGATGTGGTGAATAGTATTTATTGATTTCCGTGTATTGAACCAGCCTTGCATCCCAGGGATGAATCCTACTTGATCATGGTGTATAATTTTTTTGATATGCTTTTGTATTCGATTCACCAGGATTTTATTGAGAATTTTTGCATCCAAGTTCATTAGAGATATTGGTCTGTAGTTTTCTTTCTTTGAAGTGTCTTTGTCTGGATTCGGGATCAGGGTGATGTTGGCCTCATAGAATGAATTTGGAAGAGCTCCTTCTTTTTCTATTTCTTGAAATAGCTTGAAAAGTATTGGTATTAATTCTTCTTTGAAGGTTTTGTAAAACTCCGCTTTATACCCATCCGGTCCAGGGATTTTTTTGGTTGGTAGTCTTTTGATGGCTTCTTCAATTTCTTCCTTTGTTATTGGTCTGTTTAAATTGTGTGTGTCTTCCTGACTCAATCTGGGCAGATTGTATGACTTAAGAAATTTATTGATATCTTCACTATCTTCTATTTTATTGGAATATAGGGTTTCAAAATACTTTCTAATTATCTTCTGTATTTCTGTAGTGTCTGTTGTGATATTGCCTTTTTCATCCCGTATGTTAGTAATTTGAGTTCTCTCTCTTCTTCTCTTTGTTAGCATGGATAAGGGCCTGTCTATCTTATTTATTTTTTCAAAGAACCAACTTTTATTTTTTTCAATTTTTTCAGTGTTTTTTTTTGTTTCAATTTCATTGATTTCTGCTCTAATTTTAATTATTTCTTGTCTTCTACTACATTTGATGTTGTTTTGCTCTTCCTTTTTTAGGTTTTTGAGGTGTAGTGTGAGTTCATTTATTTGTTGGTTTTTTTCTTTTTTTGAGGAAAGAACTCCAAGAAATGAATTTCCCTCTTAAAACTGCTTTCATTGTGTCCCATAGATTCCGGTATGTTGTGTCTGTATTGTCATTTGTCTCTATGAATTTTTTTTATCTCCTCCTTTATGTCTTCTGTAACCCATTGATCATTCAGTAAAATATTGTTCATTTTCCATGTGATGTAGGATTTTTCCTTCCTTCTTTTATCATTGATTTCCAGTTTCATTCCATTATGATCAGATATGGTGCATGGTATTATCTCCACGCCTTTGTATTTACTAAGAGTTGCCCTGTGGCATAATATATGGTCTATCTTTGAGTAGGATCCATGTGCTGCTGAGAAAAAAGTATATCCATTTGATGATGGTTGATATATTCTATATAGGTCAGTTAAGTCTAGGTTATTGATTGTGCTATTGTGTTCAATAGTTTCTTTATTCAGCTTTTGTCTAGAGGATGTGTCTAATGGTGAGAGCGGTGTGTTGAAGTCACCCATAATTATTGTGTTGTAGTCTATTTGACTCTTAAACTTGAGGAGAGTTTGTTTTATGAATGTTGCAGCTCCATTGTTTGGTGCATACAAATTGATAATTGTTATGTCTTGTTGGTGGATGGTTCCTTTTAACAGTATATAGTGTCCTTCTTCATCCCTTTTGATTAACTTAAGTTTGAAGTTGATTTTATTCGATATGAGTATGTCCACTCCTGCTTGCTTCCGAGGGCCATGTGAGTGATATGATTTTTCCCAACCTTTTACCTTCAGCCTGTGTATGTCTTTTCCTATCATATGAGTCTCCTGAAGGCAGCATATTGTTGGATTTGTTTTTTTTGATCCAGGTTACTAGCCTATGTCTCTTGTTTGGTGAGTTTAGGCCATTAACATTTAAGGTTACAATTGAAATATGATTTGTACTTCCAGTCATGTTTATTTATTTATTTATTTTAGTTTGGCTAGTTTTTACTTTTTGGTTATTTTCCTCCCCCTTTACTGAGATACCTCCTGCTGTTAGTTTTGGGCACTATTTTTCAATTCCTCTTCTTGTAGTATTTTGCTCAAAATGCTTTGCAGTGCTGGTTTTCTGGCTGCAAATTTTTTTAGCTTTTGTTTATCGTGAAAGATTTTAATTTCATTGTCAAATCTGAAGCTTAATTTTGCTGGATACAGTATTCTTGGTTGGAATCCTTTATTTTTCAGCGTTTGAAATACATTGTTCCAGGATCTTCTCGCTTTCAAAGTCTGTGATGAAAAATCAGTCATTAACCTAATTGGTTTACCCCTGAATGTAATCTGCCTCTTTTCTCTCGTAGCTTTTAATATTCTCTCCTTGTTCTGTACGTTGGCTATCTTCATAATTATATGTCTTGGAGTTGGTCTATTACGGTTTTGAATGTTTGGGGTCCTGTAGGCTTCCAGGATTTGGCAATCCATTCCATCTTTCATCTCTGGGAAGTTTTCTAGAATTATTTCATTTAATAGGTTGTCCATTCCTTTGGTTTGATTCTCTATGCCTTCTTCTATCCCGATGACTCTCAAATTTGTTTTTTTTATGACATCTCATATCTCTTGAATAGATTGCTCCTGGGGTTTAAGCATCTTTTCTGTGTTGACTATATTCTTTTCAAGTTGATAAACTTTGTCTTCATTATCTGATGTTCTGACTTCCACTTGATCTAGTCTATTTGTAATATTCTCGTTTGAGTTTTTAATTTAGTTTATAGTTTCTTGCATTTCTAGGATTACTGTTTGATTTTTTTTTAAGATCTCTATCTCCTGGTAAAGCTCGTTCTTTGCCATTTGAATTTGTTTGTTTAATTCATTTTCAAAATATAATTTTATTGCTTGGATTTGCTGTCTCATGTCTTCTCTAATATTCCTTTCCATCTGAGTTAGGTATGCCTTGAGTTCTCTCCCTATCCCTGTTTCTGATGCTTCTATGTCTTCCTGTAGATTTAAGTTGTCCTGCATTGTTTCTACTCCTTTTTTCCCTTGTTTTTTCATGATGTTCATGCTACTTTCCAGCTCTATTTGATTGCTGTGTTTCTGCTCTCTTCTATAAATTTGTTTTGGTTTTTTATATCTCTGTTGTCTCTCCTTTGTGTTGGTAGACTATGCTTGCTAAAGTGGATTCCGCTGGGAAGGAATTCCGACGGCCGAGCTCCAGTGACGTCACCTCTTTGCTATGGCGGGCCCCAGGCTCCTTACTGGGGTGTCCGAATGGACGGGTGGGACTGGACTGACTCTGGTTGGTTTCAGCTCCTGTACGCCGGAGGCTGGAGACCGCCCAGTCGCGCGGGCAGCCGGCAGGCAATCGGTCACCGGCTGGCGGGCGGTCTCCAGCCTCCCAGTCGCGTGGACAGCAGGTGGGCTGTCACTGGCAGGCGGGTGATCTCTAGCCGCCCAGTCGCAGGGTAGGTTGCCAGCAGGCGGGCAGTTTCCAGCTGCCCAGTCGCGCAGGCAGCGGGCGGATGATCGGTCGCCGGTGGGAGTGCGGTCTTCAGCCGCCCAGTAGCAGGGTAATGAGCCGGCTGTCGCAGGCGAGCGGGCGGTCCCCAGCTGCCCAGTTGCGCGGGCAGCTGGCGAGCGATTGGTCACCAACCGGCGTGCGGTTTCCAGCTGCTCAGTCGCAGGGGCAATGGGCCGGCTGTCGCTGGTAGGCTTGCGGTCTCCAGCCACCCAGTCGCAGAGGCAATGGGCCGGCTGTTGCTGGTGGGCGGGCAATCTCTAGCTGCCCAGTCGCGCGGTTGGTCGCCGGCGGGGGGCGGACTCCAGCCGCCCAGTTGCGCGGACAGCGGGTGGAGTTTCGCCGGCAGGCATGCCTTCTCCAGCCACCCAGTCACGAGGGCCTGGCCTCTAGTCCCCTGGTTTCTCCTGCTAGTCCTGGTTTCTCCTGCTAGACCAGATTTCCCGAGTGATGCCTCTCGGCAGTTCAAACTGTACTCTGGGCCTGCCGTTTGTTGGGCATGGAGGGTAGCTATTGAGAACTCCCCGGCACTCTATATTGTTTTGATTTTTTCTGCTTGCCCCTCCCCCCACGCTGGCAATACAGGTTTCGTTTTCCCCACTGATGGGAGGGGGAGTTGAAGGTAGGGTGTCTCTAGTTTTCCCCGCGTCTTTATGCAGGCTTGCTCTGATAATCCCTCCCCCGGAGAGCCTAGGAGAGATTTTATGCGAATTCCCCGCTGTATGGGAGATGAGCTGAGTAACATGCACCTGTTTTATTATTGCAATCTGTCGGAGAGTGGCAGTGGTTACTTCAGCTCTCCAAGATGGTGGCCGCTGGTTTCCTTGATGGAGTTTCCGTTGTGGGGGATAGAACTGTCCCGCTTCCTTCCCCGTCTGAAATCCCGAACTCAGCCCAGGGCTCCGTGAGTGCTCAGGCGGCAGGATTCCACAGAATCTGCAGCAATCTCCCTGCTTGCTGTTGGCTTCTCGGCGGCTCCCCGCCGTCTGTAGCCGCGGGGCAGGCCGCGCGGATCAGTCAGCCCGGATCTCCGGTCACACAGTTGGCTCGTGTATGAGACTCAATTACCGGACCTCGGTGCTGGAAATCCTTCCTCTAGGTTTTGGTGCACCCCCATTTTGCTGTAAGTTCCTAACAAGATAGTTTTTTGTCGTTCTAACTCGTTATTCACCCGCGCAGTGGCTCAGTACACGGGGTGTGATGCACTCTATTCGCAGCCATCTTGGGGATCGACATCACATTTCTTATAACCTCTTTGGACGTAGGTAGAAAATAAGTGATAAATATAATTTATACTATTATTAAAGTTCAATAAGCAAATGCATTTCAAAAAAATGAATGACCGTAAAGAGAATTAACTTGCCTTAAATTAAAAGTACATATTTAAACTCTGTGAATGTTGAAAATGGCCCTTTTAGTGGATCATACATCATCGTTGAAATAATCTATAGATAAAAGAAGACAAGAGATGAATTATTAGAGATCTTCTGAACTGAATAAGACATGAAATTAGTATTAATATCAGCTAAAGATAGCAGAAATTTCCCTGGCTTGGGAGACTTGAAATTCACTTCTTTCTCTGACTATGCCATCAACAATTTACCTGACTTTGACTCACTACTAATCTTAAATATTTCAGTTTTATCATGGATAAAATAAATAAATTTGATTTACTAACTTGTAAGGCTCTGTCCAACCCTAAAATTTCTTTCCTAGGTGTGGGCCTGGTGCTGTGCACCTGTAGTCTCTGTTACTTGGGAGGCTGAAGCAGGAGGATTGCTCTAATTTGAGCCCAGGAGGTCAGGGCCAACCTGGACAACAAAGCATCACTTCACCTCTTTTTAAAAAATTCCTCCCTCGAATGTTTGTGAAGTCTCTCTATTAAATATACTATTTATCTTTTTGTTTGGTCTTAATTTGTCATTATTTGGAAATACTAATGTGTTGGGAGAAGCAAAAAAATAAATCACATAAAAACATGACAGGATAAAAAGAATAGATTTCTCTGCTTTACTTGTGAGTCTTTTGAAGGACTATACTTACTACACTTTGGTAAACTTAAATTACAGGTGTTTAACATCTACAATTTTGTAGGAATGGAACAAAGAATAAACAAACCTTAAAGTCATCACATTTTTTTTCCAAAAAAACAAAAGATGGGATTCTTTTAAGAGCACTTACAATTCTGACATCTTACAAAGTTGCATTTTGGATCACAGATTCTGTGTGTAAAGTATCATAGAAATGCATGTCATTTCAGAATTTGAACACATTGACCCCAGTGGAAATCAAATCAGGAAAATAAAGTTCTATGAAAATGAAAACAGAGTATTTGGGGGCTGGGGATATAGCTCAGCTGGTAGAGCGCTTGCCTCATAAGCACAAGGCCCTGGGTTCAATCTCCAGTACGAAGATAAAAGATTTTAATTTTATCATATTTTTCTCTCAGCTTCCAAAAGTTTTGGTTCTAATTTGATTTTCATTTAGAGTAATTTGGAAGTGAGTTTACCGGATTGTCTATCTCCATTTCAGATTGACAGCTGGAAGACGTTCAACAACCACAGATCTAAGGCAGCAAAATAAAATCATTATTGAAAGGAAACAAAGGAATCTGTATCAGTGTAGTTTCAAGTTTCTTAACCAGCTGGTGTGGTTTCTTGTTTATGTCCTCTTTCAACTTTTTGAGTGTGAGTGTGTGTGTGTGTGTGTGTGTGTGTGCATTTTGTAAGCATTCTACATATTTAAAATAGTTCTGTCTACCTCTGGCAAAGGAGTGGAATCCAAGGTTGCAATATTATTTTGGCTGAAATACCAAAGAGTACTGGCAAAATCATCAGTTCTCATAATATCTCCCTGACACCATCAGACTCCAAGTTCTTTCTTAATAACAATGTACAACTCATTATAATATTTCAGCTTCATTAACATTTTTAACTGTCTTCCAACCTATTGACAGTTGTAAAGAGGCTGAAGGGTACTTAAATAGAAGAAGAAAATCACTACTTACAAACACTAACAAAGATGTTAGATCAGTTATTGAAGTAATTGATTCAGTCTCTACAGCTGCAAAATTGATATTCTCCAAATGTTAAATTAATTTATGCAACAGTTGTTTAAAAGTGAATGCTGTGTCTGGGGATGTTACTTAGTGATACAGCAATATGCTGTGGATCTCGCATACCCAAAGCCCTGGCTTTGACTCCCAGAATTGTAATAAGCAAACAAACAAACAAATAAAACCATAAATAAATAAAATAAAGCAACGTAAAATAAAATTTAAGAAAAAAGTAACTTCTGAGTTTTTCTTATCTTTCTGAGGAGAGGCATAATATAATCACCAACCCCCCAGAGATGATTGTTTAATTGAAAGAATCAACAAAACCAGAAGTTGATTCCTTGAAAATTTAATAAAACTGACAAGTCTTTAGCTAATATAAGGGGCCAAAGGAGGGGGAGAAGACGCAAATAGCTAAAGTCAAAAAAGTGAGAACTCTACTACCAATCTATTAAAAAGATGCTGTGTTAGTCATCTTTCTGTTATTGTGACAAAACAATTGAGAAAGTCAACTTAATGAAAGGAAAGGTTTATTTTGGCTCATGGTTTCAGAGGTTTCAGTACATGGTCTCTGGACCTCATTGCTTTGGGCCTGTGGTAGGACAGTATCTGATGAAGGGAGCATGTGACAAAGGAGGTCTCCTCACCTCATTTTAGCCAGGAAGCAAAGAGAAACAGAAATAGACCAGCATCCCAATATCCCCTTAAGGGCTTGTCCCCATTGATCTAATTTCTTTCTGCTACTCTCCACTTCCTAAATGGTCCACCACCTCCCAATAGTGTCACCTTCCAATAATGCATTCCAGATCCAAACTGTAGTAGATATTCATTGTAAACCAGCAAATTTCACCATAAGGATAAAATGGACAAATTTCTAGAAACACCCAAATTACCAAACTGACTTAAGAAGATATGAAAAATTTCAATGGATGTATAATAAGCAAAGAATTTTGAAGCAGTATTCAAAAACCTCCTGACAGGGCTGGGGATATAGTTCAGTTGGTAGAGTGCTTGTTTCACATGCACAAGGCCCTGGGTTCAATTCCCAGGACAAAAAAAAAAAAAAAAAAAAAAACTGCCAACAAAAAAAAGCCCAAGACCAGAACACTGTACAGAAGACTTTTAACAATGATTTAAACACATCACCCTGATACCAAAGACAAAGACACCACTAGAAAAGTACAGACAAAATTTCTTACGGAGATTGAGGCAAATATTTGTTTCCTCAACAAAACAATAGCGTAACAAATTCAACGATACATTAAAAAGACTATACTCCGTGTCAAATGGACTTATCCCAGGAAAGCAAAGATATTTCAACATGAAAAAGTAAATTAATATAATACGCCGTATAATTAGAGCAAGGAAAAATGATCATCTCAATGGATGCAGAGAAAACATTTGAAACATTCCAATCCACACTCATGATAAAAGAAGTCAGCAACACGAGGCATGTAAGAGGGATTTACTAGAGTAAAAGTGCCATATGTAAAAAACCCAGAGCTAATATCATACTTAGTGTTGAAAGGCACAACATCTCAGCCCAGACCAAAACAGGACAAGGTTGCCTGCTTCTGCCACTTGCTATTCAACACTGATGAAATACCTAGCCAGAGCACATAGAGAAAAAATAGAAAAGAATGCCTTCCAAATGAGAAAGCAAGAAACTGTCTCTACTTGCAGATGATGTGTTTCTATACATAGAAGTGCAAAGAATTCCAAAGAATCCACAAAAATACTGCAGCAGTCTCCCCTTATATGTAAGGGAATGTATTCCAAGACCCCTCTCCACCACCCTATGGAGGCCAACACCACAGACAGTATCAAGCCCTATGGAGATGATTTTCTTCTTTAAATAAATACTCACAATAAACTTTAATGTATAAGTAAGCACAGTAAGAGATTAACAACTCCTAATTAAAATTATACAGCCTCAACAACTTAGTGAGGCCCTAAGTAACTTAGGAAGACCCTGTCTCAAAATTAAAAAAAAAAAAAAAGAAAAGGGCTGGAGGTATGGCTTTGTAGCAGAGTGACTCTGGGCTCAATTCCCAATACCCAAACAAACAAAAAATTATAAAAATATACTTTAAATAAATAGGAATTTAGAATGTATTAATTATTCATTTCTGGAAACTTCTGTTTAATATTTTCAATATACACAATTAACTGTAGGTAAGTGAAACTGCTGATATGGGAGGATACTGCACTCAGATCTAGTAAATGAATTTAGCCAAGTGTCGGGATAGATGATCAGTCTACAAATCATGTGAGTTTCTCTTTATCTGCAATGACTAACCCAGAAATAAAGTTAAGAAAAGTTCATTTATAGTACCATGCACAAGGATTAATAAAGTGCCTTAGTACACCAAAAGCTACCAAAAAAGCTTAAAGAAACTGAGGAAGATCTAATTAAATAAAGTATCCTTACACATTCATGAATTAAAATTGTCAAAATTCCAATGGTCTTTTTTTGGTTTTTGCAGAAATTGAAAAATCAATTCTTGAAACAAGGAATTACTAAGGACCCTCAAATGCCAGATAATTTTGAAAAAGGAAAAGGAAGCTGAAGGAATCATACTTTTCAATCTCAAAACGTACTACAAATCTACAGTAATGAACATATTGTGGTACTGGCATGAAGGTAAGCTCCTAGGTCAAGGGACAGAACTGACAGTCCAGACATAGTGGCAAAATCTGTGACCAGCTTAACTAGAGTGTCAAGACCATTCTATTTGAAAAGCTTAGCGGTGCTTGAACAACCAACAATAAAATAATTAAAAAAAAATAAAAAATAAAGATATTAAGACAACTGATAAAAAAAAAAAAGGCAGGGTAAGCAAACACCAAAGAATGAAAGTTTTTGTTTCATTTTGTTTTGATTTTGTTTTTGTTTGTTTTCAGGGCTGGGGATGAATCCAGGGCCTCTTGCATGCTAGACAAGTGCTCTGCACGGGAGTCACCTTCTCAGCCTCCAGGGACGCAGCTCGATCTCTTCCTCACCCCATCTACAAAAATTAACTCAAAATGTAGTAACAACATAAATGGAAAACTTAAATCTATAAACTCTGAGAGGAAAATATAAGAAGAGATCTTCATGACCTGAGATTTGACAACAGATGCTTAGTTTTTACACCGAAAGTACAAGTACAAGAAAAAAAAATTGGTCTTTATGAAAACTAAAAAAAAAAAAAAAAAAAAAAAAAAAAACTTTCAAGCATCAATGGAGATTATCAAGTAAGTAAAAAGAAAACCTACAGGATGGGATAAAACATTTGTAAATTGTGTATCTGGCAAGGATTTCATATGTAGAATAAATAATGAAGGGTTACAACTCAATGCCTAAAAGACAAACAACCTAGATTTCAAAAAGACTTTTGCATCAAATGTTTATAATAGCACTATTCATAATAATATAGACATGTACTTTGGCTCAAATACCAATAAAGGACGGATGTAAATAAACCTACATGAAATGGAATATTACCTACCCATAAAAGGCATGAATTACGTTTACATGCTACAACTTGATTGAATTTGCAAAATGCTAGGCTAAGTGAAAGAAGCTCAACACAGAAGCAAAAAAAAAAAAGCAAATATTGTACTATTAATTTTTTATAAAATATTCAGTATAGGCAAATTCATAGAGATAAAAAGATTAGTGCTTTCTAAAGACAGAGGGGGAGAAGTTAAGGATTAATTACTTTAAGGGTATAGAATATTCTTTTGAGGTGGTAAAAATGTTTTAAAACTTTAAAACAAAATTTAAAAAGGTAAAACCTAGTATCTAGGGATGTTTTATAGACTAAATAAAATAATGCATATACACTATTTAGCCTGCTGTTTGGAACCTAAAAATCACTCAGTAAATATTCCCTATGATAAGAATAGTTCTTTCAAATGATTAAAAAATATTAATGATGATTTTGTAAAAATGGCATCACCTTTCTACAAGTATAGAAGCTCTTTTCTGTAAGATTTGTCCATTTAACTCCAGAGGTCTGTTAATAGACATGGCTGCTGGAAATAACAGAAAATAAGCTATAAAATTAGTAGGAGAAGGAAAAACCTAAACTCCATCATGGCCTTCACATCTGGTGTTTTGTGCAATAGGAACATCCTATTCCTGAAAATATCCTAGCAGGCTAGCAGGAGCTGTAGGATGCCTATCAGAAATGGTATAATTATTAACCATAGAACTTCAGACTCAACACCTTTCTCAGTGTATCATTGGCCACTTCAGATACCTTCTTAAGCATCCATTTTATCCCACTGTGAAACTAGATAATATTTACAAATTTCTAATAGTTTCTAAAAAGCCTATCCAAGGGAACCTGGCGCCTGATATAGTAACAGTCATGTTGTATGAATGACTATTATTTCCGGCTTGCATATAATGATGAACAGAATGTTGTTCCTTGTCTCAGAACTTTTGACACTTTCCAACAATGGATAGGAGATAAAATTGTCCTGTCAGTTGTAGCAGCGTTGCTTTTTCTAGTAATAATTGGATTATTTGCCTGTTCGGAATTATTGTGCTAAAGATCCTTTTCTTAGGAGAATGAGAGTCAACACAGAAACTGCCTTGGAAGATCTTCTCTCAAATGCAGCAAGATTTCAAAGGCAGAGTGTTGAAATCTGAATAAGCAGTCTGCAATTCCCAAACATTAGCGATGTTTAGAATGCACTGGCTTATGATTAACAATTTTAAGTTTCTTTTGGTGCAGATACTCAAAACTACATCTTTGAACTTTTATTACCTTCATAGTTATTTGTTGAACACTATTTTAAGAAATCGGGAAAATTCTATCAGGGAAATATCCTCAGATTTTAACTGTATATGCCACTTGTGAACTATTCAAATATCTTAACATTTCCAAGAATCTCATCAGTTTATCAAGCAATGTCTTTATTCTTTCTAGCACATGCAGGAACATGCTTTACTATTATTACTTATTATTATCATTATTATTATTTTGCTTTCTTCTACCATTTTTTTCTTTATTTTCTTGTTTTTGCATAGCCTAGATACCTCTAGAACCTTCCATCGTGTTTGTTTGTATTAATGATTTTGCTTTATAATTCTCTGAGGGAGAAGAGAAGATTTAGGGCATAATTTTATCCTGTTTCATTTATTCTTGCTTCCTAGTATTATAAGGATTAGCATTTATTTTTCTATATTGGTTTCAGTCCTTAGAGAAAGGGAGCCCAGAAAGCAGGCCCAGGAGCCCACAACATCTTTTGCAAAAGCTGATTATAGCTATACTATCAATAAGAGATAAGGCAAAATATCAGAAGTTCTGCTAACTGAAAGCTGTATCCAGAAAGTTCTAAGAAGGACTCGGGTCCCTCTATTGACCAGAATAAAGTTTCCTACTTGCAAAATTGGCAATAATATGGATGCAGATTAAGGGGGAAAGGGTGGTGGAGACTTATCAGAGCCTGTGGGAAGAGCTCAAGGCCGGGAGCAGGAGGATGCTTCTGGAGACACTGTGTCATTTTGTACTCTCTAGGAGTAATCGGTCAGACCAGCCTCCTGGGACCGGCACTCCTCATCAGCAAGTCATGCTAAAACTTGTTACAAAATCTTTATATTGTCAGTATTACAAGATTTTATAGTGTTTTTTAATATAACCGATTCTTAAATCCTACTTTTAAAGTTAGTTTTCATAAATGTAACTTTCATTCTCTACTTTGGATGTACCATGATTGATCTTGATCTCTTATTTTGAAAATAGAGTCTCCAGGACAAATAATTTGTATATCCTAGCCCTTGCCATAATGACTGGGTCATAGTGATTATCAAAAGCGTATTAATTACCTAATTGTTACTAAACAGTTGACTTTAAATCATTCCATTATTCTAGAATATATTTTCAGAATATCACTTGTCAAGAAATTATCAATGAGTGTGCATTTTAGTTAATGCTTCAAAGAAGCATTTCCTCTCACTTTAAGAAAATTGTGTAAACAATAAAATATAGCTAGATTGTGAAATAAATCTAATTTATGAAATATTTACATTCATGGCTTAATTCTTTAAACCACAAACTGGGTCAGTACTGAAAAGTATTGCAAGACGCCATTATAGAATATAAGCAGTTAAAATTCAAAAGTAAAATAATGATATTATAATGGTTACATTGTATGATTGAAGTGTGCAGTTAATAGTTATTATTGGAAGTGCTAGAACAAAGACTAGAGTTTATTGAAAATACTTCAAACAGAACACTTGAGACTTAATAAATTGGTAGTTACAAGTAAAAATTCAGAATGAGCAGTGCTTTCTAGGTAAATAAACAGTTCCAAAAGAGTTAATGTACAATGTATACTTGGAAAATCCGTTATAATAGAACAAACAATTCCTCAGAATCCTGTAAATTAGAATCATAACTTGTTTTTGTTTTTAATTATGGCAAAAAAGTGTCTTAACTATGTTTGCATGTGAGGAAACCCTGCTCCAGCCTCCCTTCCTGAGCAATGAACGCGACTAGTCAGTTTGGACCAATGGGGGAATGACAAAGATTGACAGTTTCCTCAGTCCCTTTCCTTACAGGAGGAAAACTTGATGGAGTGGTTGGATAAAGGAGGCAGGGTGTCCTTCTCATGAAAACCCTTTCCCAGTGAGTGTGAGCTAGGCAGATGGAACTGGGCCCAGGAACAGGGTTTGCTCCAGAGGTGAACACCAGTGGTCTAAATAAGCCCAGTTGCAAATGACACTTGGGATCTCTTTACTTGGCTGGAGTGTAGGGAGGAGGGAGAAGTGCTCCAGGGGAGGACATAATATCTAAGCAGTCAGGACAAGAAGGAAAGCCAGGCTTATGGGCCGAATTATGTTCCCTGTGAATACAGATGTTGAAGTCCTAACCTCCAGTGGCTCAGAATGCGCCCATGTATTTGAAGACAGGATCTTTACAGAGGTAAAGTTAAACATGAGGTCACATCAGTAGGCCTCAACCCCAAATGACTGGTGTCCTTATAAAAAGAGGAGATTAGGACAAAGACACGGGGGAGAACATGTGGATACAGAAAATGGGCATCTATGAGCCAAGGAGGGAGCCTAGGAAGAAACCAACCCTGAGGATGTTTTGATCTTGGACTTCGAGCCTCCACAGATCCCTACAGTTTAATTCCTCCATTATCTCGTTTTGTTCATGGTAACCCACGCAAACTCAGTCAGCAGGATCCCTTAGGGCCTCAGTGTGCAGCTTCAGTACAGGTGTTGAAGAATAGGCTAGGTTAGTCCATGAGATTAATAAGCTCGGGTGCCTCCAAAAATTCGTTTTGTATCATTACGTTTACCTAAAGGGTGGGGTAGAAGTGTGGTGAATAATTTTCTAAGATAAAATGAGATGGGATGCTACAGGGAGATTTTGAGGGTCTGTTAATGCCAACTCTGTATATATGACATTAGAAGGTAAAGTTGGCAAATTTTATGAAAAAAAAAAAAAGAAATTGCTTTGGGGACAGCTCACAAATGGACATCCATGATTAGGATTATCTGGGAAGGGAACAGGGGTCATAAAGTAATTTAGTGGAGTAGTTGGCTAATAGGTGGCATTAGGAAAATTGGCAGATGCCAGTCAAATAAGTGGGCTTTACATAGGGTGAGGTGAGATTCCGAATGGAGTTCCTTAGGTAAGATTCAGACTCAGACCATCAATGTTGTCATGGATATGGAAAAGCTTCTCAGAGAACTCAGTTGTCCTGTGCCTCCGGTCACCAGAGCCTTCGTTAACAGGCAACATGGAGATGTCCCAGGGGAGGGTGCTCTGTGGGAGCAGCTCTCACAGAACTCATTGGTTAAGTATCATGGGAGACAAGGCTTTCACTAATATAAAACAAAACTTCTTCCTCCCTCTCTCTACCCTTCCCTGTGTTAAAATATAAAAAAATGTACTAAAAAATGAAAGGCAAGCTTGCATACCTGCTGTGGGAAAGGCAGCTTTCCTGATAGACCACACGAGGGTACATCCTGTGCCATCCTTACTGCACACCCCTGCCCTGCCTTGGGCTGGTGGCAGCCATAGGGCGTCAGTGGTAGCTTCCAGGAAAGGCAGTGACCAATAGAGGGAGGGTAGCACCTGCACATCAGTGACATCCGCCTGCACTGTAGCGACTGCACGTCCATCAAAGAGTGGGAAGTGCTCATGGGATCGTGGCTGGCAACCACAGCATCTGCTCCTCGTGGTGCCCAGAAGAAGTGGAGCTTGCCGTGCCCTGCCCTCTGGCAACAGCAGTGGTAGATCAGGAGAGCTGCCAATCCGAGAGGGGCATCCACGACTGGGAGGAGAGAGCTTATTTTGGTTTGGAGCAAGTGTGAAACTCCCTCTGGGAACTCCTGGAAGCGCTTGGGTTGGGGGGTGGTGCTCTGCGACAGGTGTAGGTCACGTCATCTTCAATGCCCGTGAGGGGGCTGGGCACTGGACTCCTGATGAATGTTAATGTGATCTCATTTTTTTCCCTAGGCTGGTGTGGCCTGGGAAAATTTTGGTTCTTTTGTGTGTCACGGGGAGCTAGTGACTTCTACAAGAAGGAGAGTGACATCATGAAAGTAGTGTTTCAGAAAGAGTAAATTCCAATTTATGAGGAAAGAGAAATGATGAAGCTCGAGGAAAACATTAGTGACCTGGCTTTAAAATTGAGAAAATTTCACTGTGGGTTTTAAACAAACCCACCCCATTTAGCATGCTGATTTTATGTACATACCTTGAAGTAAAAGAAAAAGTCCCAAACTTGAGAATAACTCATAGAGGTTTACAAAACTGATTTAGGTTCTTAAAAATTCTTTACCTCAAAACAAAGGTAACCTCTCATGACTTCCAATCTCTGGAGCCTAACCCTCTGAATCCTTGCTAACTTCTTGGTTTTTTTTTTTTTTTTTTTTTTTTTGTATGTGGTCAATGTCCTCTTCCCTGACTCCATTTCTGAATCTTACTATTTACATGCTACTGAGATGACTTCTTTATAAATGTGTAATTAGAGAAGAAAAAACACTGGCCCAGCTCCCTCTGGATAATATTGAGCAAGTAAAATAATCGGTGACTAAGTCATTTATTCAGACCGAAATACTTCTAATTAGCCATCTCTACAAGTCACTTGGGTTTTCATTGTCTTATCTTCATTGTGTGTATAATGGAAAGATCCAGATGACCACTCAGGCCTTTTCCACCTTAAAATTTTATGATTCTATAGGAGTAATTCTATCATTGTTCAACAATTACTTCATTTTATTGCGTTGACTATGTCTCCATGTATTGTTCTTTCAGGCCAGATTGAATAGATTCAGAATTTCTCTTTGATTTAACCAAAATCACTCTCCTTTTTAAAAAGCAGACGATGGCTTTAGCTCTCAGGAAAGGGAGTGGGAAGGAAGCAAAGAGGAGTAACTTCTCCTTAAATGAAAGCTTCATTAGGAGAAATGAACTCATCAGTGTCCTCTGAGGAGAACGCCTGTGTTCAGAAGGGCATAGCCTCTGCTAGCCAAAGTGCTTAGTGTAATTTATATTATTAAAATTACTGCACAAATATATGTATATACATATGTACTTGTGTTTATGTATTTGGAACACAGCTAATGGTCCATATTTTACTCCTTAGTCTTATTTCTCTCAGGAACTAGTAACTATTGTGATATTAGATTTGAATATGGATGAGATAACTTATTCAAGCAAATATTATGTGTGCTGTGGTACTGGGAATATGAAATGAACTTGTAAAACAGAACCTTCTGCAAGCTCCACCTCCTGTGGTGAGTGTCATAGGAAAGAGGAAAGATCAGTTCACTTCCACCCAACTGCAGTTCTCCGCAGTGTTTAAATGCCTAACGAATTTCCATTCTTAGTTGAGACGCATCTGAAGAAGAACTGAGAGCAAACAGAAATAGGAATCCAGAATATTTATGAACAATTATTTGTTTCATAAATACATGCAATCAAAACTTAGCAGAGGGTTTCAGAGTATGTTAGTGAGTATAGTTTTATTTTTCTTTTTTTAAAGAAAGGGAGAAAAGGAAAAAGGAAGAAGGGACAGGAGGAATTATGACAGATGTAACTGTGAAAAATTATCCCAGAATGGTGCTGTAAAATAAATATTTGAGTATAGGTTTAAATAGATGATAAAATTTACATGTGTGTTTGTCAGCTTTTTGTCACTATCACCAAAATATCTGACAAAATCAATTTAAAGGAAACAAAGTTTATTTTGGCTCACAGTCTCAGAGAGTCAGTCCGTGGTCAGCTGACTCCTTTGGTTTGGGCAAGAATATCAGAGCAGAAGGCCGCGTCATAGGAAAGTTGCTTGGTGCATGGTAGCCAGGAAGGAGGAAAAGAGGTAAGGAGCAGGAAGACAAGATGTAATTCCCAAGGGCACACCTGAAGAGATGCAGTTCCTCCTGTCACATCATGCTTGCCTACACTCACCACCCAGTTCCTGTGTTCAAGTCATTAATCCATGAAAAGGATCAATCCACTGATGAGGTCACAGCTCTCGAAATCTAACCATGTCATCCCTGAACATTCCAGAATTCACACAGTCGCTCTCAGTCGACTTCTCGTATCCAAACCGAAGCAACCTGTGATAAAAAATCATAGGAAATCACTCCTTAGGACCAGCGAGTTATGGTGATGCACGTAGCCAAATACAAAGACAAGAAATTGATTTTTTTTTAAATTGAAATTTTTGGTTAGGTATATTTTTTCTCTCTGGGAAACTTAAGAAAAGCCAACAGAAGAGGCCATTGATACAAATATTTAAAATAAATATATGTATGTTATATTTATAACATATTTATAATATATTTATAACACACTTATAAACACATTTACATTCATAATGTATAATTTATATTTATATATAAATGCATATTACCTATTAAAATAATGAAATACCTGTAAAAGATTATACAAAGATCACTTAATGAAAAACAAGGAGAGGTCAATTCCATTATAATGTTTTGTTTCTTCTTTCACTACTTTCTTCTTTTTATTGAAAATATCTTTTGTTAATTAAAAAAAAAATCAGCGTGGAAGCCAACACACCAGATGTAGAGTGCCACCAAATTAAAAAAGAAAATAAATTCAAAGTATGACTTTAAGAATCTTTACAAGCCACTAATGATGTCAGTTATATTAATAATAGTGGAAAAAGAATCATGTAGTCATAGCAAAATTTGTATGGATAGTAGAGTTTGCATCACATCGCGCACATGCCACACACACACACACACACACAGAGAGAGAGAGAAAAGGAGTAAACCATTATAGAAGAGAAACAAGGAATGACTTAAATTAGCTCAAAAAATTTTTCTGATAATGAGGTCATTTGTTTTATTTATTATACCATATTAGAGAAACAGTCTGTTTTGTTCCTAATAATTCCTTACTTATAATAAAATTGTTTCCTTTCTTATATTACATATTTTTGTTTATAATACACCAAATATTCTTTGAAATAGATAAGCCAACACAGATCAGCAAAAACAGCTCTGTATTAATGAGGCTAGGCTCAGTTGTGCTATGGTAACAAAAATCCCCAAATACCAGAGGCTTAAAATGAACAAAAAGGATATTTTTTTCTCTCCCTCAGGCAGCATGACCCATCGTGACAGAAGCTCATTTTTCTACAGTTCTTGAGTCCAGAAGTCCAAGGTCAAAGTGCCATCAGCCTAGATTTCTGGAGAGGACTCTTTCCTGGACTTGTGAATGTCTATCTTGTTGCTCTGGTTCTCAGTCTGTGCCATTTCCTCTGTGTATGAGTGAGGGAGTGGGACAGGCAGGCAGATCTTTGGTGTCTCTTTCCCTTTAGCGTTTTTTGTAGGGCCTCATCCAAGCTAAGTAAGAGCTTCACCACTGAGCTTCACCCCAGCGCATCTTTCTCCTCCTTTTGGCACATCCATCTTAACAGATTTCATTTAACTATAATTACCTCTTTAAAGGCCCAAACTCCAAATATTGCCACATTGGAGGCTAGGACTTTAACATAAGAATTTTGGAGGATGTAATTCAATCCATAATGGTTGCTTTAAAAATCAAATGACCATAAGTAATTTCAAGGGGGAGTGAGAGACAATGTTCCTGGAAAAAGGAAAAGTGCAATATTGATAAACAGCACAGATGACTATCATAATGAGTATAATTTTTCTGTTGTATCATTTTATGCCTAATCTAATTAATGATGCTATGATATCTTTTGTTAATTAAAAAAATCAATATGAAAGCCAACAGAACAGATGTAGAGTGTCACCAAATTAAAAAAGAAAATAAATTCAAAGTATGACTTAAAAAATCATAAAACTTTCCAAAATATTCTTATGTTATGTACTCCATAAGAAAAAAATCTGGGAATAGAATTGGTATAGTAAAGAATTTGGAACATTTTGAACATTTTATTGTGTCTTGCCAAATGTTTCTCTTGAAAAATATTGTGGAATCAAATTTTTTAAAGTCTGCAAAGTCTTAGGCATTTTTATTTAAGAAAAAAGGAAGACAAGGAGAAGAAAGAATTAGAAGAGAAAGCCTTTGTCAAAAAACACTATTTCTGAGCTGGGTTTGTGACTCAGTGGTAGAGCACTTGCCTAGCATGTATGAGCCACTGGGTTTGATCCCTAGCACTACATTAAAAAAAAAAAAAAGAACTAAATAAACGTATTGAATCTATCTAAAACTAAAAGGAATTTTTAGAAAAACACCATTTCATTGCTTTAGTAATTTTTTAAATTTTATCACCACCAAGGCTGATTATAATCTTTTTGCTTGCACACACTTTTTTTTTTTTTTTTTTTTTGGTAATATGGAAAAGTTAGTCCCTATTTTGGTTAATATTTTACTCAAGGCAGGATTTCTTTTACTTAAAACTTATCTTACTCATTCTAAATTATTCATTGAGTGAAGGAAGACGTAAAATTTTTTAATAGGCTAAGAAGAAATTTACACACACATTGACCAAAGATTCCATATAAGGAATTGTTATTGGGTAAACCCTTATCCTGATAGAATCTCAAAGATCAAGGTTAAAAAATAGATGTAATTTTTTTTTTTTTTTGCTGAGCCCATTTTTATTATAAAGTCAGGAACTCATATGTCACTTCTGAAAAGGCCCATCTGTAAAATCAGAAAGAAGACCATCTTTTTCCAAGAACAGTATTAGAAATTGACAGATACATTAAAAAAACTTTCATCTTTACCATTGCCTTTGTCTCACCAGAGATCTGAATTAAAGGTTGATGGCCCCAGGTTCATGCCTGCACTGAGTGCTCAACTTCCTCCTGGCCCTCCTGTGCCCGAAGTCTTCAGCGGATGGAAGCTCTTGCCTCCAGCTATTTACACCATGATCAGGCTAGTAATTAGCAAAATGTTTAATATAATATAGAAGCAATTAGGAGGTGATAACATGCAATTAAGATGTGTTTTCAGATTAAAGATTTTATAGTGCTCTTTTTCTTGAAAAGATAAAGTGCCTATCTCAAAATGTCAAACAGCAGTGATTTAATCTGAATTATTTTCAATTAATATGCATGTATTCTTGCGATGTGTTCACCGTTGTTATTGACATTGATAAATTAAGCTCATCCCAGCTGAATTTATCCTTGAGTCACTCTATATTTCCTGAATGTCAGCTCTTCATTCGTATTTTTTTTTCCTTTGCCTACAAGCTGTGCGTGATCTAACTCTACGTCCCTTGATTCATCCCTGGGATTACAGTGATGTGTCAGTCTAGGGGAACAATAATCTGAAAGGGCATTGTTATAAATAGAGTGTTAGAATATAATTGTTTGTCATGTCATCTCTCCCCTTTAAATTCCCTGGAGTCCTGTTGAAGTAATTTAGACAGCTAAGATGACAAGAGTCTTGAGACTGTACTTATAGAGTTATCCAACACATCTTTAGCCTCTACTGCCTTTGAGACCATCTCCTCTACAAAGTAGAAAATGCAAATATCAAATGAGTTTTGACTGTAGTGTAAATTTAATTTGAGAGTTTACAGGGACAACTCTGTATAATAAAAGCACTGCGTCTCCTAATTCATCTGCACTTGTTGGGACAATGGCTATTAAATGGCATTTAAAATTAATTAGAAATTGTCATGAGTGAGCACGGCAGCAATTGAAGATAACTTAGAGGAATTAAATATTTAATGTGTTGGAGTCGTTGCTTTTTCCCCCCTTTTTGTAAAGATGATGTGCAGATGAATGTGTTGGGAGTTGAAATATTTGACTTTTAAGTAAAAGACCAAGGGAAAGTTATCATTTATCTCACTTTAGCATTTACAAATTCATAAATATGCAAATGATGATTACAGCAGCAGTATACAGTATATGCCATATAATATGTTGATTTTTTTAAAAAAATAATATTTCTTTCTTAATAAAATGTGCGGAAATGATGCAGATTTGAGACTTGTTAGTTTTTAAGAAACACTTCCATTTGGAATCAATTGGGCAGTTAAAATCCTCTCTTTACAAGTTATGAGCAAGTGGAATTTGAGAATTTAACAGTCCACAGGGCAAGGAGCATTCCTTATGCCAGGGTATATTTTTGCATTCTTTTATTGGAAGAGTAAATGGACACACATTAGAATTGACTGAATTTTTTCTTAACCTACATAAACTCACTAGAATGAAGAGAGCTAATTATTTGACAAAAACTTCTTTTTTTTATAGAGGAAGAACATAACTTTTTTTCTTTGGTCGAGTAGGTTCTGTGAGTTTGACATCATCAGGGATGGCAACCCAGGATCTCTGAACTGTGTGCATCTACCCAGATCCACTAAGCAGTTCTTTTAGGTATAAAAACATGATGTTCAAATTTTACGTTTTTTTTTTAAACATTTCATCTTAAAATAATAAGTATATTATACTTGACTTCTGTTCCATGTCTGTGCCATCCTAAGTCAAAGAGTCCACGTAGAGGACATATGTTCCATTCCATGCAAGGTAGGCTGTGTCCTAAGGCAAAAGGAGATGTCCACAGCATGGAGTTAGTGAAGGAGTCACCATCAGGCATTCATTTGCTTTCAATGTATTTCCAAACAGTGAAAGTTAAGTGCATTTGTGGACTGTTATTTAGTTTTAATTAAACTAGCCTTCACCAAATTAACAAGTGACTTTCTAAAATTCCTGCAAAGAAAATGAACACACTCATCATGCAAATACAAGTGAATTTTAACAAAAATCTTTGCATAATTGGAGATGAGATTGAAAAATTAGCATCCTGATTTAATAAGAGAGACTCCTCCTATTTGGAACTAGTTGGTTTTGAAAAGGATCTGTTTCAGTCATGACAGTTATTAAGCAGGTAGCAAAATAAGTTAATTTAAAAGAAGAGCTTTAAATAAATATATATTTCAAAGTTTATACCCTAAATAGTGAATAATAGCAAGTTCCATCACTTCTGTCAAATATCTAGTGACAGGAAAAAGATTTATATCACTAATAAATAAATAAAAGATTTAAAAAATTTTTGTTTATTCTTTACTCACTTCATCATCACTTTTGGAGTATGCATAGCTTTGCAGAATGAATGTATGTTCACACCAATGGAATATGAAGTGATCTGTTGGCATCTATAGGAAATCTGTTCCAATACCCACCACAGATATCAACTCCACAGATGGTCAAGTCCTTTATATAAAATGATGTAGTATTTGCATGTAACTTAAGCATCTTTTCTTATATACTTTAAATCATCTCTAGATTAATTATAATACCTCATCCAATAGAGTGCTATGCAAGTCGGTTTTTACTATACCATTTTGGGGACAATGACAAAAAGTCTGCACATGTTTAGTACAGAAAATATTTTGCTGCATCCTTGATACATGTTTAACTGTGATGAGAATGCAAAGTGTATTTTCCTACACAAGAGTGTGACATCAGACTCATCTTTGTGAAAGCTTGGAATTAACCCCATTCCCTCATGGATGCGACATCACAGCTGATCAGACACCATATATATGTGAGTTACAGACCTCAACTTCTGGACTTTAAAACACAGGCAGCTCACAAGTTGGACAGACACTTAGAAAGCTTGGCCGGTGGCACCTCACTGTCAGCTTTCTTGCCCTCCTTGCTCACTGATGCTGGTACTGCACTTCAGCCTGGGGGACCTTACCTGTCAATGCACATCTCTTAAGATCCACTTGTATAAAAGTATGAACTTTAACTTAAGGCCTGCTTCCATCCTAATTGAGCAACTAGACTGATATTTTTGAAACTCACTTAGTGGTTTAATGAAACTTGTCCATTGACTGTTCTCTGAGGTTTTTCTCCCTTTTTACATTTTTAAGCACTGTGAACCTAAGAAAAATACTTTTTTTTTATATGACAATAAACCATATCACTTATGAAATCATACTATGGTCATCTTCTTATTGTAACCACACATAACATAAGCACGGGAGAGAAAACAGGTGAGGAGTTTTGCCTTCAAAGGGCCAAAGGGCCACAGTGTAAAATTTCCCCCAGTGTGATATCTACCCAAAATCATTTGAAGGAAACATGAAAGAAAGAAGGTCAATAGAATACATAATTGAAATTACATATCAGCAAAAACCTGATAATAATCTTTTGGTATGAACTCAACATTTTTGGTATAAATTATAATGAGTAAGTAATCGCTTCTGGCTATATCTTTCTTGTGATATATGGATGAACACCTGTATAATTGAACTATATGGAGTTGATATATTTGTGGGTCAAAAATTTTCAAATATTTGTGATTTATGTTCAGTAGTCAACACAGAAAATAATTTTCTCTTAATTGTATACAGAGCCTGTCATTTTTTAAATCTGTAGTTGCCCAAATCAATGCCTGGCCCAGGATAGGTGAGCACTAAGCACTCTTGAATAAACATTTCTGTCATTCCAGAATTTCTCATGCATCGTTCATGATCAGCCATGCCCATGCTCCCCACTCTCAACCTCATTCTTGGAAAACCTATTGCTCACTGGCCACAGCTGATATACAGCTGACAAACTGGCCCAATCTAGTCCTCTCTCCCTCAAATGAGGAACTGGTGGTTTTCTGCAAGCAGCAGCAAAGAGTCTAAGAAAGCTTGGTGAGGTCTCTTGGGATCCAGAGTAGGCCAAGGTGGAAAAGCACTTGGTCAACATGGAGTGTCCTGGTGACTGAACGGCTTCTGTAACTGTCCCTTTGAACATTCCCATGAGTGGTTTCCCAGGTGAATCCACTTGTACAGCCTTAGGTCCGAGGACACACTCTATTTGGTGTCACTGGAAGTTCTAAGACAGGCACTGGGAATCTGGCTGCTTGATTTTTAAAGTCAGTGAACAATGTCCTACTGCAAGAATTTCCAGACAGTTAACCAAATTAGACATTGCTAAAGATTAGAATGAGCTGGATTTCTAGTTCTAGAGAATTTCTCAAATGGCATTTACTTCCCAAGGAAATGACGAGAAACATTTGTGTCTCCTTGATGAGCCTAATCTTTTCTGGATTTATAATTACTTAGAAGTAGCCTGAGTGAGATTAATTGACAAATCATGTTGACAAGATGGTAAAAAATCATGGCCTCTTGGAGGGCCCCTCTTAAACAGATTCATATACAAATACAAGTCATTTTAATAGCCATGTTAAATATAAACATTTTGTGGATTTGGTAAAATAATGTCTTAATTTTAGTTAGTTTGATAAAACACCATTTAAAATTTTTACTATTAAAGGTTTTTCAGACTTAGCAAAACAAAATATATTTTACACTTATTTCTGTTAATAAAATATCATTTTTTTCTACAAAACAATATACATATTTAAAATGTCTGTATTTTATCTGCAGGCCTCAACAGAATGTAACTTTTCCTATTAGATTATTTAAAAACAAGAAAACATGTTTTGGGGATAATTTCCACAAAATGTCTTAGAGGGTTCATTTTGAAATGATGTTATAAGGAAAACACCATTACAGTTCTAAAAGCTTTATTAAAATACAATTCAGATAGCATATACTTCACCCAGTTGAAGTATACAATCCAGAAGTTCTTAATATGATTGCAGAATTATGTGACCATCACCAAAATTAATTTCAGAATAGAGAAATAACACCCACCAAAAACTGAATTGAAAGTTTCCAGTATTTGTATTATTTGACGATAATTTCACAGACACCTCCCTTTCTGGACCTGATTAAAAAGAATACCAGTTTCATAATTGGTATTCTCAATATTTTCAAAATTATAGTTGGCATACATTCAGAATAAACTAATGATTTCAATCTTATGTTTATCTCTTTGTTTTTAACTAATCATAAAAGATTTAAGTTTCTCTCTACAATAGCCAGTGTTTGTAGGGCATTGTGATTAAACATAAAAGATGAGACAATAATACTTAATCCCCTCCAAAATTTACTCCTATTGCTCCATAGACAGTAATATCTCATAAATGTGTGTGAAAATATATATAGTATACATATATATCTATTCATAAACATTTGAGAACATGAAGTTTTTTAAATTCCCTGAGATATTTCAGTTCATCAGCAAGTAAACTGAGAAACTGCAAGGCACAGCCTTTTAAAATCTTCCTGATCAAATTTAATTCTATGGGGTGATGTAAAGGGCCCATTTACATTTCCAGCCCTTTAAGGAAAATTGAAAGAAGAGTTTTAACAACTGTGCAATTTAGTTAAAACTGTTTGCTAATAAAAGACTGCTTTTATTTCAGAGAAAGTAAAAATTATAGGAAACTGCAAAGCCCCAACTGACCCCCAGACTTCATTATGTCCCACATAGAGGTATGCATGTGTTGATAAAACCTGGACTCTCTGCTTTACAATACATGGAATAACTAACGAATCTGGAAAATCCAATCTTACAACCTAATTCAAGAGGAAAACCTCTCAACCTAACAAAGGGAATTATTGCCGGAGATTAAACTGCTTGATGTTCTTCATTGTTCTAGTTGAGCCAAGAGGGAATATTAATTGAGATGTGCCACGGATTCCGGTGTGTGTTCTGCAGAGCTTCTCAGGTTTCCTGGTGGTCCTTCTAAGGGAACAGCATAAATGAGGGGAATAAGACGACCATTCTGAACCACAGTCGTTAAGCCCTTGTTCCGTTTGGCACAAAAGGTAATGGTTGGTTGATTTGCTTTATTTCTGTGCTGTTCTGATTTTTCCCCCATACACCCTAATCTCCACCACTTCCTCTGTGAGTCATCAGCAGCTGGACCCAGGGAGACCACAGGAACGGACTCCTGGAAAAGAACTCTAATGCAGCTCTTACTCAAGTTCAATTCTCTTAAAGGCTGGTAAGAACAGAGAGTTTTTAAGGGATAGAGAAAAGAATTATTTTGCATTTTCTGCTTTGAAGACTCTCTGAACTTGTGGACCTTTTTATATTTCCTTGCATGATACATTTATCTCAATATTTATTTATGAACAAGCATAACTAGATTTGTAAAGTAACAATATTTTAATGTAGTATAATTAAATCATTTCTACTGGAGTATTTGTTCATTCATTTTGATTTGGATCAGTTTATTTAGTTTTGTAAATTTGCAAAGCAATGTTTTAGTACTTTTTTTCCCCACTTAGAATTGATCCAACAATTCCTGCTATATACATCTGATGGAGTTACTATTATAACCTCCATTAGACCTAAACATCCCTGTTTTCTCACCACACAAGGGGATCTTGAATTAGATTCACAAAGAACAGCTTGATTTATAGTTGTTTTGTCTCCATTCTATTTGGGAAAAAAAATTAGCATAGCATCAGGCTTTGATATGAGGGAGTTCCCACAGTCTGCTGGCAAAATCTTGCTGGTCACATACCACCGCCAGAGGTTAGAGGTTTTATTTATTAAAGAAGAGGCTCTTGGCTGTGCCGAAACTGTGGTAATGGGGAAAGCTCTGTAGCAAGACTGAACTGAGACCTCAGATTTCAGGCTTTTTGTAGTATTTAACTTCATTTGTGGACTCTCAGATTAAATAAGATATTGTAAGTTGGTGAAACAATCATCGAAGAGAGCTTATTGTTGAATACATTTCTCTCACAGGTGGCATAAAGGAACTTGGAAGGAATGTATGACTTTCCAAGATAAGAGTGTCTCCTTTTTCACGGGCAGTATGAAGGGAAGAAGAGGAGACCTTACAGAAATTGTGCAGCAGATACAGTTCATGGCGCTCCAGGGCCCTCTGTTCACTGTGCTCACACAGATCAATTTTATTTTTTTCAGTTAGCTCTCACCTTACAGGGTCTATGTCTCTCTGCTGTCAGTCCTCCATAGCTGTCTTCCCATGGTGGTGTGTAGGGACCAGGAGACCCCACAGAAAAAGGAGACCCCACAGAGCAAACGCAAGACCTCCCTCATCCCTCCTGGGGCATCCCTGAGACTCTTCATTCATTCTTCCCTCTCACACATACTTCAATGATGAAGTTGTTGAAAAAGACCTAATGATTTGGCCTACTTAGAAATATTTTCAGCCAACAAAAGACTACAGGAGTTTTAAAAAGGGCAGTACAATTGTCTCAGACATCTACCTTTAAAATCTATTTCCCCTGAAGGGGATTAAGTCTAACCTACTGTGTGAGTAAGGAAATTACTTTTATAGCCTTACTTATATTAGGAATTGGCAGGTTTCAAATATCATATCTTTTAATATTAATTCATTCCAAAAAAACTGTATTTTTAGTATCAGAGAAATGCCTGCCAGAAATGTAATGTTACTTTTGGAGAGAATTTTAATTATCTCTATCTGAATTAAAAGAAAATCTTTAGGGAATTGAGAAATATTAGGAGATTTAAAGACTCACTGTTTATAAAGCTCACATCAGGCTTCAGCAAGAGGTAGCTTTAAAAGTAACCACCTCAAGTCCTGAAAATAGCTCTGTTATTTTTTATATTATATTTTACAGCATTTCCAGATACTTTAGAATCATGATTCCATGCTGGAAAATTCCACTACAACTATTCAATTATTATTCTCCAAATGGGCAACATGGCAGTGAAGCAAAGTTTCATAAGTTCAAATGTAAATGAATTTTGGTAAAGGAAAAAATAATTAAGATTTACTCACATGTTTTGGAGAAATTCACTGAGTTTTATAGCATTCCATTGCAAATTAATCCCTGCTTAATGCTCATTTGATTTCATGGTTTCATGCATGATCTGGGGTACCAGAAATGCAATTCATTCCCCCATATGTTTTAGTTTTTGCTTATACAACATGTATTAGTTTTGCATAATAACACATCTGACAGTTTTCCAATCTTCATAAAAGAGCTTGGGATAAACCTGAAGACCATCCCAGTTACACCCCGCTGTAGTAGATGGATTTGTCTGATAATGATGGTGGAATGTGATGATCGTTATTATCGAAAGGTATGAAGACACAAATTGGTGTGAATATACTACGTATACAACCAGAGATATGAAAAATTGTGGTCTTTATATGTATTAAGAATTGTAATGCATTCTGCTGTCATATATAAATAAAAAATAAAATTTTATTTAGACCCTAAAAAAAAACGAAATACATTTAAGTGAGAACCATTGGTAATTTTTCAACCCTATGTGATCTCTATTGTGAATAGAAACTTTTTCTTTACTGGAATCACAAAACATGATTTTAAAGTTATAAAAGATAATATAAAAATCAAAAAAAAAGAAACAAAGAAAAGAAATGGGTGTCTTTAAAATTTTGAACCATTTACAGCTGCTTGATTTCTTAGGCTATCAATAATAATCAGGATGACATTTATGATACTCCAAGACATAGAAAGTGACCTCAGGGCCCTTTGTTGTACACAAAGAATAAAACAAATCCCATTGAGAATTTCTAAGAGAAAGATAGGTATTTTATGATCTATTGAGAAAACCTTATAGAAGATGGATCCTATTTATCATCAACTCCCTCTTCTTTAGTTTTTGGTACTGGGATTAAACCCATGGATGCTTAACCATTGAGTCATATCCCCAGACCTTTTTATATTTTATTTTGAGATGGGGTCTTGCTAAGTTGCTTTGGCACTCACTAAGTTGCTGATGCTGCCCTTGAACTTGTGATTCTCTGGCTTCAACCTCCCAAACCTCTGGGATTACAGGTGTGCTCCCAGATGCCCAGCAACCACTCCCTTTTTATATCACTCATTTTTTTTTCTGCAAAGATTTAACAAGCACTTTTTATATGTATGGAATTGTGTTAGGAAGTTTTTATTTAAATCATTGATGGATAATCCTTTAGCACTGTGAAAATTGATCATTAGTTTAAAAAAATAAACACCTTGATAATTTGCTGTCCTTTCTATTCTCTTGAATTAGTTTGGAAATGTTTCATTTCATAATATCTCCATTCTCCAGAAAACAGAAGTGAATATTCTTCCTTGTATCTTCTCCAAGCTTTTCCAAATCAAAGCTTATGCAGTTTTTTTTTCTAAATTGAATATCTTGCTCTATCCATTTCTTTACAGTCCAGCATATTGTGAGAAAAGCAGGTTCAGTCCCCTCCTTACTCATGATCAAAACCATGCATAAACTAAAAATGGGAAGTAAAAATGACCCCAATAAGGCATATTTTCCTCCTTGATACTGTTTTGTGTTTTTCTTAGCAAACTTGGGGTGAAGATGAGTAGAGTTAAAAAAAAAAACAGGCAGATATTAGGGCCAAGTGACATTCAGTAGAGTGATTCCCTCCAGAAGCACACACTTTTCAAGATCCAATTCACTTAGAATCAAATTTGATGCTGTTGGCAAGCGTTTGGGGAATGGGTTTGGCAATAAACTTGGGAGTAAAGCTTTGGAAATTTGAATACTGAAAGGAAAACTTCTGTGACACTTTTAGGTCACGACTCCTAGGACATTCTCACCAGCATTGTTACTGAAGATTTGCTTTGCTGGGGACCAATTGTATTTGGGGATGTTCAAGTCGACTGGGTTGGGGCCATGAATCAGTCAGAGCTGGAGTCCCTCTCCTGAAGGAAAACAATCAAAACAGAAGAGTAAACTTGTATCTTAGCGAATACAACTTTTCAAAGACAGTAAGATCAATTGGTAGAAAGGAACCTTTCCAAATTTTGAGAAAAAGTTTGCTGCACTCACTATATACTTTGAGTCACAATGACAAAATGGTATACGAAGGAACTAGTATTATATGAGTTTAGCATACATGTGTCTCCAAAAATATGAACCCATGTGTATATCCTAAAATCAGGGGATTTGGAGAAGCTTTATCCCAAAAGGAGCAATAAAGATGTAGTCCAGAGCACAAATGCTGAAGGCGGGCAGACCTGGGTTCAAATCCCAGCTCCACCTGTATGGGGCCTGTTGCCTAGAATAGCTGCTTTTCTTCTGCTTCAACAGACTCCTCTTTGCAATGGGAATGATATTATTTCTTGCCACATAAGCTGTTGGTGGCTGTCCAACTCAGTGATTAGATATTGTATTTGTTGCTACAAACACAACCTTATTATTCCTTCTCAGAATTACTACAGCACTTCACTATGAATCTGACTCAACTATCCTACATACATATATAAATACGCCGCAGTGAATCTCCACATTATGTACAACCACAAGACTGGGTCCCTAATTAGAATGAGACGTACTCCATGTTTGTATAAATATGTCAAAATATACTGAACTGTCATATATAACTAAAAATGAACAAATTAAAAAAAAACTCAAAAACGGGGTTATAGAAGGTCAGCAAAGAATGGGTTTGAGATGTTGGGGTGGGTTATGTGGGCATTTTGATAGCACGGCTTCTCATTTGGCAAGTTTAATTGTAATGGATTGTAATCCTTACCCTTTAAGAACTTTAAAATAAAATTCTCTCCTAATGATGAAAAAAAAAAAAGAATTCCTACAGCACTTTGGCAGCACCACTTCAAATATCCACATTACATTATTCTTATCCAGGTTACATTATCCTTAATTTGTATTTTTTAGCTTCTTTCTATCAAATTCCTGTTGCAATATGAATCTGCTCTTCACTGTCACATGCCAATTTGTATGGCAATTTACTTTTATTTTAAACAACCTGTTTTCAAAAAGAATTTTCAGGAGACTGGGGCTAGGGCTCAGCAGTGGAGTGCTTGCCTGGTATGTGTGAGGCACTGAGTTTGATTCTCAGCACTGCATATAAATAAAATAAAGTCCATCAACAACTAAGAGAGAGAGAGAGAGAGAGAGAGAGAGAGAGAGAGAGAGAGAGAGAAACTTAAAAAAAAGGATTTGCAAAGTTTTTGAAAAATGTTTACGATATGCTTTAAAGAAAAGTGCCTGTCCATAGTATAAGACCCAATCAATATTGGAATTAACCAATCCAATGAACTGCATTTACATAACAAGAAGCTTGCATTATAGCTGAGAATTACCTAATTTTGAATGCAGGTAGGTAGCCCCTTTTGGAGTTTTGGGGGAAAGTTTTACACTTGAAAGTCAAAAATTGAAAAAGAAAAATTGCAATTTGAATGAGAGGCCTTGTGTGAAAAGATCAACTGATGGTGTCTGTTAAACCAAAGGACACTTGGGAAGTTTTCATGTTACCGCCTTTAAATAGATACACAAAAATCAGAATTATTCTATTGTGTTGTTCAGATGGTTTTTGTTGTGGTGATGGTGCTGGGGAGTTGAACTTGAGGCCAGTGCTCCACCACCAAGGTTTGTCTCCAACTCTGTTCAGATTTTTATGCCTCTGCCACAAAGTGTGTACCTACAAAGTCATTTCATCTGTGAAGCTATCTGCAAAAATATTGAGATTATTTATAGAAGCATCATAGGAAAATGAAAACTGTCTAAGACACAGTGAAACAAAACAGACTTTTTCTTATAACTCTTACTAAGTTCCTCCAGAGTAAATTCTTATATATGTATCGATAATAATATTCTAAAAAAATGTAAGTGAGCTTAAGGTGAAAATATAGCCATATTCTATATTTTATGAAAAAACTGCTTATTGGGCACTGCTTTGGTTTCCTAGGACTGTCACAACAAAGTCCCACAAACCAGGAAGCTTAAAGCAGAAGGAATTTATCCTGTCACAGTTCTGGGTGAGAAGATAGGGACAAAGATGTCAATGGGGTTGTCTCCCCGCTGAGACTCTGGCAGAAGTCTTCTTTGGCTCTGGAAGCTGCGTATCCTTGGACTCCCATGACCACCTCTGTTGTCACAGGGCATTCCCTGTGCATCCTCACTTTTTCTTTCTATAAGTATATCATTGTCCTGGATGAAGAGTCCCCTTTACAAACGTCACCTGAACATCATTACATCTTCAAAATACTTATTTCCAAATGGGGTCAGAGCCGCAGGTACTGAAGGTGAAGACCTCAACACAGCTTTTGCAAGAACACAATGAGACCCATATGGCATCTATTGTATCTCAGGCAATATCCAGGGCACTGAGGCCACACACTAAGAGAGGCTAACAAGGAAGCTGCCTCGCATGGTGGCCACAATTTCCATCGGTCCTTTGGCTCCATAGCTACACAAAGGTTTCTCCATACATCATTTCTTCCTCCTCGCCATTCTCGTTTTCTCAGCATACCTGTGCCAGACTCCACAAATACTAGCAAGGCACATACACTAGTTCACAAAAGGCTCTTTCTTTCCGTGTTCAGATGAGTAGTTATTAATCCAATAGGAAACCACGGCTACAAGGCTGCAATAACACAGATCCACTGCACTCCCTGTAGCTGTTGAACAGATGTGGAAACCCGACCATCCTGTGGCTCTGACGGTATCACAACACTTGTGAGGCAGCAACGGGGTGAGCACAGCCCTACAGTTGTAGGGTTAGCCAGGGGTCTGGCTCAGTGGGTGTGTTGTCAAATTGGACAATGATGTGATCCAAACCAACATCAGAAGGATGTGAGTAAGAATGGGGAGAAAACCCATTGAATCTTTTCATTACTGTTTGCTTCTAGGATTCAGTTACAAATGTTGAAACTCTGAGATAATTAAACAAGAAAAAATGGAAAATCATATTTGGTGTTTTCGATGAAATTAATACATGCTTACTAGAACATTTCAAGCAATTTAGAGGATACAGAGAAAATGTTAATACTCCCTGACTTTCTTCCAGTGCCGTGCCCATTTTTTTTCTGTCTTATATGATTTCATGTGTGTATGTGTATTGTTTAAAATAAAAACACCACTTTGTGTGTATAATTTGCAACTTGCTCTTATGTTCACTAAAGATTCTATCACATACTGAGAGTAATATGTTACAATCTCTAACAATTATAGATCAATCAATTTCTTTATTAACATATCAGTCTTTTCTCCCATTTTTTTCTTTTTATTGGTTCTTTTTAGTTATACATAACACTGGGATTCACTTGGAGATTATTATAAAGATATGGAATTTAATTTGCTCTAATTAGTTTCCAGTACTCTTCTCTCCCATCCCTTCTCCCACCCCATCCCCTTTATCAGGTTCACTGATCTTTCTTCTATTTTCAGGGAATTTTCTCTTTCTCTTTCTTTTCCCCTGTATTTTGGACCAGTTTCCTCATGTCAGAGTAAATATCCAACCTTGGACTTTCTGGCTCTGCCTTATTTCATTTAACACAATGGTCTCTAGTTCCATCCATTTACCATCAAATGCCATATTTTCCACTCTTCTTTATGGCTGAGTAATACTGCATTGTGTATATGTGCCACATTTTCTTTACTCATTCATCTGTTGAAGGGCACCTAGGCTGGTTCTGTGAATTGTGACGCTATAAACATTGATGTGGCTGTATACCTATAGTATGTTTATTTTAGAAGCTTTTTAATTTGATGCCATCCTACTGATTGATTTTGGATTTTATTTGTTGTGCTTTAGGAATCTGGTTAATCAGTTCCCATATTGACATGCTAGAGTCTCCATTTTCTTTTAGCAGTTGCAGAGTTTCTGGTCTAATTCCTAGATCTTTGATTGATTTTGAGTTGACTTTTATGCAAGGTGAGAGACAGGGGTCAAATTTTCACTATTATACGTATGAATTTCCAGCTTTTCCAGCACCATTTATTGAGAAGACTATCTTTTTTTCCCCCAACATATGTTTTGGGCACCTTTGTCAAGTATCATGTAACTGTGTTAATGTGGATTTGTGTCTTTTATTCCATTGGTCTTTGTGTGTCTATTTTGGTACCAGTACCAAGCTTTGGTATTTTTTTTTTTGAGACTCTGTTACTAGGTGCACACATTAGAATTGTCATGATATTCTTAGTAGATTAACATTTTCATTATATAAAATTTTTGTCTCTAGTTTTAATATTCTATTTTAAAATGTCCTTTGATATAACAAAACTAAATAAATTTCCTTTTTGTTAGTATTTCTAGTATTTCATGATATAACTTTTTAACACCCTTTTCTTTAGGACATAATTTTTAAAATTTAAACCTCTTTATTGTACACGGTATATAAATTTGCTTTGTTTTTATTTTGTCCAGCTTTATAGTCTGCTTTTTAAATGCAGTATTCATATGAAATATAATGATTAATAACTTAGCATTTGTATTTGCCCCATCCACTTTTTTTTCGAAATCTGCAATTTTTTTTTCAAATTAATTACCTCAACATTAAAAGCATTATAACATCTCCTCAGTGGAATGTCTCTTCAAAGTTGTTTGCAGTCTTTTTTGTTGCAATGCTGATACATTGACTGTTGAGGTTTTGGAGTTCTTTATGTATTCTAGATACTCATCTTCAGTTGTCTATGTAGTTTTCAAATACTTTATTCTACTCAGTGTCTTGTCTTCTTATTTTACCATGCTGTCAGAGAGCAAAAATTTTTAATGAAGTCCAGTTTATAAGTTTTTTCCTTCTATGGATCATGATTTTGGTATCAAACCCAATAATTCTTTACTGAAATCTAGATACTGAAGATTTTTCCATATATTTCTATAAGTTTCATTACTTTCATTAACACTTTAGCCTTTGGTACATTTTGAGTTGGTTTATGCATCACATATGATATTTAACATTCATGTTTTTGCCAATGGTATTCCAGTTGCTTTGGTATGAATTATTGAAAAAAAAAGTTATCCTCCACCAAAATTGCTTGTTTACTTTTGTCCCAAATCATTTATTTTGTGACCATATTTCTATATATATGTTCCTCCATCAATCTGTGTGTCCATTACTCCATGAATATCACACCTTTTACATCCTTAAATCTGGTATGATTCTTAGACTGATTCTGTCCATCTTATGTTTTTCAAAATTGTTTTTGTTATTATGATTTTTTTTTCTCATGTAAACTTTTCAATAATCTCATAAAATGTATTCATATTTTTTAAAAAGTATGTTAAGCTTCTTATCTGTTGAGAGAATTGGCATCTTTCCTATATAAACTTTCAGCACAGCATATGTCTCTATTTATCACTTAATATTTTACCTCCTTCAACAGCATTGTTTAATTTTCAGCATAAAAGTGCTATACATCTAATAATGTACTTACGTATTTAATAAATTTGACGTTTTGACCTTCAGAAGTTCATTGTCAGTACACAAAATTGCATCTGATTTTTGCATATTTATCTTATATTTTGACAAATAACTCAATTTACTTATGAAGTTTACAATTTTTTTTTGTAGACTTCTTGAATTTTCTGGTTAGTTATGTCACCTGCAAATAGCAACCATTTTCTTTACAGTTTTTAAGTATTTTTTATTTACATTATTACACTGGCAATAATCTCTGGAGAATATTTTGTAATAGTGAACATTCTTACTTAATTCATAGTCACAGAAGGGAGGATTTCAGTCTTTCATTATTCAGTATAATATTTGCTAAAGGGACTTTTTAAATTGATTTTCCTTAAGTTGAATAAGCCTTCCTTTATTCCTGACAGGAAGAATGTAGAGGAGGAAGAATCTATTTGGGTTTATGGTTTCAGAGATCTCAGGCCATGGTGAGATGACTCCGCTACTCCAGGCGCCAGGTGGGGCAGCGCATCATGATGCCCTGGCACAGTGGAGGAGTGCTGTTCCCACCTTCTGCGGTTACTACTCAGTCCATTCAAACTAGGTGCCATGATTAGGCCACAGTTCTCATAATCCAGTCATTTTACTTCTGAATATTTCCACATTAACACAGGAGCTTTGGGGGAAACCTCATATCCAAACCATAAAAATGAGTGTTGGTATTTTACTGAATAATTTTATATATAAACTGAGATATGAATGATGTGAATAATCCTCATTCACTTGTTAATATGGAAGACTATATTGATTGATATAAAATCTCTTTCCATCATATTGAACTAGGGTTGCATTGTTGAAACACAGCCCAATTGGTCATGCTATATAATTACATATATCATATATTTATATATGCACATAATTACATATGTACACTTTATTATATTTAGTAGTTATTATATATGCACTCAGATATATATGCATATATATCTGAATTCTATTTGGAGGCCTGTATTATCAACAAATGCTGGTATGTAATTTCCTTTTTGTCATACTGGTTTTGGTATCAGAATAATATTAACTTTATAAAAGTATATTTTTCCCTTTCTTGAAATTTCTGGAAAAGATGATGTGGAATAAATTCTTTCACATTTGGTAGGATTCTTCAGTGAGATGATCTAGACCTACAAATTTCCTTTGGAGGAGTTTTAAAATTATGAATCCAATTCTCTTAAAAGTGATGAAGCTATTCCAATTATTTACTTCCAATTACGTGAATTGCTATGGTTTGTATTTTTTTGAGGCAATGGTCCATTTTGTCTAATTGTTAAATTTCTGTGCATTGAACTTCCTTTTGCACTTTCAGACATGTGCAGAATCTGTACAGTTACCCCTTCTCCATTCCTGGTATTAGTAATCTGTCTTGTGTCTCTTTGTCTTGTCTGAAGTTCATCCGTTTTACCAGTCTTTCAAAAAAGGAAAAGAACATTTGTTTCATTGAAATTCTCTGTTGTTCTTTGTTTTCAATTTTAGTGATTTGCTCTTATCTTTTTTTCCCCTATTTTGTTTCACTCTTCTTTTTATATGTTTCTGTGATGAAAGTTTAGATCACTGAGATTAGTCCTTCTGTCTTTCTTATATGCCTTTGGTGCTATAGATTTTCTCTCAGCATGGCTGATATCTTATTTTCAATTTCATTCAATTCAATGTATTTTTAAAATTTCTGTTCAGACTTTTTTGGATCCCTGTGCTACATATAAATGTTCTGTTTCATTCTAAATATTTTGAGATTTATTTAGTTTTTATCTCTGTACGATTAATATTTAGCTTAATCTTTTTGTCATCAGAGAGCACAATTTATGATTTCAATCATTTAAAACTTGTGGTCCAATCTGAAGTCTATCTTGATATATGTTGATTAGAAACTTGAACAGAATGTGTATTCTTCTCTAGTTTGTTGGAGTGTTATAAATGTTAACTAGATTAGACAATAATGTTGAATTCTTTCTTCTTGGGTTATTTTTGTGTCCATTTTTCTACCAATTCTTGAGAAAAAGGTGTTTTGATTTTTATACATATTTTGCTATTCCTTCATTTGGTTCTATCAGTTTAAACTTCACATATTTTGCAGGGTTTTTTTTTCATGGAAACACACTTAGAATTACTATTCATTAATAGATGGACACTTTATAATTATATAAAATCTCTTTACATCTCTAGTAATTTTCTTTGCTTTGAAATAGCATTTATGTGTTTATAAATGTAATTTCATTTTTCAAATATAACTTAGGGGATTCTGTCAATAGCACAATGTAGTTGGGAGAAGAACAGCAACTACAACATAGAAAAATTAAAATTACCCAATTTTAAAAAGAGATAAAGATTGAATAGATGAATATGGATGGCAATTAAAACATATTTCTCCTCAATAATTGATAGAATCATTAGACATAAAAACCACAAGGATGAAGAACTCAACATTATTTGTTAACAGGATCCAACTTTCTTTGAATAATATTTGCATGGTGCATTTTTTCCAACTTTTAATTTTTAACTTTTCTTTTCAACTGGTTATGTATAATGAGTTTCTTGTAGAAAGCATGTAGTTTGGGTCAAACTTTTAATACTACTGCTAATCCTTGCCTTTTCATTGTTGTAATTTACTTCTTCATATTTACGGTGATTAATAGAATAGGGCTTATATCTGTTATTTTTATTTTATTTTTTTTCATTTGTTTCTCCCTGATTTTTTTTTCTGTTTTCTTCCTCTTGTCTTAACATTTTCTTGGAATTTCTTGGAATTTCCTTTTGATTTATCTTTAGTGTTTTTGGTATGTTTCTTTATGGAGTATTTTAGTGGTTGCTTTAAAGATTACATTATGTGCAGATAACTTAGAATCCACTGGTGTAATTTTACCAATTTTTTCCTTATCTCCTTTTATTATCCTGTCCCATGCAATTGTTTTACATATGTTTACAAACATCAGATAGTGTTATTGGTTTTGTGCTGTGAATAATAACATATTTAATTTACCTCAAAAGGTAAATTAAAACCTATTGTATTTTCTCAGATTTTTCCATATTTTTCTTTTCTTCTTGATGTTTCAGAGTTCCTTTTCTTATTTTTTTAAAATTTTCTTTCAGAGAATCTTCCTTAGTTATTCTTTTAAGGTAGGTCTGTTGGTGGCATATTCTCTTGCTTTTCCTTTATTTGAGATTGCCTTTATGTTTCCTTCATTCATTAAGGGTATTTTCCTTGGATATAAGATTCTTCAACAGTTCTTTTATTCCAGAATTTTAAATAATTGACTACTTTCTTTTGTCTTCTCTGCTTTCTGATGAGAAAACTGCTGTCTTTTAATTTTTCTCCCTGTTTATCTGGCTATTTTCAAGACACTTTTTCTTTATATTTAATTTCAGATGCATAATTACAATGTGTCTTGGCATGGATTTCTTTGGTTTATCTTATTTGGGATTTGCTCAAGTTCTTCAATCTGTAGCTTTATGTTTCTTTCCAAATACAAGGAGTTTTCAGTAAATCTTTCTGTATGTACTTTTTCAGCCTGGTTCTCCAGGAAGCTTGTGACAAGAAAATTATATATTTATTGTTATTATTATTTCACAGGTCCTGGAATTTTGTTTTTCTTTTTCAAACTATTTTATATTTATTTAAGAATGGGTATTTTCTATTTTTCTATGGTTTAGTTACTGTTATCCCTCCTGTACCTTAATTGTGCTCTTGTTCCAATCTACTATTTTTATTTTTGTTAAATCTATTCCTACATATTTAATATCTATAATATTGCTTAAAATTGCAAGTGATCTCTTTAAAAAATATCTATTTTCTACTTTTTGCCATTATGTGAACAAAACTGATACATGTTGGTTTGATTCCATTAATGTTGAGAAGTTGTCTATTTAAATAATTTTGGCTTGGATTATTTTGCATTTTTTAATTTAAAAAACTGTATTACCTGGGAATAAACATTCAGTTTCTTTCTTTCTAGTTCCTTTACCATTTTTTTACCTTGCTCTTCTGCACTACCTACATGGATTTGCAACTTGTAGTCAAAAAGTAGTATTTCTATTGATTTACAGACAAATAAAATCACATTGTGAAAAATTAAGTTTTTTTTTAAATTAAAAGGTTATTAATATATACTTCCAGTAGTTTTCCACCATACCATATCAACTCTTTCAACTATGATTTTATTGCTACAAAATTAGAAAGAGAAGAAAATGTGCAGTTAACCTGCTGAACAGTAAGTAGTACCCCACCATCTCTACCACCATAACTACCACCATACCTATAGAGAAAAATGAGAATAAATTGTGTTTTCCAGTAAGTTTATGGTTGTTTTTTTACTTTCATTGCTAATTTTTAAAATGCGACTAGATTTAGCAAATTAAAAAGCCCACAAATGAAGCAGCTTTATGACACATTTCATATGGACTCTGATGTTAAACTTATTTGTATATAAATATTCTGTATGTTAGCTGGTTGTAGCAGTTCATAATTAGAGCTTCTATTGAATTCAGAATCTACTTTCTAGTATTTTCTCCTGATAAAATGCTATGACAAAGATAAAAAGGTTAGTTTTGAGAATTAGAATTATTAGTTGTTGTTTTTTTTTTTAACTTAAATTTTGAGTTAATTGTAGGCTGGGTGCTGTGGTGCTCGCCTGTAATCCCAGTGGCTTGGGAGGCTGAGGCAGGAGGATTGAGGTCAAAGCCAGCCTTGGCAAAATTGAGGCTCTAAGCAACTCAGTGAGACCCTGTTTCTAAATAAAACACAAAATAGGGCTAGGGATATGACTCAGTGGTGAAGTGCCCCTGCGTTCAATCACCAATACCCCCCAAAAAAATTTTGACTTAATTGTAGATTAATATGCAATTATGAAAGACAATACAGAGACAAGGACCCCATGGATGATTTACCTAGATTTCCCTAATCATAACATGCTGCTCCTTATTCTCTCTCCTCCTACGGTAATTTTTGTTTGGATATTAAGAGCCACACAGTATACATTGGGTTTAATGCTGATGCACTGTCCTCCAGATTTTCTCAATAGTCACAATTCCTTCAATTTCTTATATCTTATCTCCAGGTGACATTATCATTTCATTATAGTTTCAAGTGGAGACATTTTATTTTGTGATTACCTTTTTATTATTAATTTTACTGTAATCAAAGAATTTGGCCAGTATGAATCATGATTTGGGGAATTTAAAGCTTTATTTGTATTTGAAGGTAATAAAAGCTGTTTTCTAGATCAAGATGATTGCTTTGTATTTCAGTTCAGAATATCCTAACATGTTTCTGTATATCTGGTGTTGAATGAAGCAAATTTAGAACTCTTGTGATGATGAGAATTTGCCAATTTTCCTTCCATTTTTCTATCAGTTTGTGTTTATGTTGTTTGATCAGATGTGAACATTTAGCTGAAGCACTGAAATATTTAGTTCATATAAATTCAAGATAATTGGGGCTGGGATTGTGGCTCAGTGGTAGAGCACTCGCCTAATACGTGTGAGGCCCTAGGTTTGATCGTCAGCACCTCATAAAAATAAATAAATAAAATGAAGGTATTGTGTCCAACTACAACCAAAAAGTAAATATTTTTTAAAAATTCAAGATAATTGCATATTTTTGTAAGATGAGTCCTTATCAACTTTTATATACTTGATGCATATTTTTTTTTGCATGGAGACTATTTTAAATGATTTTCATTTTATTTCCCCCTTTTCTAAAATTAGTCCTATCCATATTTTAAAAAGTATTTTAAGCCTATGAATAATTACTTTTATGTTAATTTCATATTTGTATTTCATTTTTAAAATATAGTCCATCTTTCTCAAATTGGTAAGAATATCTACCAAAGTCTATAGATAATGTTGTAATTAGTCATGGGAAACTTGAAGTTTTCCACAAAAAAATAGTAAATTATTTAGATGTTCCCTCTTACCACTGCTTTTCAAAATCATATTGGAAGTCATTGCAAATGCAATAAGATAAAAAGGAGTCAAAATATACCCAGACCAGAAAGGAAGAAATGAAAAGGTATTTGTAAATGGCATGGTTGTATATGCAGAAAATCTGAAAATATAGTCAGACACCTCCTAGGACTAGTAAACCATTTTAGCAAATAACAGTGTACAAGATTAACACACAGAAATCAATAACTTTCCTATATAAGGGATGAACAAATGGAATTTGATTGAAGTTAATCAATTAATTAATTAATTAATTGAATATAATATTGTTTACATTAGTGTCTGAAAAAAAATCTTAAACTTAGTCATGAATCTAATCAAGACCTCTATGATGAAAACCACAAAACTGTGATTAAAGAAATCAAAGAAAAACTAAAAAGTTGGAAAGATATTCCATGTTCATAGATGGGGAATCTCAGTGTTGTAAGATGTCAGTTCTTACTAATAGGTAATTTCAATCCAAATTCCAGCACGTTATTTGGTGGATATTAACAAACAGATTCTACAGTTTGTATGGAGAGGCAAAGACCCAGAATGGCTAATGTGGTAGTGAAAAAGAAAAACAAAGATGGAGGGCTGACACTGTTCAACTTTAACCCCATATCATAAAACTACTGAATATGATATGTCAGGAGCTTTGTAATGTTGTGAACAACCAATAAAAAAAATTAAAAAAAAAAAATAAAATAAAATCTCCACTCCACAAAAAAAAAAAAAAAAAAAAAAAAAAAGGAAAAATCCAAGTGGTAATGAAGAATAAACTGGACAAATAAATTATAGTACATTAAAAAAAAAGACAATATGTTTTGGGAAAGAATAAACAAATAGATTAATGGAATAAAACAGGGAAATAAACCCACATAAATATAGTCAACTCTTATAATTTTATGTATCATTGAAGGTCTCCTACCATTTCCGTATGCTTTCCCTTCTCTCTCTGTTTCTCTCCCCCCATTCGTCTTTGTTTACTGTAGTCTTTTCCTCATGCTCTTCCTTCCTGTTCTGTTCTTAGTTGCTCTCTTTATATCAAAGCAGATATTTGGCATTTGTTTTTTAGGGCTTGGCTAGCTTTGCTTAGCATAATCTGCTCTAATGCCATCCATTTCCCTGCAAATTCTATGATTTTGATATTTCTTAGTGCTGCATAATACTCCATTGTGTATAGATGCCACATTTTTTTTATCCATTCATCTATTGAGGGGCATCTAGGTTGGTTCCACAGTCTAGCTATTGTGAATTGTGCCGCTATAATCATTGATGCAGCCGTATCCCTATAGTGCGCTCTTTTAAGGTCCTCAGGGAATAGTCCGAGAAGGGCGATAGCTGGGTCAAATGGTGGATCCATTCCCAGCTTTCCCAGGAATCTCCATACTGCTTTCCAAATTGGCCTCACCATTTTGCAGCCCCACCAGCAGTGTACAAGTGTACCCTTTTCCCCACATCCCCGCCAACATTATAAGAGGTCATGAGGGGCAAGGGGGAGGGAAAAAAAAGGGAGAAAATTGAACAACAGCAGGGGAGGTAGAGAGGGAAGATGGGAGGGGAGGGGAGTGGAGGGGGAATAGTAGGGGATAGGATAGGTAGCAGAATACAACAGTCACTAATATGGCATTATGTAAAAATGTGAATATGTAACAGATGTGATTCTGTAATCTGTATTTGGGGTGAAAATGCGAGTTCAAAACACAATTTGAGTCAAAATAAAAGAGAAACAAGGTCAAAAACTAAAAAAAAAATATAGTCAACTCATACTTGACAAAGGAAAGAAAGCAATCCCACAGAAAGAACATATAGTCTTTTTAACAAATAATTATGGAATAAAAAGGCCACTTGCATGTTAATAAAAATGAATTAAGACACAGTCTTTACATTCTCCATGAAAATTACATAAAATGAATCACAGATCTAAAGCTGAAATCTACAACTTTAACTTCTAGAAAATAACAGGAGAAATGTAAATGACTGTGGGTTTAGAGATGGCTTTTTAGAAACAAAATCAATGACATGATTCATGGGAGAAAGAGTTGAAAAGCCAGACTCCATTAAAATTAAAGTTTTTTATTTGACAAATAAACAACAACAACAATTAAAAAAAACATTTTTTTTGGACACGTTTAAGATAATGAAACAAAGAAAGCCACAAATAGGAGAAAGTATTTGCAAAAGCATGTCTGATAAGGGACAACTTTTCAAAATATTTGGAGAAATCAAAACTCGAAAGTAATAAAGTAAATAACTTAGTTAATAAATAAATGGAAAACCTTAGCAGACACCTTGCCAGATGTACTAGTCAGGGTTCTCTAGAGGAACAGAATCAATAGGAGTATAATTATAAAAAGGAGATTTATCAGGTTGGCTTATGTGACCAGAAGCTAGACAGTCCACAATGGCCATCTGTGGGTTGGAGAGCTGGAGGATCCAGTAGCTACACAGTCCAAGAGGCTTAAGCCTCAGAACAAGAGGGATCAATGATGGTACCCTAGTCTGAAACCAAAGGCTTCTGGAGTATCACTGGCAGAGTATGATTTGGAAGAGTGAAGATACAAGAGTCCAATATCCTCAGATGATTGCAGGAGCAATCAAGGACCTATTCAAGAAGAATCAAGCTGCCATATGCTGCTGCTTCCTTGTTCTTCCAACTTTTATTCCATCCAAGATCATCCAATTGGCTGATGCTGCTCACACTGAGGGAGGGTCTCCGCTTCAGTTGGCTGTCCCACAGGCCAATCATTCCTAGACACACCCTCATAGATACACCCATAATCCTCTGAATCCTCAGTATCTCTTAATCCAATCAAGTTGACAATTCAAATTGACCATTACACCAGAGATGACTGATAGACTATGAAGGAAAGTTTGCATGTATGTCATCAAGGAACCACAAATTAAAACAACAGTATGATCAATACACATCTACTAGGCCAAAATCCAGAACACTGGCACCATCAGATGCCAAGATTATGTAAACCTAAAGGAAGTGTCACTCCTTGCTGCTGGAAGTCAAAACAGTCCCACCACTTTGAAAGACAGTAAGACAGTTTGTGATCTCTCACAAAACTCAACATTCTTACCATGTGATCCAGAAATCACACTCTGTATTTACCACAAAAAGTTGAAAACTATGTCCACACAGAAACCTTCATGTGGATGCTTATAGTAGCTTTGTTTATAATTCTTGAAACTTGAAAGCATCAAAGTCATTCTTTAATAGGTAAATAGATAAATAAACTGTGGTGCATCTTGGTTATGAGAGGCTACATACTGATAAAAGGAAATGAGTTATCAAGCCATGGAAAGACATGGAAGAAACTTAAGTGAATGCTGCTAAGTGGAAGAAGCCAGTTTGACAAGGTTGTGTACTACATGATTACAGTTGTGTGAACATCTGGAGCAGACAGAACTATGGAGACAGTACAGACATTAGTGGCTTCCAGTGGTTTCAGGGATGGAGGGGTGAGCAGGAGAGCAGAAAGTTTAGGACAGTGAAACCATTCTGTACCATACTATAGCGGTGGGTGCACATCATTATGAATTTGTCTAACCTCAAAGAACACACAATACCCAGAGTTAACCCTGACGGAAACTATAAACCTTGCGTGAAAATGGTTTGTTAGGACTGTAAAGTGAAAGGAACCCTTTTGGGAAGATACCTGGCCCCTCGTTCAGCAATAGTTTTTCATCAGTTTAACTTTGTTTCCTGGGCAGAGAATCAAATTATTGATCAATAAAAAAAATGTTACTCATCATGTTTCATTTTCATAGATAAAATCACTAATCTGAATTTTCATAAATCATTACAAAAGGGTAGCTATAGAAATTGTTGGTGTCTTGCCCTTCTCATTAGTGGGAAGGCCTTCATACATATTAATATTTCATTTAGTTGTTTGGGTTTACTCACATAAAAGATTATGTTTTTATACTATACTCTTTGTATTTTAAAATTTTAACTCTAAAACAATAATGATATTTTATCTCATAAAATAACTTCACAAAAATGTTGTAATCATCTGCTCCTTGTAGGGGTAAAAAAAAAAACCCTGCAAAACTCCCTAATGAAACTCAGTGCATTGCGTGATTATTATTTTTATTGTTGTTGTTGGATGGGGGTTAATTCACCCCATAAGGTTCTTCTTTGAATCTGCTGCTAAATTTTTGGGTACACATACTTTGCTGTAAGTAACCTCTACTTTTGTACAATCCTGATATTTATTTTGCACGTGAGTGGTTCTCCTTTAGAGGAATTCTCACTCTATAGGAATGAGCAAGAGCCACTCACAGGATCACAGAGAGGGTCCCACCCCATGCTCCTCTTGGGAAGGCTGTCCACACCCTGCGGCTGAGGACAATGCATGTTTTCATTTGGTGCCTACAGCTGGACTCAGCAAGAAATACAGGCCATAGCATCCCACCAAAGTCAGAAGACAGGCGGAACTCAACTGGAGGGTGACACTGCCACCAAGGTGGACAATGGGAAAACGCAGGGTTGAGAGGCTAGACTAGCTATTGACCTGTGTTTTCCTTGGCATATTTATTCCCCCAAGCACTGTTGTTCCTAAGTTCACTCTGTCACTCCACAGTCCCCATGTTGGGCACCAGAATGATCCTTTACAGCCTTTCTTCATGCAGTCTGATTTCAGAAGCTGTAATTTGACAAGCAGTTTATGTTTGAGTAAATTCAATTTTGACCTCTATTTTATTATGTAATCAAAGCTGTGATTTGTTTGTTTGCAATTCTTGTAAGGCCATGATTAGCCACAGAAGTACCTTTAGTTTCTATTCTCCTCTCCTCTCTGTCGATGCCTAGGGTTTTATTACTGATAAGAGAAACAGTAACTTGGAGCCAAAGGCCCTTCAGTGTGCTGCAGGGAGGTACTGAGCCTCCCAGGGATCTGACTGAGCCCATAAGGGACTCTTCCCCAGCCAGCCTCAGAGGACCTGAAAAGTGTTCCCTGGAGACTCTGGGAAGCAAACTTGAGGACTGAGGCTACGGAGCACTGGGAGGTGCCACGTGACAGCTCTGTGTTATCTTAGCTCCCAAATCTCACTTGCAAAATCTGAATGTGGCTGTTGACCAGAGGAGCCAGGGTCCCCCCGTAGGGTCCCCATTGGGTCCCACAGGTGCACAGCTCCTTGCCGCCCTAAACACTGAGTTAGGACAATGCAGCCCCTTCAAGGTCTCAGTTCAGTTAACAGTGTCAACTCCTAGATTCCTCTAAGGACCCCTTAAAACTTGGCCCATCCTGTGATCAAAAGCACTGCCCATTTGACTTCTGGTAATGACTGCAAAGCACTGCTTTGGAAGCAGAAGGCCAAATGCAATTGTGAACAATTTTGGAAATGAATCCTATGACCAGAAACCCCAGGTAATCCATAAGTGAGGATTCTGATTTTCTCACCTAGGATATGACTGATTATAACAATGGACATGTCAACAAATTCTTGCCAAATAAATAAGTAAAACATACCTTCTTCTTCACCCAATTAGTATCAATGATCTTATTTTAGCTGATATTTTTGTATAGTAATTGTATTTAGAAGGTAAATAACAGGCCAGAGAGGGGAATCTTTTTTTAGGAAAGGAGTTTTACTGTTGTTGTTGTTGTTTAACTAGAAAATACTTCTGGATTTTTTTTTCCTATACCCAAAGGAGACTTGACAAAGATTATGTTTTTTTGAAAATGCCTTTGGTTTATTGCAAATCACATTTCAAGATCTAGTACTATTCTCCCCTTGTTATTTCCTCTTTTCCACATTTCCCCCTCATTCTAAATTCTCCATTGAGACTGCTTATGAAGTCGATTATCCCCAAACTCTTGCTTCATAGGTTAAAAAAAAAATAGTACATCCGATAACCTGAGAACAAACATAAATTTTAAAAATAATAATAATTTGCAGTGCCGGCTCTTTGGAGGGATTTTCCCCTCCTCTGTGAATGTGTCTGATGAGAGAACAGGGACCAGGAGGGAAACATACCATTTGTGTTCCCAGATTGCTTGCCCTATTTAGCATTATTATTTTTTTTTTAAGTTGCAATTAGTATTAGCCTTAAGAAATGAATGAAAATTGACGATGAATGAAAAAGTTAATAGATGTTAGTATTGTAATTAGCAAGGGTCTGATCTTGCAGGAGTGGTTTTAGGACTGCCGTCTTTGGAGGCCACGCTGGTCTCCCTCCTGTCTGCCTGGAGCTCCCCACCACGGGGTGATGGTGAGGAGGGATCAGCGGAGGGAGGCCCTCTGCTCCCTGCCACCCAGGACAACAGGGAGGCAGGGAGGTGATAGGAAGTCTGAGCCTCTTCCAGCCTCACAGACGTAGCCCATCTTCTCCCCAGACGAGCAAGAACAGAAAACAGGTTTAAATGGGCTGTGGAAGCAGACTTCAGGTAATTGAGATGATGTTTCTAACTCTACAGATTAAAAAAAAAGGGGGGGGGGGCTGTTAGTTTGGAGAAAGGAAGCTTTTACTTTTGTTGCTGGAAAAGACTGATCTTCTTTACTTGGAGAAGTAGCAACATGAATTTCCTTTTGTGTACTTTGTCCACCACTTACCCAGAGGCCCTTCTTCTCTGTACAGTCAGGCCTTTGTCCTAGAAACAGGAAACAAAAGGAATTTAGAAAAGGTACTGAAAAAGAGATCTAGAGAAAAAGGTAGAGGTCTGGGAATAAACTCTGTGACTAACATTGACTGTGAGGTAACGTGAGTGTAAACTGTTACAAACAGAAATATTTAAAACTAGCAGCATTCAGCGTCGGCAGCGGTGCAAGCAGCACAGGGTCTCTACTATGGGCAGCTGGGCATGTAAACTGTTGTCCTGCTCCTGCAGAGCTGTGGCAAGAATGCCAAGGCACCATGTCAAAGTAAGAACGCTCTCTGGCCCTACAAGTACAGTCTAAAATAACCCACCACGAGAAAACAGAGTCAAAAAGGACGTGTGTAAAATACATGAATGTTCTTTAAAAAAAAAAAAAAAAAAAAAAAAAAAAATATATATATATATATATATATATATATATATATATTCAGTTGTAGGTGGACAAAATACCTTTATTTTATTTGTTTATTTTTTTTCATGTGGTGGTGCTGAGGATCAAACCTAGTGCCTCCCATGTGCTAGGCCAGCGCTCTACCACTGAGCCCCAGCCCCAGCCCACATGAATGTTCTTTACAATACTATAATCAGGAAAAAAAAAATTAAAAAGGAACCAAACTAAATAAACAGTGATAAGGTAAACAAATTATAAGGCACTGACACAACTGAATAGTATGTGTTACTTTTAACAAAGGATGTTTAAATGCTGGGAAAACTGTGCAAAATCAAAATAATACCATCAAGGGAGAGACTTTCTAACTAAGTCCCAAGGTAATGTTCACCATGTAAAATTTGAAAGTTTTACCTACAGAAATACAAAAGAAGAGCATCAAGAAAATAATGGCGATCTGAGGAAGGCCAATTGCCACACGTGTGACAGGCAAAATATTGTTTTACTTAATATATAAAGAGTTCTTTTAAATCACTAAGAAAAAATATTATCACTCAACAACAAAATGAGGTGAGTTCATGAAGAGATCATTTTCAAAGAAATGCAAGTAGAAAGTATGTATGCTCAACTTCAATCTTGTTCAAAATGTTCATTTAAAATAAAACAAAAATGAAGAGCCATCTTTCACCTATCATATTGGTGGAGATATATATATATATATATATATATATATATATATATATATATATAGATAGATATAGATAGATAGATAGATAGATATAGATATTAGGCACTGTGGTGAGGGTGAAAACACATAAGTGGTTAAATTCTATCTTTCTGGGTATGGAAAATAAGAACACACTCGGAGATCTGTATGGTAACAGTTATAAAATATTTAGATGCATTTACATTTTCACTCCACATGTTCATATATAGTTTTATGATATACTCATGCATATCTTACATTATGCAGGGATATTCATTTCAACACTGTTGATAAGCAGTCTGCTTAGGTAAATTTTAGTATGTCTTCTCAATGGAATACTATATGATCACCAAAAAAGAGAGAAGTCGATCTATACTGCTGATATAAAACAATCTCTGCATAAATAAATTATTAGTGGCAAAAATATCCCAAAGCTTTCTGTGGTATTTTCCCAGTTATGCAAAGATATGGACAGTCTCTAGAAAGATAGATATACACATATAAAGAAATCCCTGAAATGAGAAGATAATCTTTCCTCCTATGCAATTCTGTTCTGTATATTGTTTTTCTACTATAAGCATGAAATTTTTCAACCTAACCTTTACATTATAATCTATAATAATATGTAAACACATGGGAAAACATATGTAATATTTCTATTTAGTATGAAAAGCTGTATCTAAACAGGATCTTCTTTTCTTCGAATGTATTTTACACTATTATTTATTGCATATTACATATAATTACAAATTTTACATTGTCATTATGTTACATATTCATCTTAGTTAAGCACTGAAAAATTGAAACAGATGTACCAAATGTCAATGATGATAAAGATCTCTAGTGTAGTGTTGCTATATGTGAATTGTTTTGTTTGTGAGCTTTTCTTAATGATGTAGGTTTGCTTTAAAAAATTTTTATAATCAAATAAGCATTTTTTATAGAGAAGCTGACAGCCTCCGTGACTACATTTGGTATTTTCCATATGCTAATTTGTTTTCATTTATTTCAGGAAAATTCTTCGGACTAAATATTTTAAAATTCTGTTCCATTATTTTGCTTATTTTCAGACTTCCTGTAGAGATAATTCCCTTTTTTTTCTTCTCATCATTTTTTCCCTAAGACTTTTTAGCTTTTTTAAATGACTATTTGACTCTACCACTTTTTAAATTCTCTATTACCTTATTATATTTTCATGATTTTTCTTTCTCCTATGTTTTCCTTATTTTTTAGTGATTTTATTGCTTTTATCTTCTTCTCTCAAATATTCTAACATCTCATAATCTTATTTTATTTATTTTGTTGTTATTATCTTGTCCTTGATTTTTTTTTTCCTCCTTTGGAGTTTTCCTTCAAAGAACCAATTGCTTCATTATTGGGGGTGGTGGGTGGGGAAGATAGTTATTGCTTAAAAATTTTGACAAGCTGAGTAGCAACATTTTTCTGGTGCATGCCCTTCATCTATTAGATAGACTACTTATTGCTGATTTTATTATTATGGTGATGTTTTATCCAAGCTCTGCTAGTATGTTTTTTTTTTTTTTTTTAAATCCCATTGTTAAATTAGTTGTGCTTTCTTAAACCAGCTGTTTGCAAGAGGTTCCTTTGGTCAGAGGGGCGCCTTAGTAGCATCCCAGCTGCTTGATTTTCATAATGCAAATCTCATTTCTTCTCCGTGGCCCATAATTCTCTGTCTCGGAGATTCCTCACATAACCCTACTTTCTCTGTTTCCTCTAAACCAAACCCAGCCTAGGACTCCTGCTGCCAGCAGTTCACCTCTGTTCCTGCTCCTGCTGTTCAAACCGGGGTACAGATATTTCGCCTTGGCTGAGCCTCTCATCTTCAGAAAGCACACATTTGCTGGTGCTTCTGAGATCTGCACGACGGAGCCCTTTCTGCTGCTTCCTCGCTCTTCTTCCCTGAAACCCTTTCATGGGGCCCTTGGAAGCCAGGGCGCGCTGCACGTGTGCGCAGTCTCTGGTTGCAGCCCTACTCCACAGCGCTGGAGGATCAGGCTTTATTCTCCCTCTGCTTTTGGATAAGTGAGTGAAAGGAAAAGCCCCTCTGTTGACATGAACAATTGGAAAAAATAAAAAAATAAAAATGAAGTTAAATCTACTCCTTGATTAATCTATGGTTTCATTTTTTAGTTTTTGGAAGTTTAGAAAACAGTTTTGTACCTGCACATTACACCCATCTTCTATTTTCTTCTGTGCATCCTTAGAAACACTTTTGATAGAAATCTTGAATTCATCAAGCACTTATGCAATTCAATAATAAATTCATTTTTACAAACAGTTACCTGGTGTTCCCAGAAAGTTTCACTAAATAATCTATTGTTTAAACCATGAAAATGTCTTGTAGATCAAATATTATATTTTGTATATAATCAGGTAAATTTATGGACCTAATTGAATCCATTAATCTATTTTGTGATCTATGTCACATCATTCTAATTATTATAGTTTTATGAAATATTTTAAATCTATGATAAACTTTTTCTTTTCTTTTTAATTTTTTTCCCTAAACCTCACTTTCAGATATCCCAAAGTTGGACTCCGATGATTATTGTATCTGAAATAAACTAATGCAATAATGGAATAAGAATTGATTTAAAAAAGATTAAACAGACCTCAGTGCTCAATATTCTCCTTCTAGCACAGATTTGTGATTCATAGAGAGCCCCTGGATCACTGTCTGATTAAATAACTTGTAGATGGAGACTCTCACATCCTGCATATTCAGGAATGTGCAAGTAGTTTACTAACAGCTTGGCTTCCTATAGATTTTTTGGATAACAAATTGTTTTCCTCAAAACATAGATAAAAATCTCTGCTGACTTATATTTGAAATGATCCAAGAGATGTTTCAGTGAAACTGAAATTTTCTTTTTTATAAGTACCTATTTTTTCCCCTGATGGACAATACCATTTTTGAAACATGGGAGGTTCAGAGTAACTTTATTTAATATGATTCTATTGATGGGAATCCACAAAAGTTTATTGTAATGTACATTTAGCTCTCCAGAATTTGTGCTAATTTTCCCCATTTTTAGAGTACATCAATTATATTGGTAGTGCTGTGGGCAAGTACCAGTTAAGTCTGTCTTCACAATGCCACCTCTTTGATATTTTTCAATATATTCAAATGAAGCTGCAGAATCTCAAAACATGCATGTAGCTTCTATTTTACAGTGACCTTCTCTGATGATAAATAGATGGTATCTGAGGAGCTGTAAATTTTCCAATTTCAATAAGAAAAAAAGTTTAGTGAAGAACCCAGGAAATCACAGGAGTGTCTGAGCAAAATGAGTTTATGACTAAAATACCTAGGAAATTTCATGTTGGACCTTACTTTGAAACTAATTCCAGAGATTATTCTATTTTTTTTAATTGCTGGAATCCTTGTTGAAATAAACATACACCATATCAGTATTTTTATCTTCAAAAACAATTGTTTTCATGAGGGTTTCATGTTCAAATGTGCATAGACAGTTACTTTGTATTTTACAGTCACTCCTTGGGTGAAATACTGAGAACAGATGATTTAATACTTGTTGAATCAGGTTCTTCCAGTTTCTACACTATTTCAGGAAGATGAATAGACTCCAGTTGCCTCAAAGAGTTTATTTATCTAGAAGTGCTTGGCCTCCTCCCAGAAAGTAGTGGACACACAGACACTTTAAGAGGAGCGATAAAGTGATATAAAGAGAGACTTATGTCCCTATCAGACCCCACAAGAATGGACTTCTGCCAGTAACCACAACGGCCCTCTGAATTGGCAGCTTTGAATTCTTTTGAGAGTGGCAAGTCTTTATCTTTTTAAGATAGACCAACTTTGTTGTCTAGTCAACTAAGAGGAACTGTCCAATAGTATTTTGTTTACAAGAATTTGCAAATAAACTAGAAATAAATGTAGTTTTGGCAAATTGTGTTTGGTAGGTTTCTGACATGATTGAAAATGCAAACAGAATCTATGAACATTTTAGAACATAAAATTAAAAAGTCTTTGTGTTTAAATACATTTTCAAAGTATAATAAAAGGTTTTATATTGGTACCAAAGATTAAAAAAAAACCACTACAACACTAAAAGATCTACTTACATCTTTTCTACTAATAAATTTTAGTGTCATAAACTTTAATCTGTCAAAGTTAATATATAATTTAATTGAAAAATCATAAAGAGTACCTATTTATGTTTTAATTTAATTCCTTTTAACTAAACAGATACTTCTCAAAAAAATATGAATGGCAAACAAATATATGAAAAAATGTTTAACATCTCTAGCAATTAGAGAAATGCAAATGAAAACTACACTGAGATTTCATCTCACTCCAATTAGAATGGCAATTGTCAAGAATATAAGTCATAATAAATGTTGGTAAGGAGCTGGAGAAGAGAGTACACTCATATATTGTTGGTGAGACTGCAAATTAGTGCAACCACTGTGGAAAGCAGTTTGGAGGTCCCTTAAAAAACTAGGAATGGAACCACCATATGACCCAGCTATCCCACTCCTTGGTATATATATAAAGGATTTAAAATCAGCATAGTACAGTGATGTGGCCACCTTAGTGTTTATAGCAGCACAAGTCACAATAGCTAAGCTATGGTGCCAACTTATGTGCCCTTCAACAGATGAGTAGATAAAGAAAATGTGGCATATAGACACAATGGAGTTTTACTCAGCTATAAAGAAGACTACCATTATGGCATTTGCTGGTAAATGGATGGAACTAGACATAATCATGCTAAATGAAATAAGCCCACCCCCCAAAGCCAAAAGTCAAATGTTTTCTCCGATATGCAGAAGCTAATTCAAAATAAGGTTGGGGGAATAGAAGAACAGAAGAAAAATCAGTGGAGTAGACAAAGGGGAATAAAGGAAAGAAATAAGGGATGGGAGAGGGAAAGACAGTGAAATGAATCTGACATAATATTCCCATGTACATATATGAATATACCACAGTGAGCCTCACCATCAAGTATTATCCACAAGACATTAATTAAATAATTAATATCTATAGGTAAAGAGCAGAAAGATCAGTAGAGAAGAGGGAAGGGTACAAGGGGTGGGAGGAAAAAACGGGGAAGGGGAAGTACTGGGATTGAAATAGAACAAATTATATTCTATGCTCACATAGTTATGCCAAAATACATTCTATTGTCATGTACAATAAAAAGAACCAATAATTAAGTTTCAAAAATAAATAAATAAATAAATTTAACTACTTTTTACCTTTTGATGTGTTTCTTAGAAGGTTGTATCTTTTCTCCTTTTCATAGGTATGTGGTACCCACTGACTGCCAGAAAAGAGATCTCGATTCTTGCAATGTTTCCTTTCTTTTAAAAACACCTCTTAATTGGTTTCTTTTAATTGTGTTTATATTTATGCACACATGGTTATTCTTTATTCTGAAATACTTTTCCTGACTCACTATCATCCTCATCACCTTTAGGGTATAGACAGATGGTCCCTAGGTAAATCATTCTGAGTCTTGGATGTTCATTAAGTACTTTAGTCAAGTAATTTAATTATTCTAAGAACAATTAAAGCCTTTAAAACAGAAATGAGAAAGTGCTAAAAAGCAGAAGGAGTTGAGTGATGAGTTTTGAGGTTCAAATAATTAATTTTTCCCATAACATATAAAATTTATTTTGTGGAAGAAAAAAATGGATAGTTTGAGAAATATTTAGGAACTAAAATTTCCAAGACTTAGTGATGGAATCATATATGAGGTGACTCGGGTTTCTAATGCACCGAGGGAGAGATGGTGCATCTGTTCCCTGCATTAGGGAATCTAAATTTGGGGGACAAAAGATTCCAGAACATGTCAAAAGATAAAATTTCTTTGGAGATGTCTTGGCGAGACTTCCACGTGGATAGCTTGGTTTATGAGCCTCTGGAAATGAAAACGGAAGTCCGGGATAGAAAGAAATATCTGAGATTTGTTTGGATCTTGTTAACCAATTAAACTCTAGCCCTGGATAAGTTGACATGGGAAGATGTTATAAAATAATATAATATACAACTAGGGCCTATGTTGTACCTTAGAATAATAATACAATGAATGGCCAGTAGAGAAGTCTGCCACAGAGACTTAGGACTTCCCAAAGGACTAGGAAAATAAAACTGTACTGTAGGTCAAGCCAAGGAAGAGTAACTTTCTAAATTATTAAACTTTTCTGAAAGTTCTCCAGAGTGCCAAATCTGGTTGAGAGTTCAAGTAAAATTAAAAATCTCTAAATTTTAGGGAAGTCCCTGTGGCCCTCAGCCTGAGTTATTTTGGCTACATGACAGATCATTTACAAACATCCATTTTTCTTTAATTCCCTGCCATGGGAACTAAACTGATAGTTGACAGTTCCATTCATGTGGATCAACCATGGCCATAGCCAGCTCTTGCTATAATCTTCTCTCTCCTTAAATTTGTGATTACCGCCCCACAACCACTGCCTTGCACACCATGGCTGACCTCCTTGGCTGCCTTCCTTGGCTCTTTTTTTGGTTCCTATCCTGAGTTTGCATCTTGGGGTCTCTCTTCAGCTACTGTCTTTCCGAATGTTCCTTTGTGCTTGCAAAGATATCTTGAAGGCCATAATAGTTGATTGATGCGATGCCATCGTTACAGGAGGGGCTCATAGAAGTGCCAGGGTATCAACCTGACACAGATAATGTACTATAAAACTTTTTAAAAGTTTTTATTTTATACCACAGGAAATCACATTTTTCATCTTTCTCATTATTAAATCATTTGTGGATGAAATCATAGCATGTAAGTTTTCCTAGTAAAAAAATATTAAAAACAAGAGTCCAACTTTGAGAGGGTCCAGAACACTCTCTTGGGCCAAAATAATCTAGGAATGAGAGTAAATGGGCAAAATTTCCCTTCAGATTTTTCATCTCATGATGGTAACTGCAAAATTTAAAAAGAGATACAATATTGTTTTTGTAGAGAATGTGAACAAAAACAACCAAGCTGAGCTCCTAATCTACAGCAGGTGCTGGGCTGGTTATTCTGTGGTTTTTCACTTAATCTTTGTAAATTTTATTATTGTTATTTTGTTTCGATTCAGGAAATTGAGACTGTGTATTCACTTTTGCAGAGCATAGAAATGGAAACTCTGTTCAAATTCAGGTTACTGGAAGCTTCAAATTTCATGTTCTTCTCACTGTTGTACCAGCAGTGTTTTCCAAAGTTGCACACTACCCGGAAAGGTGGAGAGGATCAACGTCAGATCCTAATACTTTATTCAAGAAGTGAACTATGAAAAAATCGCCATGGATCATCATTTAAAATAATTTAATGTTGTTCTATGTGGTAACCTCTGATATCTTTGTACACTTCAAAATAAAAGTGTGCATTTCCTTTTGAAAACACTGCTAACCACAGGGCACACTGTATTTCAAATACAATGAAATCAGGCATTACACTTTGGCTCTGAAATCACAATGCCAATTATTCCGTAACTAATCTTATGTATGGATATGATTCTAAACATCAGCTTTTAACCAAGTTCATTGATGAATGACACACTCTCTAAATACAGTTTCACCACTATGGCAACTTGTGTATTTTAATAACTAAGCATAACAAGACCTTTAATGTGCATTGCAAGAATAGTGGTTCATGGTGTCCAGTTTCAGTATTTCAGGATGCTTTTCTTACATCAAGTTCCTATACAAAGAGAAAACATGATTATTTTGGGAATGACTATTCCCCCAAATCAATCATGATAAAAAACATGACAAATCCAGTGTCTGCTTTTGGTAAGGGGAACAAAAAGAAAAGATGCATCTTAAACAGGTATGGTTATTTTTGAATGAACAGAGATCACAATTAAGAGTTTTTAGTTATTCCAATCCTCTGTTGTCATTGCTTCAGAACATGGGCTATTCCTGCAGTAATATTTACTTTGATTTTTTGTTTTCCCATCTTTGATAGAAAATAAAGGTTTTCTGAAACTTAGCAAATACTGAATTTAAAATAGTTCACCTATTTTTTATATGTAGAGTAATTAACTACTGAGTTCATAAACCTATATTACTTTACTAGCACTGACTCTTCTAATAGAAACAGGTCATTTTAATTATTTCTGTCTTTTGGATTTTAGATGACTCGTTCTTTTTTTGGTCCAGGAAGAATTTGACATTTAAGCCTGTTCAATGCATGCTGTTTCCTTAACAATAAACAATGATTATGTGTATAACGGGTACAGTAAATAGCTTGAAAGTGTTTAAAATATACCTGGTCTCTATAGTTGCCATTTTAAAGTGAAAACTAAATCAGGTTAGGGATAATTTACATTTTAGGTCTCTTACAATTTACGACTTCACCCTGCTTCTTTGTTTTCCTTTCCTGTTACTCGGTTACTTTAAGGAATGTGAATCTCAGTAAGTTACATTTATTTTGAAATAAAAATGTAGTTCAAAACAAGTTTCTATGCCAGTGGAAATTCTCTAAAGGAGTCTGTATTTTTTTAAGAAGCTGTAATTTATTTACACATTCCATCTCTCTAAGCCACTCTGTTTTATCATAATAAAACCTACAAATAAAGGCTCGCTCTATGGAGCAATGTTGATATAATACTTTGAGTACAAACACAGTACTTTGTCAAGAGAGTTTCCAAAGACCATTTCATCTAAATAGAAGTATAACACTTAATATTAATTACTCTTATGCACTTGAAACTTTGAAGGTATTCATGGGAAACAGCAATAATATATATTTTTCACATCTAGTTAAGGTTTTTTTGTATTTATACCAGTTGGAAAAACTAGTAATTTTTATTGTGTGTGATAATGACCTTGAAAATTATTCTGGTGTTTCAACTAAGGTTAGCAATAATTATTTTCTTGTTGAGTTGGCATCTTCAACCATTCAGACTTTTGTAATTATCTAGATAACTGCATTCTGAATTTGGAGAGAAAATCATGGAGCCAACTTCTCTCAAATATACATTATATACACATAATAATACATATGTATATATGTCTATATTTAAGAGATAAGAAGCATAATAGGTTATTTCTATTCTAAAAAATTAACTCCTATTTAATCTGTGGAAATAAAATTTTTTTTTTCTTAGAGTTACCAATTTGTAAATTAAAATTTTTAGCTCAACCAACTTAAATTATTACTCTCCTTTTTAAATTGCATAACACAACCAGTATGACTATTGCTGATTATCTTTTTATGTTTTTACATGATGTTTTCACAAACTCATTGGAAAAACGATGACTAGATGATGAATAAGAAACAGAGAAAACTATGGTATATTCTTTACTAACATAAATCTCAGCAAAAATATAAAAATATGAGCAAAATTTCTTATTAAGCTTTTATGGAATATGTGAAGTTTTAAAAGTATATAAAAATATTAAAAAGGAGAAGTTGAGAATTAATGTAACATGAAAAATCATTCAGCATAGCTATTGGGAATACAGTAGGTGCTCAAGAAAATTCATAGAATCAATTGAAAGATGATTCATTATTGATTAGGGAAAATATTTCATGTATTTTAAATATACAGCAAGTGGGTATAGTTCTAATATATCTACATTTTTAGAGATATAATTTATATATAATTTTAATAATTTTATTTAGTTTAATTTTGCTTTAATTGATTTTGAAAAGATTTTGAAAATAATTTCTTATAATGGTACTGATTCTTCAGGGTAATAATTTTAAATCATATTTTGTCTTAGGCCAATGCATGACTTTAGGAAGAAAAAATATCCACATATTTTCTTTAGAGTGATATCTAAATTCTGTAAGAGATTTTATGTGTAGCTCTATTATACTGTTTATAGCATTTGTACTCATAGAATTATCAATGATATAGTTAAAATTATTAATTAAAGCAACATTGAGCACAGTTTATTGCCACTAAAGCAACATTGAGCACAGTTTATTGCCACCGAAGTATATTGTTTTTGTGGGGGTGAAGCGGGGTACCAGTGATTGAATCCAGAAGCACTTAACCACTGAGCCACATCCCCAAACCCTTTTAATTTTTTTAATTGTTTAAGATAGGGCATTGCTCAGTTGCTTAGATCCTTGCTAAGTTGCTGAGGCTGGTCTTGAACTTGAGATCCTCCTGCCTTGTCCTCCCAAGCTGCTGGGATTACACATCCTGGGCTATTACCCACAGCCTGAAGCATGCTTTGACTGGTCACGCTGACTGACCATCAGAGTTTTCCATGTTTCCATGTGTCCAACAGTGGGGTTTTGTTTGTTTGCTGCTTGTGGTAGCCTCATCTACTTTCCCAACTTGACTAGGCCAAGAAAAATAATTCTTTATATCATGTGTGAAGAAACCTGGGTAAATAATATCCATAACAAGTATATAAACTTATAACCTTGTTTTAAATCTTACAGAGCAGTCTCTTAAAAAAAAAACAAAAAAAAAAAAAAACAAAAACCTAGCCTCTGGACTTACACAGACACAGTGATTGAACCCATCACACAATGGTGCTGGAGAGCTGACTCCTCTAATAGATGAGCATTACATTTTGGGGAATGTTGGAAGCTGAGTCACCAAGCATAACCATTAACTAAAAAAGAAACCAAGATGTTATAGAAATGTACCATGAAATAAGCCATACTAAAAACAAAGTCAATAAACACTCAAAACTTACCCATTCTTGATTATTTTATTATATTCCACCAATAACTATGCCTTTGAGGATATTCACATTCATCTCATCTATGTTAAAAATAATGTATAAAATAATATGATACACATGGAAATATTACATTGTATAATATAATTAATTTCAACTGTACACATCTGCTGTCTAGTCTGCATTGATGCCCTGAAATTTGCCATGGTGGAAGGATTTATATTATGAAAATCAGCAAACATGGAAAACCACAGACTTGTGAGCATTTGTTGTCGTATTGTAGTTCTCAGACCACGCAAATGTACAGAATATTTTATGCAAGTAGAAATTTAAACTCAGAGAAATGAGTGGAATTGCCCCGTGCCACTCATCTACTAAGTGTTAGACCAACATGAGCCACCTTAGCCAGCAGTTTTCCACAGTGCTTTGGCAGACAGCAAATGCTAATCTCACTGAGCCCTTCTTGAGTGCCAGGTTTTCTGATAAGTACCAGGTATATCTTACAGAATAGTTCCACCCTTTATCCTCACTTTATAGGTGAACAAATGATGACTTTTAGAGTTTATTTTCCTTTCCATAATTAGGATTTGAACTCAGGCCTCTTTGACTTTGAAACCCCAATCGTACTCTATAACCTTCAAAATGTGAAAACGTGGGTGGAGAAACCGCACACAAATGAGGGAATTTCCTAATATTACTGGGATAAGACTTGGGTGTCCACTTTAATTTTGATTTTAATTCTTAACCTATGTTAAATATCAGATTGTCTGTTATTCTATTTCTACTGTTTCTTTTTGAAGCTGTTTATGGCTAAAAGGGAAAGAAAGGGCTTTTCTCTAGGATTTTCTAATTTAAAGATGAACTTGAAGGAGTCGGAGCCAAATTATAATATAAATTCAGACATTAAATAAAAGAGAATGGAGTATTGCTTCGGGAAGCATTTTCAGGAGGTAGACTATTATGATTTAAATATAAAATATTATTTGCAGGCTGTGATGTAACTCAGTGGTAGAACACATGCCTAAAAAAGAAACAAAATGTTATATAAAACTACCACAAAATGTGTGAGTCCCTGGGTTAAAACCCCAGCACCACACACACACACACACACACACACACACAATTTAAAATATTGTGGTTTTTTTACTCGTTTATACATGCTATTTAAAGTGCTTCCATTAAATATTAAGTTTAAATAATAAGAAAGAGTAACATATAAAATGACTGGTTAATGTTATTAAAGGTTATTATTAATGAGGTAAAGTCCATAAACGGACACCAAGATTTTGGTAAAAAAGAAAAAGAGAAATAACAAGAATAAAACACAATGAAAAAAGGAGTAGTAAATATCATAAAAGTAGCTTGTATGGGGAGGGGAAGTAAGAGGAAATTTAAAAAAAAAATGAAACTCAATCTGGAAAGAGCAAAGAGGCAAAGACGGTGTCTTCAGAATTTCCCTGGAGACTTCTGTCCAATCAGCGTGTTGTTATTTCAGATTAAAATGTTATTTATTTATTTGTTTGTTCATTAGTTTCTTCGATCATTTATTCATTCTTCATTCATTCATTCGTTCATTCATTCTCTGGTACTGGGATAGAAGCCAGGGCCTCACACATGCTGGGCAAACACTACTACTGTGGCATAACCCCAGTCCAAGACATTTTTCAAATTCATAAACTCGTACATAGGTGAGCCATATCCAAATATTTTTTGAAAACAGACATTTAATCTTTTGTGGCTACCATATTCAGATATTTTATTCTATTTTTCCACTGGGTTACATAATTAGATAAATTTCCATTTAAAGATAAATTAAATAGCAACTTTTCATCTAACCATAGCCAGTATTTGAAAGTAAAAGAATAATTGACTTATGGAAGGTTTGTTTTGCTTCTTATGTTTTACCTATATCATTAATGTCATATAATTTTCATCATTGAAATTAAAATAACAGGATTTTTATTTTCCCATGATTAGAGTAGTAATTTTATTAATTAATGTCAAGAAATTATTTTTTTAAACTATCTTTTGTTTCCTCTAGAACTGACAGGAAATATCTTAAAAATGAACTGAGAAATTACTTTAAGTATTTCCCTTTAATTCAAAGTGTATTAAAAAATGGTGTGTGGAATAATATTGAAAACCTATGACATTCAGAAATAAGGGTATTGTTATGAACAGAAAAATGAGCTGTATTTTTACAGTATGTATTTCAATTTTGTAACAGAATAAATGATACTAATACTTGAATTCTGAGAAAAGATAGCCAATATGTATTTTTTTTCTTTTCACAGGTAAAAGAATCTATTTCTTAGAAGCTACAAAGAAAATGGAAAGAGTGTAAACCTTCTGAACCTTTATACACTAAACTGTTTTATTTGTTTATTTTTCAGATTGTATATACTTAGATTAACAAAGGACTCGTGTAATTCAACTTGAATTTGCCAAGAGTGGGTTCTTGTAGAATTGAAATTCTGATTTTTAAAAAATATTTATGATTAACTATGATTTGTGATTGGCATGATATATATTTTAGTTTCAAATAAAATTCAGTCTAAAAATTACAAAGATAATGATCGAGAAATATTTCTTTGATCAGAATGTTGATTTATTGATATTTTAAAAGCTATAATTTTGTTTTATCATTTTTTCCCTAAAAACATTTTTTCCAATGTCATTTGAAAATCATTCTTAAGGTTTATCATATTCTCATTAGAATTTTAAATTTATGTTTCTTTTAATGAGCAATTTCATAATGCATTCTTCAGGTACAACTGAAGACCTCTGTTATATTAAAAATAGCTCTGATGGATTTTTAAAGAGCATGTTTTACTTTAAATGTACAATTTTTGTTTTTGTTTTTTTCTCTTACACTGTGACTTTAAATATTTAATGATGATAAATCAATAGTATAAAATAAACTTTTAAAAATAAATAATTTTAAGTTTAAGTATTAATAGGGTATTAGTTATTTTATTACACTCAATTGTTAAAATGCATTGATGGAAATAATATACATTAATAACCCTGGGAAGATATCATGGTGACCACTTTTCACAGTATGCTCTATTAGTTAGATTCAGTTTATACTCTCTACAACATCATGAGACATTTTTCCTTATGGCACAGATATCATTGTTGATAGAAACTAATTATGAACTTTTTAAAAAATGCTTTTCAATTGTAATAAGCACCTGGATAAACTAATATTTAGACAAAATACATAATTTTATATTCACAAATTAGAATGAAAGCATTTAGTCTTTAGACAACAAGACAGATAAACAGAAGAGGAGAAATATTTTGTATAAATGCAACAATCTGAGATTGTCATTAAGCTGTTTGTGTACATAGAATATCTGGCTGAAGACATTTCTGAGTAGCCAATGTTTGACTTCCTTTATTTATGTGATCATTTGTAGTTATTTTTGAAGATGATTTTACCTGATAAAGAAATACTGTATTCTGTAAGGTGGGAAAAAAAAAAAACTTTTAATATGTAGCAATTAGACACCAGAGTCAGCTCTTTTAAGATAAATTCAGATATTGAATAATTGCTCTAAACAAGAAAGCAAAATGAGGTAGTAGAGGGAGAGGGAACATTCTCAGGGGCTTCATTTGGGCCAAGTGACAATAACATAGCAAGTAAGTGTATTTTTATCAAAGAAATCCTTTTTGCCATAGAAAACTCATTTCATTATTAGATTTCTTTTGCTGTTTCACTATTTTTTGAATGCAAAGGAGTAGGCTTGATGAATTAACTTAGTCCCAATTTGATGAACATTTTTGCCATTCATTTGTAAAACATGGAAAGAATTTAGTACTGAGAAATTACAAATTTACTGTAAAACATGGAAAGAATTTAGTACTGAGAAATTACAAATTTACTGTACTCTTAATTTTATACAGTACATTTTCAGAATGTTTATGTCATGAATTATTGCTCTTCCCACAATACTCTTGTCGACTCGCCTGTTTTTCTTAATAAAAACAGTCAATTTCAAAACACCAGACATTTTTTAAGAATTAAAAACCTCATTATTATTTGTTGGTTGCATTTTAGACTTCAGAGGTGACCTCAACCCATCCATATGTTTTCCTGGAGAAGGAACTGAGAGAAAGTAAATGATTGATCCACGCTGCTCATATACTTAAAGTACTTGGAAGATTTTTACCTCAAGAAATTTCGAAAGAAGAATGACAGCCCAAGGCATCCCTTTTCTTTTACTATCCTCATTAGAATCACCCTGAATCTGTGAATGTGGAAAACATTTAAATAACAAAGATCTCCTCTTGCAAAGAAAATAGTGAGACTTTACCTAGGTAAATCTGTGTGTGTGTGCACATGTGTGCACTGTGTGTCTCTGGCAATCAGTGAACTGACTGAATCCCTTTTCTGTCTCCTCGTTTATAGCTATAAGTATAAATGACGAATATTTGTTTTTGTTGAACTATTTTGAAGCTTAATGTACTTTTTTGTCAGGAATATGCATTTTATTCTTTCTCATAGTTTTTTACCTGAAAAACTGTAAGAAATAAGAGGTTCAAAGAAGAGGCAGGAGGCGTGCATCCAGTTGGCTCTGTAGCATGACTGTCCTTCAGCTGCTCTGGAGATTGGGTTCTGAAAAAGAAATTATCTCAGAGAAATGTGGCAAAACTTCATTGTATATTGTGATTCCCCTGTTGTAACCATATCTGATGCCAACACATGTTCTGCATAAGTAGAGAAACACAAATTGAACTCAAAATGCCCCGAGAGTATTGTCCTTCATAACACCCTAGTGTCCCGTGTGTGGCTGAATGAATAACAAATGACCAAGCTATTAAGATACTAAACAAAGTCATCTAAGCCCATAATATTGATGGAACAGCATCTCAATACTGGTTTTGCCTCTATTGGTTTATGTAGAATAAATCTTTCTATCTTAAAAAAAGAAATCACACTGAGCTTGATCGTGATTTGCTCCTGGAATTTTTTTTTTTTTTTTTTTTTTTTTTTTACAGAAGGAATCCAGCTGTAGCTCTTTTAAGCAGTGACATATGTTTAAATATTACTGGCATATTTACAACTATGTGATTGTGCAACTTCAAAGTTTTTATTATTTTTTTTACAAGCTCTAGTTATAGATGTTGGTGTTTCTCTTTAAAGTTTAGCTTCTTCGTGATTATTATATGTACAACTAAAATGAAATCTGTCCAGTAGTTGAAATATGTATATTTGATGCTTGTACGCCCAGACCCCTTTCAGTATAATTAAAATGAAAAATTTTAAACTGATTTGAGAGAACATGAATCAAGAGCACTCCAGTTTACTATGTAAAGTACCTATATAAAATGTCTTCATATATAATATATAATGTATATATTTACTATATATACATATATACATTATATATAGCTTTATTGTAGTATCTGTATTATATAACATGCATATATATGTTATTTGACATAGATTATACAACGTATAGATAGTATCTATATTATATAACATGCATAGATATGTTATATAATATAGAATCAGCTCTTGTATTACATAACAGATATGTGTATACACATACATACACACACACACACACACGCATATTGACAGAGCTCATGTTTTTCATTCCAAATGTAAATTATGGTCCAAGTGATAAGTTTGTATACATGCATGTGTCTTATATATGGGAATTTGCTCACGGAGAAATTAGAATTGCATTGCTTCCATTCCTATTTCCTATATTATCTATCCTATTGAGATCTAGTAAATTGTAAATTGAGAATCTTCCATTACCCACATTTAAAACAGTTCATCTGTGTTTTAACATAGTGGCTATCTCTATCATGAACATTTTTTTTAATAAAAAAAGGATTTGAGATGCATGGATGTGGCCAGACTCAGAAAGCCCCAAGATGGCTCTGTCAATTAACATGGTACAGGCAGATGTGATGTGAGTACTCCATTATAGGCACGTCATTTTGTGTATTTTCCAACACCCTGCATGTTAGAAGAAATCTCTTAGTTTTAATATAATTCAATTATTACTTGGGCTTCAGGTTCACTTTTTAAAATTATTTTGTGATGAGGGAATTTTTTTTTCCCTCAAATGAACACATATGAAATAGTGAGACTAAGACACAGAAAGGCCATGGGCTGCCTTTTGCAGGGGAGATGTTCTGGTTGAATGAGATCTGGGATGTGTGCCAAATTAATAGAAAAAAAAATCCTGTTCTTCCTCTCCAATAGCCACAATGTTCATTATTAACAAAAGCATATGAACCACAGGATTTGATTTTAATAACACCAATGTCTTCATTAATCTGTATGTTCCATTTAGACTCATTATTGAGCAAATGCTGAATTAATGCTGTACACATTATTGTTGACTTTACTTGCAAAATCTCTCTTCCCTCTTTTATCATTCATTCAGGGTCCAATCTTGTGATTTGTTTTAAAACAGTCCTGTGGCCCTTGATGTCTAATTTTCTTACCTCCAGCCTAGGAGGATGCTTTAGCTTTGGGGCATCTAGAAAGTGGTGTGGGAAATGGAACTGCAGATTTTCATTCAAAACCATAATTAATTTTCTTTCATTTTAATGCTGTCATGTCAAGAAGGTCTCTCCGTCACCTGCAACTGAGATGATATTTCCTCGATGGTCTCGGGGCTTCCTTCTAAATCAAGAGTGGTGATAGCCAACACTGCTTTGTGTCTGCGGAACAAATGGTGGCCTTTGTCCAGCACAAGTCCCTAAACAAACTTAATCTCTCTAACACTGTGACAGATGACATTTAGATGTCCTTGTTACCCTTAAAATGAGTTTTATTGACAATCAGAGAACAAAAAGAAGGCCCAGATAAAGCCCAATGTTTTATAGGCTTGCTAACAACATCTTAGTGCAGAGGGTGAGGAGAAAGCCTGAAGTTGCCCCCCGTTTCCCCCTGCTTTGCTATATCACCATGACAACAGATATAGAAATCACTTAGTGACTCCTAGAAAGAAAACACAGTGACACAGTACCCCTTGTATGGCGAATCAAACTAAAGCCTTCATTCAAATGGCTATTCAGCTTGGGCATTCATGTAGAGGATAGGGTGGATTTTACACAGGTAACTACAAGAGAAAGGCCAGCGAGCCCTCCGGCCACAGCATATGGCAAAGTCTCTGTCTAATTAATGCATCCTCAATAGAATTTATCCATTTTAAATTTGTTTTCTTTTACTTGAAACATCATTAATGTAAAGGGCAACATTAATCAACATCGTGGAACTTAAAAGGGCATTAAAGAGTGATCTTTTTCCCTATGCAACAAGGATCTTTTCAAGTAGTTGTGTTAACTGCCGCGGATCCAAGGCGCACTCTGAGTTCTTAATCAGAAGGCAAATCTAGAGAGGCCTCTACTGGTGAGTGTCTCTCTGTGCAATTGTCCTTGTGGAACTGCCCTGGCACAGAAAGCAGAGGGTGACTTTCAACCGCCTTGGAAAGTTGCACCCTAGACGGATAACCCCGAGCACCCTGGACAAAACACCGAGCAATGCCATTCACATTGTTCAAGTTGTCACATCTAGCTGCTTGTTCTCTGGAGCATAAAGGTGTGGTATACGAGCCTCTTGGCCGCTTTGAGGTATTTTAAGATTATTCAAAAAGGAAGTAACAGGTAATGTTTTTTTCCCCCTTCATACATGGGACTCCCATGCAAGTTTAACATCTAAAACCATTTTAATAGGAAATTATATTTATTAACAGTGTATGTTTGGGGGAGTGGATACACTGTTCACACACATACCCATATAATCCGTAGATGAATAGATGAAACTAAATCTTTTTAATAAAACTAGGTATTTGTAAATGATTCTGGATTAATTGAAAAGCAAAAGTTTCCAGCAAAGATTTCCTAGTTACGGTGAAGATAAGTACACAAAACAGTCAGCTCCTTTAAGTAAGAATTAGCATGAACTTATCTTTGCAGCTTGCTTTCATCAAGCCAAGCCAAAATCAGCCTCACTGGTTTTTAAAGATTTTAGTTTTCCACCAGACATTGAAAATTATTTAATATCTCCTAGGATGAGGGTATTTATTTTCTGCCTTTTGCATGTAAAATCTCAAGTTCTTTTTTTTCTGTTTGAGAAAATAGCCTGACTCCACAAGTGTCTTTGTTCAAGTGTGGAATATGAGGGTGAGACTACCTCTAACCTCATTTTTTTTCCAAACGGCAAAGCCCTTTCTCGTTTATTTTTTTTAACATTTATATTTTTATACTCAATATTATTTGAAATCTGACTATAACAGGATTCTGTTTAATTATCTTCATTCTTATTATGTCTTTCAAAAATCCCATGAGTTCTTCCTTTGGTTGGATTGACTGATTTGTTTTACCTTAGGATTCCTCACCAAGCTATTTTCAGTAGGGTTAGTTCACATTTCAAGTGGTTTCGTGTTTATTTGAGATAAATTTTAGTCAAGTCATTCATGGGGTGGTTGGGTAAGCTTGGCTGTGTAAATTACCTTCTGGATCCTACAGGTAATGCGAGACCTTGCAAGTACAATCTCTTGTACTGAGACCACCACCTTCTAGTCCCAACAGTGACACCTACTGGTAGAATGAGAATCAAAAATAGTTTTGCTTTTCTGTTTATTTTGGAGAACGCTACTAAGGATTCTGTTGATATAAACACACCCAATTTACAGTTGTTGTTTTTTTCCAGGTCTTTTAGAAATGTAACTAATTCCTAATATCTTATGAGTGAGTGAAAAAGAATGTAAATATATAATTACAAAAAGAAAAAGAAAACTTGTTTGCAGAGTGGTGTATTCTAAATTAAGACCTAATAGTGTGTAGATACGAAATTACAGTCTTTTGAGATTTTTATAGCACAGAAAATGGGAAGCCAAAATTCAGCAAAAGCATTTCTGAAAGAGTCCATATTTCAGAATGAAATTAGAACAAGGTGGAACACTGGAGAAAAATAGTTAACGTTTTTCATTTCTATAAATGTTTATTAAGCATTTTATATGTAAGAAAGAGCAAAGTTGACTCAGGAACAAAAAAGGGCACATATTTCATTAGTAATCCAATAGCCAAGAAACTTCGAAGCTGTATGATAATTTAATTACAAATGCTTTTCCAGAACATGATTTTTCACATATCATAGAACATTGGAATCACACTAGAATGCGATCATTTCTCCATTGAGCTAAAAGCACATGGCCTGCAGCACACTGGATACAATAAGGATGTATTCTACATCAGAGAAGATTCAACACTAAAACAGTATTTGCTAAAACAGATTTACAGCTGTGGAGAAGAAGTGCCCCTGCACTTTTTTTTTTTTTTTTGAGGCTTCAGTGAAGCTCCTCTCTAAATTATATTTTTTCTTAATTTATAACATTTTCACTCAACACTCCAGATAATTTCCAGTTATTCATAAATCACATGAGAACTTTCATAAGAAATTATTTTATCCCATGAGAACTTTCACAAGCAATTGCTTTAGGTAATTATCTGAAGGCTCACATAACACCTGTATAACCCTTTTTCCTTGGTAAGCTCTGAAACATAATATTAATAATTTTTTAAAATTTTACAAGCACAGGGGGAGAAAATGGTAGAACAGAAAGAAATCACTTTTAACCCAGGTTCAATCGAAGTGGGCATTTTGATGCAAAATGTGACTGGTATTTCTTTTAGAAGACTCTTCTTCACTGATATTTCAGTTTATTGAAAAAAAAATATGGCTATAGGTTCCCCCAAATATTCTTTTGCCTTAGGGATGATGGTCAGGCATATGGTGAGCCAGTGAATGATGTAATCCCAGGTACACGTTTAGGACTACTTTTGTCACTGTGAGGAAACCAGAAAACGCCTCACAAATTATTGGGGAGACAGTTCTATTGATATCTTTGAAACCATCTTTGGCTCTGCTGTGTACTTTTGTTTGTACAACTTGAGCACATGCTTCAAAATGTCACCCAGATTACAAGCATGCAAGGAATGAAGTATTGCTTTTGTATCAATTTCAGAAGCATACTGCTTTTATTTCATTAAATAGTTCATCAGACAATTGCACTCGGTAAAATCCCAAAATTCCTTCTTTTTTGGAGTTTCTTTTTTCCTTTCTTTCTTTTTCTTTTCTTTCTTTCTTTTTGTTTGCAAAAGCTATTTCATGTTGCTATTTATAGTCTGAGGGAAAAAATATTGAAAAATTGACAATGAATTTGAGGAAGCAAAAGACTTGGAAAAAAAAACCCACATAAATTACAACATAAAAATCCCAAAGCACAATAGTTACACAAAATCATATGGTCAACACTCTAGCAATTAAGTTGGGATACAATGCTCTCGAGGTAAAAACAGGATAGAAAATTAAAAAAAAAATAGCCTCAAAGATTAGAAAAGTTATTTTTGGTTTTGGTTTTGGTTTTCCTGAGTACCTGAACTGACAATTCAGCTGATCATTAAACACAACCATAAAAACAGACTCATTTTGCCTTTAGAGAATTAGTTCATCCAGAGATTTCACAAGGGATTTGTACAGAATAAAGCTTCACAAAACCCAAGGGCTGTCAGAGGGAAATGGCATCCAGGAGCACAGGGCAGGCCAAGCATCCCTTCAACAGCAAAGCCACACAAGAGAGCCAGAGGCAGCTCTGCGGCTGCCAACACAACTGCCTACCACGTCTGCCAAGGAGCCAGAAGCCGCTTGTGGGAAAATATCACTTACCCTTAGCATCTGGGTCCTGTGATTATTATCCAAAGAGACAGAGTGGTAAGATATAGTGGGATAAACAGCATCCCATTAACACACACACACACACACACACACACACACACACACACACACACGGCATTCTCCGTGTACACAGAGAGATAAGCCATACATGGCCTTGAATTAGGAAGACTTTCTATATTTGAAATTCTTTCAAATGAGATTAATTCTTCATTATATATTCACACTTCATAATGAAAGAAGCTTCAGTAATTATTTTTCATCAACAGCTTTGGTCTGTACAAACCAGAATGTGAGTTGTATCTGGGATCTTTGCAGATGTGTATGGTCCCTCATGAAATCGGTAGTTCCTAGGAGTCGTAGGAAGGCTGTGGCTTCCTGATAGAATTACTGGGATATTTAAACTTGATCATGGTTAAGCAAACTAAAATATGCTTTGATGTTAAACTTCTTTTTCATTTAGTAATTTATCCCAATTTATATGAAACCAGGTTGCAAAATATGTACTTATAGGATTTAATTGGTAAATTCTTTTTTAGCATGTGTGTGTGTGTGTGTGTGTGTGTGTGTGTGTGTATATATATATATAATGTATAACTATGACATAAAATTTTACCTATGAATTACATATGTATATTTAACTTTCATAAAGTCCCTTCTAAAGTATACTTTCTACTTACATCTGACTGAATATTTTTGAAATTTCCAAATGTGACAAGTGACCACATAGATTCATTCTGAATTAAAATGCAGGCATGAAGGAGAGGGGGGATCTAGAGAATTTAAGCATTGGAGACACCTTGTGGTTAATGCCACGTGTTTAATCCATTCTTAGGTTGAAAATTTGAAGATCATTATTATTATAGAAAGTAAGTAAGAGCCTTTTGGTTTTGAGTCTTCAGTAGATGGGTGAGAAAATTATATTCTTCTTTTAAATTTTTGTTCTCATATCAAGAACACAAGACAATGGAGTTTTGTGTGTTGGTAACACATCCAAAGAGAAATTTTCCCTATTAAAATTCATGACATGGCAATTCTATTAAACAGGTCAATGCAGAATATTTGAAATAGTAAGTCCACTTATAAATCTGATTTTGTATGAATGAAATTAGAATTTCAGCTGCCTTCAGGTGATGAGAAGATGAGTATTTCCAGGCCATTAAAACAAGTTGCTTATTTATACATGTGATGTGAGGTAAAGCATATGGTAAAGCATAATATCATGCCCTCAACTACTCATAAACTATTTCACATGTGAATAAACTATACTACATGGACATTTAATTTTTTTACATATACAAATACCAAAGTAATTTGGGAATGGATACCATTTAATGCTAACATGAAGCCAATGTTCAAGGGCGATGATCCTTGTAAAAGTACAAAACCTCACAGGAAATTATCAATTGTTTTGTTTATTTTTGTTGTTTTTAATTATCACACACACACTGAGAGAGAAAAAGAGAGAGAGAGAGAGAGAGAGAGAGAGAGAGAGAGAGAGAGAGAATTTGATTCTGATAGCTCTTTTCTTAATAGATTATATGTTTTCTGGAATCAAATACTTTTCAAAATGATCCAAATTTTAATGCAAAGTAGGAAATTATGATAAAAGTATTTCTTCTATACTGCATATCTGTGTAGTGATAGAGGAGACTGAATTTAAAATGAGGCTCATTTTTGGGAATGAGGAAAATATAAAGGATTAAATAAATTCTAAATATTTTATTTCACTTAAAAATTTAAAATTCTAACTGAACTATCAAATACTCCCTCCAGTTTTTATGAATTCATAATATAACTTAGGGATGAATACAAAAGGCCAATGATTTATTTTAAAAAAATTGTGCTTATGTAGATTTCATTTCCCTGAAAGGAAACTAATAGCCACACACACACACACACAAATAAATGTGCATAAAATCAGACCTACTTTCTCTCAGGCATTTAAATCATTATACTCTAAAACTAGGATCTGAAATGCAAATATTTAATTTTAATTTTGTGACCTAACTACTTTTCCATATTTGTTACATTTGTTATATCTTTCCCTTGAAACTCTTTGTTTATTTTCTTGTCTATTTCCTTATACCCGCCCCCCCCCCCCATTTCATTTCTCATCCCTGAGGTTTGCATTGAAGTTTCAATTTTATTTCTTTTAGTTTATATCATGCCTTGAATCTTTACTAGTTTTTGAAGTTTTGTTGGTTTATTAGTTGTTTCAGTCATGTTAATTAGATGTTCCTTACATGCCTAGGATATGGTATTATACTCAAAAGCATTTCACTCACATCTTAGTGTATTAAAACTACTGAATGTCAACTTATCCCAATGGCATGGGGCAGAACTACTTAACCCTTTATGATCTTAACATTCTAAAACATGCAAAAGAAGATGACACTCATTTATTAAAGCCAGCACAGTTTGCATCCTTAACTAAACACATAGCATGATTTCCAGGGATTTTTCTTCTCCTTCTAAGAGACCAGCTGAAGTTGCAGAGGACAAGTTAGCCTTGCACTCCCAGCGTTCCTCTTGCGTTCTTTACAACTGTCCAAATTGTATTAGAATTTGCTTATAATGATGTTATATGATGTCCTTGTTGTGAAACCTGCATTTGCAGAGAACTTAATATTGATTTACTGTGTCTTTTGCCCATCTTTGAGCAGCCCAGATAGCAATTACAGCTGTTGGTGGTATCTATTTTGTCTTTTCATAATTGTCATTTCTTGTTCTACTTAAGATTAAAATATGAAAATTGTACCACGTGCACATCAGCAGTGCATTAGCCAAGTTATCAGCAATGTCTGTGAGACACCATCATTTTAACCATAGCTGTTACATGGCCTCTTCATTTTATTTATGAAAATTGCAGGCTACAATATAAACTTGAGCAAGAAATACATTTGCAGGTGAGCCTCCCTGACATCAAGTTCTCATCAGGATCATTACTATCTTCCTAAGAAATCACTAGGGCTTTCCCAGTACCTGCTTGCCTCTGCCAAGTGCTCTCTGCCCCTCAGTCTGGGATTTCTGACAAGCAGGAGCGGCTTTGTTAGTTCGCAACTCTTACTTTAAAGAGCCCTCACAGTTTTTGAGGTCTCTCTACTACTCTCATTTCAACCCCCATTTCATGAAGAAATGGCATTTCACACAAGAAGAAGCATTTATCTATGTAAAGCAGACTTGAAATGAGTTCTTCCTCATCACAGATAGGTCTACGAGTATAGATTGCTTCTAAGCACTATGAAGAACTGTACCAAAATTCAAAACTGTCTCATTTTTAGTCCAAAGACACTGACGTGGGGCAGGGAAGTGGGGGTGGGTATGACAGTACCTGAGCTCTTTTCATTATGAAATTCATCAAACAGAGGCTGTACAGAAATTTATTGAAATAGTGGAGTGGGAAAACTGTTTTCAACTAATTGGGGATTTTTTTTTTCCTGGCCATTTCTATAAAAGCTACACTTAAAACAATTGCACTGTTTCATGATTCTATGTCAACTCGACATATCTTGAACTGCTTGAGAAGGATATTTGTGTGTGTGTGTGTGTGTGTACGTGTGTTGTGCCTTGAAGATAAACATCAGATTTCAAAATGAAACTGGATACATATTTGAATACCCTCTCCCCCACATATACATCTACTTTCCTATCCGAAGTCTACATCCAGCTAGTTCCTGAAGCCATTCCTTTTAAGCATCACTATTTTTTTTTTAATTGTACTACACTCGTCTGGAGACATTTAAAAAATGACTATGCCCATGTAAAAAAATAAATGCATCTGCAGTCTCTAGCAGAGGCCCCTCCTTCTGCGACCGGGTAGGGCATCTGTGGGTGTTGTTATTGTTGTTGTTGCAATCTAGCTAATAAAGGCTTTCTCTTACACAAGAGAATTTTGACAGGGTTGACTCCAGACAGCTTTCCAGCTGAGGTCTGGGGCCTTGCTGAACCTTCAAAATTTTCCCATTTGAGCTTCATCAAAGTGAAGGAAATTCAAGGATCACTAACGTCTCAGATGGTAGCACTTGCCCTAACAACGAAGGTTCAGGAATTCTTTGGAGCAGGCTGAGGTCATTTTTCTCCCCTTTTCTCCTAATGCTTTTCTCTATTAATCAGAGCTCAGAGCTCAGATTGGTCTTCAACTTCCTCCCAATCCTTGCTAAGCCTGTCATTTCTAGCTATTATTTACTTTAATGGACTTTGGCTGATCCCTTATGAAGCTTTGGATCTGAGAATAATAAGGCTGGAGAGTAACCGGCAGAGACATGGGTGTGGGTTTGCCTGCAGATTAACCGTGGCAGATGGGCTTTATTGCGGTTTCCTGTGTACTGAGTGTTGATTGAGAGGGGATAATGAGAGAGGTGGTGTCTACACAATGGTCACCGCCACTTCATTGCACTTTGCGTCTAAACAACCCCATTTTTCTAAATCTTTGGGTTGTGAAATTTTAGGAAGTCAGAGCACAAGAACAAGTACAAAAACAACTGTAAATAACCATGAATGTTAATCCAACACTAATTGGTCCCTTCTTTCAATATGAGTCCATTTTGCTCAGTTTTTTTAAATTCTGGGCAAATTAATGGCAAAGATGGTTAAACAAAATGTTCTTGTATTAGGTGATTTGGAATGCAACAGTCAGCAACATGTATTTTCTGGGTGTGTTTCTGGGTTGCCTGGGGTTTTTCCTCTGTCTGCCTGTTTGTTTGTTTGTTGTAAAATACGTGCTGTATTTGATTGTGACCCTAGACAATAAATGCTTACGTTGTGGTTATTTTTCCTAGGTGTTGGGAGTTATCAGGTCAAGGATGTTTTTCTGAGTTAACTGTGAATCAACTAAAGAATGTTTTCTTTCAAAAAAAAAAAATAATGATGATGATAACACCAGAACATTTGTTTTATGCCTGGCAGAGCAGACCACAGATTTTGTACCTCTCTTTATTCTCTGCATTTGATGCAACGCTCTGCTCAGTTGCAGCTTGCCATGCAATTAAAACATTTTTGTTGTCGGTACTACCTAACAGTCTTTTACACATTCCTTATTTTTAAGATTTTTACTTAATTCCTCCCTTTCACCAATGGATTAAATCACAACTATTGATTCCTTTCTTCCTTTGGGGCTTTACCCATCTGTCTTAACGCTTTCATCCCACACCCCTTGGTCTCAGAGGGGTGTTCGGAAAATGAACCGCCAAAACCTGGAGAAAACTCTAGGTCAAGTTTGTGTACAAGAGTTTAAATTTTTAGTGACAGTCTTCTCTCACGGCCGCCGGAGAGTTTCCACACAGCGTCGCACAGCGAGCACCACCAATTATCCTCCTCCTTTGAAAACCATTATCAAGTTTTTCAAAACTTCTTTCATTTCACTGTTGTCATTCAGTGAAAAGGAAACTAACCACCATGTCAAGACAACTCAGCTGCCTAGCAACGCAGGGCCACATTTTAATTCTGACTTGCTTCTGGTCTTGACTAATAGAAAGTGACTATGTTAAGCCAGTCACAAGAGCTGTTTGTCACTTCTGAAATGCAAACAAAACTATATTGTTTTCCAAAGTATTGGGTGTGATTGATGTAAAGATTTACAGTAACATCATTCATTTTTCCTTGTGTTTTAGTAGGATTGATGTCATATCTTTTCATGCTTTATTAAATACTTTAAAAGAGCTCAAAAAACATGACGCTTTTTGTCCTTTAAGGAGTCTAAAGAGGGGTTTTTCTTTCCAGTGAACCAGGCTCCAACAACTTTCGAAGTTTAATGAATCTATTCAACTAGTGTCAGCCACATCAATAAATAATTTAATAAGAGACCATCATCCAGGAAGGAGAATGCAATTCAAACAATCAGAGGGGAACAGACCAGACCAAGGTCAACATTATGGGATGGAAGGAGGAAAAGTTAAGCTTTCAAGTTGTGAGTCTAAGAGTTTGATTTATCAGATTTTCCCACAGCCTATATTCTTGCTTTCAAAAACCTGCAGGTTGCTATCTGTCTGGTTTTAATTATAAGTCTTTCCAGGCATATATGGTGAGATGTCTATGGGAAGGGGACTTCGTATTTAAATATTCAAAGCTCATATAAAATGGCTATTCAAACTGAGAAAAAGTAGTTGTGCTCAAAAATAATTCTGCTGCGTTGACTGGGAGTCAATTAATGTAGTAGAAAGTTACTGCTATTATACTTGAACTGTTCTCTAAAATGCTATTTCTAGTATTTTACATAAACTTATAGCTGAGCTTCATTTTTAGGTCCATTAAAATGTGACAATTTATGTGATTTGAACTCCATAATTTGGAAGAAATTAATGTTCTTCTCAAAGGTAATATAAGATCTGAGTATAAAAGAGAAAATACAAACATTAACTATAATATTGTGATGTTATATTCTAAATAGTAACTCAAAAATGTTATCCATTAAACAAAATGCTTATTGCAAATGGCAGTGTATGAAGGTCAGAATCACATACAGAAAAATTAAACTCAATGTCAGCACCATGGAAAGAAATTAGAAATGTTTTTTCCTTTCAGTTCTAGGAGGAAATTCAGAACTATGTGACTAGCTTTTTCATAAAACCATATTCATATTCTGAAATTAAGTAGTTATTAAGCAGAACAAAACAAACATAGTTTACAACTCTTTAAAGCAGAGTAGACATGTCCTTTAAGATCAATTAAAAGTATTGCATATGATGGATAATTGAGGTAAAAAGAAAAGTTTATCTCAAAATTTAATAGAAATATTAAATAGTTTTTTATGAGGGTTGAAAGACTTCATTTATGGGCAATACATTGTCTAGTTGGCTTCTATCAACATTGAATATGAACTTAAAAGGTTTCAGTTTTAGTTGAAATAGAAGTGGTTTAGTTTTCCATTTAAGAAGAATATCTTATAAATTATTACACTGCAATAACACTGTGATATGCTAAAATACACCTGGTTTGTGGCATGAGATCTGGGACCAGGACCCACTTTCCCACTCTTCACACCTGGGCAGGCTACTTCCCCTCCAGCAGCTACAGTTTCTTTATCTATCAACAAGGGCAATGAGGGTGTCTGGATCACTGAAGGGCTCAGTGATAAGTAGAATCAGTGGAAGAACACGATGCTTAAAAGCCTAGATTCTGGAATTATCTGCCTTGGTTTAAATTTGACCTACCAACTCTGTCACCCTGAGTAGATGGCTGATCATTAGTAGCTTCATCAATAAAATGATGTCTTATGATGATTGTGAGCATTGAATCAAACATGAGCCCTCAGAACATGCCATAGGGCAAGTGCTTACTTAACACCTAAGTTTTTCCTGTTATAATTATGCCTGTGTTATTGTTCTCTTTCCTCAGAGAGTAAAAATAATTTCACCCCTCACCATATTTTTTTGTGATAAATTATAATGAAAAGTTCTGTTTTCAGATTGATAAGTAGCTACTTAAACTAACAAAGTCTGTTCCATAACAGAAGGAAAGGAAAAGAAAGCAAACCTTTTACAGGTTGATCCTTTTTTCTGCCTTTATCAAATACCACATGGAAACAGAGCAATCCTGTCGTAGCATGTTGCAGACCTCATAGTACCAAGGCTCCAAGGCAAAGGTACCTCACCAGCTGAGCCCAATTATCTTACGTGGACAGTCATCACAAGGCATTAGGGATAGCAGGAGACAGTACAAGGCACAAAATCTGATACTTGGAAGCCCGATCTTGTTTTCTCAGAATTTCTAGCAGAAGGACTATTTAGGAGCAACCTGGTGGATATGTTTTATTTGATCTATAGAGATTCATCATATTATTATTATTAAATCAATGAAAAATATCCTAAACATAAATTTTGCATTAAAATCCAGATTTCTAGATTCTCTTAAAATATCAGGGGGTTGAGGATGTAAGTCAGTGACAGAGTGCTTGCTTAGCATGTGTAAAGACCTGTGTTCCATCCCAGCATGAAAAAAAAAAAAAAAACTCAGAGACTACCAGAATGAGCTGCTGGAGTGGCACTGGGTGGTGGCGGAGGGCTACTGATCTCTTTACTTCATCCCTGTCCTCAGTGCTGTCTCTCAGAGGGCGTGCATTTGGATGCACCTGTTTAAGCCAGGTGCCCGGTTCTCAGAGCCATTTTAGACTTTTAGCACAAGAACTCAAATAGGAAACCGTGAAGAATTTCATTAGCCAAACCCAAACAGTACTGGCAGCATTGTACTTTGTAATTTCATTACTGTTCCTCTATTATCTTCATAGAATCTTCAGTTTAGTTGCCCCCGAAAAGTATTTAAGACAACTTTTCTCCAGGCTCGAAAGCAATTTTTTTTCCTATGAACTGTTTGTAGTTTCTCTTCCAGCTGGATAAAGAAGAGAGGAAGTCTACAGGGAAGGGTTGTTTTAGGTTGTGAACCACACAGAGACCTGAGCTTCATTTAACTGAGCTTGTGATACCTGGCCCAGGATCATACCCTTGACCACGATGCCACTGTGGTGAAGTTTATTTCTCTTTTTCCTGCAAAACTCCAGACACCTGTTCCAAATATTCAGGGGTGACACCATGTGAAGATTGGCAGAGACTCCAAATAATGGCTTCCCCCATAGAGATGAGGTTGAGCATGTGTGATTTTCTTGTTGAGAGTGCATGTGTGTATTTATACAATCATATATGCTTCCCTTACAGTTTTTAAGATTATTTTAGGCTAAGTTATAAATGCCATGATGAAAATAAATATATTAATAGCACTTAAATAATTCTTCTAAACTTTTTCCATGTCATTTGCTAAAATCCCTGATTTTCTCTCATTTGATAATATAGTTTGTACCATAGGACAATAGGAAGAAAGAAAGCTAGGGGACAGCAAGGACATCCAAGTTCCAGTTATTCTTCATGTGAGCATCATAACCCCTCTGCAATGAGGTCAGTTAAATGGACCTATTAATTAGTAGCAGAAAACCAACCACATAAATAAAGGAGTAATAGCAGAAATTCCTATCTGGATGAAATGTACTTTAAGTTATTTTATTAAATTATAGAGATTAGGTGCCAATGCAATGGAAATGAATTTGGTGAATTTGAGTAGAATTTGGAGTGTTGCTGCTGGCTTCGGAGTAAACTTATTTCTTTGCTTGCCATCTGGGGACACGGCCTCTGCCTTATGTGCATGGTGTCCTAATCATCAAACAAATAATCTGGCCCACATTACACAATGGGTTAAATCACTTGTTAGTCTTCTTAAATGTAGACATTTTATTCGTATTCAAACTTGAAATCTCAGGGCTTAAAAATATCCACAAGATGTTAGTAATGATTTCTATAAAAATAAATTGTGTTTTAATGACCATTTGCTTGCTATGCCTTATTCATAAATTGTCTTACTCAAGTGTACATAACCCATTTTATTTACCAAGAAATTTAAAATGTTTTTGCTTAAAGAAGTTTCCCTATATGAAAATGCACTAAATTCTCCTATGATGTCTAGCTGCATATTTTTTTAATGCTTTGTTCATTTCCTGTCACAAGATGTTAACCTCAAAGAAACATTTGGTATCACTGAAATAAAAGATTTTTTAATATTATTTTCAAACCACAGAAATTGTTTTTTTGATATGCATGTCTGTTGAATCCTATTACCACAATGTTTAATCACACTGGCCATGACAGATACCAACACAGAAAACATATTTGTCATAAGAAAATGATTTAAGAAAAAGTTTCAATGTAAAGTCAATACTTTGTATATTTACGCTTATATCTAGATCAGATAGATAATTCCTGTTCCCAAGTTTAAATGACAGTCCCTTCAAATACAATATAATGGGGTCTGATTAATTTCTCAATTGGATAGAAAAACAATAAGACATGAAAATTATTTGTAAATGGAGTGATTAGTCTAGGCAAAGACTTCTTGTGCAGAAATAAATAGTGGTCCAGGTTCATAGACTCTAGATTTGTTAGGAGTTTGGAAACCATGCGGAGTGGGTTCTCAGATGATGGGAATAGGACTTGGCATCACCTGTATCCCAGTGTGTGGGTAGGGGTGTTGCATTTTGATTCCTTCCAATACAAGGAAGTGCCCTTCTTTTTAAGGAATCTGGGTTGGCCCCAAATGACTATAGTTAGGCTTCCTCATGCAGGCTTCCAGGGGGCTATGCTATGTTTTCAGTATGTAGCCAGGGCTGGGAACTGGATATGGAATGGTAGGTCAAGGCCAGAGACACTGTGATTCAGTGTATACACTCAAGGTCATGAACATTAACTTGTGAGCATACGCCCCCTTTGGTTGGCCTGCATATACAAGGGGCCAATCGGGGACACAATGGAACTGGCTGGGAGCTGAAGCTGTAGCTAGAGGCTGAAAAAGCATGTCTACTGTCCTGTGTCTTGCATCTTCTTCTACCTGCTGAACCTGAACCTTGTTTCCTGGGTCTGAGTGCCTACGAGACATCCTGTTTCATTGGATCATTCCAGTTTTATCTGTGTGTGGGCTGAAGTTGCTAATTTCTCATTTCTTCAGTCTTTGCTCAAAACCATTCTGTCTCAAGGCAGGTAGAACCTAAAGGTTGGCAGAGCCACCGATGTTTGCTAGCTAACACGGCGTTCCACCCACAGCACGTGTTCAGTGGTTGCATGTAAGTGAGGATTGACACCAGAGGTAGATTTCCCAATGTGCAGGGCTCATTTGTCTTAGGCAGTCTTAATCTGCCATTCCTCTCCCCTGTTTTGTCCACAGAACAGAGTTGGTAATGGTTGGGAAGTGCTGCCTTGGCGGAGGAGAGCGACAAATCCATCCCCCACCACTCTTCTGCCTTCTCTTCCCAGTTGCTCACAATCAAACCACACATCCTCATATTGTTGAGCCTAAGAGTGAGCCCAGACATTTGTCCGGTCCATTCTCAGTGGAGAAAGGAAGGACGGAATCAGTCAGAGGGCCAAGCCTGTTCTGTCTTTTCATCCTTCAAAGTGACACCAAGGCTCTGAGGCCACAGGGGTGTCTGAGCCCAGAGCAGCTCGGTCCAGAACTTGCATAGGTAGTCATGCCCCTCTTGTTACGTGTGTGTTTTGTTTTTTCTTCTTGTCTAGATATCCTCGGGCCATTACCTACTTTGGTGAATGTTTGCAGAATGCTAGACATCAGGAAACGCAATTGAATTGCTGCTCAGAACCTATAGAGAAAGAACACGCACACACAAGTCTTTTCAGGAAAAGGAGCCTCAGATAAAGATCAGCACACTGAGACTCCAGAAGCAGCAATGACTGTCACAAGTGGGGTTAAGTGATAGGTTCACGGGGTGGTGAATGCTCAATGAACCACCAGAGAGTCCCTCCATGGATCTTAGCAAGACCAGCATTGGCCAAGTTTGGTTAGTACTTAAGAACAAAGGGCATGCCAGAGGAATGGCATAGCCAAAGCATAGAACAAGATTGAAAAGCAGGGCAGGGATGATGGGAATTTGATTAGATTGGAAAGGTAGTTTGGGGTTATTAACATATGAGATATCATTTTAATAATTTAGACTGTGAATGTGCTTTTAAACAAAAACTAAATTAATCAAAGAGCCTGCTGAATTTTCTCTCCATGAATCTACTTTTTTTCTAACATTATCCTCTTCTTTAAATTAAATAATTTAAAGAAGAGGATAATGTTAGAAGATGAACTCATTAGTAACATGTTTTACACAAGTTTTTAGTCAAATAGACGACTTGTGTGATGTTTTTTCATTATAACAAAAGTTCAAACTGTATGTTTATCATCAATAGGGGATTAGTAAATACATTTTCAGTTATCCCAATAATGGAATACTGTGGATTTAATAAACTGAGGTTGAAGAGTATTGGATTATATAAAATAGATGGTTAGAGTAATAGAAGAAACTCCAAGATTAATATCCCAATTTAAAATACACATCTGTATACATAGCAAATATTTAAAAGTTTGTTAGTAGTAGCTGGCCATCTCAGTAACAGGATTAGAGATGATCTGGACTTTCTTTGGCATATCTTGCCGCAGTCCAGCTGCAGCAAGATAACCGGGGGGTGATAAGCAACTTGTGTACATTGATACAGCAGGAGTGGGAGCCATTTATTGTAGGACAGGAGGGGTATATATACATTACACACAGTTTATCTTAATTAACATAAACTAGATACAGCAGTCAACCAATAAGGAATCTCCACACTTAATGGCTCGCTGGCATTACTTCACAAACAACTCCCTCTGGCAAAATGCCAGGCACCATCTTGACTTGTTTATAGACCCTAACAATATCTGTTTAATTTTTCGACAAAAATATTTTTGTTATTTTATATAAGACAAGGCAGTGTTTAATACCCAAAGAGAGAAAATGAATTCTTGATAACAAAAACCACTTCCAGGCTTTCATTTTTAGTTCAGTCTTTATATGTGATGAAGTAGTAGAATACTATCAAGGTCTTGCCACTAGTCCTTGGACCCAACACTCCATGCGGCCATTTCTATGATGATAGGAGTCAATCCACATATCTTAAGGACAATTCTGTCTTAAAAGTGTTTCTGTACTTTGATGACTTTGGCTTATAAAAACCCCCCAAATCTTGATTGAAAACCTTTGTAAAACTTCTACCACTTATTTCCTGCATATAATTTTAGACACCACGTATTCTTCAATAGTTCTTTTTTATAATTATGTAAATGAATAAGTATGTTTTACGCATTTATCATTAGTGCAATATCCTCAGTGGCACAGGGATTTCTGTCCTCCATGCTTTTGTATGGAAGACTTGGTCAAAATTTTTTTTCTGCTCTATTTTAACCTACTTCGTTTAGATTCAAAGTTTCACGATTTCCACTTAGCAAATATATAGGAAGTGACTAGAAATTTAACTACTTTTTTAAATAAGTGAAAAATTGTGTTTTATATTAACTTGAAAAGATTACTAATTAAAATATTTTTTATTTTCAATAAACTCAGTAACCTTAAAAAGTATTTTTAAAATGGAATCTGTTCACCTACTTCCATAGAAATTTTTGAAAAATAAAAATGTTAAATAATATGATTACTTATATTTTATTAGCTTCTTGGAAGTGAGCATCAATATTTGATATACCAAGGACTATGAAAATATTATTTCACTTTTGAGTAAGGAATGCTTTTTTGGACATTTATCAAAAAGGCAGCTATAAATCATCATTGTGTTCCTTTGTAAGCAGAAAGTAGAAGCAATACATACAGTTGGTACCAGCAGCTTCCTCTTCTCTTCATGTTGTGGCAGATTAATACCAGCTTAGCCCAAACATCCAAAGTTATGCTGTTGGCAATGTCGCCATCTGTTTTTAATGAATATCTGGGGTCCATTTTTCAGTTAAGCTTCTCTTATTGTGTGTGTATGTTGCTTTTTCAGAGCTATCTGCATAATTGCTTAAAGATTTTACTGCAAAATTAATATCCTTGCTGTGAACAAGGGAACAGGGCAAAAACCAGGATGACAGAGCCTGAGAGGAGGTGAAAAGCAAATCCAATTTTTCCTTGCACCATAGAAACCTCGTCAGGACTAGCTTTATCTGGTAATCCACATTTAAACTTTAACCTGTAGGGGGGCTCTTTGTGTTAGATAATGTAAGCATAAAAGGAGGCTGAATCACTAATCAGATTAATCATATTTTGTAAGTCTCAAAAGCTTCATTAAAGGACCTGGTATCCAAGTTACAGATTTTTGTTGTTGTTGTTGTTGGAGGCAAAAGAGTTTGTTATTTAATAGAAAAAAAAATAACACGAAAATGCTCACATTTCTGCAAGTCTTAGTAAACCTGTAAACAAATGTGACCAAAGGTCAACATAAAATCCTAATTCATACAATTAAAATCCTATGGAATCAATCAATCAATCAATCAATATATGATTTGTTTCTTCATATTTTAATATTACAAGACAATATTGAATAGTGGTTGTGATCACTACTGTAACTGTCATATTTTAAGCTGTTATCTTCTTTTAATATATTCTAATGATGCACATTTATAAAGTATATATTACATAGAAATCATATAAAAGTGACATGTACTATGTATAACCATGAGCAGTTGATGATTTATTATGTGGAGCCATTTCTCATATGGCAGTATGTATAAACGTGGCTGTATAACCAATGTGATCCTGCAATCTGTACACGTGGAAAAATAAGAATTCATACCCCATTTGAATCAAATGTATGATATGTCAAGATCATTTAATGTTTTGAGCAACTGATTAAAAAAAAGCAACTTCATAAAGTTGTTCACTTATAGATAGGAATATTTGATGCAAATGGGGACCCTTCTCAATAATAAAAGTAAAAACTGTTGATCTTTGTAGATTCAGTACTTTGTAAAATGCAATGCAAGGAAATCAGTCACAAATTTCTTTTGTCCATTGAAAAAAGAGGGAAAGGTAGAAAAATGTGTAACTAAACTCAACTTTAGCAAGCCAGCCAATCTTTCAAAAGAGAAGCAAATGAGTTTTGTGGTTGACAGTGTATAGCATGACTAGGTAATTGTGGGGAAAATGTAACTGCATGTGTTATTTTATGCACACCAAAATATCCTCTATGAAAACTTAGCCCTTATTCTTTAAATCAACAAATAGTTTTCAACATATGGTATGTAACACTAATGTTTTCTAAGAAAATGGTTCCAATAATAATCCCAGTGAAAGAGCATGCCAAGTAATAGCTTTAGAATTATTTCATGGTACCTCTCTTGAAGGATACTGCATAATTCTCATGTCTAATTAGGAGTGTGAAAAGATTACATTGCTTCATTTTTATTAATATATATATATATATATATATATATATATACACACACATACATGTGTGTATAAATAATATACATATATTTGTATGTATATTTACATATATATACACACTCACACACACACATATATATACACACATATCTATGGAAGTCTAGATCTTAAAAGCAACTATACAAAATTATAAATCAAAATACACAGGCCTTTATCATCAAGTCATTTCAGATAAGGAAACCCAACCAAATGGAATGGCAGAATGATATGCTGTGGATAATAAAGATAAAGAATTCAAAGCATCATCAGTAGCTTTCTTAATATGTTTGAAGACTATGCATAATATTTAAATTATTAAATATTTTACATTGTATTGAACAAGATCCAAGTTTACCAACCATCTCCAGTTTGAATATTGGAAATAATCATTAGTGAGTGAATCATTGGTAAGTCTCATGTATTCCTTCTTGCAGTACTGATGTATAGTTCTGTTTAACAATATAAGGGTGGTTCAGACTAAGAATTTCTACATTTACAGATTTATTAAAAATTGCCTACTACTCAGTAGTTTAGTAGGACATTTGCCATTCAATATAAATACCACTTTTAGCCAATGAAGCATAAACTCTCTAAGGTGGAACTGGAATCTGTCTGGCTTGTGTGTTAGTACTTTTCTTCCAACAGTTAAGTAAAAAGGCCAAAATATTCAGTCCTAAAACAGTAGTCTAAAAATTTTGTCTTATATTTTTAAAACTATTGCACACTTGTATTCCCAGCAACTTGGGAAGCTAAGGTAGGATGATCCCAAGTTTAAGGACAGTGGGGGCAACTTAGCAAGGCCATTTCTCAAAATTTTAAAAATAAAAATAAAATAGGAAAGAAAGAAAAAGAAAAGAAGGATAGAAATGAAAAGAAAATTCACTGGGTATGTAGCTTAGGGGTAAAATGCCCCTGGATTTTATCTTCAGTTTCACACACACACACACACACACACACACACAATAAATAAAAAATAAAAATAAAAAAATAAAAAATTAAATGCTTTTTGCCTATTTTTGAATTGTAAAATATTCATTACTATATTAATTCCCACAAGTAAATAGATATTTATTTCTATGCATTGTGTAAACGCTTGCTCCATACCATGGGTTAACTATCTCCTATCCTAAGAAAAAGAGCAAACAAAGCAAAACACAAACATCATAAAAATTAAATACCAGTAAACCCTAATTCTTTTAGGTTCTAACCTCAGAGATCTTTATTGATTTTTACCTCTGACAAGTTAAAGTGAACCATGGGCAAAGTATGTGGTGCTGATGACATTTTCTTCAGGATATCATGCATCTAATGCTTCCAGAGCATCTGACTAGCTCTCATTCTGTGACTTCATGGTGGGTCTCCGTGGTCGGCTCAGAATCTTACAAGATGAGGGCAAAAGGCTTAATTCCTATAAGATGACTTGCAATTTGAGCAAGTAATGCCGAATGTTGGATATAGGTGTTGCTTAAAGAAAATATCTTTCTTACATTATGATGAATATCAAGGTTTTCTGGAGGAACACAGGAAAAAAAAATAATTGATATAACCTTAAGTTTACCCTGTCAAATAATGTGGTCATTCCTAGCACATAAAAACAGGAAGTTCATAAGCCTGGTAGATGCAGATGATATAAGCAGCAATAGAATCATTAGCTTCCCAATTCCCAAGCTGTAGTCACATTGGCAATTTTACCCTAAACCAGGATTTTGCTTGACGCCCCCCCCCCCCCTTTTCAGGCTTGAATGAACTGTGGCTTTTATTTACCTTGCCTCAGCATTTCAACTCCGTGGTGGAAGCAGGAGGCGTGAGATTCACCTCCTGGGTGGTTATAATTCTTGAGTCTCCAATATGCAAAACATTTATCAGGATTTAAAAATGAACAGAAATACAGATAGTGCTTTATTGCATAGACCTTTCTTGATGCAAATTTCAAGGCTATCTTTCAAGTAAGATCATTTACCCCTCAGTGGAGAAAACATCTTTAAAATGCTTCATATAAAAATGAAGCAAAATGAAAACAAAACAACAAAAAACCTTACATGACTGCTTCCAAGGGGGGAAAAAAAAAACATTCCCCTTTGGAATGGAGAGCAGCTGTAGAGACATCTGTGGGCTGAGCAGAGTCCTAAAAGAACAATTGTGCATACATCTGTGGAGATAAAATAAGTGATGGATAAAATGTGAATTAAGAGCTCACATTCTGCAGATACTATTATAAATGTATAAGAATAAAATGAGACTTATACAACATCTTTTTTACTTCTCCATCAACTGTCTCATGAATTGAGATGCTACCATAATAGAGCCAGATAAGGTCAGTCATGGTGCCCCAAACTCTTCTATGTTTTCTTTTTGCAATGTAGAACCTAAGGATGCATTCACCTCTCATCAAAAACTAGGCATTGTCTTGTGACTATCTGTTTTGAGAGAGATTTCGGTGGCATTGTCAAACCATGTGTCTCTCATAGCACAACATAGTCATTGTTCAGGAATCTGGAGTGCATTGTCAGTATAGTTTGGCAAAGTTTAAAATGTACTGCAAATAAAATAGTTAAGACATGGAGCAAATCAAATGTTTTGTAAAAATCACATAGCAAAACACATGATCTCAGGTCTCATCATTTCTATTTTGCTTTCTAAACAAAATACTCAGTCCAGTACAGAAAAAGACTTAGTCAAAATTGCAGGCAGTGGCAGAACTTGGAAAAGAATCCAGGTATCCTGACTTTTAACCTTAAACTCTATTTTTTTTTTTTTTTGGAAATAATTTGCAGGTTTTCTAAAATGGCGTCTTCTTGACATGATTTGAATGCAAATTAGATGATAAACATTTTGAGGTGAGAGAGCATGCATATATTATTGAATATGGCTCTATCAAAGCTTAACATTCTGATAATTTATTATGCTATTTAAATTATTCTAGGTCAGAGAAAAAGAAATCTTCCTGAAACATTTAGTGTAACACAATATTCTTCTTGATAAGAACTTAATATGGTATCACACAAACAACACAAATCAATCACAATTATTGCCGCAGTCTTGGCTGGGCACAGAATCACGAGCCACCACACACCTTGTAGATTCAAACAGCAATTCTTTATTCCCGAACTCACACCGGCCTCTACACACACGTTCTGGGGAAATCCAAGTTCTGCTGCCGCCCAATTCACCTACCCCACGAGGCTTTCTTTTCCAATACTTTCTTAATCTCACGAGAACTCAAGGGGAACTCAGGCAGCTGGAATGCCCTATTCCCAGCAGCAATAATCTTCAACCTCAAACTTCCCTAAAACCCATATTGTCTTAAACCGGAAAGCCCTAAACCCAAGGAGCGGGATACTTCCTCAAACCTGCAGGATACATCCTAATCCGGGATCCACCCTGGTCCTTGAGCAGGGTCACCTTACATGCAATGTCAACAGCGAAATTCCAAGGCAAGTCCATTTAACATGGGGTACGCTGGCAAGGAAATTTCGATGCGTCATTCCTACTTGGCAATGGCCCTCAGCAATTATGAGTAAGCTTACAAAATGCTCCAACAAATTATTAGGAAAACATTGAGAAATATAACAAAACCAGAAGGTTTCTTTCAAAGAATTTAAGGAGAGTTAATCTGGAGGAGAAAAGTATGTGGTTTTCTTTATAGATGAAATTGTTAAAATTTAATATTCATTTATTTTTAAAAGTATAAAAACTGAAAAAAATGTTCTTACACAAGACAGGCCAGGCATAGTGGCAGACTCTTCTAATTCCAGTGACTCATGAGGCTGAGGAGCAGGCAAGGGAGGAAAGGCCTAGAACCTATGTAGGACGTGGTTCTGATGACACAGGCACAGAACATGCCTCCGAATATGGGAATTTGCATTAGTGGGATGATGAGTAAGCCCACCTGCCATAGCTTGTGTTTTCTTGAGGATAAGTTTGAGTCCAGTCTCAGTAACTTGGTGAAGACCTAAGCAACATAAGGATACTCTGTCTCAAAATACAAAATAAAAAGGGCTGGGGATGTGCTTCAGTGGTTAAATAAGAGCCCTTGAGTTCAATCCTTAGTACCAAAAATAAAAAAATAAAACCTGAACAAAACAAATTTTAGTGACAAAACTGTAGTTACAACTATTTTGGGCACATATGAATACTCAATGGCTATAAAATGCATTATAGATACAATTATTACAAAGAAGAGACAAAACCAGAACTTGAATATATTATGTATGCTACTCAGAAAACCCAAAGTAATCACCTGAATCAGTGGAAATATTATGAGCAATAATATAATAACTGAGTGAGTCATAAAATAATTAAGAACTTACAACTTTATCACAACTTATATTTAGAAACTTTTTCAGAGGAAAAAATATTCAAAATTGCAAAGTATAATATGTAGTGAGAAAATTAGTTAACTGCAATACTAACCTAAAGAGAGAAAATTGGAAGATTTACTGAGGTAATAAGTGAAAGCTCAAATATATGTAAATATTCATGTACCAAAGCAGAAGATTTTATGACACAAAGAAATATATTTTTCCAGGATTAATGTAAAAATGTAGTGTGATATTATTCTATACAACAAAGATATTTTTCTTCAGAGTTTTGAAAAATGACTCAGAAGTTTATTTGGAATACAACAGAAAGTATGAGAATTGCAAGATAAAGAGAGAGCCTTGTTATACAAAACATTAACTTTCATTTTAAACAGAGTAATTAAGACAATTTGAATTTCACACAAGCATCAATAGCACAATGTAAAAGTCAGAAACATACCTAAAGACATGTATTGAATATATAATAAACTCTCTCAAGTCAGTAAGTAAAGTACTAGATTTTTTGGTAAATGATATGTATATATTGCTTATATGATAAAATGAATTCCTGATGAACTAAAAATAAAAAAAATAAAATGAGCTCAGAAAGACATTGTGATAAAATATAGGGCAGGACTTTCATGATCTTGAACTAGGGAAGATTTTCTAAGTGTGCTATCAGATGTTGAAGTATAAAGGCAAAAAATAATAAATTTGACCCATTCTCACCTCTATAATGTTACCTTCCCAGCTGAGAGTCTTTTTAATATGGGTACTTCCATTTGGGTCTTTTTAACATGGGTGCTGCTCAGATTTTTCTAGGCAGACAAATTGGGAAAGGAGTGCTGAGTACCTGGGACAAAATAATGAGCAGGTGGGATAAGTATTCACCAAAGGGAGTAGAGGGTTTCTAATGAAAGGATTTTTAAATTTGGTGTACCTATAAAATATGAAGCAACACACAATGACAACCAGTAAAATAATTATAAGGACAATTTATAATTATTGGAGATAATCATCAGCCTCATTGTTATTATTTCTTCTACACCATGTTCCACTCATGCTAGAACTCGGACACGAGGTGGTTACTACTTTAATTCAGCTTCTTTCTACTTGGGGGTGTTACAAAAGACAAGAAGGGCAGTTGTAGCAGAAATGGTAGGGAAAACCCCCAAGAACTTGGGAAAGACCAGAAGAGAGAGGGGAACTTTGAATTGACAACATGAAGGATCATAGAAGACATGTTAGCCACCTTTCCCTCATAATAAAAACACCTGAGATCATCATCTTATAAACAGAGATCAACTTGTAAAGAGATTTTGACTCACAGTTTCAGAGATTTCAGTCCATGACTGATGGACCCCATTTTGGGGGGCCTGTGGCAGATCAGTGCACCGTGGCAGAAGCATGCAGGGGACCAGCAAACAAGAAAGAGCAAAAGGCTGTAGCCCAGGACCCCCTTCAAGGGCACACCTCCAATGACTTGAGGACCTCCCACCAGGCCCCGCCTCCATTACCTCCCAATAGCCCCATCTGGGGGACAAGCCTTTAACCCAGAGGCTTTTTAAGGATATTCCAGATTCAAACTATAGCAAGAGGCCTTATGACACTGTGCAGGGGTGATGTTAAGATGTTTAGGTAAAGAAACTGAGACATCAGATATTGATATAAAATTTGTAGATGACTCAGTAACTGGAGGGTCATTTAGGATCACACAATTTTTTTTTTCCTTAGGAATGCTAAAACCCATTTATACAGTGTTGGAACAATCTGCGGAAGGAAACAATGTCACAGAAAGAGGCCAGGAGAGTCAGAGCAAGTCCTGGAGCAGACAATGGAGGAAAAGGCCTAGAACCTATGTAGGACGTGGTTCTGGTGACACAGGCACAGAACATACCTCCAAATATGGGAACTTTCATTAGTGGGATGATGAGTAAACCCACCTGCCATAGCTTGTGTTTTCTTGAGGATAAGATAAGGTCCTCACGTGAAAGTTAACACAGAGGACTTGAGAAGAGGAGGAGCTAACTTGAAAAGTTTGGTGAACTTTGGTGACTCATCAGGTCTAAGTATAAATATTGAATGAATCTGACCTTATTCAGACTTCACAAGGACAAAAGAATAAGCTAAGAACAAATCTTTTCAGCAGTGAGATTGGACTGTAATTTATTATGCTCAGGTATACATGTACTGCATAAACACATACAAAATAGAATCAGTGGGTATGAATGCATTTTGATAACCTATGAGATGCCATCAGTCGTATTAATGGGAAAAGATTCTTCTTGATTGGGGTCTAAACTTATAAAAGTTCTTTATCTTGGACAGGGAGCAGCCCTTTCTGTATAATAGCATTCAGATCCAGGAAATTATGTGTTCAGTTGCTGAGTTTCAATCACTTCACAAAATAAAATAAATGAGTAGAATAAATGAACTATCCATCACTTACTGGTGCACAATTGTCAAGGCAGAATTTTTGTCAAATCTTTACCTCCAGGTTCCTTGAGGGACATTTTGGGAGGTGACTGAAAACATGGGTAGAAGTGGCTTTTTACAACATCCCTATGCTCTGTCTTTGCCAATATGAGGGCAGTGATAAAGCTTCAGTGTTCAGACACACAGAGAACCACAGACACATTCTGGAGGGCTGTTCTCTGCAACAGCATCTCTCTGATGTTCTTTTCTCACCTCATGGATAGATAATTCTGCAGCTCCTTGGTTCTGAGTTTACAGCTTTCACAGCTGAAAAAAATTCATATTACTGCACGCCTGAAATACTCTACTTTTATGACATTATAATAATGATCTCAGAATCGTGTGATCTATACTGGCACAAAGTTAACAGCTAAAGATAGGAAGAAAAACTGATGTGATACTGAATGTATAGCCATGTTCTAAGTAAGGATAAAACTGCAGTTGGGCAGGGATTGAAATAACCACAAGCTAAGATGGAGTTGCTATGAAAAGACACATTTTAAGTCTTGTGGTGGATCTCTGGAACACGATTTGGAGTAAGAAATACTAGAGCCTGGTCAAAAAATGGCACTTAAATTATTTGACTACACTGAAGTTGGCATTAAAGACAGAAATGGCAAAACCTGTCTTTTTAATTGTGAGGCTTCAGTTTTCTTTCTGGTTCGATGTCTTTTAATCTTATCTTGGGAAGTGCTTGAAGATGGTTAGTGATAGGCCAGACATGAGGGACAAAACAAATTTAATGCTCTTAAGTCATAACCCACCAGCCACTCCAACCTGACCCTAATCAGAGCAGTAAGCTCAGGCAGAAGGTGGGAAATTCGATTCCACTAAAAAACAAAGATATAACAAATCAAAGCCAGGAGTCACTCCAAACATTAGGGAAAGAAAAGTAATTGCAAATTTCAGGAACATTGGATTATACTTAATTAAAACATTTTAACTCCAGAAAAAAAAGGGAGTCACTGTGGGGAACACATTTTCCATGAAATAGTTACTAATAGTTTCCTCTGCATCAGGAACTGTAGACTACAAGTCTGATGAGCCATGGGCTTTATAAGCCTGGTGAAGCAGGGGGGCAGAAATGCCCCTCTGTGGGAGAAAGAGAAGGAGGGAGGGGCTTACTTTGAATTAAACAATGAAGATTATTAGCAGCAATATTGGTAGCTTAATTAGAAAGACTGCCGCTGTGTTAATAAATTGTCACAATTTCAATTCAAAACAACAGTGCTTAAAGGAAGGCCTCTCTCTCTCTCTCTCTCTCTCTCTCTCTCTCTCTCTCTCTCTCTCTCTTTCTCTCCTCTCTCTCTCTCCCCTCCCCTTCTTTCTGTGCCTTCTTTCTATATAAGATATGACATCGAATACATGACAAAATATTTGGTGTCATTCATGTGGGGAGCTAAAATAGAAATTCAGAATCTCAAAACCAATCTCAGAGACTTTGTTCTGAAATGGAGCAGATTGAAATGACCTCTCACAACAGACTGTGTCAGAGGAAAAGGGAGAGAGGTCATTTCTATAAGGCGGCAAAATAATATGAAATGACAGAACCTGATCCCTTAACAGTTTATGTATGTCCCCATCAAATTGAAATAGTGAAGGCATTTGTATAGATCAAGTAAACCAGAGGCAATAAATCTAATTAACTTATGTTAGTTCTGATGACCAAAGACAGGGGCTAAAGAACACTGTATCAAAATGAAGGCTCCATCAAATCAGAAATTTAAGATAAAAACGTTATGTTCATCCATTTCTCTTACACAATATGTGTTTTCTCTGTAAAAGCATCTAGGCAGGATCCATGAAAGAATTTCCTAGATTACTAAGAGACGAAATGGTGCCTTCTTGGGGGAGCTTTGCCTCCTATTGTCCCCTCTTGGGGCTTGAATCCTAATTGTGGGGTCTCACACTAAGACAAAAGCTTTGAATGCATCATAGTTCACAACAAACTTCTTGGTATTCTCCTGTCATTTTCCCTTACATGAGAGCAGTGGTGAAGCCACATCCATCATTCATTAAATGGAAACTTTTGGCCTTTAGAAATTTGAAATTTACTGCACACTTAAAAATCTCAGAATTGAATGGAAACTGAAAATCTATTTAGTTGAACGACCCACAGAAAAAGAAAATTGATCTTGGAGAAGTGGAAGGGGTTACCCAGTACACATAGGAATTAATATAAAGTGAAGAAAATTGCAATAGAAAGGTCTGTACTCGAATCTTTTATTTTATCCAGTGATGCACATGAAAGACTTTTCATAAGAGCAGCATGTTGGAACAAAGAAGCCACTTAAATCATTTTACTAAAGTTGAAAGAGTCATTTAAAGTGTTAGTAATAACAATGGTTAAAACGAACATATACTTCTGGCAATAAATTCATTTTTAAGATTATGATCTATAAAGATCATAAAATAGTGTATTCATAACATGTAGTGGTTGCAAGTTCTAAACAGATAAATCACATTTTGTCTGATTTTCTGTTTTTCCTTCACTCCTTCTATACCTTATCTTCTTCTACAATCTGACTTTCTCTTTCTTTTTCTTCTTTTCCTCCTTCTTCCCTACCTCTTCCTCCTCCTTCTTTAGCTTTTGGTGTATTTAGAAACATCCACACATTCTTTGACATGCTTACCTCATAATGGTAGAGACTAATTTCTCAGTGGGCTGGGCTTCGTGACGTGACTTTCTTCTGATGCAATGTTAGAGAAAAACTAGTGTTAGTGATGGGGGTCTCAGACTGTTTGGTTCTAGAGTTTATGTTCTAACTTCTGAAAAGTGTAACTTCTGAAACCAGGTCATAAAAGGCACTGGAAATTCCTCCTTGCTCCAATTTTTGGATCATTTTCTCCAGAAGCCGCCAGTTACCACATCAATAGGATGCTCAAGGAGCCCTCTGGAGAGCTTCCTGTGGTGAGGAACTGAAGCCTCTTGCCCACAACCATGTAAGTGAGCTATCATGGAAATGGGTCTTGGACCCCAGCCAAGACATCATATGACTCCAGTCCCAGCCAGTGTCAACTTCATGAGAGGATCAGAGCTGGAACCACCCAACTAAACTGCTCATGAATTCTTTTTTTAATATTTATTTGTTTAGTTATAGATGGACACAATATCTTTATTTTATTTTCATGTGGTGCTGAGGATCGAACCCAGTGCCTCACACATGCTAGGCAAGTGCTCTATCTCTGAGCCACAACCCCAGCTCCATGAATTCTTAACCTACAGAAACAGTTGGATAACAGATGTTTGTTACTCTGAGTTTGAGATAACTTGCTATATTCAGCAGGGAACTAATTCAGATATGTTACTACTTTCATCACATCAAATTTTATCATAAGGTTCCTAAAATTAGTTTGAAAATTTCTTCAAAATATAATCATGCATGTATCACATTTTTTGTGCATGTCATAGATAATTCCAATAAATAAATATAAACAAGATGCACTTATGTTTTAAGTACTAAAAATAATAGTTGTTCATATGTTAGTGTAGATCTTTGAAGAATTTGCTGAACACTTAATTAAACTTAAAAAGACTACCATGTAAGCCCACCATAAAGGATGAAGAACATAAACTCTAGAACCAAAATATCTGAGACCCCATCACTAACTAACTGGATAACTTGAATAAGTACTTTACTTCTCTTTGTTTCACTTTATACATATTTAAAATTAAAATAATAAGGTTATATTTGGTTGCAAGGCCTGTTCTCAGATTTAAAGTATTGGAATTAATATATGTAAAGGAATTAGCACTGCTCTTGAACCATGGAAACCTGCATAGGTACTGTTATTATTGTTTTCATGTTCTATGAATCTTTTTCTATTTCATAATTCTTTTTTTAACTGTTATTGTTAGTAGCCTTTGGATGGTCCATTACTTCCCATTTGAAACTTCTCTTTTTCCATTTTATCCCAAAGTCTTGAATTTTTTTTTTTTTCTATTTAACCAGCTGTTTCTTATCAGTTATCTTAGCTTCTCTTTCCTCTTGTTATTCTCAGTTCTGGAGCACACTAGTGATCACCATTTTTTTTTTTTTTTTGATCTTCTCTTTTCTCTTTCAAAACTCTGCCTAACAGGTCAAAAGATGTCTTTTAGACTGATAGGTTTTTTTTTGTTGTTGTTGCTGCTGTTGTTGTTGTTTTGGTTCTTGGTACCAGAGAGTGAACCCACGGGCACTTTACCACCCAGCTACATCGCCAGTCCTTTTAATTATTTATTTAGAGACAGGGTCTCCCTAAGTTACTTAGGCCCTCGCTAAGTTGCTGAGGCTGGCCTCAAACTTGGGATTCTGTTGCTTTCGCCTCCCATGTTGCCCAGCTACGCTGCAGTCTTATTCACCAACTCTCAGCATGATTGTCATTCGGTGCACACCAGGCACACTGGCTGCCTTTCTGTTCTTCAACTAGACCAAGCCCTTCAGTGCTTCCAGGCTAGTGTGAGCAGGATGCCTGTGGTTTCCCCACTGCAGTTTTCTGCATGGCCTGTTCTCATTGCCTATCTTTCCAAAGGCCTCCTGACCACCCCTACCACCTACCTTCTTATGTCTAACACAACACTTGCCATAATTCAATCATGCAGTGTTAACGTTAAGGCATGTTGTGTCACACACCAGCACTTTTGAGTATCTATTCTGTGGCAGGAGATGTTTTAGGCACCTATGTTAATGAAGAAAACAGCCAATGATGGGGTTTACAATGTAGGGTTTACATTCTAGTGTTGATAAAGTTAGCAATTATTGGATCACTTATATTATATTAATGGTGATCAAGGTTGTTGTTCAACAATTTGCAAAAAGATCAGAACTGATGAAACACAACAGATGAAACCAGAAAAAGAAAAGGGGCAAGAAGAGAAAAATCTAGGGAAGAAACTACAGCCATTTTAAATATGAGACTTTATTTTTATTTTTAAATTTTTATTTCCCATATTACTTATTGAGAACTTTTTCATGTTCCCAATTTCTTTCTTCTTTATTTGTTATGCAAGTCTCCTTATTAATAATAAATAGTCTCTTTATTTAATAATTTGACCGGCATATACCTAGGCTCCTTTCATTAATCATGTCTGGCACTAAATAAACATATGATTCCACATATTGAGGGAGCTTTCTTTTTTTTTAATCTCATGAAAGATTTCTTCAATTTGATATTTAATTTTATTTTTGTTACATTAGGGATTCCAACTATCCTAATCTGGGATGTCCAAATTATTGAAAACCATCGTGTGCCCTGCCACTGATTTTGTTCTTTGCCCTTCTGTATTCGGAAAAAGATCTTAAATTTGCCTTCCACATCAGGATTCAATTTTCTGAAGGATCAGTCCTGTTTTTTTCTTCTTAAATCCACTTTGAATACAGATCTCATATTGTGATAATGCAGTCTCAGTCACCTTTGGGTCTTTCTCTACCTCAGCCAGCAGTATTTTCCTATCAGTTGGCTGTGTCAAAATCTCTTTCATGCCACCTGCAAAGGCACATTTTGATTGGGAAAGAAGCATGCTTACTATCTGAAATTACATTGTTCCCTCTAATATTTTCTTAATATATATTCTATTTTTTAACCTTCGTAAGTGATGCTCTATCATAATGCTGTGTTGCATAATCATTTCCCTGGACTTGTTTGGGTTTTGAGTTCTATGTTTCTGTTTGTCTATCTTTGAAGAAAGAACATTCTATCCAGGCTCAGTATCGATCTACTATCTGCTCAGGTGGATTTTCCTTGTTCTTTTTCAATGAAAAAGTTAATGTTTTTAAACAGCTGCCCTATCGTAACTGCCAGGATTGCCCAGTACAAGTGTCGTTACCAGTGACCTGCAGTTGAATGAGGCAGGACCGCAGGGAGTCCAAAGAGAAACATGGCCTTTGTGGGTCTGGCTCTGGGTCTGACTATGCTGTGGTATTTCTGCCCTACTTTCTGCTCCTGGGACATCCTATGATGGTTTATTCTGCACTATGTGGTAGTGTATTCCACTCTTATGACACCTAGGAAAAAGTCCTAAAAAATGGGCAGAGAATCCCCCTAAATTTCTTACCAGTGTGCCTGAGAGCTTTTGGTTCTTGTGGTCCCAAAGTGGTGTCATAATGACAGAAACGCTCACAAGCAAAGCCTATCTGGGGACCTCTTGATACCAAGCCTCCACATCTGGGCTGTTTATTTAGAGAATGCCTTGCCCTTTCCCAGAAGGGGACATTGCTATGAGTCTTTGAAGTGATCTGGTTCCTCTAGGCTCCTACAGTGTACCTCCTTGTGCTGTGATGATTCAACAAAGCTCAACAGACAGGAAAAGGGGCTTTCCTCCCAGATGTGTGCATACATGTGTGCAACCAGACAAGGAGGTGGTTCAGCACCTATTCTTCTTTCACAGTGTGCAAGATCCCTTACAGGGGAAGAGTACAGAACGATTTCTTCCTTGAACTTTGGTCTTTTCCCAACTAACTGGATCATTTCCAGAAATCTTTCCTTGAAATTGATTAAACATGGTCTAGGCAAACTAGAAAAACACCAAACATAAACTTGTGATATCAATGAAAAACTTTACAATGTCATTAGGAAATGATTTATAATTGAACATTTGTATTTAATCCAAATCAATCTCTGAATCACTGATTCTGATTCAAATTAAAAATAAATGGTACCATCCACACTATTCTTTGGGTATTTTAGCTCCTATATGTTACATTGAGGTGGAAAGTGGGTCCACAAAACTCAAGCAGAGGTTGGAGTAAGGGCTGGGGTTGTAGCTCAGTGACAGAGCACTAGCCCAGCATATCCAAGACCCTAGATTTTGATTTTCAGTTCTGAAACTAACAAACAACAAAACATTGAGTTTAGCGTTAAGCTAATAGACCTTGTAGACATAGACTTAGGAATTTCTTCTTCAAATTTTCATCATTTATTCTTCATGTTTAAGAGAAAGAAAAGGTAGGAAACATTTTATCCTGAAAATGTAGTTGCCATTAATGGTAAGAAGAAATTCATGGCATGTGTTGAATTTAACTTAAATCAACTTGGAGGAATTGGAAAGCTAATGAAGCTAATACATTAGGAAGCTGGACTAATGCAGGATTCCAAAGGCTCTCTAATTGCTCAGTATATTTTTTGAGCAATAAATTAATTACATCTTGAATTTTTCTAAACACCAACCATGTGACTGTAAATATTGATTCAGTTGAGACAGGAGGAAAAACATTTTGTCCATCCTTAATTGCATTAAGTTTTGTCTTTAATGGAAGTTGTCAACAGTTCTTAGCTTGGTGAAAAAAGAGCATCTTGTTTTATTTTAACTGTGTGTGTACAGTTTGTGTAGAATGATTATGAAACTGATGTCAATTACACACGGGTGCCTGTGCATCTTCAATGTAATACCCTTCCCTCTGCCGCTGCTTTTAACTATAACACTGTGAGACAAACACCCCACTTCTCATCTTCCTATTATAATGCATGCCATTGAAAGTGAAAAGAAATGCTATATTTATTTTGATATATATTAAAAAATAATGAAGAGGGTAATTATCAAGGCTGCATTGCAATTTTATAGAATTGCTGTCAGTTACAAACTGCTCAACCCATACTCTTTTAGTTCATAATGCTGAAAAAAAAAATCTTGGGATTGAAATACAATCATTTAATTTATTTCTTTTTATTATTAATTTCAGTTCTATGCTTGTGGTACAGAATCAATGATAGGAAATTCAAATTCAGAAAAAGAGAAAGCTATAAAAACCAGTCAATCCATTTTGATTTTATCTTAATATTTAATCTCTTAGACTGAGTGGCAGGGGTCGCAAAATGCTACAAATTTCAAAATATTCAACTTAGGCATTAATTAGTGGTGAGATTGAAAGAATAGTTTTGTATTTGTTGGCGCTTAACTTCAAACGCTGTTTTATTTAATGAAACTCACTCCAACACCATGTGACAAATGCTGCTGAGATTTCATGGAGCCAGAAGAATGCCATGTCACCATTGTTCCAAAGACTTTCATTCCCAGGGGTCTCATTCCCTTGGAACACAAGATCGTCTTCCATTCTTCTCTCATACCAAAATAACCTCATACTGGAAACATTCATCATAAATGAATGTACTACTAGGTTGAAAAAGCACTCTGATAATCATTTAAAATCAATACTAGATACAAAGTCTGTTGACTTTCTTCTAATGAAGATTTCCTTATACCTGTAGTTTGTTGCAATGGAAATTTTGTACTACAGTAATTAAATCTTGATAAGGTAGTTGACTGGTAAGAATACAAATCATAACTGGTTAGGCAGAAAGATGGATGATGGTTTATATTTAAGAATCCATATAAAGATGATTGAGAAAATAAGATAACTAAAATCTACAGAAGTAATCCTGAGTATGAATGAGTAGAGTACATTTGTACTAGTTTTACTTTCATTTTATTATTTGCTGTATCTAGTTAAATTAGTTAAGTCCAATTTGCCTTATATTTGTTTATTTCTGAGTTATACTTAACATGATCTTTAAACTAAAATTTCTAACCAAATATTGTCACTGAGATCTTTGTATTTTATCTCTTATTAACCAAAGCATTACATCAAAAATATTTTGAGGGGGAGTGTACCTGTCAATCACCTTTGTATCTCTATCAACTAATATACTTTATAAGGTATAAACAGCTATTTCTTGTACATAGTAAAAGAAAAAAATGATGAAATTAACTTTCCATCAATCCTTTCTCTTTGTCCTCAGCGCTCAGTGACAGTGAAGAGATATTCGCTGTTTTCCATCATTCTGCTGTTTCTAATGCTGTTAATTTTCTGTGCATTTTGGCATCAACTCCTTTTAAAATCATCACAGAAACTGGAAAACACACCTTTCTCACAAGTGCCTCATGTTTTCACTTTTATCTTTTGAAAAAAATCCTTAACCAATTTCACTTTTTTTTTTTTTTTTTTTGGTAACTACTTAGTCTTTCTAAAAAGTGAAAATTGGTCAAACAGTTCTAAACAATATTATGAGGCTGGGTAATTTAAAATTCTTAACATTTTTTTCCTTTGTTGTTAAATCATAGCATTCTCTTGAGGCTACTTTCAGGATTGAGCACCTCTGGAAGAAAGTGAAATCTTTGAGAAAGGACCGTGTCCTTCTCTGTGGCCCAGAGAACACTGTGGTTCATGAACGTGCTGCTCACTTTAGAGCCCAGGGCAGAAGGATACCTGAGCTCTCAGAGAACTTCACTGCCTAGTTTTCTGTTCTGTACTCTAATACATGGAGGTGTATTAAGCATCTTGTGGCACATTAAACTATTGATGGATAAAGTGAAGAGAATAAGTGGAGCCCAAAAGCAGGGGGAAAAGGAAAGAGGGAAAACACCGTCATCCAGGTCTCAAACCACAAGTGCTTTAGCATAGTGATGGAGGGAACAGCGGTTTGATTTGACATGCCCAGTTACCTGATCAATGGAAACTACAGGAAACTCAACTCTGAGTTTTCATTAGAAAGTTCTTAATACAAAGAGCATGCAACACTATTTGATGTAGCATCCACTCTTGCTTTAAAATTCATCTTAGTCTGAAAAGGGCAGTTTCTATCCCCTTCACTGCACACTCTAAACTCTGTAAATCATTGACAATTAACACTGTCTCACTTTTGCTACTTGTTCAGGTATCAAATTGGTGACACAGAAGGCAACTGTTTCAAAAATATTCACTTACTGCCTCTGAACAGCCTCCCTCAGAGTTTTAAAATGTGAAATAATTTACGCTCCCTGGAACATGCTCACTTTAAAACTTAAAGTTCTCCAATTTCAAACAGAATGATGGAGAATGATGATTTTATCTAACATTACACCATTTGACATTTTGTTCCTGAGTAAACTTATGTGGGTGTAACTTCAAGCATGTCTGGAATAGTCTTCTTGGTTCTTTTTTTTTTTTTTCTTTTTTTTTTTTTAAATAAAAGAAGACCTAGCTCCTCCACAATACAAAGATATAAAGGAGATTAAATTGGGCAGGTATGGTGAAACCAGGGAATCAAAAGTATTGAAGGGAGAGAATAAGACTTTATTATCAGCTACATATGAAAACCTCAGAGAAATCTCAAATATACAGGAGGAATTATTTGAATCAGTTACAAAATTGACCCAGTTTTCTCAAAATTCTTTTTGACACAGGATTCATTTCTTTAGCAAATACCTATTGAGTGAGCATTATTAGGCAGGTACTATGATAGACACTGGAAATAAAAGGGTGAATTTATAAAGTTATAGCACCTGCTTTCAGGGACCTAGCAACACAGGGAGAAAGAAAACAAATGACTGTGTAGACCAGTGTGTAATTACACATCAGGCTCAGTGGTTCATATTAAAGGAACAGGATTCCATAAAATTGTATTAGGAAAATGTCAGGACCAGGTACAAAAGACTTCTGAGGAAATGATGTTTAAGCCAAATGAGATATGAAGTAGGTAGAAGCAGTTGTTGAATGGATGAAGAGGGCTTGGAAAAGTCATGTGCAAATGGCTTATCTTGGTGATATTAAAAACCTGCATGGATACTCATTTTACAGCAGCTCAACTCACAATATCTAGGCTATAGAACCAGAGTAGGTGTCCACTAACAGATGAACAGATTAAAAAAGAATTGTCATACATATATACAACAGAGTTTTACTCAGTCATAGAATAGAGTGAAATTATGGAATTTGCAGGAAAACAGATAGAACTGAAGAATCTCATGCTAAGTGCAATAAACCTGAATCAGAAAGTCAGGATCAAATATTTTCTCTCTTATGTGGGAACTATGAAGAAAAAGGGGGAAATAAGAAGAAAAAAAGAATGTAATGAAACAGAAGTGAAAGGATAGAGTAGAGTTAGCTATGCTTTGCTCTGTAACCCCACAGAGCCACTTGGAAAACATAACTTAGGATGAGTGACCCCTTCCTGTGAGGGGTGATACTCACCGCAAAACATTCATGACAATGTTGGTGGTAGTGTTGTGGAAATGGGGAGAGCCCAGGTGTCTGTTTACATAAATGTATAAAAGAATAACAAGAGGGTTACATATTGAAGTGTCATGCAGCAGTTAAAGCCTAGTTAGATCTTAAAAACATAGTATTGAGTGAAAAAGTAAGAAAGTGAGCTCTATAGCAAAAATTATATATATAATATGTAATTACATATATGTAACATATACAATATCTTATATCTTCTGTTTTATAATTTCTAATATATGTATTTATTATATTATATATGCATATTATATATGTTATATATATGATTATTATATATTCTAAAATATATCATAAATATAACATATAAATATAATATGTAAATACATTATTTATATATTATATTTAATAATATATTTGTATTTATATAATATATATTTTATGTAAGTTATACATAATATATATGTTATATATATTATATATATACACACACACACACACACACACACACACACACACATACTAGAGGCACAGAGGGGAATTAAAGACCAAGGATACAGGAGAAAATAACTTTACAATAAAGTAGTGAGACTTTGCAGAGATGATGTTATCAACAAAAATGTGTTATCTGTTTCCCTTCCTGCACCAGATGAACAAATAATGTCATTTTTTTAATGTGACAGCATACAGATAAGGATGGATTGGGAGAAATACAAGGACACACTAAGAGTGAAGAGAGAAGAAAGTGGGTGGGGAATGGCGAGAGCAGAATGCCGGTGTTAAGAGAGCAGCAATGGAGCCAGCTGCAGAGTAGACCAGAGATGAGGCACTGGATAAGGAGTGAAGCAGTCACAGAACAATCCCCAGCTTTTGCCATTAGGCAACGTGAGACATAAATCTCAGTGTCCTGGAATATGGAACAATGCAAGAGAACCTGGTCAGGAAGAGTGGGGAAGAACAGGCATTCAGACAGGATTAGTGAGTTTGGGATGATTTTAAGACATCTCAGCAGGTTCTCTTCCAGTGCTTTACATGCATAATCTGCGTTAAACCTTACAGTTATCCTCTAACATAGTATTGTACAGTTAGTAATGAAGAAACCCCTGAGAGAGGTTAACGAGGACGTTTACTGTTCCAGAACTCTTAAAAGTAAGTGAAGCAATGCTGGAATGGGATACTGCCCTTACTTTTGAGTAGATTCACATCTGAAATGCTGAAAAAACAAAATATTTGAAAACTTTTAAAAAGTACTCCAAACTCAACAGATGGCAAAGTTGAAGTGGAATGATACCCAACAATTGTGAGAATACTACACAACTGGAAATTCTATACATTCAATCTTAGGATATGAATTGATACAACCACAAAAGTTTAACATGACTACCCTACAACCCAGCAATTCCAGTCCTTGGTGTACACCCAAAAGAAATGAGTGCACACATGGGCACACAGAAGATGTGGGCAGAGATGCTCACAGCAGCTTGTTCATAGCTATCCCAAACCAGATATGAGCCAGGTAACTGTCATAAACTGCTTTGGAAAGGGTAAAAAGAAAGTATGGTATATACATATGTTTTAAGTAAAATTGACTACATGCAACCATATGATCAAATCTCACAAGTATCATATTTAGCCAAAGATACCTGCTTTAAGTTCATACTGTATGACAACATTTTTACAAAGTTTAAAACAGGCAAAACTATAGAGATGTCATGATGATGAAAGAATAGGAAATGCACTCCCCCACCTCACCCAAACAAACAAAAATATAGACAGCTCTTCACAAGTCAAAATAACCTAAAGAGCTTAAGGTCCCATTAAAGAATTTTCAGCAAAATGATGGAAAAAATATTTACTGGTAAGATCAGCACACCAGCATACCTGAGATGCTAAGAGACAGCTCATAATAGAGGGAAAAGTTGAATGCTATTCATGTTATCCACAGCAGGAGCCACTACCATCTCCATGGTCACTCCACAGAGGACACCAGCATCTCTTGTCACTGAGGTAACCAACAACAATTCCTACAGGGCACCTCATAAAAGGAGTCATGGCTGCCCACCTCACCTAAATATATATGGTAAATGTTAAAAGATCTTCAAAGAGAGAGGCTGCAATACAATAATAGTTGGGGACTTTGATGTGCAAATTTTAGTAACAAATAAAAAGGAATCTTGGGACTTGAACTATAACTAAATTAACCTGATGTCACAGAGATATATAGAATGCTCATTCCATGTAACAGCAACAGAACACACATTTTTCTTAGGAACACTTGGATTGTTTTCCAGAATAGATCATATGTGAGGCTGCAAATTAAGCCTTAACAAATTTAAAATGGGAATCATATCAAGTAATTTTTTCTGATGACCATGACATAAAGCTAGAAATCAATAATAGAAGAAAGTTCAGAAAAGAATTATTTAAACATTGGAAATTAAATAATATGCTTCTAAACAACTGATGAAGCAATGAAGAAATTAAGAGGGATATTAAAATTTTTTTTAATCAAATGTATAATATGTCAAGATCATTGTAGTGTCTTGAGCAACTAATAAAAAAATAAAAAATAAAACCTTAAGCTCTTCTTTAAAATTGTAAAAAAATTATCTTGAGACAAACAAAAATAGAAATGCTACATACCAACACTTAGGAGACGCAGTAAAAGCTCTTCTTAGAGGGAATTTTATAGTAGATGACCTATATCAGAAAAGAGGAAAGACTTCAAGTAAACAACCTAACGTTATTATTCCTCAAGGGATGAGAAAAATCCTAAACCACAAATTAAAGAGAACATTACAACTGATATCAAAAAGATAAAAATGAACTAAAAGACTATTTTAAACAATGTACCCCAACAAATTGGATCAGCTAGAAGAAATACATAAATTTCTAAACACAAAACCTACCAAGAAAAAACTATGAAGAAAGAGAAAGTCTGTAGAGACCAACAATGAGTAATAAGATTGAATCAGTAATAAGAAGTCTACAAATAATAAGAATAACAAATATAAAAACTTCTGGTGGCTTCACTGATGGGTTCTACCAGACATTTGAAGAAGAACTAACACTTAATTTAAAAAAATCTTCCAAAAAATTGAAGACAAAGGAAATTTTGTCTTTTCAAACTTTTAAACGTTCAAAGTTTTATGAGGTCATCGTCAACAACAACAAAAAATAAGGACACTTCAAGAAAATAAGACTACAGGACAATATGCCTCATGAATATAGATGCAAAAATACTCAACATAATTCCAGAAGACCAAATTTGTCAGCAAATGTAAAGGATCACTCACTATAATCAAGTGGAATTTATTCCTAAAATGTAAGATGGATTCAACATACTCAAGTCAGTAAACGTACATTCACAAAATGAAGCACAAATATCTTATGGTCACTCCAGAAAAGGCATAAAAAGGCATGTGGCAAAATCAAACATCCATTCTTGATTAAAAAAAAAAACCTTTAACAAATTAGGTGTAGAAGGAACATCCCTCAACAACATGAAGGCAATATGTGACAAGCCCACACCCAACATCTTCCTAAAGAGTGAAAAGTGGGGTTAATTCTCTTCAAGATCAGGAAGGATTAAAGAATGCCCACTTTTGCCACTTCTACTCAGTATATTACTGGAAGGGCTTGCTAGAGCAACTAGGAAAGAAAGAGAGAAAGAAAGAGAGGAAGGAAGGAAGGAAGGAAGGAAGGAAGGAAGGAAGGAAGGAAGGAAGGAAGGAAGGAAGGAAGGAAGGAATTGAAAACATTTACAAAGTCAAGGAAGAAGTGAAATTATCATTTGCTGTCACCTTAGAGAATATATAGAAAACCTGACAAAATGTACCAAAAACTAATTAGAACTAATAAGCAAATTCAGTGAATTCACAGGATATAAAAGCAACATACAAAAAGAATCAACATTTCTATACAATAATAATGAATGATCCAAAAGACAAATTAAGAATTTGTTACACAAAGATAAAATAATTGGAAATTGATTTAAGGAGATAAAAAACCTATTCATAGAAAAGTATAGAACATGGATGAAAAAAAATTGAAGATGGCACAAATAAATGGAAAGAGTCTGTGCTCATGGATTGGAAGAATTAATATTATTAAAATGTCCATAAGTAACAAAAGTGGTCTCCAGATTCAGTACAATCCTATCCCCACCAAAATTTCAATGTCATTTTTCACTGAAATAGAAAAGGTAGTCACAAAATTCACATTAAACCACAAAAGAAAACTTGATAACAAAGGTAACTATGAGTAAAAAGAACAAACCTGGAGGTATCACACTATCCAATTTCTGAATCTATTATAAATTACAATAATCAAAACAGCATGGTTCTGGCATAAAAAAATAGACATAGAAAATGGAACAGAACAGAAAACACAGAAATTAATTCAATTAATTCATGCATTTGTAGTTTATTAATTTTTTTTTCTTTTCCCCTACTCCCCTTTCTTGGCATTGGTGATAAAACCCAGGAACAGCATTGCTCCACCATTGATCTGTATCCCCAGACCCCAGATCAACTAATTTTTGACAAACATGTCAAGAACACACAACGGGGAAAAGAAAGTCTCGTCAATAAGTCTTATTTAGAAAACTGGATATCTCATGTAGAAAAATAAAAATAAACCCTCATCTTACACTGTGTACAAAAATCATCTACAAATGAATTGCAGGCTCTAAAATGTGAAAACCCAAACTGTACAACTACGAGAAGAAAACACATGGGAAGTACTCCATGAGATTGAGCAGAGCAATGATTTTTTAATACAACCCCAAAACACAGGCAATAAAAGTAAAAATTAAAAACTGGGCTTATATTACACTAAAACATTTCTGCACAGCAAAGGGAATATTCAAAAGAGTCTAGAGAAAACTTAAAGAATTGAAGAATGCTCCCAAATTAGTGGCAGTGTTATTTTCAATGGCCAAGATATGGGGTCAACTTTAGTGTCTATTGACAGATGAAAGAAGAAAGAAAATGTGGTATGTACAAATATAACATATATATGATGAAATACCATTCCACCTTAAAACAAAAGGAAACTTATAATCTGTGTCAGCAGACAAACCTCAAGTATATCCTATTAAGTGAAATGAGCCAAGCACAGAAAAACATATATCATATGGTCTCACCTACATGTGGTATACAAAGAAGTTTAACCTATAGAAAAAGAGAGTTAAATGGTGGTTATTGGAGCCTAAGGTAGTTGTGGTAGGGTGAGGGAGGAGGATTGGCAGATGTTGGTCAAAGGACATAAAACTTTAGTAAGACAGGAGGAATAAGTCATGAGATTCATGGCATATTATCATAACCACAGTTAATAGCAACCTATTGTATACTTGAACATGGCTGAGAGTAGACTTCAAGTGCTCTCACCACACAAAAGAGTATATAATACAATATTAAATAGCTTGATTTCACCATTCTCTAATGTATATACATATCAAAATTTCATATTGTGTACCATAAATATGTACAATCCTTGTTAATTAAAAAAATGTTTTAAAGGCAAAGCTAATTAGTGGAGTTAGCAGTCAGGACACCCCTACCTTTCAATGAAGAGAGGTGGTAACTGGAAATGGCATGAGATGGTTTTCTGAGTGTTGATTAGCCTGCTTCTCAGTCATGTTGCTGGTTACATGAGTCTGTTCACCTTTAGGAAATGGATCACAGTCTGTATTTAGGTTATAGTTCAGTAAATATTTATTCTAAAAATAATACCTTTTGAAAATCTTATTAGAGTTACTTTCAAGACTTTCTTGTCCTAAATTGTTTGTTTATAAGCTATATTATTCTTGTCCTAAATTGTTTGTTTTCATTTAAACATGGTAGAATAAACATATAAATTTACCTCTTTCTAGTACCCACAAATACCTTGATAAAATTTTTCTTGTAAAACTTAACTCCAGTAGGGTATTGTGGTACACAACTCTAATCCTACCAACTCAGGAGGCTGAGGAAGGAGGATCACAAGTTCCAGGTCAGCTTGAGCAACTTAGTGAGACTCTGTCAAAGTAAGAAATAAGAAGGGCTGGAAATGTAGCTCAGAGGCAGAGCACCCTTGGATTCAATCTCAAGTACAGCAAAAATAAATAAATCTATCTATTTTAACCCTATACTAAAACATTAACATAAAAGAAAGAAGTCTACATAATGAAGACAAAACTACTTCCATTGAGCTATTCTCTCCCAAGGCTACCTTCCCTAGTCTGGAGGCTGCAGAGTATTTGACTGCTTGACCACTCCTCACCTGCCCCTCAACATGACTCTTCAGCCTGCTTTCTAGTGCCAGGGACACTGAACATTAAGTAAAATTCTAACCTGAGAAAAAGCCCAAAGAGAAAAGAATCAGAAAGAATAAACAATGGTGGAAGTCAAAGAAAATAAAAAACCTAACAATATCCTCAGCTAGAAACCATCTCTAACCATTTAGTAACAAAACAAGAATGGGATACTTATCAATTAAAAATATAATATCAAGATTTTTAAGGCAACAAAGTTTAGGAGATAAATTTGAGACAATCTTCCTCAAAAAAATAAAAACTGAATGTTAGAGAGGCAGTTGATGAAACAGAAACATATGACTCATAGGTGACCCAACAGTATACAAAGAAAAAATAAAGAAGAGGAAAATATTCAAGAATAATACAAGAAAATCTCCCTTCTTGTCAGGACCTGAAAAAAGAAATGCTCATCAGATGGATTTTCAAAGCTTCCTACCAAGGCAAATCATCACTGAATTTTATTTTTTTATATGCAAAATTCTTTTTTTTATTGCTTACTCAAAACATTACAATGATCTTGACATATCATATTTCATACATTTGATTCAAGTGGGTTTGTTTTATTTTTTTTATTTTTTTTATTGGTTGTTCAAAACATTACAAAGCTCTTGACATTAGAACACTGAGGATAGCGCAAAGAGACAGACAATTTAAACAGGAACAACCAGATCCTATGTAAAGAGGAAATGAGAACACAATGAAACTCATGTTGAGTACCACCTAAGCTTCCATAATTCTAAGAAATGTAACTTCCAATCCAGATTGTGATGCACTCCCAAACTTTCAAACAAAAGTTAAATGTTGATAATGATGATGAAAAACTTTCAGGTAGTTGAAGTCTCAAGAAATTAACTTCCTAGTATCCTTCTCTTGTTAATATCCCGGAAAGAATAAGCCCAAAGGAAAGAAGGAAAAAGATACAGGGAATGGCATCTCCAACCCAGGAAAAAAATAAAGGGAAAGTTTAGGGAAAAGGTAGAAGATGTGTCAGATAACAGCCATGGAGCAGAGAAGGCAACCAGTCTGCCCTGCACCAGAGGAGTAGAGCTCGTATTCAAATAAAATGTGAAAGCTACAACATACCTGATACAACTAAAAGTATAGGGAAGAGATTTCACATGAGAGTTTTAATACACTTAAATATGAATATATAATTTACTGATCAGGGGTTTGTGAATAAACAAGCCATCCAATCATAGAAAACTAAGTAAAAGGAAAAGATAGTTATTGTATTATATCCACAGAAGATCAGAAAAGATGCAAGAAATGAAGCTTGTTTCTGTGACTGATGTTTACAGAGTTCATGCAATAATCACACACAGAATATTAATTCTAAATATAAATATGAAATATACATATTTATATATTCGAGAAAGAGATATATGTGTATGTGTGTTCAGGAGAGCAAATGCGGCCATATGTATACATACGTGGGTGCATGTATGTCTGAGTTAGGGAAGTTTGTGAAGCACCTTTTATGATAGGAAAAGAAGAGCTCAGATCTAAACAAAAGTTCAAGAAATGATGGCATTGGTGTACATCATTTAGAAACATGAATGAAAGTCCCAAGAGAAAACACAAACACTTTGGAAGCCAAATCTTTGAGTGAGATGGGGAGGAGAGTAGGGTAAGGGAGTGCTATTTTTCTTGATAATCCTTGAAAAAACTAATTTTTTATTTATTTGCATGCATTATTGAATTAGAAAATAAAGTAGAAAAAACTATAATGTAGCAAATCATTTAGCTGAAGCTTACATCATGCAGTAGGAGAGGTTGGGAACTGGATACTCAGCAGGAAGAAAATAGTTAGACTTCCATCATATATTGAAAAGGGACATAAAAGTGTAACTGGAACACCAAGGTTATTTTTATCAAAATTGAAAATGTTTACTTCCAAGGGTCTTTCTCAATGGATTGGGTGAATAGCAAGTTTGCTGATGAAGTCCAAGAGGCAGCACAATGCCAAGGTTAGTAAAGTGGTCCTCAGCTAAAACTAAAATGGACAGAGGAAACCCGGCTCTGTTCATTCTGCTGTGTAAGTGCAAGCAGATTCCCTAAACGGCTCTGCCTCACCGGCTCCATCAGAAAGCAGACAAAAAACATACCTGTCTTATAGACATGTTATGATGATGAAATGGAGGAAATTCAGATTTTTCAACAAAGATATGTGCAGAACTGGAAAAACAGAATTAGACAATATGAAAATAAAATATTATAAATTAGAAAAATATCTAAGAAATACATCTTATGTAGATCTACTAGATATTAAAGTTCAATAAAAGTATCACTGAGATTCATTTGTAAAACTGTATTAAATAAATTTTGAGAAATATATTAAAATTATGTTAAAAGAAGACAAAATCTTACTTAAATCAAGAACTAAAGAAATGTATTGATGATTATCACTGTCCATTACCCCAAAATGATCAAATGTGAATTTAACAAATTATTTTCTTTTTGCATCTTCAATGAAAACAGCTTGTGCTGTTATTTAAACAGATTTGATGGTAACCCCAGAATGAACAGATCCGAAGCTGAAGAACTCCAAATGACATTAAGATGAAAGCACAGGCCATTATTATTTCTGAATGTTGATGGGAATTATAATTCTGATAAAATAGAATTTATAAGTAAAATATAAGAAGAACAAAACATATCTGAATAAATAGAATCCATGGCAAATAACACAGAATAAAAAGAAAAAATATGGTTACTTTGATAGACCCTGAAATAATGCTTCTTACATATTATCTTTCTATCTTCAGTTAAAAATTCTCAGTAAAATATAAAAAGACTTATTAAGGCTGGGAGTATGGTACCGCAGTTGCCTAGCACTGTAAAAAAATAATGATTTACAAATATTTTTGCTTTCATGCATACACATATACAGAAATATAGAAATAATATCCTAATGTCAATATCATGAGTATTCAATATTACAAGTGAAATAGTAAGTTGTGGAACTAGAAATGCTAGTCAATACAGTTTAAGAAAAAAAATATCAATGTATTTTAACAGCAAGAGAATTCAAAAATAGACTGTTTATGTTGGAATTTTACATATGATAAAGATGATATTTAGAATCAATAGAGAAAACGTAAAATGTTTATTGTTATGGGAACAATTGGTTGATCTTTTACAAGAAAATATGAAAAAAAATCTTTACATAGCTCCTTTTACCAAAATATGCCCTACCTCTTTCCAATCTTAACAGCAGAAGGAATAGTGGTATTATTAGAAAAAGAATGAATGGGAAATATTTTTATACCCTTGGAGTATAAATTCTATTTCCAACCCCCAAAATCATAAACCCCCAAATCATAAAATATAAAAAGCTGTCTAGTTTGAAAACATAAAATTAAAAATATATGAAAAGTAACAAAAAAATTCAACACTTAAATATAGTTGAGTCAAAAAGAAAAATAAGGAAATTATATTAAAATAATACATGTAGCTTCATAAGTATAAGAATTTGTGAAACACTTTATGAAAGAATGATAAAGGGTCGATATTACTTGAAAAAATAGTCAAAGTAGAAATATAAATAAATTTTGGGGTGTGTATGTGGTGCTGGGGATTGAACCCAGGGCCTTGTGCATGTGAGGCAAGAACTCTACTAACTGAGCTATATCCCCAGCCCCTGAAATATAAATATGTAAGGAAAGTAACAAAGTATATGGAAAGATCTTCAGACTTACTAATAATCAAATATGTAAAAATTAAACAGCATTACAAAATAATTTTTCCCTCTTAAGTAGTAGGTAAGAAGTAAAGAATTTTTTTGGTAAGAGAAATAGGCATTCTTGCACTTGTACACTACTGGAAGGGGTCGTCATTTCTACAACTTCTCTGGAAAACTGCGTCAATGAGCACCATAACATAAATTGTGCATTTGTCTTGATTCAGCATTCTTCCTTCTGGATGTACATGTGGAGAAGATCATCACATCCGCATGCACTCTTATTTTAACCAGAATATTTAACACAGCATTATATATAGTGTAGATAATAACATTTATCCATATGAATTTATCAATGTCCAGATGACCTTTACAAAATGTATTAAAAATTTCAAGGAATTGTCATTAAGTGTCAAGATAACTGTTTCTTTTATTACATAGAATTCTATATTTTAGAATTTGATTTAGTTTATAGAATTTGATTTAGTTTATATGTTTTTGAGCTTGGAAGTTACTAATAACATACTAACTTAAAAACAATGAAATATTTTTGTCTATACAATCAGGGTCCAAGAAATGTTTATTCATTTAAGATGATAAAAAACACATTTGCTCTAAAACTTTTGGTTTAGTAGGATGTAGAAATACAACCTTAGGCTAATACTTTTATCTATAATGTCATAGCTAGCTTTTGTGTAATGCAAGATGTGCAAGTTTGTTCAATAATTGCTTAGTTGTTTTAAATTATCATAATCAGTCTCTATGTCCTTAGTATCTTTGAGAACAAAGAAACCTTATTTAGTTATCATTATGAGATGATATGGAAGTATTTTATCTTATTGCTATAGCCAGTGGTGGTATCATTTAAAGAGAGTCATCTAATTCTATTGAAAATTAATTTATTTCATCTGTGTTTCCCCTTGGAGAGAGAAGCAAACAGAGAAAATGAATAGGATGTAGGAAGAGTAGCCATTTCTTTTTCTCATCTTCAAATTTCATGAAACCTTTCTAGGTCAGTTATGTATTTTTTATTTGAATCTTATTTTTTTTGGACTACTTTCAAGTATAGCAACTGCTCCAAATGTTAAAGATGGTGTTTTTAAGAAGTTTCTACAAAAGCTCTTAGAAAGGAGAAAACACTCTGTGAAGGTTTTGATACTTGCCCCCAAACACATTTTCCTCATAACAAAATGGTACTTTCAAGTCTGTTTTCTTTGCAGCTGGGAGAGAGAATGTGTGCACTTGAGTGGGTGGAGAATTTGTATTTTATTATAGAACCGTGAGGCATTTGTCATAAGTCTCTAGGTGAAGATCAGACTAGAGGATGCATACACAGAGCCACCTTTCCTGAGGACGCACCTTTCAGAGTCCTTTCTTGATAATTCCATTTGCACATAAATGTGCAATGGCAATATATACAGACAGCATATTTACCGAACCTTTTGCTTCAGTGTTGTTGTTGTTTTGTTTTGTTTTATTCAAGCCATCTGCCTTTCCCTTTGCATTGTAGCCCATTCAGTTTGGATGGACGATTTCCATGGGTTAGTCATCTCAGATTTCAGTTCCAGGAGGCAGTTGTCCCTTCTCCTGCTCTCAGGGTCCAGGGAAAAGCTATTGTTACTATCATATCTCTCCCTTTATGACTGGGAAAACACCACCCGCATGGCTCACTGGGGTGTGGTGACAGTTATTTTTTCTTAATTAGTCAAAATGTGCAATGTGCTAATTACTTGATTCACAAGGAAAAAAAATCATTAAATAAAAATCACATTTGACTGGCTTTAGCATATTAGGGCATATATTTTTATTTAAATGCAGAGAGCATCTGAATGTTAACTAAGCCACAAAATATGTTCCTGGTGAAACTAATTAACACTACAACCATGAGCACAATTCCCTTATGGGTTAATTTCTCAATGAAACTCAAAGATACTTTTTGACCTACTATAATGTTCCTTCTGCCAAGGTTAAGAGAAAGATATCACCATAATTGGAGCATATGAGTCTGTATTAACCTGATTTAGGTTGGGGAATCAAAGATTTGCACAAGGAAGGAATCCATAATAATTAGGGTGTAAAACATGCAAGCATAGGGGCTTAAACACAGCATGAATTAATTATTCAGTGTTGTTCAGTCCATTTGGACTTATAAATTACAAAAGGTCACAGAAAGAAGATTGTAACCCTTATTCCCTTTCCAGTCTAACAGCTTAAGACTTCTTAAACCTCAGTCCTTGCAGAGCATGAACAAGCATATTTAAAACTCTGAAAAAAATTATACCCCAAGAGAAAAGTTAGGGAGGTATGGAAAACACATGTGGCAAAGAAAAGTAATGCACCGTGTGTTAAGTAATCCTAGGAATCAAGAATGCTTCAATTGACATGTCACTCAAGTGACTTCCAATCCCATCGTTATGCTCAATATGATAACTTTATGCTACTTGCATAAATCATTGGTAAAGTTAGCACTATCTTTACTGGGTGATATAGGTTTTAGTACTCTGATAATTTCATTATTTTTATGTATGATTCTCAAAGGAGAAAGATCAATCACAAAATAACAACAAAACAATATAATCACCTGGGAGATTGCAGTACACTATATAATTCCTGCCTCAAAATACCAGCATCCTAATTTCAGAACCCGTAAATGTATCAAGAAACTTTACAGATGGTGTTAAGGATCTTCAAATGGAGAGATTATGTGGATATCCATGTCGGTGCAGTGGGAACTCAAGAGTCCTCCTAAGTGAGGTCGGAGAAAAGCTGATGCAAAGACAGACACAGGAGGAAAAAAGGAGATTTGATGTGGACACTGAGCTGAGGAAGGTGAGCAGCCTTCAGCTGGTGCACATGGTGAGGAACTGCTTGTCCCATAGGAAAAGACACATCCCTGCTAGCACCTTTGAATTCCACCCAGCAAAAGGGTTTCAGCCTTCTAATATCCAAAACTATGTAATAAATTAGTTGTTTTAAGCATCTAATTTGCTGATGCTTTGTTATACCAATTATGGGGAACAATAAAGAGACTAAGAAGCCAAGATAGGGCTGGTGCTATGGCTCAATGGTAGAGCACTCACCTAGTATGTGTGAGGTACTGGGTTCAATCCTCAACACCACATTAAAAAGATAAATAAGTGAAATGAAGGCAGTATGTCCATCTATAACTAAAAATTAATAAATAATTTTTTTAAAAAGAAGCCAAGATAGACCACATCCTCAAATAGATGAATTAGTGAATAATCAATGACACAATCTCCAGGATGTAAATATTAGAACTAGAAGATCTAATGTCCTTCTCAAGAGCCCAGGTTTATTTTACTAGGGAAATACCTAAACTAAAAAAAAATCTCTCTCTTTTTTCATAAATAGCATTAATTTAATTAAAATCAACAAAAACACGTAAAGAACCTTGAAGCCATAACTAAGCCACTGAATGATTGCAAAGGATGAAACCACTAAAAGACCATGGTTCTCTCCCTTTAGGAAGCTTTCCATTTAGAAAAAAAGATAGATGCAGAAGTGCCCAGAATACAGGCTGGGGATGTGGCTCAAGCGGTAGCGCGCTCGCCTGGCATGTGCGGGGTGCTGTGATCCTCAGCACCACATAAAAATAAAATAAAGATGTTGTGTCCACCGAAAACTAAAAAATAAATATTAAAAAATTCTCTCTCTCTCTCTCTCTTTCTCTCTCTTTAAAAAAAGGGGGGGGTGGCTCAGAATACAAGGTGACATGGGATTTACATCTAAATAAATGGAGTCCATAGGTAAGACAAGAAAGGATGGTGGCAATCAGAAATGGCTGTGGAGTGAGTGAACAGAAGAGTACTAATAGTGAACGGACACTATTCTTCCAACTAGTTTTTTTTTTTTAAACTGATTAGTCACATTGTTTTACTTTACATTACTTATGACTTTCAGGTGTTAGCTAGACATGCTTATTTTCCATATCTATTTAAGAAAAGTTATTCTGTTCTTCTTATTTATTTTTTTTAATTTATTCTTTTTAGATAACATGACAGTAAAGTGTATTTTGACATATTATAGATACAAGGAGTGTTACTTATTCTAATTAGGATCCCATTCTTGTGGTTGTACATGATGTGGAGTTATACTAGTTGCATATTCATATATGAAAATAGGAAAATTACGTCCTATGCATTCTGTCTTCTTGAGTCTTTGGATGAATCCCATTCAGATTATAAACAGTCTAGTCTCTCCTAGTCTAGAAGTCTCCATCCCTTTTCTTTCCTCAATGCTACAGTTATAATCTTATATTTCCCCGAAAGTAACAGGAGATCTTTTGTTATGGGAATCAACAGTTAATGTCACTGATTTTTCACTTTTTACTTCCTTGGAAACTCACTGCTAATTTTATTTGAGCTACTATTACCACGCTATGGCTGCCCTACCCAAAGATCCAATCCACATGTCATGAATCTTAACTTACTGGAGTTAATCCAGAGTTGGACTCTCCTCCTTCCAGCCCTTGAGGATGTCTTCTTACTTTATTGATTTCATTCTTTGATTCTGTGTTCTTCCACTGTTGCTCGACTTATCTTGGATTTTCTTGAAAGCTCTCATGTGGCAGACCCTGTTGGTGTGTACTTTTTCCATGGGTCCCTTCCTGTGGGTCTGGGCATTCATTCCACAGCTTCTCTCTCTTTGATGCTAAAAGTCGTCATCTACCCCCTTCTTTAGAGGCCTTTCCTGAGGCCACTGGAGATGCTATGACCTCATGCACCAATTTGGGAAAGTGAGACTCTCTATACACCAAGTGGCAGTCCATCTGACTAATAGGGAGGTCCGACAATACAGCTTCCTCTTACTGAGGTCGACAAATGCTGAGGTGCCGCTCAAGCCCTGAAGTTCCCCATTAACTGATTTTAGGCAAAACCTTGAGACAAAGGCTTGTATTTTGCCTAAAATTGTACCTTGATGTGAAGTCTTCTCCTCCTCTGTCCTGCTTCTCTCTCTCCCCCACACTGATTCCTCATAGAAACATTTTCTTGATAAGTCACTTGCTTGTGAATCCTCCTCTTAGGGTCTGCTTTGGGGGAATCTTGGCTTTGAGGTTCACCCACTGTTGACTGTAGTATGCATCCCGTACTCCCCTTAGGTGTCTTAAATCTTCATCTCACCATTGAAGTCACTTCAAATTGGGATGTCCACATATCTAGGATTTATCTCCACTTGTTTGTCCACTGACCACTCGAGCTCACCATAGCACAAACTGCCATTCACACTGCTTGCCTCCTTATTTCCAGTACCATTCCCACTCTTGACTTCACTGATTTTCCTGGTTGAGGAAACAAGATGATATAAGTTGGCAAAGAATAATTTTGAAAGGGAGATAAGTAGCAGAAATATGAAATGAGGCATGATTGCAACTAGTACTATCTATCTATCTATCTATCTATCTATCTATCTATCTATCTATCTATCTATCTATCAATCTACCTACCTATCTAATCTATCCACAAGTTCTACAGGTTGCCATAAATGTAGATGTAAGCATCATAGAAACCAACAGTGAAGCAATTCAACATTCATAAGTTAAAATTACTCTGATTCTTCAAAGGAATCTAGCTATATTTGAACTAAAAATACATTTATATTTGTTGTTGTTAAAGTAGGATACCTCCTATATAGGAATAGAAATTGATATTATCTATATCCTTGCTCATGCATCCTTATTCCTATCTAAATTAATAGCATACTTTCACACTTATCTTTTTTAAGAAATTTTATTTTCATTTTGATTTTCTGAAATTTGAATATGGAGACCCAAGATGTGGTTTTGTTTGGTTTCATTTGATTTTTATTATTTATCCTGTTTGGTGTTCTCTGAGAATCCTAGGTGTATTATTTTTTTGTGTTACTGATTTGGGAAGATATTGCCTCAAATATTTATTTTGCCTCTTTTCTTTCTTTCTTTCTTTCTTTCTTTCTTTCTTTCTTTCTTTCTTTCTTTCTTTCTTTTTTCTTCTTTCTTTTAGTATTATAATTGCAGGTATGTTAGTATTAAAAATTATTCCACAATCCTTGGGTGTTCTGTTCAATTGTTTTGTTTTCTTAGAACTTTGCATTTCAGTTTGAAAGATTTTTTTTTTTTTTTGTGGTGTTGTTTTTGGTTTTTTAGTTGACTGTCTTCTATCTCACTGATTCTCTGCTTGACCATGTTAGGTATGCTGATGTGCCTACTAAAATCATTCTTCATTTCTGGTATAGCGTTTTCAATTTCAAGTGTTTTGTTTGGTTCTCTTTTAGCATTTCAATATTCCTGCTTACATCAATGCTTTAGTTAGCTTTTGTGTTACTTTGACCAAAAGACTTGAAAAGAACAACTTACAGCAGGAAGAATGCATTTCGACTCTTGGTTTCAGAGGTTCAGTTCACAGCAATGGACTCCATAGCTCTGTGTCTAAGATGAGGCAGAATATCATGGCAGAAAGATGTGCTGAAGAAAAGCAGCTCAGAGCATGACAGCCAGGAAGCAGAGAGAGCTCTGCTCACCAGGGACAAAACACAAACCCCAGAATGCTCCCCAGTGAACAACTTCCTCCATCCACACCCTCTTTGCCTGTAATTACCACCCAGTTAATCATTTCAGTGGAATAGTCCACCAATTAGGTTAAAGGTCTCATAACCCAATCATCTGACCTCTGAACATTCTTGCATCTTTGCACACAAGAGATTTTGGGGGACTCTTATCTAAACCATAAGAATTAAAAGTGTGGGCTTTCACTATGGTTGTTTGTTCCATTCAACTTTTTAAAAGACTAATACAAATTATTTTAAATCTCTCATCTCATAATTCTACCACATCTGAGTCTTGTTGTAATGATTATTCTACCTCCTCAGACTGTGTCTTTGGGCCCATGTAAATTTCATCGTGATTGTTAAAAGTAAGGCACTTCACACAAGGTGTAGACATTCATATTAATAGGCCTTTGGTATGAGGATTCTCCATGCTCTTTTCCTCCCCTTGGGTAAGACAGAAATGCAAGAAAAGGAAGCATGAGTGGAATCCCTATTTTGCAGGTGGAGTAAGACTCTGACAGTCTTTTCCCATGAGAAGTAGACCTTTGTTCTGAAGAAGGCTCTGGACATCCTTCACAATGGGTGTTGCTGGACTCTCCTCCTGCCAGAGCTACAAGGAGATTTTTCTCAGATGCTCATAATGACTATTGGGTGGAGTTATTAGATGCAAAGCTCTGGACCTTGGAGGGAATTTCTCTAAGAGTGGACCCCCAGGATTTCGCCTGTGTCATGTGACTTCATGCTCAGCCCCCAGTAGTTTCTCAAAATTACAGTGAGTATTCTTATTGGTTTATGATTCTTGAAGCTTCTCCTTCACATAAGCAGACTTTGGCTGTGTCTCTCTAGTTGAATTTGTCTTTCCACAATTTGGAGTAATGGTTTACTTTGCCACATCAATTTTCATTTTTTTTTAAGTTATTGATTTTCAGTTTGTTGAAATTTTCTTGTGAGGATAGAAGTGATGACACCCCAGCTTTCCACATGTTGGGGGTAAAATGAAAGTTCCTATACCTGACTTTTAATCTTTATAAGATTAATTTGAAAAAATCCTTCCAATTGCCACGCAAGACTTCCATACCTCTTCCCACTGCCTTTGACAGCCAGCAGTAATTAAATAATTACTTTAAATAGGATGAAGATAAGATTTATGTGTAGATGTGGTGATGAATATCCAGAAAAGCAGAAACAGAATGTACAAAGGCCCCGAGGTAGAGAGGCCAATATGGCTATAACAGAGTGACTGAGGGGAAACTGCTGGCTGTCAAAGGCAGCGGGAAGAGGTATGGAAGTCTTGTGTGGCAATTGGAAGGATTTTTGTCTTCCAGAAATGGAATTATCTGAGGATTTTTAGCAGAGGGATGTCATGGTTTTAGAAGCATAATACTGGCTCCTGTAGAAAATGCCAGAAGAAAATAAGAACAAAATGAAAGATACCCCTTAGGATAAAACAGCAGCAATCCTTAGGCAAGACTGTGGTAGCTCCACCAGCATGGAGGTGGTGGATGTAGTGAGATCCACTCAGGTTGCATAAATATTTTCAACGCCAATAATATTCGCTGGACAGGGTCTGCAGTGTGACAGAATCATGGAATACTACAGGACCCCATGTAGACATCCTCAGAACCACGGAAAGGATGGGTTTGCCATAAATGACAGGAGGTTCTTTCTGAGCAACAAATCAAACTACATCTCACCTGCGATGAAAGTCGTTTCAGGATTCTGCGCTGTGTCCACTCCAGTTCCCTTAGGTGGGGTCCATACACTTTCTCCCCCACTAGGACCCCATGGTATTTGTCTACTTCTCTAAGCCAGGCTTGCACCTCCTCAGTCCTTTGCCATCGTCCATGTTGAAATCTTCACAGTTCCACTGACCCTCCATGCTGTCTCACCTCTCAGCATGTCTATGAAGGTCACTAGCTTCTACATTTGGAATCTCTTCTCTCTGTGCCATCAGATGACCGACTTCTTGGGTACTTACCAATTCAGTTCAGATATTATTGTTACTTCTTCTAGAAAAATCTCAAGCTCTCCCTTTGTATTTACCCCTCCCATGTCTGGGGAGGCTCCCTTTGACTTAGATGGTCCTGAAATCCTGTGATTGTTTGTCATAACTGCAACTGGCAGGCTACCCAGTGGCTTCCTCCCTTGGCTGTGACTGTCTTTGAGCATTAAGTTGAACGGAAACCCTGTGACCTTGCTGATGTGTGGTGACAGTGGCTAACACAATCTACAACCTCGATTACAGGGATTAAAAACTGATGCTATGTTTTATTTTATTATTTTTTATAGCTCTGGAGTCTGAAGAGATCAACAAGTTTTGGAAAATGCCTGTAGTGTGTAAAGAAAAATTGATTTCATTATTCCACAGGGAAAAATAAAGTCACTAGCAACACTCATTTGGCAGAACATGGTGTTTAACAATGATAAAGACCCCTTCAGTTTTAGAAGAGAAAGAAAAATTCACATTTGTGCAGCTTTTATGGAAACTAAAATATCAGACCTGTCATTAGCAGATAAAAACCCGTAGGTACATGTTCCACAACATTTCTAATTTTTCCCCGTATTAATGGAGCATTTTATTTTGGACAATTTATTTCACTGGAACTGCTTTTATGCTCATAGTTGAAGATAAATAGCCACAAGCAATCTGAGTTTTCCTCTTCAAATAATATATGCTAATATTTTTCTTGGAATCAAATAATCCTAAAAAACAATGAAGAACTGTATAGAAGGGCCATAAAGTCTGCTATGTATTTATTGAAAAGCAGTGTTGTTCATGACTTAAGAAAGAACTGCTATTAATAGTCTGTTTAAACAATGTTTGGTAATGAGAAAGCAATAAGATGAAACCTGTCCACAAAGGCCACTGTCCAGGACAGGCCAAAAGAAATTGTGTAGAATCTATCTTTTTTTTTTTCAATTTTTTCATTTTTAAAAGTTTTATTTGTTCTTTTTAGTTGTACATGACAGTAGAATCTATCTAGATATATCAGGTAGGACAGCAACACAGGCCGAGACTAGGTATTGGAATTAAGTTAAAAACTAAAGGAAAATTCTATATTTCTCAAAAATACGCCAGTTTTAAGAGAAACTATATTTTAATGTGCCTATAGAATGATAAATGTTAGAGTTAAGTATGAAGCAACAGTTTCCATTAACACCTAGGATCTGTTCTTTCACTGATACCTGGAGTCCTTTTTTAGTTGCAGGACTCCAAACCAGAATTAATGTGTTTAGAGGTATTGTTCTATGTTCAAACACAGCAAGCAGATGGAACTTGAGAATTCTGATTTTGTATTAAGGTTTGAGTTCCTTTATGAGTGGAAAACTTAATTTTTTTATAAATTTTTTTTCATGTACGAAAGATTGAGAAAAGGAGGAAACATTTTGACATAAAATATATTTTTGAAAATGTAAACATTTTAATGCTACATGTTTAATTCAGAATATATATTGCTTTATTTCCCATAGTTCCATTTAAGGAAGTGGAGAAGAATTTGGTAGACGACCTCTGAAGTCATGCTCAAGAAGCCCATCTTACTTCCCTTTGGCATCTATATGGGTACCAGTATAGATATGTAGGTGATGCCAGAATTAAGGAGAATTACTGAGAGATTGGATGGGAATAAGGATATACTTGGGATTTTGCTTGGAACATGTTCTTTGATTGTACCCACTGATTATTCGTACTAGGGTGACACTTAATATCTAAGATTCTTTGGAAGACATGCTGACCCTGAAGCATATAATCATATACTTTTTGTATCCCTCCAAAATTAATAAGATAAAGCATGTTACATCTTTTGGCAAACAGACAACTTGCAAAAAATTAAATACACCTCTAATGACTAACAGATGAACTTCATATTTCTGTTTTTGGAATAAAATCTTGTGTAAGTATTCACTTGTTTAGGAGTTGATTTATAAAGCACATATGTACTTAATCTAACTTATTTTATTTATTTTAATCACAAAGAATACATAATTGGTGCAATGTTTAATCAATAAAGAAGAGCCACTAGTGAATATCACTTCCAAATTCAACCCCAGAACAGACATAAGTATTTTTTTAAATATTTTTTTTTAGTTGTAGATGGACACAATATCTTTATTTATTTATTTTTACTTGGTGCCAAGGATTGAACCCAGTGCTTCACACATGAGAGGTGAGTGCTCTACCACTGTGCCACAACCCCAGCCTAGACATAATCAGTTTTATCACTTTTTATACACATGAATACATGTAAGCTGTACACTGTACATTTTATATGATCGGCTTTTTTCAGTATATGCTACTCTTCAACTTTTTTTTTTTTTCTTTCTGGTTGGTTGAAAAATCTTTCCAAGTCAGGACATAGAGATGTAGCTTATATATTTTTGCTTAATTCTTGGATAGTATTTTATGCAGTGACCATTTAGTTATTTTGCCTTTATTTTCTTCTCTTTCCTCTTCTTTCTTATCTCATCTATTTTTTTTCTATTATATGCTAAAATTTAAAATTGACATGAATATTCTCTGAATTGCATGATATACCCATTCACATCTTCATAAATATTTCCTAATGACTCTACAAAATACATATCAAAACTATACTTCTCTCCACGACATGTAAGATTGCTAATTCATCCACAGCCCTAAGAGCTCTTGGTACTATTAAGAACCCGATGGATGACGTATGCACCTTATTGTCATCTCCATTTACTTTGCCCACATGAATAGTAAAGCTGAGTGTCTTTTCATATGTTTATTGGCCATTGGTACTTCCTTGGCACTGGCTAAATATTAAATAAACCAATGATTAAATTACTGAATGAAGCAGTATATTTAGAGCACTAGAGAAATGAAGTCAATCGCTGATATCCAGGAAAATTAAAATGCTTCCCTGGCATTATGATTGCAATTTTATGATGTCAGACAGGGATTAAATAGCAATGCTTTATTTTTATTATGCACAGAGAGGTCATATAGGATTCCTGGTTAACAACTGGTCTCCATTTAATATGAGTTTACAAGCCCTCTAGGCATGAAAACTCACCCCAGTTATAGTTATTTTCCTTTTTGGCATGAGGCAGTATAAATTTAGCATCTGTATTTTAGTGTATGATGTCCCTGTTTATTGTTGTTTTTTTGTAAATCAGGTTCACATGTTGTGGTGTGTGTGTGTGTGTGTGTGTGTTTCAACCTTTGAAGAACTTGTAAAAAGTTCACATTTACCTGATTTTCTTGTACCCCCATCATCCTTCAATTTTTCTAGCTCCTTTTTATTCTTTAGCACTGTTTCTCTCCTTGTGACACCATTATACGCTTCCAGTGTATTCATTTACACCAATATTTAAAGTACTACTTCTCCCCATAGTCCTAACAGTAATCAAAGCCTTACACTAAATGATGGCAATTTTGAGTGACAAATTTTCTGAAATTAGTTAATTAGAGGAAAAGGAGTTCTTCTGATCAGCAGGGACAGTCCTGAAGCTAATACCTGAAATAGGACATAGGCTGTTAGCCAGGACTGAACTAATTGAATTTGGTCATTTAATTGCCCTGAGCATAGCTGGCTTACTATGAGCATGGTTCTGTACTAAACTTCAGTGCAAATTATTTTACTCCCATCCCCACAGTATTCCTACTACCCTATCTAAGAGATCAGGGAACTGAGACTTATGCACATATCTGCAAAGGAAAACATCCATTAAATACACATTTTATAACATAGAGCTGTTTTTCTAAAGCTAACCTTTGTCATGTTGGTGGTGGTTAGTTCTATCATCCAGACACTCTGGACAGTCATGAGAGAGAGGAAACTTTGTAAACACTCCTAAATGTTAAGTCTCCAAATTTTAAGTAGACACAAGAGTTAAGATTATTTCCAAATTACTTAAACTCTTAGTATGTTTACTGAATTCTCCTGGCATTGCATTAAAATAAACAAAAGCAACCGTACAAAACCTAACAACACGCTAAATTGAGAGTATCTTGATGTTGAGAGATCCAGCAGAGAAAAGGAAAGCCCCATAAAGAATTTGGCATATCTGATGTCAAACTTCTTCATATAGGGACATTGCTATAAAATGTAAATATCTTCAAAGGCTTAACCCTTCAGTGTCCTGAAAATATGCACATTTTCAAAGGGGGTGAAGCATTTTCTAATCTGAACATCTTTAAAGGGGGGAATCAATAAATGGCATGAAAAACTTCAAAGGAAGACCTCCTGTCAATGACAGAAGTTCCTCAGCAATGCGGAGGCTTTGAAGGAGGACTCCTAGTGCTGGGAAACCTTTGAAGTGACTGAAAACAGACATTTATAATTACGGAAAGGTGCAGTGTCCAGCAGGGATAGTACAAAGACGCGTCTGAGGTAGGTACAGGCGGAGATTGGGAGGTGGCAGGGACACTGACCTTGCAGCCTCCCAATGAAAAAGCCTTTTGGGTCAACTTAATAATCATATATAAAACGGCAAGTGTGGAGTGAGAACAGTGGCGAGAGGCTAGAAACCAAATTATTTTAGATCTCACGTTTCAAAAAAGAAAAAAAACCCTCAGCATCCCCAAAGCGGACCTTAATCCATCCCGCCTGTGCCGGCGTCTGAGGAGCTGCCTGGTCTATTAAGCTGTTATCAACACTGGGCGTCGGGCAAACAAGTGTCCTGGACGTGAGAAAGTCTCAGAATCAGCTCCTTCAGGGCCCTGCCTTCCCAGATGAGCGAGGCTGAAATCTTTTTCATGTAGTTATTATGCAAATCAGACATGGTGTCAGGGATTAAAAAACAAAAAAAGAAGAAGGATGAAAATCTGTGACTTAACTGTTGTTTAATCTGAATCAAAATTATTCTGAGCTGATGATTTAGTATTTGAGTTGCCGGGACTCAACAGCAGCACTCTTTCAATGCCACGAGAGGCAGGGCTTACCCTAAACACAATACCAAAGATGTCCTAGGCAGAGTCGAAAAAGGTTAAATCATTGGACCAGATTTATTTATTTATGTGTTGTCTCTTTTTTCTTTTCCTATTTTTCTTCCTTTAAACTGCATGACAGGCACAGGCCCCATGAGCTAATGGCATCCTTTTGCTTCTTGCTGATCTTCATTATGGAGTGTGATTCCCCAAATGGTTATGTCATTCACCAAATACTTATTGAGCTTGAAAATGTTCTAGACTCCATTCTGGGTACCTGGAGTAAAGCGGTGTACACACATGGCTCCTGTCCTTGTGGAGACAACAGTCCAGGAAGGGACACAGGCCTTCCCCCATAACTGAACAGAAAAATGTCCACTGTACTGTGATAGAGCCTTTAAGGAAAGCTGCACAAAGGACCCTGTGTATCCTGAAGAGTCAAGTAGGCTTCTCTGAGGAACTGGCAGGTGGGCTGAGGTCTAGCAGATGAGTATCTTAATTGGGAGAGCCTGGGGTGGGAGGGTGGCACCAGAGAAGCAGGTCAGGCAGAGGGAGAGGCTAGTGCAGCCTCCTGTGATGGGGGTCACAAAGGAAGAGGCACTTTTATGCAGAAGGAGAAGCATTAGCTATGAAGGGTCTGATGACGCTGACCTCATCAAGGACCGTGGTCTTAATCCTATAATCAATAAGAAGCCTTTGAGAGACTTAAAGCTGTGTCTGATCGGATAGGATTTTCCTAGTGAATAGATTATTTTTGTTGAATGTGAAGAATAAATTGAGAGGGAGAAGGGGCAAGGAGGTTTGAGACGGAACTAGTTAGGGGACATCTATGGTGGTGAAGAGATGATGGTCGCTTAGACCTGGGGGTGGCCATGATGGTGAGGGAGGCAGTGCAAAGACCTGAAAGACAGTCTAGCTGTAAAACTGGAATTCCTGCAGGAAGAACCAGTCCAAAAGAGGGAGGGTTTGAAGATCATGGCCATATCTGCATGGTTGGTTTGGCTGTTCACTGGCAAAGGAAAGATTAGAAAAGGATTAGGTTTGGGGACAGAATAATGAATTTGATTTGGTTCTGAGACACAGATGCATTTAACTCATGCAAGGAGGTGTGTCAAGGATCTTGAAGGATCCAGAAAAGAGAAAAAGGCAGGCACAATTTAAAGTATGTGGCATCTGATGTCAGATTTCTTCTTATGAAGACATTTTTCTTTGTTTTCTGTACATTCTCCTAAGTGATGTAATACATGTAGTAATATCTATTGCTTCATATTTTGATGTTTCACATTTGAATCTGGAGAAGAATACTTGGCTGAATAGAAGGACATCTGAGTCACTCATCTATGGTGAAAATTCAGAATAGATACAAGTAAGAAGAGTGACATAAATGGAAGAGGATTTAAGAGATGCTTAGAGGAAATCCAATAATGTGGTAAGTGGTATCAGAAGTATATTGCAAGGTATTGGCCGTCACGTTGTATGTGACGATGATGGAGGTGGCATTTGAACAAAGACTGGAAGAAGATGATGGAGCTGGCTGAGGGTTTCTATGGAAGACTCTTTTACCAGGGTGGGGCTAGAACCAATGAACATTGAGAAGTGTGCCTCATGTGTTCATGAGTAACTGTTGTCCCATCTGAACAGAATAGTGACCGAAGCGAATACTAGAAGAAACAAGGTCAGAGAGCCTAAGAAGCAGATCTTTTGGTTCCTTGTGGACAATTGCAAGGACTTCAGATTTTATTCTTCACAGGTAGAAAAAAAGTTGTGATATTTTAGCCAAGAGATGACCTAATTCACATTTTAAGAAGATTGTTCTGTTTGCTGTGTTAGAACAAAGAATATGCGGAGAGGAGTATGGGGAAAGGCAGTGAAAATACTAGTTTGGAAATTCCTATAATAACACATGTGAGAAACTAAGATAGCTCAACTGAGATTATAGCAATCAAGATGATGAGAAGCTGTGGGACTTCAGAATGTATTTTAAAGGCAGAGCTGAAAGATGGGATGTAGGATTGATGGAAAGAGTAGAGGTAACGATGATTGCAAGGTTTCTGGCAAAGACTATAGACTACCAAATGGGAAAAGCTGCAGAAAGAATGTTTGGGGAGAAGAAACAGATGCTCAGTTTCAAATCCATTTAATTAAAGATCACCGTTAGAAACCCAAATGGAGAGGTCAAGTGTACGACTGTATTCATAAGTCTGGGATTGGAGTTCTGTACTGGTGCAACTTGCTTGGATAGTATTGGAAAGATGACCTGGGTGATCACATTAACAGAGAAGAAAGAGGACTTAGAATGGAGTCCTGGGAATTTTAAAGGAAACAGGTGAGACCATCAGAGAAGGAGAAAGTTAGCAAGGAGAGTCAGTCAAAATGGAACAAATGATCAACATGGTGAATACTCACCTGAAAGCTCCCATCTCAACTCTAGCTCTGCCTCCTCTGAAGCCCTCCTCCTCTTACCCCCAACAGTTCTAGGAGTCCTTCTTCTGACTGCGTGGTGCATTCAACTCCACCACAGGGGTTTCTTGCAGGATCACCATGTCCTATCTGCTCCAGCACTGGGCTCTCCTCACCTTCACATCCATGACCAGATCCTGCTAGCTTCATCTCCAGATCTGACCTTGGAATTTCTCTGCTTCTCCCAATCCTCCTGTTTCTACCTTAGACCACACCTCCCTTCCCGTCCAGCCTGAACCAAGAGACTCATTCACTCTCTCACAGTTTTTGTAGCTTGGCTTCATCTTGCTCCTATACTGTACTCCAACTGGTGTTTTTTTAGATGTTTTTGTTAGTGCATGACAGTTACAAATAATATTAGGGTTCATTTTGACATAATCACATATGCATGGAATACAATTTGCTCCATTCCATTCCCCAGTACTTCCTCTGTCCCTCCTTTCCTCCCTTCCCCTGGTCCCCTTCCTGGACTTTAGTGGTCTTTCTTCTATTTATTTATAGTTTTCTTTTAAAACTTGGTGCTTTATAGATATACATAAAGGTGAAATTCACTGGAGTACGTTCATACATGCACATAGCTTAATTTGGTCAATTTTATTCCATCCACCCCCAATATCCTTCCCATGCTTCATTGATCTCCCCTCTATTTTCATGGGATCCCCTATCTTCCCTTTGACCTTGCTCGACCTTCAGCATATGAAAGACCCTTAGCCTTCTGAGGCTGCCTTATATCACACATGTTCTCCAGTAATGGGTGTTTTTAAAATGCAGCTTTTCCTATGCCCTCTGAATTTTTTTTAGAATTTTTAATTTTAAACAGGGACTAAACCCAGGGGTCCTACCCTGTGAGATACATTTTAATATATATATATATATATATATATATATATATATATATATATATATATATATATTATGTTTTCATTTCTTTGAGATCGGGTCTTAAAAATTGCCCAGGCTGGCCTCCACTTTATGATCTTCCCACTTAACCTCTGGAGTTGCTGGGATTTATAGGTGAGTTCCACTGCACCCAACTAGAATTTTTTTTAAATTGAAGTGTAATCCTCAAAAAACTGCATCTGTTGTTGTTGTTATTGTTATTATTATTATTAGTTATTATAGATGATTAAATTCTATAAACTGAACACACCCCCATAACCCACATCAAAACTGAACACTTATAAATTCTTCCCTCTGCTCACCCTGATTATTCACACCCTACCACCAACTGCTTTTCCCATAGAGTTGTTTCCCACTTGGAATTTTTATGAATTAAATCACAAATTGTTCACGTGTGAAAATTCCACATTATGTTTGTGAGAGTAAGCCTTGCTTTGTGTAAAATTTAGTTGTTTTTTTTTCTTAATTCTTACTGAGGAATGACAGTGAATAACTGTATTGCAATGTATTTATCTAGATGGTTCATTTTTACTTTGTTGTTATTAAAATAATGTGGATAAGAAAATTCTGGAGTGCAGTTTTGGGCATTTGGTTCTGTGCACACATTGGATATATACCCAGGAGTAGAGCTGACAGCCGTTTAGCGTTCCAGCCATTCCACATTCTTCGCAAAACTTGATATTTTCTGTTTTCATTTTGACTGTGTTCTAGTGGGTGTACGATGGTGTCATGCTGTACCATTAATTTGCATTTCCCTACTGTCTAAGAAATTTGAGCACCTTCTCTTTCATAGATTAATTATCCAAGTGAACACCCACCTTGGTGAGGTACCCATGAGTCTCTTGCCCATTTTTCCAAAGGGTAATTGAATCTGCCTACACTTGAAAGAGTTCTTAAGCCATTGGACACATTCAGATTCAAGCTTTTGTCTGATCGATGTGCCATGGATTTCTTCTGTCATGCTGTATTTTGCCTTTCCATTTTCTTCTTAGTATGTTTTTATAATTACAAATTCTTTGTTTTAGTAGAGTCAGGTATTCTTCTTGTATACTCAGCATTTTTTGGTGTTTCATTGACAACATCCTTACCTTCACCAAATTCAGAAAGTTATTTTCCTGTTTTCACCACAAAGCTTATTATTTTAGCTTTTATGTTTGGATTTACAGTCCATCTGGAATTGATTTGGTGCCTAGATGAAGTAAGAGTAAAGATTCATTTTTCCTAGCACAATTTATTGGAAAGAACATACTTTTGCTGCCATATTTGTGTCAACTTTGTCATAAATTTGGTGACCACACGCTGGGAGGTCTGTTTCTGGTCTCCCTCTTCTGTTCTTTTTTTCTGTCCTTGGCCCCTCTAAGGAGCTTGATCACCCTAGCTTTAAAAAGTCTTCATTACTTGTGCCATAACTCTTCAGCTTTGTTTGTGGATTCTTTCAGTTTTGTCTCAGTTGTTATTGGCCTACTGAATTTTCACATAAATTTTAGAATCAGATTATTAATGTACATAGAAAATTCTTCTTGGATTTTGAAAGATTACATTGCCCTGGATATTTTAAATAAGTCCTTCAAATGATTTTTATGAATTCCTAAACTAATAAACCAACGTACCGTACGTACCATGGTTTTCAACTGTTAGCATGTACCAGAATCACCCAGAGGACTTCCTAAACAGGTACAGACTTCTGGGCCCAACCCCAGTGTTTCTTTCTGATTCAGTAGGTCTGGATTGCCTGCAAATTTTCATTTCTAGAAAGTGTTTAAGCGATGGTGCTGGAGAACTTTGGGGACCACTGTGCTAAACTACAGGCCACACACTATGCTTGAATAATACTTTCTATTTCCTGCTGCTTATCAAACTATGTCACAGTTAACTGACATCCCCAAAGACCAATGAGTGTCTTGAAAGGCTCTATTACAATATTTACAAACACAATAGATATCATTCAACATGAGCCTACTATTATATCCATTAAAAATGTACTCCAAAAAGCATAACTGAGGATTCCACACTACTTTGCTTGACATTCCACACTACTTTGCTGTACATTTATACTACTATAACTATTATGACTGCATTTTGATTAAAAATTCATTGAAGATAATTCTCAATAATAACTGTTAACAATAAAATAGAGAAAATAATGCATGTTTCTCATATATGTAAATAGGGATAAAAGTATTTTAGCTTAAGAGAGATGGAATGTATTTATCAAGGATATCAGTAGACATTATTATTAGCATTCAAATTCCTGATGTAAAATGCAAGACACCTCAAGTCCAATCACGGTCTGATAAGCCATTCTTTGGGAGAATATAGATTATAATAAATTCTGGTCAATTGCAATAGCAGAGTTTATGGCTATATATATTTATTATTAATATTTTAGTATGTTAACAATCAGGATGACAAAAATTAAAAAAGATGAGGAATAAGAGTTTATGTTATATATTGTATTTTCTCTTATTCATGAACCATAACATTTCTCTAACTGGTCAACATTTTGTCCAATGAATTAGAATATGCATTCCCAAATATTAGTGATCAGAACTTTATGTAAAGCTCATATTTTATATGTGAAATATAAATATTAAATCCTTTCTGAAATTGTTTAATAACTGTCACATGGCAGAAATGTTTGGACCTTTTTTTGCCACCCACAAAGGAGCTAGCTGGCTTGTTATAGGTAAGTAAGCATTGACCACCAAATCACATCCTATAATACTTACAAGGGACCCAGCAAAGAAAGTAACATCAATGTCATATTCAAATACTTACAGTTCTGGGCCTGACCACAACTTGGTTTTATCATCTCATGGCAAGATCCTAATTTGAGTCTCTGCTTCATCCTTTATATTACATATGCCTATATTTTTCTATGGTCATTCATATCGTTTCATTTCAACCATGAACAGGAAAGGCATGGATGAGTATGTCTCAAGAAAGCAGGATCCAGATTCCAGGAATCAAATTTAATTCAAGAATCCTTTTTTTTTTTTTTAGATTGTCTTATTATTTCTATACAACATCAAATGCAATTGACTAAAAAGCAGCTGAGAAATGAGATTTGGCAAATTTTGTGTAAGATAAAACATTCTTTAAAAAATCTTAGTTACTACTGACACTGAAGTGCTCAACAGCTCATTTTCTTTTTCCATCTGGATTTGAAAGTAACGCTTTTATTTCCTGCAAATTTTGTCAAAATTATTGTTATTTTGTAACTGTGTTATCCATCTTCATGTAGATGTGGTTAAATGGCTTATTTTATAGCTTGTTTGAGCAAATAACAATATGAAGAATTTGCACTCTAAGAAAACTTAGTAGATTGTGAAATTCAAGATTAGCAGTCAGATATACTATGGAAGATCAATTAATGACAGAATTTACCACAAGATTTCTTTCTTTTTTTAAAAAAAAGAGAGAGAGAGGAGAGAGAGAGAGAGAGAGAGAGAGAGAGAGAGAGAGAGAGAGAGAGAGAGAGAGAGAATTTTTTAATATTTATTTTTCAGTTTTCGGTGGACACAACATCTTTATTTTATTTGTATGTGGTGCTGAGGATAGAACCCAGCGCCCCACGCATGCCAGGCGAGCAAGCTACCGCTTGAGCCACATCCCCAGCCCACACAAAATTTCTTTAAGAAGTATGCATGTTAGGTATTTTTTTAATTTACATAAATTAGATTACCTACGGTTTCTAAGAGGATAGGAACAATGTTAGAAAGTGACTTTTCTGAAATGGAAGAAATGAGGCTCTGATAAGATCAGAAAACCTTCTTCTGTACTTTTTCTCTTTTATTAGTTGAGGTTGTTTCATGAATATGACTATCACACAACTAAAAAACCTAGTCCATGTGCATGGTAGGTAGGTTCTACTCAGTTGAGCTCATTGCCCTGAAAATACATTTTTTTAACATGAAAATTTCCAAAAAATTACTCATTTTAATGCTTAAATAGAGTAGGAGTCAAACAAAGATGTTTCTCTCTGAATAATCATTGCCAATTTCATGACGGACAGTTGACAACAATTTTTCAGGCCATGCAATTGGATAAGTGGGAGTTATACAGGAGAAAGGAGCAAGACGGACAGTGTGTGACCCCATGGTGGATGGGGTTTTAGAAGCTGTTCGAGCAACTCTTTTGAAATTCCTAGAGGTAACCACCCCAGATGGGAAGCAGATTTGCATTATTACACTGGGAGATATTTCAGATAAATTTCTTCTTTGTCTTCTTATGGTTGTATTTTTCCTGTTATCTTCATTGCTTTTACTTTTGTGTCCCAGATCTATCCATGGTAACTGCAGGTTTGGAAAAACAACTTGAAATGCAAGGCATTATAGTTGGATTTGAAGAGTTGCTTAATTTGAAGTAAAGTGATGAATTTATAACATTTATACCTTAAAATACCAATAAAAATTTTTAAGTGGACTAAATATTACTATGAAAAACAAAATAGAGAATTTAGGTGAAAATTTTCACTTTTATGTGTATATTTGTATATGATGTATTTCTTTTTTGGTTGCAGATTAAAAAAGATTTTATGAAATTAAAATGACAAAATATATATTATTTATAATAAGATGTTAACCCTGTTAAGGGTAGTCCTTCAAGCTGATATGGCTGCACCTATCATACTGAATGTAAATTTTATTTGGAGTAGTGAAAATATTATTTTAATTTAGTCTTATTTATTTTATTATTCCCTTATCCATCAATACATATTCATGTTGTTTTCTACTTATTATGACAAATGCTTGATAATAAAAATTTATAATTTATATGAGCACATTGAAGTCACACTGTTTTCAGTATTTAAAATGTTAAATCATGGACATAGGTATTTTTTGAGCTAACTACCTCAAAGTATTCCTTACACTGAAGTTCTCCAAACTTGTTCTCTCCAGCCTTAAATTTTCAATATTCACCTTGGAGACACACACAAAAAACCATATACAATTTAACCAACATATGATTTGAAACATTGATAACATATGAATATTACTTATTTTGCAAAGCATACGCATTTCTATTAAAAAATGAGACAATAGTAGTTAAAATATAATATGAACAAAAGCATATCAATGATTACTTTGATTGTAAATGATTGTCTACATGAACATCTTAAGAATATATCATTTTCCTTATGGATAAGGAAATATAAAATAGAATGGAAATAAATTACAAAGACATAAAATAGTACTCATATTGTCAGCTTAAGAAACTTTCAAAAAACAGATCCATAACATCAAACCTTTCATATTAAAATACCATTTATGTAGATGTTTATAAATGATTTATGTGCATGGGAAAAGAGAAGTTAATAACAAAATCCTTTTGCTAGCCAGATACAAAGAAAAAAAATCAAGTCTGATTTGCCAATATCCAACTAATGCAAATCATCTAAATTAGTTCAATAATTAAATACTTTCCTAATATCCTTTTCTCTTATTTCACACCCAAATCTGGAAAACACAGATGGCTGTGTGCCCCCTGTACTTCCCAGTTGTAGGGAAAATCCTTGTTTTGCTCCAAAGGAGTGCTCTTTCCTGATGCAACATCCCCATCTGGTGAACATAGACCCTCACAGGCAGACTCATTAGGGTAGGAGCCATTGGCTGAATGCCCACATGAAGTTATTCCAGAGTAAAAGATGACAACATTAGCACTATTTAAAATTTTTTTTTTGAAATTAGTTACTTCAGACTCAAACGTGAAAATAATTTTTTGATACTTTAATTTTTATACAGGGGGGCAAAGGAAGTTTCAGGAAAGAGAAAACAGTGAAATCTATTCTAAGTATACTTAGGAATGGTTAGATTTAGGATATATTACAATCCTTCATCAGTTGTCAAAAACTAATTCGGACTCACTATAGATTGTAGGCTTGTGTGGAGCTATATGCAAAGATAAGGAAAAGTCCTCATGGGAAACCCATACGCATGAAAGCTTTTGGATATCTCATTTATTCTTAATATTTCTCAGAATAAAGAAAATGCTTTATGACAATAGCTGCACCACAGTACTTTCAAAGAGTAGGAAGGGAGACAGATGGCTAGAAATAGGAGGCTATTGAGACACTTGGGTTGCAATTATTCAATTTCTAGTTGCTCCAATAGAACAGATGACTCTGTTATTACAAACATTAAGAAAATCGTTTCTTTGCTCTAGTTTATATGCAGGTATGAATTTTGTTAAAAAAATTTGAATATTATCCTAAAACAAATATTTAAGCATTTGAACTCTTTCTTTAAAAATACATAAAATATACATGATAACTGTAATTTTACAGTTCTAGAGTGGTATGGAGTTGAGATAGATGGAGATTAGAAGAAAGAGTAAATGGGTTAATCAACCGAAACAGAAATAATAAAATAAATACCTTGGAGATATCTCTTGCCAGCTAAGAATAATTCTTGGTAATCCAGAATTAGTTATCTGATTCCTGTTAGTTTTCTTCGCATCTGTGTGCTTCCTTATGCCTGTTTCCCCATTGCCAAGGGTGACAGCCACGAACTAAAACTATGCAAAATATATTATAGCCATAAAATAGTAGACTTCAATATTCATACCCACAGAAATATATTGTAGTGATCTGTGGCAGACTGAGTAATGAATTTGAGTAAAACCTACAAAGATCTTTTTTAATAGAGTTTTTTTTTTAAGTCTTATAAATGAGAGGTCAGTTGGTTATTGATCCAGTTAAGGGTTCATCCCCAATAGTGTTATCATATTTCCTGTCTTTATCACACCTTCTTATATTTGTTTTTAGAGTTCAGAATTCAAGTCACACTATAGAAAAGAGGGCAATTTTTGTTCTTGGAAGTATTGCCTTAGGATCTTCTTTGCATGATAGTGACTAATTTATAAAAGTCTTTTGTCCGGCGAGCAGCTCAGTTTTATTTTTATTCCACTAATGTTCTGCAAGAGTTCGATGTTGTTATTATTCACGGAATAATGGGGAAATAACATAAATTTAAAAATTATTCTTAAAGAAGTGAAATAATGGCTCAATTTAGAAAGATCAGAAGCCTCCTTGATTGGGGGGATATAATACTTTGAGTATAAATTAAATACAAAGGGCATATTTAAAATAGGTGGCAATCTCAAAGAGATTCACTGTCAAGTTAAAATAATTGCATTTATTAATACGACTTTAGAAGTTTTTGGTTATAAAATACTAATATAGACTTTCTCCCTAGATATTCAAATATCCTCAACTAGGAAAAAGGATATGATTATACCTCATTTTTTTCTGGTGCTTTGATGCCGTTTCTGTTTCTCCACAGACACCAATATTGAGTGATCTTTTAAAGCTAGTATTTAAAAATATCAACAGCATACTAACAAGTCAAGTTGATTCTTCAAAGGCTGTATATCATAATAGTTAAAACATGGGCTCTGAGTTTAAATCCTAAATGTTTCTCTTACTTGTTATGTGACTTTAGGCAATAGATTAACCTCTCTATGTCTCTTGTTTCTTGTCTAAAAATGAGATGTTTCTATACAATAGTGTAACTATAAATGATTGAATGTAAAGAAAATACCTGAAATGTGATTTGTGCTGAATAAATTTCATATATTTATATCAATTTAAGAAATTTTTATCCAATCAAAAATTCTACGAGTCCAGAGATTATTTTCCCAACTTTGCCTAGTTTTAGTGAATGCCTTACATAGGCAAAGACTTGTGACATACTTTCAATGATGCTGTAAATAATGTTTAATTTAGACCTAAAATCTAAGAAATTGATGTAAGGCATAGTAACTTACATAGTAAAATATATTTTTTTAATATTAGGAAAAATGCTTCTCCCAAACATATAAACTTTTTATTTCCTATTCAAAGTTCTATTTAGAAGATTGTTTCAGATAGCTCATTCAAATTGGAGCTGAATTTATGTAAGACAATGGCTCGTCCCCCCTTTTCAATAGACAGTTCTTTTACACATCATTTATCAGCATCAATATATTGACGATTTTTAAAGAAAATATGTAGTCACCTCTTGAGAAATATGATATTCATTCTGAAGTGACTGAAAGCTACAAATAGGAAAGATTTATCCAGCCCCCAAATGGAGGTAAGACAGCCAGAGTTGAAGGGAAATCATGGACCAGCAATGGACCTTGAGCCACCGATCAAAGCATACAGCTTGTTTCACTGAATAAATCACCATGGCTTTGAAGCTAAAATGTGTCATGTCAGAAACAATTTGAAGAACTGAATATTCTTAAACTATTTCAGATCATTTTGCATTTTTATTCCATAAGCAAGTATGAAAACTTCTATTTAGTGAGGTTTGCAAAGGGTCAAATTAAAATCTTAGATTTAGTGTGTAGGAAAAGTAGGAGGAAAAAAAGTCTTTTTCACAAACTGTTATTTTTATAAAAGAGTATTAAAGGTTTTCACTACGGAATCCTCAGCTCAGTGATATCTAAGTTACCAGAAAAACATATACATAAAATCACTCCAGGACTTTGAAAACAAAGATAGGAGACACAAACTGATTTTAAGTCTGCTAGTAGCTTGAGAATTTTTAAAAATATTATCCAGCAATGTTTTGTACTTGATTCTACCACAGTTCTCTTATCTGGAAAATATTTATACACCATAAATACCATGCCCCAAAGATTGTAGCTGTACACAAGAAGGTTGGATTAACCTTTTGATAAATGTAAAATTCCCAAACTCTAAACATTTCATGATTTTAAAATACAATGGCTACCTCCCAAAGTGAAAAGTTAATGACAGTTAAGAACCCTGCTTTGTATTTGCAGGTAAATGGATGGAGCTGGAGAATATCATGCTAAGCGAAGTAAGCCAATCCCAAAAAACCAAAGGCCAAATGTTCTCTCTGATAAGTGGATGCTGATCCAAAATCATCGGGGGAAGGGGCATGGGAAGAAGGATGGGGGAATTTTGGATTAGGCAAAGGGGGAGATTGAGGGGTGGGGAATGGTAGGTATAATGGTGAAATGAGACAGACATCATTACCCTAGGTACAAGTATGAAGACATGATTGGTGTGACTTTACTTTGTGTACAACCAGAAAAATAAAAAAATTGTGCTCCATTTTTACACAGTGAAAGGAAATGCATTCTGCTTTCATGCATAGCTAATTAGAATAAATAAATAATTGTTTTTTTTTTAAAAAAGAACCCTGCTTTGGTTTGGGAGATATCAGGTGGGATTGAATTTCGTGTCTTTTCTACACTCCAGAAATTGTTGCAAGTGAGCCACCATCCTGCCTAAGACACTTGTGTCCCTGGGCATGGATCACTACTTCTCCCAGAAGTTAACTTAGCTTAGGTTACTAAGTGTTATGAGTGAGATGATAGGATCCCTACAAGGTCAAGAAGTACCTTGGTGGGGTTCTTGGGTATGGAGAGGGTGTGGCTGTGGAACTGTGATGGAGCAGCCTGTCTTTCCAATTGGGCAAAATAATGTAAAAAAAAATATCAAATCAAAATGTGGTTTAAAAGTGTATGGATAGAAGTCTTGGGGGAAAAGCAGCGGGATTTATTTTTGATCTATGTTTAACTAAAATACTCCAGGGTAATTAAAATAATGCTGTTTTCTCAGATTACATATTTGGGTGAAGAGGGAATCAACACTAGATTTGGGTTAAAAAGCTGTACCGATGTTAAGGTTTACTTGTTAGAGTCTGTAAACAAGTCTGGGTGGCGCCTAGCAAAATACCAGAGGGAGTGGTTTGTGAAGTAATGCCAGCGAGCCATTAAGTGTGGAGATTCCTTATTGGTTGACTGATGTATTTAGTTTATGTTAATTAGATAAGCTGTGTGGAATGTATAAATACCGTTCCTGTCCTACAATAAACGGCTCCCACTCCTGCTGTATCAATCTACACAAGTTTTTCGTCATCCCCTGGTTATTTTACTGCAGTCGGACTGCGGCATTTACATATGTGATGTTCCCCAAGAGCTCAAGTGTGAGATAATGTAATGTTCAGAGGTGAAATAATCAGATTATGAGAGCTGTAACTTCATCACTGGGTTAATCCGCTCATACAGATAAACTCTGTCTAGCAGGACTAGACAGAGACTAGAGGAGGCAGGTCATTGGGGGTGTGTCTTTGTGGTTTATATTTTGTCCCTGGTGAGTGGAGCTCTCTCCCTGCTGCTGGTCATCCTCTGCCAATCCTTCAGCCATGAGGTTCTGCCTCATCTTGGACTCAGAGCATTGGAGTTGGCCAACTATGGACCAAGACCTCTAAAACTGTGAGCCTCAAAAAAGCTCTTCTTTCTTTAAGTTGTTCTTGAAAGGTATCTTGGCCACAGCAATTCAAAAGCTGACTAAAACAACCAAGAATCATGTTTAATCTACTTGTTCTAGCCTCACTGAAATTTCAAAAATTTCAAAAAAAAAAAATTAAATAAATAAATAAAATTGTACAAAATAAGCACATCAGAAGAATTTAGAAAATTTGTAATTGTGTCATTTGAAGGACTAATTGATTTCAAAGAATGATGTGACTGCCTGTCCTTTATTAATGATAGGAAATGATAGATCAGTATTGTGGACTTTGAATTTTTAAAGGAATCTCAAGGTATTCCTTGGACATTTCCATTTTAGGAAGATAATAAGGAACAACAGTTTGGAAGATGAACAATTTGGAAGATGAACTTTAGATGGCAGGATAAGCAGAGAGGAAGTTATCCCATATGCCAAAGAGAAAGGGAAAGAAATAATGGCTGTTTGGGTTTTTTTTTGGGGGGGGGAGACAGATTCAACATTTCCAAGATTGGCAGGGACTCGGTAACTAGCTTATTTGAAACAAAAAGAAGAAGAAATATCAAGTACAATTTCAGGATTCTACTTTGGAAGAAAAGATAGTGGATCTATTAGTCATATTAGGAAAATAAGATAATTGAAAGGGGGGGAGAGATGATAAATTCATATTTGGACATGATGTTTTTAAAGATATCCTGAGTAGAGGTGGCTAAGACACTGAGCAGAGAACCCAACCACGCCATGCAAGTCTCCTGACCAGCACCAATGGTAAAGATGTGTGAGTTTTACGCAGCTGGGTGTGTGGAAATTTATCACGCCCAGAGAAAATGAATGGTGGTGCTTCCTTTTCGTTTTATTTTTGGTCTACGGTGGATGGTGAGAACGGTCTCAGAAGCAAGAGGGGGATTAAAGATATGGACAAAGGATGGGGGGGGATGCCATAATATGATGAGCCTATCATGGGTCCGTCTTTGAGGAAGTAAGTGATAAGAAATATGGTTTCTGATGTTTTGAGTACTATTGGAAGTTAAAGGGTGGGAGTTCCCCAGATAATTCATTCTGGTGACATCTATTTTCTCTATAGAGTATGAGGAGGACATGTATGGTTAAGATGGAATTCACAGGCCAGAGCCAGAGATGACCTGGGGTCAGGTCTGTCATTACACAGTTGGCCACCTTCCATATGGTGGAAACGCTGAGGCTCCTCATTCTGAAAGAGGGGGATGAGGAGTTGAGGAATGAGTGCCTAGATCTGAGACTTGCCAGTGTCTGTGTTTGTACTGATTTTAAAATCTCACACAGATGTGTCCCTTTACCAGAATATTCTTTTTTATTTATTATTTTTTTATCTGTTCTTTTTAGTTGTACATGACAGTAGAATATATTTTGACATATCATACATACATGGAATATACCTTCCCATTCTTGCAGTTGTACACGATGTGGAGTTACATTGGTCGTGTATTCATATACAAACATAGGAAAGTTATGTCTAATTCATTTGACTGTCTTTCCCATTTCCATCACCCCTCCTGTCCCCCAATTCCCCCCTCCAATCTGGCGAACCTCCACTCCTTCCTCACTGCCTATTGTGAGTCAGCATCGGCATATCAGAGTAAACATTGGGCCTTTGGTTTGGGAGGATTAGCATGATAGTCTCCAGTTCCATCCATTTACAGGAAAATGCCATAATTTCTTTCTTCTATATGGCTGAGTAATATTCCATTGTGTATTTGTACCACATTTTCTTTCTCAATTCATCTATTGAAGGGCACCTAGGTTGGTTCTATAGCTTAGCTATTGTGATTTTAGCTGCTATAAATATTGATTCGGTCGCATCACTATAGTATGCTGATCTTAAGTCTTTGAAGTATATGCTTCAAAGTGGGAAAACTGGGTCAAATGGTGGCTTCATTTCAAGTTTTCTGAAGAACCTACAAACTACTTTCCCCAAGTGGTTGCTCCAACTTGCAGTCCCACCAGCAATGTATGAGTGTACCGTTTCCCCCGCATCTTCACCAATATTTATTGTTACTTTTATTCTTGATAATTGCCATTTTGATTGGAGTGAGATGCAATCTTAGAGTAGTTTTTATTTGCATTTCCCTAATAGCTGGAGATGTTGAACATTTTTTCATATATTTGTTGATTGATTGTATTTCTTCTTCTGTGAAGTACCTGTTCAGTTCTTTTGCCCATTTATTGATCAGGTTATTTGTTTGTTTGTTTGTTTGTTTTGGTGTGTTTTTTTAAATTCTTTATATATCCTGGACATGAATGCTTTATCTGAGGTTCAGGTGGCCTTTACCAGTATAATCTATGTCCTATTTTTTCCCCTAAAACTTTGATGTTCTAACTATTTGAGAGAAAAGCATATTTAGGCATTGAGCAAATGACCCTACTGTATTTTATACTCTTTCTATTATACCTTCTATTACACAGGATTTGATTGGAGAGAGCTAATCTCTTCTGAGGATATGGCAAAAATTACAGACAAAACACATACAACCATGGTGCATTGCTTTGGGGAAAAGTATAGCTATTAATTCAACTATTGATGGTTATTGATATACTCTAGCTTTTCCATATGTTCTTGATTCAATTTTAAAGACATAAGGTTATGAAATAGTCCAATATATCCAACATATTCAAGTTTCCAATTTTCAGTCATTAAGTAATTTATCATAATTTTATGGCTTTTTAAGAAAAAAATCTCCATTCTGTCTATATTTCTACCCCATTTTTGTTCCTAATATTCTTTACATGTGCCTTTCATTTTATTTTCATAATTGATCTTGCCTGTTTTTTTAATATTGCATTATTCTTTTCCTGATTATTATTGTTTTTAAATCAATTTTTACTTTTACTTCCTTCGACTATCACTGGGGAGTTTGAATTTTTTTTTTTCTCTACTGGCTTTGATGTGTGAATACAATTATTTTGAATTAGTTAGTAAAATCTTGCATTTCAAATATTAAGGAAATGAAGGGTTTGACTTTGGTTTCATTTTTATTTTCATTTATTGTTAATTGCACTGTAGTCAATTAGTGTAGCCTATCTAGTAGTTACTTTTGGTTTTTTTCTTAGATTCCCATATAGCCTAAATTGTGTTCCATTTTTGGAAATATTCCATGTGGTTTTGACAAGAGCATGCAGTTTCTATGTGTTGGGTGGAGGATCCAAAGATATACATCAAACTCAACCATTTGTATAGTTCAAATTATATAATACTTTCCTAACTTGTATATACTTGATTCTGTCACTTTCTGAGAAGAGTGTTAAAATTTTCCAATGATCCGGATTTGATGAAATCACATTTAAAATTTATTATATTTTGTTTTATATATTTAAACATAAGTTGCTAGGTACTTAAATGTTTTTATACATTATACTCTCTTTCAAATTGCTTTATTTATGAATTTGAAATGATTCTCTTGGTCTCTACTAACGGTTTTCCTCTTCAATTATATTTTGTCTAATAAGTAATACTGCTACAACACTTTAATTTTAATTAGATTTACTAGTATATTTTCCCACTATTTTTTTCATCTTATAGTGCTGAATGACTTTTTTCCCTTAGATGTGTCTCTTGAAAACATGATAAATCTAAAATTTTAAAACTGACATATACAAGTTGTTTTTAACAAAAAGCAAATTCAGTTCTTGTTTTTTCTTCATATTTTTTTTGCATTTGAATGGGACCTTATTTCTTTTGCCCCTGATATTCTTTATTAACAAAAATTAATGGTCATATTTTTATCATTTAAGTGAAACTAATTCTTTAAGTGGTGGATTCATTTCTTTATTTACTTGAAAATATTTTTTTTGAGTTTCTGTTATGTATAATCAGTCTCCTGGTATTTGGAATAAATTAGTGAACAAATAAGACAGAAAATGTCTCCCTGTTGAAGCTCACATTCTAATTAATAAAAATTGTGATATGTTGGGTCCTGTTCTTAGTGCTTTATTGATAGCACATCTTTCATTCTCGGCGATGAAACTTTGAGGTATTTATAGGTAAGAAAATAGTAACATAGACAAGTGAAGTTACCAAATTGAGACAGTCAGGCTTTGAATGGCCATGAGATTCAATATAAAGCCTCTCTGCCCTTTATTATTGCTTTAATCAACATTAAATTTGAACAGTTTTGCAACATTTCTTTATATTTGATTGGTTTGATATATTATCCAAAACAACCATGCCCAGTTCCTAACTTGTATAAATAGAACCCCATATGTATGCAACTCAATAGTTATTAATAAACTACTAGCACAATTTATTATTTATTTGTCTATTTATAGGAAATGCAACTTAATTATCTCTTCTTTGTCAGATACTATCCGTAATGAGCCAAATCAATTCTTTGAACTAGGATAGTTGTCCGTGGTTCGATGCAGATTTTGAAAGATACCAGCAGATCTTGTCAGAAGTCTGATCAATGAGGATCAACCGCAGGGCACAGACTGGAAACTCTGCCTTTGAACGTGGCAGCATTTGTACCCATGGGGATGGAAGTTCTGAGGTTTGAGGACTGCACCCAGTGAGTGCACCTCTGGGCCTATAGCTGCAGGATATCATTTCTTCCATCACCTCCTCTCCTGTGAGTCACAGATCACAGATTGATTTGGATGCATCCATTGCATTTCAGTGACTTTGCGGCTTCCTCACCATGGGGCTGCAAGGTGTTGGCTGGACATTCCACTTTACACACTGTCTCATGAGGCATCCTATCATTTCTAAATCCACACAGAAGGCCCAGAGCACTAAAATCATCTCTACAGAGAAGAGGGCACTGTGGACCTTCAACTTTCTTTTTTCTTTTTTTTATTGGTTGTTCAAAACATTACAAAGCTCTTGATATATCATATTTCATACATTTGATTCAAGTGGGTTATGAATTCCCATTTTTACCCCTTATACAGATTGCAGAATCACATCGGTTACACATCCACGTTTTTACATATTGCCATACTAGTGACTGTTGTATTCTGTTGCCTTTCCTATCCTCTACTATACCCCCTCCCCTCCCTTCCCATCTTCTCTCTCTACCCCATCTACTATAATTCATTTCTCTCCCTTGTTTTTTTTTCCCTTTCCCCTCACATCCTCTTATATGTAATTTTGTATAACAATGAGGGTCTCCTTCCATTTTCATGCAATTTCCCTTCTCTCTCCCTTTCCCTCCCACCTCTCCTCCCTGTTTAATGTTAATCTTTTTCTCATGCTCTTCCTCCCTGCTCTGTTATTAGTTGCTCTCCTTATATCAAAGAAGACATTTGTTTTTTAGGGATTGGCTAGCTTCACTTAGCATAATCTGCTCTAATGCCATCCATTTCCTTAAGATAATGGAAGAGATCAATGGTTTTGCCCCTGCTTTGGGCCCAAAACGTCTTTAAAAAGTGCTCACTGCATACTATGAAATTACTAAAACAATGAAGAAAACAATTAAGAAGAATAAATAAGTCTTTGATGCTACTTTTGATAATGTGATGTTTCAAATTGACCCCAACCCTTGAAGCTTTGAAAGAATCCTTCCAACCAAATTTTATACTAAAATTTTAGTTTCAGAATAATTTCTCAATAAAATATGACTGACTACCAAAAAAAATATTCCTTCTTAAACCACAGAACTGTGCCTTAGAACAAAAAGAAAAAAAAATCAAGTTGATGTTTCTATGTTTTTATGAGTTCACCTTCTACCTCTCTCATCTTGACAAGAGAGTGAGAACATCAAAACGTTACCACACAGAACCTGGCCCGTCAGACTCAGAAAGAAGGGAATTAGAGGGTTTCCATATGTAGGTGTTTATGGTAGATCTTTTAAGTGTCCATACTACAGTCATTGCTAAAGAGTAAATACAGAGGCACAGGCCACTTTCAAGGTGGAATTAAAATGGCACAATAAAGCAGAGGAGATATGGACCTCTTACCAGGAAAGGCAACAGAAAAATAAAACTACAAACGGCCACCCTCTGGGAAAGCACTCTCCTGTCGGGGCAGGCTGTCTGGTCAGAGGGAGCCAAAACTTGATACTTATATTTCCCACCTCTGACCCTGGACATCTGGAAACCCAATTTGAGTCAAACAGAAGGAAGTTTTCTTTTCTATTTCAAAAACTTTAGGGAGGATAAAACCTTGAAGCACCTAGTGTCCCTTCTGCTAGCAAAAGCTACTATTATATTTATGTACTTGAATGGAACCCCAAAACGTGAGATATGGGATCAGAGGAATAGCCCCCTCAGAAGCACTTTGACAGTACTGACCCTTTGTTCCTCTGTGGTTGTGGATTTAGGCAATGTCTGAGGTCAGCAAAAACAAACCAGTACTTTGCTGCTAGTTGATCTTTAGTAGACATCCTTTGATTCTAAAATGTAAATATGCCAGAGCATCCTGTGTCTCCACACCTATGTATGCGCATGTATTCTATGCAGCATGCATTATAAGGGTATTTTCATCTGTAGCAAAGTTTTTAACCATTTGACTTCATTTTAAAGTACTACAAAATGATGTGATTAGTCAGAGAGCCTTTTATTTATTGGAAGTAGGTTATAATTAAGAACTATGTTGCAAGATAAGTTAGGAGGCATCTAAGTTGTTCCTTTGCACATCAAAATTATTTGTTGTGGCATATTAAATATTTGTTTGGTTTTCTCTAACATAGACTCAGTAGATTTCTGGTTGTAAGATGAACATTTGGCCACATAAAAATAATCAGCCTTAATTCAGAAAAAAAAAAGAATCCACAAATTTAGACCATAGACATTTGGATTCTTGCCATTCAGACTCTTGTTAGCTGTGTGTTTTTAGAAAAGTTGCTTAGTCTTTCTGAGTCCAGTTTCCTCATCTGTTGCGGGCATCTTGCTGTGAGTATATATCAGTATTATTGTAAGAAGGAATAGGATGTAGTAAGTGCTATCATCATAATTATCCTCATCAACTTTATTATTAGAATGTTGGAAAATCCATCCAGAGGGACTGTGTAAGTTCCAAAATTATTAATTGTCTATGCAAATCTAAGTAGTAGCTGTAATCTTAATAATTCTTTCAGCCCCAGGGGTCATGGTGGCAAGAGAAACTATCTTTCTTTTGTGCACAAAAACCACACACAGGGATAATTGGATGTTGGTCATTTTAAAAAAAAATTCTTAAGACATTTGATTAAATTATATTGCAGGGGCCATATCTATCTCTATTATGAATATTAACTATCATGGAGTCAATTCTAATCATCAGTAACGGGTCTATTCATGACTTACATAGAATACTATTTTTTCAGAGCCATAGAAAAGACATTATTTTACCACGTATTTTGCCAAAATGAATTGACTTGGAAGTAAAGCATTTTCTATTTGTAGGCCTGTTTGTTTTCTTTAAGGAACTCACTCAATGTTTCCTGTGATTTTTCTTTTTTCACTTTTGCCAAGATTTCTTTGCAAGATTTTGATCCAGGCTAGGAATTTATACTTAGTTATGTGGCAAGAATTCAAAATATTTACACATTCACAACATCCTATGTGCTTCAAAGAAGCACCATTCTTCTTGGAGTTTTTTTTTTATGTTACCTGTTTTAACAGGAACTAATTGATATTTACATCAATTATTGCTTAAAATTATAATCTTAAGTATATTCGAATACGATCTATGATTGCTGTTCTTATTTGAAGTATATGTTGATATATAAATGCTTACCACAGCCTATATTTTCTGTGCTACATAAAAAGTTTATACAGTTACATTAATTCCGCAATTTATAATTATAATATTTTTAAATCTTGGAAAATAAATAACAAAAAAAGAAGAAAAAAATGAAGTCAACACCCCCATGAAATATACCTGCTGTTTTATAGAAGGAAATGAATAGCTAGAGTACCAGCTGCCAGATCTGATCCTGAATCTGGGCTGACGCATAGGTGGGAGGGTGTGCACCCACATTTAGTTCCTTTAAGAAGTGCTTGCTTTCATTTTCAGTATCCACACGTTTTATTATCACCGTAGGAGTACAGAAGCAAAATGGTTTTTGGTTTCCTTTCCTTCTTGTCTTTCTTTGTTGTTGTTTTATTTCCTTTTTTTTTTTTTTCTTTTTAAAGCTCCTGCCTGTGTTTTCTTTTCCTTTGCAGTTCACAGGGCAGAATGTCTTCTGGAAATGCAATTCCCATCAGCTGTAATGGAGTTTGCATGCATCAAGGAGAACAGGGCAACCCACTGTACTGCCTCCTTTCTTGTGTGGGATTGTGAGCACCTGGTCCGCTCCGTGACAAGCCCCCTAGATAAGTCTTTGGCCATTTTGTTTATCATCAGGAAGGCCATTCACATCTTGGACCTACAGAGGTAGGACCCCTTCCAGATGGCCACCTGTCTTTGCACATGGCCCAAACTTGGGACTTCCCTTCCCATGTGGGCAAATGTTTTGACAAGCATGGCTAATGGTGCTTTGGTGGCAGAATTTCAACACAGATCAAAAGCAATTGCCGCTTAGTACTTAATGGACAGAAAAAAAAGACGGCATGGCAAGTTGGTCAATTTGTGGCTCTCCTAGTACTCATCACTGATTGGGAAGAAGAGACAAACGTTCTGTCAAATTTGGAACCCAATTAGCTCCCAGATGCTAAATTTAGAGCCAGCTCCCAGCCTCTGGGAGTTCCATTGCCAATACCCGATATTAGATTCTCTGCATTTATCACAAAAATCATCAGGCAATAGGCATGCAGGTATTCTACAGAGTGTCTGCTGCTTATCACATTTGTGTGAATTTATAGTTACCCTAGACGATGAAGAAACTGACGCACACCACTGTTTGACGACTTAAGTGATACCTATTGCCATATAAGTGGACGGCATAGCCCATTCTAAATTTAATGGCAAAAACTATTGATCCTGTTTGCTGGCTCTTGCAGAAGAGATCCCAACCAAGATTCTTTTAAGGGCTTTGACCTTCCATACTGTTTATATGTTATATATGGGGAAAGAAAAGAGATGCATTACATGGATGGTAATGGCTAATTTCATGTAGCAACTTAGCTAGCTCATAGTGCCCAGGTAGTTAATCAGTCATTATTTTAGATAGTTTTTAGAGTACACTAAGTCAAGCAGATTACCCTCCATGGTGCAGGTGGGTCTCATTTAATCAGTGTAAGACATTGACAGAAAACGACTGACCTCCAACAAGAAAAAGGAGAATCTGCCAGTGGACTGTTTTCTAACTCAAATCACACAATCAACGATTTCCTGACTGTCTAGCTAGTTGACCTGTTCTGAAAATTTTGGACTTGGCCAGCCTCCACAATTGCACCAGCCAATTTCTTAACTTCTATCTCTATTCTCTATCCTAACAGTTCTTTTCTTTAGGTAACAGTGATTAATGTTTGGACTATGAAGACTTTTCTACTTTTCCTATTATGAACTACTCCTTTTTTAAACTTCCTTCAGAGATCTAGCACCTATGATATGGAATTATGAATTCTACTCAAAGAAAAATATCTAAGATACTCAAGGCCGCATTTGAAAAATGTTAAAATAGAAAAAAAATACAACTGTCTTTGATAATCAGAGCCCAGACCATTGGCTGATTTAAAGTCCATCACAAGGGGCTGGGGATGTGGCTCAAGCGGTAGCGCAGCGCGCTTGCCTGGCATGCGTGCGGCCCGGGTTCGATCCTCAGCACCACATACCAACAAAGATGTTGTGTCCACCGAGAACTAAAAAATAAATATTAAAAAAAATATTCTCTCTCTCTCTCTCTCCTCTCTCACTCTCTCTTTAAAAAAAATAAAATAAATAAAGTCCATCACAAGAACAACAACATGAATACAAACTTACCAGTCTGCTCAGAATTTAACATTATGATAGCTGAAATTCTTTCCTGGGTATGTAGTCAACCATAAAAAGAAGAAAAGGAAGAGGAAAAGAAATGTTTGAGAAATTTTGTTGTGTATTTCAACGAATCACATATAGAGGTGAAACTTAATTTAACCCACTTAATTCAACACTCCATTTAGGAAAACTGACCACTAAAGTTTTCAGCTCATCTAATACCTGTATCAATCCGATGTCTAGAGTAAGGATATGATAAGAGGTCATCAACACTGTGCTCTCTGATGCCATCAACACCAGGATTATAATAAAGTGATTTTTAAATCATTATCATATGTCCCTCTTGGTGTATGTCATTCTGCATGTAGACATAGGCAAAAATACATAGAAAGAAATAGCTGTATACACAGACAAATACGGCACCATGCAACTGTGTGTCGGGGAGAGACAGCCTCTGTCCTTAGAGATTTTCAAATCCCATAGGAAACTCAAAAATACAAACAAAATCACATTCCAATGGGAGAAACGGATATGATCGAATATTTAGAATTTACTAGGGAGTATGGTGGAGGCATAGCTCCTCTGACCTTGAGCATCAAGAAAAAATGTCTAAAAGAAAGAAGTAAACAGATGTTACGCAGGTGGACAGAGGAAGGTAAGGGTGTTGTGGCAGATGTCGCTGATAAAGATGAGCTCAATTATTCAAATCCAAATGTTCTCCTCTTCTATTTAGTAGTTATGTATGATGTAGGAATTTCTTTTATTCATTTTGTATGTGGGAATCTAGGGTTTTTTGTGTGTTTTTGTGGCCAACCGTGACACATTTCTTTTTTAAAATGAAATTTAGTATGTGAGTGTCTGAAAGTTGGCATCGTAATGTTATGCTTCTGTCATCTGTAATTCCATCCACAGAACACCACCAAAATGATACAGGCCAGTGGAAAGAAACAAAGGAAATGATTATGCAGACATAATTTATGTTGCATCTTGGAGTGCAGCCAGAGATAAACGCGGCTACGTTAGCACTCTCCACTTACAGACCTTCCCTTCTCAGCATCCAGACTAGAAGCAGCGGTGAAGTGAGACCAGCTTTTCCCAAACTGTGCTTTGTTCAGTAGCAGCATGTGTTCTGAAAAAAACAAACAGGCAGCAAATGCAACTGCAAGGGTCCCTGAGGCTAGCAAAGCTGTTTTTCTAAAAGGTGTCATGTAGTTGTCTTCAAAAAATTATATCGATATGGGTAGTTATTTTTATGCAAAAATTGCAACTCACAGAAGCCTAGACCATGTTAACCATGGTCTTCTAACTGCCTGGTCACCTACAGGCAATGCATTCCAATAACCTCACCAAGTCATCTTTGAAATGACTGCTGATCCAACCCGTGTCTGCAGTATGTCTGGTGTGTCCTCTGTATCTTGACCATGTAGATTAAACCCAGTTTCACCTTATGATGCTCTTAGTTATTTCTGAGTCAACTTTTTGTTTACTCCTTTATGCAACTTGGGCATTAGAGTTCATGAGTCTTTGGTGTTTGGAAAATACCTGAGTATTTTTAAAGTTTTATGATCAAATAAATTAAGACATGCTAATCTGAATGGGAGTGATACATGGGAGATATTTATAATGAATCAGGCTTAGAATAGGAATCAAGGGTCCTATTATTTACATCACGTCAAAGAAATAAGCCAGTCAAATATTGCTGCTTTTATTAGATGTGAGACTATACATTTCTTTTTTTTTCCTCCCATGTGAGACAACACTTAAGTCATGTGATAAAAGTAAAAGAACTAATTAACTTTGTGTGCATGGGTAGGTATATGAAGAATTTCTCTTCTTTGTTCCTATTTAAAGTGGGCAGGTATATTTCTTAAAATCAAGTTCCCTCACAAAGTCTTGATCTGGCCCTGTTACAGGGAGCAAATAGGAAGAGTGAATATACCATACAGCATTATCACTGCTAAATATTAATAGGTTATAGTCTAAGTTTCATTATGACATAAATATACAATATGCCATCACAGGTGGCGCTGACATAATGCCTGGCTTACTATTAATATTTAGTCATTGTTGAATGTAAGACAGAAAAGAGGGGAAGAAGGAAGGGAGGGAGGGGAGGAGGGAAGGAGAGATGCAATGGAGTTGCTATTTCCTGTCAAAAGTCCCGCCCGTTGTGTATAAATGCCACATTTTTTTAACCATTCACCCACTGAAGGGCATCTAGGTTGGTTCCACAGTTTAGCTATTGTGAATTGTGCTGCAATAAACATAAATGTGGTTGTGTCCCTATAGTATGCTGTTTTTAAGTCCTTTGGGTATAGACCAAGGAGTGGGATAGCTGGGTCAAATGGTGGTTCCATTCCCAATTTTCCAGGAAATCTCCATACTGCCTACCATATTGGCTGCAGCAATTTGTAGTCCCACCAGCAATGTATGAGTGTACCTTTTTCCCCACATCCTCGCCAACACTTTTTGTTGTCTTCATGATAGCTGCCATTCTGACTGGGGTGAGATGGTATCTTAGAGTAGTTGAGATTTGAATTTCTTTAACTGCTAGCGATGATGAACTTTTTTTTTTCATATATTTGTTGATTGATTGTACATCATCTTGTGAGAAGTGTCCAGGTCTTTGGCCCATTCATTGATTGGGTTATTTGATTTTTTGCTGTTTAGCTTTTTGAGTTCTTTATATAACCTAGAGATTAGTGCTTTATCTGATGTGTGAGGGGTAAAGATTTTCTCCCAAGATGTAGGCTGTCTATTCACCTCACAGATTGTTTCTTTTGCTGAGAAGAAACTTTTTAGTTTGAACCCATTCCATTTATTTATTCTTTATTTTAATTCTTGCACTATAGGAGTCTTATTAAGGAAGTTGGTGCCTAGTCTCACATGATGGAGATAAGGGCCTCCTTTTTCTTCTATTAGATGCATGGTCTCTGGTTTTATTCCTAGGTCCTTGATCCATTTTGAGTTGAATATTACTTAACAATAAAAGAGGGAAAAAAATCATGGCATTTGCAGGTAAGTGCATGGAGTTGGAGGAGATAATGCTAAGTAAAGTTAGCCAATCACAAAAACCCAAATGCTAAATGTTTCTCTGCTATAAGGAGGCTGATTCATAGTAGAGTAGGGAACGGGAGCATGGGAGGAATAGACGAACTGTAGACAGGGCTGAGGGATGGGAAAAGAAGGAAAGGGGCATGGGATTAGAAATGATGGTGGAATGTGATGGTCATCATTATCCAAAGTACGGTATGAAGACACAAATTGGTGTGAATATACTTTGTATACAACCAGAGATATGAAAATTTGTGCTGTATATGCGTAATATGACTTATAATGCATCCTGATGTCATATGTAAATTTTTAAAAATTAATGAAAAAATGTCCCATGCATATTCAAGTTCTCTGTCCACTTGCCATAGGAACTTGGGAAAAATATTTGATATCTCTGGATTCCTTCAGAGTCAAAAGAAATTATAAGTAACTTTTATAAAAGAGATTTACTGTTAGTCATCATCATTAATAGTAATAATCATAATTGTGGTGTCCTAAGTTGCTTCAACAAAAAAGTTTGAACTTAGTATTATACTATTTAAACACAGGTATTTTTATGAAGTGGTACTTAATTAGGAGTAATTCTCATTAAGAGAAACCCTATCTCCAGGTTTCGTGTAAGGGAGTCTTGAAGGTTTTACACACACACACACACACACACACACATGCACACAAACACACAAGAATGCATGATTTATTCATAGTTACTAAAACTCAAAAAACAATCCACATGTCCATCTATGGAAGAAGTTGAACTGTGTTCATAAAATTAAATATTATTTAGCTAAACATGCTGGTATATAAAGGAATATTACTGAATCTCAGAAGTATAAGACTGAACAAGAGAAGGCATACATGAAAGAATTCACATTGTATCATTCAGTGGTCTTGCTTCATATGGACTGTATCATAAGGGTTATCTTATACTTAATGGTTTATAAAAATACAGATCTGTTATCTTGTAGCCCAGCAGATTTGAAGTCTGACTAAGAGTAAAATCCATGTCACTACCTAGGGCCCATTCAGACAATCCTGCATGACCTCTGTTTTTTTGTTTGTTTGTTTGGGCAGCATTGGGGATTGAACCCAGGGTTTTGTCCATGTTAGGCAAGTGCTTTATGTCTAAGCTACATCTCCAGCCCTTCTTATTTATTTTTTAAAATTTTAGACAGGGTCTTTCCCAGGCTGGTCATGAACATTTGATCCTCTTGTTTCAGCCTTCAGAGAGGCTGGAAGGACAGACATACACCCAGCGCTATAACCCAGTGTGCTGGTAATTTGGGGCTTTCCAGTTAGCTGATAAGCAATCTGAATTCCACCTACAATCTTAATTGGCTTTCTATGTAGCCTAACACATTCACAGGTTGCAGTGATGGGTATTGGGACTTCTTTGGGCAAACATTTCTTTATCTACAGCATGAAATTAAAAAAGAAAACTACTCTATGATGGCAGAAATCAGAGTAGGAGTTATTCTTGGGTATGAGGAATAAATTAACTGGAAAGGAATAACTTATACCTTTTGGGGTTTATGAAAATGTCCTCTACCTTGATTGGGGTGCTAGTTACACAAGGGTACACATTTGTCAAAATGTAAGGAAGGTATAATTCAGGTTTGTGCATTTCACTATATGTATCTCATGCTTAGCTTTTTAAATTAGAATAATAGAGGAATATGTAAATACCTCCATTGATGGAGAATCAGAGTGCATTCCATTTTCTCCACAGTCGTTTTAGTGATCAACAACCTAACTTACACATAAGAAATTTCACAAGTTAGCTGCAGTGAATTCAATTTGCATTTTAAACTCGATGATCTGCAGAGATGATAGTCTTTGTTTTAGAAATCTCAGTCCAACAATTATAAGAAATCTAAGATTTGTTTTCCAATCCATCATAGAAGATTTCTGGCTCCTAACTCATGCCATGAGTTCAAAAGTTAAAAGCCTGAATTTCTCATTTTCCTTTCTAAACTCTCCACTGGGGTCAGAAATAGCCAAACTACCCAGAATTCTCAGGCTCCCATTTCCACCGTAATGTTGTCTCGTAAAAACTAGTTGATGCTCCAAACCCTTTCTTTCTATATGTGCTGTACTTCAGGAAGCCACAAGTGACAGTTAAGATCTTATTGGCTTCCAAATAAATACCATGGACTCCCATTTTACCTTTTGCAGTGGTAATGAGATCATTGCCCTCCGATCTAATCACGTGACAGACCAGTTACACATTTTCCATGTTTCTTAAATTTGGAAATAATTTCAAACTTAGAGAAGTTGCTGAATTTAAAACTGTGCCGAAACACTCTTTATACACATTCACCTGTTCTTCATATTTTATTGTATTTACTATTTACTCTCTCATCCTCTCTCTTTTCTCCCTCTGTTTATACACTTTTTTCCCTCTACTACTAGAGGGTAAGTTTCTTAAATCATGGGTCTTTTGTCCCTAAGGTTTTATTATGTCTTTCTTAAGAGCAGAGCTATTACATCACACAGTCACAGTTCAGTGACCAACTCCAAGAAATTTAGCATGGATACAATGCTTTTATTCATTTGGCTGTATTATAATTTAGTCAACTAAATTAATAATGCTCTCCGTAACATCTCCCTCCTCTACAACACAGGATGCAGTTTAGGATTAAATGTTGCATTTATTTAGTTAGCCTTTTTTACTCTGAAACATTTCCATGGCTGTTCTTTCACTTTTATGACATGATGTTTTTGAATGGCCACTGAATCCTCAGGCTGCAACAATGAGCTTCTGGCTGTTACTGCCTCTAGAGAACCATTACTTCTACCTTTCAAATCCGACACCAAGGTCCTCCCATTGGCTGACTCCTACCAGGTACCCATCAGATGCTTCTGGAAAATGTTCTTTCTGCCTTTACTGCTTGTGCGTGCACACACACACACAAACACACTATGAAATTCAGAACTATAGTTGAATTGAATTTATTATATAGAATTGTAGATGCGTGTGTGTGTGTGTGTGTGTGTGTGTGTGTGTGTGTGTATGTGATGTGCTTGTGTGTTTCAACTGCCAGAGAAAGAAAAGAAGAAGTTAAATGGTAGTTACCAGAGGCTGGAGGGAGTAAGGGTGAGGAAATAAGTCAACAGGTACTAAGTCACAGTGAGGGAGGAGTACACACTTTTGGGTGTTGTTTCATAAGAGGCTGACCAGAGAGCAATCATGTACTATTTAAATAAATAAATAAATAAATACATACATATATAAAAGGATTTTGAAATGAAACATGTCTGAATAGATAGATATATTTAACCAGATTTAGGCTTTTAAAAAAGGATACATTTATCAAACCGTCACATGGTACCCCATTTGTATGTGCAATTGATAGATTTTCATGTTTCAGTTACAAATGAAAAGTTAAAATTTTTGGAAATTAGATTTTTAACATATAAATAAGATGAACTAAAGGATTGAAAAAATACATCTTGATTTTGGTAATTGAGAACAAGTCTATAACATAAGGCTCATGTCATCGTTTAAAAAAAAAAAGTGTAACAGTTAAATTTAGGAAAAATCTAGAAGTATTCTTTGTGCCATGTTCAAAAAGTAATTTCAACCTCTCAATATGAGACAAACTAAGTCATCGTAAGAGCAAATATATGCTTAGGAAAAAAACCCCAAAGATTATCCTTTTAATATTTTTTATATCTGCCCATGGTGGAACATTTTGATGAAGCACATACCAAATTCAATCTTATAACCATTTTTACAGAAGATGAAAATGTCAACTAAATGATACTAAAGCAGAAGTTGTCTCTGAATGAAATTTTAAAGAGATAAGATTTGAGATGCATTATATGAGTTAAGCAAAATAAGTGTATCCTCAACAGAAAATATTTTTTATATTTGCAGAAAATTAAATTAATTTGGTCTTAATTATTATTATTAATTATTCATAATTATTTGGTATGAATTTTGTCCTTAAACTTACCAATGTTAGTCAAATCTTATTTTTCAAAATCCAAATGTATAATATATACATACTTATATTATAAATGTGCATGAATATATATTCATACACACATACCCATATAGATTTTATATATATATTAATTTTAGAAAAATGTTTATTTTAAAAAAAGAAAACTACTCATAAACATTTAACAAAAGTGATATTCATACAGCACAAGAAATTACCCATATAGATTTTATATATATATTAATTTTAGAAAAATGTTTATTTTAAAAAAAGAAAACTACTCATAAACATTTAACAAAAGTGATATTCATACAGCACAAGAAATTTAGTTAATGAATGACCAAAACTATTTTATATGGAAGCCATTTTAGATCAAGGAGTAATCTCAGTTCACAGTAATATTGAACAAATGGAGCAACTTATTACTGTTTTCAATTTTCTTCATTATTTCTCCCAAACTAAAAAAAAAATCTAGAAATAGAACAATATAAGAAACAGCAGGAATCTAGATATTTCTCTTTTGAGATGTTGGAAATTGTGACGTGATTGGTAACATGACATGTGAAATGAACTTGTCTTGGTGTATTTGGGTTGCTGAAGCTTGTAAACATGTGAAATCTATTTCCATCATGTCTCAAGGCTGAGAAGTCCAGGATCAAGTGACAGCCAACTTTGTGTCTGACAAGGACCCACTTGCTGATCCACAGATGGTGACTTCTCCCTGTGTCCTCACAAAGGGCTCTCTAGGTCTTTCCTACAAGAGTACTGATGGTGTTCTGCTGGGTTCTACACTTATGACCCAATTACTTCTCCAAGGCCTCAGATCCTAGTACCATTACCTGGGAATGAGATTCCATCGTATGAATTTTGCAGCCAAAGTAAAATTCATGCTATTAGCAAAACTCTTCTGAAATATTTCTGTGATGGTGATAATTTACCATACACTCCTTCTTTATATGACATATAAAATTCATTAACTATGAGTGTATCTTTAATAATTATATTGGTCATTCGAACTTTGGTCTTCTCAAAATGAATGTCCCCAAATTGTGGATTACTTAAAGTTTGTAGTCATTCAAGAAAGAGTGTGTTGGGCAGATGTGTTCCTAGACCACAGATTTTGTAAAACTATAAATTACAACATAATTAATGGCTTAGCTGAGCCAAAGGCTAAAACCCAATTTTACGAGAAATATATATGATAATTGTGAATCACTTATGTCTTTATTTTATTACTCCTCTGAGCACAGAAGTTCACCCCAATACCATCCCTGTAAGAGCAGTAGTGCTGGGGTTCAGTTGTCCCCTCCTCAGTCACACTAGTCACTAGTGGTATGCAGCCTTTGCTCTCGCCATCCCCTTTGCTGAATGGTGTTCTTAAGGTGCTGTGAATGTCTTGCTTCCTCCTGTTTAAGGCTTTCTGCCCATGGCTTTTCCTGCCTACCTCTCCATCAGGAATTCTCAGTATTTATGCATTTTGTATCTTTGCTGGAGGGCAGGACTATCTCAGGCATTGCAGGATATTCGGCAGCATTATTGGACTCTACCCATCAAGTATCAGTAACAACTTCCCAGTTGTAACCCTGAAAACCGTCTGCAGCCATTGCCAAATATCACCTGTGGGCAGATATCACCACCCAGGATAACGTCACAGCTGCCTTCCTATAGTAAAGCACAGACTGACATCAATGACAGCAATGACCAAGTTAAGTCTGGTTCAGAACCTATGGTTAACTCCCAATTGTTAATGATTACTCTCAAGCATCGAGGTTTCACCATATCTCAGAACACCAAGAAAATGAACGCCTATCTGTCTTATTTGTCTCCTTCAAATATACAATGGTTTAATATTATGATAAATCAGGCAGCATTAAAATTAATAACTATCAGGTGCAGTGTATTATTATAGTAATTTATAATGCACAATACAACCCTTCTAGTGTGATGAATTATCTACCTAATGATGGCTGCACCATAATAGATCAACTAATAGGTACTTGCAAGTTCATAGAGCAGTGTGCCTCAGAGTTACATGATTTTTATTACTACCATTTTATCGGAAGTGGTATCTTTCTATTCTTTTTTCACATTTTGTTTTTTTCTTCTTAATGCATATTGTTGTACCTTATTATTATCATCTAATTCTAGGTCTTTGATAAAAACACAAATGAATAAAAGATTAAGAATGATTCTTTACAAGTATGAAGTTCAGAACTCTTGGACCCCCTGAACATAGCTGTGGGGGAAAGACTTTATGTTGGCCCCCCAATGATTCCTACACCGTGGTGTTCATGTCTTATTCTATCTCTTCCTCTATTGCTTCTAACTAATAAAATACTTCGATAATGATGTCACCACCATGATTATGTTTATGTTTTATGGGCACAGTCACAGATATCACTCCTGTAATTTACCTGATATAAGACTTCAACATATTAGCAGATTGCTCTGGAGCTTCTTTCTTCCTGGCTTGGAAGAAGCAAGCATCCCCAAATCCTACAGCTGCAAGGAAATGAATTCTGCCAACAAACCAGGGAGCTTGGAAGAAAATCCCTCTTCACTTGGGGACCTCTACTGAGCCTGTACTGAAATCAGGATTGCAGCCTCATGAGACCCTGAAGAAGAAAATCTAGCTAAGACACACCTCAAACACGAGATGAGAAATGTGTTGCTTCAAGCCAGTAAGTTTGTGCAGTGTGTTATGATGCAATAGAAAATCAATACAACCACAATAAAGGTCCGTCGTCCTTAACTTCTGATGTTGCTGGGATTTCTTCTGGAAGGTGTTAATGTGACCTTCAGAGCCTATTAGATTTGAGGAGGGGGAAGGAAAGTGTGTACTTAAATCTTACCAGTAAAAGAAACATTCACAAAGTAACTGCTAGACATTTTGTCATATGCTAGGACAACACACAGGAATAACCTGAAATTTCACTTTTCAAAGAGATTATATTGTAGTGGAGAAGAAAAAATATACAGAAACAGATTATTTCAACAAATAGGTTATTATTGTATAGAAAACAGAGCAGAGAGGACTGATGCAGATGCAGATAGCCACCTTGAAGACATGGATCTGAAGTGGGAGTAGCCTCCTGGGAAGGAATGAAATAGGTTAAATTTCAGGTATGCAGTTTGGGATTTTTTTAATAGCAGTTACAGCAGCCATGGCTAAATAGCTAATTATTTATCCCTTGATAGGTACCAAACTTTGTTCCACATATTATTTAATTAATCTCTGCGACAATCCAATGACACAGATATGAATCTTTTTTTTTATGGATGAGCTCAATGCGAGTTTAAGAAACTGCTCACTAGTGATACAGACAGGATTGGATCCTCTGACCCCACTCCACTCCCACTCCGTGTCTGGACCCATGCTCCTCCACCTATACTACACTGTCATTTGGGAAATTTTTCTCACTTTTCTTTTTCCTACCCTTATGAATTGCTTTTTCCTGCAATTCCTTCTGTTTGCTTGGTGTCCTGATTTTACATCTTTAAAGCACCAAGTCTACCCTCTTACAGTTAGTGTATAATTCATTTATACCCCTAAATTAAAATGTACAGTGGTAGACTGCTGAAATTGTTAAGATCATCCTGTGGTCCCTTGTTTTATCACAAACCCAGAAACAATAGTGATTAATAAATAGTGAATGAATATTTGGGGTCTTTTTTAATATTTGGGGTCTTTGTATGGCGATTTTACTTGTTATTACTCATGAATATGACTTCTGAGAAAGAAAGCCTTCATATTTCTGAGAGTGGGATTTGTTCTTATTTACAATCATTTTTAATAAAATAAACAAATAAGGAAATAAGTAAATGAATAACGGCAGAGGGGAAAATAAAGAGTTAGATCAAGAGATATTAACTATTTCTGAGAAAGCTCTGAAGATGCCCCAGGGAGTGGCTTCATGCCAGGCACTATCCTAAATTCTTGACCTGCAGGCTTTTAATTGAATTTTCATTTAAGGATGCCATGAGAGAGATGATCATCCTGTTTTACAGATGAGGTAGGGGTCATTCTCATGGAGCATGTGAGTGACCTTGAACCCAGGTAGCGAATCTCAAACTGGGTCTACATCTTAAACCACTGCACCTACTGCCTTTCACTTGGATGTAGGCTTTGCCTTCCTGAAAATTGCTTCTGTAAATTGTTTTGAGTTAATTACATTCTAATTAGAGGGTTTTGAGGACTTTTCTCGATTAATTATGTGGGGCAATGAAATTCAGAAAGAATTTAGGCCTTATTGACTAGTACATTGAATGGTAATCTTACAAACACATTTTCAGCACCTTAACCCCTGGAAACTAGAGACTGAATGTGGGATTACAGGTATACACCCCAAGCCCAGCTCTATATTCACTTTTAGTTCTAGAACCTACTGCCCATAAAACCAAACAAAAAAAATATGTGCATGTTTCTTTCATCAGCTGGTATGCATGAAATCATAAAGAAACGTATTAACCTCTTTTGGATATTGTATTTAGAATTTATTTATTTAAGTATCTTATGGGTGAATTATAACTACACATAATAGTAGTCTTCATTAACTTTTATTTATTTATTTATTTATTATTTTAGTTGTAGATAGACACAATACCTTTATTTTATTTATTTATTTTTATGTGGTGCTGAGGATCAAACCCAGTGCCTCACACGTGGTAGGCGAGCACTCTACCACTGAGTCACAACCCCAGCCCCCTTCATTAACTTTTTTGAATCTTTTTTTCTTCATTTACAAAATGGGAACATGTAATCTGCAGGGTTGTGTGAAGATTGAAAATTAAGTTGAAACTCAAAAAAGGCATGACTTAACGAAAATAACAACGATGATAATAGAAAATGGATACAAGTATTGTGCATGTATCTCACAGTGCTCAAATTATCCATGTAAGAAATCCTCTACTACACACTTCTAAAGAATACACTTACTAATGCTCTTGAGAATAGCAATGAGATTCTTTCTAAATCAGTCACTGTTACATAGAAACACCCGTTAGTGTGTTTCAGTTCCAAAGATCCAAAGACTGACTAAATTCTGCTCCTGAAAACTTGATGCTAATTGTTGACACAACATGTCATATTTCAGTGGCTATGCAGGTGATATCAACATTTGGCTGATGATTCTTCTCTAATCTACTTAATGAAACCCCAATTTAAGGCGCGATGAGGAAATCAATGATGTCTGATTTAGGAAGTTCTTTTCAAAGTCCACCCCCTGTCTTGTAAAACTCAATTAAAAAATTCAATAGATTCTTTTGATCACTTTCACTAATCCAGTTTAAGAGCTTAAACTCTCCCCAAGTGGCCTTTAATTAATGGCCAAAATGAATGCAAAAAGTGCACACTTGGACTGAATTTGGAAGTTAACAAATGCATCTGTATCTTGGGATTAAAACATGACCTTCCTTCTGGACCACTGATTGAAACAAGGTTTTTCATACCTGTTGGCAAGTGTTAAGTAAACCCAAGAGGCATGTGGATTGACCTGACCCCTGTTCTCTTTCACATTCCTGATTCCTCTTCTTTAGAATATTCTGGATGGGGATGATCAAAAACATACTACAAGAGTATACAAAGAAGAAGTAAGCCCAGCAGCACGTCTACAATTCCAAAAGTATGGCCATTTTAGATATTTAGGAAAGCTAATTTGCTTGTTGAAGACCAGAGAATTTGTTTTTTTTTTGCTTGTTGAAGACCAAAGAATTTTTAAAAGAACAATTTCCCAAATAGAGTTTCTTCTTCATGTCTTTCAAATCCATAATGCAGTTGTGCCTGTTGTCAATCCATGGTGATATACTTTACCTCATCTCACTGTCCCTTTGCTTCTTCTTGATCCATCCAGTCATAAGCCATACATCCTGTGTTGTAGTACATCTTAACCACAGCAATCAGAACTCATTTCCTTCTGTTTGTATCCAATGAACTGTCAAAGGAGCATCTTTGAGCATTAATCAAAGGAGATTAATCATAAATGTCCAGATAATCTGTAATAAGAAAGTGAGAGTTTCCATAGATGTGATATTTAGAAAAAAAAATCAACATATCTTTTTTTTGAAGTGAGAGAGATTTTTTAAATATTTATTTTTAAGTTTTTGGTGGACAAAACAAAACATCTTTCTTTTATTTTTATGTGGTGCTGAGGATTGAACCCAGCACCCCGCACATGCCAGGCAAGTGTGCTACCACTTGAGTCACATCCCCAGCCCCAGATCAACATATCTTAATAATCAGTTTCTACTGTTGGTGTTTATAATTGAATGACCATTCTCTGTGAGGACTTGAGGGTTATGATATCCAACAAGGAGCCACTAGCCACACGTGGCTATCTAAATTTAAACCAATTAAACATAGATAAGATTTGAAATTCACTTCCCCCATTGCACTAGCCATATTTCAAACGTTTAATAGACATCGTGGCCAGTGGCTTCCATTCTGGACTCTGCAGATATGGAACACTGAAGTACCGCAGGACAGAGCTTCTTCCATTGCTTCTGACTGTTTATGTTAGAAAATGAGGAACCACAACATTTTCTGTCACAAGAGCATATTATTTCACTTTCTTCTTAGTGCTTAAAATAGTTCACTTTCTTTCAAATATACTTTCAAATTGCACATTGCAGAAATGACCCCTGAATTGTAGCTTCAACTGTCTTGCAGAAACCATAATTGTTTTCCAGCATCACTGTGTACAATAATACTAAACCATTCACAGTGATTAAAATACCCTCAACAAATTTCTATAGAAATAATTCATAGAGGTAATCTAATTGTATTCCCATTGTAGTGTCATGCTCTTTCATATTTACATCCATATACATGTTCATTTGACTGTCTAGGACCAATTTGAAAAGAAAGAGCAAGAGGCTCTCTTTCCTGGAGAAACAAAAAACAAAAACAAAAAACAAAACAAAACAAAACCTCCTTTATCTTTTACCCACTGTCACCAAAAATAAATAAATGATACAAATGGTTCTTTTGCTGGTTTTAAAAGTAGAGCCAGAAATTATGTGAAGTTGGGACTATTGAATTATTCATGTGTTCTGATTGAATGGGATCATTATCTCTGGCCTTACAAGCTAATAAATACTGTCTAATGCCTGGATACTGTTTTGATGTAATAGTGTCAGGAAAAAGAAAAAAAAAAGAAAAGAAAAAACAACTGACTTCTTTACAAGCTTGGGCCCAAATTAAGGAGGGGCTCCCTGATGAGTTCCTTACAAGAAGTGTGTGCGTGTGCATGGGTGTTTGTATGTGAAGGATCATGTATGTGAGTCTTTGTGAACCTATACACAAACAGGAAATACCTAGAGAATTTTAATAGGGTTTTTTTCCTCAATTTTCCCAGAGGCATTTTAACTTACATTATGCAGCTACACAGTTACAAAATGGTTTGGTTGTCTGCTGCTTGCTCCTATTTTTCTCTTCTTTCTCTACTCTCATCTATCACAGAGTATGTAAAAGAATTTCAGAAAATGCAGATTGAGGCTCAGTAAATGATTATGCTATGTAATCGTTTGCCAGTGAACAGTCAAATAATCTTAAATTATAGACCAGTGGGTTTTTCCCCAGATTGATTTCAAAGAATGAATTTGCCTGAGTTCAATATCACCATAAACAAGAAACAGTGTAGAAAGCCTGAATTAAGGTTATGCTCTTAAAGGCAATCACAGAATGATGTGCATTTGTAGAAGGTCTGAATGCATGCAGATAAATACATTTGACAGTTGGTTTCAGAGAAAGTAAAATTAGGGGTGTACTCCTGTTACAAAATATCTTTATAGGCTAATAGTTAGAGGAATGTAGCAGAATCTATTAGCATCAAAGACAAAGATCATTGTTGACTGCAGATTTGTTTAACAAAATATATACTGCCTTTCTTCTTTTAGGACATCACTTTTTCCCCGACTAGTGATGTAGAGTCTATTAAGAGTAGAAGAACATTCAACTAAGAGCCTGTTAGCAATTCAGAAGTTTGCACAATTGACACAAGACCAGAAGTCTTTCCTCTGAGACAGCTGACTTGGTCTTACATAGAATATATTAAGTTTTCCAGACCACTTTTCTCATTGTATAACACAGCTAATCAATCATGCAATTTAATTAAGTTTTCCTTTTAACAGGAATAAAAGTGTGTGAACCATCTAGTGGCACGGGTGTGAATACTATTCTTATAGTGCTGTACTTGAAGAACTATCTGCTTTCCTATATGACGGGGAGTGATGGAGGGCAATTGAGACTTTTTTTTTTAAGTACACATCTTTTTTAGCTGGTATAGCTAATCTACACCTATGATTTTACTTTTCTACAAAATGGCTATGGAACTTTATTCTCAGTTTGAAGAAGATAAATTTGAAAAATGTTAGAGGTGGATAAACTATAGCATCCTATTCATGATGATTTCTATTCCTATCTTTGTTCTTTTGAATTAGAAACTGCCCCCTCTAATGGGGGAGGAGAGGGCACAATGTGCCTGTCCCCAAACAGCCCCCTGTTCACTCACACTGTGCTAGCTGCACACAGTACAGATGGGTGGACCAGAGGCAGTGCCCGTGGGTACATCAAGCAGGATTCATGGAGCCTTACCATCATTTTCAATAATTTTCCATTAGTACCACAGAATCAGAGAGTACATCATTGAGTGAGACAAATGCATTTTATAAAGAAAATATGCACAATCTATATTTTCTGAGGGATTCAAAGGGGGTCACATGGAGCCCTAGAAGAACATGGAAAAACAAGAAAGGAAGCAACAGTATAAGCTGGAAACCTCCAGGCACACCCCATAACAGACAGTTTTGCACAACTGCAAAGATACCATGAATGGAAATAAAAAGAAAAGGTAGGTTAAAAGAACGATGAGACAGAATGCAGCTTTGTGCTGACTTCTGTCACATATCTAGATAAGCTCACATTATCTTTGTTCTTCTTTTATACCATGGAAATGTGTTGAACTTTTCATAATTAGTTCTAGACTTATGTTCAATTTTTCATCATGAAATCCTGTATTGGTTGGTCTCTCTTCCTCTGCCCCCTCTGTTTTTTTTGGCATTAGGGATTGTACCCAGGGGCTCCCTACCACTGAGCTACATCCCAGACTTTTTCTTTCTTTCTTTCCTTCCTTCCTTCCTTCCTTCCTTCCTTCCTTCCTTCCTTCCTTCCTTCCTTCCTTCCTTCCTACAGGTTCTCTTTAAGTTGCCAAAACTGACCTGGAAGCTGCAATCTTCCTGTCTCGGCCTCCTGAGTGGCTGGGATTGCAGGCATACACCACCATTTCCAGCTTGGTCACTCTCTTAGTGGGGCTCATGTTCTTCTAGCATTGCCATTCTACCCACCATGCACACATACCTGCATGCATGCCTTTGCCAGCTAGCCCTCTACTGAGTTGTGGGTAAACTATGGAAACGGTTTTGCATTCAAAACTAAATTATGTACATTTACACTCCAACATTAAATTACGTGGTATCTACAAGCCATGTTCAAACTCTCTCCACGTCCCTGGAGAGAACAGGATGTTGACTGTGCTTTATCAAATGCTCTCATTTGGGCATTATTATCCACAGATCTTTTTGAACTCTACACATTGAACTCTGGAATGTACTCCATTTGCTGACTTTTACAGAACCCATGTCCAAGTTGGATACTTGATGTTCCCTCAGCTGAGAGCTCCGCTACCTCCCCTATCAAGATGCACATCAGCACCCTCATCTAGCCGGTCTCCCTTCATCTCAGACTTCTTGCTGGCACAAAAAAACCAAGTCCAAAGACAGAGTAGAAACAGGGTTTTCAAGGAACTACCCACATTTTCCTCTCACTTTTCTTTGCCTCCTGCTCTTGACCAATTGCCTAACTTTTCTTTTTGATTATTATTAACTTGATCTCAAAGAGTAATTTATTAAACTAGTTTTGGTACAAGCATTTAATAGACATCATGCAATTAATAAAAATGATATAATAGTGAATACTGATATAGAAATGTTACATAAATGAACAACCAAATTATAAAATTTGTACAATTTGAACATGGCATTTAGTTGAAATATATGCATCTGTTATAGAAAAGTATAATATACATGAACACAATGAATATATGTTTTGTGAACATTTTATATATATGTGCATGTGCATATATGTGTGAGCAATGGGATTATGGGTTTATTTTAGTGTAATCTTTTTTATGAGTATTATTAATTTTTCACCAGTAAAAATGCTTTTACTACTAAAATTATCAACATTTCTTCAAAATGTGGAAGCATACCAAATGTTTCTAGTATATGTGCATAGCATAAACCCATAGTCGTGTGGGAAAAGAAAACAGATTTTGTGAGTGAAAATTCATTTGTTACTACTTATTTGAACATTAAAATGAGACATGAGTGGTACTGGTAAATGGGTTGAAGTTGAAAGATAAACCCAAATTCCAGTCTCAGGTTCAACTATCTATATAAACTTTGCAAGTTGAATAACTTCTCAGGTAATTTTTCCTCATATGTAAATGACAGTGTTGCATTAGAGATGGACAGTATCTCTTCAGCTTGGAATCTGGACAATGTCTCCTTAGTTGGAGTATTGTACATCATATATAACATCTGAATTCTCTAAATAGTTAGCTCTTAATGTATAGAGGGAGTAATATTTCACCCCGGTAATAAGACCATTAGTGGGCATGCATTAAAAACTGTTTAGTAATGTTTATTATTATGAATCCGCAAACAAAAAAAATATATAGTAAATACTACTTGAACTTACTATATTCCAATCATGTTTCAACATCATGAACATGAGTGCTGGGCATGTAGCTCAGAAATACAGCATTTGACTAGTGGTGCAAGGCTATGAATTTAATCCAATAGTGAAAAAATCATATATATAAAATTATATATATTTAATGTTTTAAATTACAAAAAAACCTATAAGTTATGTTATAATTATTTTCACTATTTTTCCCCATGAGGTAGGTTTGCATTATATCACCACTTTTTTTTTTCAAGAAGAAATAATGATAAACCACAGTCAAAGTAAACAGATGAAGAGCTCTATTTACAGCAGGTTGATTTCATAGAAAACATTCATTAAAGTCAGAAATTCTGAAGTGTTGTTTTTCTTCATACCCATATATAGGGATTAGAATGTGATTAAGTGAAGGTTGTGAGAATGCTCTAGCTTTAAATTTATGTGCTTCTTTGGGATTATATTTATAAAATGCAGTGGAAAGAAGGGCAGTTGTGGTTGTCCAGGTTTTCCAGGTCTTGGAGAGACCTGGCCGGCTGTATCCTTTCTTCAGTCTTACCAGCAACCATACCTGGTATCGAGCACTGTAATTCCTGGAGAGGCCACTAGATGTCAGGTATGAGGTCTAGGTGTGAGTTCAAGGTGACCCTTTCCTTCATGACCAATTTTCCAAAGGGAGCATGTCTACTGAGTTACATATTTCAAATGTCGATGACAGTTCCCTGATATACTTCTCATTCTGCTTCATGATCAATAGAATGATCCTAGATAAAATGTCATATGTAGTCCATGCAGACCAAGTCTTCCACTTGGTGAATTCCTTGAAAGTAAATAAGAGGTATTTACACAGCCTTCACATAGTGTAGTATATGTTCAATGGAAATTGTCAAGAAATGCTTGTAATTTGGTTGTAGAATGACTTCTTTGTGGATTTTGGCTGGATTATTGGGGGGATTTCCTTCTATTTTTGATGTGTATGAATTTGATGAATTCATTGGGTTAATCTATGACGAACACTTAGAGAAACTCTTAAAGTTTATTAATGGAGACTGTGGTGTTGGTCATATTCATGTGCATATGCCTGCATAAGAGATTTGGAATAGTCACAGCAGTGTCTCTCAGTCTTCTCTCTTTAATAAGGGGGGAATAGCTGGGCATGTAGTTCAGTAATAGAGTTCTTGTCTAAGATACATAAGGCACTGGGTTCAACACTCAGTTCTACAAAAAAGGAGAAATATTAAGCATATCCTGTTCTACCACATCCTTCCCTACCACATGGTTATTGAGAGTAGAAGGACAATTAGATGGCTTCAACTTTTTCAAGGAAAAAAAAATACTAACTCCGTACCCTAATAAAAAACTTCTAAAATGCAGGACTATTTTTCACCTAAGATTTGTGTTTAAATTACAGTTCAAGGTTAGATGGTCAATATAAGGTCAAGACTCAGGATGAAGAAAAATCCACTGGAGTATGACATGCTCTCATTGTTAGAGCCAAGAGCAAATTGTTAGGCAGGGATTGTAATTAGAAAAGCACCTGGTAGGATGTGTATGGAAGTGCAGGTAGGCAGAATGTTAACTTTGCAAAGATCTGCTGCAAGTATTAGAGCATCTATTATGAAGCTTGGAGCTGGAAGCCTAGACTTCAGCCTTCAGGAAGATTAGAAGAAGCAAACTGGTCAGAAACAGGATCAATGAAGCAGGGATCTGGGGTCAATAAGAAGAAAGATGTGTACACAGTCAATAAGGAAGTTGTCTGTCTAGTTTCTAGAACTAAATTCATGGCCAGGGTAAGGTTCCAGCTAAAAAACCAGAGGAAAAATTTTGACTGGCTGTTGAACTATCAGATTATTAACTTAAGTCCGTGGATGCAGAGTCTGTCTACAAAGGAATATGCTTGTTAGATTCAACAATCTGAGATAGGGAACATTTGTATCAAGTGGCCCACAAGTATAAATAATATAAGAAGATACAGGGAACTAGACAGTCTTAAAATTGAGACAGAACCTTCTCACTTGCTAAGCATGATGATGAATTCAATCAAGTAAAGGTATTTGGGTACATAAAATGGTTTAAGACATGTTACCTCAGTCTAAGATTTTAAGAGCTTATCTTAAACTAAGTATCTTGTGCTTCTAACTTAAAGGAACATGACAATAGTAATGGTTGGGAACAAACATACTAAGGGCTAGGCTTTCATTCAAGTTGACATTATTGTCGTTATAACATTTTTAGGTCCCATACTCTCAGAGCATAATGAAAGTGAATAATCTTGTATAAATGACATGAGGGTTCTTATATGCAAAACTAAGCCTATGTAATCTTTTGTCATTTTTTTCCTATTGAAAGACAAACTAACATTAGAACAAGACAGAAATCCTTTTGCATGTTGGATTTCCCTCTGAATAGAGATGTCATTGCTGGAAATTTATTTTTAAGACCCAGTTTCATCAACTGTAAATGGAAATAATTTTATCTAATATGAAAATTATGATGAGGGTTTAAAATACTCAGGTGCACAGGGATTAGTATCATAGTATTATGATTAGTATCATAGTATCATCATACCAGTATGTCGTTGTTTCTATCAAGTTCATCTACTCTTAAACTTCAGTACAGGTAGCATACTCATGTCTATTGCTAAATAGAGGGATTATATTAAGGTGTTTTAATGAGCCCAAGTTTCTTCTCATAAGCCTCCTTTTCTCCCTCCATAGGATGGGCTGATTAGAGATGTCACAGAAAGTTGAAGCAGAATATTTAAAAACCTGCCAGCACTCCATTTTTACATAGACCAATATCAGCTCCCTAAAGTGAACCGTTTAAATCCCACTGAAGGCCCCCAAAGATCTAGTGGGTTACTGGACACAATGTCAGCTATAGGTCAAGATTCTCTCTTGAGACCACAGAGTGAAACTGTAGAAAAAAGTCCAGTGTCCACTTCACCTTCAAGACTGCTCAATTAAATAAAACAAAACCACCAGTTCCTGAGCAATTATGTATGTAAAGTAGATGAAAAGTACCTCCAAATGAACAGCGCTCACTCTGCAGGATATGGAAATCCATCCCTGAATACAAATCTGGCTAAAATCCAATTACTCTAAGTGCAAATAATCACTGTGGCATGGAATTGACTGATCTCTCATTCCTCTTTTGGGCCTTAATCCATATGCAGAAGGAAAGCCAGGATGTTTTAATCTTCCTTACACTATTACCTACACTGTAAGGATAGACTAGGATAATATTATGAAATATTATGACACTAGGTTCCTCAAGGCTCCACCAACAATGGATTATTGTGAAAGCACAATGATTATATTAATGTGCTTGATAATTTATTGGTCATAATCTTCTTTAAGAAAATTCTAGGCTACCTGGTGAAACTCAAAATAATGGTGTTATATTATATCAATTCACCATTATCCACAAACCAACATACATGCACACACACAACACACACACACACACACACACACACTCACACAGACAACTCTCAGCTCCCACACAAACACATCACTTTCCACCATCCCAATATCATTTTCCATACTTCCCAAGTGGCATTTCCCACATTCATCTGGGAAAAATTCAGGGTTTTATGGTTGACATAAAATATCTAAATTTTAAAATGTATCACCCATGTGGAAAATGAATTCAGAAAAGACATTTTGCTAAAAAGACTCCACAGGCAGGTGACTTTACATTTCTTTTATTCATCACTAGGTGACTATTTCACTCCCTATAGCTATTATTTCAAAATGTCTCACTTTCATCAGGTTCCCAGCTACTGCCCCAGATGGATCATGCTTCCAAAGGACCTAACCTGCTCTCATTACTGAAATCACTCAAAGTAACTCCTTCAACTTCTTTGTCCTTGGACTTAAAATATCTCTCAGCTATATATATATATATTTCTTTTTTTATGGGAGTGAGGTGATTTTTCTTTGTTCAGTCTAGCCCTACCATGGTAACCTAAGATGGTCCTACCAAATTCCTTCTGGTCCTCCGCCAACAACAGGTGTTCCTACACAGTGTGGCCAAGAAGGGAGTATGAACAACATGATTTCTCACCCTCTCCTCTGCCCCAAGTATTTGCTTCTGGCCATTGCTCTCTTCTCAGTTAACAGCACTATTATAGCCATGTATTTCTCAGAATAGAAGCCCAAATTCCTCAAAATATCTGAGCCATGTGCACTTACTTCAGTCCAAATACTTTTTCAAAACACTTCACATGTATTTGCTCATTTAATCTTTTCAACAACATCAATGGGTAAGTGCCATTACTACACCAGTTCTATAGATAAAAATTTAGGCACAGAAAAATTACATACCTCTCCCAAGGTCACAAGGCCGATCAGTCAATCTGACTTCTGAGACTTTGCTTGTAACTTCTTTGGTCAGTTAATACCTGACCCCCTTCCTTCCTGCATTTCTCTAGCCAACTGTGAATCCTTCCTTGTTCTACCACAGGCCTGTCTTGTTCTCTTCATTCCAATCGACTTAGATCAGGACTTCAATACTAAGAGTCTTCTGATTTTTCTTCCTCCAGTTTTCCATTTCCTCTTCATTCTGGTCCACTTCCAAAAAAGCATGGCTCTTATGATGTCCCTGTTCCTCTTGATAACATGTAAGAGCTTCTTTTTGACATCTTATTTAAACCCACCTCCTTGGCTGATGTTAAATGCTCGGGCTTTTCTCCCCAACTACAAAATTCACTTCCCCATGAGCTGTCAGTCATCTGGACCATGTGCTCTCCTTTCCCCTAGCACTGGCCCCATGCTAACCACCCAAAATATATTATGCTTCTCCTCGATGGGAGAGAAGGGAAACTTCATATTTATCCTCAAACAGAATCCCAGGCAGTGATGGAGATGACTGATGTTCCCTTCCTTTGCCCTTGGCATCTCACTTTCCTAATAATGCTGACCAAAGTGTGGATCAGACAGATCATCGGGGCTTGTCTTCCCCTGGTTCCTATCAGCTCCCAGTAACTCTGGGGTGGGTGGTGCTTGAATCTCCTTCTGATTTCCCCAGTCCTTTGGTTCAACACATGGAAAGCCCAGGTCAATCCTCAATTCTCCCATGATTCCTTCTTTATACTCCCCTATACAGATTCCCTTCTCCCTTCTTCTGATTTGAGTCACTTTGGACCATTAGTGCATTTTATGAATCGGATGAACCTCTTCCCCTCATTGTCATGCAAAGGCCATGCACATCTGCCGTAACCCTGCTTTCTCTTAGCTTCCATGAGTTTCTGAGTCCGTTTCCTTGACTCTGCCTCCCCTTTACTCTTGACCCAGGGGGGTGATCCATGCCAACACCTGTCATGAGTGAATGATAACAGCTCTGCACATTCGTTCATCAACCTCAATCAGGAGAACCCAGTGATTAGCTGTATTTCAAGGCTCATCTCATTTGCCACCTATCGGAGGACAACCATAATCGAGACCATTCAGTAAATCCCAATCTTTGTAGGATTTAACTGCATTCCCAGCACTAGGCTGTAAACTTGCTGAGCATCCCACACTTTTGCAAAGAGAAGGCCTGATTTTTCTTCTTTTTCAAATTGAATTTTAGCACAGTTTTTAGAGATCACATCTGGCTGGCACATTTTCCCTATTTCACTGTTTTCCACATTTCTGTGGCACATTGTTCTGGGTGAGCTTCTTATAAACAGTATCATAGGATATATTTTTAAATCTCAGTACAGTAGACTTCAACCTCCACTTATGTATTATGTGTTTGGACTTATCCTGGCAATCTACTTTATATGTTCTTTTTAAATTTATTTTTAATTGGTGCATAAAACATAACTATTTGGACATATTAGTGGTGTATCACTAATGTTTGAATACATACATACATTGTGTAATATTCAAATCAGGTTAAACATATCTATCAAACGTCTATTAGTTCCTCATGGTGAAACTCTCAACATCTTTACCTCTGGTTTTTCGAAATTTACAGTATACTGTTGTCTGTAGTCAACCCAATGTGCCATAGCCTACCAGAACTTTTTCCTATCTGACTGTAACTCAGTACCCAATGATCAATATTTCCCCATTACTCCCTCTCCCCCATTGTCCCCAACTGTTGTAACCACCCTTCTGTTCTCAACTTTTCTAAGGTCAACTAATCTAGATTCCATGTACAAGTGAGATCATAAAGAACCTGTTTCATAATGATCTCCAATTCCACCTGTTATCACATATAACAGGATTTCATTCTTTTTACGGCTGAATAGTGTTCCACTGTGTATGTGGAGCACATTTTCTTTACCCATTCATCAATTAACAGACTCAGATCGCTTCCATTTCTTGGCTGTCGTGAATACAGGAGTGTGGGTGTCTCTTCCACATGCTGATTCCATTTCCTTTGGCTGTGTGCAGAATGGTGGAATTGTGGATCATATGGTAGATCCATTACTAATTATTTGAAGAACCTCCACACTTTTCCACAATGGCTTTACTACTTACATCACTTTACATTGCTGCAGCCAACACACAATCCATGAGTCTGTCCCTGTCTTCCCCAGGAATGGTAAAGGTTTTGTTGGGGTGAGGTTGGAAAGGGTGGCTCTTTGTGTAAAACACATGGGTTTCCAACACTGCTATAAGTATAGAAATGTCCCCTGGAGTTCATACAGGAGAAGACTTCAGATTCTTCATGGAGGTGGGACCAAGCTGATGGTTCCAACGGCTGGCTGGGATGGGAGGCAGGAAGCCAGTACTACTGTGGGGAATGCGGGGGTGATGGGACATCTTCAGGGAACAGACACCAAGTGCTGCCATATAGGATAATACACACATGTACAGACAGACACACACATATATATGTAATAATTGACATATGTGTGTGTATAAATGAATATTATATATTATATATATTCTTGGTATCAACCCCTTGCCAATGTATAGTCTGCAAATATTTTCTCTGATTCTGTAGATTGACTCTCGGTGATTCCCTGTGTTGTGCAAAAGCTTTTCCATTTAAATTAATCCCATCTATTTTTGCTTTTGTTTCCTGTGCCTTATTCAAAAAATGGTCTTATCAAAAAAAAATCTTTGCCCATTCCAATGTCTTGAAGATTTTTCCCTTTGTTTTCTTCTAAGTAGTTTCATGTCTTACATTTAAATTTTTAATCCATTTTGAGCTGATTTTTTTTATACCTGGTGAGAGAGATAACTAGTTTCATCATTCTACATGTAGATGTTCAATTTTCCCAGCACCATTTATTGAAAAGACTGTTCTTCCTTCAACACATGTTCTTAACACTTTGTTGAAAATGGGTTGGCCGTAGATATGTGAGTTTAATTCTCGACGCTTCTATGTGTCCCGCCTAGCTGTAGATATGAAGTCTGATGAGGTTGAGTGGCACAATCATGGTGATGCTGAGTTGGGATCCAACTAAGGCCCATTCAACTTTTAACTTTTAACAGTACCTGACAGTTCTATCTCATGCAATTGTGTGCTATAGTTATAAACTTTGTTGGGGAGGGTGCTTAAAAGAAGGTATCCTGTTTTCTTTGCTTTTTTATCTACCTATATGAGCTAACAATTTCTTGTACATAGTAGATACTCAACACATATTTGTAAGTTAAATAGCTGGAAACAAATCATTTAAAAATCATAAGGTCAACCGTCACACTTCTCTGAGTTTCTGGACTTTATTCTCTCCAAGTACATGAGGAGAACAATGTGCATTCTCTCTATTCTCTCTCCTCTCTCTGTCTCTCTGTCACTGGATTTAGAAATTGAATATATCTGACAGTTGAAATGAGATGCACCCTGACAAGACTAGAGCTCCTGCATTTTTATGTCACTGAGACCAGTTAGCCAACTCAATTGGAACTTCTTTTCTCTTTCTTTCTTTCTTTCTTTCTTTCTTTCTTTCTTTCTTTCTTTCTTTCTTTCTTTCTTTTCTTTTCTTTTCTTTTCTTTTGGTAAATTTATCCAGTAGAGGCAAGAGAGGATGCAGATAAAATATAGAATAAATAGTTTAAATTCTCTTTTCCTATCTCTGATTTCAGAGATCTAGGCAGAGAGGAAAACTAGGCCTGTGGGTCCTTATTTTTTCTTCGTAGGGGGGAAGAAAACAAGCAAGAATGATGAATTCAATATAGAAATGAACAGTAGAAGCCACACTGAACAGAAATGCCTATATAGCCACTTAAGAGGAATATACTGAATTCAAGCACTTCCAGAGCGTATTTCCAAATGCAAGCAGCTGTTAACATTTAAGGAAGACCATGGCTTGTTGTGAGTGATATTCTACTTTTCCCTTTACAATGATTCTTCTCCTACTCATTAAAGTAAAGGTTCTATAGAACTCTTGACTTCAACTCAGTTCAGTTTAGTAAGTATTTATTGAGTGTCCCTGTTGTGCCAGACTGGGACGTGATATTCATGCTTAGTTCAAACATCTCTGTGTCCTGGGCAAAAATAAGAGTGTTTCTTCCAGAGGGCCTCTAATCCAGATGTTCACAAATCTTACTGCATCTCACTTCAGTGAATCTAAAGTAATGGCATTTTATCATGGAAGGGTGAGGAAGAGAAATTTAGGAACTTGCACAAAACCAGTGACAGAAATAAATGGGGGGGGGGGGCTGAGATTGCAGACTAGGAGAACAGCGCCCCCTGCTGCATCAGTCTCCTGGGCCCCTGGGGAAGCCCTGGTTTGTTAGCAAGTTCTCTGATTCTACACAAAGACGCATGACACCCCAGTGCAGCAGTAATCTAGACCTGAAAAGCCATAAAAAACAATCCAAGTGTTAATGTGACATTATGCCAAAATCTACTTATTTCATAACATAGTAAATGTTGAATACAGACTCACTGAAATCCCAGTGAGGTGCTACCTGTTAAAAACAAGGGGATAAAGCAGGAAGAGCTGTCAGAGACCTTAAGAGCAAGCCGAGCCTTCATACGCATGTGTGTTTCTCTGATTTAGAAGGAATACATTTTAGATGGGTCTTTGCTATGTGTGTTCACATAAGCTCGTGCTGTGAGATTAGAATAAAAATAAACATGTAACTGGTTAACCATTTTCGAAGGAAAATAATATCTGATCATTTATTTTTTTCGAAGCTCAGAATGCTGAAAGTCTGAATAGGATAACTTTGTAAAATCACTCTTATGGCCAGATCTTTCTCGAGGGTTGTGAGTAATTGCTATGGAAATGTGAGGCACCTCTTTTTCCCTCTCTGAATAGCACATGATCACCCATTCCGTCTTTCACAAGTTTGCTGCAAATGATGCCAGTCAGAGTGTCCAATGAGACCCCCAGACATTAGTGTATTAGCCATTATCCTTTACACTTTTGGACCAAAATAACAAATAATATGCCTGGAGGTGCTGCCGTTTGTGACTGCTAGTTTCCCTGCGTGGCATATGCCTAGAGAGTCTCAGATGAGAGGTGATTGCACAAAACTGTGATTGTGAGATGACTTAGCAGAACCCGTGATCATGTCCTAATGGCCTCCCGCTGGGGGGAGCAGGAGTAATCGTTTGTCAGGGGAGGGAGCACATCTGTAAGAAGGCATCTTCTGCACACCAAGCAGCCATGTGGAAAGGGAAAGCGAGAATCTCAGTGCAGGCGACGACAGCGGAGCAAACACACAGGTTGAGGCAGAGAGGGGGCCCCCGGAGCGGCTGCTGCAGGAAGACGAAGTCGCTAGCTTTGGAAAACAACACCAACCATTATTTAAAATGAAATGCTTGCCTGCTAAGGTTGCCGGCTGCTTGGAGCAACCTGGAATCACAAGGAAGATGCTAAAAGATGGAAGGCGAGGCAGGAGAAGACCAGGCAGGGAGGAGCCTGCGCAATCCTACCTCTCAGGCGAATTTGCACAACTCTCCTTCTTTCAACAGGAGCCCCTTCAACGTTACATTGTGCATCCAATTGCTTCTTTTGTTCGTTGCTTATCATACCCATCTAAAATGATCCACTATTTTTAAAACCATACTTTTAAAATCAAGGCAAAGCTATTGAATTTACATGCATTAGAAACATCAATGTCATATGGTACAATTGAAGGATACTCGTAGCCCTGTTCGCTGCGGCACTGAGCGTCTCCATTTGATCAGAAATAAGCGAGGGCAAGTGAGCTAATTAATGCTGCAAAATGCTAATTCCCTCCACCTTTTATCCTGTGTCTAAATTATGATTTTATCTAATTTCTGAGGAACCGAAATGCTCATGCCAGTGGAGTCTGTCATTACTAAAATATAAATCAATGCATAAAAGAATATTGGCCTATGGGAAAGACGGTAAAAAAAAAAAATTAATGCCCTCTAGAAACAGCTGTGCTCCTGACCCAGCGGTTTTTGTTGGCTTTCCCGACAGGCTACAGATTGTGTCTATTTCAGTACTTTTAGCACATCTGAAGATGTTCCCAACAACATTGATTTTAAAATAGAAAATTTTATAAACACCTTACTGTAATCAAAATAAATTGCAAGCTCACAAGCTACCCATAAACACCTTTCAAACCTACAAATACAATCTATTGTGAAATAGCAAATTAAAGGAAACGGAATGTGAATTTTAGTTCAAAGGTTTGGAACAGTGTTGAGGAGTTTTTGTATGAAATTGAGGTCAAAGAAACTTGGGAGATGCCAACATCTACATTAAAAAAAAAAAAAGCCTCTTGCTTCTGTGACAAGGCAGGTGTTCAACCAATCATAGACATTTTAAAAAGGGATATTGATAATTATGATGTGCAGATGAATTCCATGAGGCTCAGAAAAATGGAGGAAGGTGAAATGAAGGGAGAGACAGACCCATGCTTATGTCTCTTAAGAGAACTTTCTAAGAATTAGGGTGACTACTGTAGGTTCCTCCAGGCTGTGAGGCTCTCAGTGCCCAAACTGAGAAGGTCCCAGGCAAACAGGAACAAGCAGGTCACCCTCTGGAGTCTAATTCTACATATGAGCCCATCTGACATAGAACTAATAAAAATGCAGGGTGAACTTTCATTGCCTGGTGATTTCTCACACTTCAAATCTCTAGCTTAATGACGTGCCTTTAACTAAATTTTTGTATCTTCCTCTAGAGCAACTCTAACACCCATACATTTCTTCAGGACACCATTGGCCTATTTATCTATTTATTTAAATCTGTTGATGTGGTTAGAACTAATTCAATATCCATGCCCCAAGTTTCTAATTTCCAGCTACTATTTTTTCCCCCATAGTTAAAACTACCAACAAAAATCCTTCTTTCATAATCCCGATTGCCATGTTGATATGAGTGCAATCATGGTCAGGAAACCCAAGGAAAAGAGAGATTTACCCTTGTGGTAAGTGAGTCATTGCAAACACGATATTCAAAAACAAACCTGCCCAAGGTGGCTGGTGATGTGTATCTCATTCTACAGTTAAGTAAGTTATATTAACTAAGGTAGAGTCTCAAAGACAAATTGAGCCTCAATGAAGATAGACTACTACATATATTTGATTCTGTGACACTACCACCAGCCAGGGCAATGTACTCTTCTACCACCATTCATCCACTTTTCCTTGATTTTGATGTATTGGCAAATACAAAGTCTCTACAGGAAGGAGTGAACTGGGTCTCCTGATGGACTTTTTTTTCCCTAAAAAGCCTGTCAAGTAGTGCTATTATGTCTGTATGGTAAATTTTGAAATATACACTAAGATTGAATTGCACTCCTGATGTGTTTTAATAGCTATACATGAAGAAGCATAAGTGAGCATCTGAGCTTAAAGGGATGTATTCACAGGCAGAATGCACACCTCCGCTGAGACAGTTTCCCACACACACCATTGATGGAAGTAAGGATGCCTGTGAGAGTGAGAAGAATTCTTGGGAATAGATGTACAGCCTGAAAATCATTCTTTCTAGAAGCACTTACACACTTTAAAAAAGAGCATCAATACATTTTGAAACTTCACAAATAGAAAAACATGCAACTGGCTCTTCACAAGTTCACAGCATTGTACCATGAGCAACGGATGATTCCTAGTAGGGCTGACACCCATCCATATTCCAGCTGCTCTTAATCTAGAACAAGAATTTACCTCAGTATTACTAACAACATGGATGGGTTGCTAGTGGCACAACCACAGGCTCCATCTCCTGTTAGCTGAGGGCTTTGCTGCTGAACTGCTGTTTTGGTCCTGTGCTTCCACACACCAGTATCTTCAGTGACATCATATTGCTCATGGAAGGAGGCCCAGACCCTCTGTGCTCTCTGTCTACCTGACCCCAGACTACTATCATCATGCTGTTAAGTAGTGTCCTTTGTTATTGCAGTATATCGCCAAATTACAAAAATTCTGGAAAATAGACAGTTTGCTTGGATTCCTATAGCTTTGGTAGCTCATTTCTAGGAACAAGAAATAAATGGCCCCAAGTTGGACTTTGGTATTAAAATGCTCTGTGTGTGTATGGTTTTGTCTGTTCATCTGTTTTCAGACATTATAGATAGCTAGGAGCAGAGGAAATACTTGAAAACAAATTCCCAGATGTATCCCAGTGTTCATGCAATTATTTTTTAACTTCCCTGTACTTTTATTTTGATCAATTATGCTGCAGGAATACAAATTTTGAACCTGCCTGGTCATCTGCTGGAAGCATGCACATGAGTTTTTTGAGAAACACACCAACCACCTCCCTCCTAGCTAACAAAACTCATTATAATCTAGGACTTGATGTATCAGAAGGGGACAAGAACTTTGGGAAATTTTAGGAATTTCCATGTCTTTAAAAATTGATTTACATATATCTCTGTTTATAAGCTATTGTAGAATCTAATTATACATGGTACACATGCTATGTCTCGGGCTATAGGGAAGTGGTTTAAAAGTATTTTTCTCCTAATCAACCATTAACACTATCAATAAGAGAAAAATATAGCATGAATATTTTAGTCAGCTTTTTGGCTACTGTGACCAAAAGACCCGACAGGAACAATTAGAAGAGGAATAGTTAATTTGGGGCTCATGGTTTTAGAGATCTCAGTCGATAAATGACAGCACCCTTCCTCTGGGTTGTAAGTGGGAGGCAGAACATCATAGCAGAAGAGTGTGGTGGAGGAAAGTGGCTCAGGACATTGTACCAGGAAGCAGAGAGAGAGAGACTCCCCTCACCAGAGACAAAATATATACTGCAAAGTCACAACCCCAGGGACCCACGTTCTCCAGCTGCACCTTACCTGCCTACAGTTAACAATCCTTATCAATGGACTAATTTTGCACTGATCAGGTTAAGACTTTCATAACCCAATCATTTTACCCCTAAACTTCCTTGCATTGTCTCACAGGAGCTTTGGGGGACACCTCATAGCTAATCCATAACAATGAATGACTAGCTTGAAATGGCATGTAAATAAAGGCTTCATATACATTTTAAAAATAAATCAATAAAAATGCACACATATTGTCTTGGATTGTATTATCTAATTTATTCTCCCAAAAAATCTTTACCAGCAGAATTTAAGATTATTGGCCCCATTAAAATGAGGAAAACAAACTTGGGAGGCATTAAACCACTCATCAATGACTATAGATTTTTTTCCTTGTCCAGCATTTTATAGAGCCATACATTTTTTTTAAACAAATGGAATATAATTTCTCATTCTTCTGGTTGTAAGTGATGTAGAATCACACCAGTCATGCAGTCATATATGTACCTAGGGTAATAATGTCTTATTCATTGTTCTATCCTTCCTACCCCCAGTAGACCTTCCTCTTTACTCCCCTCTACCTAATACAAAGTAACTTTATTCTTCCTTCCCCACCTTCATTGTGAATTAACATCCGCATATCAGAGAAAATATGCAGCCTTTGTTTTAAGACTGGCTTATTTCACTTTGCATGGTAGTCTCCAGTTCCATTCATTTACTGGCAAATGCCATAATTTTATTCCTCTTTAAGGTGAGTAACATTCCATTGTGTACATGTACCACATTTTCTTTATCCATTTATCTGTTGAAGGGCCCCCCTTGGTTGGTTCCAGAGTTTAGCTATTGTGAGTTGAGCTGCTATAAACATTGACATGACTACAATGTTTATGAATAGCAGAACCCAGGGAATAAACCAAGTATACATTAACAACTAAACATTAAATAAATGAGTTTTTTATCTTAAAAAGTGTTGCCTGTAGAGAGTAAGTGATTCAACAGGTTTTTTTTTTAAGAGAGAGTGAGAGAGGAGAGAGAGAGAGAGAGAGAGAGAGAGAGAGAGAGAGAGAGAGAGAGAGAGAGAGAATTTTTTTTAATATTTATTTCTTAGTTCTCGGCGGACACAACATCTTTGTTTGTATGTGGTGCTGAGGATCGAACCGGGCCGCACACATGCCAGGTGAGCGCACTACCGCTTGAGCCACATCCCCAGCCCTCAACAGGTCTTTATGGACTGATTGATATGTGCCAAGGGCTATGGTGACACAGGATCCATCAATGAGTACAGCAGAGTCCTTGCCTGCAGTCCTGTGAAGAGGCAGGTAGAAAGACAGGCGCATTGAGAAGCATCGCTGCCCAGAGGCTGAGCTGCATGCTGGGAACCTGACCCTTCTCAGGATGTCTATTCAGGACATATTTACTGATACCCCATCCTGGGCCTGGCACTTGTCCAATGGAACACATACAATGGTAAAAAGTAAAATCAGGGGCTGGGATTGTGGCTCAGCAGTAGAGTGCTCGCCTAGCACTGGCAGGACCCAGGTTTGATCCTCAGTACCACATAAAAATAAAGGCATTGTGTTGTGTCCATCTACACCTAAAAAAATAAATATTAAAAATAATTTAAAAAACTTTTTTTAAAAAGTAAAATCATTCAGTTTAAACTTCCCAAAACTTGGGTAAATGATTATTACTTTTCAAACAACTAACAAATAATAGCATTTGAGTGGGTCTTACCTCTGTTGAGGTTTTTGTAGGAACCTGTATTTTACCTGACTCTCCTGAACTTAGGCAGCTGTCCATGTCCCACTTCCCCAGGAGGCAGTTCTTTAAGTGTTAGTGTCAGCCTTCACTTGTGGGACCCACCATTTGGGATTAAAATGAGAAAGTAGGAAGGTTTTCTTTTTTTATTCTTCCCCTTCACCCCGTCATTCATTTATTTCACCACTCATCATTTCTGACATTCTCATGTTTGCCATGTTTTGTAAACTTCTGGCCCTTCACCATGCTTTTGATCATTCTGGGCTAAAACTAGATCAATATCATGTTTTTGATGACTAATCCAAAGCAGAAGCTTTCAAGTTCTGACGTTAAGAGCTTTAAAAAGTAGCAAAAATGGAGGTCCAGACAGACTATCTTTGAACCTCACAGACAGCTTGACAAATGGAAGGCTGGTCCTCTTAGGCTAGGGGAGCCTGTGCTCCTGAGGTCCACGTGACCTGGCACCCAGAAACCTCGGCCAGCATTTACAGCACCTGCTGGGCATTTCCTGCAGTTAAATATCAGAGTGTTCATATTTGCAAGGAGAAATATCTGCCCCAGATGAGGCCCAACGCTACAGGCTCTTATCAGTTTCACAGGGAGGACAGGGGCCTGCAGGGGCAGCAGGGAGGCTCCAATCTCCAGTGATTTGTGGTTCTTTAGCTTTCTTTGCACCATTTAACCATGAGGATTCCAGAACCTCAACTGCATCTGCATCCTGAGAATCTGATGGGCTCCATCTATTTCCTATTTGGTTTCCTTTTGATTTCAGATGAAGTCTTCAGCTGGTACAGCAAGGCTTCCATCTTGGGTGATCTCCATGACTCTTTGCAGGTGAATATATTATGGTGAAATTTCCGTCTCAGAGAAGTGAAGAATTACCATGTAGTAATTATGGTAACTACAACGATCCAAAGCACAGAGCCACTGCAGGCCAGAGACAGGCTTTGCAAGTGGACCTAACATGCCATGAAAAAGAGTTGCTGGTTGGTACCTATAACGGCCTGGATGAATCTCAGAGGCATTGTGACAAGTACAGCAAGCCATTTTTAAAAGAGTATGTACCACATTATTCCATTTCTATAATGTTCTAAAAATGACAAAACTTTAAAGATGTAGAAAATATCACTAGTTGTTAGGGAGTTCAGGTAGAGATAGGGGTGAATATAGATTGATAAAAAAAGAGTTTGGGGGGTGACAAAGTCTGTATCTGGAGCACTATAGTGGTGGTCACATGAACCTATACATGTGTTAAAATTTCTTTAGACTGTATGCCAAAACAACAGCAAACTCATAAGTGCATGTAAAAGTCCTAGAAATTTGAATAAGACCTGGGTTTAAATAATAATTTCACAGCAGTATCCGATTTCCTGGTTTGCTATTTCTACTGTGGTCACTTAGGATGATGTCATAGGTGAAAGGTACACAAAAGTACTCTGCACTAAATCACAACTTCTACAAAAGCCTAAAACCATTTAAAAATAATAAAAAGTAAAAAGCAATATTTAGGGGCTGGGGGTGTGGCTCAAGCGGTAGTGCCCTCGCCTGGCGTGCGTGCGGCCCGGGTTCGATCCTCAGCACCACATACCAACAAAGATGTTGTGTCCGCCGAAAACTAAAAAATAAATATTAAAATTCTCTCTCTCTCTCTCTCTCTCTCTCTCTTTTAAAAAAAGAAGCAATATTTACGTCAATAGGAATATCTTCAGTGATTAGATATTATTGGCAGTCTTATTTTTTAAAGGAAAATGTGATCAATATAAGAGGTGACCTTCATGAATACAGTTAGACTTTTGGAATTGCAAATATATCCTCTGTCTTAACTTGGACTATTTTGTCTTTGAGACAGAGCCATTACTATGATAACAAAATAATTCATGCAACTATAATTTCTGCCTGCAATTTGGGCTTTTGCATTACCTAGCTCAATTCCTATCCCTGGGTGTGAGATGTTGAGATCCAGCCCATTCCTAGACACCCAGCCCATAAAGTCAACAAGGTCAAAACTGTGCCAATTATTATTGCTTCCCTCTACCATCTCTGTTTTCTACTGTCACAATTTTATTGTTCTAGGGCTTCCTTCTACCTTAGTCACAGGGAACAAACACAAGACAGAGTCACCTTCACAAGTCTTTTGTTTCCAACATCAAGTTTAAACCAAGTTCATTTCACTGTTTCTCCTAGACACATTTGAATCCCATCTCTCTATGCCCTCGATAATCCAGGCATGGGCTTCCATTGCCCTATTTTAACATCCTCTGACTAGTATCCATAATTCCAATTGTATAGCACTCGAATATATCTGGGTAAATTTTTAATGGGATTGCATTGCTTAGAACCCTATTGCCTACTAAACTAAAATCCTACACCCTCAAAAATCTATCGCTTTCCTACCTTTCCAGCCTAAGGCTGGAAAAGTGAGTGATACCTCATCAACCCCTTTTAAATGTATGCTTCTGAAACAATCAAATACTTACAGTATCCAGGAGAAAACTTATAGTTTGCTTTCATCATCTGTTTCCGTTTACCCAAAATTATCTTTTTAACCTCTTCATCTGCAGAACTATTCATTTCCCAATCCCCAGCATGGACATGACTTTTTCTGAAATCACACCTGAGAATTCAGTATCCCTTTATTACCTTGTGTATATTTTAATTATTTAATTATTAAGGGTGTGTTTTATTTATATGCCCACCTTTTCTATACTTTTTGAATTCTGAATGTGAACCAAAACATAGTCTTGTATTCCTGGTACCTAGTATAATACGGTAGGTCTCAGTAAATGGACTGGTAAATAAATAGATTTATGGATAAGTTAATAAATGTTTGCATGTCTTTTTAAAGCTCTGTATTTAACACTGATATGAGTGAAAGCTATATAATGAAGTGCCTAATATATATAGCACACTCTACCTAGGGAATTTTTATCTGCTACTTTTATAACTGAAGACATAAATAACAAAATAAGTCAGATTGCTTTACAGTGGTTAAAATAGAGCAGTTGAACTTTGGTGTTCTTCTTTAGAGAAAAGAAACACTTTCAGTATCTTATATAGTAGAAGGATTTTATCCAGGAAAAAAATATTAGTTACCCAAGTTGGATGTTCACCAGGTTGCATCTGTTTTGAAAAAAATTCACATTTGTCTCCACATTGCCCACGTTGCCAGGAAATGAGACATGATGTGCTAATAATGAATCAATAATATGTTGATACTGTGCATGGGGATTAATCAAGAGCCCTCATTCTCTTGCAGGACAATTTCAAGCTGCCAGTAATCAGCAGAGGCATGCAAGCTGGAGGGCAATCCAAGCACACCCTTGACGGGGACAATCAGACTGCACAGGCCAATCTCAGCAGAGAAATTCAGGAAGGGCCTGCAGGCCCCAAGACCAGCAATGCACCCAACCTTGGGTTAAATACCTATCCTTTCATTCTCTCCCTGGGTCAACTAGTACACAAATTGCTTAACCTTGAGTTGCTTCTTTTGCAATAAAGACACTAACTTACCTTTTTTTTTTCTTTATACTTGAGAGGGACATCTAATTAAAAGAAAGATTTTTCCCTCCTATTTGGATATAATGCTTATTTCTTACAGCTGACCATTTTATCACTTGGTGCTTCCTCATTGTATAGAGAGTAAATATCAACTTCATAGAGTAGAATAAACCATTACCACTCTGATTAAAGTGACCCTAACAATCTGGTGTTGATTGCCTCCTTCAGGGAGAATTCATTGATAAATAATAATATAGGAACACAAAAGATGCTGATTTAGTTGCTCTTCTGAAAAAAATACTTAGAAGTGAGGCAATATAAAAAGTAATGGAAAAAGTTGGTTCCTGTTTTTATTTTTTCACTTAAAATTATAGGAAGATAAACATTCATTCTATTATAATGCTCTGATTTTACACATGAAAAAAAATATATAACTCGAAGTTAAAAGAATTGTCCCATTGTCCCTGTTAGTTGTTCATAGAATGCTAATGTAGTCCCCAAAACCCCAGAGGAATATGACTGCAGCTTCCTGACTTTACTGAATGGCAGACCTGGTTTCCTGTCTGGATGGATGGGCAGAGCTGTCACTCAATCTGTGCCCCCTTGTCTTGACCAGGTGCATTGCACATGGCTTGACTATTCTTCCAGCACTGGCCTCTCCTATACTATATTCTGCAACTGGCATCTCCACTGAGTATTAACCAATCTGCAGAACATTATCCATATGGTTTGTAGGTCAATTCTCTCTCCGTCTTCACCCTATCTACTCTTGTGTCCCAGGAAGCTGGCTAATGTGGATTACATTCATGTTCTCCTGTCTTCTGTTTTTTTTTTTTTTTTTTGGGGGGGGTGCAGTTAACCAAATGAGAGTATCCAGAGGAGATGGAGATGTGAGAGTAAAATCACAATAGTCATTCCCAGGGTTCCACTTTCTCAGGGCCAACATCTTCCTGTTCCAGGCTGTGCTGACATTTGTGGTTTACCTTCTACCATGTTCACACACTTACAAATGATTCTGTTACAATCACATTCTCCTCAAACAATCCACTTTCTTCTTATTTGGACCTGAAATGATACCTGAGAGGAGGACGAAAAAGGAACACATGTAAGGTGCTGGAAAAATAAAACAAATTTTGGGTTGCTTTTCATTATCTCATTACTAGTCTTATCCCATTGTCCAAAATCATGTTTACGGGCAATGCAAATTTCCAACAAAGAAAATTTATCATCTCTACTTCTTGATGTTCTCCCTATTAAATGATGTTTTAAAATATACCGCTTAATAATACACAACCATGTGTATCATACCACATCTTCTTTTGCAGAGCACATAAAATTATTTTACTTAAACTTTTTATGATAATACTTGTGTTCTAAAATTTTCAAATGTAGAAACATTCTCAGGAGAAACTTGATATTTTACTTCCCAGTTGAACATATCCTCATAGAAGATACTGATATTCTTACTGATACACATAATGCTATAATACTATAATCAGTTAAAAAACTGACTAATAACATAGAGATGGATCAGTCTACTATGGAGAGACATTATCTCCTTCCTAACATTGGAAGTTTTAGTTAAAAAAAAAACCTGTTATCCTTATGTAAAAATGAGCTCATGATTGAGCAAGCCAAGTATCATTTTCCAAATAATACAAAGTGTGATTCACAAATAAACGTAGAATAACATTAGTAGAGAATTAATTAATTAATTAATTAGATTATGTTAGCTTTTTGTTGTTGTGATTAAAATATCCAATGGGAACAAAAAGTATATTTTGGCTTAGAGTTTCAGAGGTTCAGTCCATGGCCGGCTGACTACATGGCTCTGAGCCCAAGAGAAGCAGAGCATCATGGTAGAAAGGTGTGGCACAGGAAAGCAGCTCAGCTTCTGGCCACCAAGAACCAGAGAGAAAAAGGAGTAAGATGTCATTCCCACAGGCACACCCCTAAAGACCCACTTCCTCTAGCTACACTCCACCCTGCCTGCAGTTACTTTTTAAATTACTGATCCACCAAATGAGTTAATTCACTGAATAGTTACAGCTCTCAAAATCAAGTCATTTAATTTCCTGGCTTAACACAGAATCTTTTGAAGGACACCTCATATCCAAACCATAACTGAAGGAGTCAGTAAAATGGTATGTTTGGTTCAAAGGAGATTTTTGGAAGTTGAGATGTATATAACCAGTCAAATAATGCTTAAAGGGATTTGATATGTCCACAGACTACAGTCTAAAACCAGTTAGTATCCTATAGAGATATAAAACTATAACATCCGAGGTTATATTTTCTATCAGCCAGAATCACACACATTAACATGTAAAGGAGAAATACAAAATTCTTTATGTAAAAAATAGTGAATTGAATATAGGTGCATTCCCCTATAAATCAAAATAATCCTTTTTTTTATTGGTTGTTCAAAACATTATATAGTTCTTGATATATCATATTTCACACTTTGATTCAAGTGGGTTATGAACTCCCATTTTTACCCCGTATACAGATTGCAGAGTCACATCAGTTACACTTCCACTGATTTACATATTGACATACTCATGTCTGTTGTATTCTGCTGCCTTTCCTATCCTCTACTATCCCCCCTCCCCTCCCCTCCCCTCCCCTCCCCTCTTCTCTCTCTACCCCCCCCTACTGTAATTCATTTCTCCCCCTTGTATTATTTTTCCCTTTCCCCTCACTTCCTCTTGTATGTAATTTTGTATAACCCTAAGGGTCTCCTTCCATTTCCAAGCAATTTCCCTTCTCTCTCCCTGTCCCTCCCACCTCTCATCCCTGTTTAATGTTAGTCATCTTCTCATGCTCTTCTTCCCTACTCTGTTCTTAGTTACTCTCCTTATATCAAAGAAGACATTTGGCATTTGTTTTTTAGGGATTGGCTAGCTTCTCTTAGCATAATCTGATCTAATGCCATCCATTTCCTTCCAAATTCTATAATTTTGTCATTTTTTAATGCAGAGTAATACTCCATTGTGTATAAATGCCACATTTTTTTTATCCATTCGTCTATTGAAGGGCATCTAGGTTGCTTCCACAGTCTTGCTATTGTGAATTGTACTGCTATGAACATCGATGTAGCAGTGTCCCTGTAGCATGCTGTTTTAGGTCTTTAGGGAATAGACCCAGAAGGGGAATAGCTGAATCAAATGGTGGATCCATTCCCAGCTTTCCAAGAAATCTCCATACTGCTTTCCAAATTGGTTGCACCAATTTGCAGTCCCACCAACAATGTACGAGTGTACCCTTTTCCCCACATCCTCGCTAGCACTTGTTGTTGTTTGACTTCATAATGGCTGCCAATCTTACTGGAGTGAGATGATATCTTAGGGTGGTTTTGATTTGCATTTCTCTGACTGCTAGCGATGGTGAGCTCCTCTGTGAAGTGTCTGTTTAGGTCCTTGGCCCATTTGTTGATTGGGTTATTTGTTATCATATTGTCTAATTTTTTGAGTTCTTTATATACTCTGGATATTAGGGCTCTATCTGAAGTGTGAGGAGTAAAGATTTGTTCCCATGATGTAGGCTCCCTATTTACCTCTCTTATTGTTTCTTTTGCTGAGAAAAAAATTTTTAGTTTGAGCAAGTCCCATTTGTTGATTCTAGATATTAATTCTTGTGCTATGGGTGTCCTATTGAGGAATTTGGAGCCCGACCCCACAGTGTGTAGGTCGTAGCCAACTTTTTCTTCTATCAGATGCCTTGTCTCTGGTTTGATATCAAGCTCCTTGATCCATTTTGAGTTAACTTTTGTGCATGGCGAGAGAAAGGGATTCAGTTTCATTTTGTTGCATATGGATTTCCAGTTTTCCCAGCACCATTTGTTGAAGATGCTATCCTTCCTCCATTGCATGCTTTTAGCCCCTTTATCAAATATAAGAAAGTTGTAGTTTTGTGGGTTGGTTTCTGTGTCCTCTATTCTGTACCATTGGTCCACCCGCCTGTTTTGGTACCAATACCATGCTGTTTTTGTTACTATTGCTCTGTAGTATAGTTTGAAGTCTGGTATCCCTATACCACCTGATTCACACTTCCTGCTTAGCACTGTTTTTGCTATTCTGGGTGTTTTATTTTTCCATATGAATTTCATGATTGCTTTCTCTATTTCTACAAGAAATGCCATTGGGATTTTGATTGGCATTGCATTAAACCTATAGAGAACTTTTGGTAATATCGCCATTTTGATGATGTTAGTTCTGCCTATCCATGAACAGGGTATATTTTTCCATCTTCTAAGATCTTCTTCAATTTCTCTCTTTAGGGTTCTGTAGTTTTCATTGTATAAGTCTTTTACCTCTTTTGTTAGGTTGATTCCCAAGTATTCTATTATTTTTGAGGATATTGTGAATGGAGTGGTTGTCCTCATTTCCATTTCAGAGGGTTTGTCCCTGATATACAGGAATGCATTTGATTTATGCGTGTTGATTTTATATCCTGCCAATTTGCTGAATTCATTTATTAGCTCTAATAGTTTCTTTGTAGAGCCTTTTGGATCTGCTAGGTATAGAATCATGTCATCTGCAAACAGTGATAATTTAAGTTCTTCTTTTCCTATTTTTATGCCTTTAATGTCTTTCGTCTGTCTAATTGCTCTGGCCAGTGTTTTGAGAACTATGTTGAACAGAAGTGGTGAGAGAGGGCATCCCTGTCTTGTTCCAGATTTTAGAGGGAATGCCTTCAATTTTTCTCCATTCAGAATGATGCTAGCCTGGGGCTTAGCATAGATTGCTTTTACAATGTTGAGGTATGTTCCTGTTATCCCTATTTTTTCGAGAGTTTTGAACAAAAAGGGATGCTGTACTTTGTCGAATGCTTTTTCCGCATCTATCAAGATGATCATATGGTTCTTATTTTTAAGTCTATTGATGTGGTGGATAACATTTATTGATTTCCGTATATTGAACCAGCCTTGCATCCCAGGGATGAATCCTACTTGATCATGGTGTACAATTTTTTTGATATGATTTTGTATCTGATTCGCCAGAATTTTATTGAGGATTTTTGCGTCTAGGTTCATTAGAGATATAGGTCTGTAGTTTTCTTTCTTTGAAGTGTCTTTGTCTGGTTTAGGAATCAGGGTGATGTTGGCCTCGTAGAATGAATTTGGAAGTTCTCCCTCTTTTTCTATTTCCTGAAATAGCTTGAAAAGTATTGGTATTAGTTCCTCTTTAAAGGTTTTGTAAAACTCTGCTGTATACCCATCCGGTCCTGGGCTTTTCTTAGTTGGTAATCTTTTGATGGTTTCTTCTATTTCCTCAATTGATATTGGTCTGTTTAGGTTGTCTATATCCTCCTATCTCAATCTAGGCATATCATATGACTTAAGAAATTTATCGATGCCTTCACTATCTTCTATTTTATTGGAGTATAAGGATTCAAAATAATTTCTGATTATCTTCTGTATTTCTGAAGTGTCTGTTGTGATATTGCCTTTTTCATCCTGTATGCTAGTAATTTGAGTTCTCTCTCTTCTTCTCTTCTTTAGCATGGCTAAGGGTCTGTCGATCTTATTTATTTTTTCAAAGAACCAACTTTTAGTTTTATGAATTTTTTCAATTGTTTCTTTTGTTTCGATTTCATTAATTTCAGCTCTGATTTTAATTATTTCTTGCCTTCTACTTCTTTTGCTGTTATTTTGCTCTTCTTTTTCTAGGATTTTGAGATGAAGTATGAGCTCATTGATTTGTTGGTTTTTTCTTTTTTTAAGGAATGAACTCCATGCAATGAATTTTCCTCTTAGAACTGCTTTCAATGTGTCCCATAGATTCCGATATGTTGTGTCTGTGTTTTCATTTATCTCTAAGAATTTTTTAATTTCCTCCTTAATGTCTTCTATAACCCATTGATCATTCAGTAACCTATTGTTCATTCTCCAAGTGATGCATGATTTTTCCTTCCTTCTTTTATCGCTGATTTTCAGTTTCATTCCATTATGGTCAGATAAGATGCATGGTATTATCTCTACTCCTTTATATTGTCTAAGAGTTGCCCTGTGACATAATATATGATCTATTTTTGAGAAGGATCCATGTGCTGCTGAGAAAAAAAGTGTAACTGCTTGATGTTGGGTGGTATATTCTATATATGTCAATTAAGTCTAGGTTGTTAATTGTGTTATTGAGTTCTATAGTTTCCTTATTCAACTTTTGTTTGGAAGATCTGTCCAGTGGTGAGAGAGGTGTGTTGAAGTCTCCCATGATTATTGTATGGTGGTCTATTAGACTCTTGAACTTGAGAAGAGTTTGTTTGATGAACATAGCTGCACCATTGTTTGGGGCATATATATTTATGATTGTCATGTCTTGTTGGTGTATGGTTCCCTTGAGCAGTATGTAGTGTCCCTCTTTATCCCTTTTGATTAACTTTGGCTTGAAATCTATTTTATTTGATATGAGTATGGACACTCCTGCTTGTTTCCGAAGTCCATATGAGTGATATGATTTTTCCCAACCTTTCACCTTCAGTCTATGTATGTCTTTTCCTATCAAATGCATCTCCTGTAGGCAGCATATTGTTGGGTCATGTTTTGTGATCCATTCTACTAGCCTGTGTCTCTTAATTGGTGAGTTTAAGCCATTAACATTTAGGGTTATTATTGAGATATGGGTTATCCTTCCAGCCATATTTGTTTATTTATGTTACTGAATATGGTTTGTTTTCCTCTTTGATTATTTTCCCCCCTTTACTGTCCTACCTATCACTGTTGGTTTTCATTGTTATTTTCCATTTCCTCTTCCTGTAATGTTTTGCTGAGGATTTTTTGGAGAGATGGTTTTCTAGCTGCAAATTCTTTTAACTTTTGTTTATCGTGGAAGGTTTTAATTTCATCTTCCATCTTGAAGCTTAATTTTGGTGGATACACAATTCTTGGTTGGAACCCATTTTCTTTCAGTGTTTGAAATATGTTATTCCAGGATCTACTAGCTTTCAAAGTCTGTGTTGAGAGATAAGCTGTTATCCTGATTGGTTTACCCGTAAATGTAATCTGCTTCCTTTCTCTGGTAGCTTTTAAAATTCTCTCCTTATTCCGTATGTTGGGCATCTTCATTTATAATGTGTCTAGGTGTGGATCACTTATGATTATGCACATTCGGCGTCCTGTAGGCTTCTAGGATTTGGGATTCTGTCTCGTTCTTCAAGTCTGGGAAGTTTTCTCGAATTATTTCATTGAATAGATTGCTCATTCCTTTGGTTTGGAGCTCTGTGCCTTCCTGTATCCCAATGACTCTTAAGTTTGGTCTTTTAATGTTATCCCATATTTCTTGGATGTTCTGCTCCTGGTTTCTTAACAGTCTTGCTGAGCTGTCTATGTTCTTTTCAAGTTGAAATACTTTGTCTTCATTGTCTGATGTTCTATCTTCTAAGTGTTCTACTCTGCTGCTCTGCTGGTAGTATTCTCAATTGAGTTTTTAAGTTGGTTTATTGCTTCCTGCCTTTCTAGGATTTCTGTTTGTTTGTTTTTTATAACCTCTATCTCCCTGTATACTTGATCTTTTGCTTCCTGGATTTGTTTATGTATTTCATTGTTGAAGAGATCTTTCATTGTCTGATTTTGCTGTCTAATGTCTTCCTTGAGACTCCAGATCATCTGAAGCATGTATCTCCTGAATTCTTTATCTGACATTCCATCTGCTGCAGATATTACCTCTTGTAATGTTGAGTTGACCTGCATTGCTTGTGGTCCTTTCTTTCCTTGTCTCTTCATACTGTTCGCGTTTCTTTCTGCTTATTGAGACTGTTGTGTTGTTGAATTTTCCCCCTATATATTTGTATTACTCTTGTATAGTTGCAAAGTCTCCCGCACAGGCGTGGGCAGGGGCTCTGCTCCTCCTCCAATTGGGGCACTGTGCCTACCACATTGGCAGGCCGCTTGGCCTGTTCTGCTGGTTGGTAGCAGGTGCGCCTACCTTGCAGGCGCGTGGGGCGGCTCTGCCACTCCCAGGTTGCTGGGCCTGACCTGCTGGTGGATTGCAGGTCCGGCTACCTTGCAGGCGCGGGGGGAGGGCACACACCTATTTGTATTTAGACAGTTACGCAAAATGGAGGACGTAATGCTTGGGATGAAAGTTGGGGGGGAGGGGAAGGTAGGTGCTCTTGAAAAGAAAGAAGGAGAGGGAGATAGATACCATAGAGGAGAATGGAAAGAGCAGTAAAACTTGGAAGGGGAGAGAGAGAGGGAAAAGGGAGAGAAAAAATTAAAATGAAATAGGAAATAAAATTAGGTCTTAGAGATCCATTTTCTTCTCTTCCCGTAGGCAAAGCTGTGCCCTCCGGGCTGAGTTTTGCCCTCAATGTGTCAACAGCAACCCCTGTAAGGCGGTTCCTGGGAGTCTCTCAATCCTGTTGGTCCAGAGCCGTTTCACTTCTACGGCCCCTCCTCCCCTTCCTCCTGCCAGCCAGCCAGGTCCTGCTCACCGGAGGCAGTTCCCCAAGGATTTGGTTACACTTTCAGCCCCACTGAGTGCTCTATTTCCCTAACTACTGAGCACTCTCGCTGTCATTCATCTAATCCCCAGTGCTGTGGAGCTGTGGTCTGGGAGTCAATTGTTTAATTTTTCCGGACCCTTTTGGTGGGCACACCTTCGGAATCTGGCAGCTAAGACCATTGGTGTCGCTGCTGGTGGTAATAGGAGTTGGGGGTCGAGGATCCCCTCTGCTTCCCTCAACCCCTATAGTCACAACCACACTCCTGGCGGTAGGAGGAGTTGGGGGTCTGGAGTGTCCTTTGTTTCCCTCCGCCCCTACCGTCACATCCTCTCAGTTCGCGGTTGGGGGATTTGGGGGTGGGGAGTCTTCTCTGCTTCCCTCTGCCCCTACAGTCACGCCCTCGTCACTGGCAGTAGGGGGAGTTGGGTGTCTAGAGTCCTTTGGCCCTTACGGTCACGCCCACAGAGAGATTTTGAAGTTTCCCGGTTGTTTGTATCTGGTGTGGGTGGGAGTCACACACCTGCTAAAGTAGATTCCGTTGGGAAGGAATCTCTTTGGCCGAACTTTGGTGACTTCCCCTCTCTGCTATGGCGGGCCCCTGGCTCCTTGCCGGAGTGTCCGAAGGGAGGGGTAGAACTGGCTTGTCTCTGGTCTGACACAATCTCTGGTTTTAGTTCCCAGTTCGCTATTTCGTAAAGGGTTGGTTAGGTTCCCTTCACGCTGTCTGGGGGTGGGCGGGGCTGTTAGTAGAGCCGGGAGGGCACGGGCTGTCTGCTGGGCCAGGCGAGGACACTTCTTGCTGCGCGGGGCCGCCGGGGGCTGCCTGTAGAGCCGGGCAGCTGCGGCCGCGTGGCTGAGATCCGGGCGGGCGGGGTGGCCGTTCGCAGAGCGAGAGCAGGGCCTCCCGGGATGGCGGGATGGCGGGTGCCGTCTGCAGGTTCTGGCGGGCCGCGCTGCTCGGGGCCGCTGGCCGCTTTCTGAAGCGGCTGGTGGCCGCGGGATTATACCTCTGCACCCGCCAGGGGGCCGCCTGTAGAGCTGGGCAGCTGCGGCTGCGTGGCTATGAGCCTGGCAGGCGTGGTGGCCGTTCGCAGAGCGAGAGCAGGGCCTCCCCGGGACGGCGGGATGGCGGGTGCCGTCTGCGGGTTTGGGCGGGCCGCACCGCTCTGGGCCGCCAGCCGCTTGCAGAAGTGGCTGGTGGCTGCGGGACTGGACCTCCGCGCCCGCGTGGCCGGCCAAGATCCACTTGTCTGGGACAAACTGACACTTCTAATAAACCTACCAATTCCCGGCAGGTCCCCTCTTAACGGAATTTTGCTAGAAGTTCCTCAGTAGGTAGACTGCCGCTGTTCCAGTGGGTCTTTCTGATCCCGTTAATGTGGAGACATTGGAATCGCTGCTTCCTCACCGGCGGCCATGTTGGATCCCCGAAATAATCCTTGAGTAAGTCTATAAAACAAGGACAGTATTTGTTCTCTGATTTCTTTACAAATTTTGGGTATAATTTTTCTTAACAAAAGATATTAATGTTTTATAAAAATGAGGTTGTGTTTGCCAAGGTTATTAGTAAAACTATGCTTTCCCCAAATTTCTCCTTTATTGAAACAAAAAAAGGCAAAATCCTATATAATAGTATCATAGTAAAATATCCATTGATGCTTTATGATAAATGAAGAAATGACAAGGCTCCCTTGTCTATCCCAAGTTCATGACTCTCCTCTCTATCTAACTTCAATGAGTTCCTTTTAGACCTAATTCCATGAATAACTAAACTGTCAGAGCAGGTAACTTTCCTTCCATCTATGATGACTTTGCAACTTTTTCACAGATGGAAAATTAAATTTTTAAAATATTGATTTCACTACATGCAGACTTTTCAAACTATCAAATGCTTCTCAGAAGAGTTTTAAGGTTTCTTCTTACTCAGACTGGTCTTACAATTTCTGACTCTTTTCCCCTTTGAAGTTTTTTGGAACACTTTTAACATGATATGCGACACATCTGTTTCTCTGTACAGTTTTCCCTTGAAAGGAAAGGAAATAAAATGGAAGGAAATGTGAATAACCAAAGTTAAAACGAGGAGAAAATGTGCCACAGAAAATATAAGGTAAAGACTATGATAATCATGTCAAGACCTGAAATGGGCCTATTACACACCATATTTGCCTCTTCCCACACTCACCTTGAGGCCCCCCAGTGGTATCAAGTAGCAAACTCAAAATTCACAGCGCTAAAAGTATGGATTAATTTGTGAACCTCTGTGGTGTTCAGCTTGGTATAGCTGTGGCTCATATACCCAACAAGAACAACTTAGGAAAGAAAAAGTTTATTTGAGCTCAAGGTTACAGAGGTTCAGTCCATGGTCAGCTGACTCCATAACTCTGAGCCTGAGAGGTCAGGTAGAACATCATGGCAAAAGGTGATGGAGGAGAAAAAGCAGTTCAGAACATGATGGCCAGGAAGCAAAAAGAGCTCTACTCACCAAAGACAAAATAGGAACCCCAAAGGCACATCCCCAGAGACAAAATGCTTCAGACATACTTTACTTGCCTACAGTGACCATTCGGTAAAACGTCTTTTCATATAATTAATCCATCAAATTGATTAAGCCACTGATTACAGCTCTCATATTCTGGTCACATCACCTCTGAACATTTCCTGCATTGTCTCACATGTGAACTTTCAGAGGACACCACATATTCAAACCTTCAAAACCTCCATCTGTCCCTTCCACTATACCAAGTTGCCTTAGTAAGACATTACATTATCCATGTATTAGAGCTATAAATCGTAATGGAATTAAAACAAAATAACCAATCAGTTCATGAAAACCTATTCATTCTCAAGTATAACATCTCTGCCTTGTCCATTCTGTAAATAACTTCTTCAGGAAAACAGGAGTAGAAAGAAATATATGCCATTACCATTAAAAAAAAAAGATCGTACAATCATCCATAATTTTTCTCTTTACAAATACCTCATTAAAATGTGATTGTAACAAAAATAACAAACATGATATCCTCTACTTTGAAAAAAAAAGGAAGCTTTTTGCTTCTTCCAAAATTTTGATGTCAAAACCTAAAATGTTTGCTTTCCTGGAAAAGCATACTTTTTCTTAGTTTTCACCTGCTGTGAGAATTATTCCTACATTATAATTAGCTCAGATAAATGAATGGCAAGATTGCTCTTCAGATTTTACCTTTTAGAGCTCATTTACATGATGGTCTATGATGACATGGTTATTAACAGTTTGGGGGGAATTAATTGGGGTAGTGGTAAAGTTGTTAGCACAAAGTGAAACTAGAAAGTTATTTTAGTAAATCCTTTTGCTCATGAGACATGAGAGTGTCCATTAATCTGTGCTAACCATAAGAATGGCACTGTTGCTCCTGCAGAGGACTTTATTTGGCAGGCACTACATTATTTAGTAATTTTTTTTTAAATTTCAAAGTGTGCAGTTTAGTTGTCCTTCCTTCAATCTATAGCTATATTCATCTTCCCTTTCCTCTTTAAGCCATGAAGCATCTGGAGTGATTTCCAGGAGTTCCTCCTTGTTCTCATTGTCCTAGTCCTACATAAGCAGAACAAAATAAGATTTTCAGCACTAGCTGGTGAAAATTAAGAAATGCCTGCCCAGGGTTTAGGATGCCTCCTTTTCCTTAAACATTTCCTCTGTCTTGTAGAGACTCACCCAGAACCTCCAGGATAAGCTCCAGTTTCCTTCCTGGGCCTTTACTGTCACATGGCACCTGAGACTAGTGACTCTACATAGTGAGACATAAGGGGGAAGTTACACATGGTCCTTTAAACCCAAGCCCATAAAAATTCGCCACCCTGTTTCCCTCTCCTCCACCTGCTCCTTCACTCCTAAAGGAGGACAGGGAGTCACGCAGCTATCTTAAGCTGGATAGTTGTCCCAAAGTGTCACTCAGATTTACCAAGGGCCTTGCTTTAGTGAGAGATGAACTTTGTGGTGCTAAACCATTGGGATTATTTGACATTACCTAAGTTTATCTTGAATGGAACTGGATGTGAGAAGGCATGAGACTGAGACTGTCTAGTCTTATTTATTCGGGAACCCTTTCAGGAGGAGTCTTTTTGTATTAAACATGAGTTCTGACCTTGAAAAATGTAATACCCATTGAGTTTCCATGATCTACGTGATTTTGTTTGGGAGTGAACAGCTCTTGTTTGTGCCTGTTCACCTTCCAGTCTTTATTTTCTGATGACCTTGCGAACGAGAATACCTTAGACAAGGCTGTGATGGATGAGATCTAAATAAGAAGCTAAGAGGCACAGGAGACTACAGCCACTCTGAGCCTCTTAACCTTCCCATCCCACCTCTCCAGAGGTTTGTGAATGAATGAATAATTTTAATTAATTAATTACTCAATCAGTGAGCCTCCCAACAATCAATTCCGACTAATTTTCCTTCCACTAAACCAAAAGAAAAAAAAAAAAACCTGTCAACTTTACAGGTAGATGTTGTGTTGAAAAGTATTAAAGACCCAGGAAGGGGAGCTGGGCTTGAGACAGACCTACTGTCCTCTAGGAAAATAGTGATTGAATTCCTCCTCCAGGTGTCCCTTCAACACTGTGGCAGAAACGTTTGCCTTGGTGGAATAACCTAAGTAACCCACAGTGTCTGTACGCTGACCATTTTTGACCCACAATTTATAATGTTTCCAAATCCCTTCCAGAAGGTGTGGTTTCCACAGCTCCATAACATCAGAGTCCCCCTCCAATGCTGTGGGTAAAGCCCAGGAGCTGAAGAGCGGGAGCAAATGCAGCCGCTTATTTTTATATTTAAAACATTCCCCAAGTATCTTTAATTCACAACTATCTCATCACATTTCATAAAATCAAGTATACTTTAAAATATTGCACATTAATATTTATTTCCAACTGCATAATCTGGAAACACCAACAGTAAATAAAAGAAACAATAATTCTTTACAAAGCGATCATCTGTGCAACAGAAAATCCTTTCTTTTACAGGGAGGTTCTTATTTAGATGCATGGAAAAATTATACTCTGTAAACTATGGCACTGCCTCCTCTAAAGCCAGGTTAGTTCCTAAAATCCCTCGCTTTATAAAGGCACTTCTATTCAAACATAGGCACAGCCATTTCTGTGCATTTATTTTACATGGAAATTATTTTAAATCATGAATTATTGACACAATACACTTACACTTTATGCAGGATGTTTTCACTAGAGAAAAATATTTATAGTTATACTACACAAAAATTGAATTTTTTTCCAATTCCCAGTCATGTTTTAGTCTTTTGAATTTCATCCCTTTAATATTTGGCATTTCTGTGGCCTAAAAAGACTAGAGTCATTTAAGATTTAATGAAGAGCTATTTACCTCCTAAATCTTCTTCCCTGGAGTAATGAAATAATTACCCTCCCATAATCATGGAAACGTAAAACTTGAATCTCAAATTGAGCTGTTGTGAGAAGGGTTAGTGATGCAGCATAGGTGATCACCATGGTAACATTTGGAAATGGCACTGATGTCAAGCCAAGAGCATGGTGTTTCTATTCCCACAAGAGCCCAACCAGGGACTGGAGAGGAACTCTTGCATGGTCCCGGGGAAAATGACTGAAAGCTAACATTTACAGGGTCTCCCACTGGAGTACACACATCAACACTTTATATCAGTCTCAGAGCAAGATGATTTTAAAATACAACCACAACACAGTCTCTGTAGTTTTAATTAAAATTGCTTTGTAACATTATATCATTATGATATGTGTGCGTGTGTGTGTGCATGAACTCACTGTACATTAAATGAGGCTTATCCCTAAGGAAGAACACGATAGCACCGGGAAGGGGATTCACTACAGCTTTATTCACATAATGGAGATAATTAAATAATTAGATATTCTCTAAAAGCCAGAACCAGTTAATTCATTTTTAACAGCATGGATTAGCAAGGTGAGTCCAATAAATTCTAAGAAGAACATGATTGACTTGGAATTGAATGGAAATTAGTGTTATTCCATCCCCAGGGTGTGTGTGTGTGTGTGTGTGTGTGTGTGTGTGTGTAAAATATACCCATTTTATTTCAAAAGCTACAGGAAACACAAACTTTGTGGAAAAGATGAGCTAACATAAATTAAAAACTAATATAAAATATGTATGCAGAACTTGGTATTGTAATTTTCAAGTGCATATAGTAACTTAAATTAGGATTACTTAAATGCTTCCAAGAGAAAGAATTCCAATAGTCAGTAGATAATTACTAATTGTAATTAGCATACTCAATGTTTTATGTAACTGGGTGCCTGCAATCTTCTTGAAAGGAATTTGTTCATCTAAGTGGATAAACACTGTCCTTGCAATCCTGCTTATATTTTATTTATCAAGATAAATATTTTAACAATATAGAATAATTTATGTATTAATAATATAATGATATAAAATATGTAACAATTTATAGCAAACACAGTAAGAAGAGTTTCTGTAGCTATTGAATATGTAAAGTTCAGTCCATTTCACCAATTCAGGTATTCATTTCGCTGGTTCATCAACAAGTAATTATTTAGTACCTACTGTCAAGTGCTGTGCTAAGTCTTGCATATGAAAAAATTGAAAATAGATATAATCCTATTGGAGGTTGAAGCCCACTGATGAAGGGAATAATCAAATATTCACACAAATAAATGTAAAATCACAAATAAAAGAAAAATGTGGGGACCCACAGGGAGAATTCAGAATAAACTTCCTCAAGAAAGTGAAAAAATGAATCACTATTTAAATAGGCTTTAAGTGACAAAGGAAATACATGGATGTGATATGTATACACATCCACATACCAAAAAAAGTACATCTATATCTATATGTGTGTGTGTGTGTGTGTATATATATATATATATATATATATACTTATATGTGTATATATATATATATATATACACACACGTATATATATATATATATATATACACTCACACACATAGATATAAATATAAAACGTATACACACACACACACACACACACACACACACACACACAAAGACATATTGGTATCAGGGATCAAAACCAGGGGCTCTTAACCACTGAGCCCAATCCCCAGATCTTTTTATATTTTATTTAGAGATAAGGTCTCACTAGGTTGCTCGTTGCCTCACTAAGTTGCTGAGGCTGGCTTTGAACTTGTGGTCCTCCTGCCTAAGCCTCCTGAGTCACTGGGATTGTAAGTGTGCACCATCATAACAGGCTGGATGTGATATTTTATATCCTCCATGTGTGCAAACTTCTAGTCCTTACAGTAACGCCATTGATTTATGTATCTTCTGCTACAAGTGAGACTAGATATTTTGATAGTTTTTTTTTTTTAAATGAGTTGAACCTCATAAAATTATTTTCTTATTTTTCTGGAAATGTCCCTTTCCCATTTAGTTATCTGGACCAATGCTTCTTTCATAAACTAAACAGAAATGATAAAGAATACTCTTTAACAAAATGGTCAATATGATGATGACCCACAGACATCTGAAAATTACCTACTGGTCCAATTGCATGCTCCCTAAAGGTTGTTGGAGTCCTAATGCCTACTATCTCAGAATGCCACCTTATTTGAAAATAAGACATTCCAGACATAATTACCTAAGATAAACTTATACTGGACTAGGTGGGCCCCTTATGAATACAGCAGGTGTCCTGAGGAAGTCAGCCCTGTGAGGACACAAGGACAAACAGGGAGTATGTCACATGTCAATAAAGGCAGGGATTCGAGTTGGCAGCAGCAAGCGAAACAGGGATGCCTCAGCACCAGAAGCCAGAAAGAGGGAAGGTCTGAATTTCCCAATGGACTCAGAGCAAGCATGGCCCCACAAACACCTGGATTTGGGACCTCCAGCCTCCATACTGGGAGCCAGTAACTTTCTCTGGTTTTCATCCCCCAGGTTGTTAATGCTTTATTGCCACTGTCCTATGGATCTCATGCACCTGCCATATGCCAGGCACTATTGTAGGCACTGAGAAATGCAAGGACATAGACAGCTTGATCTTTTTCTAAGGACTATCTCAAGAACAAACATTTTGGTGAATATGTAGAAGAAATCACAAGGGGTCTGTAATATAACAAAATAAGAAAATGCTTTGGAGACTTTTTTAAATTTAATACAGTATGGGAATCCTATGGGGCATGTTGAAATCTATAAATCTAAACAAGAATTCAAATGATGTCATAAAGATAACAGGCTCTTGCATAAGAAATGAGTAGAGTTAAAGCAGAATTTCTGACCCCATCACCACCAAGAAAATATCATGTACAATTAAAGGACTCCATATATCACAGTATGTAGATGAAGGTTTAGTCAATTACAAATCCCCCTGCTTCTGGAGATTGAGGTCAAACACTTTAGGTTATATGAATAATGCTGTAGTAATTTAATTGCTAATTCCATTTTAACATATTATATTAAAATAATAGAGTATAATGGAATGGTATGGGAGTAGACATAATAAAGTGTGGTAATTTATAATGTAAATAAGGGCAGTGAGTGGCATACACAGTGGCTAAATTCAGCTCTTAGATGAACACACAAGGGTCCTATTAACTTGAGAATTAGCTGTGTTCACTCATATGAATTGGATGATTCTCTAAAGCAATCTTTTTTTTCTGAATGAACTAATTGATAGGGATTTATATATTTTCTACAAATTATAAAGTCTATATTTATATAAAAGAAGAATATATATTTGTATTCTCACACACATATCTATGCATGTATGTATGTGCATGTACTTCACAGTTTTATACTAGTCATGCCTAGAATTGAGTTAGTTCACCTCCATTGAATCTGAACTTGGCAAAGTGATTTTCTCTAGTCAATGGAAAGTTAGGAGAGCTGTGAATAGTGTCTGCTCACTGGAAATTGCTCTTCTTGTTGTTAAAAAACCTTCTCTTACTATACCACAAGCCTGGACTGGCTATTAGAGGATGAGGGCCATATGGAGAGCAAAGTCCCCAGCTTCCTGCCATTCCAACTGAGGCCCTAGAGCACCCAGTTTCAACCCTACCCGCCCAGACCAAAGGGATGCCCAGCCAAGCAATAGCAAAGTAATAAATAATGCATTTTATTGTTTTATCAATTTAGCATTAGGGTGGCTGGTCACGTAACAAAAACTAATATATACAACTTTAAAAATCACTAGTTGTAAAGTAACATAGTGCCCACTACGTATCAGGCAATCTGCTGGGTATATTGCAGACTCTTTCTAAGTTTTGACTGAAATATGGTTATTTTCAGCTTTGTTTCATGAAGGGAACTTGCCCAAACATTGTGTAGAGTTAATGAACTGAATTAAGTATTAAACTGAGACCTGGCAAGTCTTTTGGGTTTTCTATGCTTTCTCTTTATGAGCATCAGGAATTGGGGATGGGGCACAGAAGTCTGCCTGTTGCCTAATATGTGCAAGGCCCTGGGTTGAACCCCAGAACAAAAAATAATCAGTTTAGCATCCCTACGGTGCATGCATCATTTACTCATCTATCAACAGTTTTGAAGAAGTCCCTTAGTTGCTGTGCTAATAATTGTCCACAATCATCAAATCATATTCATCTGTCTACCTGTCTGTATCTATTAGTTCAATGATTGGGATGTGTCTGTACTTAGAAAACCCAGGGGTCTTCCCATCTTAAGAACCTTAAATTAATCATATCTGCCAAGACCCTTTTCCCAAATAAAATGTATATTATCTTTAGGAGCCACTGTGTGGTGGTTACAGCAAGCCATGGACTGAGTCAAGACACAGTTAGAAAACAGAGAGAAAGAGAAAGACACAAAAAATATTAAAAGTAACCAAAAGTTAACATTTTAAAAATATTGGCTATTTACCTAGTATAGTTTTCTTTAGCTTTTTTAACCCAAGGATGTTCTACCCCAGGCCTCCTTATTATTATTTATTTTTAATTTGAGACTCAGTCTTGCTAAGTTGCTAAAGATCTTGCTAAGTTGCTGAGGCTGATTTTGAATTTGCAATCCTCCTGCCTCAGTGTCCCAAGCTGCTGAGATTACAGGCATAGGCCACTGTAGCATAGTTCTGAGTGCTTTTCATAAATTCTCAAAATAACCTAACAGGCACTATTTCTCTATTTTATAGATAAAGTAACAGAAGCAGAGAAAGTTAATTAAATCTACATTTGAAAAGGTAGAAGCAGGACATTACTATTCACCTTAAACACAAAAGCTTAATGACATAAATCGTTCTTGTCTTCTATTCACACACTGCAAATCTCTTCCTTTAAAACAAACCTACTGAGCACCTGATATGTACCCAGCAAGATTCTTGGTCCTCGAAACTCAGCAGTGAACGAGATGCAAAAACTCCTGTTCTGCAGGGGAACCCATGTTCTAGTTTGGGGCAGGGAAGATACAGACAATAAATATACAATTAAATATGCAAGGGGCATATCAGAAAATGAAAGCAGGGTAATAATGGAAAGTACCCAGTGAGGCTGCTCTAGATCAGCTAGTCTTGGGAGGCCTGGATGAAGAGGAGACTCAAACTGAGGTGTGAAAAAGAGTCGGCACTTGCAATGTGGAGCTGGAGCCCAAGAGCATTCCAAGCACAGGAGCAGCTGGTATGGGAGCCCTAACTCAGAAATGGGTTAGTACATCATGCTTTTCTAAGGCTGCTGGAACAAAGCACCACAAGCTGAGTTGTTTAAACAATAGAAAGTTTCTGTCTTATGATTCTGGAGTCCAGAAGTCCTAGATCAAGGTTGTCAGGGCTTGATTCCTTCTGAGGGCTGTGAGGGAGAATCTGACACTCTTTTCTAGCTTTTGGTGGCCATCTTGGGGATTCCTTTACTTAGAGAAACAGGCTCCTAATCTCTACTCTCATTATTGCATAATGTTCTTCCTGTGTCCATGTTCCCCTCCTTTTATAAGAACAGTAGACATTTTGGATTAGGAGACCATCCTAATGACATCATCTTAATGGCAATAATTGCTTCTGCAATGACAAAATAAGGTCACATTCTAAGGTGCTGGGGGTTAGGGCTTCAATGTATGAATTATGTAGGGACAGCATTTCACTCACAAATGTATACTTGAGGAATAGAAGAAGACCAGAAAGACAAGATTGGTATGGATAACTCTCCTCCAGTGACTTCATGCTTACCCAATCAATGATGATATCTTCAACTGCAAATACTAGAACATTCATCTCAAATTTAAGTATCAAGGCATGTACATCTGTGAGTACAGAGGTTGGGTGCAACTCCAATCTCAACTTCTTTGAGATCCTTGATGTCAATCTGTCATCTGTGTGTTATCTTTATCCCCCACTAACATAGAAGAGTAAGGCAGCTCTAACAGGAAGAAGACTTTACAACCACTCTGTCAGTGTGCAGAGGGAGAGAGAATCAGCTCTTGAAGCCTACCCTAAATCACGTAGAAATCTCTCTTCTCCAGGCTCAGTGGTCCCAAATGAGCCTCCTGGCATTCCTGAGTCAGTACTTAGCCAGGGATAGTACAACTCCCCAGGCATCAGCAAGCACAGAGGAGGAGTGGAGGCCTGACTGGGGAGGAAGAAAAGGAAACACCCTAAACAGACAGCCAACCGCATCCATCACATTTGCCAAGCAACATTTTAGTCTTACAAACAAAATAACCAATGCTGGATGCTCACCCATCACCCAGATTTATGACATCCCACGAGTATCACCCGACCCAGCCATCTGTCATAGTTTATGTCTTCTTCACATAAGCAGTTTCATTTGTTCCAACTTAATAAATGTTTCTTGAGAATGACTATTAAACCATGACAGGTACTAGGGATACAAAGGTGAATCAGACGCTGTCCCCAAACTAGAGGAAATCATAATCTAGTGTGGGAGGCTGGCACATAAACACATGGATATAGTGCAGTACAGGGGACCCTGAGGGGGAGGGTCACACAGTCTGCCCTGAAAGCCAAAGAAGTGGTCTTGACACAAGTCAGGGATTCAGGAGGTGCCCTGGAGGACATGACATCAGAGCTATGTCTTTAAATATGATTAAGCAGGGAAATAAGTGGGGGTGGTACTGGGAAAGGACATTTTGAATTGAAGCGAGAGTAGGAAACGTTTGCTGGTGAGTTGAATGAACGTAGAGCAAATTTGAGGAATTAAGTAGCTAGAAGGGTGAGGTTGTCACATAGGGGAGGATCACTTGCCCAGAATGTATGAACCCATGGGTGTGACCCCAGCACTGCAAATGGAAGAAGGTGGAGAAGGTGGGCTGGGGAGGGAGGAAGCCAGGGAGAAGGAGCTGCAGTAGCTGAGACAGAGACAGTTGGGTGTGGCTGTAGAGCTCCTATACCAGGGTAAGGTGGATGAGCTTGGTGCTCAGGTCATGGGGAGGTTTCTGATTATTAGGCATGGTAAATAATATCCATAATTACACAGGACATGAGAAATGCAGCAAAGAATACTAGTGGGAATCCTCAAGAGAAGAAGGCAGATTAAAGAAGCATCTTAAATGAAAAATTTAGGGATCAAATGGTTGGGGAAAGTGAAAGGTAGCATTCCGGATGCTTTCTAGTACAGGGGACAAAAACCTTGTTCTCTACCTAACAAAAGCAAATTCAGCTGCCAAAAGGTAGATTAAAAAGGAAAAAAGAGGCATCCAAATTGTATTTTCAATTTTCATACATCGGGATTCCAAAGAAAAGAAGTTGTCTTAGCTTTTTCACTGCTGTGACTAAAGGATCTGACCAGCACAATTGTAGAGGAGGAAGAGTTTATTTCAGGGATCACAGTTTCAGAGATTGTAGTCCACAGAGGGCCGACTCCATTTCTAGGGGCTAGAGATGAGGCTGAACATCATGGCGGAGTGTGGGGCAGAGGAAAGCAGCTCATATCACGGTGATCAAGAAGCAGAGAGAGACTCCACTTTCCAGATACAAATATATACCCCCAAACCATGCCCTAATCCCCACATCCTCCACTCACAGCCTACTACTTTAGGTACCACTCAGTTAATCCCTATCAGAGGATTAAATCACGGATTGGGTTAAGACTCTTACAACCTGGTCACTTCTCCTCTGAACCTTCTTGTATTGTCTCACATGTGAACTTTTGGGGGACACCTCACATCTAAACCATAATAGAAATGTAAATCCAAAGAGACACTTAGATCTGGTGATTTACACAGCATTTTAAAAATTTGTTCTACTTAGTTGTACGTGACAGAAGAATGCATTTCAATTTATCATACACAAATGGAATGCAACATTTCAGTTCTTTGGTTGTACACAATGTAGAGATGGATCAATCGTGCAATCATACACATATCTAGGGTAATGATGTCCATCCCATTCCACCTTCTTTCCTATCCCCATGCCCCCTTCCTTCCCCTCCCTCCCCTTTGCACAATCCAAAGTTCCTCCATTCTTCCTATGTTTCTCCCCACTCCATCATGGAGCAACACCCATTAATCAGAGAAAACATTCAGCCTTTGGTTTTGGGGGATTGGCTTATTTAGCTTAGCATGATATTCTCCAACCCCATCCATTTACCTGCAAATGACATAGTTTTATTCTCTTTTAATGCTGAGTAATATTTTATTGTGTATATATACCACAGTTTCTTTATCCATTCATCTATTGATGGGCATCTAGGTTGGTTCCACAGTTTAGCCATTCTTACAAAGCATTTTATGAGAGAGAAATAAATGGTACAGAAGTAGCGAATAAAGGGAAAGGCAGGAGAGGTGCTAGGGATGGAAAGTGGTGGGACAGTGACTAGAAAATCTGTGGTAGATCAGGTTTATTTGGTAAGGTTCTTTGTGCAGACTCGTCTCTGTGCCATCTCAGGTGTGAGAATCATCTGCAATCATGGGTAGCTCTCCTCTTCCTGAGATGGGAGAAGACATCTGTGCCAATGGAAATTTCCCTTAAAAAGGGAAATTATGCCTTGCTTTTAAACAGAGAGCAGAAGACTCTTTCTGTGCCCATTGTTTCGCAGTGCATTCAGCTCAGAATAATCCCCATGCCAAATGAGTATATTTTGGAGTAGTACAATATCACTCCTTTGCTAGGCTTCTGCCTGTGTCCTTGCTAGATGGTGCTATTATCAGCAGAGGAAAGGATTAAGGATGAAGAACCAAATATAGGTGGACATGAATCATTCATTTTGGGCCATGTGGACCAAAAGTGCTTCTGGAATATTCTCTGGGGATGTATCAAAGACAGAAGAGCTGAGCCTGGGCTCTGGGGAAAGAGCCCAGCTATAGGTACATATTGGAGATGTAGTGGTGGGAATCAGTTGATAGCTCAGATCACAGACGGAGTTTTATTTGCAATGACATAAAAAGAAATAGGAGGCAAACACAGATAGAGGGGATTGTGGGGGGTTGGTGGAAGAAAACCATTCATAATCAGAAAAACATAGGACCATAGTAACAACACTGATAGTCAAAACTTTAAAACACTCACTGCATGTCTCTCAGACTGTTCCAAGCACCCTGTGGATATTAACCCACTTGATACAGAAGCAGATCTGTGGGGCTGTGCTTGTCATCTGGTGTCATCCACACTTGGCAGCTCACTGCCTGTGACTGCACAGGTGTGAAGTAGAAGAGCCAAGGTACCCATCCAAATGCTACTCAGAGCCCAGCCTTCGACCTCCTTTAATGACCGTCCACCTGACAATGAACAAAGCAGGAAATACAAATTTCGAATGAAATTCTAGGACAGTGTCTCCTCACTAGCAATCCAACAAATGCATGCATGCTAAAGTAAAACAGACTTTTCATTCTAATATCTGGCACACCTGCTCTATAACAGCAATGCCTACAGTTTGAAAGACTTCATTGAAATGAAAAGCATGTTGTGAAACCGTCTATGTATTAAAGTTTAAACAATGAAAACAAGGAGGGATGAAGTCTAAATATTAACAGAGTCTATTCTAGGCAGTAAGATTAGAGAGAACTTTCTCTAAATCTTGATTCTATTTTATTGCTGTTTCTGCATTAGTAGGGATAAGCATAAAGTCCTAGAGTAGAAGATGCTAGACCAATGCTCTCTAATGGATCAGGATGAGGGGGAAGAGGAAGAAGCTGCAGTCATTCCCTGCTGACCTAAGGGAGATCCACAGTGACCACAGGCAGGAAGCTGCTGACTGAGCCCCCACTGGTCAAACCATTGAAATGCAGGCCCAGAGCAGGCCCTCTCTCTTTCTCTCTGACTTGCCACTCTGCCTCATAGATGGGCCCAGGCCTCAGATGACCAGTGGCCCCAGCTGTGACACAGACAGAAGAAGCCTCTCATTCCTCTTCTATATGTTTCCAGGAATGAGGTAATCAACCAACCAATGAACTAATGCTTCAAAAAGAGGGGACCCCAAAGGGTAAGAGGTGCCAGGAAGTCAGCAAGTCCCCATGATTACAGGTAAGGTGGAGGACTGCAATTGTTGAGAGAATCGAGAATCACAAGTACCTTTGGCCTAGGAATGGGAAGCTCTGCTCAGACAGTTGAGGCTGAACTGCTGCAGTTTTGCTTCACCTTAGCCCTAATACATCTGACCGACTTGCCCATCACTAGTCCATTCTCTACCTAGGGCTCTTTGAGCTCCTCACCTGTTTAGAGAGGCATTTCTGCCCATTGAAACAGCCCTCATAGCTTCCCAATTGAGTTATTCTCAGCCAGATCACCCAGCTCTGTGACCTCTAGGAGCAATCAACAGTCTCAGTAGTTATCTCAGATTACTCACTCATGGCTAATGCAAAGGGCAGTTCAGCTAGCTGTAAGGAATGTCAGGGCTACCCGCATCTATCCCTGGCAGGCCCACCACCAGTGTTCAGCCAGGCACACACCTTGCACATCTAGGTGCTGGAAGAATTCCAAGTCTAGCTCTCTACTTGCCTCTAGCTAGTCCTGCTTGTTCTGGACACTACAAGCCAGGCCCACTTTGGAGACTGGCCAATCTTGGTCCTGGGCACAGAGAAAATGGAAGCAAGAATCTTATTGAAGTCAGAATTGGGATATCTGCCCTGTGTCTAAGCCAGTTTAGTCAACTCAACTGAACTTGGAGACCAGAAGGCACTAAGCTGTAGTCTTAGAATGGAGGGGATTGTCAGGGACATGACCACTGCTGGGAGTCACCCCAGGCAGAGGCTGCTCTTGGTCATCACACAAGGCCCACAAATGTCCTTGATCTTCGGGGAGGCCTTAAAGTGTTTGACAGAGACAAGGGCCGTCTCTATAATATAGCAGCTGTGTCTTCCCTTCACCACAGAGAGAGTGACCAAGGAGGCCAACACCTGCTGCCCACCTCATTTTCACTCCAGAATCCTCAACTGTGAAGAGCCAGGTGAGGGAGAGCCTTAGACACCTGTCAGTCACCTGTCAGTCACTTATCACCTGTCATTTCTTGGCCATCTTCTGTAACACAAAGTGCCCATTTCATATTGGATAATTACAATCCATTACCTAAATAGAATATGGACTCCCTGGATATTAAGTAGTCTCTCTTGCTTAAATTTTAACTGTATGAGAAGAGAGATTTTTTTTTGCTATTTTATTTGTTTATTGCTATGTGTGCACACATAAAATTATCCAATAAATAATTATAAAATGAATGATTAGAAGCAAATTTTTCAAAGAACACTTATCTGGAGTGATATCCATAGATAAACCACACTTTAGCCTTTAAAAAAAATCATGGACATAAGAATTTCATAAAAGTATAGAAAAACATTCTGAGGAAGGGAACATGGCAGCAGGAAGGGAGTGAGCCACCTCGGGTCCCCGCACCGCTGCACCCCGCACCGCACCGCTGCACCTACAGATCTCACCTAGTCAGAATACTGCATCTCTGAGAGAGGACCCCTATCCAGCTGCTCTCTGCAGAAATCACCAGGGCTATGACCCGGCTCAGGGCTCCGGGCCTCAGCGTTCAGAGTAGGACACCAGGCATTGGAGCAGGACCCAAGGCCCAAAGTTCTAGCCCATGCAAGACTATTAATCACCTATCCACACATCTGCAGATCGCCAAGACTTTGCCCTGCTCCCATGCAGGTTGGTCACCTGCTACCTACCCACAGCACAATGCCATCGCCTGGCTCTCCCCACTCACCCTCTCCCCACCTCACCAGACACCCTGTTGCTGAAAGCAGATCACCGCCATCCTGGCTCAACATTTTCACCATATTAGCTGGGGGTAGTTCCCAGATTGGATCTCCAGCGGCCAGGTACCAGGTTTCTAACCTTCTCCTCTCCCCAGCAGAGGTAACCCAACACAGTAGCTGCCCAACAAGGTGTGCAGTGCGACCAGGGAGCTGCCCACAGGAGCCCTGGGGTAAGAGTTTCCTCAATTGGGAACTGCTAAGGGAGAGGGAGAGACCAGGAACTGGGAAATCTCCAGGCAAGAGAGGGTGATAGTACCGGGTGCTCAAGTCATATGAGCAGCCCCAAAGAGAGACCTGTGAGGTGCAGTCTCCCTGCAGGGAATGGCAGGTGCCATTCCCAGCATCCAGGTGCCCTGAGCCAGGACCAGTCTTCCCACCCTGGTTACCTCCACCATCTGCAGGGCAGAGACACCAGCTTACAACAGATGACCCCACCTATTGAATGAGAAGAGAAGCAGGAAAGATACGGATCTCTAAAGCTAGCTACAATCCTGGTTTCTTCCTTCGAGTTTTTTGTTCATTGGTTGGTTGGTTTGTTGGTTAGTTGGTTGGTTGGTGGTTGTTTTTTTCTCTTCTACCCCTCCATCCTTCAGCCCTCACATCCCCAACATATGTAAAACCAAGAACTTTGCATGAAATAGGACTTTGAGGACTGAGTCATCTGAATAATATAATATAGAGGTGTTATATATACTCTTTTTTCCCTTTTCCTTTTATTCTTTCATTTTTCTTTCCCCCCTCCAAATTTTACTGATTTAAATCTGTATTTTTCTAAATACATATGTGTGTTTATTTTATGTACTCTACTGTCATCCCACATACTTGCCTACCCTAAATTACTTCCTGTCTATTCTTTTGCTACTAACCCTCTTCATTAGATTTCTCCTTCATACTTCCTAAGATATATTAACTCTATATCCTCACATCCAACATCCTCAGCATATCGTCCTATGCCCCACCCCCAGTTTTTTTCCACCGTCAGAAACTGTAAACCTTTTTACAAAACTATTGATTGTACTTTGGATAATAATTGAATCCAACATTTCTGTACATCAAGACTAAACTATAAACGTCTTAATTGTTCATTGGTGGTATATTGTTGATACTGGGATCTGTTAACATTGTCCTTCCCCGCAAAGGAGAGGTCTTAGACCCCTACAAGTGCATTGCAAAGCTATGGGGTAAAAACAATAACAATCTAGACCCACAGAGCTGGAAAGGAAGACACACGAGCAACATGAAAAGACAAGGGAAGGAAGTGCCCCAAACAAATGAAGACACCAACCACATTCTGAGAGAAAATATGGGGACCCTCCACAATGAACTGAATATCATAAAGTCAAGAGGTACCACCTAAAGAAGTTAGTTGCTGTATTTAAGCAACGTTCGTAGATTATTCACTAGTGGCTAATGCAAAGAGCAGTTCAGTTTTAAGGAATTTGGGAATGGTAAGAGATTAGAAGATTGCATGAGTTCAGCAACTTCCATGGCTATGGAAAAGGTGCACTCATTAACCCTCACTTGGTCAAGCCCTTCAGATGAGGGGCTTTTTGGCCACCTGCGTCTCCCCTGGGTGGTCATTGATATGCTGCAGGCAAATTTAACATGGGACCAGCAACTCCAGGAGGATCATCAAAAATATTGGTGGCCTCATAAACCATCATATGGTAGAACATCTGGTACTAATTAGGGCCTGGGGAAATATACAGATGTGGTGACCAACCACTCACACGACAATTGCTTCAATTACTTAACCACACATGGATAGAGGGCCTGGCGCAGGTTTTCAGAACACACCGCTTGAACACCCAAGCATATGTAAAGATGGAAACCCCGTGCATGCTGTGATAATCACTGAAGCGTATCACTCTTAGTCACAGAGGAAAAGATATTATCATGTGTTATACTCATCTGATTAGTAGGACATGTCAATTACACTGGTGTTTTGCCTGAGAGTCGGGATGAGGTTTCCTGCGTGCTGTGGAGCTGCAGACATATTTTCCCTTGGGTGACCACAGGAACAGTGCCAAGCAGAGCATTTTGATTAATATGCCGTATTCATTCATGAACTTGTCTTCCAAGTTTCCATTTCTTCTAAGTAAATTGATTTGTAGAAAAATCTCACAAAAACAACACTTTTAGAAAGTTCATTTACAATTCCAACAATTCACCAGTCATGGAATATTACAATAGTAATATTATACTACTAATGTTATTATGTTTGTCAATGTTTATCATCAAGGGCTCTATTCCACTTTACTCTTTCCTTTAGGGAAAAAGAAGAATATGTTCAATCTAACAAAATTTTCAGAGGAGAAAAAGAATTAAAGATAATTAATCTTGTATAAACCAGTAATTCCAAGTTTACACAAAACAATATAAAATCAGTTTGGTAAAAGTGAGCTTTTTTTTTTGTTCTTAAATCTCTCTCTAAATGATACTGTCATGGTTTCTAAAGTATAGGTTCAAACTCATCATTTATTCATTCATTGAACAAACCTTTATTAAATTGTTATTGCTCATAAGATACTGAATTAAAAGAGGAAGAAAACATACTCTCAAAGAGTGTGAAATTTCATAGAAAGTAAAAAGAATACATTCACCTAGAGAACTGCAGAAAATATCAGTAATCTCACAAAATTTGGCCTTGTGGTTACTTGGTTATTTGAATTCAGTGAAATACATCATGAATATTTTAACTCATTTAAAAGTTACAAATAGCCGGCCTGGTGACACAAGCCTCTAATCCCAGCAGCTCCAGAGGCTGAGGCAGGAGGATCATAAATTCAAAGTCAATCTTAGCAATTTAGCAAGGTCCTGACGAATTTAGTGATATTCTATCTAAAAATAAAATGTTTTAGAAAGGGGACTGGGAATGTGGCTCAGTGGTTGAGCACCCCTGGTTCCAATCTCCGGTTCACATACACAAAAAGTTCTACCTTCATTCACAATTTTCCAAGGTAGAACTACATTTTTCCTCAGAGAATAAATTTGGTTACTAATATTTTTTAACAGTGTCAACACACTTTTAAAGTTAGTACTGGAAAATATTTATAAAATCATGAGCACAGAAACATTTTAGATTTTTTAAATTGTTATGTCCTCCCATAAAAAGACTATTATATTCAATAGACCTTATTATAAAGTGAAACTTTTAGCCATTCATTTTTATGAAGTCTTTTCAGAGCATTCTAATTAATTTTCACAGAAACAACAAGTGTTTTGACATATATTTCACTTATATAATTTTAATTACATTTTATAATTATTAGAAAAGCAAAACAGACATCCATAGGTTTGGAAACACACACATGTGATTCACACACTCAATTAGTAGGAGCAGAGATGCAGGTGTGTTCTTGGGAACAGGCTATTAGAATGCAGAGGGATGGCTTAGTATGTTTTATAGAAAGTGCTAGACCAGACTGCAAATTCACTACTGCAAATTATAAAATTAGTAATGGCAAATACTTGTAAAACTTATTCCCTAAGGATATTCCCCCTAAGGAAATTAAGCTCAGATAGAATAGAGTAGGATTCCTTTTGGAATCTTAGTCTACGAGAAGGAATAATTTTTGTATTGGCAAAGGTTTTGGACAATTTCTTTTAGTGCTTCTGGAAAGATTCTAGAACCCAAATCAATACTTAAAGACGCCATAGTGCTAATGTCAAACAGCTACAAGACATAATGTTACAACTTCAAAGCCATAGAAATATTGGCATTTTCAGAGACAATACCCATCTAAAAGCAACAGACACAATTACAAGGTAATTTTACACTTCTAGAAAAAATGTTCCTTTTAAGATAATGAAATATAACAGATCTGCATGGTGGGTAAGTCTCAACATCAAAGAATATTTTGGTGGTTAACATTCTTGGGGTTTCCTCATTGCAGCTGGGCTAAAGAGTCAGGCTGCTGTTTTCTTCCTCTTTCTCTTTCTAGCACATCTGATCACACCTGGCATATGGCAGACCCTGCAATATTATGTCAGGAGGAATGTACTAAATCTCATTGCCACGATGTTAGAGCAAACTTTTCTTCATGCGTTCAATGTGCCATTACCTTACCCTGATTTTTAGAAAGGCCCAAGTTTCACGTGCTGGATTGCCATGAACAACTGATGACCTTGACCAAGGGCCTGGAATGAAATTAAACAGAGTGCATCAATGGCAGAATTTGGTTCACAACATTTATAATGTTCACTGTTCTCTGATTGAGAGGGTTTTTTGTTTGTTTGTTTGTTTGTTTATTTGTTTTATATTCAAAGAGTCCTCTCAGGGCTGGGGCTGGGGCTCAGTGGTAGAGTGCTCACCTAGCACATGAGAGGCCCTGGGTTCGATCCTCAGCACCACATAAAAACAAATAAACAAAATAAAGGTATTGTGTCCAACTACAACTAAAAAATGAAAATATTAAAAAAAGAGTCCTCTCATAGTTTGTCTCATAGGATAAGTACGCTTTGCTTTACCCTTTGAAGCCAACTGGGCACAACCGTTTATATTTTCTAAATTGCAATTCTCTTTTTTTCATTTAGCATTGCAGGGATGTGTTTCTAAAAAAGGTGCTTAAATGGCCATTGAAAAATAGGTGGTGGAATCAAAAGATACAATGTAGGGCAAATCTGAAAATTGAGTCCCATTCAAAAAATAGATCTGGACTTACTTAGAAACAAATACCTAGAACTAAATTTGCAGCCTTCTATTTTATCATAAAAGCTTAAATTTTAGTAGTGTTTGCAAATGAAATTTCAGAGTAAATACCCCTCATAATAAGAAAAAAGAAACACATGTTTTATAAATACTATTAAACATAAGGCTCACAAAGTCTCAATCTAATCAAAACTTATAGCCAATACTAAGACATATATATGAATATCAGAAACAAATTCTGAAAAAGAAATAAATATTGTATAGGTATCAGCAGAGAGAGGTAGCATATCAAGTAGTTTGCATCTCAGCTGAAGAACCACAATCCTGGGAACACCAATCTTTTATAATGATCTGTTAGCAAAACTACTTCATCTTTGCCCTAGAGACAGACATTATCTTTATTTTTCTGTATAGGAAACAAACTTGTCCTCTGCTCCATAATGAAGCACCATCTTTATTTTGCAAAGTGATTTACTATATAAACATTCTTGAAAAGTCCAGAATAAAAGCTTGTCAGTGCCTCTTCTTATAAAATGTTCACAGAGAGATTGGTGAGACACACCTGTCACCCCAGTGACTTGGGAGACTGAGGCAGGAGGATTGAAAGTTTGAGGCCAGCCTCAGCAACTCAAAAATCCTTTAAGCAACTGAGACCCTGTTTCAAAACAGAAAATGAACTGGGAATGTAGCTCAGTGGCAAAGCACCCCTGAATTCAATCTCCAGTACCCCACCTCCCAAATTGTGCAGAAACATGGAAGACCCATGGAGAACCATCTCCCCACACTCAGAATTCAGAAATTCCTTATTGGAGGTGTGTGTGTGTGTGTGGAGGGGTAGTTATGAGATTCATTTTTGCCTGTTTTTCTTTTTTCCAAAGATTTCTTAAGATTCCGATTTTCAAGATCCTGTATGCATTATTAATCACTTATGGTGATAGCAGGATGTGTACCTAATTTTAAACCAAATATATACATGCATGTATTAGAAATATGTTACTCCACAAAATAATTTTGCTAACAGAAGTACAAGATCAACCAAAGCTTGGAGATTTGACACTTGCCTTTCAGCCTTAATTTCTAGCAACTGATCTCCAGTCTCATATGCCTCATGCTTGTGACATCACATGTCTGTTCTCACGGGAAGCAGTTTGTAATGTCTTAATTAAATGCACTGTGAATTAATTAGTCAGCTTTTCATCACCATCACCAAAATACCTGACATAAACAACTTAAAGGAGAAAGGCTTCATTTTGGCTCATGGTTTCAGAGGTTTCAGGCCTTGGTTGGCTGATGCCAAGGCAGAAATATGGCAGAAAAGTGTGGTAGAGGAAAACCTCTTAGCTCATGACAGCTGGGAAACAACAAGATAGAGATAAAGGGGACAGCAACAAGAAATACCTACTTACTTCAACTAGGTCCTACTTTCAAATCTACCACCTCCCAGTAGTCCATGCAGATACGGATGGATCAATCCATTGATGACGTCAGAGCCGTCATGCAACAATCACTTCTCAAAGCCCCACCTCTGAATGCTGCTGCATTAGGGACTAAGTCTTCAAAACATAATTTTCTAGGTTACATTTTATATTCAAACCACAAAAATGAGGTTTCAATATTCCAGGAACAAGTCATTGTTCTAGAGTTCCACCTACATGCAAGTGAAAATAAAGTATAATGTGCATAAGTGAATAAATTACATGCAAAAATGAGAGATGACATAATAAATAATAGGGTCACTTTTCTGATGACTAGTGTTATTGCAACCATATTTATTTAATATATCATGTGAACAAGAAGGAATGCATCAAGTGTTGTTCACCACCTGTGGCCCCAAAGAAGTTTGAGACCACTGATAAATTTGCAATTCACTGATGCTCTCAGGACTTGGTTTTGGAATCATTAGTTCTTAGGAGTTCCTTTGGGGGGAAAAATGTATATATAGAAGTTTCTTTAACTGTAGGAAATTGAAAAAAAATGATATAGTATTTATTCTATTAATTTGAAAAGATGCATTTCTTGTTTGAGAGACCAATTTTACACTTCACACCTTTAAGTAGTAGTGGTTTCTCCTAGTGAAGTCAATATTAAGCACATTGCATGAGTTGACCTGTCTGATAAAATGACTCTATAAAAAAAGCACTGAAATTGTGCATTTGTTAATTTTCACAGTGTTTCCTTTTGATAATTACAAATATAATGAGCATTCTTTGAAATGGCTGATTTGCAAAAGTGCATCATTTTTGAAAGTGGGATTCCAGGAAATTCCGAAGATTGAAATAAATATCATCATTCATTTTGCTGCTCTTTCATTAAGCCTCAGCTCTGTGTATCTGTGTACAGTCTGAAGAATTCCAGATCTAAAGATAATCATGATCACGTGACTGAAGAAGGAGCCAATTGTATGCAGATCTGGGATCCATCAGTGGAAAGTTAATGCCCTCCTCGTTGAAAGCATATAATCATTTTGAAGCATCTTCTTTGTTTTGTTTTTTTTTTAAGAGAATGTCAAAAAAGCAGAGTCTAATTTTATGTGCCTGGGAGTAGCTATCTGAGCTTCAGGCAATACAAACGCTGCTATTACTGGGGAGTAAAAGCTGTGCATAATTAACAAACATCATCAGCCTTACAGTTCCTGTAGAACGCGGTAAGTTCCTTGCCTGAAGGCTGCTCTCATCTTAGTAAGTCTGTTTACCCTGTCCAAGATTAGATTAGTTTAATTATTATGAAAAAGACTGCTAAGATCTTACAGCCTAATTATGCAAATGTTTCTAAATGTTCACAAAAGTAATTTATTTATTTGGAGATAAATGAATCTGTTTTGTCATAAAACAGATTGCAGTCCTGGCAATGTACAAGCGGGTTATGTAGCCTTGGGCAATGTCTCACCACAAATATCAGTGGGATCCCTAGATTACAACATTTAAAAATACATAAATGTTTTTAGCAGGTTTTTATTGTTTTTGTAAATTATAGTAATCCCAGAAAGAACTATCACAGGTTTAATACTCACCAACCTTGTTATGAAAACATGGTTTCTCAGCAGAAGCATTTAAAAGATGCTAACAGCTAAAACATTCCTGGTAGGCCTATTAAGGTACACCTGTTTTATTATGTCAGAGCAGACATCCTCACTATACTGTTGTTTTCTTCCCCTTCTTCCTTTCTTTAAGTAACTCATAAAAAATGTTGAAAATAGAGAGCATAATATATAAAGGGAGATCATATTATCTATATTAACTTTACCTGTAAAAACTATGTTATCTTTAAATAACTTGAATCAATGTTTCTGTCTGAAGATGGTTTCTAAGTAATCTTCTAAATAACACCACCTTGAAATACAATTAAACTAAAGCTTACAAATATGGAAAGAAACACTTTAATCCTACTAATTCTCTACTCCTTCCTTATTAGTTATATCAACTTTGTTATCAGTATCAACAGTATCCTTAAATGGCCAAATTCACACCAGTCAGGACATTTATCTGGTTTCAACTTTGACATCAGAAAACTTTGACCGATTTTTCAAAGTTGAAGAATTCTAAGCAAAAGCAAATATTTAAGGAATGGACCAGCTGGCAGAAAATGAAAATATAGAGGATATATGCTATTCTTGCTTTCCAGAGGTTTATTATTCCTCCTTCCAGAAAGAACCGAATTAGCCCTGGAATAATCCATTTTCTGGGTTTGATTGAGGGGAATGTTTCCCTTCCCTCACAAGGATGATCACATCACCTAAGTCAAGCCAATCCCAGGATTTACCTGCCCCAAGCCCTCAGTGAATGATGGCAGAATAATAATAATGAGTTGCAATATGCAAAGTTCTCATTTACTGAGTAATTTCTATATGGTGCAGTAAGATCCTGTGTGCATCATCTTAATTAATCCTCCATTACTTTTCCCCTGATGGTGCAGAGCTATTAGGTTGTGCGACTACAGCTACCAACCTCCTGATACCCTTCACACAAGGAGAACCCATTGAAGAATTGGGACTTTGAGGACATCATTTTAGGAAGAAGATCACATACTTCTGGACTGGACTTGTAACCTGCAATTAGAAACCCGGGTGTGATGTGCACAATGGAGGGGGACCCCTTGAATCATGGGGGGCCAAGGGAGGAGGATCACAACTTTGAAACCAGCCTTGACAACTTAGTGAGATCCTATCTCAAATAAAATAAAAAGTGTTGGGGATGTGGCTTAGTGGTAGAATGGCCCTGGATTTGGCCCCCACTATCACAAAAATTAAAATTAAAAAAAAAGAAATCCTGATGTGATGAATATTGTGTTGCAAGTGACGGATCCCAAGTCATGGTTAGTTGTAGCATGAAGACCCGGGTCTTGACCAGACAGCAGAATGCACATAAAGTAGAGAAGTCCTAAATATGGAAATAGATGCAGAATTTTGAATAGTATTGTAGAGAAGAAGATCCCATATTCTAGAGATTTTATGGTAGCTGCTATGATTTATATCTTTAAGGACATGTAAGAAAAAAGATGGGTGCATCTACACCAGACAGTCTACAGTAAAATGCAAAAGGTTATGCTATTTTGAGGTGTCCAAGATCTCGTTTCCCTTATTTTGATAAACAAAACCCTGCTTCCATGTGGAGTACTGAGACCATGTTTCAGTTCAAAAGGAATTGTCTGCTTCCCTGCCTAGAAGCAGCTACCCAACCCAATTTAGGCCTGTTAGCATTTTCACCAGATCAAAATGTGAAGGATCTGAGGTTGTTAAAGTGCACTGTGGTCTCTGTCAAGAAGGGGTGGTACACATTATGGCTGTCCTGTCCCATTAAGATAAGAGAGAGACTGTCTTTCTAGGCTGGGATGTAGTTCCATGATAGAGCTGTTTGCCTAGCATGAGTGAGACCCTGGGTTCAACCTGGATTCAATCCCCAGTACAGGAGGGGGGAAGAGAGGGAGGTGGGGAAGCAAGTAGAAGAGGAAAATGTGGAGTCTCTGGGTCTAGCCATGACTGAGATGAAATCTTACCATGTATTTTTCAGATGTTGGAATCAATAAATTTCCTTTCCTACTTAAGCTAGTTGGAGTTTGATTACACTCAATTATATCCAGAGTCTTGCTGAGAAGATAAAGTGCAAAGTTCAAATGAAATCAGCTAGAAACCAACATCTATTCCACCCCCTCCATATGTATGTTGGTGGGCACTGGGATTAAATTTAGTGTGTTTTTAGAATGTGGACCCTGTTCATCTCAACCAAGTGTCCTAAACACAGTAGATTGAAACATTGCCCACTTTATTTGCACCTAAGAGCTTCTTTTCCTGGGGGATTAGTGTCCTTGGGGATGACTCTCAAGTGCAATGTGACACCTATGTAAATATACAGAAATGCCTCTTTCTGTCAGGAGCTCAATTACCGGAGAATACAGTTTATTAGAAAGAAGTATATTAGAAATAATGGAATTTTGACTTTTGTGTGTGCATGTGTTTAAATTAACTGCTATTTAAATAAGCGGGACAATGGGTCTACAGGGAGATTCCAGCTGAAGTTCTCTTGTGCATTAAATGGATGCTGTGAATGATGATTTAACTGGCTTCTCTGATATCACCATTATCTTGGTTATTGAAGCCATTAAAAGCTGTTTGCTGTCAGTTAAATGATCATATCTCAACTGCACCTGCTTTATAATTATTCATTTGGAGCAAGATCATTAACATATTCCTTAAGTCATTTACAGGCAATTTGACTTAACATTAACGATTTTTTTTGCTCTTTATAACAAATTAATGAGATACATAAATATATGGGTATACGACAAGTCTGTGCAATTCAAATAATGAAGCTACAAAAGATCTACAATTTGTGTGACTTGTTTATCTTGATATAAGTAATGGTTGAGACTCATTAGCAGTTATGATATTTTGTAAGTTTCTGAAATAATGTAAAGATAATTGCAGTGGACAAATTAATGCAAAGTTCTCTTTCAGTTTGAGTAATCAGCAGAATACTTCAAAACAGACAGCTAAAGATATTTATTATAAAATGGTAATGATGTCTAATTAATAGAATTCAAGGATTAAATGACATAGCAGCTCTGAGTATATTCCCTGGTACCTAGTAAGCACTCAGTTAATGACTGTAAAAGTAACATTGATATTCTCAGGTCTACAAGGGTATAGAATGTATATAAAATATATTTTTCTTCTGATAATTTATGAACTAGTACAGAAGACACATCAAAAATCATTTGGTGATAAGATTTTTGTCAATGATGTCAATGGTCATCAGCTTTGTAGTTGATTCTTATTGTGTGCCTGACCCCGCCCTAAGTGTTTCACTTGGCTGAGTTAATTTAAACTTTAGAATGTACTACAAAGTTAGTGTTACTAATATCTCCAGTTTGCACACAAGGAAAAGAAGACAGAGAGACATTACACAAATCAGATTTCAGAAAGCCAAGGTTTAATCAGACTTGACTCAAACCCAGCTAATTTTAGCAGTGCCTCCTACGTTACTGAGGGTAGTAGACTAAGGTGGTGGTTCTAAACTATTGAGCAGCAGAAGCACTGGAAGACTGATCAGTAACTTAAGAGGTTGAAGCCCTTACAGTTTCTCCACGAAATCATCTTCAAGAAAGAACTCTGTGTTTGTTGAATCTCTATTGAGGCAGGACCTCTGGAGTTTTTCATGTAGCCTGCACAGGTGATGCTGAAAATTAGCATATCTCTTAGGGTTCCAGTGAGCAAAGAAGCTACAGGTCCTGAAATGCACTTGAAGAACCATAGGCTAAGGAACTCAGGGGAAGAGGAGACAGGCTTCTGCATGAGGTTGGGTGCTTTATCAGTGCCATCTGGGGTGTAGATGCCTGCACTCTTGGGACCATGGTTGGTAAAGGGAGTCTTGAAAATGGGCAAGTCAGACTCTCCTGTTTCCTAGATGTGACCACTTGTACTTCTATCCAGATTTCAATGTCTGACCTAAAAGTCATAGCAAAATAAAAATGGTGGATCTTCTGAGATGATTTGTTTGGGAAATAGTAGCTCTCATGATTATGATTCAGGAGCATGCATGTAAAAATGGGTTGATGTATTATTATGGGGGGAATGAAATGGCTGATCAGCAGGTTAGGTGGTAGAAGCCCTTCAAGGCTCTCCATAAAATCATCTTCAAGGAAGAACTCTGTGTTTGCTGAATCTCTATTGAGTCAACAGGCATCCGTTAAGACCAACCATAGTTAACAATAGTCCTTTCTCCCAAGGAATCTATAATTTAGAAGGGAGAAGTGAAGCAAGGGCTACAAAGAGATGAGTTCAACAGGAGACAGCACCGTATGTTTACAATCTCATGAAGATTGTCCTGTAGTAAGGAAGCACTGATAACTTAGCAGAGCAAAAAACATGCAGTACAGAAGTCTTTGAGTAGCTGAGAGGAAAACATGGTGAAGTTGGCAAGCAGTGCATTTAGCAAATTAAGTGATAGCCTCTGTTGGAAGGTTTTTCTGCTTATTTCTCTTTTGTCAGTGAAATAAAAAATTTGTCATCCATACTGTGAAGAAGGAGGAGGGGCTGACAGTTTGAAGAGAATGGTAGAGATGTGAAATCATTGTCTAAAAACAAGGGAAAGTTAGATTTCCAGAGCAACGTCTTAGTCTTATAGGACTGCCTGTCAAATATACTAATGTCCCACGTGAGGGTTGTGGTCAAAATTTAATGTGAGATGGTCAGTGACGTTATGTTTTTCTCCAGCAATACACAGCTCCGGAGAGATAAGCACTGTGTGGTCTAAAAATGTGGAACTGTAGTTGTGAGTTTGCCCAGCAAATATTTGGGAAGGAACTAGCAAAGGAGTCCATCCAAAGAAGTGTTTATAATGATGTATGACAGAATTCAAGTGTGCAATGTGAAATTAACTGTGAAAAGGTGGTACAGGCAAAGGACCAGTGGTCCTGATAGTGTTAAAACATAGAATTCAAATCAAGCAGCAGAAGAAAGCTATGATAAGCTATGATATTGAGTTAATATTTGTGCATCCTCATGAATTCCTTCATTCTCACAAAACCTTGCCTCTTTTTCCATCCATTCCTTTATAAAGGATAGTGAAGGAGATGTGTCTGGAAAAGGGTGTAAGGGTGGTGTGTGTGAGGTGGGGCACTTGAAGAAACAAATCTTCCATTAGAACAAGCTCCTGAGGCCCCAGATTCAGACTAAATAAGTTCATCCTTTGGGGCATAAGAGCAGCTTATATCTCTGGCAGCATCTGAGTCATGACCACTGCCCTTTCCTGGTGGTCAATGAGACTGATGTCACTCCACAGAACCTAGTACAGTGCTCACTATCATTACTAGCTTACGAACCAACAAAGGGTGGAATGCAGAGGGGACATGTTACGCCAAGGTCATTTTCTTGTTAAAAAAAAAATGTTTACACCTGCTTCAGTTTGTTAAAGTGAGGAACAGAAATAGACACTAAAATTTCCAATTATACCACAAGTTCTCTAACCTCTGCCTTCTCACACAATTTCTTTAGAAAGTGATAAGTATATGATAAATGATAAGAAAGTGATAAGAGACAATAAATTTCATTATATCATATCTTGTCTCCATATCACTTTCTAAAGAAATATATATGTATATTTATTATATTATAAATAAATATATAAATACACACACTGATATATATGTATAGCCTATTAATATGAAGTAGCTTTATGGGATCCTTTCCAACATTATTATATTTTAAAGTCATCTGGTGGCTAATAACTTAAACCTGACATTTTAAGGACCACAGAATACCACCATTTACAAAGCTGTGTGAATGTTTATTATTACATTAGGCAATGAAAATGTTCTCAAAGACACAAGTAGAATGACTTTGCCTAGTTACATGTGGCAATCATTCTTTAAGAGACAAGTTGATATTTAAGTTTAAAAATGGGGAGGAAAAACCCTCCACATCTGATGTTGTAAATTCCATCTCTATTTTTCTTATTTCCATACCAATACTGTTTGAATTGGAACAGGATAGCCATACAAGACACACCAGCCTGGGCAGTGGTCCGCTCCTTCCAGGTAGACCACACCCACAGGCAATGATGTCACAGGTATGCTCTGGCCTGAGACCCGACACCTCTACGTGGTTTTTCTACACTGAGTTATATGGCGCCCCATTTCCAGGGACACTTTGGGGTCCAATTTTACCTCACAGATAGTATAAGTTGAGGTGAGGGGATAAATGGCATTTTGCCAACACCTCTCCATACCACCTGTGCTGTATGACAGATCACACTAACCTAGGGCACCTAGACAGGAGCCCTGTGAGCTGGGAGCCAAGGCCCCAAACAAACAAAACAAAACAACTAAAGGCCAAATGTTGAGGACCTGTTGTGAGCCCTGGATGCTTCATAGCAGACAGGTGAACAAGTATCTGAGACAGACCTACAACTAACCACATTTACACAGAGTCTTGAGCTCACCAAAGTGTCTCCTCAGACCTGACACTAGCAGTATTCAGCATACGGGGAAAAAAATGTGTTATTGAGTAAGAAAAATAATGAACAGTTTTTGCATAATTATGTACTTCTAAAGATTCCAAAAACTGCATTTTATTTTTCTTAGAAAATTAATTCAAGTTTATTGAAGACAAATTAGAAAATAGCAAAAGAAAATCGGGGGGGGGGGAACCCTTAACACCAAGAAATATATGTGGATTGTTTAAACAAAATTTTTAAAGCAATATTCTATCTTCTTTTCTCATTTAGTACATTACCATAGCAATTTAAAGTATTATCCATCTTTAATATTTTATGTCATTTTACTGTTGAATGAATCAAGGCATCTGGTCTATTTCATCAATACCCTGTTTTTAAATATTTTAAATATTGACACTGTTGTATGTATGTACAGTAGCTTCTGGCCCCAACCATCTGCAAAGGCTAAATCTTACAGGTTAGGGGTGTGTCCCTCCATAAGACTGCCCTTCCTCAGACCCAAGTCACAGGGCAGAGGTCTCCAGGTCACCTTCACTAACCTGCTGATCACAAATCTGCTGGTTCCCATTCTCCCCTCAGGACACATTATTGTCTAGAATGACTCACAGAGCTGAGGAAATTGCTATATTGCATATTCTTGTTATAGTTTTATGTAGCAAAAGAACATAAATTAGAACTTGACAAAAGGAGAGACACACAGCAAAGTAAGTTTCACAGTCTTCTAGGTCACATCACCACCCTGTCACAACAAGAAGCAACAGGCAGAGAACCGCCAATCAAAGAAACTCACCCTGGCTCAGTGTCCAAAGTTTCACTGAGGTTTCCTTCCTAGACAGCGGTGCTTGAATCACTGGACAAGCCTTTAAAATTCATCTACAGCTCCCACTCCCATCCCAGGACATCAGGTTGTCATCACGGAGCTGAAATCCCATCCCTTAAATCACAGGTTGATCTTTCTGTTGTGGTCAGTCCCCCAACCTGGGTCATCATAGGATGACGAAATTATCATTTAATAATGGTAGTTAAAAACAGCTGAAGAAGAATAGCTAAAATTAGTTAATAACTAATTAGCTTAAATTGTCTAGGGTGTAACCAGAAATAGAACACTCCTATCGATTGGGAAATTTGAAGAATTTAGAGGTGAACTCCTAGGAACCAAGAACAAAGGCCAGCATATTTTTTTATTATTATACAACACCTGGAGTAGAAGATTGAGTTTAAACTGAGAAAAATGAAAAAAATTGAGTTTATTACACTCTTTCACTCATACTTGTTATCCCAACCAATACCTCCCAAACTCCTGTATTATATTTTTATTTCTATATCTTTTTATAGTCATGCATTGCTTAATGATAGGGATATGTGTTCTGAGAAATGTGCCATTAGATGAATTTATTGCTGGAAAAATAACCTAAAATGTGCTTACACAAACTAAGCTTTCTATGTTTTCACTAGATGAGACCATCTTATGGGGCCACCATGGTGTACACCATTCATAGATGAACAAAATAGTTTCTTGCTGCACATGATGGCAGCTTCATTGTACAACAGATTTCATTTCTGTATCCTCTTTCCTTTTGGTACCCACTCCTATATTTGCTATATATCCTCAAATATTACTTTATTGTTATAAAATATATCCTAATTAAATTGATACAAATTGCAGCTTTAAAGGGTCTATTCTTGAACCACATTCAAATACCATCATTTTACCGCTTTGTAGGTGGCTGGATGTATATCTGGTTAATGACTTCATGTGGAATTCTATGGTATTACTCCACCTTTACCTATCTGTTCCCAGAGTCATTGATAATCTAACTTGCCTCTAATCCCCTATTTTGACAAACAGTGCTGACCTATACATGTTCCTAGGTGTCCCTTTAATGCTTTACTTAAGCACATCTCTGGAGTATATATCTATGCTTGGGATTGTAGATCACAGTTGTTGCAATACCATTCAATCTAACCAGACTTTGTTTCAGCATGGCTGAGCCAGTGTGGCGAGAAGGTCCTCATTTCACAATATACTTGGTAATCCTTTTTATACCAGTGTAACTAGTATCCAGTTTTCTAAGTTTTACCATTTGACAGGCACAAAATGATATTTCACCATTTTCATAATTTCCAGGTTTTGATTACTACAGAGTAGAAACATCTCTTGTTCATTTCTTTTGCAGTGACAGGAACAGATAGGTCCCAGGGCCTCACACATGCTAAGCAAGTGCTCACTACTACTCAGTTGGCTTTCAGGCATTACCGATACCTTTCCTACAATCACATGTTATCTCTGTTTAAAGTGTTATTCATTTGCAGAGAGCTTTAATTTGACCCAGCTAAATCCAATATCTCCTTCTTCCTGTGTTTTGGACCTCTGTGGCTTTCTGCAAGAAGTTCTTTATGAGTCTTTTTCTGAGCCCTCTACTCTGTTTCCTGTCTTATCTGCTGGGCATTATGTTGTGCTCTTCTTTCAGAATGTTTTATTCTCCAAGGAGGAGTCACGATAGATTTATATTTCTTTAAATCACTCTCCAATAAATAGTCCTTCTTTATTTTGCTGTGGATTGTTTTGCTGTTGTAAATGACCTATTATCTACTCTATTTTTCTAGCTACTTGCTTTTGTTATTATTATTGCCATAGAAAAAAGCTATTGATTTTTGTTAGTTGAGCTTGTATTTAGAAAACCTGACCAATTTGCTCATTAAAACTAATAGCTTACCTATTGATTTTGGGGGTTCTCTATATAGCTGATCATGTCACCAGCAAATACTGATGATTTTCTCTCTTTCCTTCCTATTCTATGCCTCTCTTTTCTCCTTTCCAATTACATATTACTGACAGTGCTATAATAAACATCTTAAAAGCTAAACTCACAATTAGTTTAACAGGATTCATTCATAGAAGGGATCTTTTGAATCAGAGAATCTTTCTAAGACTTTAAAAATATATTGTTATAGTTTATGCCATAAACTTATACCAAAATGTTGACCCAACATTATTAAAATATCATTTTTTTGGATTTCTGCCAATAACTAAGATTAACTATTTTTTCACTTTTGTTATTTAACAGTATTAAAAGGCATCTTAAATTTTCTCTTTTGTTATTAAAAATGTTTAATTTACTTTTAAGTGTCCAGTATAGGATGACAACCAGTGAGGTATAAGAAAGTACATCTGTTTTTATTTTGTCAAAATTTTATCATGATATTCAATGAGGCAATTAACATTTAAAGTCTCTCACATCCAATCTCTCACTCTCTATATATAACAAAATATTCTTCAACCACATCTTGAATTTATTGAATGTCAACTTTATGTAAGGCATGATACTAGATACTGTCAGTGATCAAAAGCTTCAGGAATCATGACCCTTGTTCTTAAGGAATGGCTAATAGGAAGAGACACGAAAGAGATGTGGACAGGTATAACAAATGAAAGGAATGGGTAGGTGCCATAGAGGTCTCATGAATAAATGATGTGGGGTAAGTTGGCAAATTACCGGAAATGAGAGGCTTTTAACAAAGTCAATAGACAGCAGGTGGCAGTTAAAAAAATTTTGAGTGGGAAAATGAAGCAGTCCAGCCCCATTTAAGAGGATTTGATTTGCCAGTGGTATTTAGGATAGAATTTAAAAAGTCAAAACATAGCCTAACACATATGAAACGATTGATAGAATATTTTGGCCAGGTAAGAAAGAATATTAGGCTGATCCAGGAAATGAATACATAGATGGAAAGGAGGGGGGTGAAAAATAGGTCAAGTTGCTATGATTCAGCATTGGTTGGATTTAAGCGTCTAAAGAACAGTAGGACTCCGGAGGCTGAGGCAGGAGGATCACAAGTTCGAGTTCAGCCTCAGCAATGTAGTGAGACCCTGTCTCAAAATAAAACTGTAGGAAATTGGGAAGATAGTGGAGCCATTAACACAAATGGGTTAGAAATTTAAAGAAAGAGAAAGAGTGGTCTAACCCATGCTGGAAAAACAAAAAATTTAAACAACGACATTTAGCCAAAAGTTGGAAATGCAAGGTGTGTGTGTGTGTGTGTGTGTGTGTGTGTGTGTGTGTAATTCAAAATGGAATAAAAATATTGATTTGGCAGTCACTGCATAGCTAAAGGTGAAACTCCTGTGCCAGGCTATCCCAGAAAGAGAAGATAAAGAAGGTCAATAAAAGAGAGTTAAGGTCATGATTTACCCACAGCCTTCAAGTGTAGACTGGCAGAGGAGAAGCCAGTGAGTGAAAGAAATGACAATCAGGGAGTCCCATGAAAAGTTAGACCCCTCGGGACAAGGACAAACAACCCTCAGGGACAACACAGCCAGGCCAGCTCTCAATCTTGCAGGCTAGCAGCCATGCCCAAGTGCCCAGGAATTCAGAGTTTAAAGGTTCAGCAGCCTCTGAGGCTAGGAGCGAGATACCACATCAGGGGACTAGAGCTGGACATCCCTCGCCACTGGGGCTGGGTGGTCAGCAGAGCTGCCAGAGGAAGCCAGGCAAGCAGGATCGTCCTCGTCTGAAAATACTAGTATTAGATTTTTCCAGATGATAAAGGCAGATCCAGGAGGGGCGAGGAAAACGTATATACAGGATAGTCACCAAAGTAACCCTGAGTTGCCTTTACCTGTGAGCATAGTAAGGAGAGAGGATGATGATGAGACATGTGACCCATAAGTAGGAGGGACAGGGAGGACCAGGGCTCAACTGAAACCCACAACCATGTGCATTGACATCTAGAGACCCCGGCCTGCCCACCCCACATGTCAAAGAAGCTCTGCCCCTTTGTCTTTTGCCCAAGTCCTCCTGGGGTCTCTGTCTCCTTTCTGGCTAGAGCAGAAGTCCCTGAACAAAGTCTTTCCTGTGCTTATATTCATCCTAGATTCAGTGTTTTTTTCTGTAACTCTGGATCCAAGAATCTGAGTGTGGGAACAGGAAGGCAACGAATTAGGGACACAGGGGAACTCAGAGGTATGGGGACAGGAACTCTAAGGAAGAAAGAAGCACACACCAGTCAAAGGGCCAAGTGTCACAGATATATCAAGAACATACTTGGTACCAAAGGGCACCGTTGACCTTCAGGGGAGAGATTGTGTCCTGAAGCCTGAATGTATTCATCAGCCACAAGAAGCAATGACTGACAAGCTTTCAATCTAGAACTGGGGACTCGGAAAAATGCCATATGACTTAAAATAACATATTAAGGGAGGGAAGATTTACCTTGTTTAGGGAAAGAGAAATTGACCTATTTATACAAAGGAACTTTCAAAGACAACAATGTTGTATACAGAAAAAAACGAACACCACAATAAATGGAACAAGGCGTTTAAGGATGTAGAAGGTATCAGAATAAAGGTATATGTGAAGGATTCATTCATAAGGAAGAGGGACACATTTTATTCAGAGAGCAGAGAATAAAAAATTTTATGAATAAGTAACTTTTCCAAATAGCATTAACAATATTTTAATGTGTAAAAGAGAAATACTGAATTATGACCTGCAATATTCAAGACTGAGATCATCATCCAGTTATCCATCTTCCTCCCAGATATGTCAATAAATGGTTGTTTTGAAAATGTCAGTGGCGCTGAGTGTGGTGGCACATGCCTGTAATACCAGCATGCTGGGAGGCTGAGGCAGGAGAATTTGAAGTTCAAGGTCAGCCTCAGCAATTTAGTGAGACCCTGTCTCAAAATTAAACAAACAAACAAACAAATAAAAAAGAGAACTAGGGATGTAGCCCAGCGGCAAAGCACCCTTGTGTTCAATCCCCAGAACAAGACCTAAAAATCAATAGCAAAGATGCCTTACTGATTATAAAGTGATGTTCTCTTTTTCTACTCGTGCCACTTGTGTTTGTAATATCCTAATTTTGCTTATATCTGAGTGACAGCATTGCTAGTGAATAGTTTAGATCATCTTCTTCTAGAGTTCCAGGTATAAACCAAGTCCCAAGGGCTCCATGGCAGGCTTAAAAAAAAAAAAAAAAAAAAAAAAACCTTTCACCAGTGACTGATAGAATCCGATGACTTTCTTCATTGTAAATTGCCTCTGATTGCAAAACAAGCCACCTTGGCCTGCTAATTCCCCGGGGCTATTTCTTCTGTGGTAGTTCATCCATCCTTTGCCCTAACCTGTAATCACAGAGGATCAATATTTGACCTTCTACTCTCTATCAGTGAATGATCTGTCTCGTTGTGAAACCAAAGATGGAAAAATCCACACGTCCATGCAGCCAGCCCCTCTCCTCTAGTGAACACAGAACACCACACTGTAGAAGTATCAGGTGTAGGGTGGCGAGGGGACTACTTTCACTCAATTTGGGGGCCCTATTCTTTGGGAAGCTGGTGCACTTGTAATAGGACGGAGGGGCTGGAAGAAGGCTGGTGGAGCCCCAGGGAAAGCAGGTTCCTCTCTGGGGCACCTGCTGATTCCAAGTTAGCAAGCAGGGTGATGTTTTCCCAGAGCATGGCAGAACCTAATGGACACTAGGAAGAACTAGAGGGGCTGGGTGGTATCTCAGCTGGGTTCAAACCAATCCTCAGTGCTTGTGCGTGCATAATCCCACCACACACACACACACACACACACACACACACACACACACACACACGACCCCGATGGCTAGAATATGACCTTAGAAAAAGAAGTGTCTGAGAAGAAAAGCATCTATTGGAACACTTGCTCAAGAGCTGTTATAGGCTTTGAACTGGAGATTACTGTCAGCCTTTATACATGATGTGCTTTCACTATGATAAAAACCCTAAATTTAAATATTTTGATAGAAAGTAAAGTAATTGACCAGGAAAGGAACAATGTAATAGGCTTGCGGTTTTATTTTTGAGAGTACTCAATAATAAAGTAGTACACTCCCATTTCATGTCTGGTTAATATGTGGCAAGAGTTTTTGTGGGTTTTTTTTTTTTTTTAGCATGAGCTTTACCTGAGCTTAGTTAGCCCTTTATGTTCAGAGAAGAAAGCTCCCTGTTTCTCACCTGGATGCCCCTGGAAGAAGGGCAGATGGCACCATCCCTCAACTGCTTTTAAACCCTTGCTTGATTCATAGCCTAACACCTAGCTGGGCTTTAAGCCCTCTTATTTCTGGCCTCACTTCTCCTTCTTTGGTTTCTAATTTCTATTTACTCCTGAATACTACATTGTCAATATTAAAACTTGGAATTCCATAAGACCACTGAAAACATAAAAGTTATAGAAATTTTTAAAGGATCATAACAAAGTGCAAGCAGATTTAATTTGTATGAGTGGATTATTGATGATTTGCTTTCTTCACTATATTTCAATATTCTAGCCTTCCTTAATATGCTCTGAAACATATGCAAAATTATTTTTAATAAAGATATTATTTAAATTTTGAAAACAGTATGAACTATTTGTGTCTAAATCATTCTTTTTTTTTCTCCATAACTATGGATGACGTTTTGAATAAAGCTAATAATACTCTCCAACTTTTCATTCTGACTTTGAGGATTTATAAAACTTTACCTCACTTTTGTAATTAATTTAAATTCAGGTATGTGTGTGATTATACAAACATGTATTTCTAGTTTCCAGATTCTTAATGGAATTGGAGGTAAAGAAACCCAAATTTAGCTGACTCTTGAGACTGAATATAAACAACTTTTCTTACCTAAACCAAACTGAAATCCAGACTGTTCATTTCCACCTACAATAATCTTGATGAAACATAACAGTTAACCTTATTTTGTTTTTCTTTTGCTAGTGTAAGAAGTATCGTGGTCAGCATTCTGACTTCATTAAAAAAAAAAAAAGAAAGAAAAGAAAACCTGTATAGTACATAGCTCTTATTCTAATGTTCAACTACTGCTGACTTTCTTAGAGCAAAATTCTCTTTAATTATAAAAAAGAAACACATTCAGAAAAAAGACATTTTGTGAATAACTGACTATACTGAGTTCTTCTCTCCCTATTCTTTCTAAATCAATGCAACCATACCTGAAAGCTAGTTGTTAATTTAGAGAATTTCTTCCACGGAAACATACCCTACTTCTCACCAACTACACACCCCCCATATTTCTTGTTCTTGTGCTATTTCACTCTTCCTGGAAACCTAGCTGATAGGTTTTTTTTTCTTTTATTATATTTTAAGAGAAATGTGTATATCAATGGTACTGCACACCAAGAAGTAACCTAAGGGGAAACTGTCCTGAGAGGATAAATGTTCATCTCCAGAAAAGTCAGAATCTTTTAGGAAAAAGAATGGCTCTAAGCAGCCAAGTTGGCAGAGAAAAAGAGTTTATGATGATAAATCAATTATATATTATCCCCTGGAATGTAACGGCTCTGCCTGCCTCCTGATTACCTTGCAGGATTGTTGTAAAGATAAAATGAGAATTTAGGGGGAAAGTGTTTTACAAATTCTGAAATTCGATGTAAATATTATTTTCTTGAATAGCTTACATCAGCACAGGGTCTGGTACAGTGAAAAATGAAAAGACCAGTGGCCCGACATCTCAAGTTAAATGTTTTCTCCATCTGAGCAGATTGAGCACAATTAGAAATATTTTGATTTGTAAAGTTCTTCCCATATTTTCAAAGGAGAATCCAAGCAATGTGGTAGAAACGAGATGACTCAGAGGCATACTTTGGATTTTTCCATTTAGAAATTGGGTGGAAAACCAAGTAACTCATTTCTGCACACTTCTGTCTTCCTATTCCTGATTTTTTTCAGTCCACTACTGAATTTTCCAGGGCTTTTATTTGTTTTTCCTCTACCATTTGAATTTGGTATTTGTTATTCTGCATGCAGAATATTTTAATCATCATATTGCATTCACTGTTGAAAGACTTAGTGATCTCATATTTTTCCATTATTTTAAGAAATTATTAGCATCATAATAATTGTGCCAACACTGAGAGTGAGACATGCAGTCTCCCAGGTACAAGGTTTTATGATTGTAGAACTGTTATCAACTTCCATGGACAGCAGCAGTGCTGATTACAGATCATTCAAACAAATGTTCTTTGATTTGGCTATTATAACCACGTCTGTCTCTGCTAGGGAGGGGGTGGAATAAAATGGGTGATATAATTCTGTGTGTTGAAACCTTTTAGCTGGGAACAGCTTTTTAATGTTATTTTTTGCAGTCAGCAAGAAATGTACATTTATTCAACAGAAAGCAACAATGATGATAAGGAAAAAAATGTTACCAACTCTTGTTTCACTACATGATTTTGAAGATGGTTTTGTGAAGTTTCATTTACAGTCTCTAACAAAGCAAATCAAGAGATACATATATTATCTGTGTATAGGACACCATAAAATATAAAAAGAAAAAAAATGACTATAGCAGAGGATGTAGCCACATCTCTGCCCAGACAGGGACTGTTTCATTCTAATCATAAAGAATTGTTTGGCAAATGTTAGATATTTATTCACCTTTGAAAAAAAAAATCTTCCCAGTTCAATTCCATATAGTAAGTCACCTAATGATCACAGCCTCTGTGCCAAAAGAACTAGCAGGATGTTGCAGATATGTTATTGCTGAGGGGGTGCAAATATGCCTGTGATCATCTGCAAGGTGGTTCCTCTCCAATTAGTGGCTGCAAAAATACAAGCTGAGGTCACATTTTCAGCAACAACATCTGGGGATGTTGGAAGCCAATGAGCTCATTGTCCAATGCAGGCCTGGCCAGAGACCATGTTGACATTGGCTGCAGTGGGATTTGGCCTTTCCCTGCATGAGTGCACTATAAAACACATGACATTGAACATCTACAACATATTTACTGTGGAGTTAAATTTAAAAAGGAACTGGATTCTAAAATTAGCAGGTAAGAGAGAAATCCGATTGAGTCAAAATTCCCATTGAAAAGCAGCTATGCCACCCATAAGCCTCCAGGATTTTGGTGCATGTGAGGTCAAAGATCAAGAGTTATCTCCTGTTTCTCTTTGTATTTTAGTGTGACCTACCTTCCTAGGATAGGGGAGGTAAAGATTTAATTTCAACCAGAGAAAATGCCAACTCTTTCTTTCTTCTGCGTTTTCAGAGCTTATATAACTGTATTTATGGAATTAAAAGAATAGATTGCTGTAGTAGTCTCCTGAACTGGACTGTGCAATTTTAAATATTTAAATACATTATTATTCCATTGATTTTCAAGACAATGCCCTCATTTTTAGATGAAGTGCCCCAAACTCCTGAAATGTAAGGAAGTATTTCAAACATGGCTACAAACAGAATATTGATAACAGAGCTGAATCTGCCTGATTTGAGCAATTTTTAGAATGCTGCAATTAAGGTCTTCATGAATTAAAAAGTAACTCTCAGGGTGGGTGACGTGTCAGCGGCTGATGGTCACCTCTGGTCTTCTCAGCCAAGTCTCCTCAGCTCCTGCCTGGAGAATGTCTAGCCAACCCTTCTTCATTGTTCTGACATTTCAACTACTCCCTTCTTTAAACCAACATGCAAAATATTTCCCTGAGAATCTTCATAAAATACTTTTCCATCATTGCTGCCTTTAAAACTCTCTATACCTCTCTGTGAGGGTGAATTTTATGTCAATGGGGTTGAGCCAGGGACCCCAGATGTTTGGTTAAATGTTATTCTGGATGCTTCTGGGAGGGTGTTTGGATGCTATTACCATTTAAATTAGCAGTCTTTGAGTAGACCCCAGCATCCTGCACAATGTGTGTGGGCCTCATTCAATTACAGCCTTAGTAGAAGCAGACTGACCCACACCCCCTGCTTGAAGGAGCTCTGTTGGCAGACTGCCCAAAGACTGGACCAGCAAGTGCAGCTCTTCTCAGTCCCAAGTCTACCCACGTGCCAAGGGCACACTCGGGAATTGCCAAGCCTCTGCAATTGTGTGAGTTGATTCCTTAAAATAACTTTCTCCCTCTCTGTGCATGTGCACGCGCATTTGCATGCATGTGTGTGTGCACGTGTGCATGCAGCCTGTTGGTTCTGCTTTTCCGGACATTCCCTATTTTCTATTTCATCAAGCTGGGCTCTTGACCTTGGGTAATTATATGCTAAATGAGCAAACGAGGAAAGGACCTACATTTTGCAAGTTTTGTCTGTGGTGTTTTAAATTTCCTTTCCCTTTACACATCTAGTTAGTGTTCTTTTATTCACTGCCGTCCCTACTCATTCAAAATATCTTCCATGGATTCAAATTTGCCCATCATCAACACATGATATTGTTTTAATCCATCCAGGCTGCCAGAGCAAAATACCATGCCTTCTAAACATCAGATGGTCCTGGAAGCTGGCAAGTCCAAGATCAAAGGGAGGGCCCACTTGCTGGCTTAGAGAGAGCAACTTATTGCTATGTCCACACCTGGGCCTCTTTTAGATGAACACTGATCACATTCATGAGACTCTTGCTCCTTGAATTGCCTCCCAGAGCCTTCACCTCCTAATGCCATCACCTCAGGTGTTAGGATTTCAACATAGGAGTCTAGCAGAGATTTTAGCAGAGTTTAGCAGAGACCACAGCATTCCACACGTGGCCCCTCCAAACTCAGGTACTTCTCACTTGTGAAATATATTTATTTCATGCAAACATCCTCCAAAGTCTTAACTCATTCCAGTATGACTCAAAAGCCTAAAATCTAAAGTCTCATCTAAATATCACCTAAGTCAGATATGAGAGACTCAAGATGTGAAGCATCAAGAGGCAAATTCCCCTTTACCTTCCAACGTAAGAAGTCAAACAAGTTACATGCCTTTGAAATATATAATGGGGCAGGCACAAGAGACACATTCTCATTCTAAAAGGGAGAAGGAGGAAAGGAGTAAGGTATGGCAGGGCCTGAGAAAATCAACTCCAAACAGCCAACGACGACAAAACTTGCGGCTCAAGAGTGATTCCCTTTGCCAGGTGCAGTGGAGAAAGCATGTAATCCCAGTGGCTCAGGAGGCTGGGCCAGGAGGATTGTGAGTTCCAAACCAGCCTCAGCAACAGCAAGGCTCTAAGCAACTCAGTGAGACCCTGATGCTAAATAAAATAAAGAATAGGGCTGGGGATGTGTCTCAGTGGCTAAGTGCCCCTGAGTTCATTCCCTGGTAGCTTGCCCCCACAAAAATGTGATTCCCTTTGATGTGATCTGTCCTCCAGCCTCTCTGGGTTTATGGTCCTGCCTTCCCTATGCACTGCAGTGGGGGATTCCACCTTCTAGACACACTGGGGCTGTGGTCTTACCTTCTGGAAACTGCTGCAGCAGTGGTCCAGCCACATAGCTTTGGGAAGCTGCACACTCTGCCGCACAACCAGAACGCTAGCTTCATACTAGAGGTTCGAAACATAGAAGTGAGATCAGATTAAAGACACATAAAACTCAATTTACCTTTTTTCTTGCCCAGCTCAGAGCCACCTGGTGGTAACAAGGTTTACACAAGAGGCCAGCAGGAGAGATGAAGAAGCACGCCAGAGAGTGGGCTTGTATTGGGGAACAGAAAATTCCATCCAATGAAGGTCGAGGGAGACAGCATTCCAAAGTCAGAGTCAATGATTGGTTTCCAGGTCAATGGTCAGCCACACCCCCACATGATAAGCCCTCGCACCTGGAAAGGGTGGGGAAAGCTCTGATGCAGCTGGTCTGAGCGCCTCACACCCAGCCAGGGAGGTATCTCAGTCACGTGCAAGAATGGCTTCCCACATGGCTCTCGGTCAGGGATTTCAGTGGCAGGCATCCATTATAAATTGCCATGAAAGTTGCTGCCTATCCATGTACCAATAAAGAACCCTCATAAGTGGGATGAGTTTTCAATAAAAGAGGCTCCAGAGACTGCCTGTCCCTCTACCACATAAGCACACAGCAATAATTTCCACTTCCATAGCTTCACCAGACATTGTCCTAGTAGGTGCTGTCTGTATCGGTTCTCTGCACACTGGGACTTTTGTTCTCTGGGTCTGCTATGGAAGTAGTACCTCTGCGGATTATGCATTGGCTTCAGGGTCATCTATCCACTGTGATGAACCATAGCTCCTGGCTTGTCTTTGGATGGCTGAGAATTATCCAATTATTTAATTTCTGATTCCCTTTTGGTTAAAAAATTCCACCTGTAAACCATTTCTCTTATTTCAGGTTTTACTATAAACAATCAAGAGAAGCCAACCTATACCTTGAATATTTTGCTTAGAAATTTTCTCATCTTTAAACCTCCAATTTCATTGCTCACAAGTCCTATCTTCCACAAAACACTAGAACACAAACATAATTGAGCTAAGCTCTTTTCACATTATAAGAAAAATCGCCATTGTTCAATAACATGTTTCTCATTTCTGTTTGAAACCTCATCAGGAGGGCTCTTACCATCCATATTTCTACCAACCTCTGTACATGACCATAGAGGTATTCTCTGAGAAGGAGACTCTCTCTATAGCTCTTCTTTCCTTCTGAACCCTTACAAAAATGCCCTTTAGGGTTCACTAATTGCAATACAAGCTTTTTCCCAGCATGTACTTCAGGCCTCTTCCATTTCCCAGGTCCAAAACCACTTCCGCAGTTTTAGATATTTATTATAATAGTGCCCTCACTTCTCAGTAGCAATTTTCTTCATCCATTCAGGAAGTTATAATAAAATATTGGACACCAGGGAACTTACAAACAACAGAAATTTATTTCTCACAGTTTAGAGCCTGAGGAGTCCAAACTAAAGGCAAATTCTGTGTCCAATGAAGGTCCACTTTCCGGCTCATAGTCGGAAATTTATTGCTGTGTGCTTATGTGGTAGAGGGACAGGCAGTCTCTGGAGCCTCTTTTATTGAACACTCATCCCACTTATGAGGGTTCTTTATTGGTACATGGATAGGCAGCAACTTTTATGACAATTTGTAATGGATGCCTGAAATACTGTTGGTAAGGATTCTCTAGCTGCCTCTGCCTTAGCACCAAAGCATATCATAATTAATGAGAAACATCATAGGACTGGAGAGGAAAAAGAATAATGTGTCAAGTGTTTACTATATTTCCAGTTTTAGGATAATCATTAAAAATCAAAAGTAGTGCTGAAACTTTGGAATGAGCATAGGTCTACTTTCAAATCCTAGCTCTACCACTTACTGGTTTTGTGTCCTTGATAAAACGAACTAACCTGAGTCTCAGATGCCTCACCTGTGAAATGGACATAATAATAACTCCTATATTATGGTTATGTATCACTGTAGAATGATCTTAGAGGTTAGTGGCATAATTGTTATAATTTGCCAAGCTTGTGGGAAATTCTTCCTTTCTTTCCAGGCTTTAGACACCTCAGATAAGAAGAATATCTGTAAGGATGACTTCCCTTTTGATTTAGACATAAGAAAATAGTTACTATGTGCATGGGATAAAATTTAAATACTAAAATTATGATTTTATTGAATTAAGTGAAAAGGAAGAGAGAAAAAAACTGCATTTTTTTCCACAAATAATAATGGCTACCTGCCATTCTACAAGTAGCACATTCTTTAAAACATATCTTTTCAAACAGTGATTCAGCCAAAGTTTATTGAGTGAGGCACAGATTACATAGGACAACTGTATCAAAACTCCAAATATCTTCATGAAGAATGTGGAAACTGATGTGGCCACTGTGAAATTCTTCCTTCCATGTGGGCTCATGGTCCTTCATGAGAGAAAGAGTCTATTCTCTCTCCTCACTTTGAACTGGAGATGATCCAGATGACTTGCTTGAAAGACAGTGTCGTGGTAGAGACATTTCTGGGACTTCCTGAGCTAAGTCATAAGAACTCTGCTTAGTGCTCACGGAAGGTTCCCTCAGAACAAGTCAGTCCCCAATGACAAACCTAACTGCCTCCCTGAGACTGCCATCTGGGAGGAATCCACACAAGCTATGCAAAGAGGGAAACATGGCGATGGTGGTTCAGCCCCCATGATTCTACCCATCTTTACTGGAACAGAGAGACCCATGAAGAAGCCATCTTGGGTTCACACCCAGAAGGTGAAATCTAAGAGGAACAGGGAAACATTGAATAGCAAGGACAAAAGCTCTTTGTTATAATCCCAGTCACACCATCCTAGCTATTTAAGCCCCTGCAGCCATGGCCCTAGTTAGTCATCATGACTGAAAGAAGAGCCCTCTCTCTATTGGCCCCTGCTTGAATTCCTGAGCTACAAAACAGAATAATGAAAAGTTTTACGCCACTAACCTTAAGTTTATTACTACAGTGGTTCATAACCATAATTTAGGAGTTATTATTAGATCTATTTCACAGGTGAGGCATCTGAGACTCAGATTAGTTTGTTTTATCAAGGACACAAAACCAGTAAGTGGTAAAGCTAGGATTTGAAAGTAGACCTATGCTCATCCCAAGGTTTATGATTCTTAAACACTATGATAGCCATTCTATAAAGAAGAAGAAGGAGAAGGAAGAGAAGCGGAAGGAGAAAACAAAGAGGAGGAAGATGAAGAGGAGGAAGAGGAGGGAATTAAATCTATTATTCAAGGGAGTAACTAAATCTCTTAGAGTTGACAAGGCTAACTAACTTACTGTGTTTAGTAGGTGACCAAGCTAGAACTAAATCTTGGTCACCTTACCCTAAGGTCTTTGGTTTTCCTTCCTGGCTTGTTTTCTTACTATAAAATGTTTAACTCTCTTGCCTGATAACTGTATGTCATAGTCTACTTTGAATTGTTATAACAGAAAATAACACAGATTGGATAAATCATAAAATAGAAATTTATTCTCCCACACATCTGAAGGCTGGGAATTCCAAGATCAAGTTACGCTCATCTGGTGTGGGCCTTCTTACTGCATCCTTATCTGGTGGAAAAAACAAGAGCAAGAAGTAGACAAACCTTGTGTCCTTACGTAGTGGAAAAGCAAAGAGAGTCCACTCTTGTCAGTCATTTTTATAGCAGCGTTAATCCATCTATGAGGACAGAACACTCATGACATAAATACCACCTCAAAAGTCCCACCTCCTAAGGATGGTGCTTTGGGGATTGAGTTTCCAACACAGAAATTTGGGTAGACACGTTCAGACCACACCATCATATACATGCTATTTTTTCTGCATGCAACCCCTGAAAAGGTACCTCAATCTGGCAGATCTTTGATCCCACAAAATTCACCCAATTTAAATTCAAAAGCAGATCAGTTCCTTAAGTGAACTAATCATAAAGCCAGTGCTCAGAGAAGTAATAAAAAATGAACATTTTAAAAAGTAATAATTCTGTCTTAACTAAAGACTTATAATTGAAATGTCTAAAGTGCTAGTCAGAAAGGAATTGGACTAATCTGGATATGAGATGAGGCCATAAATGGTAAATTCTACTAATGTCTGAAGTTCTCTAGAAGACATTGAAAAGCAAAGCATACTGAAAACTTTCTTCAAATGGCCATTGAAATTAAGCAGCATTTTGTCATTAATGAGCAGTAAGTAGCCATGGTGTTTCTCATAAGGTAGACATTTATTAAGTTCAAATTAAAACCTATTCACATTACATAGAAATAAATCCGCACACAAAGCCAGAATTCTCTGGTCTTGAGAGAAACTTTATAAATAAAGACTTCAAGCAGTGCTTTTAACATAGTAGACAGGTGGAATTTATGCAGTATTTGTGAAATGATTGGTGTCAGTTTTAAACATTACAGATTAGAACAGTTTGACTTGTTCCTTGGCAAAACTTAAGTAAAAAGTCAGACTTGCACATAAAGAAAACTGGCATATAAGTGCATTTTGCAGGATCTTTGAGGTCTGTATTCTTATCCAGTGAATCAGTCCAAAGATCACTTTTTCTCAGAGAGCCTTCCCCACCTAGTTAAGTTTCTGTCACCCAGTCATTCACTTTGCTTAGTTTTTTCAATGACCTTTATCAATTCTTGACATTGTTATATATATTTAGTTGTCACTGTTTCCTCTGTCTCTCTGACTGGGATTAGATCTGAATAAAGGCATGGATATTATTGTTCTTTCTGACTGCTTCTATGGGCCAATATCTAGGACTGTTCCTGGCAGACAAGAAAATACCTTGATGCCTGTTAAATGGCTAATTCTATGACATCATCAAAGAGCTAGAGGTTGGGGAACAAGGTGAATCAATGTTCCTGACAAAAGTCTGCAATGATCCTTATTTACAGATTCTCCCCTGTTTGAAAGAATGTATATAATAATACATTATATATTATAATGTATATAATAATAATACAATAATATAATAATAATAAAATATTGTATTAATACTTTGAGATATTCAAAATTACTATAGAGAATTCACACTCTGCCCTTCAATACAAAAGGCCTGCCCTGACATTCACTGAATATAGAAATCCAATCCTGTATTGCAGAAATTTTATTCAGTATCTTTTGCATCATTTACTAAACTATCAAGTGCCAATCAAACCATTTTGAATAAAATAAACGAAATCAAATAAAACCAAAATGCAAACATCAGTACATTGTTAAATTTAAAATACTGTTAAAACAGAAAAGAATGGAAACAGCTTAAAATTTGCATGAAAATTAAGCAAAAACATCTAAAATGAGTTGTTAAATAGGGCCATTAAGGAGATAAAGTACCACTCAGGCTATTTTCTAACCAAATAACAATTTGTTAATATAAGCACATTGGCTGCAAATTAATTCCTTATCATGTAAAATGGGCATGGATTTCATTCTCTTCACTGATGCCAACATCTACCCTCTAAAAGCTACTTTAAGGAAAACAGAGAAACACATTTTGTTGTGTGAATCCTTGCTTGAGACTAAATATTACAAATTATAATGCTCTGTTCTGTTGTTTTGTAAATTCAGGTGAATCTTAACATGAGGGTGGAAAACACATTCAGGGTCATGGAGTCTGCTCTTCTCTATTACTGTGGGTTTGACCTTGTCACTGTGGCCTTAAATGGCAGTATGGATATCATCTTGTTCACTCCTGAGTATTCCTAGTGATGACACCCTAGCGACCTTTTCTGAGCAAATTATGCCCAAATCTCATCAACCCTACATTTAGAAATACTTTCCTAATGTCCAGCTTAATGGTCTAGATTCAGGCCATTCTACCTCGTTATACTAACCCTTAATACTCTGAAGAATTCCTCTTCCTGTTGGGTGTTATCACCTCCCAAGCATCTGTGCTCTATCATAGCCATTTGCACAGTTTATTCTCTAAACACCATCAGGCAAACACTATTCCCTTAACCTCACTGAAAAGTCCATGCCCTACAAATCTCCTATCATCCTTATTACCAGGGTCTGGATTCCAGCCCTTTAAAGAACTAGATTATCTTTGCATGTGGAAATGCCCAAGCAATTTCTTCCAAATGACAATCCCTTGGCCTCCCTTGGACCATTTACATTAGAACACTTGCCATTTTCATTTTTCTCTCACTGTCCTTTGACTTGTACATATTCTAGAACCCAGCAATGTCTTTTACAAGGACCTGAGAGCCATCCCTTTGAAATGTCCCCAAGAAAGATAGTGCCTCATCATCCTATGAGAGCACAGGAGCCTCACTTCAGTAAATGCCAATTAGGGAGCCCAGATGATCTCATCTAGCAGTGAGTGCCTTCTTCTCATCAGTTTCCTGTCCTTTCCTGCCATAGGCAGTGCTGAAAATTACCCCCACCTTTTGTTTCAATGAAGATAAGTTCAAATCTCTCTCTGCCCGGTGGAAATAGTCTTGAATCCAATCTTCCTTTCTATTTAGTTAGTTTGGTGCCATATTTCTTTTACCTAGTCACTAAAAGTCACTAAAAGTTTTGGGGTCCTTATAAGTCACAGAAGGATTTGGGTGATGGTTAAACTTAAACATGAGAAATTTTCAGTACAAGTAATGTTCTATATAAACAGATGTGTCAATTTGGGGAGATTTTATTGAGTAATACATTAAACAAATAATTTATTTGTTCTAATTAGTTGTGTGAAACAGTGGTTCCATTCCAAGTTTTCTGGGGAATCTCCAGACTGCTTTCCAGAGTGGTTACAACAATTTGCAGTCCCACCAGGAATGTACGAGTGTACCTTTTCCCCTAAATCCTCGTCAATATTTATTGTTGCTTGTATTCTTTTTTTTTTTTTTAAGAGAGAGAGTGAGAATTTTTTAATATTTATTTTTTAGTTTTCAGCGGACACAACATCTTTGTTTGTATGTGGTGCTGAGGATCGAACCGGGGCCGCACGCATGCCAGGCGAGCGCGCTACCACTTGAGCCACATCCCCAGTCCCTGTTGCTTGTATTCTTGATAATTGCCATTCTTCATGGAGTGAGATGGAATCTCAGTGTAGTTTTACTTTGAAGTTCTCTGGTTGTTACAGATGTTGGACATTTTTTGAATATATTTGTTGATCAATTGTATTTCTTCTTCTGTGAAGTTTCTATTCAGTTCATTTGCCCATTTATTGACTGGCTTATTTGTTTTTGGGGGTGTTAAGTTTTTTGAGTTCTTTATATATCCTGGAGATTAGTGCTCTGTCTGAGGTGTTGTGTGTGGTAAAGATTTTCTCCCATTCTGTAGGCTCTCTCTTCATGTTACTTTTTGTTTCCTTTGCTAAGAAGAAGCTTTTTAGTTTGAATCCATCCATTTATTGATTCTTGATTTTACTTCTTGTGCTTTAGGAGTCTTGTGAAGGATATACTTTTCTTTATGTTCATTAAACTTGAATCAATAACCATGTTTTAAAATATAGTTTGAATTCTACTTCTGTAATTTACAATGCTAAGTCATTGGGTTGGTTACTTAAATTCTCCAAACCTCAGTGTTCTGAGGGAGGTGGGAAACACAGGATCCCATAGAGGCCATTAAATATTGGGAAAGCAAAAGGGGTCAAGTGACTAAGAAGATAAAGGAAAGAATGTGTAAATGGATGGAAATGTTAATAATGCAAGAGTCTGATAATGTCTTAGTGTGCATTTTGAACCTCTAGGTATGAAGGAACTATCCAATTATTACAGTTATTGCAGGTGCCCATAACAAGTTTGGAGATGACCCAAGTGCTGTCCTGGTCAGCCCCTGGCTTATGCATGGGTCCTGCTTCCTGATCCACACTCCATTTCATACAGCTCCTTTAGATTTTATTTTACTTTATTTTATTTTTTAATACTTATGCTTTTTTAGTTGTAGGTGGACACACTATATTTATTTATTTTTATGTGGTGCAGAGGATCAAAGCCAGGCCTTCAAACGTGCTAGGCAAGCACTCTACCACTGAGCCACAATCCTAGCCCTTGATTTTATTTTTACATACAAGTTAATTTCAACTTTGTTTCAGCTATATAATGATCTATTTCTCTCTTGCCCACCCTCCCCCCCGGACTATTGTGAAATCAATAACAGATGTTATATAATTTTGTGTAATAACTTCAGCTTATGTTTTTAAATTGTGGCAGTTTTTTTTTAAATAAGGACCACAGTTGGTACTTATTTTGCTAAGACATAAATAAATGTGGCAAATTATACCAATTGGTTTATAGTAGAATTAAACTATATTATATGAGCAATTTTAAAAATATTAAACATATTATTATGTCATAAGTACTTTTTTACATATTCCAATCAGGATGTACATACATAATGTTCACATTTTTGTGTTGGTGGGTATTTCTCTCAAGATTCTTTAACCTCTACCTTCATCTTATGTACGTATGAAGTTTGTTCATTTAAGGTTATTTGTCTAGCAAAATTTGCTATAGTGTATTTTTTTCTTTGCTGGTTCCAGCCCAGAGTTTTATTTATTATGTTCCTCTGTTTCCCATATTAATTGTTATTATTTTGTCATTTTTATGGTATCTTTTCATAACATACTTCTCTCCTTTGGCAAAAAATTGGAGAGGAATATGAAAATCTTAGAGGTTTGAGCTATGCCTGAACATCTCTCTAATCCCAATAGCAATTCCATTTGTATCTCATGTTCATCACCCAAGGCATCTGGTTTTCTCAAGCATGGAGTGGAATACTTGGAGTACACATTGGATCTCTATACAAACCACTGAAACCTTGGTTCTCTCCCCCTCTCTATCTCTCTTATTTAGGGGAGGGGGTGCAGGGTGGCATTCAAACTATCTTTATTTTAACCATATTATTTTTAAAAAAGTTTTAGTTTTTTAATCTTTGAGCATCTGAACCAGGCATGGTAAGAATTTCTTTTTTTTTTAAATAAAAGTCTATTATCTCCATCATTAGTATTTTTGATACTACAGATATTTTAATATTTATTTTGCTAAAGCCAAGATAGAAATAAATGCTTGAAGTTTTACAAACAGATTCAAAGTTGAATTAAACTAATTTGAATTGTGCGTCACTACTCTTCAATTCTTTCCTGCATTAGATTTTATTTAGAGATCCTTCCGTGAAATGTTTAGAACACAAATAGTAATTGACAATTTACACCAGCTGAGAAAGATCAACAGGGGAGTCATACCTAAATTAAAATACATGTCACCCAGGTCTATAAAAAATAACCAACAATAAATACATTCAAGAGTGGGGAATTCAAATAACCAACAATAAATACATTCAAGGGTGGGGAATTCAGACTTTGGAAGCTAGGTGGAAACTTACTCTGATTCCCAAAAGCAGGGTTACTAGAGCCAGGCTCATTTATTGCTACCTACAAGAAAGAATGTCTTATCCTCTGTATTAGTTTCGGAGGGCTTCCCTAACACAGGGCTACAAAGTGAATGGTTCAAAGGAACAGAAAGTTATTCTCTTGCACTTCTAGAGACTGACATAGAAATGAAGATGTCAGGGGTCTGTGCTACCCCCAAGCCTCAAAGACAGGATCCCTGTTTAACTCTCCCAACTCTGGGTGCCCCAGACATCCTTCAATCTGCACCAGTATAATTCTAATCTCTAGCTCATCTTCACATGCTCATCACCCCTACTTCTCTTCCTTTCCTAGACACCAGCAGTAGGACCCACTCTACCTCAGTAAGGACTCACCTTCATTATGTCTCTGAAGACTCTCTTTTGAATTAAGATTCCTGCACCAGTGCCAGGCTTGTGACTTCCAGATGTCTTCTGGGAGGACATGGTTCAACCCATAACATCACCTTCCCTAGGGATATATGCAAATCGGCACAACCCTGGTTCTTGAATTCTCACTTTGCATAATTATTATCTACCTGGGGCAATTGGAAAAATCACTATTTATAAGGTGGGTGTGCAGAATTTATGTGCATAATGATTAAACTCTGCAGAAAAAAAAAAAAAGACTCCCTGTTTTAACATGGAACAATAAAGGGGAAAATGACACAAGTTATTCAGTAGGTCTGAATTTCATTTTTTGTTGTTGTTGTTATTCTTGTTTTTGGTCTGGAAGACAGGAATATCTGTTTTATCCAGGTATCAAATTCTTGTGGATATGTAAAAGATGAGCCAAAGAAACGGCCAAAAGAAATACATCTAGAACCAACTTTCCTCTAAGACTGCTCCATACCTGACCCCACCCCACCCCCCTGCTGACCACCCACACCAGAGGCCAGTCCTGCATGGTGTCTGTTCACTGGCTGGTTCTGCTTTTGCACACCAACTTCCTGTTCAAGTCGAGTTCTGTCTTTTGGGGCCTGAACGCATCCAATGACCCCTTCTAGTCACTTCCACATATCAACAGGATCCTTGATCAGGAATTACTCCAACTTTCTTCTGCCTTGAGCTTCTCATTTATCATCTTTGGCACTGTGGAATCCAGAGTTGAGATGATGATGATTTTAACCTGAAGACATTTGGGATTCAACACATGCAAGAAGAAATAGATCACATTCCACTGTAAGTTCACAAGATTCAGAAGGAATGGGGAAGCCAGTTGGGCAGAAGAACAAGAATATGAAATATGTCGAAACCGGGAGACATGCAGAAAGGGGATCCCCAAGGACAGAAGCACTAGAAGAGAAAGAGTGGAAGACCTGGCTTCACAAACTCTGGCTTGTTGACCATGTACCTCAGGAAGAGAGAACATCCTCTACCTGTTCTCAAAGAGTCAGAAAGAGCACATTGGAAAACAGTGGTATTTTAGAGTATTTAGTGAGGCTTGCTCCCTACCACCCTTCCACCCCTCGCTCCATGCCCTGTTCTAGCATCAACACCCACACTGCCCCTTTATCCGCACCATAGCCCACAACAGTTCTTTAGTGTGTCCAGCTTACTTCCATTGTTTTCCTGATTGGCAGTCCTTCTCCAGAGGTACACCTATCATTAATGCCAGCAGAAAGCATTACTTTTACAAAATGTCCAAGTATAATTGATTATACTTGGCCTGTTTCCATTCAAAAAAAAAAAAAACAGGCAATTGACTTTCACTTTTTTTTCCAACTATATTCTTGCACAAACAAGGCTCTCTTTAGCCCTCAATAGAATACAGAGCATGCTGCATATTTCCTGTGTTAGTAAATTCTTTGTTTCATTTGCTCCCGAGACCAATATAATTTGGCTCTTACCTCTGGAAAGTTAAGCAAAATGTCAGGAAATGGCATCAAAATCAAAGCCCAGTAGAATATAAATGGGCAAATACACAGAGAACCTTTGATATGTATAGGATGACTGTCAAAGATCACAAAGTTATGAGTATTAATTAACTCTGACATTGCAATTAATTTTGTTTCAGATATGTGTCACAAAACATTTTTATTTATAATAGGAACTTTTTCAATTGTATTAGGTATTAATATTAGTTTCTCTCTGTCCTCCTTTCCTTCTTTTCTCTCTTGCTATGAATTTCATTAAGTTCTCACTCATACTTTGCAGATACCAGTGCAAAATGGTAATGTGGTGCCTCTTCTTCAAAGCACAGGAAAGATGTACCACTAGCTGCATGGAAATATGAGGTTTATTTGTCTTTTTAAATAATTTATAACACATGTAATAGGATAGTGGTGATGCATGGCTAACACTATAAACGTTACAAATTGCAAAATAAAATATGTATTTTACTTCATAATAGAATATTCTTTATTTTTGTTAATATGAATGTAATATTTATTTAATAAAATGGCCCCCAGCAAGGGAGAGCATGTGAAATTGGCCATCCCCCACCCAGCATGGAGACAGGTGCAGACCCTTACGTGGACAACTGTGGAACAGGTGGAGGACTGCGGCAGGGTCTCTGTTCATGCAGCCACACATTAATTCCCTAAGAGAGGTCACTTCAATGTCACCTAAGTGTCACTTAACAGAAGAGAAGGAGGAGTCCCTGTAAGTCATTTAGTGATAAAGCCCAAGACACTCAATGCTGGTCCCACTTCCTTCCTGGCCCTACAACATCCTACTGCTTGCAAAAGGGACCTGAAGCCTGGATTCTCCTTAATAAGGCAGAGGAAGCTATGAAGAGCATCCCCATGGCCACAAGGTGATGGGTTTCCCAGGCTCTACGAGGAGGATAAGGATCTGTGGAAATGAAACATGTTCAGAATAACAGGAGCAGAGTTAACTTTCCTATTATTTCAAAGACTATTTTGTTTTTGAAACATCACTAGACATCACCTTCTTTTAATTTGTTCTTCATGGGTAGAGTGTCTGAAAGAGATGTCCAATTCAGTCTACTGCCTTTCTTATTCCCATTCTGCCTCCCTTCCCTTCATTCCCCTTTGTCTAACCCAATGAAACTTATTCTTTCCTCTCCCCACCCCTTATTGTATGTTAGCATCTGCATATCAGAGAAAACATTTGGTCTTTAGTTATTTGGGATTGGCTTATTTTACTTGATATGATAGTCTCTAGCTCCACCCATTAACCTGCAAATGCCATAATTCACCTTTATCTTCTTTCTTCCATTGCTGACATGCTTTCCTATTCTCTAATCAATATTTTTTATTGTTGTTGTTGTTTTGCATTATTTGCCAAACAAATTTCTTTTACTTAAATACTTGTCTCATTATCTGTTTCTGGACAAAGCCGAGCTAAGACACTTGCAAAAGCATGGGAAGACTGTCAACTCATATCAGTTGAAGGATATGTAACAGAAAAGTGTGTTCACCCTTAGGGAAAGGGAAATAATAATAATTTCTATTAATTTAATCCTTAAATATAGAAAAATGAGTATTAAATTATATAATGAATTGCATGAGTTAATTTTCAATATTTAGATCAGCTCAAAGAGATAATGAAAATGATTTTAGTGTATTCTGTATTAAAGATAAGCAAAGAGAAATATTAAATGTGTTTATAATAGGAGAATTCTCTTATGGAAGAAATGTATGTTTCAGTTAAATATCTAATTTGCATCTTTAAATCAGGGAAATGAATGATTCAGACAAATGTTGATGAGGCAGAAGTCATTGGCATTAACCATTGACATAACGTGTTTCTAATATATGTTATACTGTTTTTCAGAGTTATCTATAACCAGCATATTGGACATAAAGTAATAGTGAGAATTGGACCCTATTGGTATCTGGTTAGAAAACTAGAATTGCCTCCATTCACAGATTTCTTGAGGGCTACATGCACAGAATTCTTTCTTAGAGCATTACGTTCTTCTAGATGACAAAGCTGGTTTGCAGTATTTGAAGCATCTGCTTTAGACTCAAGTTCAATGGGGTCCCCATACTCTAGCCCAAATGCAGATCTTACCATGCAAGAGGGACAGGTGTGCCAAAGTGCACATGTGTAATGAAATAGAGAGACCTAACAGGAAGTAAGAAGAAAAAACTTGAGAAGTAATGAGGTCAAATAACTATGGAAGCTGGAATTCAACCCATATATAATTTCTACATTGAAGAAGAGGACAAATGATATGGACGAAAATATTCAAAAATATTCAAAGACAACTTTTTGAAAATAAAATAACTATATCTGTAGATTAAAAGAGAAAATATATCCCAGAAAATTTTGATATATAAGTTTTAATATTAAATTGTACCCTGAAATCAAAAGTCACAGGAGGGCATAAGAAATCTCCAGACTCCCTGCCATAAGTAGAAGAAACTGACCTCACGGTCTCAAGGATGGAAGTCCAAGATTAAGATGTTAGGAGGTCTGGCTTCTTTTGAGACCTCTCCCCCTGGTTAGCTTCTTGCTGTGTCCTCAGGCCCTTTTTCTGTGCACGTATCTTTGGTGTCTCTTTTTTATAAGGACACCCATCCTCTTGGGTTAAGGGGCCCACTGTTGTGAATCCATTTAACCTTCTGATCAGTCACATTGGAGATTAGGACTTCAACATCTATACATGTCTTCTGTTGCACTAATTTATTTTAAAGAAGAATTTTTATGGAATTCCATTCAAAGTCTTAGACATGTGTTCCACTATTTTTGTTTTTAACACTTTGGGGATTATCACATATTCTGATATGACATCATCTTTTGAATAGTTATTTGTCTTTAGTTCTTTTGTCTTTTTAGGAGCATGTGTGTCTCTGTGTCTATGAATTCTAACTATGATTTCCCATTTGTTTTCCTTGGCTGGAACTTATCTTTAAATTTTATTTTTGAAAAGAAAAAATATTCAACTAGTTTATACATGTTAAATAAGCTTTTTTTTTTTCACAAATGAAGCACAACTTTATTCCTCTCTGACTGAGCATGGTGCAGATTCACATCAGTAACATAATCATACATGCATATAATAATGTCCATCTCATTCCATCATCATTTCCATCCCCACATCCCCTATCCTACCCTCATTCCCATCTGCACAATCAAAAGTTTCTTCATTTTTCCCCACCCATCTATCTCCACTATGTATTAACATCTGCTTATCAGAGAAAACATGCAGCTCTTGGTTTTGTGGGTTTGGCTTATTTTTCTTTGCATACTTTTCTCTAGCTCCATCCATTTACCTGCAAATGCCATAATTTCATTCTTCTTTAAGGCTGAGTAATATTCCATTGTGTATATGTACCACATTTTCTTTATCCATTCATCTGTTGAAGGGCATCTAGTTTGGTTCCTAGCTATTATGAATTGAGCTGATATAAACATTGATGTGGCTGAATCAGTGTAGTATGCTGATTTTAAGTCTTTTTGTGTATAAGCAGAGGAGTAAGAAACCTGGATCAAATGGTGGTTTCATTCCAAGTTTTCTGAGGAATCTTCATACTGCTTTCCATAGAGGTTGCACCAGTTTTCAGTCCCACCAGCATTGCATGAGTGTACATTTTCCCCCACATCCTTGCTAACTTTTATTGTTGCTTGTATGTTTGATAATTGCTATACTGACTGGTATGAGATGAAATATTAGAGTAGTTTTGATTTGCACTTCTCTAATCGCTAGAGATGATGAGCATTTTTTTCATGTTTGTTGATCGATTATGTATCTTCTTCTGTGAAGTGCCTATTCACTTCCTTAGCTCATTTTTTTTTTTTGGGCAAATTGTCTCATTTTTTATTTTATTTGCTCTGAAGTGAGTTCCTTGGACAAAAGTAATGCAAAAAAAATTAAAATTAAAAACTCTCTCTCCCTCTCTCTTTTTTTTTTAATTTTTTATTGATTATTTAAAGCATTACATAGCTCATGATATATCATCTTTCATACATTAGACTCAAATTGTGTTTTGAACTCCCATTTTCACCCCAAATATAGATTGCAGAATCACATCTGTTACATATTCACATTTTTACATAATGCCATATTAGTGTCTGTTGTATTCTGCTACCTTTCCTAACCCCTACTATCCCCCTCCCCTCCCCTCCCCTCCCATCTTCCCTCTCTATCTCCCCTGCTGTTGTTCAATTCTCTCCCTTTTTTTCCCTCCCCCTTGCCCCTCATAGCCTCTTATAATTTTATGTATCCTTGAAGGTCTCCTACCATTTCCATATGCTTTCCCTTCTCTCTCCGTTTCTCTCCCCCCATTCGTCTTTGTTTACTGTAGTCTTTTCCACATGCTCTTCCTTCCTGTTCTGTTCTTAGTTGTTCTCTTTATATCAAAGCAGACATTTGGCATTTGTTTTTTAGGGCTTGGCTAGCTTCACTTAGCATAATCTGCTCTAATGCCATCCATTTCCCTGCAAATTCTATGATTTTGTCATTTCTTAGTGCTGCATAATATTCCATTGTGTATAGATGCCACATTTTTTTTATCCATTCATCTATTGAAGGGCATCTAGGTTGGTTCCACAGTCTAGCTATTGTGAATTGTGCCGCTATAATCATTGATGCAGCTGTATCCCTATAGTGCGCTCTTTTAAGGTCCTCAGGGAATAGTCCGAGAAGTGCAATAGCTGGGTCAAATGGTGGTTCCATTCCCAGCTTTCCCAGGAATCTCCATACTGCTTTCCAAATTGTCCTCACCATTTTGCAGCCCCACCAGCAGTGTACAAGTGTACCTTTTTCCCCACATCCCCGCCAACACTTGTTGTTGTTTGACTTCATAATGGCTGCCAATCTTACTGGAGTGAGATGGTATCTTAGGGTGGTTTTGATTTGCATTTCTCTGATTGCTAGAGATGGTGAGCATTTTTTCATGAACTTGTTGATTGATTGTATGTCCTCCTCTGAGAAGTGTCTGTTGAGGTCCTTGGCCCATTTGTTAATTGGGTTATTTGTTATCTTATTGTTTAATTTTTTGAGTTCTTTGTACATTCTGGATATTAGGGCTCTATCGGAGGTGTGGGGGGTAAAGATTTGTTCCCAGGATGTAGGCTCTCTATTTACCTCTTTTATTGTTTCTCTTGCTGAGAAAAAACTTTTTAGTTTAAGTAAGTCCCATTTGTTTATTCTGGTTGTTAACTCTTGGGCTATGGGTGTCCTATTAAGGAATTTGGAGCCCAACCCCACAATTTGTAGATCGTAGCCAACTTTTTCTTCTATCAGACGCAGTGTCTCTGATTTGATATCTAGCTCCCTGATCCATTTTGAGTTAATTTTTGTGGATGGCGAGAGAAAGGGATTCAATTTCATTTTGTTGCATATGGATTTCCAATTTTCCCAGCACCATTTGTTGAAGATGCTATCCTTCCTCCATTGCATGCTTTTAGCCCCTTTATCAAATATAAGATAGTTGTAACTTTGTGGATTAGTCTCTGTGTCTTCTATTCTGTACCATTGGTCCACCCGCCTGTTTTGGTACCAGTACCATGCTGTTTTTGTTACTATTGCTTTGTAGTACAGTTTGACCTCTGGTATCGCTATACCTCCAGATTCACACTTCCTGCTTAGAATTGCTTTTGCTATTCTGGGTCTTTTGTTTTTCCATATGAATTTCATGATTGCTTTGTCTATTTCTACAAGAAATGCCGTTGGTATTTTGATTGGCATCGCATTAAACCTATAGAGAACTTTGGGTAATATCGCCATTTTGATGATGTTAGTTCTGCCTATCCATGAACAGGGTACATTTTTCCATCTTCTGAGATCTTCTTCTATCTCTCTCTTTAGGGTTCTGTAGTTTTCATTGTATAAATCTTTCACCTCTTTTGTTAGGTTGATACCCAAGTATCTTATTTTCTTTGAGGATATTATGAATGGAGTGGTTTTCCTTATTTCCATTTCAGAAGTTTTGTTGCTGATATATAGGAATGCCTTTGATTTATGCGTGTTGATTTTATAACCTGCCACTTTGCTGAATTCATTTATTAACTCTAGCAGCTTCTTTGTAGACTCTTTTGGGTCTGTTAAGTATATTATCATGTCATCCGCAAATAGCGATAGTTTAATTTCTTCTTTTCCTATTTTTATGCCTTTAATTTCTTTTGTCTGTCTAATTGCTCTGGCTAGTACTTCGAGAACTAAGTTGAATAGAAGTGGTGATAGAGGGCATCCCTGTCTTGTTCCAGATTTTAGAGGGAATGCCTTCAATTTTTCTCCATTCAGAATGATGCTAGCCTGAGGCTTAGCATAGATAGCTTTTACAATGTTGAGGTAAGTTCCTGTTATCCCTAGTTTTTCTAGTGTTTTGAACATAAAGGGATGCTGTACTTTGTCAAATGCTTTTTCTGCATCCATCGAGATCATCATGTGGTTCTTGTCTTTAAGTCTATTGATGTGGTGGATAGCATTTATTGATTTCCGTATATTGAACCATCCTTGCATCCCAGGAATGAATCCTACTTGATCATGGTGCACAAGTTTTCTGATATGTTTTTGTATTCGATTCGCCAGAATTTTATTGAGAATTTTTGCATCCAAGTTCATTAGAGATATTGGTCTGTAGTTTTCTTTCTTTGAAGTATCTTTGTCTGGTTTTGGGATCAAAGTGATGTTGGCCTCATAGAATGAATTTGGAAGAGCTCCTTCTTTTTCTATTTCTTGAAATAGCTTGAAAAGTATTGGTATTAATTCTTCTTTGAAGGTTTTGTAGAACTCCGCTGTATACCCATCTGGTCCAGGGCTTTTCTTAGTTGGTAGTCTTTTGATGGCTTCTTCTATTTCTTCTTTTGTTATTGGTCTGTTTAAATTGTGTGTGTCTTCCTGTCTCAATCTGGGCAATTCATATGCCTTAAGAAATTTATCGATATCTTCGTTATCTTCTATTTTATTGGAATATAGGGTTTCAAAATACTTTCTAATTATCTTCTGTATTTCTGTAGTGTCTGTTGTGATATTGCCTTTTTCATCCCGTATGTTAGTAATTTGAGTTCTCTCTCTTCTTCTTTTCGTTAGCGTGGCTAAGGGCTTGTCTATCTTATTTATTTTTTCAAAGAACCAACTTTTAGTTTTATCTATTTTTTCAATGGTTTCTTTTGTTTCAATTTCATTGATTTCTGCTCTAATTTTAATTATTTCTTGTCTTCTACTACATTTGCTGTTGTTTTGCTCTTCCTTTTCTAGATTTTTGAGGTGTTGTGTGAGTTCATTTATTTGTTGGTTTTTTTTTTTTTTTTGAGGTAAGAACTCCAAGAAATGAATTTCCCTCTTAAAACTGCTTTCATTGTGTCCCATAAATTCCGGTATGTTGTGTCTGTGTTATCATTTGACTCTAAGAATTTTTTCATCTCCTCCTTTATGTCTTCTATAACCCATTGATCATTCAATAACATATTGTTCATTTTCCATGTGATGTAGGATTTTTCCTTCCTTCTTTTATCATTGATTTCCAATTTCATTCCATTATGGTCAGATATGGTGCATGGTATTATCTCCACGCCTTTATATTTACTAAGAGTTGTCTTATGGCATAATATATGGTCTATCTTTGAGTAGGATCCATGTGCTGCTGAGAAGAACGTGTATCCACTTGATGATGGTTGATATATTCTATATATGTCGGTTAAGTCTAGATTATTGATTGTGCTGTTGAGTTTTATAGTTTCTTTATTCAGTTTTTGTCTAGAGGATCTGTCTAATGGCGAGAGCGGTGTGTTGAAGTCACCCATAATTATTGTGTTGTGGTCTATTTGACTCTTGAACTTGAGGAGAGTTTGTTTTATGAACGTTGCAGCTCCATTATTGGGTGCATACAAATTGATGATTGTTATGTCTTGTTGGTGGATGGTTCCTTTTAACAGTATATAGTGACCTTCTTTGTCCTTCTTGATTAACTTAGGTTTGAAGTTGATTTTATTCGATATGAGTATGGCCACTCCTGCTTGCTTCCGAGGGCCATGTGAGTGGTATGATTTTTCCCAACCTTTTACCTTCAGCCTGTGTATGTCTTTTCCTATCATATGAGTCTCCTGAAGGCAGCATATTGTTGGATTTGTTTTTTTGATCCAGTTTACTAGCCTATGTCTCTTGATTGGTGAGTTTAGGCCATTAACATTTAAGGTTACAATTGAGATATGATTTGTATTTCCAGTCATGCTTCTTTATTTATTTATTTTAGTTTGGTTAGTTTTGCTTTTTGGTTATTTTCCTCCCCCTTTACTGAGATACTTCCTGCTGTTAGTTTTGGGCACTATTTTTCACATCCTCTTCTTGTAGTGTTTTGTTCAAAATGCTTTGCAGAGCTGGTTTTCTTGCTGCAAATTCTTTTAGCTTTTGTTTATCGTGAAAGATTTTAATTTCATTGTCAAATTTGAAGCTCAATTTTGCTGGATATAGTATTCTTGGTTGGAATCCATTATTTTTCAGCATTTGAAATACGTTATTCCAGGATCTTCTCGCTTTCAAAGTTTGTGATGAGAAATCTGTCGTTAACCTAATTGGTTTACCCCTGAAAGTAATCTGCCTCTTTTCTCTCGTAGCTTTTAATATTCTCTCCTTTTTCTGTACGTTGGCTATCTTCATAATTATATGTCTTGGGGTTGGTCTATTATGGTTTTGAATGTTTGGGGTCCTGTAGGCTTCCAGGATTTGGCAATCCATTCCATCTTTCATCTCTGGGAAGTTTTCTAGAATTATTTCATTTAATATGCTGTCCATTCCTTTGGTTTGAATCTCTGTGCCTTCTTCTATCCCTATGACTCTCAGATTTGGTTTTTTTATGACATCCCATATCTCTTGAATAGATTGCTCGTGGGAATTAAGCATCTTTTCTGTGTTGACTATATTCTTTTCAAGTTGATAAACCTTGTCTTCATTATCTGATGTTCTGACTTCTACTTGATCAAGTCTATTTGTAATATTCTCGTTTGAGTTTTTAATTTGGTTTATAGTTTCCTGTAATTCTAGGATTATTGTTTGATTTTTTTTTTAATATCTCTATCTCCTGGTAGAGCTCATTCTTTGCCATTTGAATTTGTTTGTTTAATTCATTTTCAAAATATATTTTTATTTCTTGGACTTGCTGTCTCATGTCTTCTCTAATATTCCTTTCCATTCGAGTTAGGTATGCCTTGAGTTCTTTCCCTATACCTGTTTCTGAAGTTTCTATGTCCTCCTGTAGAATTGAGTAGTCTTGCATTGTTTGTAATCCTTTTTTCCCTTGTTTTCTCATGTTGTCCACGTTACTTTCCAGCTCTTTTTGATTGTCGTGTTTCTGCTCTCCTCTATAGATTTGTTTTGTTTCTGTATTACTCTGATGTCTCTCCTTTGTGTTGTTGAAGTATGACTGCTAACGTGGATTCCGCTGGGAAGGAATTCCGACGTTCGAGCTCCAGTGACGACACTACTCTGCTATGACGGGCCCCAGTCTCCTTGCCGGGGTGCCCTAATGGGGGGGTGTGACTGGACTGTCTCTGTGTGGTTTCAGCTCCCGGTCGTGGCAGGCGGGTAGACTCCAGCCGCCCAGTATCACAGGCCGCGGGCAGGTGATCCGTCACCAACGGGAGGGCGTTCTCCTACCGCCCAGTTACGCGGGCAGTGGGTGAACTGTCGCCAGTGGGCCTGCAGTTTACAGCTGCCCAGTCGCGAGGGCCTTGCCTCTAGGCTCCTGGTTTCTCCTGCTAGCCTTGGTTTCTCCTGCTAGACCAGATTTCCCCTCAGTGATGATTCTCGGCAGTTCAAACTGTACTCTGTGCCTGTTTTGTTGTTGCAATCTGTCGGACAGTGGCGGTGGATACTTCAGCTGTCCAAGATGGTGGCCGCTGGTTACCTTAGTGGAGTGTCCCTTGTGGGGGGTGGGGCTGTACCGCTTCCGTCCCCGTCAGCAATCCCGAACTCAGCCCGGGGGTCAGTGCGGGCTTGGGCTTGGCTGGTGGGATACCACCGTGTCGCAGCCACTTAATTCCCTGCTGACTAGTTAACCCCTTCTCTGGGGCGCCACGCCTTCTGTAGCCTCGGGGCAGGCCGCGCATATCAGACAGCCTGGATCTCCGGGGTCACACCGTTGGCTTTTGGGATCCTCGGCACTCTATGGTTTTGATTTTTTCTGCTTGCCCCTCCCCCAGCGCTGGCTAGACAGGTTTTGTTTTGGCCGCTGATGGGAGGGGGGGGTTGGGGGTCAGGTGCCTCTAGCTCTCCTTTAGTCTTTATGCAGGCTCACTCTGATAGTCCCTCCCCCTGAAAGTCTAGGAGAGATTTTAAGCGAAATCCCCCTATGTATGGGGGCTGAGCTGGGTGACACACACCTGTTTGTTGTTGCAATCTGTCGGAGAGTGGGGGTGGATACTTCAGCTGTCCAAGATGGTGGCTGCTGGTTACCTTAGTGGAGTGTCCCTTGTGGGGGGTGGGGCTGTACCGCTTCCGTCCCCGTCAACAATCCCGAACTCAGCCCGGGGGTCAGTGCGGGCTTGGGCTTGGCTGGTGGGATACCACCGTGTCGCAGCCACTTAATTCCCTGCTGACTAGTTAACCCCTTCTCTGGGGCGCCACGCCTTCTGTAGCCTCGGGGCAGGCCGCGCGAATCAGACAGCCTGGATCTCCGGGGTCACACCGTTGGCTTTTGGGATCCCCAGCACTCTATGGTTTTGATTTTTTCTGCTTGCCCCTCCCCAGCGCTGGCTAGACAGGTTTTGTTTTGGCCGCTGATGGGAGGGGGGGGGGGGTTGAGGGTCAGGTGCCTCTAGCTCTCCTTTAGTCTTTATGCAGGCTCACTCTGATAGTCTCTCCCCCTAAAAGTCTAGGAGAGATTTTAAGCGAAATCCCCCTATGTATGGGGGCTGAGCTGGGTGACACACACCTGTTTGTTGTTGCAATCTGTTGGAGAGTGGGGGTGGATACTTCAGCTGTCCAAGATGGTGGCCGCTGGTTACCTTAGTGGAGTGTCCCTTGTGGGGGGAGGGGCTGTACCGCTTCCGTCCCCGTCAGCAATCCCGAACTCAGCCCGGGGGTCAGTGCGGGCTTGGGCTTGGCTGGTGGGATACCACCGTGTCGCAGCCACTTAATTCCCTGCTGACTAGTTAACCCCTTCTCTGGGGCGCCACGCCTTCTGTAGCCTCGGGGCAGGCCGCGCGAATCAGACAGCCTGGATCTCCGGGGTCACACCGTTGGCTTTTGGGATCCCCAGCACTCTATGGTTTTGATTTTTTCTGCTTGCCCCTCCCCAGCGCTGGCTAGACAGGTTTTGTTTTGGCCGCTGATGGGAGGGGGGGGTTGGGGGTCAGGTGCCTCTAGCTCTCCTTTAGTCTTTATGCAGGCTCACTCTGATAGTCCCTCCCCCTGAAAGTCTAGGAGAGATTTTAAGCGAAATCCCCCTATGTATGGGGGCTGAGCTGGGTGACACACACCTGTTTGTTGTTGCAATCTGTCGGAGAGTGGGGGTGGATACTTCAGCTGTCCAAGATGGTGGCCGCTGGTTACCTTAGTGGAGTGTCCCTTGTGGGGGGTGGGGCTGTACCGCTTCCGTCCCCGCCAACAATCTCGAACTCAGCCCGGGGGTCAGTGTGGGCTTGGGCTTGGCTGGTGGGATACCACCGTGTCGCCGTTAAATAAGCTTTTTATTTCAATATTTTAAAAAGCAGCCGGTCTCATGTCCCTGTTGGTTGTCTTTTTGTTTTTGCTTTACTCAACTCGGTAGCATGGAGTGCCTTTGCAGGACAGGGAGAAGTAAGCACAGTCCAGCCTCTCATAGAAGATTAGATTTTTTCCTGATATCTTATTATAGACTAAAGAGTGACCCTCTTCCCACATTCATATGTCCTCAATTATAGGAAAAAAATGATAATGTACTTAAAAGTGGAGTATAGTGCAGAAATGAGAATCAAAAGAAAAAAAAAGATTATAAGTAACAATATAAATGCCACAAATATAACAAGAGGCTGTAGACACAAAATAATGTATACCATATTATTTTATTTATAAGGCTTTAAAACCATCAAAGTTAAGTTATTCATTAGAGGTCAAAATAGAGGGCAGTGTTGAGAAGTGGGAACAGTGTGGGACTTCTCAGTGTCACTTCTGTTGTGATCAGGGTGTTGGTTACAAAGGTGTCCTCATTTCATACAAACTCACTCACCTATCACTCTATCTGTATATTTTCATATATGTTCCCTACTTCAAAAAGCTTCAAATAAGTTAAAATACCAAAAGCAACCTTAGAATATTCAGTATAAAGCAGATAAACTTTTTAGCAAAGACAAGCCAAGGATTGGTATAAATTAGATTTATAATATTGTTAATAACAATCTTTAAAACTATTTTTAAGTTTGATAGAGATCTTGGGATAAAGGAATAAACTCCTAAAATAGTTGTTTTTGGGGAACAGACATTGATAGAAAAACAAGACATTGTACACTACCCTTGGTTAAGAAGTGAAGACCTCAGATCAAAACCGGAGGCCAGGGGATATGGGGTAAAGAGGAAATCTGAGTCCTTGAAAGCTTAAAATTTCTTTGCAAGGCAGTGATTCAAAGAACCACTTCTCAAAAAATCTAAACAGCCACTGGAGAACAACTAGAGAAATTTTAGCTCAAGGGAACCACTTACTGACCACTTACTTAAAATACCAAAAGCAACCTTAGAATATTCAGTGTAAAGCAGATAAACTTTTTAACAGTCAAAGACAACCCAAGGATTGGTATAAATTATAAATTAGGACTCAAGAGGCAAGTATCTCACTCTCCTCCCAGACCCAACCACACTAAGTTCTCTGGATGCTTGCTTTGTCTTGTTTCACGATTTGAAATTGTCTGCAAAGCTTGGTCATTTCCATGCTTGATCCAAGACTATTGCAGTTGATCTACCATACACTTTTGCCCCTTAGGCTCCATCAAATTCTTCTCCATGGTGTAGCTAAAGGGATCCTTCTGAATTCTGACCATGTCACACTTTACCTGAGCCTTGTGTGCCTAGAAAACAGATATAATAGGAAGTCCCCCCACTCTGTGTTCCAGGCAATGGCTTATTTGGAAGAACAATTCTCCCCATGCAACTCAGATAAAATTCACATCTGCCCCTAGTTTACCTACAATAATACCATATAGAAACTCCAAATTCCCATTTGCTGCATCATAAGTGATAGGTGAACACTTTGTAAGCCTGGGCCAATCTGCACAAAGTGTTTGGTAACTGCACTTCACCAAACTTTGGCTAAGCTTCCCTCCTTCCCCCAGGGCCAAGAATATTATCCCATCCTCTGTATGAGACAGCATGCAACCCCTCCTTCATGATCCCTCCCAGGAGTACACGGACCTCATGGTAAAACCTTTTCTGATCTACCACCAATTCTAAACTCTTGCCCAATTTCTTTTATAACTCATTTTTCTCCCTAACTTTATTCACTACTCCCTATAAAAGAAAACCCATTTCTGTCTGAAACTTAAGATTTGCAAATATCACAATTGGAGCTTTCTTACAGCAATAATCTCCCTCACCGGACAGGGCAATAGTCTGCCTCACCTTTCTGCAGTAATCCATTTGAATGAGATATCTCCTTAGCTAAATGTGTTTTTATTAGACTAATCAAAGTTTAATCCTGTCACCCCTACTTCAAACTTTATTAACTTTAACAACAACAACAAAAAGCCAAATTTCCCTTGTTAACCAATTGTTTACAAATCCCTTCCTGGGCTAACTTATGCCCTGTCTGTGCTCCTTGAACCCTCTCTTTCCACTCCCTTGCTAGCCCCTTTCTTGAGATATCCTGCCTATGTTTGAAGTTACTTATGTTAAGCTTGCTCTAGAATTTGGATTTTTTTCAACTGGGCCCCAGTCTTTCTGGATTTTTTGCAGCTTACCTCTCCAGGTCTGAGGTTTATGTCCCCTCAACCAGGAACCTTCTTGGACATATCATGGAATAGCTTGGTTTGTCTGTGAGGCCTTCTAAACCTTCTTGTGCTCTTCCTCTCAGGCAGCTCTTCTGACTGAATCTTGAATGGCCTCTCTCCTTGGACTCTGCCTTAAGAACACAGACTTTGGTTTTCATCATGGAATCACATGGAGAAATACAGTTGTATTCATTGGAGGAGAGTGAGTTGATTGCCTAGGCAAAGGGGAAGCAGAGATGGGCATGGTGCAATCTGCTTCCTGCAAAGAACAGATTATGAGTATGATTTTGGTTCTGAATGTCAACCTCTGAACCTCTTGGGCAAAAGCGGGGAAGGTCATGATAAAATTAAGGTAAGAGACTTGTACTTTGGGACTCCCTCAATAGTAGGTTTGCGGAAACTCAATTTACTTTAGCTAAAACCTTCTGGAGCAAGTTGAGTTTCAGGTGAAGGTTAACAAAGGATTCGAATGTGATCCAAGACCTGCAATCTCATTGTCTCCAATTTCTTACTCTTCTCCTCCATGGGAAACCTCCAATCTCGGACATAGTGCTGAGTGTGAGACCAGGGCCGTGGAGCAACCTCCCTCACAACTTCTCTAAGAGCAGCATCTGGATCAGTCTCGTTCACTGTTATTGTTAGTATTTTCCAGTGGTTCCTATGACAGTCCCAAAATCCACTGTAGGGTATGTGGACCAAGGGTGTGTTCTCTTTAACCCAATCACTGTGATGAGGAGAAGGGAATTCCCTGTTTGGCTCAGGCTTCTGTGACACCCCACTCCTGCCTGTGGAAGAGGAACCCTGCTCAAGCCTCAGGAAGGAGAGTGGCAAGGACCTAAATCTTCATCTCAGCGTGAGTGCCTCAGCCAGCTCAGCACCAATAGCACCAGAGGAAAAGATCAAATGACCCCCACACAGAATCACAGAGCTGACCCAGGCACAAGTAACCCAGAGCCTCTGATGCCCTCAAGCCATCTCCTCCTGGACGCCCACTGCACTACTGCTATCCCCACAGGAGCGAAGCCACAGCTCACAGGCTACTCCCCTTCCTGGCATTTCAATAAATGTGACAATTCATTAATACTTTAGCATTTAAAAATATATTAAACAATTCATTTCCTTTTTCACAATTAATAGCAAATATTGATTGAATCTCCAATCAGCCACATTAAGAAATGCTTGCTACAGTAGTGATGGGGCAATCTAGGCAACAAACGCCCAAATCCAACCAGGGTGCCATTCAACACTGGTCACACACAGCAACGGTACTATTCAGATAATAATAACTGTATCATTATCTTAGAAGAGATTAAAAAAAACTAAGAGGAAATCAAAATGTCCCAATATTGCAGAGAAAAATCTACCAATATGTGAACCAGAAAATTCAGAAAAAGTGGTAGTGTCCTTTAAGCAACACATGATGCTCCTGGGGCCGTTTTTCAAAGTCAATGTGATTTTTTTTCTCCAAACCATTTCTAATCCAGATTTTATAGAATTCTTCTCCCTACCCTTGCCTTAACTTTCCAAGTGCACGGGAAAAAAAAATCCTGGTAAGTAGATTTTAATTGCACTTAGCAGCTAATTAATCCTCCCCTTTAGATATCCCATTCCATGTTGTCTCATTAAACCGGAAAACAATGCTAACCTGGCCTGCTATTATCCGGAAGCACATTCTAAGAACATATTCTGAAGAGCAGGAAGGCCTCCCATAGGTGAGAGCAAAGAAGGTAATTTAAATATGGGTGAGCACAGGAACAAATTCCCAGGCTCTGTGACTCTCTTTGTTGAAATCCATTCTTTTGGAAAATCGTTTTCTTTAGCCATTGGACAACAAAATGCATTGTCAAGAAATTTTATAGCAATAATTATAAAAGATGTCCATTTGAACCCATCGAGGTCTCACTGATTTTATAACACCCAGCAGACCTCCCTGCAGGAGAACACTATATTTATGTGAGCAATATATGCGAGAATTGAGATCGTAAAATTAAATGACCACATAGAAGTGTCATTTATATGATGAGCGCCTACATATGTGAAGGCTGGTTTATTCTGCGGCGTCAGGTTGCGTTCAATGGTCCACCCTCAGTGAACGTTTTTAATCACGCATTTATTCACTCTTTCTGCAATATTACACTTGTAGGACTGGTAAGCAGTTTGCTACGAAATGCTAAATGGTTACTGGCAATGCTATTCTGACAGAAGAGCTCACTAAAATAGAAGTCCAGGACATATTGTATGCAATTGTTTTATGAGAGACATTATGGTTACTAGAATAACATTTCACCATTACCCACTGCTGAGAGAGAAGTCATTAAGATATTTGGCAAGCTAGCGCAATTTTTCAATGGAGCTCTTGTACGAGACCTGAGAACAGCTTCCATAGAGAGGGGCTGGCTGACGCACAAGGAAAGGAAGCCGGGCTCTAGTCTTCTGTGTTGTTGTATTTATTTTGTTTTCAGAGCCCAGTGATAAAGTGACAAGATAGGGTATGTCAGGAGTATCAGGAGAAAAACAGGAAATTATTGTGTGAAATATATGTATATGTCTCAGACTAGAATTTCCTGTGTGTGCGTGTGTGTGGTGTGTGTGTGTGTGTGTGTGTGTGTGTGTGTGTGTGTGAGAGAGAGAGAGAGAAGGAGAGAGAGGGAGATGAACTTCTTGTGATGAATCTTATGGCAATGTGTTCAAATTCACCTTTCCCCAAGAACTGCCTTTGTCCAGGGATTAATTTGCATCAGTTTAACAGCTAATTTCTTATTTTTGGCTTTTAATGAAAAGATGTGCCTGGATGAGGCAGAAGTAAAGATAGGGATCTATCTGAAAACACTTCATTCAAATAAAGGAGAATAAAATAAGGAGCTACCTATAAACACTTAAAATTTCCTACTGTGGATATTAGGTGATTAAAAAAAGGAAGACATAATAACTTTAGAAATGTTTTTCAAATGCATACACATACACACACCCATATATACATACAAACCTGTGTATAAGTACTTCTATCTATAGACACACAATACCTGCAAGACAGAGAGCTTTTGGATTGCTAACCTGGCAAAGCCCACCAGCCACTCTTGCCAATGTGGATCCTTATGCTACTTCTTTCCATCCCTGTCGATTGTGAAAAAACACCAGCATTCACCAAAAACAAATATTACTTTGATTATGTCTCAAAAACAGCCTTAACAAAAAATAGGCCAAATTGGAATTTAGTTGCATAGATGTATGGGTATGAACAAGTGTTAGGCAAGACAGAGCTACCTCATTCTCTGTAGTATGTACATTACACAGAGCTCCTACTCAATGATTATTAATTGTATCAAAATTCAGAAAAAGAAAATTGTAGGTTTTATTAGAAACAATAGCATGTGGCAGATATTTAAAATTCACTAGAAAACTGAATTCTATCCCTCTATATTCAAGACTTCTTTTGACTGTGGAGAAAGCTTTTTGAGCTTATTGTAAAAGTTACAAAGGAAAAATAAAAGTTAATTTAGCTAAAAAATTAAACCAGTAAAATAACCAAATTCTCCCTTCTTTGATGCTTTGGTGCGTATAGAAATACCCAAGTATACATAACTTGTACAATCATCATGTTTAGATTGCTCACATAGCCATATTTCACTCCTATTTTTCATTGATAAATCAAAATATAAAACTGCACATTTTTATGGGGTACCATATAAAACTTTAATACACACATATTGCATAATGCTTAAATCGGGTTAAATATATCTATCTTTTCAAACATTTATTTATGGTGAAAACACTTATAATCATTTCTTCTAGCCTATCTTCTAAACATTTATCATTTATTTATTGTGAAAACATTCAAAATCCTTTCTTCTAGCTTTTTGAAATGTACTGTACAGTGTTTTTGTCTTTAGTCAACTCGCTGTGCCATGGCACACCTGGGCCTCCTGCTCCTAAGGATGCTTAGTACCCAGGGGCTAACCTCTCCCGCACTCATCTCCCACCTTTTCCAGCATCTAGATCCCAACTCAGTGAGATCACGTGGTACTTGTCTTTCTGTGCCTGGCCTATTTCATTTAACATCTCCAGTTCTATCCATGTTGTCGCAAATGACAGGATTTCATTATTTTTTTAAATGGCCTTTTGATTTACAAGTTGTTTCAAATAAGTGACTTATATGGATGGTATAAATATGATCTATAGTATCTAAAAACTGTAGTATTCTTGCCAATACTCCACCACAGCTACGTTCCTCCCCATGTACAGCCAAGGAAGCCTTACCTAAGTCACTGAATTTCTCTGCCTGGAAATGCAGATTATTGGCAGAAGGGAAGACCTGGGATATGTTGTACTTTGGTTCTATTTCTCCCTTTCTAGCCCAGATCCAATCAAGGCCCAACCACAGATCTGCCAGTAAGAGTTTTAAAACCTGAGTAGAGCCCACCCTATCACCTCCTGTGGCGGCAGGAAGGAATGAACTGCACTCGACAGTGAAAGATCTAGGCATCTCTTGACTTTTTCTTTCTTCCTCTGTCCCTCCCTCTTTCTCTGTATCTTCCATTCTTCTTTCCTGCTGTCTTTCCTTCCTTCCCTCTTTCTTTTGCTATTTATTTTTCTACTACCTCCTAGAATCTCAAATGCCAGGTTGTACTGGAATGAATGAATGAACATATATAATGAATTAATCAACAACTAAAATAAAGGAATAGCTTGAATCCTGTCTCATAGAACATTTCCTATATGAGACATGCATTATTTAGTTACCTAGAGGTTGAAAACATTTATAAGAATATTATTATGTGTTGCCATTATATAGGTATTGAAGATGATATTCATATCTGGTAAGAAAAAACTATCTGTGTAGTGAAGAAAACTTTTAAAATTTTATCACAGAAGGCACTGTCTTTGCCAAATCATTAAGGATTTTTTAATGGAGCAGCAGACACCTTAAAATTCTGAACAACAGCCCTTAGAAAAAGATTTTAACAAAATATATACTTCAGTTTGAAGACAGCTATGTAAACTTACATAGTAAACAAAACAGCTTTATTTTTTCAAAGTTTTCAATGCTTGTGACCCTGGGGAAAGCATAATTAAAGTCAATGAAGAAAAAAAATTAAATCATAAAAGTTGAATAAGTCAAAATATAAAATATTCAATTATTATTGCCTGTGGGGTTTGTTCTGTAAATATTTTATCCACAGTCCACACTTGGCATCCTCTCCTTCCCATCTTTTAAGGGCTGTCTGGGGAATCAACCCACTCAGCTGCTTGACTTCCTTTTAGTCTTCTTATAATTTATTAAATGATGTTTTTAAAATCATAAGTACTTCAAGTTTTCCTCCTTACCATGTTGTGTGTTGTTCTGTTCGCCCATGGAATTGCTGCAATTAACGACATAAAAAGTCTCCATCGGGGCATGCATCTGTCCTCTGGGGTTTGAGCCACAATGGTGCCTTTTCATGCCATTGCCTCTGGTCTTGCCTCACATCCACTACCCTAATGTCCCAACATGACATAACTCTCCCATGGCAAAGGGGATTCTGGTTCATTCAATATGCAGAAACCCTCAGAAGTGGTTCTCATTGATGTTACAATTTCTAACATAATAACGTAGACATTAAAACTCATTACTTTTATACTACCTACTTGTTTGTGAAACGTGAGCTCAAGGTCAATATAGAATAAGGCTTAAAAGTCATTACAAATGAGCATGCATCTAATGAGTCCATGTTGCATTAAGTGGCCTGAAGTCTAGATGGTACTATTTTTTTTTTTAAAGAGAGAGTGAGAGAGGAGAGAGAGAGAGAGAGAGAGAGAGAGAGAGAGAGAGAGAGAGAGAGAGAGAGAGAATTTTTAATATTTATTTCTTAGTTCTCGGCGGACACATCTTTGTTGGTATGTGGTGCTGAGGATCGAACCCGGGCCGCACGCATGCCAGGCGAGCGCGATACCACCTGAACCAAATCCCCAGCCCCTAGATGGTACTATTAAGATCATATTGCTAATGCTTTTAATCAACCTGTGGCTAATCATTCACCAAATCATCATAATTTTCCTATCTAGGCAACAGGCTGCATGCTGTAAACCCAGAAAGTGGGTTTACTTGTCTTTCTATGCCTGGCTTATTTCATTTCATATCTCCAGTTCATAGCCTACCACATGAAAGTAAGAAAGTAAACTTCAGAAAGTGTTAGCATGAGATAACCTTTTATAATTAACATGTTTCTTTATAGCATAGAGGCAGACTTAAAATATGAGCATTATTTTCTTTAATAATCAAGTTATTTTTACAGGTCAGCAAAAATCTGTTCTTTATTTTATAATTTGATTTCAAATTTGTATTTTTGGTGACATAATTATCACAGAGCTACTTTGTTTAAATGGGATGATAAATAGTTATTGTAATTTCACATTTTCCTCTATAGCATATTTTGATGTAAAAATAATCATTTTCATAACTGACAATTATCTTTCAAATAGTTTTTCTATATGTGAGGAAATTTTCACAATGGGCATCTCTTTCCCAAAGTGAAAATTTTAATCCAAATTATCTAGTTCTTCTGGAATTAGGAATGGGACTTCAGCCACAATAATGGAATTTCATGCAGGACTCTTTTTTTTTTTTTTTTTTTTTTTGTACCAGGGACTGAACTCAGGGGTGCTTAACTACTGTGCCATATCCCCAGCCCTTGATTTTTTGAGACAGAGTCTTGCTGAGTTGTTTAAGGCCTTGCTAAGTTGCTGAGGCTGGCTTTGAACTTGTTTTCCTCCTGCCTCAGTCTACTAAACCACTGGCATTATAGGCCTGCACCACAGCGTCCAGCTCCAATACAAAATTCCTCTGACTGTTATCTATTCTAGGCATCACACAGTGTTTGCTGATGTAGTTGGGACAAAAAGCGCTCAGCAAATAGAGATCCTGAAAGGAAGTGACATCATGCTGTGGCTGACAGAGTTTCAGAAAGCTCAAACTCCTGGGTTTTGCTTCCTATGGGGGCTGTGGTGTCAGGGTGGCTCTTCCTAGACCTTGGCAGCCTGTGATGAGCAGTGCTGGAGGAAATGGTTTTGAATCTCAGAGAATTCTGAGATAGTTAATATCTTTTCATAAACCACTTTTCTGTTCAGCTTGGTAGATTCTGGTGGTAACCAGCTATGGTGCATGGTTGATTATGAGCATTAGAATCTAAAGGTTGGGGAACTTTATACTCTATAAGACCAGAATAAAGTAATATTCAGAAAGTAAATCAAAATCACTGGAATTTTTGAAACCTCAATTATGGCCTATTTTAAGCTATAGGATAGCATGGTAAATCGGTAAATGGAGCATGAAATAATTAAGAAATAATTCAAAACTAAATGCATAATTAGAAATAGACACACGTGATTTAAATGCTGTATTAGACTTTCAATTTGCACTTATTGAGGGGAGCATTGGGAAACTGGTTTATCTTCCTTTTCTGAAGTACAATCATTAGAATCTCTTGCTCGAAGATTAGATCTGAGGCTAGAAGAAATAATCCTACAAAGAAGAAAGGTGGAAGGCTTAAAAAGGCAAATAAAATACAAAGCAATCTCAGGGAGCATAGTATAGTTTCCTCATTGAAAAAAATCAATATTCAACAGTTATTTCAAGGAATAAAAGTGATAAGCAGAAGTGGCAAAGAAAAGTGTTCTGAAACTGAATTATGAAATACTATTTCATATGGCAGAGTAATAAAACTGGAATACTAATTTAGCATAATCAATTTAACCATTTCTAATTTATACTCTGCACTGAGTCCTTCATGCACGAATGCTTGAAAATACAGCTGACTAACAAGATGGCTCTTGTTCATCAGGACAACTCTTGACACCAAAACGGTAATGCAATTATCCCCAAAGCAATAGACTATTACCAAATTGATTTATGTGCTATCTCTAGGATACTTTTAAATTCATAGCCTACCACATGAGTACAATACAACATTCAACTGAGAATTCAAAATTTAGCTCAGAAAGAACATCTCAACCACAAACATGATTGCAAGTTAACAATTGGAAAATATTTAACAGAGAGAATCAGAGTTAATTGAATATTTATTCTTCCCCAAATAAACCATCAATACGCTCACATGGCTATAAGGGATATCACAAAAAAGAGGGAATGAAAGAGAAAGTCTGTGTTCTCAATTTGAGCCCTCACATGAGCTAATCTACTATCTAAGTTAGAGAAAGCAAGATAGAACTATTTTTTCTAAAGTCTGTAAGTTCATTTTTGACATTGAATTACACAATTGGATGTTCAAGTACTGCAAGATGGAAAATTCATAGACAACGTGGTTTAAATACAAGGTTCCTTTTTAATGTAGTTTTAGTTGTTGATGGTCTTTATTTTATTCATTTATTTATATGTGTTATTGAGAATTGAACCCAGTGCCTCACACAGGCTGTGCAAGTGCTTTAACACTGAGTCACAGCCCCAGCATACTGGTTCTTAAAAATGACAATGTGAAAAAAAAATTCACCTGATTGATAAATGAATAAAGATGCGACATCTGGGGCTGGGGAGGTGGCTCAAGCGGTAGCACGCTCGCCTGGCATGCGTGCGGCCCGGGTTCGATCCTCAGCACCACATATCAACAAAGATGTTGTGTCCGCCGAAAACTAAAAAATAAATATTAAAAAAAAATTCTCTCTCTTTAAAAAAAAAAAGATGCGACATCTAATATGAGATGCATACTATTGTCCGTAATGTTAATATCCATTTGTGGGACATGCTATATTGAGGCATTTTCTGGTGTACTCTCACCTTTCACACTCGTGGCCTATGTTAATTTTACCCTAAAATCATCGTTTACCCTCCCCTGAACACCCTCCGCCATCATCCATGGCAGCTGGGCCTGAGGGCTTCCCCATGGCTTCCTATTAAGCTGCATCATTGGAAGGAGGATAGACAAGTGGTTAAAAGCTCAGACTATTGAGCCGGACTCCTTGGATTTAATGCCAGCTTTGAAAGTTGGTAATCAAATAGTTTCAGGCAAATTATTTAAATTCTGTGTGCCTCGGCTTCCTGTACGAGTTGAGTTGACATGCATAAATTGCTGAGAACCTGCCACACAGTATACATTAAATGTTTGCTACTATTAGTTGTTCCTCTGCTCAAAATTTACTGATCCAGTATCTAAACAGATCAAGATTCTTACAATTTTTCCAATTCCTAAATGCCTGATGAAAAGGTGTCACGTGCAGGAGAAGAGTATGGTTAATCAGCAGAGAATGTAAGGAAATAAAAGTGACAGAGTAAGGGCCTCTCACCAGCAGTTCCTAGAAGAAAGCAGAACTCAGGGCGGTCGGAAGCCAGAGGTCAGCCCATTCCTGACAATCGCCCAGCAGATCCTCACGCATGTCTGTCCCTTGAGCTCCATTAGTATCCCCTAGCTACCTCTCCCATCCACCCCTAGCAGCCTAGATGCTTATATAATCATAATTGTACAGAGAGAAGGTAAAGACTTGCAGCAAGAGGTGGTGGTACACAGGGCAAGCCTTGCCCTGGTCCAGAAAGAGTCTAAAGGAACCATTTTGAAATGTCCCAGGACACTGGGATGGCAACAGGCAATGTAACCCTGGTGACATTTTTACAGAAATTCCACTATATTCTACTAATTTGCACTAAGACTATTCATAAACATTTTTTTTCTACTACATACAATCTACTAAGTTTCCACTAGATCTTTCTATGTGCATTATCCTGCTAATGTCCTCTTCAAATCTAAAGTATAATAATACTCCACTTCTTCTTTGCTGAGTGTAATGGTGCAATCTACCAAAGACTTAAAAAAAAAAAATGAGTACACAATGCCAAGATTTCAATTTAGCCTTTCTATAATAAAACAGGGCATCTGAGCATATAAAAGGAACCCTGCAGTTAAAATCAGAAGACCTAAATTTGAATGGGTTCTGCTTCCTACTTAGCTGAATGATCTTGTCAAGTCACATCGCCTTGTGAAATCTCAATTTTCTCATATGTAAAATGAGAAACACCACATGTATGATCTTACGGAATTATTTTAAGAACTCAATGATGAAGTAAATGGAAAAGCATTTTTAAAACTCTATAGTGCTCAATTATTAGGCATAACCGTGCAACTATATGTCAGTTGCTCTCTTGTAAAAAGTCCACCACAAAAATCAATACAAACTCATTCTTTCCAGAGAAATGCTTGTTTTGCTTTCTGGCTTTGGGAATTGAATCCAGAGGCACTTACTACTGAGCCCTGCTCCTAGTCCTTTTTATATTTTATTTTGAGACAGGGTCTCATCAAATTGCTTAGGGCCTTATTAAATTGCTAAGACTGACTTTGAATTTGTGATGCTCCTGCCTCAGCCTCCCAAGTCACTGGGATTATGGGTGTGTGCCAACACACCAGGGAGAAATGTTATCTTTATGCAGGAAGAGAGCTCTGAAGTTGGACAGTAGTCTGAGGTAATTGTTCTTAGAGGAATTTTTATCACTTTCTACAGGAAACCTTGTTTATAATGTTTGTGTTTTGTGTTGTTTGTGATGCTAGTGTTTGAACCCAGGGCCTCCCACACAACTTAGTGTTTGATACTCGTCTTAGTTTTGTGTTATTACAGCAAAATACCACAGACCAGTTTAGAAAAAGACTAGAGATTTATTTCTTACAGTTCTGGAAGCTGAGAAGTTCAAGATCAAAGGGCTGCCTTAGGTTAAGGGCTGTACTGCTGCATCATTCTGTGGTGGAAAGCAGGAGGTACCTTTGTGCACAGGCATACCACCTGTGAGAAAGCAGAGAAGGAGAGACAGAGAGGAGAAGAAGAGGACAATCTCATCCTTTCATCAGGAATGTTGTCCCACAGCAACTAAGCCACTTCAGTGATACTGACATTAATCCATTCACAATGGTAGACCACTGTTTTAGTCAGCTTTTTGCTGCTGTGACTAAAAGACCTGACCAGCACAATTGTAGAGCAGGAAAAGTTTAAGGGCTCATGTTTTCAGAGGTCTTCATCCATAGACAAGCCACCTCCATTCCTCGGGCTGCAGGCGAGGCTGAACATCATGGAGGAAGAGTGTGGCAGAGGGAAGCAGCTCACATGATGAAGCAGAAAGAGAGACACCAGCTCCAGATACAAAATATATACATTTTAGCCACACCCTCAATGAACCATCTCCTCCAGCCACAACCCACCTGCCTCCAGTTACCACCCAGTTCATCCCATCAGGGATCAACTCACTGATTAGGTTAAGACTCTCACAACCCAGTCCTTTCTCCTCCTCACACGTGAGCTTTTGGGGGACACCTCACATCCAAACCACAACAATCCCACAGGTCTTTATCACCTCCTAAAGATTTCACTTCTCAACACGGTTGACTGGGGATGAGGTTTGTGACCTGAGAACTTCGGGGGACACATTCAAACCATAACAATGATAAAATAGAGCATTCCAAAGTTTCTTAATAAAATAATTGATAAAAAGCAATAAGGAAAAACTGACATTTTTCTGCAGAAAAAGAGAGTGGTGAAGAAGAAGAAGAAGAAGAAGAAGAAGAAGAAGAAGAAGAAGAAGAGGAGGAGGAGGAGGAGGAGGAGGAGGAGGAGGAGGAGGAGGAGGAGGAGGAGGAGGAGGAGGAGGAGGAGGAGGAGGGGGAGGAGGGGGAGGAGGGGGAGGAGGGGGAGGAGGAGGGGGAGGAGGAGGGGGAGGAGGAGGGGGAGAAGGGGGAGGAGGGGGAGGAGGAGGAGGAGGAAGAGGAAGAGAAGGAGGAGAAAAGAGGGGTGAGGAGTGGGAAGAGGGATGTAGATGGAGAGGAGGAAGAGGGGGGAGGGAAGGAGATAATGAGAGCCATGTCTTTTAGGAGTCTGAAGAGAAGCCAAACCCATGACCCTTTATTGTGTGAAAAAACAGGAGGTATTTCACTCTATATTGAGGCCCCACATGAAAACTGTAGAAATGGATGTCAATAAATATATGTTAAATTGAAAAACCAAGTGATAGTGAAAAGAACAGTTATGTTTCTACATGACAATGATCAGGGTATCTGCTACTCAAAGTCTAAAATTCCAAATCGACTCAAAAGAACAACCCTAGAGTCATTTTACATATATAGTTTCACTGTATAGACTGGGATTAATTAAGGCCAAATCCTCTTTAGTTTAAGAGTTGACTATCTAGTTTGTAAATAATCCAGGGATTTCTTTTTTTTTTTTCCTTGATCTCTCTTTGGTTTCGGTCATTTCGCTATGGGTTCGCCTTCTGACTGAATGAAGAGGAAGTGCAGAAGAACACAAGGAACTTTGACTTATTGACAATACTGACAAAAGTCTCAGGGGACAACTTGGAAGATTTGTACAGATAATATGTAGATTTTTAAGGTTCATTATATTTGTGTCCTTTTAATTAATGAAATTTTATTTCGCCTACTGAAAATTGGTAATTCCAGGTTCCAACTCAAATATATTTTAAATTCTGTAAAAATGTTTACCAAAAAGCAAACTGATATATTTTTTAAAAAATCTTATTTTTTTCCTACATTTTTAAATTTTATAATATAAACACATTATTTTATTATATATGACATGGGAGAATTTAAAAATGTATATAAGTGGCATATGATTCTTCATGTTCTGTAATTCACTCTTTTACTTTGTTGTTCGAAAGATTTAGCCATGCTCAGACATACACACACACCTTTTAAAATGTATTTTAAAATCCATACATTGTGAAGTGAATCATAATAATTAATTTATCTTTTAATTGATGTAAATTTTACTTATTCCATTTTCTAGTATGATGATTATTTTTCAACCCTTGTTCTTATACATGTCCCATTAAGTTTTCTTTTTTATTATGAGTAGACATGAATACTAATTGTACAAATTAATGGTTTTCAGTGTGGCTTTCCATAACATGCATATATGGTGCTTTATCAGATACAGATTCCCACTGCCCTGTCACCCATCCTTGTAACCCCTGTCCCTTTCCTTAATCCTACCTCTTCTACTTTCTGGTCAGCCGTCTTCGAGTCCTGAGATTCTTTCTCAATCTAGTCTATTGATGAAGATTTCAACTGATTTGTTTTTTCACTTGACTTATTGAGCTTTTCATTTCTACGATTTGTTTGGTTGTTTTTCAAAATCTCTGTTTTTATCAAATTGCTCTTCATATCCTGTATTATCTTCCACAATTCATTCAGCAATTATGTGTATTACCTTTGAATTGATTGATCATCTTAAAAACTATTCTTTAAAAATGATTTTTCTGGCATTTTATCCCTTTCTTCTTCTCTATAATCAGTCACTGGGGTTCTGATTGATTGGAGGATTCAGGCTGCCTTGCTTTTTTCATACTTCTTCTGATTCTATGTTGAGATTTGCATCTTTGGGGATGAATAGCTCTTTGTCTTCTGTGCTAGGACCTTCTTACTGAGCAGCCTGCTCTTTACAGTGCACACTGTGATGTCAATTTGCTGAGTTTAATTCTAAATGGACTTCAAAGTGTAGTTTTACTGTGACTTCTTCAGCTTTGATTAGTGAGTTTTACACAATGCATAGGTGTGAGCCTGAGGGACAATCTTTGTTGCTAGATCTCACAAGAGTGGGGTCCCTCTGTTAGCTCAAGTTGGTGTGCAGTAGATGATGGAATGTAAGGGCACACCTTCTGGGTTCACTCCTCCAGTTTTGGCAGAAATGTGTGCTCTGAAAGACTCAACAACTTGTGCCGAGGTTCACTGTAGTTGTGCTAATTCTCTCTACTATTACTATCGAGGTCAATGTCCAAGAGTGGGACTTTGGGTCCCCTCCCCTAGCCATGCCAACTTTAATTCAGGTCAATGATGGGGAGATTTTCTCTCTCTTTTCTGTAAGTTGAAATATCTACCAAGGTTTGAATAAGTCTAGGTCATCACTGGTGGAAGGTACAATTTCTTTCAACTGGGTTGAGGTGTATCTTAGCAGCGAACCACCTGTCCAACAGTCTCAAGGTGCTGCTTGGGAAAGTATAAAACTATAACATCAAAACAGATAAATACAGTAAAAAGCAAATAAAAATAACAACCACAAAATCAATTATGACAGGAAAGAAAGGAATAAAAATAATAGATTAAAAAGCTAAAATTAATAGAAGTAAAATTAATAAATTTTTAAAAGGTAACAGAAGAATAGTAAAGAAGGTGAAGCACAGGGTAAAGAAGAATTAATTTTTTTTAATTTTAAAAAAAGAATTTTTTTTAAAAAAAAAAGAGGGAAAGTGAGGAAGAAGAAAGGAAAAAATCTCATTGAAGTATGAAAAATAAAATATAATAAGAATAAGCTGGGTGTAGTGGCATATGCCTGTAATCTCAGCAGCTCAGGAGGCTGATACAGGAGGATCATGGTTTCAAAGCCAGCCTCAACAAGAGCAAGTGCTGGGATGTGGCTTAATGGTAGAGTGCTCCTGAGTTTAATCCCCAGTTAAAAATATATATATATACACACACACCACACACATACATATATATTAAGAATAGAATAAAAAAATAGAAATGAAACTAGTAATAACAATAGAAGATAGAATAAACAGAGCGATAATTAAGTCAGAAACTCCTTCCAGCTGAAGTATTTGGAATCACTTCTTTTGAAGTCTTGTAAGGTTGGAGGCTGTCAGGTATGCAAGGGTGTGTAGTGAGTCATAGCTGATGCCGGCTGTGTTTTCTCTTGACTTGTACTAGACAAGTTGAAGAGCTACTAGGCAGTTCCCTGCATTTTTCCTTGGGCAGGCTACAGGATCCATGACTACATCGGGGTCGTATTCCCTCCAGAAAATTTGTATACACACCCAGGGTCATGGCTAGGTCAGAGCCACTGAATTCCTTGCTAGATGAGCCATGGCTGGTACCTGGGCATGGGGACTGGCATGAACTTGCTCCATAGGCCCTCATTCTGCATGCCTTAGGGCCTGGCCAACTGGGGCTTACAGCAAGTCCTTCTCACCTACTCAGATTCAGAGGCATATGGAGGCAGGCATCTATTCAACCCAGAGGTCTACCATCTGTGAGCCTAAGGACCCTCAAGTGACCAAGTCAGGGTGTCCCTTGAATGACTCTGAGTTGGAGCAGCTAGCAAACACTGAGGCCTGCACTAGGGGAGAATGCAGGACCCAAGGAATTTGTGAGCAGAAACTCTCAGACCTTGTTCCCTGGCAAAACCACAAAGAACTGGCCTTACCCCTTATTACAGAGGATGAGACCATCGACCGCTGTGCACTCCTCTCCCTTACCCATCATGGCTGCGCCCCACACTGCTGAACCTCTCATAAGGTTTGTCTCACACATGGCCCAAGCCAAATGTGTCCTGTAGCCAGCTCCTTCCTGGTCAGTGCAGCTGGGCTGCTGTGAGATTGGTCCAGGTCTTTGGGGGCCCCCAAAGCAGTTTAGTCCTAACCATAGGGCCCTGGACAGCTCCTTGTTATAGCACTCTGAGAGTTTGTTGAGCAATGTTATGAATCTCTTCTCTAAAGCTAGTTTGTTGTGCAGGAGGAGCCAGATTGGGATCAAATCACCAAATTGCATTTAAATCTTGTAAAAACCACTGATTTCTCCTGCACTTAGGATGCCAGGCTGTGGTTGTTACTGGTATTGCTTGCATCCTCTGGTTTACCTACCTATACCTGTGACATGGGATTTCCCACCCCAGCTGGGGAGCTGTCAGGACAAATTGCTTCAGACTTGGTCCTGAGTTCCCTTTCTGATTCTCCATGCTGTTTCTTGCCACTTCTGTTTTTGTTCCCAGAGTTCTTCCTCTCTTTCTGTCCTCAGAATATATCTTCTTTTTGTTTCCCTGATTCCTCTCCCTCAGGGACATGGGGAGGGTACTTCTGCTCTGCCATCTTGACCTGCTGTCTTTCTCCTCAGTAGTTTACACAAGTGTCTCCACAGTGAACATCTAGCACTAAAGCATCTGTGTCATGAGATTTAAAAACTTTATATTACTAAACTTATCTCCAGGTAATCCGAACTATTTAGCAGTCCTGTGAATAGTAACTCAAGAACTTCTATTTCTCTAGTGCTTGATATTCTTTTTTAAAAAAAAATATTTATTTTTTAGTTGTAGTCAGACACAACTCCTTCATTTTATTCATTTTTTTTAATGTGGTGCTGAGGATCGAACCCAAGGCATCACTACGTGCTAGGTGAGTGCTCTACCGCTGAGCCACAGCCCTGGCCCTTGATATTCTCATATTGTTTTCCACTTTTCCAGTGATGGGCATGAACGGTTCTCATATTCTGATTTGCACTTTCTTGATTACTAGTACAGGTGCACCCTTTCATTCATTTATTGGTGATCCTTATTTAATCCCCTGTGAATTACTCATTTGTATTCTTTACAGGTTCCCACTGGGCAGTTGGTACTTCTGTTTGTTACTTGTGAGTTGCTAATATATTTTCTCAGTCTATGGCAAGATTTTCATTTATTTACAGGTTTATTTGCAGGGGTGCCAGGGATTGAACCTAGGGGTGCTTAACCACTGAGCCACATCCCCAGATTTTCTTTGTATTTTATTTAGAGGCAAGGTCTTGCTAAGTTGCTTAGGGCCTCACTCAGATGCTGAGACTAGCTTTGAACACAAGGTCCTCCCTCCTCAGCCTCCTGAGCTGCTGGTATTATAGGCATGTGCCACAGCACCCAGCTTGCAGGTTTTTTGTTTTGTTTTGGTACAAAATATCTTACTTCTGATGTAGCAAATACATACCTATTATCTTTATGATTAGTGCTTTCGGTCTCAAGTGGAAATTCTTCCTTACTGGAAAGTCACAAAGATATTATTCTATATTTTTCTCAAAAAGATTTAAAGTAACTCACTTTTTCATATGGATAAATAATTGTCCTAGTATAATAAATAAAGTCCATCTTTTCTCCCACTCATTTGTAATGCCACCTCTATCATCTATGGTGTCATATATGAATATGTCACTTTCTAGGATTCCTGTATTCTATTTGGATTTTATCCTACATCAATATCTTTACTATTTATTTATGATAATTATAATTCCTGGTAACTCAAGTCTAATATCACAGTTCTTAAAATTGTGGCAATTATCTAGCCACATGTATTTGCTTTTGTAGTTTTCAAGTTCTCTACAAGACTCTGAATGTTTATTATTTACATTATATTATATTTAGATATTAATCTGGAGTGCACCATAATTTTTCCCCAAAAGAAACATATGAATGCAATTTTACACTTACTTGTGTCATTTTCTATGATCTCTAAAATTTTTTTTTCTATAAGCTTTATGCTCTATATAACTTATAGATAATATATAAATAACACACTATATTGATTATTGTTAATTATTAATGTATTCACTATTAGGAAATAAATTGATCTTCGTATGTTCATTAGTTCTGATATCTGCCTACAGATTACGTTGCATTCTCAATGTAGGAGACCATAAGACAAATAAGAACAGTTTTATATCTTTGTGATCATTAGTTTTATAATTTCTTTCCCTTTTTTTCTTTCTTGCAATCAATTTTGAATATGGCACTGACAATCACTGCATTTTTCTGTGGAATAGAAGCTGTGTACCGAGGTATCACTTTCTCATCACTTACCGTATGGAAATCTCAGTGTTTTATTGTAGCTCCTTTTGATTGTTTCCTTGCAATGCTGGGTATTGAACCCAGGGCATCAGGTATGCCAGGCAAGTGCTCTACCACTGAGCCACACCCTAGCTCCTCTTGTCCCAACTGGACATGTGGCTACAATTAAGTTAGGGAAGTTTAAAAAAAAATGTACAGTTTACCTGTGAGTTACCAAGTGTGATGTACTAGTCCACTTTTTGTCACTCTGACCCAAATACCTGACAAAGAACAGCTTAGAGGAGGAAAAGTCCATTGTGGTTCCTGGTTTCAGAAGTTCAGTCCATAGCTGTCTGGCTGCATTGCTGTGGGCTTGAGGTGAGACAAGCATCATGATGGATGGGTGAAGTCCAGGCATGTGGCTTAGCTGATGGCAGGTGGAAAGCAGAGAGGGACAATGAGGATCCAGGAACAAAATATAACCCAGTGACTTGCTTCCTTCAGCCACTCCCCACCTGTCCACAGTTGATTACTCCACCAGCAATCTACACTTAAGTTATTAATCATCAAAGGGATTACTCACCTGGTTAATAGAACCCACTCTTGCAGAGTCTCCTCATAGTCTAATCATGTCACCTCTGGACATTGCTATATTGCTCAATGTGAGTTTTTTTTTTTAAATTTTGGGGGTGGTGTACCTCACATCCAACCCCTAACAAATGAGTTTGGGAATTTGTTAAAGATATTTTAAGCATTTGTCATCATACGATTTATTTTCTTTTTTGATTTTTTTTTTTTTTGATGTGAGATTTCTGGGGTAATGGGTCTCATGAGGTTCAACTGTTTTTGTAACCCTGGAAAATACCCTAATTAGTTATGGCGTATTCATTTACCCACCCCCAATTTTGTTTAACATTAGTTTATTGAAGAACTTTGCATCTGTTTGCACTGCTGAGCTTGCACCCTGCTATTTACTGTGGTATAGACAGACAGGGGTCCACTAGCCCTGTGCTTTTACTCTTCTCCAAAATGGTGGCTACAAAATAAGCATGTCTGGCCCCTTGGAAGCTTGGTAAAATTGACTTTCTCAGCTTCATTTATTTGGGGGGTGGTTTTGCACATCTCCTGGTCATGAGGCCATAACTCAATCTATTCTATTTCTCACCAGGAACTGTAACTAGCTCTAGACTTCAAGTAACAAATGTCAAATCTGTGCCTTTCTTGAGGATGCACTTTATGTCCTGAAAACTTCTGCCTACTGAGAGCCCAAACTCAGAAATGTCATAGCATCTGCTCTGTGCACAACCTTGCATTTCTTTTTTTGTTTCTGCTTAAAATGATGTTGCCTTTGTATTCGAGGAGGGCATTGTCCTTCTAACTTTCTTATTTTGTATTTTACCCACCTTTGATAAGTTGTTGGGACCAAAGGTGTTATCAAAATGTGAACTTGTTTCACATGTTTAACTAACCACCTGAAAAACTTAGTTTTCTTTTTCAGATGTTTGCAGCTAGGTGGGTCAGTTTCCTGGGGCTGTTGTAATGAAGGACTGCAAACTGGGTAGAAATACAACATCAAGGTATGTGCAGGACCACACTCTCTCTGTAAGCTTTGGGGAAGAATAATTTCCTTGTGTTTTCCTAGCTTCTGGTACTTTGCTGGTGATTCTTTGCCCTTCTTGGTTTATAGCTGCTGAACCCAAATCTGCCTCTGATGTCAAGTGGTGTTCTCTCTGGGTTGTCTCCTCTTCCTACAATGATTCCAATCATGCTGGATCGTGGGTCTACCTAGTGACCTCATTTTACTTTAATGCAAAGACCTTATTTCTAAATAAGGTCATGTTTGCAAGTACTGGGAGTTAGAATTTCAGCATATCTACATGGGAGACAAAATTCAACCTACAATACTGGATATACACTGACATCAATTCCATATTGAATTTAATATTCAATGTTACATATAATCATGTATGTGTATATGTCAATATTCAACTTACATGTGTCCTTAAACACATACACACACAAACACACACACACACACACACACACACACACACACAGAGAGAGAGAGATAGGCATGAAATTGTGAGTTTCTCATTGCTCCGTCTCAGAGTCTGACATCTAAATATTCAACAACCCTGGCCTTCATTCTTTAATTCTACATAGTATTCTCCCTTGGTTTGAATTCAAACTATAACTCTGATTGATTACGCTAATGAAAGGAAGTCAGCAAAAAGGTCTCAAGTTTCTTATCCTAATAGCAACAAAGTTCTTTAATAAGAACAATCTATCTGCACAATTTCTAAATAATATAAAGAAAAATAGTATGGGATTATTTTGGATTAGTCAGATTCTACCTTCTTAGGTTTTATGGACACTTATAGTTTTAAAAACTAAAGTGTTTGGAACTGATTAAAGAAAGAAAAGCAGTAAAAATCCTCTTGCAGTGATATGTCAAAGATTTCTAGTGAACTAAGTAATCAAGAGAATACAGTCCCTGTAGTATAAATACAAGGCAGACTTAGAAAGTCAAGGGTCAATTGTTTCATCTCATATGTGAAAGCTACAGAGAAAATAATAAAAGAGGGTCTCTCAAAAATAGAAGTGGGAGGAGAATAGAGTCCAGGGCCTAAGAGGGAGGGATGGGGAGAGAAAGGAGAAGAAGTGGGGAGGGAAGTGGACAGAATCATGCTGTGTGCATGTATGAATACATCACAACACCTTCCAATTCTATATATAACTATAACTATAAAATAAATAAAAGGAAGACCAACAGATTAGCAGAAGAGGATTGGGGGAAGAAGGAGGGGAGTGGAAAGGGAAATTACTGGGGACTGAAATGGAGCTAACAGTTACATGAAAAAAAAATTCCCATTAAACCAACAGATCAGAGAATATAGTTCCTCTAGTACAACAAACAAACAAGCAAACAAAAAATGAAATGACTGGGAAACAAGACTATTGAAATTGATGGCTGAATGACCTATAAATGCTTTATGGAGTGTAGCATACGAGTATATTATAATAAAACAAATCAGTTGCTTCTGAATTAAAGATTCTGCAACATCAACAAGTAAGTATAGAATGGCTATTATTTCCAAGATTCATGTATTGAGATTTTGTGTAAAACATGATATTCCTTAAGGCATAGGACCAGTGTTAAGAGCTTGGTAGAAGGAATACAAAAGAAATGTGCAAATTTCCTCAATGATTAACAAACAAATACATTATTTTTATGTTGTTATTTATGTATCAGCCATTGGTCTGTTGATTGGATCAATAACTGTTAATTTTATTAGTGATAGTTAAAACATCAAAATCAACAATTATTAAACTATATTAATGCTCCTTATTTGCTCTTCATGCTATTTTGTGGGTGTTTTCAATACCTTTTTGTGTGCTAAGAGTACAAGTCTTCCCAGAGGACAATACCCTCTGCCATTATCTTCCGAATATATGAGTCAACAAAGAAGCAGTGGCCTCTTTCAAATTATCATTGATAGATGCTAGTCAATTTACTTTCATTTTTTACCATGACAAAAGTGCTATTTCTCTGCCTCACCTGCTGGACCATGCCAGCTGGATAGGTACCAAATCTCTAAAAGTACCAATTAAAATAAAAATAGCTAAATCTGGAACAAGTATCAAAGTGTAGCTTTGGAACAGTGTGATAATGTATAAGTGATCATTATCAACACCTGCAGTCTACTTTGCTTTGCTTATGATGACTCATTGACAATAGTCTAATGGTAGCACAAAGGGCTAAAAGGGGAAAATAGAAAACTTCAACTTTCTTAGTGATAATTAAACTAAATTTTTTTATCATTTTTAAAAATAAGTTCACTCAACTCTATGGATATCAAGCTGCATCAGTATGTCTGTCTTCAAGTTTTTCCATTTTCCAACTGCATTTCAACTGAAATACTGTCTGTCTGTAATGGGGGTAACCCTTTCAAATTATCCAGTTGCTTATTAAGTCAACCTTCATGAAGAGATATGTCTGAGGACTGCAGAGAACCACTCTCAACTGCCATTGCAAAGGTGAATACTAATTATGGTGACTTCTGTGGTCTGGGTCATGCACCTCCTTCTCTTGGTCATTATTAGGACCAAGACACCTGACAAGATTGACTTAGAGTAGAAAGATTTTATTTCGGCTCATAGTTTCAGAGGTTTAATCCTTGGTTGGCCGACTGTCTTGCTCTGGACATGAAAGGAGACAGAACATCAGGACACAAGGGTGTGGAAGAAGAAAGCTGCTCAGATGTGACAGGAACCAGGGAGTGAAAAAGAAAAGCTAGGGGAACAAGATAAAAATCTCCAGGGTACAGTCCTAGAGACCAGCTTCCTCTAGCTTCACCCCACTTTCATTTACCAACCACGAAGTCCTTTCCAATTATTAATTCATCAAATAAATCAATCCACGGATTAGTTTAGAGTTCTCATAATCTAATGATTTCACCTCCAAACATTCCTGCATTAATACAGGGTCTTGGGGGGACATTTCACATGCAAGCTATAATCTACATTGTTCTGTTTCTGGAAACCGTTGTCTGAAGAAATAGAGTTATCTTCCACTCTGTTTATACTCAACAGGCCATTGTGTCACAGGGATAGGATAATTGAATAAACATTATGGTTTAGAAAAAGAAACTGGAAGGAACAGAGCAGTAGGTGCTGGCAGAAATCTTATAGGTCAGGTATTATGAAGGCCATGGGTTTGGAATTTTCAGAATTAGACCAGTCTGTTCTTTTGGTGGAAAACCCATGTCCATTAGGCATTAAAACCTTGTTTCTCCTTCTGCCATGTTCTTCACTTTCAATTTTCTTACTTAGGCATATTGGAAATGGTATTAGAAAACAGGTCCTGTAAGATAGGTATAGCCCATTTCCTGCTTATGCAAGGGTTGCAAATGTAGCTTATGTCCCCCAAATTCAAGACTTTTGGGGTTGAGGCTCATGATTTCTTCAGCAATACAATTTTTTCAAAACCTTAGTTCTGTTTACTTAGGGTTTCCTATACAATGACCACCAATGTTCTTTCCAGCCTTGTTTGCTTCCAAAACCCCACAACTTCCATTCTTGATGGGATTATGGTGTCCAAAGACCATCTGGAATAAATAGATGGAAAGACAACACCTTAATTTGATCTGTAACCTGAATTATTTTACCTAAGAAGTTTGATTAGAATTTGGTGGTGGGGTTTGTTTGTTTATGTATTTTGTTTTGTTTTGTTTTGTTTTTGAGGGGGGTGGATATTTTAAAATGACAACTCTTAGAACAGATTTACAAACACCTTCTCCAAACCTGTTGCTTCTGAGTATCTGGATTTTTTAAATTTTTCCTGTTATCAATGCTATTAAACCTCCCAATTGTTTCTAACTTTATCTTGTCAAAATTACCAACAGCAATCAACATGCACTAAGATTTTTTTTCTCCCACAAGAGCTACTTTCTTAATAGATAGGAATTTGCCTCTCAATTTACTCCAGGTAGCAGTATATCAGATGAAGTGGTTCCAAACAACTTGAATTTTCACATTTTCCAGACTTTGATGTCAGTCTCACTACATGTCAGTGCCTGCATTATTTGATAAATCAATCTTTGTTTTGTTTTGTTTTTTTAAACAATTTCTCAAAGTCCAGGAGAGTAACACTTTTAAATGTACTATTTTCTTATGTTACAATCTGAGGTGAGTTCAGAAGCAATCCTGAGACGATTTCTAGACATTTGACTCAGGAATTTAGTCCTTTACTTCTGGTCACAGAGGGGCAAAAGGAGCATGAAGATTCCTTGGAACACTGTAGGTCAAGTCCAGGGTTAGTGTGGTCATTAGTGTCTCTTCGCATTGGTATAACACAGTCATCCGGCCCCTCATTGATGTCAGTGAATCTCTTCTTCTTTGGCTAGAAAACTGTGCGGCAATCTTGTAACTACTAAAACCCTCAAAGTATTTTTATTGTAATGATTAATTTGAATTGGACCAGTATTTTGTATTTATTCTCAAAGGATATTTTCATGGGTATAAAATTCTAGTATGGTAGTTATTTCCTTCCAGTAAATTCAAGCCATCATCCACTGATATCTGCCCTCTATTATAACTGTTGAACAGGCAACCATCAATGTAACTATTGTCTTTTAAGATACCTATCAACCCCTTCTTGGTTTCAAAAATTCATTTCAACATTTTCTTCCCCAGTTTTATTGTCTTATTTTTAAAAACTTGGTAGTTTTACTAGGTTGTAAAGTCAAATAGTCATATTGATTTTTCTAGGCAAACTTAATTTATGTAATCAAGTAGTCAACTGAGAAGTTTCTTTATAAAATATTCCAATTAATAAATCAAGAAAGAAAGAATTATAGCCATTTTACTACTCCTGATTTGAATGAATCTAAGCAATGATTAATTTCAGTCTCCAGTTTTCTCTGACAATTTAATCCAATTACCAGTGGATTACAACAACATTTTATTTCTCTCATAATTTTATGAGCAAGGAATTCAGGAAGGACGTGGCTGGGCATTTCTCACTTGGACTCTGTCAGTTGCAAGCAAAGTTTAGCTAAAGCAGTAGTGATCTGAGAACTCAGGAGGAGTGAATGTTTAGTTCCCTCATATAGCTGAAAGTTGACAACTGAAATCTCTTACCTGGGAGCTTTTCTGAGACTTTTCTAGAAAATCTACAACGGGATTCTTCAGTATGACGGTATCAAAATACTCGTTCTTGTTACACAGCAGCTGATTTCCCTTAGACCAAGATGGCTGACTCCAGACTCTGTTGGATTTTGGGCTGGAAGACTGTAGTGGAAATCTCTATCCTGTAAATAGTAGGACGTTAAGCAATATCCCTGTCCAGGCACTAGAGGAAAGAAGTACTACCCTCCCAGTTGTGACAACCAATATCCAGACATTACCATAAGTCCCTAGGAAATATGGAATGTAAGTTTAGGTTGTACTTGGTAGGGAATGGTTGCCCAGGAGTGAGAATCCAAAAGAGAAACCAGGTGTAAATTGTGTGATTTGTGTGTTTGTTTTTCTGACTTGGCTTGAAAACTATAACAGCATTACATCTGCAGGATTCTACTGGAAACAAGCTGAGATTCAAAGGAGAAGCAAAGATATCCCATATCCTAATGATAGGAATGTCAACATCTTTTAAAATAATTACAGAAAAGTAATTTGAGATGCACAGAAAAATACAGGGATTTAATAAACAAAACACAGGGTTTTAATAATGAGCAGAATCCAACCAATCTACATGGTATAAAGTCTGTTAAAAGACCTGGTTTGTCCAGTAAATAAAATTTGAGTCCTAAAAAGATGAAACCTACAAATTAGGAGAGACTAGAGAGACTCATCAACCATTGCCACACATATATCCTATTTAAATTCTGACTTAAGCAAAGTTAAAAACTTGGAGATGATTAATAAATTGAATACAGACTGCATATTTCGTATTAAGAAATTTTATTGTTAAATGTTTATCTGTGATAATATTATTATGGTATTATTTCAAAAAAGATTCTTTATACTTTAGAAGCATATCCCAAAATAGTTGAGGTTGAAATAATATGATATCCTGCATTTTCTTTAAAATAAAAAAGGGTTGGGTTAAGAGAATAAATCCTTTCTAGTTCTTATAAATCAAATGACTTTATGCACCATCACTTCTAGAATTTAGAAATGGTCACACCCTGACTTAATTTTAATGCAATTAATTTTCCCAAATTTTAAGGGAATTTATATTTTTTACAGTAAAGTCTCAACATTATTTTTAAAATTTTAAAATTTTACTCAAATTATACAATATGTACTCAAAAATTTTGGGAAATGTAAGAATATTTGAACTAAAAAATAACAACAAAACTAATATTGAATACTATTTTTGTATCTTCTTTTGGTCACATTTTTATTCATAAAGTTAATGCTAACATAACTAGAGTAATACTGTACATACCAAATTTTTAGTCAACATTATATGAGATAATATGAAGAATTATTTAAAATTCTTCAATAATTCTCTCTTGGTAAAATTTTAGACTTTTATTCTCATAGGTCTTGAACAAGATGAGATAATTCCATTTTTCTGAACATTTAAGAATTATTATAAAAGGAGACTTATTTTCCCCCATATTTACCCACTAATTATAGGTAGCATACATATTAGAACAAGTTTTTAAACTCAACTCATTTATTTTAGAAGTTTTCAGTTGTTTCCCTTCAATTTTCTAGATGAAATTTCTTAATTTTTCTATCTTCCAACAGATTAAATATGTCACTTCTGCTTCCTTTTTCTTTTTCTTTCTTTTTTTTTGTGTGTGTGTGCGCTTGTTGTGTCAAAATTCCCAAATTTTGTTGTTAAATAATAATGGTGCTAGAAAATTGAAATTAAAATATAATTTAAAAGTTATGGTTTAAAAGCATATTCTCCAAAATGTCTTTATCAGCCTCAGATGATGTAAGTTCAGTGTTTTCAAACTGAAGATGTCATTTCAGGATTTTTCAGTTCTTGGGGGATACAGACTGACAAGTCTGGCCTGGCAGTGAGTCACAAAGGTCTATTATAGACCGGGACCCATCACAGTCATGATATTTGGGTCAATTGCTGGGGAATTTGAGATTGATCCTCAAAACTGGCTTTTTAAGTTCAAGAAAGTCATTGGGGGCTGTTCCTAAGATGGGTGGGAATGACACCAGACGTGGAGAGCTAAGATGAATTCAGGACTGGACCCAAAGCCTTCAGGATATTGGAAGTTTTGTCAGCCCAAAACACAACCCCAACCAAGATTTATGAGTGATGGACATTTGAAAACAGTTTCTAATCCTTAGATCAGATCACAAAACTCAGCTAATCACTAAATAAATTATAAACTCCATAGAAGCACAGCTATGACTCACCAATTACCTATTCTGGACATCGAGGTCAGTAGCCAGCCATGGGCACAAATAATAGAAACAGATGGCACTTTTGTACCTCATTAAAGGCAAAAGAACATAGTCATATAAATCCTAATATTTTCTTTTGTTAGTCAAAGAAATGCTTTCGTAACAGTGAAAAAAATCAGTCAGTCTGACTAGCTATTTTTGACTGCCAGATATTTGATAAATTGAATACCGAACAAAGTACCATTTTGAAATTGTCTTTGTCTTATAGAAAACAGAAGCTAAAAGCAGAAAGTATTAAAGCTGTTACACCTATTCTGGCTCTATTAAGTGTTAGAAAAACTGAACCAGAAAACAATTACATACATTATCTCTTTTGGAAAATCTGGGTCTGATCTATATTAATGTGTGATTTCTCAGTCTTCCTAATTTTTTTCTTTTATATTATGTCCTACTAGCTAAAGCCTGGAAGAAAAAAAAATACTAGGCTGAATATGAAGGCTTTTTAAATCAGGAAACTGTCAGACATGGAGGTACCTGCCTAGGGTCTATATGAGGATGACCAGCAATTTCATTTAAGGGGGATTCAAACATTAAATGTCTGATTGGATCTTATGACCTCTAATATTACATCCATTGCCAGGGACCTTGAAGTCTAAAATCATAAAGTAAGATTTCTCAATGTCCTATCATATCCCAGTTATCTATTACAAAAATAACAAATCACCTGAAAATTCATTGATATAAAACAACACTTTTATTATGCTCATGTGTTCTGTGGACCTGGCTTGTATCTTCTGTTCCATGATTCCTGAGGTCTCCATGAAATAAAAAAAAAAAAAACCACAAATAGTAGTCCATTATCATAATGAAATGGAATAGAAGCCCAACTGACAAAATAATTAAGGAAACCCCCCCAAATCCAAAACAGAGAACCAAGGCATGTATAATCATTTTCTTTCACCTAAAATTTTAAAAATTTTTATAAAAAATCCTGTCAGATAAAGGGAGGACACTGAAATTATAGGAAATCTGGAACATGCTTATAATGGAAATACTACATATCAAATTCTGTGATAAAGTACAGATTTACAGAAAATGCACAGTTGTACATAGATACATCAATAAAAATATACAGAATAGTATTTTCTAAGAAAGTTTGAAAAAAAAGCACAAAGTTGTCAAAAAAAAGAATGAAGGGAAAATTATAATGATAAAAGCAGAAATTAATGAGGTAGAGATCAGATAAACAGTAGAAATAATAATAGTGGTTCCTGAAAATATTCAACAACCACAACAAAAAAAAATAGCTAATCTAGTTGTTTTTTAAAAGCAAGCACAAACATAGAAGTAACAAGCTAAAAATAACCATTGAGAGACACTTATGAGCACACACAAATACATACACACATGCAAGTCTGTATTACTAGTTGTTTTTTTTTTAAAGAGAGAGTGAGAGAGGGGGAGAGAGAGAGAGAGAATTTTAATATTTATTTTTTAGTTCTCGGCGGACACAACATCTTTGTATGTGGTGCTGAGGATCGAACCTGAGCCACAGGCATGCCAGGCGAGCACGCTACCGCTTGAGCCACATCCCCAGCCCTGTATTACTAGTTTTTTACAAATCAAATATTTTTTAAAACCAAGATAAATGTGCAATTTTCCATGAAAATGTCATTTTAAACAATTGACCACGGCAAAAATGGTGATTATAGAGGAATTTCCAAAGCAGACCTAGAAAAACAGCTATTAAAGCACTGTCATATAAAAGTACCATTCCCAGGAAATTTCACCGGAAGATTATACAAAGGCTGGTGAGTAATTCTGCAAAGGCTTGTGATGCTAATACTATTAATATTAATGTTCATTTTTAATTATTTCAGAGTATTGGCAATAAACTCTTCATTCTCTTTCCATAGTCCTTTTTCTCCTGCACGAAGTATCTTTTCTTGATTTTGTTTCTGATTTTTACATAATCAACAAGCTATTTTCCATTGGTGGCAACAATGATTGGGATTTGATGTTATGGTTTCATGCAAGGCCTGGCAAGCTATTTTTGTAAAAGGCCAGATGGTAAATATTTTAGGCTCAGAGACCATATGGTCTCTGTTGCTACTACTCCACTCTGCCATGGTAGTGCTATTTTGATCTTTTTAGATGGTGTGTTAGTCAGATTTTTATCACTGTGACCAAAGTGCCTGGCAAGAGCAACTTAGAGGAAGAGTTTATTTGGGACTCAGAATTTCTGAGCTCTCAGCCATGATCAGCCAACTCCATGGCTCTGGGCCGGAGTTGAGGTAGCACATCATGGTGGAAAAGTATGGAGGAGGAATACGGCTCAGCTCATGGCAGCCAGCAAGTACAAAGACAGAATGGGGCCAGAGAAAAGATTCCCTTCTAGGGCATGACCCCAGTGACCTATTCCTCCAACTAGTTCCCACCTTCCAGTAGTCCATTCAACTAGCAATGGATTAATCCATGAGGAGAGAGACCTCCTGCTCCAATCATTCCCTAAAAGCCCCACCTCTGAACCTTGAGGCACTGAGCTGTTCTCAACACATCAGCTTTTAGGGGAGTATTTTGGATTTAGTGATGACACATAGCTACTCAAAGTATCACCAACAATATAGCTCATAAACAAAGAAACTATGTTTCTCAAAGTTTCCAAGGCTGGAGAGCCCAAGGTCAAGGTGCCTACTGAGGGTCCACTTTCTAGTTCACAGATGACAGCTTCTCCCTGGGTCCTCACCTGGTAGAAGGGGTGTCTCCCATCAGCCTCTTTCTCAAGGTTATTTATTGTCCTCAGAAAGGCACCACCTCCCTGAGCTAATCACCTCCCACAGGTCCCACTTCCCAAAACCATCACTTTGGGGGTTAGGATTCAAGGTATGGATTGGGTCGGGGTGAGGGGGATACAAACATGCAGATAATAATAATCAAAAGCAGCCACAGACAATGTGTAAATAAACAAGCATAGCTAGGGACAATAACACTAAGTATAGCTATTACAATTTTAATTTCTTATGCACATGTCCCACAATACTATTTTTATTCACTTTCAACTCTATTAAAGTGTTAAATATGTTATTTGTGTGTCATTCAAAAATAGCAGTTGTAGCCAAACACCATGGCACACGCCTATAATCCCAGCCCCTTGGAGGCTGAGTCAGGAGAATAGCAAGTTCAAAGCCAGCCTCAGCAAAGGCAGGCCCTAAGCAACTCAGAGAGACCCTGTCTCTAAATAAAATACAAAATAGGGCTGGGATGTGGCTCAGTGGGCGAGTGCCCCTGAGTTCAATTCCCAGTACCAAAAAAATAAAAAAAATAGACAGTTGGCCCATGGACCTACTAGTCGCCGACCCCTGATCTCACTATTTGGTGTTCACTGTTGGTAGGTGATAGACTTCTATTCCCTGTTAGTGGAGAGACAGGAGAATCTAGCTTTCAGTCTTTTTATTTTTTATCTATTTTGATCTCAAATTGATTTTAATTGTCTGTACTCGTTGGAGTGATGTGATTTTTATGTTGGTGTTTACTTTTGACCCATGGCTGAATTTTACAGCAGAAACTGTTCTGACCTGCATCTGTCTCTTTGTCTCTACTTAAGCAATGGGTTTACCCTCCTATCTCTGGAAATTTTTCATAAACTATATTATTTTATCTCGTAAATGAAAAAAAAACTCTATTGGGATTGGTTTGTAGACATAAACATATAAATAAAACATTCCTAAAATTCTGAGAAGATAAGAGAATTAAATTTCTAATATTTTAATTATTAGAAGATAGACTTAAAGCTAGACTTTAAGAAATAATAATGATTTACAGAAATTGCCGGCACAGAAAAACTTTGACAAATGAAAATACACACACACACCCCCAAAACACAACACAACCTTGCAAAATAAGAAAACATTTATAAAATTATAAAATAAATGAAATCAAATTTTAAAAAGTAAATAAGAAAGAATAAAAATTGGGAATATGAAAAAATTAAGAATAAAAGATTAAAAATTTTTAATGAGCTGAGGTGGTCAAAACCATATGCAAAGATGGATTTTCATTTCTTATATTTATTTGGGGGCTCTGCTCCTTGGGCCAAAGGTTAGAGTTGTTAATTCAGTGTCTTTGTGTCCCTCACCCCACTACTCATTGAGGCCAGGAGTTAAAGCTGATCCTAGCAGCTATCAGCTTCCTGTCTCCCTGGATATGGTGGAACAGAGCAGGGTGCTGACATGTGACGTGCTCCAGTTGGGCTAGTGCAGAGATCTCAACTGGAAGTTTTGGTATTTGGGTTTTGCTTTTTGCTGAATTTTGGAACTCTCTTGGTGGGTATTTGAGATTTGATTCACACCTCCTTTTGCTGGGGAGATGCTAATCTCTGTTGGATGTCTGCATCTCAGGGGCCTCCCATAAATTCTGTTTTTAGGGTGTAGAGTCTAAACCCCACAGGTTTCACATTCACCAGCTGCTCTTGTCTGGCCATTATTGGCATCTTCCCAAGAGTGTTTATGGAATGCCAGCAGCAAAAGGAGCCATGTTGCCTTAGTATCCAGAGCCTGGATGCCCAGGCACCATCCTCTTTGCACCCATTTCAGTCACACTGGTCCAGGTACACTCTGGAGACCACAGAAGTTGACTGCTGGGTCCACAGACAACTTACTTTATGAGTTTCCAATGTTTCAACTCTGCTCACAGGTACATGGTGCTTATAATTGTTCCCACACAATGACCCTGGTTCCTGCCAAACTATCCACTATGGACCTAGAGATTTTGGTTTACTTTTCACTCAACAACTTCCCCAATTGACTCTGGGTCCATTAAGATCAGACTTCCTCACTACTCCACTGGTTGCCCCACACCATTTTAACCCCATTTTCTTTCTCCTCTCTCTCTGCTTGCACTCCCCTCCCCTCAGCAGCCAAGTTGGTGCATCTGTAATACATTACTTCTTATATTATGTTCAAAGTTTCTGACTTTCTGGGTCTCTGTGGTTTCTTTTACTGACTACCACTGAATTTCAGTTCGTCCCCTTAGTAACCCACTTTGCCGAGGAGCCGTCTTCCCGCTTTTTAAGTCTGAAACTAAGGAATTGCTGAGAAATGTACCCTTTTCCTAATCCATCATCTTCTCTCCGCTGGAAACTAATCTTCATAAAGACTTTGTTAAAAGTACTCAGAAAAGATTGAATACACGGCTATTCAAATTGCCATGAATGCATTCCATGAACATAATGCAAATGTTGTTGTATTATAGTCACCTTTATTATTCTTCTCCAAGTAGCACTGTTTGATATATTTAATGTTTATCTTGTTAATGAAGGTCTACATGAGCTTATGCTTCTTCTGGAAAAACCGGGAATAAAATAATTAACACAGTAATAAATATGTTTATCTGAATTTAAGATTGCCAATGCATACCAATTCAGTTTAGTCAGTAGTGTGCACTATTTGAAAAAGCTGAATAAATTCCCTCTAAGATCAGAAATAAGACTAGGGAACCACTCTCACCATTTTTACTCATTATAGTACTAGAAGTTTTAGCCACAGCAATTAGACAAGAGAAAGAAATAGAAAGGAGGAAGTCAAATAGGAAGGGAGGAAGTCAAATTATTGCTGTTTGCAGAGGATATGAGTCAATACACAAAAACACCTAAGGAGTCCCCCCAAAAGAGTATTAAAAGTGATAAATAAATCCAACAAAATTATAGTATGAAAAATCAGCATACAAAATCAATAGTATTTTTATGGATCAATAATGAACTTGCTGAGAAAAACAATCATGAAAACGATCCCATTCACAATAACAATAAAACATGAATACTTAGGAATAAAATCAACCAAGGAAGCAAAAGACTTCTACAATAAAAATTACCAAACACTGACAAAAGAAATTAAAGAAGGCACATACAAAAATAGAAAGACCACCAATGTTCACAGATTAGAAGAACTGGTATTGTTAAAATGTGTTTATTACACAATGTGGTTTAGAAATTCAATAAAATTCTCATCGACATTCATACCATCAGACAGTTTTCACAGAACTAGAAAAAGGAATCCTAAAATTAATGTGGAATCCCAAAGTACCCAGAAGAACCAAAGATCTTGAGCAAAAAGAGCAAACCTAGAGGTGTCACAGTACCTGATGTTAAGACACTACAGAGCCATAGTAATCAAATAAACATGGGACTGGCATGACAACAAACTCACAAACCCATAGACCAGACTAGAGATTCCAGAAATAAGCCCACACAGCTACAGCCACTGGTTCTTGACGGAAGTTAACTAAAGTACAAAATGAAGAAGGGACAGCCTGTCCAAAAAACAGTTCTTGGAAAATCAACTGCCCATATGCAGAAGAATGAGACTAGATTTCAGTCTCTCACCACTGACATAACCATCTCATAAGGTGTCATAGACCTCAATGTAAGACCTGAAAATTCTAGAAGAAAAATAGGGGAAGCACTTCAAGATTTTGGTACAGCAAATGAGTTTTGGAGATGTAACTCCCCAAAAATTGGAAGCAAAAGCAAAGATAGACTAATGGGATTACAAAAACCTAAAAACTTCTACACAGCAAAGGAAACAATCAACTTTACAACAAATTTGGTGGAGAAGCCATATTTCTAATACATGTAATTATCTTCCAAGGTATTAAAACACACACACACACACACACACACACACACACACACACACACTGAACAATTAGCCTGCAAAATAGGAGAAAATATTTGTACACTTTTACTCTGACAAAGAGGTGACATCCAAAATATGTAAAGAGCCCAAGAAACTCAATAACAAAAGCCAATTAATCCAATCACCAATGGGCAGATTATCTGATTAGGCACTTCTCAAAAGAAAGACAATAAATGGACAGCAAGTATACCCCCCAAAATGTTCAATAACGTTAGCTATTAGGGTAATGCAGATCAAAACTATAATAAGGTATCATCATCTCATTCCTGTTATAATGGCTACCATCAAAACAAGATGTGAGGACTGGAATTGTGGCTCAGTGGCAGAGCACTTTCCTCGACACTCAGCACCACATAAAAATAAGTAAATAAAAAAACAAACATATTGTGCCCATCTACAACTAAAACTATATTTTAAAAAAATGATGTGAGAGGATGGGGAGAAAAAAGAAACCCAAACACTGTTGGTGGAAATGCAAATTAGTACTTCCATTAAATGGGAGAAGGTATGGCTATTCCTTAAACACTAAAAATAGATCTACCATATGACCCAGTTCTCCCACTTGTGGGTGTATATCCAAACAAAATGAGGTCAGCATACCAAAGAGACCCCTCTGTGTCCATGTTTATTTCCACACTGCTCACAATAGTTAAGTCACGTACTAGGTGCCCGTCAACAGATGAATAGATAAAGAAAATGTAACACAGTGTGACTCACCAGAAAGAATAAAATACCATCATTGGCAGAAAAATGGATGGAACTGGAGCACATGATGTTCAGTGAAGTCAGCCAGACATAGAAAGACAGGTGCCACATGAACTGTCTTAAAAAGGAAGCTAGGGAATGTGGACCTTGATGTATAGCATCGATTACTGTAGGTAGGGAGGGGTGGGCAGGGTAGGAAGAGATAAGGAGGTTATATAGCAACAGTGTACCCTGTCTGCATGTGTGGAAAAATCACACCAAGCCCATTAATACATTTAATTACTATGTGTTAGTCAAAATAAAATAATTGCAAAAATTTTTAAAAAATAATATTCAGCATTTTCATATGATCAAGTCATAAAAAGTAAACAACAGGAATCATACAAACATAAAAACCAAAAGAACTCTTTGAGATATGTCATTCATGCTGTTATTTCAAACAAATCGAGTTGTGTTATAAACAAAGCCTTAACGATAATAGAGTGAATATTTTAAATGAGTTACATAGACAAGACTGCAGTCTACTGTAGCAAAATATTAGGCCTAAATTACTCGCCATTGAAGACCTCTGAAAAGGGCTTCTGTTTGTGGTTTGAATATAAAAAGCTAAGAAATGCTAATCATTTTTCTGGAAATTAAAATCATAAGCTAGTAGATTAATCAGTGTTTCTAGTGATCTTTCACATGTAGGATAGTAGAGACGATGGGAATTTTTAAAGAAGTGCATAGAATTTTAAAAATATTTTCAATACCGAGATTGAAGAAATGAAACATAATACAGTGTAATTTATCCATACACTAATCTTTATTTAAAAAGAATGCAACTAAGTTAATTATACGATGATGCTAAGTGCAGTAATTTAAATTTGGGTTTCTTAAAAAATAAAGCACCAGTTCAATATACTGAATAATTGTCTTTAAAAGACATATTTTTTAATTGCTAACTTTTCTACTGCTTAGGATTTATACACAACATAATATAGGGACAATGGAGAGACTTTTTTACATTTTTGTAAAACATGAATAAACCAGACTATTGTATCATTCGGTCTAATGACCCTTCTGGTTTCATGTAGAACTATGGCCAACTCACTAAAGGAATGTAGTATAAAATATTTATTTATTAAAAAAAAACATTTAAAAACATGGATATGTACTTAACACTCCAAGTGAAATCAACATTTCCATTCAACTAAAATTTTGCATATTTTAAAGAAAAATCTGATACCTGACACAAGTTTGAGATCTGAGGGATAAAATAGATTTACCTGTTCCTTAAAGATTCCCAGTCTATGACAGGAAAGAAGGAAATCACCAGGTTATTGCAAGTGCATGATGCAACTGAGGAGGAATTCAGCAGCCTGATACCACTCAAAACCCCATCTGGTGATGCTCAGCTTAGCCAGGGGAATTGCAAAAGGTCGCTCAGAAGAAATGAGCAAGAAAGAGAAAGGAAAGGGAGTCATCCTGGACTGAGGGGTGGTCCAGGGAGGAAGCAGTGGGAACTGCGGGTGCCCTGTCTCCCTAGGATATCCCACTCTCCTCTGTCTCTCCAGCCCCATCTGACCTCTTCCCCTTCCCAGATCACCCAGCCTTGGTCCCACCTCAGGTCTCACTGGCTGTTCCCCGTGCCCCAAAATCTCCAGGTCCCAGGTACTAGCTCATCTGTGTGTCCTTCAGATCTTTATCCTTAAATAGTACCTGCTTACCAGAGACCTCCCCTGGCATGATGTGAAATAAAAACTCTCCCTTTTTTGACCCTTGCCTGTTTTATTTCTCTGTCTAGCACTTATTAGTAGATGACCAATCATTTATTTTGGGGTTTATTTGTTTACTCTCTTCTCTCATAGACTTTGAGCAGCTCCTTGGTTGACATATGTTAGAGAGTATTACATAAGAACTATGACGGCTTCTCCAAACTGTGGCTGAATGAAAGAATGAATGGGCCTTTCTGTTCACTCTAGGGATGTGCTCAGAGCCGCTTGCTCTCTCTCTGATCTTAATCTGTAGTAAAACAACAACAACAACAACAACAACAACAAACTGGGAATGTTGGCTTCAATGCTATCTTCAATTATTGACTATATAGTTCTAAATGCATTGTATTATCACTTTCACACCTAAAATAACATGAAATATGCAGTTGGTATTCATGTTTCCAACTGTCTCCTACGTGTAAGTTTTTCTTTCATATTTTTATGGGTGCATTATAGTTGTACATAATGGTGGGATTTGTTGCTACATATTCATACATGCACACAATATAGCAGTATAATTTGGCCAATATCACTCCCCAATATTTGCCCTTTCCTTCCCCTCCTCCCTCTCCCTGGTCACTTTTCTTTACTAATCTCCTTTCAATTTTCATGAGACCCTCCCACCCCACCAGCACACACCTTCCCCCCCCCCTTAGGTGCGGGAGAGAATGTGGAGGAAAAGGAACACTTTTGCACTGTTGGTGGGATTGTAAATTACTACAAGCACTATGGAAATCAGTATGGCGGCTCCTCAAATGACAAGGCATGGAACCAGTCATGGCCCAGCCATACCACTACTCTGTATTTATCCTAAAGAATTAAAGTCGTCACATTATGGTGATACACACATACCCATGTGTACAGCCCCACAGTTCACAATAGCCAAACTATGGAACCACTCTAGTTGTCATCAAATGAATGGATGGATAAAGAAAATGTGGTATATATGCACAGTGGAGTTTTATTCATTCATAAAGAAAAATGAAGTTATGTCATTTGTAGAAAAATAGATGGAACTTGAGCCCATTATATTAAGAAAAATAAGCCTACCTCAGAAGTTTGTTATATTCTCTCTAAATGTTACTTTTTACATTTTTTTTAAAGGAGTATCCAAATAAGACCCTCACATTGACATTGGTTGATAGGACTTTTTTCAACTTTCTCCTTCATCTTTTTTCCCCCCTCCATTGAATGGTGTTTTTGTTGTTGTTGTTGAAGAAGGAAGTAGGACATTATCTTTGGAGTTGGAAGCAGTTTCTGGATTTCACTGCTTAGACCCCTAGGTGAGATTTGAGATGCTCCTCTGTCCTCCATATTTCCTATATGTTTGCTGTGGGGTTGAGACTCAGGGTTTGCTCAGATTCAGAACCTGGTTATTTCAGCCATACAGCTTCAGAGAGGGTGAGGTGCTCTTCCATCAGCCAGGACTTACTGTCTGCTTACCTCGATTTCTAATTTCTTTTTTTCAAAGGTAGATATCATTACAGATTCAGTTCATGTTCTTTTGCCCTTCTTAATCCAGTGTGCAATTTTTCTTTATCAGGAGTATATTCTTCTTATGGATGTTTTTGTGCTTTAATAGACAGTTATATAAACTGCCTCTTTTATGTTAATATGTTTACATTATTACATGTGGCATCTGAATTTGTATCTGATACTAAAAGTTACTTTTCCTACTCAACATTTTCCCCTCATTTATTCAAGTTAAAACTCTTATCTATTTCATCCCTTTTAATGCAGCATTACACAATATACTGTGGCTTACAATATACCATAATAAACACATCATGAATAGGTGGCAACCTGCTTATTTGACATAATAAATGATAAACATTGTAACATTTTGTGTGCACCATGCCACACATAGAATCGCTCAGTCCTATAGAGAGACGCATTTAAATGACACCATAAAGTGCTGAACTTTTTTTTCCAGAGCCCTGATAACATTTTGAACTCCTACCAGCATTGTTTTTCCAAATCAATACCAATAGTTGGTATTGTCAGAGTTTAAATTTTTGTCAATCTGATATTGGTAAAATAGTTCACCATCTGAGCATCTCCATGTGATCTCTGGCTATTTATGGTCCTTCTGTGAGTGATCTGTTCATATTATTTAGCCACTTTTAACCGAGTTTCAAAAATTATTTTTCTTATTAACTTATAGGAGTGATTTACTTATTCAGATAAATAATCCTCTGCCAGCTATTGTGTTACAAATATCTTTTCCTGGATTTTAACTTGTCTTCTCATTATGTTTATATTGTCCCTTGTCAAACAAACATGTTATTTCTGCTTTAAAATTTGTACTTTCGTTGCTTGTTTAAAAAATCAATACCTCCTTTAAACTGTTATTTTGTTCAAATTTCAATTCCATTTTTTCTCCTGTGGTGTAGTATATAAATCTTTTATTATTTTTTTTTCCATATAGATTGTCCCCAATCTGAAGTCTTTCCTTTCCCCCACTGATTCGAAAGCCCACCGCTGCGGTTGACCAGTTTCCCAGATAATGGTGAGCTGATTTCTGGGATCCTGGTCCTATTCCATCCATCTAATTGTTTATCCTTATATGTAGGCACTATTGACAATTGAGGATAAAGGGTTCATAAAGAAGAAAATTAACCAAGAAAAGAATCTTTGGTAACAGCTTTCTCTATTTTCAACGATCTACCAATAACCATTCCAGTTTTCACAGATTACTTCATCCGTTGTATATCCCAGTGGGTATCCTGGCCAAAATCATGGAATTGCTGCAAGCAAACACATTTTATATTCCCTCTCTCTTGGAAAAATTCCCTGCCTAACATCCTTCCCCCCTCCTGGCCCGTCCAGCCCCCTTCCATATTCATGGTTCATGTAAGCTCAGCACATGTCGCAGTTCACCAACTTCTCTGGGTTATTCACGTGGTTTTCTTCCCCCATGACCATTTTTTTTCCCTGTTGCCTTGTGAACTCTGAAATACGTGTCATGACTGAAAAGAGCGATGAACATAATATCACAGACCTGGAAGTCTGCACTGAGGGCGGATCTGGTAAACATTGAACATTCCCGTTCAAATTATACCTTTGTCCAAGAGCAAAGGCACATTTACCTATGTCATTGAAATGCAAAAAGTCTAGCAGAAATGAAGATGACTGTAAATATTTCCTTTCAACTCCTTTTGCATTTATCTATTTGACCTCCTTTCTAGTCTCTGACATTTTTTTGGCCAACCTGGTGCTAATATGTCATCAGGCAAGCCAGCAACAATGTGGAGATCCTATTGTAAGAAAAAAAAAATTAAAGGCTTTAAAATATTGTTGATTGAAGAACATAGAAAACATCATTTAAAAGCCTTCTAAATTACCATTCCCTTCGTTGCTGCTAAATTTCCCTTTGTCTCATTTCATGCAGCTGGTCTGAATGATGACAAAGTGGTTTGTGATTATGTGGGTGACATTAGGCGCCAGCTGAAATGGACACTAACGGAAGACTCCAGCATCCTGAATTTATAATCCCTGCTACATCTGGCACTGCACCAACTTTACAAATATGCAGCCCCCTTCCCCCTCTTTTTTTTCCCTGTAAATCCAATGGCCAACGAATGCTGCTATGGCAACAAAAGCTGGGAAATCGAGGGGGGCCTTGGCTGTAAAGAGAGTGTTTAGAGCATCATGGTAACTGGGAGCTTAGCGGCAGACTATCAGGCAACCACACACTGTTACACATCCTGTCTGGATGCAAACGTTTCCACCAAATTTATTTACCTGTGTTGTTGAATCCCTCGCTGCAAAATTCCAAGAGCTCTTACTGTTATGATGGTTTTCATTTTCAATTATTGTATGGTTCATTCAAATCACACAGGTACATTTCCACCAGTTATAAGACGCTTCCTAAAATAGACTTTTAGAAACTGAACACAGCTGTCAAAATAATGTTATCGTCTTCAAGAATCTGTTTCGAAGATAGTTATTCCAAAGAAATTTAAAAGTTATATTCCTATATTAGCACACTAAGTAGTTCATACCAGTTTAGTAAATCAAATATTCCATACTGCTAGCTTAATAAGATGGGGAGTCATGCATGAAATGACTGTCAGGTTAATGACATAGGGAGCCACGCATGGCATGTATTTGCATATAATAGCACCGAATGTTCCCCTAAATCCTTTAAATTACTCATCAATTCTTAAACAGGCATTTAACTAAATCCTCATTCAGAATCAGGAAGAAAGTTTTTTTTTTTTCAAGAAAGAAAAAAGTCACCTATGTATTCGAAGTGAAGAGATGGGAGCTAAAAAAAACCTGGAGGATGATTTTTGGTTGGAAATTCTAACCTTGGGGAAAGACTTACAGATCTACATAAAGAAAGGAGCACATTTCCTCGGCCAGGGCAGAAGCCGAACCAGCCTCCAGCCCATCTCCCCACACTCTCTGTATCACGTTCACAGCAAGCACCGATCGGAAGTTTCACTACTAGGCTCAGAAATGAAGATGTATCTCTAAAGCAGCATGGAAAAGTGCAGATTAAATCTAGAATTGTTTATTGTGTGCAAGGTTTTGATGGAACCAATCTGAATGAAATGAACAGGTTTTCTTTCACTTGGCAACTTATGCATTCAAAGTATTAAGGAGCATGTTTATCTCCAAATCACTGTTTCCGCTGGTTATGTAACCATTTCTACAAACTGAGCATACTGCTTGCAATCAGGCCAGTTATAAACCCCAACTGTTACTCAGAGGAAGTCAGAAAGCACCCATGTCACAGAAAGGCTATTTTCCCCAGCTGATAGTGATGGCTTACAGAGAGTATCATTCACACTCACAAACACTCACTGCGAAAAAGGATGTACAGACATCTAAACATCTAAGCCCATCCAAAGAAGAAAGGAAAAAACAGAAAATGGAAAGATCTAGGTAATTGGTCATCTCTTCCTGTCATGTCCAGTAAGCATGACAGCTTGCCACTGTGTGCCAAATGCGTTATGAAAACTAAGCTACAGCACAGACCTCTCTCTCTCCATTTTAGCACTGGGGAGACAGAGGCTGTATGTAACTAACTAAAGTGACAGGCTGAGACCAGGATTTAAACTTTTCCTACCTCAGTTTAAGTCTCATTCCCTTTCCATTAACCACATTATCTTTCTAAGATATATTTATTAACATAGGTGGGGCAAAGCATCTCGTGAGAATAAATAAAAAGGGGCTCTAGAATATTTTAGGGTGTTATAAATTTTCTAAAGTCTTATACTGTCATCATTTATATTCTATGTGAATATCGAAGAGAGATGAACCCCATCACCAATCTCTTCTTAGGGTATAATTACTTTCTCTGGGAGTTTTGGATTCCGATTATAATTTGGCAATAGGTATATTTTGTGCTAATTAATTTCTCTAAGAAATTCTAAAGCATGCTGGAATTCTAAAATTCCAGAAATCTATAGGGAAATCCCACCCAGTGATACCAGAGGAAGCAAGTGTCTTTGTTAAACATTGACATGTGGTCAATGGGTTGAAATAAACTCCATGAAGCAGTGTTTTCTTCCAAGTGCTGCACTTCCTCAAAGGTTCATTATGTCTAATTGGAAAATGAGCCCCTCTCTAGTGAGATGGGGGCCTTTGGTAACAGACTAAATGGTAGCCAAAGCTATAACACGTGGTATTTCTGACTATGGTGGGGAGAGCGGTCAGCTACAGGAACATAAATGATTTGCAGATCTTAGTATTCATCAGATAAACAGAATTGCAAATAGTTTATAAAACATAGTAGCACAAAAAATATCGAAGTAGAGTGTTTTCTTTTACTTGACTCCTAAATTGCACATAAAGAAATACACTTGTACATGAAGAAAGCATAGATCTTTAATGAGCAGTCAAATTAAGGTGATACCAAGATGCATGGAGTACAGTTTTTTGCCCTCCAAGAAAGATCTCTGTCTGGGAAGCATTTTCATCTTCTAAATTCTGCAACATAGAGACTCCAGAGCACAGAGAGATAAATTTAGTCCAGGCAGGAGTGGGTGGTAGGGAGGTCGGGAAGGTTTCCCAGGTGACATCTAAGTTGAAAATGACAGGATACAAAGGACTTAGTCAGGAGAGTGTGGAGGGAGGGAGGAGAGCACGTCAGTCAGTCACTAGAGTGAAATCCAGCCAGGAAGGCAGGGGAATTACACATGGTTCAGGGATGCCGTTAGGGTGATGGCTGTGTCAAGTCCCAGGCAGAGTTTACCTCCAGAAAATTCTGCCATGGCATAAATGTTGAAGCTTAGTTTCATTCAGCGAAGTTACAATGCTATATATTTGGATCCAAAACTTTGGGATAATATAGCACGTAAGACTGGCTATGTTTAGTGGCACGGGCTGTTGATCTCTGAGTTTCTCAGAACATCTGAACTACCTGATCACTGTCTAAAGAAAGTTTAAGCTGATGTGGGCAGCAAATTACACATCCTCTGTTCTCTGCGTGGTCCAAAGGTATTAGTTTCTGCTTGGTTTAATTTAATCTCTTTCTTAGACTATGAGCACACAAAATTAATTTACTCCAGAGTTGTAATTGGTCTGTGTGTGTCTTGCTTGCTTGTTTTTTTTAATATTTATTTTTTAGTTGTAGGTGGACACAATACCTTTATTTTGTTTATTTTTATGTGGTGCTGAAGATTGAACTCAGGGCTTCAAACGTGCTAGTAAGCGCTCTACCATTGAGCCACAACCCCAGCCCTCTTGCTTGCTTTTGATTACCCATTTACTAATTTTAATAACATAAGAAATATGTGGGAAATCACAATCCCTCAAAAAGTCTATAATGGAAATGCTCTACTTCTAAGTTTACACCCTGAATCACCCACCTGTCACCCAAACCAGGCAGCTGTCATCCTAAATCTTGCCCATTATTATCTTGCTTTCCTTTTACACAGCAGTCTCACTTCCAAATATATACACATGCATATATTGACATTTATTAATTTAATTTTAGCATATGTATTTTAAGTATATTTTATGCTTTCTATATATATATTTACTATGCATATATTGAGTAATTATTTTCATCTTGATAGAAAAGATACCATGCACCCCATCATTCTTCTTTGGGGACTACTTGCTCCCTTAATAGTATATACTACATTGCTGACATTCAGCTATGATTGTTTTGGTTACTGTGGCTTGTTTATTTTGACCACCATAGGGCATTCTATTGGATGTGAATATGTGCATATTCCATGGTTACTGCTCCCCCCATTGATGTGCCTTTAGGTTTTTTTTTTTTTTTTTCCACAGTGTTTTGCTCTCGTGGACAGCACTTATGTGGATATTTTAAGTGTCTTGTGTTAAGCATATACACCATTAGTGGATTTCTCTTGGTTATTTACCTAAGTACCAGAATTACAGGGTCAGGAAGCAGGTAAATTTTCATTTTAGTAATGTTAAACTGCTTTCTAAGGAGTCAGGTAAATGTTTTAAGTCCTGTTTCATATAATTTAATATGGTTGTATGGTTCAACACAGAAATCTTCACATCTTTTGTTAGATTTATTCCTACATAGTTGTTATTATTGCTTGTTGGTTTTATCTTTCCCAAATCTCTATCTTTGCTTTTGATGTTCTGAGGCGAATCCCAAAATCCTTTAATTGGACATGATCAAAGTAATACATTTTTTACCTTTAATGCTTTGGGTTTTTTTTTAAAGATGTGCTTTTCAACTCCTGATCACACAGAAATTTTTCTATGCTACATTTGATTCACTTTATATTCCATATCAGTATTTACTCAACCTGTAGTATACTTTTCCGTATAGTGTTAAATAGAAACCCAGTTTTATTTTTCTTTACCAAGAGTGTCCATATTTTCTGCCTTACATATCTTTGGGATACTTTAATCATACATTAAATTGCTGAGTGTAGAATAAAACATTCACATTGAGATATTTAATTTTTCTTTTTCCTTATATTTTTATGTCTACTTTCTGATTGATCGACTGCAAACTTAAAGTGATTGACAAGGGTCAATATACACATTTCACTAAAAGTCATTCTAATGAATTATCTATAAAAAGAGTTACATGTGTCCCTGATTATGACTGCTATCCCAGATTCATTCATTAATTAACTAATTAATTAACACCTTAATTTGCTCTTAAAAGTGCTCTAATTTTAAAATCAGTGGTGTTGAAATAAAACCTTTATGACTATAGTCACACTTTACCAACTGAACATGGCTTTGCCATGTCCATTACCACCGAGTGAGAAACTTGAGACCTGTGGAAGCAAACTCTCATACTCTGGCATGAACTGTCATCCATTCAAATCAGCTCTGGTTAAAACTTTCTATGGGAACCAAACAAGTTAAACTATCCATACCTAGCCACATTACAGTGAAATCTCAGAATAGCAAGAGAAAAACAGAAGGCTATTCTTTGGCAAAGAAAAAAAAACAATTTTGGGGCTGGGGATGTGGCTCAAGTGGTAGCGCGCTCGCCTGGCATGCGTGCGGCCCGGGTTCGATCCTCAGCACCACATACAAACAAAGATGTTGTGCCCGCCGAAAACTAAAAAATAAAGATAAAAAAATTCTCTCTCTCTCTCTCTCTCTCCCCTCACTCTCTCTAAAAAAAAAAAAAAAAAAAAAAAAAAAAAAAACAATTGGCTCACAGATTTCTTTTAATTAATTTCTTTTAATTAAGATTGGAAATGGGAGATAGGGGTGTAACATTTTTAAAATTGTGAGGGAGAATTAGCTTTGTAGCTAGAATCCAGAAACCATCAGTTGAAAGGTAAGTATGAGATAAAGACTTACCAGACTCACACTCAGGCATTTCCCGAGGCTAAGAACTCCTAGCAGGAAAGCAGTGAAGGAAGGAGAAAGTGTAGAATGTAAGCTAAACTGAAAAGAAGAGAATCCACAACTGAAACCAAGAGAAAGAAAACTGCTCAAGAAATCAGTTCATACAATTCAAAAATAATAATGCTAAGTGTTTGTTGAGCATCTACTTTATCTCAAGAGTTATCTAAATATTTCAAATGATTTGGTGCATTTAATCTGCACACCATGCTATGAGCCGGGTTTTATCATTGTACTCATTGTTCAGAGCTGGGAGCTGAGGTATGGGGAGCTTGAGTAGCTTATTCAAAGCCACACAGTTGGATGGTGAAGAAGGATGGGATACAGGCGGTTTAGTTGTACAGCCTTGGTCCTTAGCCTGCCTGCTCCATGATGTCTCCATGAGTGTGCATCATAGAATCAGCATGGTATAGTGAGAGCAGAGGGATTTCCAATAGCCAGTTCAAGTCAGGAGAAGGTGGGAAAAGGTGTGCTGTGGTTTACATGTGGTATCCCACAACAGCTCACGTGTGTGAGACAATGCAAGAGGTTTGGAGGAGAAATGACTGGATTATAGCTGTAACTAAATCAGTGGATTCATCCCTAATGGGATTAACTGAGTAGTAACTAGAGACAAGTGGGATGTGGCTAGAGGAAGTGGTTCATTGGAGGTGTGGCTAAAGGGTTTATATTTTGTATCTGGAGAGTGAAATCTCTCTCTCCCCCTTTCGCCCTCTCCCCCCTCCCCCTCTATCCCTTTACCCCTCTACCCCTCTACCTCTCTCTCTGCTTCCTGATCTATCACGTGAGTTGTTTTCCTATGCCACACTCTTCCACCGTGATGTTCAACTTCACTTCTAACCCAAGGAATGGAGCCAAACTTCTATGGGCTGAGACCTCTGAAGCCATGAGCCCTCAAATAAACTTTGCTTCTTTTACAGATGTGCTGGTTAGGTCTTTTAGTCACAGTAGTGAAAAAGCTGACTAAAACCATGTATAAGAGGAAGTAAAGAATGTTCTTATCTTTGTACAGATATGGCTTAACTTGGACTGTTATTTTTAAAGATGTAATGTTGAGGTCATATTTTAATATTTTGTGAAAAAAAATGAAATTCTAAACTCAACTCATGGTTTTCTTCATTCTTTCCTTTTCTGTTTCCTCCTCCCTCTGTCCCTCTCTCTCTTTCTCTAACTTTTTTATTACTACTGTTGCCTACCTGCTACCTCAACTCCCTTCCTACATAGGAAGGATTCTGTATTGTGTGTTGGTAGAAGCAGAGTTCCCTTCAGAGCATAGAAGTTCAAATGGTTGGGTTGCTTCTTTCCTGGGCCCTCTAGAGGCTGGTACATAAGAATAAGACTTGAGCCTGCCTAACATATAACCCCACTTAGGTCTCTGAATCCATAGACGTCTTCACAAAGAAGCAAAATGTAAAGAACAAGGTCCATTTCCCAGGGCAGAGTAGCAATGGCAGAGACAGAGAAGCAACGTTCAGGGGTTCAGAGTTGAGGTCTGTTGGCTGTGGAGTTCTACACTATAGCCAAGATGCTCTTCTGGACTAAGGTGGTATCCAAACTGGGACCTGATTTAGCTGAACTCTTAGCTGTCCAGCCTTCTTTGGTCCTGCCTATTTTCCTAGCAGAATTTGTTAGCCTTCTCAACAATTTTAGGAGCTTCTCATAATTGCTTTTCTCATTAAAGCCTTTTCTGCTCAGGTGAAAGTAGATTTTCTACTGTTTCCAAATAAGAACTCTAACTAGAGCAATTTCCAAAACCATAGGGGGAAAAAAGTATGAATAACATAAAACTTAAAATATCTTAAAGAAAGTAAAGCCAAAAGAGAAAAAAGTAAAGTCAGAGAATAAAAATCAGAAAACACAGACTAATTTGGCATATTTTCAAATACACCAGTAAACACAATAAATGTGACTGAGTTATAATAGATATTAAAAGGATGAGACTCAAAAAAAATCTAAGAATTTTTTTAAAGTTTACATTTATGTTACTTTCATTTACAAGATTCTAACCAAATACAAAATAATATATAAAGTTTGAAGATAAGTAAATGGAAACAATATATTCCAGAATAATTATAGGTTAAGGTCAGCATTCCTAGCTGGTTTCTAAAAGCTATTACTACACTGATATTTCTTTCCTTCTTACCTTTGCCCAACATTTTTTTACACCATATTGAATTAGCATCTCCATTATTCACATTCAATAATGAAGCTTCTTGCTTTGTTATCTGGAATGGGACATTTTTACCGCCAAATTTCAAAACACCTCAGTTAGGTTAAAATGTTAATATGTACTTACTGAAAGTATGCTATGTGAAGAAGGGAACTTCTCTGGGCTAGAGGTGTTCAGTGGTAGAGCATGTGATAAACATACCCAAGGCCCTGGATTTGATTCCTAGCACCCCAACAGGGAAAGAGGAATCTTAACATGTAGGATTTAGCTGTTCTCAGAATTCTCCTGTCTTAGACCCTCCAATTTGAGTGCCAGCAGAAGAAGATTGACAATACAAGGAAAGAGCACAGGAAAAAGAATCTAAATTCTGAAACCAGAGAGAACTGGGTTTGAATCCAAGGTCCTGGTGAGCCTTGTGACATTTAATAAAGTCTTTGATTTAGCTGAGCCTGCTTCCTCTCTACAAAATGGAGATGAACGTCTCTGTCTCTACTTCCTGTGTTTTTATATGTAATGAGATAGTTAATCAAAGCAGTTGGTCTCAACTTAATTGGAATCACCTGAGGAGCTTTATAAAGTACTGATGGCTGGTCCTTCCCTGGAGATCTGGATGTAATTGGTCTGCAATACAACCTGGGCACTGGCTTTTTGAACATTACCTATGTGGCTGAAAGGTTACTTAAGGTTAAGAAATAGATTTGAATATGCAGACTAGCCCATTGTGTGATAAATAGAGGAGTACAGCAAATTAGTAACCAGCAAAATGATGATGTTGATCCGAAAGGAATTCATTTCAGCTATAAAATTTAGGCAGTGAAATAGTCCCAGTAACTTTTTCTTTCCCACAGAACTCAAGAAAGAAAAGAAACAATTTACATAGTATGAAGATTATTAAAAACACGTTAGAGTCATACATGATATTGTTTTCATAGCTTTTAATTTGTAATCCTCTATACAGTCTATTAGATAAATTTGTATACATTTTAGAATAAAAAATACTCAAAATTTAATTGTGTTTTTCAAAAGGTGATGGATGAGGGAGTAACTAAGCCACAATACAAATTTCAATCTTTTTATTCCAAGTTGAGTACTGTTTCTTTTTTTATTATTAGCTATTCATGACATTACAATGATCTTGGCAATTCATACATTTGAATCATTGGGGTATAATTTCTCATTTTTCTAATTGTACAGATTGCAGAATAACACTGGTCATAGAGTCACCTATTTACATACAGCAATCATAATGTCTATTCTATTCTGCTGTTTCTTATACCACAACTGTCCATAGAAGGGAAAGGTGCAGAGTTCTGCTTCTGCATGGATAGAATTTAGATGAAATTCTCTAAGCTTGGAAAGTACTCCAGAAATCACATGATAATTAGAGCAAAGGGTAAAATTGCTACAGTCACTAATGATCTCATTAGCTTGTGAGTAGTTTGAAGCTAAAGACTATATTTTATTCATCATTATATCCCTAGCGAGTTGCATAGTGATTGGCACTTAATAGGTGCTCAATAAAAGTTTGTTGAATGAATACTTGAATGCTCTAAAGCAAATAACTTTTAGCAATTTAAGGAAAGTTAAAAATGAAAGCATCAATATCTGCAAATTAACTCTAAATTTTACTCTCAATTAAAATTAATAGCCATAAGGATTTAGTGCAAATATATCAATCAAAGGAAGTGCTCAATCAGAAAACAGAAGTTGTGCACATGCTCTCTCTCTTCCCCTGCCTCGCCACATACAGATATGTACGTATTATTTGAACTAAGCCAGATCAAAGGGTATTATTTAATACCCAAGGGCATTACTCATATACTGATTTTTAAATTATTTTACAAATTTTGTATTTTATCAGTAGAACATGTCCCTTAAGCTTCCTTTCAGTTTCAATTAAGGTGGCTCGCAATTGGATATGTACATTTTTTAACTTCAAATGCTGTAAGATACCTATGATTTTGATTACATATGGGAATGAAAATCAATATGACAGCCTACGGAGATGGGGTGTGAAACTATTAGATGGCTAACATTAAAAAAAACTGTTTATGACAATATAAGAAATAAACTTGGTATTCTAAAGAAATATAATTCTATGCCTAACATAAAGTGTTAATAATGATGTATGTGTTTTAGCATAATGTTAAAAAACCCCACAACAATATTAATTATATGGTATAAGAGCTCTTTGTATAAATATTAACATAGACCACATGTGTCACAATAGGGACACATTTGATTAGCGTAATTGACATGCTGCATTGTATGGTGGACATTTACTGATAAACTTTAAATTAGAAGAATGTGCATGTGGTTTCTTAGTGAATAGTGATAAAGGACTCAGACCATTTTGAAATCCTATTTCAGGATATTGTAATACTGCTTTCTGAGGGGCCGGGGCAGGGGTCATGTTCTTTGCTGCCTCTGGAGACAGGCACAAAGCAGCATGGATTGTTCACTTGATATCACACAACTTCAAAAGGCCCCTGACTTCACAACCTCTGGCCCTTGGGGTGGGCAAGGAGAGCTTCATGAAAGAGCAGGATTATGTTTGCCTGCCTGGAAGGCAGCAAACAATTTAAATGGGAAGAGAAAATGGGAAGAGACAGACGTCCAAGAAATAGAAAAAACGTGATCAGAAGTGAATAAGAAGATCAGATTCACTAGAGCTGGGGATTGTTTAAAAAGAGAAGAGAAGACATCTTGGAAAGTTGGGACAGCAGCAAATGGAGGGTTTGGAATAATGTTCATTGGAATAAAAGGCTCAAGAGGGATTCAGTTGTATCCTGGTTACACCATAAAGGATAGATAAGTTACGACATGGGTTGAGGAGACCAAAGAAAGGGTTCGTCTCTCGTTCCTGTCACATGCTTCTCTCAGGGGAGTGAGGGGTTTGCTTCAGGGACCCCGGGGGAACCACCAGAGACATCCCACCACCTGCAGCATCACATGGAAGGGAAATAAGACCAAGTCTTGCCTGCACAGGCTCTGGGCTTGAATTGTGTCACTTCCCAAATTCATGCTGAAACCTAATTCCTGATATGGAGAGGTGGGACCTTTAAGGGCTATTAGTCCATGAGGCCACCCCCTTCTAAAGGGACTAAAAAGGGCTTGAGGGAATACGTCCATTTAACTTCTCCCTCCTTCTACCTCTTCCCATAGGAGGACACAGGGTTTGCCCCCTCTGCCACCTGAGGGTGCTGCAGGAAGGCCCTTTCCAGACCTGACCTGCTGGTTCCTTCATCCTGGACTTCCCAGCCTCCAGAACTGTGAGAAATTTCTTTCTATAAAGGACAATTTGGCATTTTGTGATAGTGGCACCCAACATCCTAAGGCTCTTAAAGGCTACCACCTAGAAGTGACATCTAATCCCACCTGCATTTCATTGGCCAAAGCAAGCTCTGTGGTCACATTCAATTACACACCGTTGGAGAAGAGCAATCCTACCATGTGCCCAGAGGGAAGGGAACTGGAAAAATCTTGATGAAGAACACTAGCGATCACTCAGAATGTCTGATGCCTTGGACGTTATGTGATGAGACATTCGTTTAGGAAGAACGATTCCTTCTACAGTGCAAAGTAGATGGGAAAGATACAGCTGGAGGTGAGGAGGATTATTTCAACTCTCTAGGTGCAGCAATAGCATCGGAATGAGGAAAAGAAAGGAGACAACCACGGGAGACAGGGTAAAGGAATAAATGTGAAAACCTTGCTCATCATCTTGATGATGGCTAAGAAATTTCAAGCTTAGATGATGTTCATTTATGACTTGGGACATGTTCTACTGATAAAAATACAAAATTTGTAAAATTATTTAAGACTGGAATGTCCCCAAAGGCTCATGCATTAGAAACGTGGTCTCCGATTCAGGGAGGTTCAGAAATAGGACTGCTAGGCAATGATTGGAGCTCTGCCCTTATCAGTGAATTAATCCATTTTTCTGGATTAATCCATTCACAGCTGAATGGAATACTGGGAGAAGGGACCTCATTGGAAGAAGTAGGTTACTGGGGACATTCCCTGGAAGAGTTTATCTTCTCTCCTCTCCCACTCCCTCCCCATCTCTCCCTCTCCCTCTTTTTTTCCTCTCTCCTCCTCCCACCTCTCCTTCTCCCCCTTCCCCCCCATTCTCTCTCTCCCTCTCCTTCTGGCTGTGTGAGATGAACAGCTTTCTTCCTCTGTGCCCACCCACCAGGCTTCATCTGAGGCCCAGAGCAATAGAAACCGCTAAACATGGAATGAAGTCTCCGAAACCATGAAGCCAAAATAAACATTTCCTCCTCTGAGTGGTTCTTGGTATTTTGGTCACAACAAAGAAAAACTGACCAATGTGATATTTCTCTTAAAGGAGAAATTGAATAAGGATGCAGGAAAAGATGAGTGTGGTTGTATGTATGAGAACCTTCAGGTAGAAGGAAAGAGATAAAGTGTGATGAGCTGCTAGAGGACTTGAGGACCGATGCCATCTCACTAGAAGCTCCGGCCAGCACTGCAGGAAGTTCTGAATGCCTGATGACCTTCAGAGCTGTCCTGAGTCAAGGGGAGAGGGCTGAGGCCTGGCCTGGCTAGAAGCAAGGTGGTTCTCATGACCAAGATGACCCCTAGGAGTTTGGCTATCAGTGACACCCAGCAGCTAGGACGGCAGGCTGCTGATGGGCTCCTGAAGGAAACATCACCTGCCCATGGCAATGACAGGTGCCTAGTCAGACTCCACGTGATGATGGGTGATGTGAGGAAAAGTGTTTAGAATGCCAAAGGAAAACATAAATATTTTGTGGTGTAACCCACTTTCTTAGGTGTGGCATTCCCATAGGTTAACCTTTCACTTCTCTGAACTGACACCATGTGTTATTCACAATCAGGACACTCCTTGGGGAAAAATCATAGTCCAGGGCCCCCTGGAAGCATGTGGGGAGTATCAAGCTAGCAGAACCCCTTGTTATTTTAGTGGCTCACCTCTGAGATTTTAGTCAAGCAATTCATGAGATGAAGACTTACCGACAAGGAGAGAGATTCCCATTGGTTGTGTTATCTCATTTCTTCCTGGTGTTTAATGTAGGTTGGGAAGTCCAACAACGAGATGTTGAGCGATGAGAAACTTCTGGCATAATTTTTCAAATGTAATTCATGCCTTTCATTCCCCCAAAGGTGGGGACCAAGACACTGACTAGCAACAGAAGCACTGTACAGCATGGTGACTATAGGTGATTAAAGTCAATAATGAGGTGCTGTATACTGGAAATTCACCAGGAGTACATCTGAAGTATTATCACCACAAAAATAAAGTAGACACCTCTGTGAAATGATGGGCGTGATAATTACCATGATTGTGGCAGTGACTTCACAGTGTAGATCAAACATTGCATTTCTCACTTTAAATATATGCAATTTTTATTTATCAACTATACCTCAATAAAGAACGGGGGGGGGATGGTGAAAGTGTGTTAGATATGCCAAATTCAGGGACATAAATCTAAACAAAGAAGAAAAACGCTATTCTGAAAGATAGGAAATCAGCTTGTAATATTTGTTTCCATTTCTGTAAAAATTTGTTTAGGTATGTGTACCCAAGTAGAAAAATACAGATGAATATCCCCTGACATAGGAGGTTATCCATGATGTATTAAGTGAACCAAAGTTAGTGAAAGGAAACGTATAACACTATGCTACTATTTTGAAAATAAAATAACCAACCAACACAAGCTCTATCTTTTTTGCCTTGATACGCTTGTGTTCACTTGTATAAGGGAAATTGTTAATGGGAGAGAAAACAATGTGTAATAACTGACATTTTTATCACATCTTTTCTGTATATGGTTTCACCAATTATGACAAGAAAATATTCTTTAGTAAGTTGAAAAATACCATATAAAATACTCATACAGATGCCAAAAAAAGATATGTAACAATAATACATCAATACCATTCTGAAAGTTGAATTTTAGAGCTGCTTTCTAAAAGCAGAACTGGGAGCCACTTAAAAGAAATGAAACACCACTCAGAAGCATGATGTGCAGGGAGAAACAGGCTCAGGTAGCACAGGGATGACCAGGGCACCTTTGCCTGGAGAAGCCAGTGCAGTCTTGTTCTGAGGTAGCCATCTGAGCCAATCATCCATATGGGGCCATTCAGAGCAGACCAAATTTTTACTGGTACAATGACTTTAGGAAATGAAGACTGATTTCATGAAATTCCAGGGTTACTTTGGAAAGGAAGTAGTTGTTTTAGATTCTTGCCAAATCAACTTCTTTGGTTCAGGAAGTGTTGCTCTATAGGATACTCTTAAAGATTTTTGAAACAGTGTACGGCTACTAGAAAAATATGAAGAAGGCGCTTTCCTGATGGGGAGCTTTAACAAGGGAGGAAAACTATGATTGGAAGTAGAGAAAGGAAAGATACCGGATTTACTGTTTTCCGATAGTAATCCTCCAGGGTCTTTTCAATTTTTCTATTAAAAACACCTTTAAAGGATTTACAAGTGGATCCCATTTGTAAGTGGAAAAACTGAATATCAGAAAGGTGTCTGCACTATGAATTATAGCAAAAAAAAAATTTAAATGTTTTAGAATAAGTTAAAAGCAAATGTGTTACATACATTCAGACACCATTGAATTTCTGTATGTTCAGTAAAGTTCGATTTTATGAACTTTATGAATTTTATTTAATACCTCTGAATATTAACTGTAATGGTTTATAGTTTAATTCAATGTGAAAATTTTATTTCATAAGTGAATTGTGCATAATCATGTTCCATAAACCTCTCCCTATCAAAAATACCTCCTAAATTCAATGCTATCTTATTTCTCTGGCTCCTACACAGCCAGACCTCCAGTTTGTCTGGGTGGATTTAGTGTACAAGTAAACCTATTTTCTTAAAAATGAGGCCAATACATAAGAAGAAAATTCTATTAGGAGAAAGCACCTATAATCTTAGCTGAATGATCTAAAAAAATTACATCCACTTTTCATGAAATGAAAACCACAGGACTTCATAAATTCTTCCTTTGTGGAGGACAAGTTGGTGTATCTGAAAGCATGCTTCATCTGTACAATATATAAAAACAACTCAGCCCAGGCTGCGCAAGCCAGCCACAGCGAGGAGATCCCACTGTGCAAACCTGAATCCTGTGCCGGCAGTTCGAAGATTATTTATTGCGCCTTGGTGTTACAGGGAATGAAGGCGACTAATTGTGCATAATCATTTTTCAAATGGCTTCCACACCAAACATGTCCATTAAATTCAGCACGACATGATTTTTCTGGCTCCCAATCTCCAGTTTATGTTGATTTATTCTGGGTGTAACCTTCAGAGTCTTGCACTGCACCAAGCACTTTGCTAGACACACTTGCACATGTGACATCATGCAGTCTGTAGCACAGTCCTCCCAAGCACCTCTCCCATCTTTGTAGAGGTCGAACCTAAAACAAGAGACATTTAGCAACTTGTTCAAGGTCATAAGACCCTTAGTGACCAGACTGGGTTCTGAGCCTCAGTGTGTTTGACTTTAAAGAATAGATTTTTTCCCACCCTATCATGCTATCTCCAGGAGGATTCTGCTTAAGTTCCCTCAACTGTTATACACTGAGAATAGTCAAAATAATTAGACTGAATTCTTAGCTTTCTTTCACTTTTGCTCAGGAAAAGGACACAGGGAAGAGCTGGAATGACCAGTAAGTGAAATCACTGGGGATTCAATGAATTGCATTGCTGAGACATTTTGCAGAATAACCAAATTCACTACATTTCATTACATTTAGAAAAGTTTAAAGTGTGCATGGGTAGATAATTTCAGATAATTATTTAATGGAATGAATCCTCATCATCAGCCTCTGCTGGATGCCCATCCTCCCCCAGGAGCCTCTTCTGAATCTACTCTAACATTTGGAAGTACCTTGCTGGCTTTTGAGGCACAACTACATTTTTTTCACATTCTGTTCCTTCTCGTACTCTCCCCAGAGAACAATCTTGAATGCTTACAACCTATTAAATAGGTTGTTTTTCCCATGCTCCAATAACTTATGAAATGCCCAAGTCCACGATCATCCACACCCTCCATTCCTTATCTTCCAGTATGGGGTTCAATGTTCTCCTTGTATAAACTGTATTTTATCAGGACTACTTTTCTCCATCCCACTCCTCTCACTCACTCCCTAATCCCCAGGGCAAACCCTCCAAGTCCATGGGTATCCTCTCTGATTCACTATTTATAGAAATAATGTTAATCTGTCTTCAGCATACTCAGTAATGCAGTAATATATATATATATATATATGCAGGTATATTTTTATTAGCTGATATTTTCATTTTAATGAAAGAGATCACCAGGAACTACAGGGAGGAGGTTTCTATTTTTTGAGAGCCAGAGAGAGAGAGAGAGAGAGAGAGAGAGGAGAGAGAGGGGGGGGGAGAGAATTGTTTTAATATTTATTTTTTAGTTTTCGGTGGACACAACATCTTTATTTTATTTTTATGTGGTGCTGAGGATCGAACCCAGCGCCGCATGCATGCCAGGCGAGCACTTGAGCCACATCCCCAGCCTGGTTTCTATTGATTTTAACAGGTGTTGTCAGATTGTGATTCCAGAAGGTTGTAACTATTTGCTTGACCAGCTGTAGCGAGTGAAGGCATGCTCTTCTCTGTGTTCCTGGCAGCGATAATTGTTTTAAGTTTCATCATGTTCATGGGAATAAAATGATATGTCAGTTGCTTTAATTTCCATGTACTTCTTAGGAGGATATTTGGACATCACTTACAATTTGGGGGCCTCATGGATTATATATATATTGTATATTATAAGAAGCAACCTGTTAACCCTTTGTTTAAAATAATAAGTAATTTTTTTATAAATGAAAGTCTGTCATTTATTTACTATCATAAGGGTATATGGAAGAAGTTTTCAATTTCATTTAGTCAAATAAGTCTATCTTCCTTTTAAATTTTCTGTGTTTTCTGTTTGGGTTAAGAAGTTTCTAAGCACATGGCCATTATTATTTAGCTAGTCCTCTAAGATTATGGTAAACATATTTTTTTATTTTTAAAAATTTTAATATGAAATTTTTAAAGAAAGAGTATAGGACTTGAAACATTTTTTTTTTCTAGGTGTGCAGCCATGTATTGGCATCATTTACTAAACTAACCATTATTTTCAGCTGAGGTGAAATGCTGAGTTTTTGTTTTTAATAGTATATTCATGAGCACACTGGTGATGGGAAGCAGGAAAAGGCTCCCCAAATGTGGCTCCTAGGAAACAGCAAAATCAGAAGGTCACTCTCACCTCCTGTCACCCTTGTTCCCTGAAGCAGGCCATATGTCCTAGGAAGGCCTCTCTCTGAACTTCCTCCTTCTCCCCTGAAGACCCATGTGACACCTGTCCTGCCCGATACCCAAGGAGGAGGAATGTCATTCAGAGACCCCAAGAAGACCCTTACAAACAGACCTGAGTTTCCCCGTGTCCATCACCATTAGACCATTCTGTCCAATTGTACTTCCACCCTTCATAAAATCTAAGCATCAAAATACAGACTTTTTCCTTATTTCTTTAGGTCTTCATTTCTGAAAGCTCCTGTGTCTTGTAAAACTTACATTAAATAATTGTGTAGTTTCTCTTGTTTTTTTTTTTATTATTTTAGGGGTCTCAGTCACAATCCTAGAGATGGGTAAGGAAAGAACTCTTTCTCTTCTATGCTGAAATCTCTTTCTGGAAACATCACATCTTTTCATTTAGGATTCTGTATTATTTAAAAAGCACAAGTGGCACCAATTTTCTTGCAAACTTTGTCACTAATTAAGTATGAATCGAGTGTAAGAAGAAACAAGAATATGAAAATATATGTGTGTGGTAATTTCTAATCTATAAGGACTTAGTTATCAGATGAATATATGGTTTTATGTCAGAAGTGAACAGAGTGTAGAGTCCATAAGAAAGCTCACTTTGACAGAGGGGAAATTTCCTTGAAATGAGAGTAGATTCCTAATACCAGAATTTAGGAGCTGTTATGGTTCAGATGGGAGGTATCCCCCAGAAGCTCCATGTATGAGATACTGCAAGAAGGTTTAGAGGAGAAACATCTGGGTTATGATACTCTTGACCCAATCAGTGAATTAATCCCCTGATGGGATTAACTGAATGGAAACTGAAGGCTGGTAGGTGGGGCTGGAGGAAGTGGGTCCCTTGGGGGCGTGGCTTTAGGGTATATTTTGTAACTGGAAAGTGGAGTCTCTCTCTCTCTCTCTCTTCCTTCTGATCCACCATGTGAGCTGCTTCGCTCCACCACACTCTTGTGCCATGATGTTCAGCCTCACCTTGAGCCCCAAAGAATGGAGTCAGCTGTCTATGAACTGAGACCTCTGAAACTGTGAGCACCAAATAAAATTTTCTTCCCCTAAAATCATTATTTTATTTATTTTTAGTTAATTAAAAAAATGACAACAGAATGCATTGCAATTCTTATTACACATATATACCACAATTTTTTTCATATCTCTGCATATAAAGTATTTTGACACCCAATTTGTGTCTTCATACATGTACTTTGGATAATGATGTCAATCACATTCCACCATCCTTGCTAATCCCCTGCCCTCTCCCTACCCCTCCCACCCCTCTGTCCTATCTAGAGTTTGTCTATTCCTCCCATGCTCCCCCTCCCTACCCAACTATGAGTCAGCCTTCTTATATCAGAGAAAACATTCGGCATTTGTTTTTTGGGGATTGGCTAACTTCACTTAGCATTATCTTTTCCAACACCATCCATTTACCTGCAAATGCCATGATTTTATTCTCTTTTATTGCTGAGCAAAATTCCATTCTGTATATATGCCACAATTTAATCCATTCATCTACTGAAGGGCATCTAGGTTGGCTCCACAGTTTAGCTATTGTGAACTGTGTTGCTATAAACATTGATGTGGCTGTGTCCCCGTAGTATGCTGTTTTTAAGTCCTTTGGGTATAGTCCGAGGAGAGGGATAGCTGGGTCAAATGGTGGTTCCATTCCCAAATTTCCAAGGAATCTCCACACTGCTTTCCACATTGGGTTCACCCAGCCCTTCCTAAAATCATTCTTATCAGGTCTTAGTCACCACAACAAAAAAGCTGACTAAAACAGGAGCTGTGAGTATGTTGCCACCCAAACAGATTCACCTAAGTTTGTTGAAATAGGAAAGCATTTGTTTTTCACGTTGCTATCATAGTAACTATCACTGAGAAGACATATTTAAATATTTAAAAGTAAAATTCAATAAGGATTTTTTTAATTCTTCACATCTTGATCTGAAATAGATATTTATTTGTACTTTTTAAAATTAATAAACTGCCTTGAAATGTTAACATCTTGAAACAATCCAGTAGGGTGAGTGTGGGCATCTCCCTGAATGGAGAGAGACAGCTAGTTTCTCCCAGTTTGCTCATATAAGGATCTGTGTATGAGAACAGGAGAAGATGGGACTCAAGCTTCACATTTGTTGGTTTCTTTTCTCTTGTAATGTGTGGAGACTGATGCCGATTGGTAGGAGAGGTACTCCATCACTGCCCCATTAACAGATCTCACCAGAACAAGGTTTCATTACTGTGGATATTGGATAAGGCCCTGCCAGAAGGCTTTCAATACCCCGAGGATAAGATGTGCTGGGTCCCCAAATTAGGTGTAGCCGTCTTTGAGCAACAACTCCAGGTTTCGTGGGATGTTTATGCAGGACTGGAGGAGCCCTGATAGAGACACTTCCCTAGGGTGACAAATCCATAATTGCCCTTATCAGCTGTAGGCTGTCTTGATGAATGCAACCTTCTGTGATTTATCACCCTGGATATTTTGAAACAGGGGCTCTTCTCATTGCAGTAGATGGTGTTTTTCAGGACCCACAGTGCAGGCTAGATTCATTGTGTGTGTGTGTGCGTGTGTGTGTGTGTGTGTGTGTGTGAGATTCACTAAGAACACACTATAAGCAAAAATGCCCAGTCTTTTTTGCCACGTGGAGATAGAGTAGTGGGTTTTGTGGAGACCTGGGATGGGAGGGTCAGTTCATGTCTCACTGGGATGTTTTCCTGCTGGTCTTCGGACATTTTAAAAATGTTTTAGTTAGCTTTTTCACTGCTGTGATGAAAGACATAACGAGAAAAATTAGAAGAGGAAACAATTTTGGGGGCTCACAGTTTCGGAGATGTCAGTCCATAGATAGCAGGCAACATTTCTCAGGACTTGAGTTGAGTCGGAACATCATGGTGGAAGAGTTTGGTGGAGGAAAACAGGTCACGACATGGTTACCAAGAAGCAGAGAGAGAGTACTGCTCAGTAAGGACAAAACGTAAACCCTGAAGACCCCCCCACAGTGCTCCACCTTCTCCAGCCATAGCCTGCCTACAGTGACCATCCAGTTAATCCTATCAGGGGATTAGCACATGGATTAGGTTAAGGCTCATGGCCCACTCATTTACCTCCACATCCTTTGTCATTGACTCACATATGAGCATTTGGGGGACAGCTCAACTCTAAACCTTAACAAAAAGTTTCCATTTTTATTAAAAAAAAATGTTATCATCCCCCCCACACCTGACACCCAATTAAGGAAATGTATTCAAAGTACACTGTGTAGGGCCCCAGATCTTTCTCTTCTTGAGGAGCTTTTCCAATCCCGGAATCTTGCCTATGACAAGAGTCAAATGTAGCACACCAAAGAGACTTAACATGAAAATCAGACTGTCACACACATACACACCACATACATACACACACACACACACACACACACACACACACACCACTGTGTGAAAAATTAAGAGCTCAGACTTGAGTGTAGTCTAATTCAGTTTCACTATTTTAAAGTTTTGCAAAACTTATTTCTAGGGCAGCAGAACATTTAAATGGATCAGAGAGTAACACCAAAGTGTCACATCCTAGGATGCAAACCCAGTTCCTCAGTTTACCACCTGTATGGCCTTGGATTAACTAATTAACCCCTCTGTGCCCACACCTTCTCATTTGTGATGTGGAGTTGATAACTAATACTTCACAGGGTTATTCTGGGGATTAAATCAAATACATTATGCAGAGACATTTGCTATTTTAATTAAAAAGAAAAAGAGTGGGCTGGGGATGTGGCTCAAGCGGTAGCGCGCTAGCCTGGCATGCGTGCGGCCCGGGTTCGATCCTCAGCACCACATACCAACAAAGATGTTGTGTCCACCGAGAACTAAAAAATAAATATTAAAAAATTCTCTCTCTCTCTCTCTCTCTCTCTCTCTCTCTCTCTCTCTCTCTCTCTCTCTCCCTCTCTCCCTCTCTCCCTCTCTCCCCTCTCTCTCTCTTTAAAAAAATAAAAAATAAAGCACACTATGGTGATACATGCATACCCATGTTTATAGCAGCACAATTCACAATGACCAATCCATGAAATCACCTAGCTGTCCATCAGTGAATTAACAAGTAAGAAAAATGTGGTATGTATAAACAGTGGCATTTTATTCATCCATAAAAATAATTAAATTATGTCATTTGCCAGAAAATGGAAAGAACTTAATATTATGTTAAGTAAAACAAACCAAACTCAGAAAGCCAAGGGTCTGGGCTGGGGATGTGGCTCAAGCAGCATCGCCTGGCATGGGTGCGGCCCGGGTTCGATCCTCAGCACCACATACCAACAAAGATGTTGTGTCCGCCGAGAACTAAAAAATAAATATTAAAAATTCTCTCTCTCTCTCTCTAAAAAAAAAAAAAACAGAAAAAGAGTACTATTTAACTTACCAATGGACACTAGATTATCTCAAGAGCACCTTTAGTTTACTTAAAATCAAAGAGTAACTTACTTTGGTTCTCATCTATTTATTAAAACAAATGAGATAGGCAATACTTAGTAGTGCTTTAATGAAGACTAATAAAACCTTGATTTTTCAAAGAACTGGACTGGTTAACCTAGGTTGTCTGTCTTTAGATATACCTGGTTTCTCACTATTAATGAGTTAAAAGCAGGCTGGAATTTCACTGTTTGAGAATCTTTACATCTTAGCCTGTGTTTTCTTCCAAAAAGTAAAATTGATGGGTGAGAAACACACCTGAAAGAAACCTGGGAGTTCTGGAAGCTCTTTAAGAGCTAAGCAAAGGTGAAATTATCTTCAGATTATGTGGGAAGAAAGAAAGAATTTAAAGTCTCAAGTTGTCTACAGATTCCAGGGATGGTGTGCAATCTAGACAATGTGATTCCCAAACCTGGAGGCATATCAGAATCTTCTGGAGACCTTAAATATGTAACTTCCAGAATCATGTCCAGCCCACAGAATCAGTACCACCAAGGATGTAGCCCTGAAATACATGCTTTATGAAGTTTTTTTTTCCAGTAGTTCCTATACAGAATGATATTGAGAATCAAGAACCAATAAAATTATTTTGTTGGCATATTTTTTTTAAATTTAGGAATAACTTTGGATTTATAAGAAAGTTGAAAAGTTAGGACTCAGACTAACTTTGACTCTGAATTGAGACTAACAATGACTCTGAATCCTATAATGTTACAGTTTTATATAAGAGCCATGACATGTTTATGAAAATCAAGGAATTAACATGAGTTACTGTAAACAAATCTCCAGGCTTAGTTCAGATCTCTCCAGGTTTTCCACTGAGTATCATTTTTTCCTGTTCTGTAGTCTAATACAGGATACTATAATACTTTAAGTCATTATGTCTCCCAAGTCTCACTGTTAGTCAGCTTTCTGTCACTATAACAAAATGCCTGAGATAATCAACCTATAAAGAGAAAAATTTGTTTTGGCGCATACTCTTGGAGGTTCTAGTCTATGATCAGTTGGCCCTGCTCTTTTGGGCCTGTGGCAGGCATCATGTCATGGAGAGACCATGAAGTAAACCAAAATTGCCACAGTTTGGCTGCAGCAAAATAACCAGGGGGTGACGAGCAACTTGTGTACATTGATACAGCAGGAGTGGGAGCCGTTTATTGCAGGACAGGAGGGGTATATATACATTCCACACAGCTTATCTTAATTCACATAAACTAGATACAGCAGTCAACCAATAAGGAATCTCCACACTTAATGGCTCGCTGGCGTTACTTCACAAACCACTCCCTCTGGCAAAATGCCAGGCGCCATCTTGACTTGTTTACAGACTCTAACACAAAATGGCTCACCTTATGGCCAAAAATTAAAAAGAGAAAAGGAAGGAGTGGGGGTCCTTCAAGGCCCTAAGCTTCCCAAGGACCTAAGGTCTGCCCACTAGGCCCCATCTCCCAATACCAGCCTGGGGGCCAACCCTTTAGAAAGAAGATCCGAACTAGTCTTCTTTAGTCTGTGGCAGTTTTACCACTGGGAACTGCCAAGAATACTGGTCATATTGTTTTAGTGCACATCTCCAATGTAGGATTTCTCTGATGTTTTTTCTTTGGTTTAGACCGGGGTTATGTGGTTTGGAGGGCAGTATCATGGAGGCAAAGTGCCTTCCTCATCACATCATATCAGCATATCACTGGTTATTTTAATTAACCTTCATCATTTGGCAAAGGAAGGAGCTGCTAGACCATTCAACTGCAAAGCTACCATTTTCCTGTTCCCATACTCTGCTCTTCAGAAGCAGGTCTTCAAGTCCAGCCAAGAGTGGAGTGTGGTGGAGAAGAGGTTAGGCCCCACTCCCAGGAGGGAAGAGATCAGTGATGGTTCATGATCAGAGTATTACTTCAAGAAATCACATTAATTTAAAACGTCAGAAGGAAAGAGAACAGTTACACATTAAAAGCTAGAAGAGATGAGGACCTGAACAAACTCTGAGGCATTGGTGTTACGGTGTAGATGTGAGGTGTCCCCAGAAAGCTCACATGTGAAAGAATGCAAGAAGGTTTGGAGGAGAAATGATTGGATTATATTCTTAACCTGATCAGTGAGTTAATCCCTGATGGAATTAACTGAATTAGCAAGGTGTGGCTAGAGAAGGTGGGGATTAGAGCATGGCTTTATTGCACATATTTGTATCTGGAGAGTGGAGGCTCTCTCTGTTTCTAGAACACCATGATGTGAGCTGCTTCCCACATGCTCCACCGTGATGTTCAGCCTTATCTTGAGCCCCAAGAAATGGAGCCATTAGCCTTCTAAGAATTAAGACCTCCAAAACTGTGAACCCTTGAGTAAACTTTTCCTCCTCTATAGTTGTTCCAGTCAGCTCCTTTAGTCACAGCATTAAAAAACCTGACTAAAACAATTGGTGAAGAAGATATGTCTCTACAGAGTACAGTGGAAGTGAAAGAAACCATGGCTCAAGATTAGAAACAGGGAGATGAGGAAGGAAAACTGAGATATACTGTTGAGGATTTGGTCCTGAGTTACTGGGAGAAGGATGATACAATAAAGAACAGCAATAGAGGATGCCTTTTGCTGGAACTTGCTGAGTCCCAAGTTCAAGATAGATAAGTTGAGCCACCAGTTATCAAAGGCATTGTTAGGGTCTTTAAACAAGTCAGGATGGTGCCTGGCATTTTGCCAGAGGGAGTGGTTTGTGAAGTAACGTCAGTGAGCCATTAAGTGTGGAGATTCCTTATTGGTTGACTGCTGTATCTAGTTTATGTTAATTAAGATAAGCTGTGTGGAATGTATATATACCCCTCCTGTCCTACAATAAACGGCTCCCACTCCAGCTGTATCAATGTACACAAGTTGTTCGTCACCCCCTGGTTATTCACAAACCACTAACAGGCATTATAAAATAGCTTACCTCTTAGGAGATAAGGGCCTTCTGGGGCCCTCTCCACAGCACCTGGCTGCTTTTTCAAGGTCTCCAATCAAACATCCAAGAAGAGTAGCCGACTCCCGGGGCAAGGCTTGAGGTGCAAACTATGGTTGGGGGAGAGGTAAGAAGGCACATCCTAATGTAAATTTGGATGATCCCTATCCTAAAAGCAAGGCTTGAAGTTTGCTCAGTGATCACCACCTTACTGTAAAAGCATGAGTCTGCCTTCATTATAAAGACTTGGGGGCCTGTCATTACACGTAGAGTTACCTCATGCAAAGAGCCTCCAGAGTTTTTCATTACCTAGGTACACCTGTCAGCTTTGCATCGCTGTGATCAAAATATACAACATGTACAATTCCCAGGAGGATACGTTGGCATTAGCTCACTGTTTCAGAGGTTCCGTCCAGGGTGGGCTGGCCTCTTTGCTCCAGGCCTGAGGTGAGGCAGAATATCATGGCAGAAGGTGAAGTGGGGGGAAGCTGCTCAGCAACCAGAAAAGAGGAAGCAGGGTCTGAGAGACAGGAAGGGGCTCAAGAGAAGACATCCAAAAAGGGACACCCCCAGCAACCTACTTCCTTCACCAAAATCCCGCCTTCCCAGAGTCCTTTCAGGTAACAGTGAATTAACCTACCTGAGGTCAGAGCCCTAAAAATCCAATGGCTTCCAGAAAGTCCTGCCTCTGAACATGTGAGATTTGGGGAAACATTCCACATGCAACCCATAACACTAAATGAAGAAATAACCTCCAAATATCTGAGATTCTTCTCTCTCCACTACTGATGATAACAAGGAAACCCTCATTAGCATTTCCAGTTTGCCTTTCAAATAGGAAGGGTATGTGTTAAAACTGGGCCTGCTCAAGCTTTCAAGCATTCCTTAATTATATGTTTGGTAGTGCCTGGGAGCCGGAGGACTCCCTAGAAAAGCAAGGAGGAGTGTTGGTGAAATATCCTTGCCTGTTGAAGGTGGATGGGAAGGATACCAGGGATTTTGATATCCCAAGGCGGAAGAAAGTTGAAAAGGGATCTACTCTTTTCCCCTCCTTTACCTTGGTAAAGAATTACGGAGGCAACAGGAAAGGGGAGGCAGAAGATCCAATGGTCCCAGGGAGTTGAGGCTTTTCTGTTTTTAAAATAGGGTCACTCTAAAAGCTCCTTTCAAGCAGGCTGTTCCGGCATGTCACACCCACCTTCATAGTTCAAGTTCATACTCGATTTCTTTTGGACTCTCAATAACAATCCATTTGTAAAGACCATTTTCATTTCTAAATAGGAGATGGAAGCATGTTATGATTTAGCTATGAGGTGCTTCTCCCAAACTCAAGTGTGAGACAATCCGAGAAAATTTGGAGGTGAAAGAATTGAGTTATGAGAGTGTTAACCTAATCAGTGGATTACTCCACTTGAATGGATTAACTGGGTGGTAACTGTAGGCAGGTAGGGTGTGGCTGGAGAAGGTATGTCAGAGATCTCTCTGCTTCTGTGGTGTCATATCTTAAGGTGCTTCTCTCTGCTGTGCCCTGCTGCCATGACATACTGGGTCATCTAGGGCCCAGAGATAAGGAGTCAGCCATCCATAGGCTGAGATCTCTACAACTATGTCAAAAAAAAACTTTTCCTCCTCTAACTATTCTTGTCGGGTCTCTGTGGTCACAAAAGGTAACTATCAAAGTATTAGGTAGATAGAATTTAAGAGATTTTTTTAAAACTGTCTCTTCCCATTTATTTTTTTGTCTTATAAAAAAGTTTTTTGGTTCTTCCCTTTTCCTCATTTATCATCTTAGTTTTTGTTTACCATCTTCTTTTTGTTATTAGCAGGATAATCGTATTAAATTCGAAGATTTTAGAAATAGGCTTCGTTGAATGTCGAAATCAAAGATTTTCTGGTTGACTTTCCCTAGAAATATCTCATAGATTACTGTTATAGAATTTTTAATGTCAATTACCTTCTTTAAAAGCAAATGAAGCTGGGCACAGTGGTAATTCCAGGGGCAACTCAGTGAGACCCTGTCTCTAAATCAAATACAAAAAAAGGGCTAGGGATGTCACTCAGTGATTAGGCACCCCTGGTTTCAATCCCTGTCTTTTCCCAGTCCACTAATTTCTGTTTTCACTTGTTACTGCATTTGACGGCTGCCTGTCTCTCTCTGGGATGATAAGGAAAGTGTAACAACTGCAGAGTATAACTTCCCATCCACTTGTTTGAAAATCCAACAGTGATTAAAAAGGAATAAGAAAACTGAATAGCAGATTGGCTGAGGGATATACAGTTTTTCCGTTTATACCTGGAGTAGTTAAACCTTTTGGATCATGGACCCCTTTGAGGAGCTGCTGAAAACTAGCAACCTTTTTTATTTTTTCCAGAAAAATGCATAAGACCACAGCACACACAAATCTGGGCCTGTGGCGTTTATGAAAGAAGATGAGCTGTGGCTTCTCCAGGTGAAAGAAATCAAAATAAGTATCTCTGAGCAGCATCATCTGGGTGTTTCTAGAACTATTTGTAGGGAGCTACTCCCTAACATTGGGCCAACAAGGAACTTTGTGAAACCCTCCAGGAACATCCAAGAAACTCATTCATGTGTTTCAGAAAGAAATGGGGAGTCTGTCCACAGACACACATGAGATTCAGCTTCAGAATTCCCTCTTTTAAACCTACGGTGGAAGTGGTTTTCTCAGTGACTGAGGCCACTTCTTTTTAAAGTACCTCTGTTATATGGAGGATGGATGGGTGAGTTCTTTGCCTTACAAATTCAAAGAATGAAATCCATGGACACAAGGGTGAGAGCAAGTAGCAGGATTTACTAGAGTAATAGAAAGAAAGCATGTAGCAGAGCTCCTGAAGAGGGAAGGGGGCCCAAGAGAGGGTTGCTCATGGCAACCATCAAGTTTGTATGAACTTGATCTGTTCCTAGCGATGATTGGGATATAGAAAGGGAGCCAATTGACTATATTTTGCCTTCTTCAGTAAATCTGGAGAAAAATTATTTTTAAGTCTTAATTAGCACAAGAGTTGGGGTGAGGGTCTATTGGTGCAAGAGGAGATAGATGCTTTTTGGGGTTGGTCTTGTCTAGGGGCTGTTAAGGAACTGTTAAGCTGAGGTCAGAAGTTTGATTTCTCAGTTCTCTCTTTCTCCTTTTCTTCTGCAAGACCCTTTTAGCGGTTGCCCAAGGTGGTCTATCCTTTTGTCTCATATTCCAGTTCTTTTCCCTTGCTTTACACTGATTTCCAAATCTAGATTATGCTTTAATTCCTCCAGTTGTTTTGTTCATGATCTGTCTTTGGGCACTGGAAGGGGTCAGCATTCTCTCCATAGTGCTGGCACACAGCAGATGCTCAGATACTTGTTGAGGGGGTGAATAGATGAATGCGTCCCTCTTTGCACTGTCTGTGAAAAGGCTCAGGATAAAATTTCAGTTTATCACTACAACACGTGCAGAGATTTATGGTGTACGTTTTCTATATTCATCTGACTTCTGGATTCATCTTCATTTTTCTAACTTTTAGTGTTCTTTTGTCATTTTCTGTTACTCATTTTGTATTTTGTTATACTGTATATAATTTTGTAAACTCCTTTAAATTGGTTGTTCAAAGAATCATGGGATGAAGTCCACCATTTTTTTCCTTTTTCACTGTATCACTCTAATTTCTCCTATGAGTATATTTAATATATTCACCCATGATTTTTTGCTCTTTCCTCATTTTTTTACCATATTACTTGACATACATAGAGAGAAGCATATGGTCTAATATGTGAGTAAGTAGTGTTCTGTACATAAGTATGGGTACAGATCCCTTAATCTGTGTTATTCTGCCCATATGTGGGCTATGGGGGAAGGCAAATTTTTTAATATTTATCTCTCAAGAATATTTTTCCAAAAATAAAGAACCATATATAAATGTATAGTCATAGCTGCACTAGAGCTTCTACACAGAGAAAACTTTTTCTAAATTTAGCTGGAAAAAAAATCCAGTTTGCTAGTATTATAATTAAAACAATCACCCCAAGGTGCCTCTTCTTTGACTCAATGGTGTGTATTTCTCTCACATCTTTACCAAAGTGCCCCTAACTGCAGAAGGGGAGAGTGAGTACATGCTGTAGAGGAGGAAAAATGTACCTTTTGCACTCATGGTCTCTGGCTAGGTCTGATACCAATGGGGGGTCCAATTGGAGCCAGTTTCTTGGTAACCTGAACAAAGAATTAATCAATACATATAGAAATAACAAGTAGAACATAAATATATTGAAAATGAAAGTTGATTAGGCCCCAGGAGAAAGCTCGGCTGAGGCTCCCATGTCTGGGTGAGTCTGATCTTAATGCTGAGCTCTGCTTGGTCTCCTCCCTGTGGATCTGATTGAAGATCTTGCCTTATTTCTTCTCATTGGTTACTTTATTTTCACCTAGTTAGAATAGAGAACTTGTGGTGGGAGTTGCCATGGAGATAATCTCTCAGTGGTGGAAGCTGTCGTGACAATGGGTCTCGTCATATATGGGGACATCACAACTCAACCCTTCTGTACTCCAGCCAGCGTTTTTTTTTTGTACCCAGCTTCTGCCATCTTGACAACCCTAAACTCCTACCTCAGGTCAAAGAATTATACTGACAATCAGACATCTGAACAGGAGAAAAACATACACATTTTATTTATTAAAAGTTTAAATGTACATGGAAGTCCTAACATGAAGACTGAAAGAGACAGAATGAAGCACTTCTACATTAGGTTGGACAAAGAGTGGTAAATTGTGACAACACAACATGACAAAGGACAAGCACAATGAATGGCAAAAAGTAATTAGGAGGCTCAAGATTATGAGGTCTGTGAGGATCTCTCTTGGGCCTGTCTCTGGGGCTCAACTCCCTGTCTCTGGAATTAAGCATGTCTTCCTTCCTCCAACCTCAGGAAATGAACCTTCTACTCAGGAGCTCACCCCTGCTTTCAGGAGAAGAGCAAAGGCTGGTGCACCATGCTTTTCAAAGTTCTTGAACTCAGAATAATCGGTATGCTAGAGTGGCGTATTGTGGGACAATGTGTTCTGAACTCTTTCAATGCCAACAGAACTTTCATTTTAAGACCTGTGTTTTCTCTTAAAAAAATACACAGGAAGTCAATTTTCTAATCCATTTGATTTAAAATGGTATTTTTAAAATTAATTTTTCATGAATGACATAAAAATTGTACTTGTTTATGGAGTACTGTGTGATCTTTTGATACATGTATATAATGGGTGATGTTCAAATCAGACTAAGTATATCCAGCTCCTAAAATATTTATCATTTTTTTTTGTTGAAAACACTCAAATTTCTTTTTTCTAGTTTTTTTTTAAATACACAGTGCATTATTGTTATGTATTGCCACCATGCTGAGCAACAAACTTATTTCTCCTGTATTACCATAACATAGTGCCTGTTGAAATACTATAAAATAATATTGAAAATTGTTTATCTTGGAAAAAAAATGGATTGTCTATCACTGTGTGCCAGGCAGGCCCTGGATTTGCAATGTTGACTGTGTACATCCCTAGAAAGGGCAGATGGGATCCATGGAGGTCACTCTTGACCTCAGCAGTAGAGTATCACCATCTATGCCAACTTTTGCTTTTTGCAATTTCTAAAGAAGTACTATTACTGAAAATAATTTTTAAGCATTTTATTTAATCTGCTTTTGCCTGACAAAATCCTTCTGGACCCAGCACCAGTATTTCTTCCTCCATGGCAATGACCCTTTCTCTAATTCCGAGGACAGGAAACAGTGGAAAGTTCTCCTGAAATATAAGTCAACTAAGATCTACTGAGGTCATAAAAAGTAAAGGAACTGATCAAAAAAATATGAAGTAGGGAACTATTATTTGTTGACCTTCTACAGTACGCCATATGTTTATTAATTATCTTAATGTCACACCAACTCCTAGAGACTTCTATTGTTATTCTCGAATGAAGACACACGAGCTAGGTATGCCAAAGGAGAGCCCCTTATAGACACTGCAAGAAAGTAGCAAAGAGCGTTAGAAATGTGAGTCTATTTAACTTCAAAATGTATAATTTTCTATTATATTTTGGCCAGTTCTCTGACCTCTATAGCCTTTGCTAATCTAAGAAAAGAACACCAAATCAACCTATTTCCTTCTAAAAACAGAAATGCCAATCAGTATTGATATTGATTTTGTATTTTGATCTGTTTTCTCAACGAAGGACTTACTCTGTAAGCCAGCTTTAACTTTCCTTCAATAACTTTGCTTTATACCATTTTCCACCTTTTAAGAAGTAGCACAGCACAGAAGAATGAAAATAGAGTGTGGAAGAAATTGCTGCTTCGAATCCTTCAGCCCCAGCCCTAGCCCATTGGGCAGCCTAGAGACTTGTCGCCAGAATCTCTATACTGTACATGCATTTTGGAATGTCTGTGAGTTGAGTAATGTCCCATGGAACACATTAGTTTTTATACTATTTTTAAAATGTGAGAACGGAATACTCCCAGTTAAAAATCAAATTTAAAGAAATGAATTCAGATTAGCTTTTGGATTGAGACATTTAATGGATACTTAAAGTATAACTGATAACCAACATAAACAGGAATTTTATTTTATTTCAGAGAGTGTATTTAGAGCTGATAAATGTTGGGGACATCTAGATATTTAAAAAAAAATTGTTCCATGTGGTCTTCAGAAGTAAACAAAATTTACTTTTGTACTATGGTGCATTTTATCTACCTCTGGAAACATTTGAAGTCCGTGGTGGGTTTAATCCCATGAATCTTTGGAAATATGATGAGCGGTTCAATTTTTTATTTTCATAATCAGCTGTTTCAGCTTTCAGATATTATTGCCTTATAGGGACATCTGCTGGCAGATAAATAAAGGTCTGGAACAATCAAGTGGTGTCTGAGTTTGCTGGGGCATCACTGAGACTGTCGCTTCCCATGCATCTGCTTCAGATAGTGCATATCTGTCACCATTTAAATATTGTATCATTTCATGGGCTGATCTTTCTCAAATCACACCACATTCCTCCATTCCATGAGTGCCTTGTTGCCACAGCAGAGTCACATGTGTATTCTATTTATTTATTTATTTTGCAAACTGCTCTCTAGAAACTTACATGCTGTGGGGCAGACGGCATGAGAATCACAGGACTTGGAGTACAATAAGCCATTCCCCTCTCTGTTACCTGCTTTGGATTTCTAGGTCACACCTGAAATATTGGGAGAAGGAAACAATAACAACAACAACAACACTCTGTTTCGGTTCCAGAATTGCAAACCCAAAGCAAAGTCAATTTGGTAATGCTACAAACTTCTCAAACTTCAGGCCTCTGAGTTTCAGGAGGGAAAATATCTTAATTTTATTATTAAGTTAAAATACTCCTCTTCCACTCCATCACGAGGGGTTTGCCAGTAATAATTACTTGCAGCCAATTAAATATCACCTTTAAAAATGATGACTTGGTGAGAGTTAAGAGCAGTAGTACTGTTTCTGCTAACCTTCACCATCACCAGAAGGATGAAAGTTTGTTTCTTTCCTTTGGTATTTCATTGAACTGGGATCGTCTTCATACCCATCTCTGAGAAAGCAGCACTGTACTAAATCATATATTATAGACTTCAAATTAAATTGCCCATAAAAGTCAATATTACCAACAGTACCGTGAAGCAGCTTATTCACGCCACTTCTTTAAGCTAAAGCCACGGACGGAAAAGCACCCTCACTCACAAGCATTCCTAGAGCTTTCTCTCCTGTTATTTATCTATGTATTTTTTTTAGAAGGCTGTTTCATTTGTGAAGGCATTCCCTGCCAAAAGAAACGATCTAATCATTAACTAATTACAACTAAATAATAGCATTGCACCTTTTGACAGGTTAACACACATTCTATTCAAGAGTTGAAAGCTCAGGAAAGAATAATAAAGCTCAGATTCTCACATCTCCTCAAATGCCAAAATGGAAAATAGACTCTTCAAGAATCTTCACCACTCAGGTGTCTTTCTTTTCCCCTCTTTCCTCGCTGTATAAAGAGTCTGTGGATTCGTATTAATATTCTAAACTAATTCAATTCACTTTCCTTGATGTCCAATCATAAATCATACAATCTACTGACATTCATGTTTCAACATGCTGGAATCATCAATTTGGGCCATTTTTCTCTTTACCAATGGAGCAGCAAGATACATGGGGCGACTCTCAGATGTGAAAAGAAGAAAGAAAACCAAGTCAAGAGAGGAAATCTAGTATTTGCAAATGTAGTCTAGTTCATTCAAAAACCTAAAAGCAAAACACAAAGGCATGCCTGAAATGTTGTCACTGAAGAGCTTCACAGCTTAACTGAAAAATGATATTAGAAGGCTGAACACAAAATTAAATAGTCTACTTCATAATATCTTACACAATGACTCAGATAGTTTTGATTATATCATTATGTCTTATTATTCCCAATATCCTCATAGGCATTCCACCAAAATTCTTCTAAAAAGAAAAGGAAAAAAAAATGAGAGAATTGCTTTCTAAACCCTGTCCTCTAGTAAGCAAAGACAACTGAAAATTGTTCCACATTTTTTGTGTGCATTATAGACTTAAAGCTCTTATAATTGACAGCAGAAAGAATCAGTGACAAACATGAATGTGACTATGGAATGCTTAATTTTTCTTAATTTACTTATTGTTGTTTGAGAGTACTTTCCCCTTAATTCTACTACCATGAAACTGCATTTGAAAAGGTTTATAAACCTTGCCAGCTAAAGAAGTGAGGAAAGAAAGTAGGCATAGCAAAGATGTTTAAGAGGCTTTGCACTAAATATTGGGAACCAATTGCAATATAATAAAAGCAGCAAATCATTTAAGAGATTTCCTTTTTGCAACTAGGGTATGGAATGATAATTTTTTTTAAAAAAAAGGCAATTCATTTTTCTTGTCAGAGACAAATGAATCATTGCTTAGCACACACCAAAAGGGAACCAAAAAGAAAAGTTAATATTCAAAGGTGAAATCCAATCCATACATTAATAGATAAGATTAGTATTGTAAACCACAAAATATTGCAAAAAAACTTAAATTATTTACCTTTCTAGTTCAGCACAAATGTCCTACAGCTAATTATCATGAGATATTGCCTGGAAATTAACCAGTCATGTTGTGTTTCTATCTCCAGATTTACAATTAGTAATGCTATTAATGTGGTTCCTGTACTTAGCGTTACTAATTATATTGCTATGAACTAATGGTGTTAAAAATAGCAATAGCCATCAACTACCAATTAATGCTTAATGAGAGCATATAAACCTTGGCATTGTAATGAATTTCAAAATTATTGTTGCTTGTGTTCCTTTTGTAATTGTGCAAAAATGGGTGTAACCAGTAACCACTGAAGTAGGGCATTGATTGAAAACATAGTTACCACATCATTGCAGGAAAACCAGAAAATAGAAATGTTTCCTTGAAGAAACATTACAGAGAAAATTTTATATATTTTATACATATGTACTTAAACATATATATGTGTATGTGTGTATATGTGTGTGTGTCTATATAGATAGAGAGGGATATAGATACATAGATGTAGACATATAGTCCATTTTAACATTAGATTTCAATATTTGTGTTTTGAGGAAGTTAATTTTCTAGTCAAACAATATAAAATTGAAAAAAACATAGTTTTAAAATATGTTATTTCAAATTCACAAATAAAAAATAAAAAGCTTAAACATTTTTTGAAGATGAATTTTTATGGAAGAATCATCCAACAAGATTGAATAGCTCAGAAGTTCAAATTTAAGATAGGAATAACCTGTATCAGATAGGTTAAGCTAGGCTATGCTGCAGTAACAAACATCCACCTAATGGCTTAATACACAAAATTTTATATTTTGCTCACACTACAGTTAAGGAGAATCAATCAGAGATCACTGCTGTCTGTAGTTGCTCAGGAACCCAGGTTTCATCTTGTCATATTCTCCCATTATCTTTGGAGAGAACTTGGAAAATTTGTGCATGGTCTATTACTCTCATTCAAAAGTGACTTGCATCATTTATACATTTCATTGAAAAAAAGTCATATGTTTGTGCGTAAGTTGAAAATTATGGGAAATGATATCCAGAAAGAGAACTGGGATACTGGGAAATTACCACGTGTTTTAAAGCTTTTATTGTGTTTCATTAACTGCATCAAGAAGACTGTCTACAATGAAGAACTTTACTGGAGTACTCCCTAGAGGTGGGAGAACATTAATAGAACATCAGTACATCCTTTTGAGTTTAAGAATATTTTCTTTGGCTCTGTCATTAAAAAATCATTTCATACAATGAAATTGTGATATTTCCCTAGTAGCACACAATGTTAATATTATATTAAATTCAAATTTACCTTTCCAGTTTGTACTTTTATATTTTACTTTGGCAGCAGTCTTTTTAACCTGTGATTCTGGTCAAAACCACAGTGGATTTCAAGAATAAGAAAGACTAAAGGTCACCATAGAGGGGAATAAGAAAAAGAGGAATCCAACCATTGAAGAGACTAAGGATGACATCACATGTCCTGCCCATATACCAACAAATAGCCCAGAAAGAGGTTTAAGGACATCCACACTAACAGTGGCAGTCAGACGAGATCAGAATCCATCATCCCTACATATGACTGAGAAGAATTAGGGACATGCTGCTGTCCCGTGTATCCGTACCTCACTTGGTATATTTTGAGGTTATTTGGTTATTTTGAGGTGAAGGCACTTGAAAAACACAGGAAGAGGCTTTCTTTGAACTCCCCTTATCTGCCTAAAGACAGATCCTTCCAAAAGGAGCTCTGTTCATAAATCCTCTCCCTGGGAGTTCCACATACCTGGGAAGACTAACTCAGCACAGGAGTGGCAGCCAGAAGCCAGAACCACACTCTGACAAACTTTGTCACACACTCTCAGATCCTCCCATCACTTCTTCCAAGGGCCTATTCATCTTTCTCAACAATCTCTGACTCTCCTCCAAGCAACTTATCTCTCTCTCCACTTCCCCTATTGAGAAGCTATGTAAACTTTAAAATATCACAGCTTTTGGTGATATTAACTTTGTTTTCCCTACGAATGTGCAAATGATGTTAAAAATTAATACAGTTGTGTACCATTTCTTCTTCTGATCTGCTATCATTTTTTTTTCATAGATCCAACTACTGAACCTAGGAAGACAAATTTCTTCCCCTGTAAAAGACTGAAACAGACACGAAAGAAGACCCTTCGGATTTAGCCACAACGCTTACAAATCTACATTTTATTTAAAGAAGAAGAGAAAATATAGTATCAGCACTGAATTAAAGACATGTAAATCAGGCAGAGGAGGCTTCACAGCAAGGGGTCCAGAGGGGTTCAGTTGTCACCTCTCTTTGGAGCTCTCTCAATGCGCCTTTCTCTTTTGGATCAGGATCCTTCAACATGAGTGTGGAAGGCCTCAGAGAGAGGAGATCAAAGGGAGTCTTGGTTGGATCTTATACTGCACGGGTTACCTAGGCACATGGCCGCTGTACGACTAGCCCCAAAGGCAGAGTCCACCAGCACGGCACCCAAACTATGTGCATACTGTCAGCCTTGCTGTTAACAATGATCTGTACCATGGAGATGGCGTGCACTGTGCTCAAGCTCATCTTGGAACCAAGTGATAAAATAATACCATAGATGATTCCTTGTCTCATGCCCTGGCCCAAAGTCAGTGACATTAAATTGTATCTTTTACTAAAAAAAAAAAAAAAAAGCCCAGAGCCATCCTAATCTAGGTGAAAATTACAGCACAAGATTCAAATATCTTGCACAAAAATCTAAGGACATGAACTCAGAAGAACATCTATAGTATTTGTACCAATGAACCTAGCAGAAAAGATTATTGTTTGCTTATTGTTGTTTTTAAATTATTACTGGAGATTGAACCCAAGGGCATTTTACCACTGAACTATAATCCCAACCCAGCCCTTTTTAAATTTTAGTTTGATAAAGGGTGTCCCTAGGTTGCACAAGCTGGCCTCAAACTTGCAATCCCCCTGCCTCAGCCTCCTGGGTTGCTGGGATTAGAGGCGTACACTTCCGGCCCAGCTGAACATCTACATTATTAACAGATCAGTCATGATACTGCAGTCTGAGAATAAATATATCTCTGGGCCAGAGGACATATCTGAATTTCCTGACATAATTTTCAGACTGTATCCCACCTCCATTCCAGCCACCTTTGAAGCAGTCGTGACTCTCACTGTTGTGCTGACACATCAAAATTGTTTTAGGTATAATTTCTTTTCCAGTTACTATTCTGTTGTTTAACACGTTGCTCCACAACTTAGAGACTTCAGACAACCATTTTATTAGATTTTCAGAATTTACGTTCAGGAATTTGAAAATTGCACACCATAGTGGGTCACCTGCTTTGTCTGGGGCATTGGCTAAAAGGACTTTATGGCTGGAAGCTGATGTCATCTCAAGCACTCCTGGGTTTTCATATCCCATGGTTGATGCTGGCTGTCAGTCAAGACCTTGGCAGTGGCCAGACAGAAAATGTACACAGAGCACCAATGTCCCCCTGTGGTCACTTCTTCACAGCAGGCAGACTCAGATTTCTTTAACAGTAAGTACCCCAGCGCTCCAAAGGTGAAGGTTCAAAGGAACAGAGTAGAAGTACTCATTTTGTATGTTCTAGAAATGGGTTCCACATGACTTCCATAGTGTTCTCTTGGTCAAGCAGTCTCAGGGCCCAATTCCAGGGCAGGGATAGGACACAGGATTCATATCTCAATGAAAGGAATGCCAAAACATTTGGGGACTATGTTTTAAAACTGTGATATTTTCCTGCAATAAAATGTTTTTACTGCTTTGCTTCTAGTTCTAAATTTATACTCTATTTCTCTGGGTACCAAAGGTAAAACCAATGTTCTTGCTTTCTTTGAACTTTGCAATTAGAATCCACCTAAAGAGCCCTTTCATTTCCTGTGAGACTGAATATCTGGTGGGCTATGGCAAGTCAACCATAGGTCCCTCAAAAGAGTTATTAAAAACTGCTGGGAGGAGATCAAAAATCTAATTGTGGAATTCCTACACAACCATGAATACTGAAAACTTTACTTAGTTTATATAATTTATCTTCTAGATAAAGAGCGGGAAAGTTCAATGATTAAGAGCTGAATTATTTATCTAATACTACACCAGACCATATACTTGTACAATAGTAAAGTCAAATGAATGACTGACATTCACCTTGTGATCAGGATTATTAAATAAGGCAAAATGTCAGAGATTCTTATATTCTGATTGTATATGATCCAATAAGTGGGTTCTATCATTAAAATGCCCAAACAATGAAGACATAAATGCTTATTTTATATAGCTACTGTTAGAGGTTAAAGACTTTGATTATATTTCCAAAAATTTGATGGCATGGAAATTTTCTACAATTGGGAAAGAAAGAAGACATTGTAGTTTGAAAGAAAATTATAATATATGTGTTGAATTCATCATTGTAAGTTACAACCATATTTAAATTGGTGTAAAAGTTTACTTCAGTTAAATAACATAATGTAGTAAATTGGCTTGCCTCTATATTTAAAAACACCTTACTGTAGTTTGAATTCCATCATTCAAGACATTAACCCACATGATTTAACAAATTCACATTCTAACCAAACACTACTAAGGACAAGCCCAGGAAATGATAATTAAATTTTCATTAGTTCTTATTTGGAGAATTTGAATGGACATTTCAGTTATTTTCACCAACTAACATTTTCATGTCGAAACCTTACTCAGTGTCCTGATTGGGGTGATAAATTGCTGAGGGTGACATTGGTCTCCTCCTCACCACCAAGATTTATTCCAATGAAAGGATTAGCTCAGAATCTAATTGAATTTGCACACATTTTTGTTCATTTCTTCCACTCTTGGGTTGATGGGCCATTCCACCCATGTAAAAGCAATGTTCTGTATGGAGAGTTGATCTACAGTGTTTCTTTGGTTCTGTTTTTCCTTAAATTTGAATATAAAATGACATAATTTTTACACAGATATTGACAATTCTACTATTATATGCTAATGAGATGTGTCTCCAACTTAAAATAAAACATCAGACTTTGAAAATCAGAGTAAAAATCTGTTATTATAAAATAAAAATATTAAAAACTTCAAAGAAAAATTCACAAAAGCAAGGTATAAGATCTGTAAAAAGAAACATAGGGAGAAGATTAAAAGTTTTCTTGCAGACCGGAAGATGACGGCGATGGGAGTGCAGCACCCCAGTGCGCCGCGTCACTGTGCGGGAGAAAGATGAGGTGAAACGGCTGAAGGCTACCTTGGTGGGAATTTCCAGTGAAATTGAGGTGCTCCAGAATCTAGAGGACAGATTTCCAGCGCGCGGGATTCGGCTGCGGGGGCTCGGTCGCGGGCGATTTCTCTGCACGGAGGGTAGCAGTACCTGGTCGGCGGACCGCCCCGCGGATGGAGTCTGGGGCGCGCGCTAGATAGTTAGCGGCGAGGTACCAGAGCGGGATTACAGCGAAGCGGATTCTGGAGGCTCCTGCCAGCGGCGCACTGGCCACGCTGAGTGCTGAGTTCCGGATTTGAGACAGAGGAGAGAACCGGTCCAGTTCGATTCCCGACACCGGTCGGAACACGGAGGAGGACAGCAGCCGCCATCTTGGAGAGCTGATGCAATCATCCCTGTTTTCTACTGATCTCAGCTCATTCAACTACGGAACAGGTGATTCCAGGCTGGTATTTGCCTGCGTCTCGCAGACAGATCGCTCAGGCTCGGGACTGGAGAACCTGAGGAGAATACTCTTCGGGGCTCGCCCCTGGCAAGGCAGGCGCCGGACTTTGAGCGGCCAGATTCTAGCTCCCCGGGTTGCTTTGGCCCAGGGCGGGGGATCCTTCGGGGACTCCGGGCTGAGGCCAGTTACAAGTGGATTGTGCGCTGAGGGGCGGCGTGGCTCTGACTCCCGGAACAGTTTTGGCCTGGGGCTAGGGAGCCCGCGGGGACTGCGTCTTTGACCCTGCCCCTGGCGGAGCGTACACTGAGCTGGGAGAGTTTGGAGCGGCCAGGCTCGGGCTCCTGGGGCTGCTTGGGCCTGAGGCTGGGGTACCTCTGTGGAGCCTGCTCCTAGCAGAGTGTGGCAGGGATCGGAGAGGCTGGGTTCTGGCTCCCGTAGCTGCTTGAGCTCAGGGCCGGGGAACCTGCGGGGACCGCGAGCTGAGGCCAGCTACAAGTGAAACTTGCGCCGAGGGACAGCGGGGCTCTGACTCCCGAAACAGTTTTGGCCTGGGGCTGGGGAGCCCGCGGGAACTGTGTCTTTGACTCTGCTCCCAGCAGAGCGTGCACCGAGCAGGGAGAGTCTGGTGCGGCCAGGCTTGGGCTCCCGGGGCTGCTTTGGCCTGGGGTTGGGGAACCCGCGGCGGTTGCTCTGTGGAGCCTGCTCCTAGAAGAACGTGGCGGGGATCGGAGAGGCCGGCTCCTGGCTCCCGGAGCTGCTCTGGCTCAGGGTTGGGGATCCTACAGGGACTGCTTCTTGGTCCGGGTCCTGCTGGGTGCTGCGGGGGCCTGGGGGGCAGAGTGGAGCTGCCACCTGCTCCCAGAGCAGGCTAAGGGACCCGCCGGTGTGGTATCACGACACCCCAACTGCAGCTGGGGCCGAGGAGAGTAGCCGCCCATGCCTGGAACAGGACCAGCGACCCGACGGCAGGGTAGCCAAGTCACCCCACTTGGAGTGGAGGCCGTGAAGAGCCGCCGTCTGATCCTGCAAGGTAGGCAGACCTGCGTCCCACTGGCAGGACAGGCTCGGAAGCCTGCCAGTGTGGTGGACAAGTAGCATCGAGGCAGTCACGTCACACTGGTTGGAGTGGGGGTTGAACAGAGCCGCCGCCAGTGTCCGGAAAAGGCCCAGCGACCCGTTGGAAAGGCAGTTAGGTACCCCCACTGGGAGTGGGGGCTGAGCAGAACTGCCGCCCAAGCCCGCAAGGTAGGCAGATCTGAGACCCACCAGCGGAACAGGCTTAGAGGCCGACCAGCGTGGTAGACACGTCACACCAATTGGAGTAGGGGTAGAGCAGAGCTGCCGCCCACATCCGGATCAGGACCAACGATCCGAGGACGTGGTAGGTACGTCACCACAATTGGAGTGGGGGCAGAGTAGAGCAGCCATCCGTACCCGCAGGGTGGGCAGACCTACGACCAACCAGCGTGGTAGATAGATCACCCTGATTAGAGGAGGATCACAGCCACTACCCGCCCTACAAGAGAGATCTCCCAACTATACAAGAGCAATATAAATAAATAGGGGGAAAATTTCAAAAACACAACAGTTTCACCAAGCAGAAAGAAACGCAAACAATATGAAAAGACAAGGAAAGAAGGGACCACAAGCAATGCAGGTCAACTCAACTCTAGAAGAGGTAATAGCTGCAACAGATGGAATGTCAGATAAAGAGTTCAGGATATACATGCTTCAGATGATCTGGAGTCTCAAGGAAGACATGAGACAACAAAATCAGACAATGAAAGATCACATTGACAAGGAACTACAGAAACAAATCCAGGAAGTAAAAGATCAATTTCACAGGGAGTTAGAAGTAATAAAAAACAAACAAATAGAAATCCTAGAAATGCAGGAAGCAATAAACCAACTTAAAACCTCAATTGACAATACTACCAGCAGAATAGATCACTTAGAAGATACAACATCAGACAATGAAGACAAAGTATTTCAACTTGAAAAGAACATAGACAGCTCAGCAAGACTGCTAAGAAACCATGAACAGAACATTCAAGAATTATGGGATAACATTAAAAGACCAAACTTAAGAGTCATTTGGATACAGGAAGGCACAGAGCTCCAAACCAAAGGAATAAACAATCTATTCAATGAAATAATACGAGAAAACTTCCCAGACTTGAAGAATGAAACAGAATCCCATATCCTAGAAGCCTACAGGACGCCAAAAGTGCAAAATCATAAGAGATCCACACCTAGACACATTATAATGAAGATGCCCAACATACAGAATAAGGAGAGAATTTTAAAAGCTACAAGAGAAAGAAAGCAGATTACATTTAGGGGCAAACCAATCAGGATAACAGCTGATCTCTCAACACAGACTCTGAAAGCTAGAAGATCCTGGAATAACATTTTTCAAACACTGAAAGAAAATGGGTTCCAACCAAGAATCGTGTATCCGGCGAAATTAAGCTTCAGGATGGAAGATGAAATTAAAACCTTTCACGATAAACAAAAGTTAAAAGAATTCGCAGCTAGAAAACCATCTCTTCAAAAAATCCTTGGCAAAACATTACAGGAAGAGGAAAGTGAAAATAACATTGAAAACCATCATTGGGAGGTAGGACAGTAAAGGGGGGAAAGTAATCAAAGAGGAAAACTAATCAGGTTTAGTAACATAAATAAACAAATATGACTGGAGGAACAAACCTAATCTCAATAATAACCCTAAATGTTAATGGCTTAAACTCACCAATTAAGAGACACAGGCTAGTCGAATGGATCACAAAACAAGATCCAACAATATGTTTCCTACAGGAGACGCATTTGATAGGAAAAGATATACATAGACTGAAGGTGAAAGGCTGGGAAAAATCATTCCACTCATATGGACTGTGGAAACAAGCAGGAGTGTCCATACTCATATCAAACAAAATAGATTTCAAGCCAAAGTTAATCAAAAAGGATAAAGAGGGACACTGCATACTGCTCAAGGGAACCATACACCAACAAGACATAACAATCATAAATATATATGCCCCAAACAATGGTGCAGCCACGTTCATCAAGCAAACTCTTCTCAAGTTCAAGAATCTAATAGACCACCATACAATAATCATGGGAGACTTCAACACACCTCTCTCACCACTGGACAGATCTTCCAAACAAAAGTTAAATAAGGAAACTGTAGAACTCAACAACACAATTAACAACCTAGACTTAATTGACATATATAGAATATACCACCCAACATCAAGTAGTTACACTTTTTTCTCAGCAGCACATGGATCCTTCACAAAAATAGATCATATATTATGTCACAGGGCAACTCTTAGACAATATAAAGGAGTAGAAATAATACCATGCATCTTATCTGATCATAATGGAATGAAACTGAAAATCAACGATAAAAGAAGGAAGGAAAAATCATGCATCACTTGGAGAATGAACAATAGGTTATTGAATGATCAATGGGTTATAGAAGACATTAAGGAGGAAATTAAAAACTTCTTAGAGTTAAATGAAATCACAGACACAACATATCAGAATCTATGGGACACATTGAAAGCAGTTTTAAGAGGAAAATTCATTGCTTGGAGCGCATTCCTTAAAAAAAGAAAAAACCAACAAATAAACGATCTCATATATCATCTCAAAATCCTAGAAAAAGAAGAGCAAAACAACAGCAAAAGAAGTAGAAGGCAAGAAATAATTAAAATCAGAGCTGAAATTAATGAAATCGAAACAAAAGAAACAATTGAAAAAATTGACAAAACCAAAAGTTGGTTCTTTGAAAAAATAAATAAAATCGACAGACCCTTAGCCATGCTAACGAAGAGAAGAAGAGAGAGAACCCAAATTACTAGCATACGGGATGAAAAAGGCAATATCACAACAGACACTTCAGAAATACAGAAGATAATCAGAAATTACTTTGAATCCTTATCCTCCAATAAAATAGAAGATAGTGAAGGCATCGATAAATTTCTTAAGTCATATGATCTGCCCAGATTGAGTCAGGAAGATATAGACAGCCTAAACAGACCAATAACAATAGAGGAAATAGAAGAAACCATCAAAAGACTACCGACTAAGAAAAGCCCAGGACCCGACGGGTATACAGCAGAGTTTTACAAAACCTTTAAAGAGGAACTAACACCAATACTTTTCAAGCTATTTCAGAAAATAGAAAAAGAGGGAGAACTTCCAAATACATTCTACGAGGCCAACATCACCCTGATGCCTAAACCAGACAGAGACACTTCAAAGAAAGAAAACTACAGACCAATATCTCTAATGAACCTAGATGCAAAAATCCTCAATAAAATTCTGGCGAATCGGATTCAAAATCATATCAAAAAAATTATTCACCATGATCAAGTAGGATTCATCCCTGGGATGCAAGGCTGGTTCAATATACGGAAATCAATAAATGTTATTCACCACATCAATAGACTTAAAAATAAGAACCATATGATCATCTCGATAGATGCAGAAAAAGCATTCGACAAAGTACAGCATCCCTTTATGTTCAAAACTCTACAAAAATTAGGGATAACAGGATCATACCTCAACATTGTAAAAGCAATCTATGATAAGCCACAGGCCAGCATCATTCTGAATGGAGAAAAATTGAAGGCACCCTCTAAGATCTGGTACAAGACAGGGATGCCCTCTCTCACCACTTCTGTTCAACATAGTCCTCGAAACACTGGCCAGAGCAATTAGACAGACGAAAGAAATTAAAGGCATAAAAATAGGAAAAGAAGAACTTAAATTATCACTATTTGCAGATGATATGATTCTATACCTAACAGACCCAAAAGGGTCTACAAAGAAACTATTAGAGTTAATAAATGAATTCAACAAAGTGGCAGGATATAAAATCAACACGCATAAATCAAATACATTCCTGTATATCAGCGACAAATCCTCTGAAACAGAAATGAGGACAACTACTCCATTCACAATATCCCCCCCAAAAATAAAATACTTGGGAATCAACCTAACAAAAGAGGTGAAAGACCTATACAATGAAAACTACAGAACCCTAAAGAGAGATATAGAAGAAGACCTCAGAAGATGGAAAAATATACCCTGTTCATGGATAGGCAGAACTACCATCATCAAAATGGCGATATTACCAAAAGTTCTCTATAAGTTCAATGCTATCCCAATCAAAATCCCAACAGCATTTCTTGTAGAAATAGATAAAACAATCAGGAAATTCATATGGAATAATAAAAGACCCAGAATAGCAAAAACAATGTTAAGCAGGAAGTGTGAATCAGGCGGTATAGTGATACCAGACTTCAAACTATACTACAGAGCAATAGTAACAAAAACAGCATGGTACCAAAACAGGCGAGTGGACCAAAGGTACAGAATAGAAGACACAGTAACCAATCCACAAAACTACAACTATCTTATATTTGATAAAGGGGCTAAAAGCATGCAATGGAGGAAGGATAGCATCTTCAACAAATGGTGCTGGGAAAACTGGAAATCCATTTGCATCAAAATGAAACTGAATCCCTTTCTCTCGCCATGCACAAAAGTTAACTCAAAATGGATCAAGGAGCTCGATATTAAATCAGAGACATGGCGTCTGATAGAAGAAAAAGTCGGCTATGATCTACATACCGTGGGGTCGGGCTCCAAATTCCTCAATAGGACACCCATAGCGCAAGAGTTAACAACTAGAATCAACAAATGGGACTTACTCAAACTAAAATTTTTCTCTCAACAAAAGAAACAATAAGAGAGATAAACAGGGAGCCTACATCCTGGGAACAAATCTTTACTCCACACACTTCAGATAGAGCCCTAATATCCAGAGTATACAAAGAACTCAAAAAATTAGATAATAAGATAACAAATAACCCAATCAACAAATGGGCCAAGGACCTGAACAGACACTTCTCAGAGGAGGACATACAATCAATTAACAAGTACATGAAAAAATGCTCAAGATCGCTAGCAGTCAGAGAAATGCAAATCAAAACCACCCTAAGATACCATCTCACTCCAGTAAGATTGGCAGCCATTAAGAAGTCCAACAACAACAAGTGCTGGCGAGGATGCGGGGAAATGGGTACACTTGTTCATTGTTGGTGGGACTGCAAATTGGTGCAGCCAATTTGGAAAGCAGTATGGAGATTTCTTGGAAAGCTGGGAATGGAACCACCATTTGACCCAGCTATTCCCCTTCTGGGTCTATTCCCTAAAGACCTAACAAGAGCATGCTACAGGGACACTGCTACATCGATGTTCATAGCAACACAATTCACGATAGCAAGATTGTGGAACCAACCTAGAAGCCCTTCAATAGATGAATGGATTAAAAATGTGGCATTTATACACAATGGAGTATTACTCTGCAATAAGAAATGACAAAATCATAGAATTTGAAGGGAAATGGATGGCATTAGAGCAGATTATGCTAAGCGAAGCTAGCCAATCCTTAAAAAACAAATGCCAAATGTCTTCTTTGATATAAGGGGAGTAACCAAGGACAGGGTAGAGACGAAGAGCTTGAGAAGAAGATTAACATTAAACAGGGATGATAGGCGGGAGGGAAAGGGAGAGAGAAGGGAAATTGCATGGAATTGGAAGGTGAGCCTCAGGGTTATACACAATTACATATAAGAGGAAAGGAGGGGTAGGAGAAAAATTATATAAGTGGAAGAAACGATTTATAGTAGAGGGGGTGGAGAGAGGGAAGGGGAGGGGAGGGGAGGGGAGGGGGGATAGTGGAGAATGGGATAGACAGCAGAATACATCAGTCACTAGAAAGGCAATTTGTAAATCAATGGAAATGTAACTGATGTGACACAGCAATCTCTATACGGGGTAAAATTGGGAGTTCATAACCCACTTGAATCAATCTGTGAAATATGGTATATTAAGAACTATGTAATGTTTTGAACAACCAACAATAAAAAAAAATTTTTTTCTTAAAGAGCCATGTTTTTTAATGGAAAATTTTATATTTTAAAAGCATAGATATATGACAGAAATAGATACACACTTATAAAATAGATACAGTTATAGATACCTATAACTATTTATAGTTATATACATAAGTAGATATATGATAATATCAAACAATTATATTGGAGTTGGTATAATTATACTAAAGTTCATATGGAAAAATAAAAGTATAGGCAAATAAAAGATAGTTTTTGAAAAACTTACAGAGCAGGGCTAAAAGTACCTGACTAAATTCCAAAACATTCCATAAACCTATTGTAATAAAATACAGTTATGAACACCTAAATAGAAAAATTAACCACTGGAAGTGATAAAAAGAAATCCTCAAATAGAAAAGAATATTCAGGAATACAGTAAATAACAAACATATTTTATTTCAGATGCATAATAATTTAAAACTTAGAGACTTTGCTTGAGACCATTTTAAGACAAAAAAAATAGAAAAAGTTGTAAATTTTAGAGAAAAAGTTGAAAAAATATTACAAAGTATTTGATTAATTTTAGAATAAAGCAAATAACAAAATTCAATAAAATAAAACTCAGGAAATACAATAAGAGGAAATTTATATGATTATCTATTTATATGATCAAAAATCACACATGTAATCCCAGTGGCTCTGGAGGCTGAGGCAGGAGGATCATGAGCTCAAAGATAGCCTCAGCAAAAGTGAGGTGCTAAGCAATTCAGTGAGACCCTGTCTTTCTATAAAATACAAAATAAGGCTGGGAATGTGGCTCAGTGGTTGAGTGCCCCTGAGTTCAATCCCCAGTAACCCCCCAAAAAGAAAAAAAAATCACATATCACAATAAATACTATAAAAAATCTGCAACATGTAAGATAACAGGTTAATATCTATAAGGTTATGAAAATACTTACAAATTGAGTAAGAAAGGATTAACAGAAGAGTAAATATACATGACAATAAGCATCAAATAAGATTCTCAACCTTGATAATCAGGACAGTGCAGATTTAAAAAATACAGAGCATCATTTTTTTATTAAAAAACTGTGTTATCATTATTTGTATGAATGTGAATTCACAAAATCTTTTATAAAATAACCTAGAAATATAGATAAAAACAAGAAAAACCTACCTTCATTGACCCAGTCACGTGGCTTGTGAGAGACCCGGGTGCTCCCTAGGCATAGGGACACATGGAGAAAGATGTTCTCACAGTTCTACCAGAGGCCACCAGCGCTGCACTGGAAAGTACTAACTATAAAGGTCATTATGTCCTTTATGTCCTTTATAGGAGGAGAATGGTCCAGTAGCTTCCAGAAAGTCAGAGTTTTATATAGTGTCTGATGAGGTCTCCACATATATTAAATTAAAATTTCTTTCAAACATTCTCTCCTAGAGTCCTCTTTAATCCTCTATTTAAAAGAAAAAGAGAAAGAAAGAACAAGGATAAAGTTTGTAAAAACTTTTGAAAAACAACTACCCAGAAAGACTGCATTAGGGTTATTACATTGAAGGGGCAGGATTGAGGACCAACCAAAGAGGTTATAGTGGCTGATAGTTTTTTAAATCCCTTATTTGACTTATTTCTTATTTGCTTATTTGACTTATTTCCCTAAGCATGCATTGTTTTTTTAAATGATTTTAAAAATCTCAAAAAATACAGACTCCTTAAATTCAGTTTTAGAAGCAAATTTACTTAACACAGTGTTGTTGTGGGTTTTTTGTTTTTGTTTTTGTTTTTTCCTAGCTTTGGAACAAATTCCTCCTAATCTAGGCTAAAATTTTGAGGGAAACAAAACAAAGTTTTTCCACTTTGCAGCTATAAACTTTTTCCTCCATGTGTGGGATAAACTGCAATATAGCTGAAAATAGCAACATCTATCTGCCTTCTAATTGTATGTGCAAAGGACATTTGTGCTCTGATGAGTAAAAAGGAGGCAGATATCTTGACCTCTTACTCTAGTACATTCTTAATGTGGATTTCTGAATGCTCTATCTATTATACACTTTGAGCTTATCTTACCCTAGTTCTCTGGGAAAGTTTACTGATACTCCTTATATAGCCCCAACTTCAAGAGAAGCAGAACATAGAACTTAATGGAAAATAAATTTCCAGGAAAAGAGAAGGCCCCTCAGCTAGAAGGTGATTTCAGTGGATGCTGTTCTAGATACCCATGGAGGCAGATGTGTCTGCCTGTGTTTCTTCTTGCATGCTTTTTCTAGGTTGATTCTGACAAACTTTCAGAATAACATAAGAAGGTCTCTCCCATCCTGGGGGACTGCAGAAGAGACCAGGAGTGACCTGTAGAGCTCTCAGTATATGAGAACCTCTGCTTTCCCTAAATTTCATTTTGCAAATAAGAACAGTTCATCCAACCATAAATAGAAAAAGTCAGAGTTTTATATAGTGTCTGGTGAGGTCTCCACATATATTAAATTAAAAAATCACTTTCAATAGATGGCTCTATAGAACTGAATTTAAAGTCTGTATACACAAAGAAAGCCTGCCTTATCTGTGTGGAGAAAGGAACTCATCAGGGCAAAGGTCTCTCCTCATCCTGGGTGCAGGGTGAAGAATGAAGGAGAGCTGGGTAGCTTTCAATTCTGCAAAACTTTGAAAAGCAGAGAACTGAGCAACAGGCAAATTCTGTGTTCCACTATTTATATCATCAAAATAGGTAACCCAAACAAAGCAGGAAGAATGGTTATTCAGGTGCAGGGGTGCACGGGAGCCTGCAGCCTGGGCCTGCTGTCGGCAGCTACTGGAGAACCCAGGGAGGTTCACATACTGGCATAGAAGGACTGAGGGACATGCAAGCGCAGCTTTGACCCTGTGCCTAGTGGCAGACAGGCATGTTGCTAGAGTCCCTGAGCAGCTGGCTGCAGTCCTCAGGAGGATATGACATCTCTTAATAGTGGAACAGGGAGAGCTCCTAGCACATGACAGCTTCCTCTTGCCACACAGGTGGTTTTGTGAACAGCAAATGGTCTGTGGGGACCTCTGAGGCCTGCAAAGTAGCTCCTTTCCGAGAACACATCTCACTATCCACGGCCGCACTTCATTCTGCACAGGTATCTATGTCTTTCATTACTAAAGAACTTATTTGGCTTGGAAATGTGTCTGTTGATATTCCCTGTCAATCACAGTACTGCCTTATTGTCAGGATCACACATCTATGAAGCAAGCTTCTAAGAAGATGTAAATAACATGGCTTATTTTCTAAGCTGAACAAGTAGTCATTAATTTAAAGAAAATCATTTGCTTCCTAATTGGCAATATTCTTGTTTTCATGAACATAAGCCAGTAAAATTATATTTACAACTAGGATGATATTCAAAATATTTAACAGCTAGAATGTCTTTGGCAAGGACTCATCAGAACAGATGCCATCTAGAAACAGCTGACACTGGTGAGCAGCAATCAAATACCAGTCCTATTTATAACCAGTCCTAGTTACAAAATGAAAAATTAAAAGGTGCATCAAGAAGTCATTGGCACAGAAAAACCTCTCTGACAGGTTTTCAAATGTCCAAAAGACATTTTTAAGATAAATAACTTACTGTGCTACAGGTTTGTCTCCTCCCTTAGAATTTCCCATACAAATCAAATGTATGCTGATAATACTAGCAAGCAGCTGAGCAGCATCAATGCACGTAAAATTAAGAACTCTAGCATTACTAAACCGATTTGTTTGCACCTGTATTTATTTATAGCTCAACTTGCTTTATCTAAAATTTAGAAGACCATATAATATGATTAGTGAGAATTTCACTGACTGTTATAAAGAAGTCTTGGAAACATATTTGGTAAAATATGGCATAATTTGAAGCAACTATATTTGTGCTATACTAAGAAATATTATCTATTAAGATACACGAAGACAGGTTTTGATTTTACTTATGAGTGGCCATTTAAAGCTAATTCAAATGATGATCAGCAATCAAAGCCACTAAAACATCTTTACAAATATTTTATAATTTTGTTCATTCAGTCAAATCATACTCTTAATTTTCATCTACATTATTTCACTGTACAATGAGACAAAATATTCAGCCCAAATCCATTGGAGTTTAGTTCTCAAAAAAGATAATGTGATTGATTTTCTTTTTACTTTTATCTGCATTTTCTCCAAAGTTAAAGTTGAAAGATCCAGTTTTCTCTCTATATCTTCACACATAAACAATTAAAAAATGGAGTTTTTTATGTGGCAAATTCCAACTTATTTGGGAATCATAGAATGATAGTATCTGCCGGGTGTGTGAGAGATTTCCTCAAATAATTGGGTAGGAGCATACAGCCAAGCATTTTTACTGCATTTCTTTAGAAAATGCAACTTTTGGGCATATTCTAAATTCTGTGATTCCTGTGGCAAATTATTTTATTAAATGCTTCTTCTTGTCCTTGATACATGTCTCAACCTTACCTTAATGAATTTTTGCAGTAATTTTCTCTTGTGTTTTTTATTCATGTCTAAAAGTATAATGTAAAATTCATCTATCAATGTTTTATTGCCACATTATTTTGCTTCTTCGTATAATTGATCTTGGAACTTGGAATATTTGTTACCTATCAATGGATCTGTGACTACATTGTCATTAAAATGCAGCATGGCTCTCCTTAAAATATGTGTGACTTTTCTTAATTAAAACAAAAGTTTAGCTGGGTGCTATGGCTCACACTTGTAATCCCAGCAACTTGGGAGACTGAGCATGAGCATGGCAAGTTCAAGGCCTGTCTCAGCAGTTTAGCAAAACCCTCAGCAACTTAGTGAGACCCTATCTCAAAATAAAAAATAAAAATGGCTGAGGATGTGGCTCAGTGGCAAAGTGCCCCTGGGTTCAATCTCCAGTACAAAAAACATACATATATTTATGTATAAAATTATATATTTGGCCTATTTCCTTGAACATTAAGAAACTTAACAGATATAAGCTGCCATATTGAATAGCTTTGTCATGACAGCTGTGTTGAATTTGACTTTTGGATTTCAAAGACCTATTCCCACTATAGTCCATATGTCTGAATTTGTCAGCAAATGTTTGTGATCATAGAGAATATTATGCATATTACATTCACAGTACACTTTTGCTCTTCAAATAGGTCATGTGTAAAGGAGGAAGAATAATATAATATCAATAAAAAAATCTACACACAATAATATAATATATTCATCTTTGCCAATTGTTCCAACTTCTATCCCACCAAACCATCCCCAAGATTGTTAATAAGCAGAAAAATGGACAGACTCAAAGGTCACAACCTTGCCTTGCCCAAGCTCTAGAGGAAGCGTTAATGAGCACGGAATTAGCCAAAAGTTGGCAGTGGTGAGATGGAAGAGAAGCAGGGGGTCCTGTGGACAATTCGCCAGCTAATCAGCTTCTGAGTAATTGGAATTAGGCCATTTTAAACTTTGTTGCATTCCAGTGTGGGGACACGAACACCTTTGCAATGCACTGCATAATATCGATTTCTAATCCTGCCATTCAAATATGTCCACACATTAAAACTGAAAGATGTAATGATTATAAAGAAAAGCCAATAAAAATTCAAAAGTATCTACTCCTAGAGTACTTCTTATGTGCCAGGATTATTCAGACTTCAAAAAATATTGAAATGAATAAGAAATTCTTCAAGGCACATTCTGGGGAATATCTACAATAAATGGTACCTTGCAAATTACTCTATTGCTGAGTAATACAATTAGAAATGGTGGTTATGGAAGCACATTAAGTAGATTAAGATGAGAGGGGGGTGATTCAGAGAGACAGGGAATACATACAACTCCAGAAGTTTAGAGTTTAGAAGAGTAAACAGAGTTTCTTCTTCTAACCCTAAATCAAGTGAGATGTTTTTCTATAATGTCTTATAGACAAGTTGCCTTCCTGATAAGAATGACCATTTCCCCTAAAGAAATTCTTCTAGGGGCTGGGGTTGTGGCTCAGCGGTAGCACACTCGCCTGGTGCATGAAAGGCCCTGGGTTCAATTCTCAGCACCACATAGAAATGAGTAAACAGAATAAAGGTATTGTGTCCAACTACATCTAAAAATAAGTATTAAAAAAATGAAAAAGAAATCCTTCTAAATGACCATTTAAATATGTATTTGCCCTGTTCTGATGAGCCAGCTATTGGTGTGCTTGGCTTTGAAGCCATTCTATCTCCAGCCCCAAACATGTTTTGGGAGTATCATCTCCAACTCCCCAGGTTGGTGACACAATAAAAAGAAGATAAGGGATCTGGGGTCCTGGCTCAGTGGTAGAGCACTCACCTGGTATGCATGAGGCACTGGGTTCAATCCTCAGCAACATATAAAAATAAAAAAAGGTATTGTGTCCATTGACAAATATATATATATATATATATATATATATATATATATATATATATATATATTTTTTTTTTTTTTTTTTTGAAAATAAAAAGAGATAAGATTTGGAGTCAAATCACCACACTGAAAAGCCACAGAGCAGCCTCTGATGCTTGCTTTTCTCATCTGTAAAATGGAATTAAATGGCTCAACGCCTCCTCAAGGATTTTGTGCAAGGACTACAGAGCCCACACTAAGGTTTGCTTTCTTGTCATTTCTCTTGCATTTATTGGCCTAATGTTATCTTCATCTTTATTTTAACTAATAATATCAATGATATTTATTAATTCTGGCAGCCAAAAAGATTGCTGATCCTGTGGAGAATATAAACTATATTTCTCACATATTTTGTTGCCTGTTACAGTGTTAAACACACTGTAAACATTCCAAATATACATATATTAATATATACACATACACATGATATATGAATATATACATACACGCATATATATGTGTGTAGGTATATGAGTATATATCCTCATGAATTAATTAATTCATACTTATAAATTAATAACATATGAGTGTATATATATATATATATATATATATATATATACACTCATGAATCAATAATGTAGAAAATTTTCAATCAACAAAAAAGGAATAACTGAAGAACTAATGATTTAAATATAATACAGAATCATTTCATCATAACATAACTGTATAGCCATGAAATCCAGATATGACAAAGCATAATAAATAAAAGACTTTTACCAGTAATTTCAAAAATCTTTAAATCTTAATTCCTATATATTCAAGACAAAGGAAAATGTTCATATAAAAACATAAAAGAAATAGATTCCAAACAACAAGCATTTGCTATTTTGACATGAAGCTGTACAGAATTCATTCTCAAATTATTTTACTTAACCTGAATGTGGCTGACAGTTGTTTGAAAATAACATAGTTTTTGTACAAAGGGTGGTCACCATCGCTACCATCACAGTTCAAAAACCAAGCTGGCATGATGACGCATGCCTGTAATCCCAGCTACTTGGGAAGCTGAGGCAGGAAGATCACAAGTTCAAGGCCAGCCTCAGCATCTAAGGCAGATCCTGTCTCAAAATAAAAAGTGTAAAAGGGTTGGGGTGTAGTTCAGTGGGAAAGCGTCCCCAGTTTCAATTTCCAATACTGGAAAAATAAAAGTGCAGTTTTAAAAATGTAGGATTTTCTGGCTTCCAAAAGCTATGGAATATGCATTTTATACCAAACAGAATTTAAATGTATCTATGCCCTTCCACTTGCATTCTGCTGGGATAATACAATCGTGATTCCCATTTTATATGTGGTAACTAAACACAAAACACTGTCTAATGAGGTTTGGGGTGATCTTATGCAAACAGTGATTTAGAGAAGCCTGTGAGAAGCCTTGGCCAGTGATGCCTGCAGAACTTCAAGTGCCAGGCATCTGTTTCATCTCGAGTTAGATATTACTTGACAAATATGCATTTATCTGGCTATGAAGCAAACTCTTACCTCCTTTCTTCTTCTTTTTTTTACTTTTTTTTGTAGTTATGGACAGCATGCCTTTATTTTATTTGCCTATTTTTTTGTATGTGGTGCAGAGGATGGAACCCAGTGCCTCACACATGCTAGGCAAGTGCTAAGCCACCGAGCCCCAGCCCCAGCCCTTACCTCCTTTATTCTTGAATCCATTTCTCCCATTCTCAAAAAAAGAGAGTGGGAGATGTGTTCAATGTGCTAGAATTCATGGGAAATGACCTCATCTTTGCTCTCAAAACATTTTCCACCCAACTCTGCAGGCATTCATACTATTTTGTTTATAGTAATTATGTATAGAGGACTCAGTATAGCTTGGTGATTTTTCAGTTTCTGGATTGCTAAGTACTAGGACCTGAGGTCAAAATTTGACTTTTCCATTTACTAGCTGTATTACTTTAAAGAAGTAATTTAACCTCTCCAGGACCTCCTTTCATAAATTGTAAAATGAGTGTAACGATAGAACTTCATAGAGATGCTAGAAGAATTAAGTGTTCGCTATATCTCACTAAGTGTTTAAATTAAAATTCCTTTACTCTAATACTGAAAACCTTAAGAATGTGGATAGATTTTGCTTTTATATCCATCCTAGAACCTGGAGGAGTACTCTACATATAATATAGATATAATAAAAATATTTTTGAATAAATTCACTGTAAATAAAATTGGGGGTTGAATACAAAATATTAATGCATATTCATATACTTGCAAGGTGTCAGCCACAGCTTTTCAGAATTCCATATTATACTAAGTCATGGGTTGGGGATGGAGGGAGAGAAGGACTTACTGAGGTAAAGGGTTCCCCTGTGACTTTACTTTGAAAATGTGAATAACATTGTAATCAATTTCAAGTCTACTCATGCAGATTTCAAGTCTTATTGCATATATGCTTAAAAATCCACCTATGTTGTTCTAAGGACTCAGAATATCTTTTCAGAATTTATCCAGGATTGAAAAGTAAAACCTTTTTTTAAGTATACGATGAAAAAAAACATAAGGTGACATAAGAGAGATATAAAACTATCTCAGGATTATAGATTATAAAACAATTTTTATATGGTTGAGTTACTGAGTTCTCAAGAATTATTTGAGATGAAATATAAAACCTAAAGCTGAAAATCATAATTATCTCCTGCACCAAAAATGTAGAAATAATTGAACGCATCATGTCCAGAGAACTTGTCATCAACTGATATTTTTCAAAGGCATTTTTGTAGACCAACCCTCCCCATATAGTAGGTAGTGGTCACTTGTGACTATTTAAATTTGCTTGATCACACTAGCAACATTTCAATTGCTCAGTAAGCTGCATTTGACTGGTGACTACCTTATTGGACAGTATAGAACTCGCTTCTAACATCACAGAAAGTTCCAAGACACCAGAATTCTTCTCAACAGTTTGGGAGCCTAAAAGGGGGTTGAGAGCTGGTTCCTGGAATCACAGACCTGAAAAAGCTGAAGATGAGATGTAAGCAAAAATCACCTTGCCACAGGACTGCAGAAGACTGCATATCAAGACTGAGGTGGATTTTGAAGATCAAGGAGACTTCATTTGCATCCATTGCCTGGCTTTAATTTGCTCACTTTATGCAGCAAAATCCTCAAAACAGTGATTCCCAGACAAGTAAAGGCGTATAATATTATTTGATTAATGTTCTCCTTACTTTATAAATGTTCTTATTCTTTTACTGAAAACAAGATGAATTTATTTTCATTTGAAGGTTATTGTAATCTTTGATGATTCTGAATTACTCTTATTTGCTGAATATTCCCCCAAAGCAATGCACTTACTAAATAAAACCCAAAATTGCTTTGTTGAGAGTTGATGCTTAACCTGGCTCAAGATAAGAAAGGAGTCTAATGTGTCAAACCCAAAACCAACCTGGGATCAGAGCTATGCATTTAGCTTATAGAACTCTTTCTTAAAATAAAACCATTTATATTAAAAGGAACAAAAATTTGTTTTGTCAGATGCATCATCTAACAATGTTGTTTTCTGGGAACATAAACACACATAAGACTCAGAGTTTAAAGTGGCTGAGAAGCTCGTCCCTGTCCCTGCTGTCCTCAGTGCGTGGCTAATGAGCGCTTGTGGAATATGATGGAAAGGGCCTCCCTAGGTGTCCCAGGGAGGTGTAATAACTTGCAAACACAAGGTGGTGCTCTGTTCTTAGGAAACAGCCTGCTTGATTTGGTTCTAGGAAGCAGAGGTCAAACATCCTTACAGCTTGACCAAATTTGTGAAGGTTTTCAAAACTGTTAATGTGCAGTTCTCACTTGAAAATCTCATCCTACCCGTTTAAAACCCATCCTTTGAAAGCCAACTAATCATAATTCCAGCCACTCGGCGAGGATCCAATTTGTCTCATTGTGCGCAATGACACTCATTTTGATGGCAGTAGGCCTTGGATCTCGCCCTGATTGCCTCTTTTCATTTTCTCTGTTTGTGATTCCTTTTGATCACATAGTTCTTACACTTTTTTGGGGGGTTGTCTCGAGCCTATTGTTTCTATGAATTGAACAGACTTTTTTTTTCCAGACAAAATCTTTCAGGTTGACCTCCAAATGGTTAGAATGACTTTGACTCTCTTTCAACAAACCCATTGATTAGTTAACCCTTCTTTACCTCATTCTGATTCTTGTATAAGCATGAGCATATATGTGTGTATATATGTACATATAGAAAACATAATACATATATTTGTATGTTCGCATATTTACCTAATGAAAATCTCTACTTCTACCCTTCTTCTAGGAAAATTCAGAATAATTTGAAAATGTGACTTATGCTGAATTACCCACACTTAAATAATCCTCTTTGCTGCTGGATAGGGAGCAGGCTAATACCATATTCCATTTAATAATAATTTTCTTTTTATAGGAGAATAATTATATATGTAGCTTCAAATACATATACAGTATAAAATGCAAATTATCTACATATCTGTATTTATGTCTGTATATTGCTAGGCAGAACTAAAAGTACAATACTAGACTTACGTAAGTCCACATACACCAAATCTGACCATAAAATAAAATCTGCTACCCTTTGCCACCAGGTAGAAAAATATAGTTTCTCAAACAAATTTTATAACTGCTTTAAATTTCTAGAATTTAATCTCAAAATTATTTAACTCCTATTCTTCATCTCACAAAAACATTGATCTTGTTTGCAATTGACTCAAAAAGTTCTCAAGAAATCAGACCGGAAGAGATTGCATATTACTCAAATGTTTTAAAAATCACAAAACAAAACATCGAGAGAGAAGGTTCCATTTGTTTCAGCCTGTGTTCTATAATCACATGCCTAATGAAAGTTTGCTGACGCCATGACAATGTCATAGCTTCAGCTCTTCAAAGAACATGTTGTCTGGTTACTATAGCATTTCTATATTTGAATTAATTAGAAACGGAAACATGGCTAGCATTAGCTTTGAAATTAAATGAGCCTCCTAACAGGGAAGCTAATTACTGAATTCATTCTTACAGTCTGTTTTACCAGTGAAAATTTAGGTTATTGAATTGAACAATATGTACTCAAGACTAGCAGTGGAAATCAGGGCATCCATGGACAGAGCACAGAGGAAACCGGTGGCTCTTACCACCCTGGACCTGATATTAGTCTTTTCTTAGGGAGGATTATTATTGTTAATATTGTCACCTTTATGACAAAGGTTCTAATATGAAGAGTACTCGGAATTCTTAAAAAGGTTCCATTAGTCTATTCAGTACACTTCTTCTGCCTTCCATTAATGTATCTTTCCCACTGTGTGATTAGGGGGCTCCACCGGAAGCCATAATCTGGATGTGTTGGGGGAGATTGAGGGAGGAAACTTCCATAAGCTTAAAAGACAAAATGGTAATTTATCTTCAGTATACAAATGTTTTTTCTCTTTGTGGTTTGCTTTTCTGAGTAGAAGTTTGCAGTGAACAAAGATGCTGTTTCTAATATTGTGGTTTTCAAATACCACATATGCCCACCTCCACCTCCCGCGCCACATACATACACATGCAGATATACTGTTACAGTACAAAGAGAGCAAGAAGCAGTGATGGTTAGGGGAATTAGTAGTCTCTTATACTGTTTAAACAGTGGCAAGTTCAATGATACCCAGGGCCTTTGAAAAGTCAACTAACAATAAATATTTTACCTTGCTAAAGCAACAAGATTCTTCAGAAGCAGAAAGAGATTTATCAGCATCACATTGGATATACAGCAGTACTTAATGAAGGCTGATCTGATGATACAGAGCTTCTGATGACATTTGGGTTGAAGATTCAAGTTATGTCTCTAAACCTTGTGTTCCTAGGTGGAAATTGCTGGCTTAGAAGCATCTTAATATTTGAAAGCTAACATTTGCTGTTCCTGGCAGAGCTTTATGCTAACAATGCCGAGCTTCCTAGTTACTTCAGGATCATCATAGTTACCTGCTCTACCCCTACCTCTCATGGCCCATTTTGGGAGGATCTCTAGAATTTTCCCTGGAAGGAGGAGATGACATACCTGCTCTGTGCATTTCCTGTCAATCTGTATTCCATGTTTCTCTTTAGGGTCTCCCTACTATTGAGAGAGCTTCTAGTCACATCCCATCTGTGTGGCTCAAAGGTCTCTTGAATTTTTTTAGGATATTTGTACCATACTGTACTAATAAGGTTCTCAATACAGTGTACTCAAAGTCACCTTAGCCTTTGATAATTGAAAAATGAGAAGTTGACTATGTGCTAATGTATTTTTTATCATATATTTGCAGATTATTAATATATGACAATTAAACGTTTTAACTCCTTTATTTTACCTATAAGAAATAGGTCTGGAGAAGTGGAATTTTTTTTTTTAAGAGATCAGTGTTTTTCTAAGACTTCAGTGGTTTCAAACTTTGGAAACAGGAAAATAGGAATATTTTTAAGGTATGAATTCTGTTATTCACTGGACCAAGAAGAAGGAGGAGGAGGAAGAGGAGGAGGAGGAGGGGAAGAAGAAAAGAAAAAGAGAAAAGGTGTGCAGTCTTGGAAACAAAGCAAGAGCTGTTTCACAGAGTCAGGACAGAGTTAGAATAGAGCGGTCTGATGCTAAGTCTCATCATTAGCCCATGATGCCCATGTTATTTTTGTCTGTAAATAACCCTCAAGATCCCATATATAGTAATGACATTACTATATATATAATATATTACTATATATATTATATAATATATATAATATATATAATATATATATATATATATATAATATATATATATATATATATATATAATATATATATATATTATATAATATATATTATATATATAATATATATATATAATATATATAATATATATATAATATATATTATATAATATATATAATATATATAATATATATATAATATATTACTATATATAGTAATGACATTACTCATATATATAATATATATTATATATTGCTACTATAATATATAGTATATATATTATATATACAATATGCATACATAGTAGCATACTGTGCAGCAGTTTAAAATAAGTTGGAAGTGTTGTATTATAGTAAAATATACTAAAGGGGTAATGTCTTAAAATTTAGGATTAATGCAAGAATATGAAATAGGTGACATAACCTCAGTTATATAAAAAAAGAACACAAGAATCTGTGTGAAATTTGCATAGCTTACTCCCTTATTTCCTCCAGACATTTTGATAAACCATCACTTACCTACAAGAGACCAATATAAAACTACAACCACATTTTTCTCCTTAGCTATTAACATTACCTAGCCAACTGCAACATGACCTGACATACTATTTTATGATTTGCTTGCGTCCCCCAAGAAGAGAATATAATGACCTGAGAGGAGGCAAAGAATAAGCTGAAGGGGCAAGATTGTGATTAAACAATTGACTGAAATTTAAGCTGATGAGGAAGTGAGAATAGTGAGAATATATGGGGGAGAAAGAGGTATCAGACAGCAAAATGTAGAACAATTATTGAATTATACATGGAAAAGAATTTGGGGATCAGAGAATTAGGGTGAATGAGTATGAAAAAATAAGAAGTACTAATCAAGACTGTTTTGTTAGAAATTGGGCTCGTGGAGGGTTTGCAACCACAAAAATTAACAGCATTCATTGTGGCTGAGACTCATAGAGATATGCCTAATCATCTTTGGACTGAATTATTCAGGGAGGAAAGAGATGAGAAGGAATGGAGGAGGATCTATTGTTGATATATATATATATATAGTGTTCAGCATGCAGAGGCCCTACCTCTTAAGATTCTCTCTCTCTCTCTCTCTCTCTCTCTCTATATATATATATATATATATATATATATATATATATAGAGAGAGAGAGAGAGAGAGAGAGAGAGAGAGAGAGAGAGAGAGCAAACTTTTGTCTGTGCAAATATGTAGCTATAGAGATGTCACTTTCTTTTGAAAAATTAAAACACAAATTAGATCAAATGGAATAACATTTGTCAAATGGCTTTTCTTGCCCTCAGTAATGTATCATGAACACTATTTCACTATTGTTTATCATTGTTTCTAATGATCACAGTATATTTAATCAATAGCAAATTATTGAACATTCGAAAATTCTTCCTCATGCTTGAACCTCTTAGACAAAGTAAGAACTTTGCATTTTCAGTTTTCATTTTGCATGCTTCTTGCTATGTTTCGAAGGTGTCTCATTGAACCAGGTGTTACCAATGTGAAAGGTTTTTTTTTTTAATTTTATTTATTATTTTTGTTGTTATTATTGTGTTATTGGTCCTGGGGATTGAACCCAGGGACACTTAACCAATGAGCCATATCCCCAGGCCCTTTAAAAAAATCTTCTATTTAGACACAAGGTCTCACTGAGTTGTTTAGGGCCTCTCAAAATTGATGAGACTGGCTTGTGATCCTCCTGCCTCAGCCTCCAGAGCTTCTGGGATTATTGTGCGCCACCATCCCCAGTGAAAGTCTTAAGAGGTAGGGCCTCTGCATGCTGAACTGATCAGGAGGCTTCTTCTTTTGAGAGTGGAGATTGGGGCTTTTATTAAAGAGGCTTCACACACACTTTGTAGCTCTTCCCTCTGCTTTGAGCCATGTGAGGACACAGAGTTCCTCCCTCTTGAGAAAGCAGCTCTCATTAGACAACCAAAGCTCCCAGCACCTTGATCTTGGAATTCAAGGTGCTAGGAGGTTTGGTTGTTTGGTATATATTTCCTTTATTTATAAATTGCCCCATCTGTGGCATTCTGTTACACCAGCATTAAAACAATCTGAGATACTTGTTTTCATTCTTTGGGTAAAATTCTAGGAGTGGAATTGTATAGCAAAAGATTATACAGAATCCACAGGCTGACACTAATTCATTAACAAAAGCACTTGTTAAGGGGCTGGGGATGTGGCTCAAGCAGTAGCGCGCTTGCCTGGCATGCGTGCGGCCCGGGTTCGATCCTCAGCACCACATACCAACAAAGATGTTGTGTCTGCCGAGAACTAAAAAATAAATATTAAAAATTCTCTCTCACTCTCTCTTTAAAAAAAAAAAAGCACTTGTTAAGATCTTACGATGTGATTGGCTCAACTATAGGCCTTATAAATGCAGCAATAATCAAACTAGGAATAAATGGCTACTCTTATGGATCTTATGTCCTGATAATATGACCTAATGTACTGTTTATTTATGTTTTGCCAGTGTCTCCAATAGAAATATAATTGAGATGGTTCCAACAATTTATATTCCCACCAACGCTGTATCAAAATATCCATTTCCTTATATTTTCACTAGTTCTGGATATTTTCAAATTTTTATAATTTTGCCCAATTTTTGTTTTTGCCTATTTCTATTGTTTGAATACTTTGCATCATTTGATTACTAGAGAAGTTGATATATGATAGCGTTAGTAGGCATTGCACTTCTACTCTGGATTTTTTAATGTATTTTGCTCATTTTTTTCTATTTGGCTATCTGACCTTTTTTCCTTATTTGATTTATAAAAGGTTTCTAAAGGAAAAGAAATATAAACTTTTTAATGAAGAATAATTCTTCGGGCTGCTTAGCAGTCAAGTTCCCTTTCTACTGTGGGAGAATTCCACCCTGCCTCCCACTGGAAGCTCAGTGATAATTGCCATTTTTTCTCTTTCCACTCTACAGAGAGCTTATCTCCATAGCAACCAGATTAGTCACATGACCCCAGGACTGCCAATCAGATGCTTTTGCTGGGATGTTGAATCTAGAGGAAGCATGTCCAAAGAGAGTCGTTGGGGATAATTTGAGGTGGTTTTGTTTCAGTAAAAGGCCCAGAAACTTCGCAATGGCTACTGGGTGAGAAGTTGCTACTCTATTACAGGATTTTGCTAAATTTGTTCTGCCTCACCTCTGATTCCAACTTCAAGCCTTCTTGTTGGTCTCTGAGAAACTTCCAAAATTATTTCTAGGCTTACATTAGCCAGTAATTTTTTGTTGCTTTGTAAATAAGAACATTATAAGTTTAAATATTTTGTTTGTGTATTTCTGTGTGTGTGTGTATATATATATATATATATATATATATATATATATATATATATATAATCTTCTAATTATTTCACAAAGCATTTACCACACACAATGTTTTAATTTTTATTTAAATCAAATGTATCAATATTATGGCTGTGTATTCTATAATTGATGTTTGTTTTCAGGATTTCATAATACAAAAGTTTTTAACATGGTGATCTATTATCACTTCTCATTTATCTTACATCTTTACTATATTTGTAGTTCACCATGACATCAGGGATGACTTGGAACTCATTTGTTTTCTTTATTTTGGTTCTCAGGTATCCCATTGCCTCTCCTTGGTTGTTGATTCTAAAAGCCTGGGTTCCTTACTTATTCAATTCTTCTATTTCTTTATTAAGACTTTGTTTTTTTTTCTTTGATCTGTCTATTCTTGGAATATTACTATACTTCCAATCAATGTAATTGAATTCCACTTTCATGTTTAATAATATCCATTACACACCTTCTTTAGAATATTGCCACACATTTTTATCCACTTATTTTCTGGTTATATTCTACAATTCTTTTTAAAACAAAAACTTTGTAATTTTGAGTACTGTTACACAAAAACAAAACACCTGACTGAATTTTGAAAAAAATCATCAAATACTTCTACTGGGGATTGTATATTTCTCCATTATCTTCCTTTTATCTTCCCATGTAGAATTTTTCTCTTTCATGTATATTTTGCATTTTTCTTAGCAAGATTTTTGTTTTGGAATAAATCTTTATTTAATTTTCTTTAAACTGATTGTTGTTAGCTTTCAAATGAATTACTGTTGCTTATTTTAGCAACTTATTTACTAACTCATATTAATTCTAGTAGTTTGGTTTTCTTGGTGTGAAATCATGTAATATGTAAGTAATTATAATTTAACATCAATTTTTCTATTCTTGTTTTCTTGTGTGGTTCAGTAGCTCTTTATCATTTTAAAATTACAGTAGGGAAAAAACACCTCATGTCATGTTAGGGTTATGTTTAAGGTTTTATTTGTTTATTTGCTTACTTTTGCTTTGTTTAGCATCAAAATTTTAAGCATGCTCTAGACTTTCATTTTTAATAGCATAAATTAAGGAATTTGTGGAAGATCATTTGATGTTGTGGGAATTGAGTGATTTGTTTCTGTTTGCCTTTTCTCCCTTCTTGTTGAAACTTTTAAAACAGTTATGGATATGGTGGGGAAGAACCGATATATAACTTTGTCTATATTCAGCCTAAATGAATGTGAAGGGAGGACTCACATGATTGATGAGTTCATTCCAATTTATACTACTCTTCTACAGTGGGGCAAGGCCGCCATCTTGGCAATACATTTGATAGAAGACAAGATTTGTAGCATAAAGTTTTCTATAGGTGATTCTTCACTTTTCTTTCATTGGATCACAATTGGAGGAGGTGGCTTCAGTTAGGTTTTTATATTCATGTTCAATCATGTCAAATTTGATGGAATTTTGGAATGTCCCCTTCCAGAAACTTCTACCCAATATGCACATAATGCCATATATCATTCACCAATTTTACTTTACAAGGTTTATTTAAGAAAATAATGAGTAATTCTTTTCTTAAATATCATGGAAAACAAGCTGTATCATGGAAAACAAGCTCTGGAGATACAGCATTTTACAAAATATGACACAAGACAGATAATTGCTAATTTCTAAAGAATATCATGAAGAACATATATTTTATGAAGCTGAGTCTTCGAAATACTTATTGGAATTTGTAATAAATCAGATATGTGTGAGATCCAGGGCATGATACATTCAGAGGCAAATTGCTCTCCAACTATGGACCTGTGGAATCCAACATGTTATGTATGTATTATGTATTTTATGCACAGGCATAAAATACACATTCTAGTTACAGAAAGAAGAAGTAGAAAAGAAGACAGGGATGACGGTTCTCTGATCAACTGCAGAAGTGAACAGGATATACAATATTAAAACTCTTTTTTCCCTTCTGTGCTGAGGATCAAACCCAGGTTCTTGTGCATGCTAGAAAACCACTCTCCCACTGAATTAAGTTCATAGGCCCTTCAGTATTAAATCTTAATGCTTTCTCCTCCATACCCACTGGGATGGAAGTGCTGCCATCTGGGCATATGTGTGCTGAATCCAGTGTCTGAATCATGGCTTGGCAGGTTTGGCCTGCAAGGCTCTAGGTAGTCCTGCTCCCTTGGATTTGCTAGGCATAGCATATACTACAGCTCTCTTGAGATGAAAGTGCATGCCAGTATCTCTCCCCAGTGGAAATCATATACCCAAATGTGTAGCTCTACCTGCCTTGGTTTGTAGAGGAGCCCCTGGTCTCCGAGTTCTGTTGGGCATTGCTCCAGTGGAGAACTTACCCATAGCAGTTATCCTGGCACTGTGGTTCAATAGGGCAACCTGTGAAATTCAGGTGACAGCAACCACACCCTCACAGATTTTCTCATCACAGAGCACACTACAATGTAGCCTACTGGAGCTTCACCCAGTACAGTCAAAGATCAAAAGGATGGAGTACAAAGAAAAGAGCCCTCTATATGAGCTGTTGTTGGGTACGGACAGCCCCTCCTTTGGAATTGTTCTGTTTTCTAGTCCCTAGGACTCTAACCCTGTAATGGGAGAAAAAGCCTTAATGGTCTATGAAATGCCTTTAGAGCCATCCTTCCATTTTCTTGGTACAACAGGTCCTGGCTACTGTTTAAATTACTAAAAAATCTTCCCATTGCCATTGTGTTGATGAATGGCAGCTGGCTTCCTTTGTGATGGCTGATCCATACTAATCTCTTTATAAAACGTTCATCTGACCACATCCTTGTTCTTTTCTAAACAAGCTTTCTCAGTTTTGTTCCAATGCAGATTGACTGGGAATGTACCAGAATACTAAGGTCTGCTTCATTTTTGATGAAGAATTCTATTTTTAAATCATACCTCTAGCCTTGCTTTTTACTCTAGGTGATCAAGACAACTTAAGCCTCACTCACTTTCAATACTTTGTTTAGATAGCTCCTCAGAAAAAACATTTTTTTTTAAATCTCACAAGTTCTACTTTCCACAAAACATTAGGACACAAACACAATTCATCCATGTTCTTTGCCATTTTCTAACTAGGTGCCTTTCCTCCACTGTCCAATAACTTGTCCTCATTTCCATCTGAGGTCTCATCACTATGGTGGTCTTTATCATCCATATTCTTCCAACATTCTGTTCATGGCCACTTAGATATTCCCTAAAAAAGATTAAGTTTCTCTCTACAACTCTACTTCCCTCCTTCTGAGCCTTCACAGAATCATCCTTTAGGATCTGTTAATGGCATCATAGGATTTTTCTAGCATTCACCTCAAAACACTTCCACCTCTACCTGTTACTCAGTACTAAAGCTGCTCCCATATTTTTGGAAATTTGTTACAGCACCTTGTCAGTAGCAATTTTCTGTCTTAATCTATTCAGATTGCCACAATAAAATGCCAAAAAACTTTAGGACTTACAAATAATAGAAATTTATTTGTCACAGATCTGGCGAGTAGAAATTCCATGATCAAGGAACTGGGAGATTCAGTGACCATTGAGGATGCATTTTCTGATTTATAAGTGATTTCTTTTCACCTGTAACCTGACATGATGGAAGGGGTGAAGGGTCTCTCTATGGCTTCCTTTGTAAGGCCACAATCCTAGTAATAAAGATTACTAACAGGCAGTGGGGCCGGTCCAATTCCTGGTCTTTGTTTACTCTCATTACATTTTCCTGAACTGTTCAACCACTCTAATGAAGGGAAGACAGTGGTCAACAGCCCAGTGGTGGTTGCATGCCATCTCCTACCAGGTAGTTGACTTTGGGCTCTGGATATGGTGTGGAAAGAACAGATATACATCTTTGTCTATACTCCAATTTTCCTCTTCTCTTTTCATCTTTGTATTTAGACCCACAATAAATTTTAGGATCTTGGCTTATAGAAATCTATGCAAAGGGAGAATAGAGCAAAAAAGTGGTGTTTATTTATTTTTCACCCCCAAGGGTAGTAGATCCCAAAACAATGCCACTTCTAGGGAAGAGTAAAACATGATCAAATTCTCTCTCTCCTAATCCCAGCACAGGACATATGGGATGCTGTATCTACTGTATAGGAAGTAGTTTCCATCTTTCATGAAAATACTTACTAGAATTTGGTGGTATTTTCTCCACTGACTTTTTATAACTACACTGATATTTGGAGGAAGAAGTTGAGTATCAGTTCACAGAGTCATGTTTAAACTTAGTATGAATATCTGCAAAAAAATGCTTTGAAGTTTAATAGGAAATAGTTGCTTCTATTTCTTATTAGTATTCCCTGGTAGTATTTTATTCCCCAGATTTTTTTAAGGGAATGAGGAAAGGCATTTTTGAAGCCACAACTTTGGCTCTATCTTTCTGAAAAGTGTCATTTAATATTCACTTCTACTTTGCTCACCATTTTTTGTTTTGTAGCAAACTCATTTTATAGTAACTAATCTGTGGTCAGGAAACAATTATCAGGTGAGCTCTCTATTCTCTTGATGAAGAGGAAAAATCTAGGTATTTCATCGTAAATAATTGGAACTAGGAGTAATGAGGTAATTAGAACTCATATTATCATAAGCTACATATATTTCAGAGATAATGGACATTGTACAAGGATGTAATCTGCCTCTTTTATTGAAAATCAATTCTGCCTCTCTACTTTTGAAGATTGTGTGGTTGGAGCTCTGGCAAATTGAGGATTGTTTTCAATGAGGAGACCTGGAGAGGAAATTGTTCTGCTGAGAATGGCAACAAATTAAAACTACAAATTAACATGAATCTACAGGAAATATTGAATATCACTTTAACTTTGTCACTTAGCCAGAGGTACTCCAAGTTATACTGCATTTGCAATAGTGGGAACAGAACTACAATCACCACAATTCTTATTGTGTTTTTAAGAAATAAAATAAAATTGAGAATTTGGCTTTTGTAGTATTTCTAAGTTAAGTGACTTGGATCTTTACTTAAACTTAGTTACAGAAAAAAAGAAGAAGGTTCAATGAATTTTCATTTATTTAAGCAAAATCTCACTTTAAAGAAATTGTGCCTCACGGAATATCACATTTATACATTGTTGTTTGAGATATTAACCTTTATTTTTATGTAGCTTCCCCATACTCATCATTAAACAAACACTGCTATCATTTTCCCTATGTGAATGGCTTTTTTTGCCATTATAGACATTAAACTTTGTAAGATACAGCTCCCATTTTTCTTAATATATGTACAATGGTAAAATTATTTTGGCAGAAAACTTCCACGTGACTGAAAGGCAAACATGCCATATTATAACAGACTTTCACTTACACTAAGACATTTTGCTTGTTTTGTAGCACAAAAGCAAATGAGCAGCTACATACTTAATAGAAGTGCTGCATAGTTTATATGATCATGAGACTAAAGCACATACACCAACACAAATTCATTCCTCCCTGGTAACCAGCAATGCTGTCAAACATCCAAATATATAGGTAGGTAGTGTATTACAGTCATTACATGTAGAATCTATGTTCATGCATTTGCAATATAATCTAGCTAATTATTTGCTTCTATTTTTGTTTACATTTTGATGCATGTGGAAGGAAGTGAAAACTTTATCTCCACCCCCATGGTGACTGGCATGGCCAGAGAATAAAACTGGCTAAGACAAATTAACAGGAGAAAGAAATGCAAGGTTTTTATCTGCTTATGGGAGCCCCCATAGAAAAATGAAGTCCAAAAGCAGAAGCCAAACTTAAATGCTTAAATAATAGGTTGAAGAAAAATCAGCAACTTTAGAAAACTAAGGATGATGCATGAACAGAAAGGAAGGGAGAAGTTATTTTAACATGATCTGCATGTGCACCTTTCTCTGGTACCTGTTTCCTGTTTCTGGTGACAAAACAGTATAGGCAAGTCCCTTCTGGTACAGGGAAATTGTTTCTCATGTGGGAGTTTTCTCTGGTCTTTGGTTAGAAGAATGTGGGGGATTTGTTTGTATGTTATTGTTTATTTGTTTTGAGTTTTGTTTTCCTGGCACAAAAAGGGAAGAGTGTCTTTTTTTTCATTTAATAATTTTGAAGTGTCTTTGGCTCCATCAAATCCTAATGACAGAGTGGTGTGGTTTGGAACTGCGTATTCTGCCACTTTTCACATATCGCTTGAGATCGTAACATTCTTAATGTCCACAGCACTTGTTTTTACACTCTAGTTGTAAAGTTAATTGCTTGTTCAAATTATAAGTTCTGTTTTAATAACTTGGATGAAGGCTATCAGTAAGCATCTTACAAGCCTGACACTTTACCTGAGGAAGCCACATCAGCACTGTGAATGTAGGTGGAAGACCCTAATTAATAGGTGTCTGTGGTCAAAAAGCAAGACTAATGGTCTGTAAATCAACTTTTTTTCTATATTGTTGATAAAAATCTGAATCGTTTCTTTATTCATAAAACAGACCTTTAGGTCAGGAGCCTTATTGTACTCTAAAAATCCATAATGTCTGGCACAATGTCTGACACAGTAAGAGTTCCTAAAATTTATTAAATAAAACTTAGAAGATCTCTAAGTAGGAAGATTTGTCTTATTTTCCTTATTAAAATATGAGCTTCCCTAGAACAGTGGCCTTGATTTCTACTTCTTTTTGCCTATTCATGCTATAATGTTCATTTCCTATAAAAACAAATTTTAACTCTATTTAATATATATAAAACATTATATATGTGTGTGTGTGTGTGTGTGTATATATATATATATATATATATATATATATATATATATACACTTTTTTTTTTCAGTGCTAGAAGTTGAACTCAGGGCCTCTCAGACATGCTAGGCAAGTGCTCTACCACTGAGTTATATCCCCTGCTCTGTATTTAGGTCTACTTTAAATTACAATTTTTAAAAGCAAAACAAAAGCCAAATATAAAAATATGCATAATCAAAATGTCAAGGAGATAGACAGATATATTAGGTAATTAGATCAACTGATAAATTGATCACAATCTATCACAAGAACACCTTCAGAGAAATAGAGAAGCAATTCCCTCCTGAAGGAGAGATACTTGATAGAAAGTAGGGTTTGGAAATTGAACAGGAAGGTAGAAAACAGCCTGGGCCATCATCAAGGTGGGTAAGAGAGCACAGCCCATCTGCAAGGTACCCTAAATTCATTAGTTTGAGTTTAGAGCAGATATAGGAAGGACTGATTACCATACAGAGGCGAGAGCTGATTGAGGATTTTAAAGCTAGTGAATGGAAAGGAAGGTCCAGCAGAGTGAAGAGGCCAGGAAGCAAGGTGTCCTAAGAGTCTGTGCAGCTGATCATGTGTTTTCCAGTGAGGGTGGTGGCAGAGGGCCAGAAGAGGAGCAGCCGAGTGCAGGTCATTCTTATGAGTGGAACAGCATGATCTGTGCCTGACGCCATGTAATCCAGGATGGGGGATCTCATGGGATTCCCAGGGTTGTGGTTAAATCAACTGCTGGGGGTTATTAATTGAGACTGAAAGTGTGGAGAGATGGTATGTTTGGAAAATTTGGTACTATATTCATTTTAGATATGTTGTTCTTGATGCAAGTTCCAGTTAAAAACTTCCAACTACCAATTGGATGTACAGATTTAAAGATAGAAATCTAAGATGGAAATGGAGATCAGGAGCCATGGGTTATATGTGGTCATTGATCTCCTGGAGAAAGTTGAGTTTACCTAGGGTGAAAATGAGGGAGAGAGAGAGAAAACAATAAAGGCTAAAGAATTATCCTGCTTAAAATGAGCAAGAAGTAAATCAAGGAGTCACATTGGGAAGGACCAGATTAAAAAAAAGATGGAGGCAACGGTGTAACCAAATCTGTGGTAATGTCAAAAATAAAAAGAAATAATTTCATGGATACACAAGCCTTAAAAATTACTTTCTGGTACAAACATGGCAATAATATTTTTAACCATGTAAAAGAAAATTTACAATTTAAAGGTGTGTAATATAGTACATATTATATGCTGGAAAATTAGAAGAAACATGTAAATGTAATGCACACACACATTACATTTACATCAATTTCATGTCTCAGAGTAAAGAAGTAATAACATAATCACTTAACTATAAAGGTACATAAGAAATAAAGTTTTAATATACAACCAGAGAATTTAGGAAAGTCCAAACAAGAAATTTGGAGAATTGAAGACAAACTTGGGGATTTCCCTTTTTTCTTCTAACTTTTGCTTTCCAGACAGATTAGTGAAATGTCTCCATGTTCAGGATTCTGTACACTGCTGATAATTTCATACAATTAAATGTGGACATTTAGTTGGGGATGAAGTTCAGAAGTAGAGGCATTGGTTAGCCCTTGTGAGACCTTGGGTTCCATCCCCCAAACCACAAACATACACACAAAATGTAGATATTTTGATTGTATATTAAAATCAACCTATCTTGGATTTTTCAATGTTGTTGAGTTATAGAAGCTCTGTCTCCAAAATAAATATTCATAATAAGCAACCCTTAAAAATGTTCAGCTGCATCTGGAAAATATGATTTTACCAAGATTAGAACCCATCTGACCTTTTAGAACTTGCTTTAAATCTTTGGGGAATTAGATTTGTTTATCCTCTTAAAAGTATGACTTCCTGTTTAGGAAGACAGTTTCTAAAAAGCAAAAATGCTTTGTGGACATCAGGTGATTTGTTCCACAGGCAATGTTTTTTTAAAGAGCTGTGAATGGATTAATTATAAGCATATGGATTTTATTTTATCTAATAGGACAAGCAGCGGTTTTCTTTTATTTTTTAATAGAAAAATAATAGCAAATTGCATTTCACATTTTGCTACACATGACATTCCAAGTGAAAGTTTTGGAAATAAAATGCACAAACATACACGTGTGCCCACACGTTTTCTCTGTTTGTACATAGAATGTTGCCCTTTGCATTGAGTAACTGCAGTGTGCACAAGTACAACCACCCACACAGTTGCCCGGCACCCTGACAGCATTAAACTCATAGGAAATTCACTAGACTTGTGGCATTGGAGAAATTAACACATTTTTACTTATTTCCACTAACCTGAAAGGTCAATGACATCTGATGATTGTTTACTCTTGTGAAGGTATAAATGTAAGTCAGAAACAAAATCTTTATGTTTACACGTCAATGAAATTTTGTAATTTCTCTACCAATCTGTGTCAGTAACACAAAGTAAAATAACTTGTTCTTTAAAAAAAATGTCCATGAGAAAAGACAGAGGTGGCAGAAAAGGAAAAATGGAAGGAAGGGAGGGAGGAAGGAAGGGAAGAAGGCATTACATTGTTGTATGAGAAAATGCACAGGAAATACATGATCATTGACAAAAGATGAAAATGCTGGAAGTTCTACAAAAATTTCCACAATTGCTAATTTGGAAACAGAGGTTCTTAAAGGAGAACTGCTCTTGATAGCCCATGCTCACATTCATTATCTGCACTACAAATGACTAAAGAACACTGAAATTCAAAATACTTGAAATGAATTTGCAAAAGACTACCATTTACCATGACATAATTGCACTAAATGATAATATATAATGACATTATATTATATAATGATGTTATAATTATATATAATATCATTTAGTGCTATTATGTCATGGTAAATGGCAGTCTTTTGGTAAATAATAAATAATATAAATTATATATTATATGTAATATAATATATTATATATTATATATATATACACACACACACACACACACACACACACACACATATATATATTCCAACTGAGGAAAATGATGCACAAAGCTATTAAATGACCTCCCCAGAAAACCAGGTCATATATTAGTTCATCTCCCAGGTCCATTTATTGTTTTTGAGAGTTAATAAGAAAATATACAGTTTACATATGAGATATATTAATTGCCTCTGGCTGAGCCCAACTATTAAGTTCTATGTAAAATATGTTGAAGGGAGATAGAAGGTTGAATATTGTTACTGAGTGGAGTGTAGGTAGTGAGTGAGCTCTGGAAACATGGCGTCTGAGCCCAATCCCTGAGGTGGCCTCATACTGCTGGATCAGGTTGGACATGCTTTATACAGCCTATAGCTCAGGTTTCTCATCTGCGAGGTGTGGACATTGATGGCACCTACCTCAGAAACATAGGTTCACGTGAAGTAGTACACAGCACCTATGGTTCCACTACGTTGGCTGCTTCAATTAACTATCTCCAGGTCATATCTCCCTTCTTTTGTTACCTAATTACTTGGGGTTTTTTCCTCCATCTCTTTAGAATTTACTCAATTTAGTTAGAAATAATAACTAATAAATTGATTAACTATTCTGTTAGATTAAGAAAAAGAAAGCTGTGCTTTCAAAAGTTCTCAGTCAGCAGAACAGGCCCAGCAAACGGCGCAGGGGAAAAGCCGCCCCAGCGCCTGCTAGGTACCTAGGTGGACCTGAGACTCACCGGCAGAACAGGCCCAGCAACCCGCGCAGGGGAAGAACTGCCCCACGTGCCTCCAAGGTAGGCGGACCTGTGACCAACCAGCAGAACAGGCCCAGCGGCCTGCGAAGGGCAGAGCCACTCCAGTGCCTGCAAGGTAGGCGGACCTGCGACCCACCAGCAGAACAGGCCCAGCAGGCTGACAGCGTGGTAGATGCATCGCCCCGGTTGGGGGAGGGGCAGAGCCGCCACCCTTGCCTGCTAGGTAGGCGGACCTGTGACCACCGACAGAACAGGCCCAGGAACCCGCACAGGGGCAGAGCCACCCCCTGCGCCTGCAAGGTAGGCAGACCTGCAACCGACAGACAGATCAGGCCCAGCGGCCCGTGGAGGGGCAGAACTGCCGCCTGCACCTGCAAGGTAGGCAGACCAGCTACTGACTGGCAGAACAGGCCCAGCAGTCTGCCGGTGTGGTAGGCACATTGTCCCAATTGGAAGAGGGGCAGAGCCGCCGCCCGCGCCTTCGAGGGAGACTTTGCAACTATACAACAGCAATATAAATATACAGGGGGAAAAGTCAATAAAACAACAGTTTCACCAAGCAGAAAGAAACGCAAAAGACAAGGAAAGAAAGGACCACAAGCAATGCAGGTCAACTCAACGTTAGAAAAGGTAATATCTGCAGCAGATGGAATGTCAGATAAAGAATTCAGGATATACACACTTCAGATGATCTGGAGTCTCAAGGAAGACATTAGACAGCAAAATCAGACAATGAAAGAACACTTCGACAATGAATTACATAAACAAATCCAAGAAGCAAAAGATCAACTATACAGGGAGATAGAGGTTATAAAAAACAAACAAACAGAAATCCTAGAAATGTAGGAAGCAATAAACCAACTTAAAAACTCAATTGAGAATACTACCAGCAGAGTAGAACACTTAGAAGATAGAACATCAGACAATGAAGACAAAGTATTTCAACTTGAAAAGAACATAGACAGCTCAGCAAGAGTGTTAAGAAACCATGAGCAGAACATCCAAGAAATATGGGATAACATAAAGAGACCAAACCTAAGAGTCATTGGGATACAGGAAGACACAGAGCTCCAAACCAAAGGAATGAGCAATCTATTCAATGAAATAATACGAGAAAACGTCCCAGACTTGAAGAATGAGACAGAATCCCAAATCCTAGAAGCCTACAGGACGCCAAATGTGCACAATCATAAGAGATCCACACCTAGACACATTATAATGAAGATGCCCAACATACAGAATAAGGAGAGAATTTTAAAAGCTACAAGAGAAAGGAAGCAGATTACATTTAGGGGTAAACCAATTAGGATAACAGCTGATCTCGCAACACAGACTCTGAAAGCTAGAAGATCCTGGAATAACATATTTCAAACACTGAAAGAATGGGTTCCAACCAAAAATTGTGTATCCAGCGAAATTAAGCTTCAGGATGGAAGATGAAATTAAAACCTTCCTCGATAAACAAAAGTTAAAAGAATTTGCAGCTAGAAAACCATCTCTCCAAAAAATAGTCAGCAAAACATTACAGGAAGAGGAAAAGGAAAATAACAATGAAAACCAACAGTGGGAGGTAGTACAGTAAAGGGGGGAAAATAATCAAAGACGAAAAACAAACCATGTTAAGTAACATAAATAAACAAATATGGCTGGAAGAACAATCCATATCTCAATAATAACCCTAAATGTTAATGGCTTAAACTCACCAATTAAGAGACACAGGCTAGTAGAATGGATCACAAAACAAGACCCAACAATATGCTGCCTACAGGAGACGCATTTAATAGGAAAAGACACACATAGACTGAAGGTGAAAGGTTGGGAAAAATCATATCACTCATATGGACTTTGGAAACAAGCAGGAGTGTCCATACTCATATCAAATAAAATAGATTTCAAGCCAAAGTTAATCAAAAGGGATAAAGAGGGACACTACATACTACATACTGCTCAAGGGAACCATACACCAACAAGACATAACAATCATAAATATATATGCCCCAAACAATGGTGCAGCTATGTTCATCAAACAAACTCTTCTCAAGTTCAAGAGTCTAATAGATCACCATACAATAATCATGGGAGATTTCAACACACCTCTCTCACCACTGGACAGATCTTCCAAACAAAAGTTGAATAAGGAAACTATAGAACTCAATAACACAATTAACAACCTAGACTTAATTGACATATATAGAATATACCACCCAACATCAAGCAATTACACTTTTTTCTCAGCAGCACATGGATCCTTCTCAAAAATAGATCATATATTATGTCACAGGGCAACTCTTAGCCAGTATAAAGGAGTAGAGATAATACCATGCATCTTATCTGATCATAATGGAATGAAACTGAAAATCAATGATAAAAGAAGGAAGGAAAAATCATGCATCACTTGGAGAATGAACAATAGGTTACTGAATGATCAATGGGTTATAGAAGACATCAAGGAGGAAATTAAAAAATTCTTAGAGATAAATGAAAACACAGACACAACATATCGGAATCTATGGGACACATTGAAAGCAGTTCTAAGAGGAAAATTCATTGCTTAGAGTTCATTCCTTAAAAAAAGAAAAAAACAACAAATAAATGATCTTATACTTCATCTCAAAATCCTAGAAAAAGAAGAGCAAAACAACAGCAAAAGAAGTAGAAGGCAAGAAATAATTAAAATCAGAGCTGAAATTAATGAAATTGAAACAAAAAAAAACCATTGAAAAAATTGACATAACTAAAAGTTGGTTCTTTGAAAAAATAAATAAAATCGACAGACCCTTAGCCACGCTAACAAAAAGAAGAAGAGAGAGAACTCAAATTACTAGCATACGGGATGAAAAAGGCAATATCACAACAGACACTCGAGAAATACAGAAGATAATCAGAAATTATTTTGAATCCTTATACTCCAATAAAATAGAAGATAGTGAAGGCATTGATAAATTTCTTAAGTCATATGATCTGCCCAGATTGAGTCAGGAGGATATAGACAACCTAAACAGACCAATATCAATTGAGGAAATAGAAGAAACCATCAAAAGATTACCAACTAAGAAAAACCCAGGACTGGATGGGTATACAGCGGAGTTTTACAAAACCTTTAAAGAAGAATTAATACCAATACTTTTCAAGTTATTTCAGGAAATAGAAAAAGAGGGAGCTCTTCCAAATTCATTCTATGAGGCCAACATCACCCTGTTTCCGAAACCAGACAAAGACTCCTCAAAGAAAGAAAACTACAGACCAATATCTCTAATGAACCTAGATTCAAAAATCCTCAATAAAATTCTGGCGAATCGGATTCAAAAACATATCAAAAAAATTGTTCACCATGATCAAATAGGATTCATCCCTGGGAGGCAAGGCTGGTTCAATATACGGAAATCAATAAATGTTATTCACCACATCAATAGACTTAAAGATAAGAACCATATGATCATCTCCATAGATGCAGAAAAAGCATTCAACAAAGTACAGCACCCCTTTATGTTCAAAACTCTAGAAAAACTAGGGATAACAGGAACATACCTCAATATTGTAAAAGCAATCTATGCTAAGCCTCAGGCTAGCATCATTCTGAATGGAGAAAAACTGAAGGCATTCCCTCTCAAATCTGGAACAAGACAGGGATGCCCTCTCTCACCACTTCTGTTCAACATAGTTCTCGAAACACTGGCCAGAGCAATTAGACAGACGAAAGAAATTAAAGGCATAAAAATAGGAAAAGAACTTAAATTGTCACTATTTGCAGATGACATGATTCTATACCTAGCAGACCCAAAAGGGTCTACAAAGAAACTATTAGAGCTAATAAATGAATTCAGCAAAGTGGCAGGATATAAAATCAACACGCATAAATCAAATGCATTCCTGTATATCAGGGACAAATCCTCTGAAATGGAAATGAGGACAACCATTCCATTCACAATATCCTCAAAAAAAATAAAATACTTGGGAATCAACCTAATAAAAGAGGTGAAAGACTTATACAATGAAAACTACAGAACCCTAAAGAGAGAAATAGAAGAAGATCTTAGAAGATGGAAAAATAAACCCTGTTCATGGATAGGCAGAACTAACATCATCAAAATGGCGATATTACCAAAATTTCTCTATAGGTTTAATGCAATGCCAATCAAAATCCCAACGGCATTTCTTGTAGAAATAAATAAAGCAATCATGAAATTCATATGGAAAAATAAAAGACCCAGAATAGCAAAAAACAACTCTAAGCAGGAAGTGTGAATCAGGCAGTATAGCGATACCAGACCTCAAACTATACTACAGAGCAATAGTAACAAAAACAGCATGGTACTGGTATCAAAAGAGGCGGGTGGACCAATGGTACAGAATAGAGGACACAGAAACCAATCCACAAAACTACAACCATCTTATATTTGATAAAGGGGCTAAAAACATGAAATGGAGAAAGGATAGCATCTTCAACAAATGGTGCTGGGAAAACTGGAAATCCATATGCAACAAAATGAAACTGAATCCCTTTCTCTTGCCATGCACAAAAGTTAACTCAAAATGGATCAAGGAGCTTGATATCAAATCAGAGACTCTGCGTCTGATAGAAGAAAAAGTTGGCTACAATCTACATACTGTGGGGTCGGGCTCCATATTCCTCAATAGAACACCCATAGCACAAGAGTTAATAACTAGAATCAACAAATTGGACTTACTCAAACTAAAAAGTTTTTTCTCAGCAAAAGAAACAATAAGAGAGGTAAATAGGGAGCCTACATCCCGGGAACAAATCTTTACTCCTCACACTTCAGATAGAGCCCTAATATCCAGAGTATACAAAGAACTCAAAAAATTAAACAATAAGAAAACGAATAACCCAATCAACAAATGGGCCAAGGACCTGAACAGATGCTTCTCAGAGGAGGACATACAATCAATCAACAAGTACATGAAAAAATGCTCACCATCTCTAGCAGTCAGAGAAATGCAAATCAAAACCACCCTAAGATACCATCTCACTCCAGTAAGATTGGCTGCCATTAGGAAGTCAAACAACAACAAGTGCTGGCGAGGGTGTAGGGAAAAGGGTACACTTGTACATTGCTGGTGGGACTGCAAATTGGTGCAGCCAATTTGGAAAGCAGTATGGAGATTTCTTGGAAAGCTGGGAATGGAACCACCAATTGACCCAGCTATTCCCCTTCTGGGTCTATTCCCTAAAGACCTAAAAAGAGCATGCTACAGGGACACTGCTACATCGATGTTCATAGCAGCACAATTCACAATAGCAAGACTGTGGAACCAACCTAGATGCCCTTCAATAGACGAATGGATAAAAAAAATGTGGCATTTATACACAATGGAGTATTACTCTGCATTAAAAAATAACAAAATCATAGAATTTGCAGGGAAATGGATGGCATTATAGCAGATTATGCTAAGTGAAGGTAGCCAATCCCTAAAAAACAAATGCCAAATGTCTTCTTTGATATAAGGAGAGTAACTAAGAACAGAGTTGGGAGGAAAAGCATGAGAAGAAGATCATCATTAAACAGGGGTGAGAGGTGGGAGGGAAAAGGAAAGAGAAGGGAAATTGCATGGAAATGGAAGGAGACCCTCATGGTTATACAAAATTACATACAAGAGGAAGTGAGGGGAAAGGGGGAAAAAACAAGGGGGAGAAATGAATTACAGTAGATAGGGTAGAGAGATAAGATGGGAGGGGAGGGGATGGGGGATAGTAGAGGATAGGAAAGGCAGCAGAATACAACAGACACTAGTATGGCAATATGTAAAACAGTGGATTTGTAACCGATGTGATGCTGCAATCTGTATATGGGGTGAAAATGGGAGTTCATAACCCACTTGAATCAAAGTGTGAAATATGATATGTCAAGAACTATGTAATGTTTTGAACAACCAACAATAAAAATTTAAAAAAAAGTTCTCAGTATATTAACTGACTACTTCTTTCCTACAAATCTTTTCCCTGCATATAAAAGTATTTAATTGGGAAATTCACCATGGGGTTACATATGAAAATGAATTTTGTAAACCTTATTAACAATAAGTTTTTGTTAATATAATACAATCTCCAGTCTGAGAACTGGAAACAAATCTTCAAGTTCCACAAAGAATCTGTGGATTTGATATAATCAAATTTAGATTTGATACAATCCAAATCAAGCAATTTGAAATCTTTTTTAAAAATGGTTTTTAACTAGCAGACAGAAAGACAAGGAACTGAATCAACTTAGAAACTTCCTGTACTTTGCAGCAATGGTGTTGTGATCCTTCCAGTAAAGAGAGACCGGTTTTGTGCCATTTTGAGCTCACTGTGCACTGGGGCATAAAAGGAAGAGGTGGGTGGGAGCAAAGCTGGGCCAGAGTGACAGGAGCAAGACACAGCAGGAGGCAATGGAGCAGTGAGACAGGGGCATGGATGAAAGGACCGGGGCACATGCAAAGGTGTTCAGAGATGACGCAGCCAATAAGGGGAGAGGGTTAGGATGTGACCCAATTACCACAAATAACCAAAGAAAATAACTCTGAGGACGGCATGCAAAGGGGAGATGAGAGGCTCTTTTGGAACATTTCCTGGAATTCCCTTTGCAGTCTTCAGACCAAGGCTCACAAATATCATCATTTCCATTGATCTGACAAATAGACATTTCCATACTTTGTTGTACACCCAGCTCCTAAGCCTATGATGAATGCTATGCCAATGTAGGAAGCCTCCATGGTTAGGACTCAGCTGCTCTATGTTTGAAGATTTTGCAATAAAAATAGAACACACATAGGTGAAGACACAGCTTTGAAGACCTAGTACAATAATCAAATGACTAAATCTCCCTATTTTGTGTACTTATTTTTGTACTTGCCACGTGTGTGTGTGTGTGTGTGTGTGTGTGTGTGTTTTCCAGGTTAGACAATGGGATGCTTTGTGGAAGAAATTCATTTTATTCTTTGATTTAGGACCTGGCCTATAGTTGCATTCAAAAATAATGGGTGAAATGGAAAGGAAGAAGGAAAGAGGGAGGGAAGGAGGGAGAGAGGGAGGGAGAGAGGGAAGGAGGAAGACAGAAAAGGAGAGAGAGAGGGAGGGTGGAAGGAGGAAAGGGAGAAAAGTGAATCAGGTACAGGAAGTCCAAATAAAAAGATGAACGATGTTATCCCAACCTGCTGCAACATTCTATTTTAAGCAACAATTTTATGGGTCAGAGTTCCACTGAATTTAATGTCCCATGCGAGGTCAAAGAAGAAAATTAGTGCCTTGCATATATACAGCACTTTATTATTTACACAATTCTTTCCAGTATGTTTTTTGTTTGATCTATGTAGCTATTCCAGGAGTCCCAAATCATCTCCTGACTTCCATTGTAAAAGAAGAAACTGAGGTTCATGACTTCCCAGGTGTATGTGGATAAATAGCAGAGCTAGAAGCAAACTAAAATTTTTCTAAGTCTACCAACTTCTCAGGAACGTAGTTTAATTCAATTAACTTAATGGTATACAACATCGTGCATTCTTCCAAAAGAAGTCTAAAGTTTGTTTTGTACAAAACAAGGAAAACTTACAAGAATACTAATGTAACTCACATATATTGACTGCTATATATTTGGAGAAATTTTTCTCAGAGTTTATGTGTGTTCTCACAGCAACTCTGTTAAAGAAGTACATTATGTTTATTTTATAAATGAAAAAAAATGAAGGGCTGAAAGTTGAAGTAAATTATCTAAGTTCATAAGTAATGGTAAAGCTGAGATTTAGCCATTATTATTCCCTAATAAAATAGCTCTGCCCTTAATATAGTGTAAATATGCACTTAAAATAAGATAAATTATAGTTAACTCATAATGTCATTCTGGAAACATTAGGCTGGTCTCTGAAGCCAGTGAGCTGTGTTTTTTGGCAAAGTATTGAGTCTAGTTGTAGCTGCTTCTTTCCCATGAAATGAGGTTAAATGGGGTAAATGCCCAAGATACCCATAAGATCTAAGCATCAGAAAAGTATATCTAAAAACAGTCTTGATAGCACTGGCATAATAGACCATGAAAGAAGAGATCAGATTGCAAGAAACCAGCCTAGCATTAAGGAAATGATGATTCAAGAGGATGATTAAGCATCAAACTTAAAATATCTACGCATTCAGTTAGAGATCTGATGGCTTTAAGGTTCAATAGTTGTTCTGTATAGCGGTCTACAGCCACTCAGGGTAAAACATTTGAGAACATATTTGTGATTCTTTGTTTCAACTCTGAATGATGTAGAACTTAGGAGATGGGCTCAGACCAGAAGAAGGAGTTACCATGTCAAGTTCATCCACATGGAGGAAGGAGGGAAGCATGCATTATGGGACCTCAGTGACCTGGGACATGCTGGGTAGTAGTCTGCATTGAGCCCCCTTCCCACCTGCGGCATGTTAGGCTCAGCTAGGCTGGCCCTGGCAAACTGCTGTGCTGCCTCCACCATTGGAAGACAGTACTGGGTTTCCATCTTCCCTTTCAATTCCTGTGCTTCCTGTGTGGATTTTCCTGATGTCTCAGATTTTTAGTCTCATTTGAGAATGCTCTGTGTTCTCATTCTTGACCCTTTGTCCTCCTTTTGTTGAAATGTCCCTTGGGAAACTTGCACAATCTAAATGACTAACTAGAATTTGTGGGATTATGAGCCAAATCCCTCTGTGATTATTAGTCCATTTCAACTAGGTGGTTCCACATCACTGCAAGTTAAATATATATAAAATCTGGAGCTAAAATTTTCCCAAACCAGTGTTCTATCTGGCATTTCCTCAGTGGTTCTAGAGATCCATCTTTAGCTTCTCTCTCTTCTCTAGTTTTTTAACCTTTCTGGAATAAACATCAGTGGATAAAATGACAAGCACATTATTTTCATGAGTATTCTACATTGGATCTAAACAGTTATTTCCTTCATCTTTTGAATGAAGGTCTGAATGAAGATTGGGCTCTGAATGCTAAACCTTTTTTTTAAAAAAAGTATGTTAATTGACGGAAATGTGGTATTAGCTCTTGATAGGCTACAAGCAACATGTATGACTTAAAAAAAAAATAAAAGCAAGAAAGAAAACTATATTTATTTATTTATTTTTTAATTTTGTGGGGTGCCAGGTATTGAACTCAGGGGCACTCAACCACTGAACTGTATCCCCAGCCCTATTTTGTATTTTATTTAGAGACAGGGTCTCATCTCACTGAGCTGCTTAGTGCCTCACTGTTGCTGAGGCAGGCTTTTAACTCATGATCCTCCTACCTCAGCCTCCTGAGCTGCTGAGATTATAGGCATGTACCACTGCACCCAGCAGAGAACTAAATTTGATAAGTTTCAGTGTCCACATCTACAAATGGGTTTGGGGCAAAACAATTTCTTATATACTTGCTAATTCTGGTATGTTCTGCTTTTCAAACTTGTTCTCAGACTAGGATCTGACTCAGAACTGTGAATGAATATGAATAAAATAAGTGAAAGTTTTAAAGCATTTTTTAAAAGTCTAAAATATTATTTATAAATATAGAGGAAGCTGGTACCCTCAGAAGAGAATTTAGAAAGATCAGGTAAAATACATCATTATCTGTACACTCGTGAGATTGGTCTCAGCTACTTTTAGAACTGTTCTTGAGAGCTCAGTAGGGGGAAAGTACTTTTGTATATTTTAAAATTTGTCATCAACTTAAGGATATATTCAATTAAGGTGTCATGTCTCATCTCAAGTGGAAAAACAAAGGTAAAAAGCCTACTGGTACAATAGCATTTAACAGTTGATAATAGTGTTTCTGCCTGATTTGGTGTAATTACCCAGATTGAACCTGCTCAGCTTCAGAATTACAGGCAACCATTAATTATCTGCTCCCTATCCCAAAGTGTATATATTTTTTCCTGAGCTTTTAGGGTTAGGAGTCAAAAAGAAGTGCAGTGGTTTGTTTTATTTAAACTTTAGTTCATGGTATGTTTTACAAGACTTTGAGAAGAAAAGTAATTTGTAATACAAGACTGCTAACTTTAACTTGTATGGGATAAAAAGGGTATATACCAGGTTAGCCCACCAACTATGTAGACTTCCATAATGTATGCAAATGAGCACCTGTCATACATCACTTCTCATCCTCATTCTACCTGTAAATAAAGCCAATTCCTATAAAATTCTGATGCCTTAAACAAATGGTATGGGAAGAATATTTCCTCTATCCCTACCAACCCATAGCTTTGAGATATTGAAAGAGAAAGATATAAAGGGAAAAAAATGAAAAAGTTATGCTGCATTTTCTCCAAAGACTACAATAAAGATTTAAATTGCTGCTCGATTATTATAAAGTGCCAAGAGTCATATTTCACTGAATGTACCCATAAGCCAAGGGATGATGTCATTGTGGATCTTTTGTGATAGAATATCCCAAGAGAAAGTGAATCTGCTTTTATTACTTTGAATTCAGGATCTCCAGGTAGAGTTGTGCTCCACACAGCATTTTGCTAAAATATCCTGAGTGGGAGTTGAAGTGAGGCAGAGTGTATCCCTCCTTGCTGTGGCATGACACTTGTACTCTGCCCCTCCACACACCCTCCTGGGAACAGCTTTTGATAACTCCTCTATCTATAGAATGAGCCTTTCCCAAATGGGGACTAAGGAGTTGGGTAGGAAAACAAAGGGTCTTACTTCTGGATTCTCTTTAGTGTAATTCTCAATTTTTTGAAATTAAATGGTGTGATTTGTTGAGCCCTATGTTTCTGTTTTCCCATGACCTAGCTATACCTTTGTGATTTTATCTTTGTGAGTTAGGGCAGTCTAGACACAAGACACCGGAAGCCAAAGCCAAATCTCACAGGGAATGCCATTTACAAAGAATGCTCTGGAAATGGCCCCCTCTGGAGTTATGCACACTGCCATACACCTTTTCATGGACCCCTTAATTATTCACTGGTATATGTTGGCATGCTTTTAAAGAATAATTATAGCAATTAACAGGTGATAAAGAACTTTACATATAAAATGTATCACAATATCTCACTCATTCCTCATAGACAACTGAAGACTTTTTATTACTACTTTTTGAGATATTTTAACTGAGCCTCAGAAAGTTAAAATAACTACTTGCCTAAGATCACACATCCAGTATTTTCAGAGCCAAAACTCAAACACAGGTCTGTCTGATGCCAAGGCATGTAAGCTCACAAATTACCTACTTTTATATAAATATTTGAAAGAATGTTGTGATTTCACAGAACTACAGAGCTCTCCATGTAATTGAGTCCTAAGGAAACAGATTTGTCATGACAATTACTCTATGATACCAGTAGGCATTTACACATCTTGGAGTTAGTAAAATACTGTGTCATTTTAAATTGTTACACATAAAAACGCACGCCAACATATTTCAACTAAGGGCTTCTGGTGAAATAACAAAGTTCTAGAATATTCCTTAAAGCTAGTGCTTGATAAAAAGCCCAAAACAAAACAAAAACAAATGACTGCCTGAGGTTGTTTTTAGCTTAGTAGACAGTCATTTAAGTAAGGATATCAAAAGGGGAGAAAAACACAAGAGACTCTGTTATTATTGCCATTAGATTAACTTCTAGACTACTTTTAAAAATACCTCTTTCACATTAGTCTATTTGATTCCATTTCATAACACATAAAAAGACTCAGAAGACTCGTTACCTGTTAAAGATGGTAGAATGGCAAGAGGAATTTGATATCAAAGCTTGTCTGCTCATCTACTGACTTTAATAATCACATTCACCTTATTAAAAATACTTTGGGTGCTGCTAACTATGACAAAGATTGACCCAATGAAGTATGTTGTCCAAATCAAATTGTTTTTAATAACAAAGATAGCCACCAAGAATGGGGAAATTTCACAAATTTAGATTTGGCTGGAAATCTCATATTGACCAAAACAAAGCAACTGCTATTAAGTTATCTTGCTGATTTTTTTCTTAATGTCCAATGAGGCAATGGAAATAACAAAAGTAATTGCTGCTCTAGATTTAATTACAACTGAATATAAATATTGATGAAAGAGGCAGGAAGCTACTTAGAGAAACATATCTTGATATATTAGCCAAGGAAGGCAACTCTAGGTGTGGTCTCACATGCATTTTAGATTTAAGAACAATTGATTTCCAGACTCATAGGGGATAGGAAGGATTATCGCAATTATCAAATATATTCAGAGGCAAGATATTTCAATTATAGAAAATTGTAATGATTATTGATCATCCTAATAAGGACAAACCATAGGGAGAGAAGGCATCTGAAGTGTGACTGGCCAGGAAAGTCTTGGGTATTTCTGTGAAGAACATGGGAAGAACTGAAAAAAGGAACATTTTAAAAGCTGAGGTGGGGGATCCCCACAAGTTCATGGAAAGATGTTAAAATCTAAAAACAAAAACAAAAAAAAAAAACAAAAAAAAAACCAGTTGTGAATGAGTTTGAGGACAAATAAGTGGATAAAGGGTGTTTCCAGGTATGTTTAGCTGTGGGGAAGGGGATACAAACATGGCCTCGATGTTGGTAGAAAGTAATGTAGCATTAGTTTTCTAGTAGTAGTGTGCAGTAACGTATGTCCATAGAATTCGGGTAAATCTGTGATGGAATATAAGCATTATTTATTTTACTCCTGGCCTCTTCATTAAGAATGCACTTGAAACCAAAACTGGTTATGTCAATTGGATTAACGAGGGACAGAATTTCAAATTAAGTAAGGAGAACAAGTCAGGGTAATAATCTGGTATAAATACAAACTTTAGATTTGAATACTGATACTCCTTACAAGTTGTGAGGTCTTTGATAACTCATTGGATATCTAGGGATAGCAGCTTCCTCTTCTATAAACTGAATGTCACCCCTTGTCATTATGAGGAAAAAAATGAGCATCTAGTAGGCAAAGAGCTTATATATAGTCCTCAGACACATGCAACTCACAAATGCTTTATTATTATTGTGACTCAAAGTCCTAGAAAGCAAAATGACCTCCTAGTTAATTGTTATTGCTCAATCTCCAATTCAGGAGGCAAAAACTTAGGGACTTAAATAAGAATCTGATTAACAAACAAAAATAAAACATCAAAATAATAACGAGAGCATCAAACTGTTTATAAGTGAATTCAAGATCTTGGGTCTGACTAATTATACACTAGGAGACAAAATCAGCAGAGATGAGTTATAGAATCAATGATTATTACTGTTTGAAGAATTGTGAGAAATATGATAAATTCCAGAAGTGGAGAATAAGGAAATATTGCAGATTTTAACATCACAAGACAGAATCCAGAAACTGCTGAGAAGTAATCCAGAGACTGATTCACAGCATAATTCCAGAGCAAAGTATTGAGTATGCGACTGTGAGCTCCTAGAACCGGAAAGTGTATTCTCTAAAGCAAGCCAAGTGCTTGAAACAATCAGAGGAGACATCGTACAATTGAATATTAGGAAAAAAAAAACTATAATGTCTCAAGAGGTCTTTGTAGACACATGGAAAACCCAGTAAGACAAGAGAAGTAGTAGATCCATGGGTTCCTGAGTGATATTAAACACACAGGGCAAGAGGGGAGTTCTCCAATACTCCCATGCTGTTGAGGCTACTTAAGATTCTCTGACTTAAAAAAAAAGAAAAGGCATATCAACAGGCATACACAGATAGACACCATGTACATGAGAGGTGTCCATTTCTTTTCCTACCCGCTCAGCTCCATTGTGATGGAATTTTCCATATCATATGCACAATCCCACTGTCCCTGGACATGCTATTAGGAAACTCAAAAATCAACAACTGATACATACAAGATACTCCCAACTTCCTGACTTTTCTGTTCTCAAAAGGTTATTTCTTTTCTATCAAAAGACATAACTCAGCAGTGATACAGAAAGGTTGAGAGAGGAAGAGTTTTAAGCTATGTCAGTCTAATATTGTGGTCATCTTCTGGAAACTCCTAGGGCAGATGTACCTACATGCAGATATGTTTGGTTAGCTCATTAGTGTGATTTTTGTCTTGTTTTTAGTTGAAATGCATTTCCACATTGGAGAGTGTGTGAACCCGTGGCGAGATCAGAGAATAATTTACTGGACTGGAGTGTTGGCTCAAACTGAGTAGAATTTTCTGATTTCCTTTAGAGGGATAGTTCTCTTCAGTTTCTCAAACTTTTATCACTAGTCTGGTCTTCTTCATCTCTGAACTCAGTTGACTACCAAAAGAAATAGGTCATGTGCAGTTAAAGTACAATTTGTTGCAAAGAAGGGCTAACACTGAGATATTCAGAATGTACAGGGACTTCCAAATCAAAGATAACACTTGGAATCACATGTTTACTTCTATCCTCCCAAATTGCCATTGAAATAACTGTTCATATGTAAAAATGAATATTAAAAAATGAATGTGAATAGTGATTAACAAATATTAACAAAATATTAATGTAAGATAGTAAGCCCCTTGCTAAAAAGTTTAAGAAAAATATTAGCAGTCACTTATTAGGATGTCCTAGAAATGTTTCCAAAATTTGATAAAAGATTGAATTGGATAATCTACATGTATTCAAAATGAATAACTCATTTTTAAAATAAAAATTTTATATTCTAATTGATCAGTCTATAAATATGTATTGAATATATGTATTTGTGCATGGCAATAGATATTAGTATGATACACATATTCGTCTTTATTTATTAAAGTTGGCTACTTCTCACCCTATCGATATTTCAATTGGCCACTAGAATTAATTTAGCCAATGAAATTCAATATAAAGGATGTGTGTTAGGGTCTGTAAACAAGTCAGGATGGTGCCTAGCATTTTGCCAGAGGGAGTGGTTTGTGAGGTGGAGCCAGCAAGCCATTAAGTGTGGAGATTCCTTATTGGTTGACTGCCGTATCTAGTTTGTGTTAATTAAGATAAGCTGTGTGGAATGTATGTATACCCCTCTTGTCCTACAATAAACGACGCCCACTCCTGCTGTATCAATCTACACAAGTTCCTCGTCACCCCCCAGTTAGTTTGCTGTAGCCGGGCTGCGGCAAATGTGTGTGACTTTGGATCAAAAACTATAAGATCCAGTACATGGTTTACCATGTCTATTTTCCCCTTTCACCTCAAAGCAATAGTGTTTCAATTAGAGAAAGAATGTTACCTTAGCATGAGCACTGGAGTAAGATAATTCATGAATGCCTTATAACATAAGCAATAACCAAATCCTTTGTTATTGTAAACTATTGAGATGGGAGTATCATTACTCTCACATAGAATACCTTTCTTAATACAAATGGAAGAGGTTGCGGGAATTGAGGACAAGAAACTGAAAAACCAATGTGGTCAATATCTTGTCGACATGGATATGGAAGTCATTGAACCAGAACATTGGATAGGGAAAAAAACTGGAGAGCAGCTGCTGAGGTCTTCAAAGCATTCGAGTAAATGAGTGAGGTCAAGAGATCCCAGAAATGGGAGTGGTAGAAGATGACTTAGCTGAATGGCATGGGTCTCAATGCACCACTGGTTTTACCAACAGAATCAAAGTATCACTGAGAAGTATACTGATTGTATCAGTTGTGATTAGGTTCTGTGGTGACGAAAAATCCAGTAACAAGATAGATGTTCATTTCTTTCTTAAATAAGAGCCCAAAATAATCAGTTCAAAGGCATTAGAGTACACACTGGGTCAGAGACCAAGGCTGTTTCCTTCTGGTTGCTGTGCCATGTGTAGTCTCTACTCCTGAGTTGCCACTGTCCATCTCCACTATGACATCCACCTTCTATCCTCTGAGGAGGAGGAATGTGAAGAGGGCTTCTCCCCTCACACTAAAGATCCTTTAGGAAGTTACAGATATTGTTCTGGCTGATATTCCCTTAGCCAAGTTTGTCTTATGTTACCCAATTATATTAGGAATTCTGGGAAATGTCCTTACTGGAGATCATTTTGACTCAACCTAAAACTCAGCATTCTATTACCATAGAAGAAGAAAATGAATAATCAAGACCAATAGCAACCTCTGGCAATAGATGAAAACCACAGACCAACATATAAATACAGTGTGAGAGAATGACAGACTTCCCCTCCTGGGAAAACTGCAAGGACAGTAAATTCCTGCAGGAAGAGCCAGTGTTCAGATAAGGACAGCAGGCCAGAAAGGAACAGTGAGGTGACTGAGGATGAGAAAGAGCCTAAAAATGACCACCAATTTCTCAAAGAGCACTTTTGAAGTTTTTGAAACAGCTCTGTGTTATGGTTTAGACTTGAATTGACCCCCTCCCAAAGCTCCTGTGTTGATTCAGAGAAAATCAGATGTGAAACAATTGGACTTTGAGAACCATAACCTAATCACTCCATCCTAGTTTGAATGGACTGGCTTCGTGGTAACCACAGGCAGGTGGGGCATGGCTGGAGGAGGTGGGTCACTGGGGTGAGCTCTGGAAGGGTGCATCTTCCCTGAAGCCCCTTTTGCTCCCTGGCTCTCTGATTCTTGGCCACCATGAGCACAGTAACTTTCCTCTGCCACTTCATTTGGCCATGATGGAACCAGCCATCCCTAGAATGAACCTCTGAAACTGTGAGCCCCAAATAAGCTTTTTCTCCTCTAAGTTGGACTTGTCTGGTATTATACTCACAGTGACAAAAAAACTAACATAGAAATTAGTACAAAGAATTGAGGTAGTGGCTGTGAGTAATCTGACAATGTGGTTCAGAAGTTTTGGGAACTGGATTGAAAAAAAAAATTGGAGAAGTTCAGAGGTGTCCACAGGAGGAGCTTTAGAATGTTGAAAGCAGAGGATAATGGGCAATTCTGGTGGGAACTCAGAAGGCAAGAATGTGGATAAGTATGCAATCATAAAGACTACGCTCTTGAGGTTTCATAGGGGAATGGGAATTTTGTTGGAAATCAGACTAGAAGTCATTTGTATTACATTCTAGCAGGGAACTTGTCTAATTTTGCCCATGTCCTGAGACTTGGTGTCAGGTTGAACTTAAAAGTAATTCACTAATTAACCTGATGGAGGAAATTTCAGACATCAGAGCATTTAGGCAGTGGCATTGATCTTGCTACAAGCTTTTTGCCAAGTTTACTGTAAGAATCATAAGCAGATAGCCAAGCAGGAGAATGTTTAAAACAGTTTTCCCCCCAAAAAAGTAAAACTGGGTGGGGCCAAAGAAGTTGTGGTTATTGAAGATATTATAGTCACTAAAGAGATGCTAAGTACTTTTCACAGAGACACTAGAAAAGAGGCATGAGGGAATCCCAGGAATTGGCAAGACCACACCCATCACAACCTCAAGGGAGTGAAAGTAAAAATTCCTTTGAAACCATGGGAGCATCCTGCTCACAGAAAGAGGCCTCAGAAATTGTTTCACCATGCTCAGCCACCAAGTCACTCAGAGACCATTTCAGCTGTCCTCCCAATGGGCCCAACCACTACATGAGCTGATAGCAGAACTTGGCATCATCCATGTGAGCTGGTTCTTCAGAAATTGAGGATGCTGGAGTTTGGGGATCATGGAGGCTTCCTCCAATATTTGAAAGGAAGGCCTGGGAAGCCAGGCAAAGTGTGTCATGGTCAGAATCCGTATGGGTTGCCTCAGAGAGTGTGATGGGTAAAGCTGTGAGGAGGAAGCCAAAGCTGGAATAGTGACCCCAGGAATTAAGAGATGCCAGTAACATGGAACATCTGCCCAGAAAGCCATTGACTTTAAATAGAGCCAGGCTATGAACTGAAACCAGCTGGGCCAGAGAGGTGAAATAAACTACACAAGCCCTTTGGAGAGAACACCATGATACCATGTGCTCCAGATGTTGGAGGTGGGGCTACAGGAAATGTTTGCCGAGCTGGGCTGATGACTTGATTTGGTCCTATCTTGCTTTGATCCTATGCCCTATTCCTCCCTTTGGAAATGGAATGTTCACTCTGAGCCACTGTGTAGTGGGTATATGCAACTTGCTTTTGGTTTTTACAGGGGTTTTCTGGTATGAGTTTGCTTTGAGTCTCAGGTGAGATTTTGGACTTGGGATTTTCAGCAATGCTGGTACTGTTAACACTAGGGGACAAATGCATTTTACATTCTGAAATGGGCATGGACTTTGGTGGGCTATGGATGGACTGTTACATTTTGGATATGAGGTGACCCCCGGAAGCTCTTGCGTTAATGCAGGAATAATTAGAGTTAAAATTATTGGACTATAAAAGCTACAACCTAATCGTTCATCCTAGTGTGAATAAACTAACTAAGTGGTAACTTTAAGCAGGTGGGGCATGGATGGAGGAAGTGTGTCACTGAGGCATGCCCTGGGAGGGCCCATCTTCCTTGAGGCCCCTTTTGCTCCCACTTCCTCTGTTTTCTGGCTGCATGAGCTGAGTAGCTTTGATCACCTTGCCCTTTGGCACTGATGCTCCATGTCACCTTAGGTCCAGAGCAATGGAACTGGCTAACCACAGACTGAACCTCTGAAAACAGAAACCCAAATAAGCTTTTCCTTCTCTAAGTTTGTCTCAGCAGGTATTTTGGTCACAGTGACAAAAACCTGACTAATACAGCTAGGGAGAACAATAGTGAGTTGAAGTAAAGAGGAAATGGCTGATGTAGAGGATTCACATTTGTAATGAAAATAGATATAGAGTTGGGTTACCTGGCTGCAAGAGTGTGTAGATAGGAAGAGCTGACTCTATTCTCAGCACAGCAGGACTAGGCTGCATCTTGGAAAGGAACTGAGAATGTGAGAGCATAAGGATGATTGACAGCATCTCTGCAGAGCTGAGCTGCCTGGAGTGGTGGCATGGGAAAAGCAGGGGAAGCTGAGATGGCCCCAGGTTTGAAGGGAGGTATAGAGAAATGCTTCAGGACATTTGATGAAATTGACCCTGTCCAACAGAATCTATGAAATCGAGTGCTGAAGCCTCAAATGTGTGGACAGTGAAAATATATTAACTTTGCCATCACTGTTACTAAGAACATCCTGCATCAAGATGGACAACCATGTGTGGTGTTCAAGGTGTACCAAACACCTGTGATGGCGATGTGTACGCAGATCTAGGCAGGATCACGAGGATGCCTCCAAGGTGGCTAACAACTTATTGCCTCTTTTAACATTATTTGTAAACATTTTTAAATATTTAGTTGGAGAAGAAAAAGAGAGTCTCTTGTCAGGAAGAGAAAGAAAAGGCTACTCGTGGTACAGCTCCAACTCCTATTCTATCTTGGTCTTTGGTCTTTTGTCACTTTATTCTTCAACAAGTTTAAACCATACAATGAGAACACAAAAGCCCTACTGCTGTAGAATAGATCCATGCTTCAAAGAAGGCAATCTGTTGGTCATCTGTTATCATCAGTTGTGCATATTCATTGAGGTTTCACTGCCTCCCCCAAGAACATAGCAATCCCTCCTAAGGGAATACAATGGTCTTCTTAAGAGGAAATAGGGATTTTCCCTCCTAATGCATTTCCCCTGACATCCGAGTCCCCCTGATAGCCTGCCAGCATGGCACTTACTGTATAGGGACAGTTGATTTATCTCTGTCTTTAGGACTCAGCTTGGGTCCTAGAAATAGAGAAGAATATGTGGCCTCTGTCCTCAGAGAACTAAAAAATGTCTTCTAAAATCGACTTTAGGACTTCCCCCCACCATGGAAATAAAACAATACACATGGGGCTGGGGATGTGGCTCAAGTGGTAGCGCGCTCGCCTAGCATACGTGCGGCCGGGGTTCGATCCTCAGCACCACATACAAACAAAGATGTTGTGTCCCCGAGAACTAAGAAAAAATAAATGAATGTTAAAATTCTCTCTCTCTCTCTCTCTCTCTCTCTCTCTCTCTCTCTCTGTCCCCCCTCTCTCTCACTCTCTCTAAAAAAATAAAAATAAAAATAAATAAAAAAAATAAAAATAAAACAATACACAAATTTACTCCTTTTGTCGGTCTCTTGAATAAGCTAATTTGGCCTGCTCTTAATCACCCTCTTGTTCTTTAAGCTCCAATGACAGGATGTATCTGGATGGTCACTGAAGAACCTCTCTAGACTCCAGAGAGATTTACAACACCAGTAACAACAGCATTCCTAAGAATCTTTCCGAACATGCAGTCTCTCCCTGAAAGGTAGCACTTGTAGAATTCAGATCCAGGAAAATCTTGATAAATACTCAAAAGCAACGTTCCTGGAATGAACTCATCCATTCCTACAAGTGTGGAACAGAAAAATAATGTCATCTCTAACCTACTTGGTGAGGGAGGAAACGGTCTCCTTTTTAGTTACAATGAGTTGGAAGTAATTCTGTTTCTTTTCTGGTTTGCCATATCCAGCCTAATTGTTAGGATATGTGCGCTCCTTCTAAAGACACTGTTTGCTTTGAATAAGATCTGAGCGGGAGTGAGTCTCAGTTCACAGCCTATGGAATCTATTTGCATCTCCAAGGAAATAGTTGTTTACTACTCTGTTGTCATTTGTTTGGAGCACAGCACAGAAGTAAATCCAATCAATATTCATAGCCCTTGTAGCCTCCAGAGGCTCTGTGTGTGATCCTGCTCCATTTAGCTCTAAATCTGTATTCCCATATAGACTTAAACAAGAAAGCTAGGGAAATTTTGAAGTCTTTTGTTCTCAGTCACAGTAATATTTAAATAGTCCACTGGGTATACAAGTATTGCCGATTCCTTTACTGCTCATTATCTACCACAAAAATACCCATCTTAGGGAAACAGAGCCCTCTTTTGTTTTTTGGGTTATTTATTTTAATTTTATTTTTTCATTTCAGATTCTGAAAAATCTTTACCTCTCTTCTTATTACCATAGCAGTAAATCATTTCTGCTTCTTAAATTCAGACAAGGTCAAGAATATATTACATTTTGCAGCGATAAGTTCGATATCCTTTACTTCAAATCTCATTCAGCTGTTTTTGCACTTATTTGGCAGGCTAACCTCAACTTACTTTGATTCTTTTTAGCATTTAAGACCACAAACTTATTGGGATATCTGTAATTATTAAGTGAAAAAATATATATAGTAAGTTGTGTAACTAAAAGTTTAGAGAAAAAAATCTAATGTGTATATCAGATCAATCAGAAATATTTGCCTAAAAATTAGCATTCTGTATGTACATGTTACTTTGAAACATATTCAGCAAACTCCATGGGATGTGAATGTATATTAGATGGATAAGGATTGTCCCTGATTCTTTAATGGAACAGAGAGTTGTTTAAATTTTCCTGTCTTTAGTTTTATTATGTCATTGTTTTTAAATGTATGCATATAGACCAAATAATTTTCATTTAAATAGGTATAGTCATTGAAATTCCCAATTCCTCTATTTATCTACTTGGAAAATGATAAAATATTCCAGAGCTAAAAATTAAAGGAGATACACTTAAAACTTAGTTAAATAATATAAAGAAGTAATCCATGACCCTGAAGTGATGAAACTAGACACTAGAAAAGGTCTGGAATATTATTCTATAGGGTTTTTTTTTTTTTTCAGAAAAAAAAAAATTTGTGCTATTTATCTAGAAAGGTTTATAACGCATAAGCTTAAAACAAATGAGACACACAAAAATAAGTAATCGTCTATGTTCATAAAGTTCATCAGGATGAGTTTCAGGCTCCAGTTCCAATTCAGATCAAGTGCACATCCTCCACTCTGCCTGCCATCAAGCACAGTAAGAACCAAGTGTCTCCCAGCCCAGACTGAAAAGCAGCACTGCATCCTGAATTGCCTACTTAACATGGCAGAAACAGGTGAGAGGAAAGAACTTTTTTCCTGATCTGGATATCCCAGGAAGAGGAGGTCTTGGAGTCAGAGAGAGCAGGGAACTCTCTGCGCTCATTTTCTTGGTTTTGCCATTCTCTCCATCCCTGTCCTAGACCAACTGTGGCAGCCTTGGCAGAGTGGTAACAGCAGCAACATGGAAGCTGGAAGGTCCCTAACGTTCGAGGGAGAGGAACCCTGCTCTCTGACCAGAGGAGCCATGACCCTGAGGATGTGTAAGGTGTGGCTTGACCTTGGAGGCAGACAGAGCTGTAGGGAAACTGTGTCCTAACATTTTAGACAGAGGGGCAGAAATCAGAGCTTTGAGAATTATAAAGTGTCAGATGAAATAGTGCAGGAAAGTAACCCCATAAAACTGTGTCTGAATTGTGGGGCTCAGCCCTGAACTACACAAGCAAGAACATGAGGCAAACAGCATACCCAAGGCTCTGAGAACCTGAGGGCATAGGTTGACCATTACCATTGTCCCAGACAGACACTTGAATGGCAGACATGTGGGACAGGGTCCAGCAACTACAAATTTCTTGAAAAATAAACCAAATTAGAATTATATCCTATAGTAAATGGTTTGAGACTTTCAGCATTAAACTTACCCAGGTCTATGAAAAGTATGTGAACTGTTGCATGTGCACGCACACATGCATACACACACACACACACACACACACACACACACACACACACAAGTATCACCAAAACAATTAAACAGGACCCAGAGTCTTAAAACATAACACAACAAGTGTCCAAGGAAGAGCCTGAAACTAGCTAGCATATGAACACTCAGGGAAAACTCATTAACTTGCAAAATAATACAAAATCAACAGATGCCAACCCCGAGATGATATAGATGTTGGAATTTCATAACAAAAACTTCACAGCTATTACAGTCAAGTTTCAAGAAGTAAAGGTGAACATTTTCAAAGGAGTGGAAATACAGAAAGTTCTGCAAGAATAAAATAAAAACTTTAAAGCCAAAATGTTTGAACACTTAGATAAAACAAAATTCCTAGAAGCCTTCAATAATCAAATAGAGGAGACAGAGAAAAAGTCAGTGAATTGAAGACAATTTAATGGAAATTATGCACTTGGAACAAGAAAGAGGAAAAAATATTGAAAACATTAAACAAAGATTTATGCATCTGTCAGACAACATCAGCTGGTCTAATATTTGTGAAATCATAGTCCCAAAGCAAAGGAGAAAATAATGTACAGAGGGAAAATTTGAAAAAATGCTGGCTAAAAACTTTCCAAATTTGATTAAGTACTTACAGATACAAAAAGGTCAGCTAATTCAATGAAAATATAAGGAAATCTATGCCCGGAAACTTTATAATCAAATTGTTGAAAGTTAAAGACAAAAAAAAAAAAATTAAGAGCAGTCTAATAGAAATGACACATTACCTTTGGGGGATGATGGTTAGAATGGTATCATGGTGATCAAAAGGCGTGGGAACAGCATTTGTAAAGTGCTCAGAAGAAAAAGCTATCAACCCAGAGTTCCATATTCAGATATTTAGAGAAAATACCATTTAGGAATAGAGTGAAACAGACCTCAGAGAATTTGTTGCCAACATATCTACTTTGAAAGAAATGCTAAAGAGAATTTTTTCCAGGACAGGGAAATGATCACTTGCAGAATGAAGGAAGAACAACAAAACTTGTAAATATCTGTGAAAATATAATTGATTATTGACTATTTTTCTTCTTAAAAATATGTGCTGGTAAAACAAAAATTATACCATAGCTAGTAATCAAATAAATGCTCTCAACATGATAAAGGCACTTATGAAAATTCTACAGCTAAAAGCACACTCAGTGTTGAAAGACTGCAAGATCCCCCACCTCCAAGCTCAATAGGAAGACAGTGTCTTTTGACACTGCTGTCAAGCACTGTACTGAAGTCCTAGTCAGAGCAACAGGGTAAGAAATAAAAGTCATTTCCATTGTAAAGGAAGTTGTAAAATTGTCTCTATTCACAGAAGAAATGTTCTTATATAGGGAAATCCACACCAAAAATTAAAAAATCAACAAAAATTTCTAGGACTAATAAGTTTTGCAAAGGCATAGAACACAGATCAACAGGAAAGAGAAGTGCTTCTATGTACTCCAATGGGACAATCTGGAAAGCACCTTGAGAAAGGAATTCCATGCATAATAGCATCTAAAGGAGTGAAATAACAATGAACAAATTTTAAAAAGAAGTTGAAAGACTTACATGGTGAAAACTTCAAAACAATACTAAAAAAAATTAAATAGGAGGATTTCCCATTTGCATGGATAGAAGGCTTAATACTATTAAATGTCATTAAAAAATCTACAGATTAAATGTAATCCTGGATTGTAGAAGCAAATGTGACTCCATTTTGTTTTATGACTTCATCCTGTAAACAACCATGCCAAGTAGAAGGGTCATGAATGGAGCAAGATATTCTTTTCCTTTTGCTATAGAAACCTTTAAGAACACAGGACTACCTAATGGAGCATTGTTTCTGTAACTAGGGTAATGGGGCTCTGTTTCTGTAACTGGGGTGACTGGGCTAACTGTGAGTGGTTAGGCTTCCCTCCGCTTGACTGCACTGTCCCGCTTCTGTAACCCGGCTTGCTTGCATTGGCTAGATCCCCGAACATCCTTTTTGCAGTTTTCAGTCTTATAAGGAGCGCCCTTGCAATTGTTCGGGGCTGATCAGGGGAACAGCTTTATGTTCTGGTCAGCCACCAGTGTGCTTCAATAAAGGCTTGATTGGATTATAAGTGAATGGTCTGGAAGTCAGTTTGTGAAACCCCGGGATGAAGCTTTATAAAATTTGGGGGCTCATCCGGGATCTATTTCTTCCCTATCCCCATGCCAAATTTGCCTCCAAAGATGGGCCTTTGGACCTCGGCCCCTGAGTAGAGAGGAGCTCCTGAGAGATGTTCCTCAGCCTCATTCTGAGGACGACTCCAATCCATCCTAGGACGCTCTGAAAAGCCTCCTGCTGGCTGTCAGTTCTGGTGAGTCGACTCTTCTGGGGAACAGGTCAGATTGGATGCAGTCACTTACACCTTTCCCGAGAAAGGACCAGACATTGTCACCGTCTTCCTGGATGTCTCCCTGTGTGACCTCGTCTGTCTGTATCTGGGGCCCACTGGGACGCCTCATCTGTCTGGGGGCAGGATGAGACGTCTTCTCTGTCCCACTAGAGGCCTCCTTTTGGGGCCTCATCTGTCTAGGGGCAGAACAAGACGTGATCTCTGCCCCATTAGAGGTCTCCCTGTTTGACCTCAGCGATTGTTGCTTGTCCTGTGTCTGTTCTGCTGTTTGTCATTTCTCCAGCGTCTTCTTGCTGTTTGTCATTTGTCCAGTGTCTGTTCGCTGGCCATTTGTCTTGTGTTCATCTGTCCGTGTGTTGTGCATGGGCCCTTTTCTTGTTCCCATAACCGCTCTTTTTTCATCAGGTCTCCTTCGCTCTACCGACATCATGGGACAAGGAAGCGTTACAGAGATCTCTACCTGGACCCCTTTAACTTGTTTTCTTAACAATTTTCAGGACTTTGTCTGTTGGTTTGTTTTTGTTTGTTCCCTTTGTGTTCTGTGTTAATTTCTACCTCAGTTTGTTTCTAATGGAAAAGAAATGGTTAAAACGGTTTTAACTGTGCTCACTACAGCTTGCATTAAAATGTAAAGTGCTACCAACAGGACTAAAAGAATTGTCAAAGGTAAAAGCTAAAGGTAAAAAAAAAAAAAAAAAAAAAAAAAAAAGGCATTCTAGAGATTGCCTTCATTTAGGAACTGGGCCAGGTGGCCAACTGGGTAAATCATGTCAGTTCCTATAGAGGACAGATTAAAACTAAAGTGTTTTATAAAACTATTATTCCTAAATTGTATAGCAAAAAGCATAATTTTATCTAGAAAATTTGGCTTTTGTCTCTCAGTATTTGCAAGCATGAATAATTCCCAACTATTAAAAAATGGTCTAAAGATTTTTCAATGTCAGGCTAAAATTTGGTGGCCGCTATCCAAGAAACCAGAAAAACCAGTTTAGAATGGGACCCCAACCTGGGGGACTCTCCCAAGGAGACCAATAAAGCTGCATCTTTGGGAAGTTCCTCCAGGGAGAAATTAGCCCCCTTTGTTTGTCTATGTTCCCTCAACTCTTTTCAGCTTTCATGAACAGGACCACCTCAGGAAAAAAAATTAGAAAACTTTTAAAATTCTATATTTGTTAAACTCATAATTTTGATCCAATATGCCTAGGTTAATATGTTTTTTTCTGATTACACTCTGCTTTATTCTAAGGCCAATTTACAAAGATTAACTCCCTATCTAATAGGTGTTTAAAAAATAAGCTACAAGGCTTTTGTTTGTCTATTTGCTTTGTGTGGGTGCACTGGTGTACTATCTGTCTACATGTATTGCCATGTCTACATATATTTGATACAAAAATTGACATATGAGCTCATAAATTATAATTTAAAAATGGATCCAAATACTTTTGGTTAATATGATTTAAAAGGTTTAATTCAAATTGGGAAAATAGATAAAAGTACAAATGTCTTTAAAGTTACTAATACACAGTTTTATTTCTAGATGATTAAACAGCTGTTAAAATGTCTACAAAGTGTCTGACATCCATTATCTCTAGGATTTTTTCTTCAAGAGGAAAAAAAGATAAGTAATACTATTCAATACACTTGTCTGTACCTTGTTTTTTAAAAAGATATGTAAATTCCATCTAAACATATAAAATTAATCATGGATAGGGTTGTTAGAGATATCTAATTGATACAAAGTTAAAATGCTGACTGTTAAATATAATATCAAGTACTCTTAACTCCTTAAATTCCATAAGGTAAAATATTTAAACAATGTTGGTGTTTTCATAAATTGGTAAACTAAAAAAAATTTAAAATTATTTTGTATTATTATAAAAACAAGGTTACTATAAATTACAAAGTCCCAACAGGTATAATTCTTTATACAAGGAGTCAAGAGGTTTCAACTCTATTTCAATTAAAGGATTGTAAATAACAAATATTTCATCTTATTAAAATAAATTAATTTATCTAAATTCAGAAATTTATAAGGATTATTTCAAGGTACAAACAGAAAAAAAGGATCAATGGATTAAAAATTATTAAACAGTTCTAAATATAAAAATATATTTAATAAAAAACGTTTCCAGGTAAAAAGTGTTTATGTGGTAAAATATAATTATAATACATCTAAGTAAACAACAAAAGGGTCTAATTAAGTAATATAAAGGTCTATAAATAAAAAACAAATATTAAAAGGCTTATATGTAACTAAGTTGGTTATATATGTAACACAAATAGTTAAAACTATTCAAGGTTGTTCCCTAAGGACAAATAATACTGTACTGATATATGTATATGTTAAAATGACAAAAAATTCTAAAAATATTAATTACATTGTGTCTATTAAGTTTTATCCCCTAGAACAAGTAATTTTAAAAAATTAAGGTTTGTACATCTGTGGCTAAACAGCAACTATTATTTTAAAGTATTGTCCTACATTACAGAGTCTAGATTTTCCTTTAAAAGCTAACCTTGGTTAATATAAAGACATCAATTAAAGTGTGGTACACTACTCTTCTTTGCAGATTAAATGTGTTCATATCTTTCAGGTATAGAAGTCTTTAAGGTAAAAGGTTTAAAGAAACATTTTTATCAAGCTGGTATTCTCCGAACTAAAATTGTCTGTAATGGTAATTTAAACTTATAAAGAAAATAGATTTTATTGGGGATTTATTTATATTATTTGATGTTTTGTAACCAAATCTTATGTTATCTTTTACACTAAAATACAAAAATTTAAAGATATTTTAAAAAGTAATGAGAGCCTAATCTATTTAAAGATTAATATTATAAAACAATTTGCCATTTTTCCACATGGAAAAAAAATGCTGAGGGCTCTCAGACTTTCCTTAATTAATGCTTCAGATGTATTTCATATTGTGCCACTAACATTCATACAGAGTCAGGAAACAATATATGTAAACTTTATAAAATGATATCAAAAAGAGAGACAAAGATCAGCTTTAGATCTAAAACACTTTACCTAGGATTTGTAAAGAGCCCTGCCTTACCTGAGATAAGACTCTGCCTCCCACCTTACAGCATGTCAAAATAACTTCAAGTAGGCCAGATTTCAGTTAATTTAAAGTTCTATTCAAAAATTAATTTTATTGGAAAGATTACTGTGATCTCAAAAAGAAAATATAATGTATAACTCAACCAAAGTTCAAAATTATATACAAGCTAAATATGTTTTTACTATTGTTAATTTCACTTTGTATTTTCATTATAACTAAAAGAAAAGTGACCACGCACTCATAGCAACCAAGAGACCTTTATTGTGGCAGTGTCTGATTAACACACACAATAAAAAGAGAGAGAGAGAAAAAAAGAAAAGTGCAAAAGAGCGAGAGGGGGAAAGGAGAGAGAGAGAGAGAGAGAGAGAGAGAGAGAGAGAGAGAGAGAGAGAGAGAACAGAGGGAAAAAGAGAGAGGGAAAGAAAAAAAGAGGGATAATGAGAGACAGGAAAAGTGAGAGAAAAAGGAGAGAGCAAGAGAGGAGGACCTGGCAAGAGAGAGTTTTTATAGCCAAAATCTATTGGGGTCTCTGGGTCTGCAAGCTGCCTTGTTGGCATACAGTGATTGGATCATACAGTAGATGCTAAGGTGTCATCTTCTGCCTTTAGGCAGATCTTCAATGTTACATAAATTAATAAATAAAATAAGGATATTGTGTTAGGTAAAAATTAACTGTAAAGTTATAAACATTAAAGTTAAAGCCCAGATTCTGACTTTAAAACTCGTAAAACTGACTTGCTAGATGTTTAAGGCCAAATTTAAATATTAAGGTTAAAGTAAAGGGGCCAAAGAAACCAATATTTGGCTCTTGCCCTCTAAGTCAGCCTGAACCCAGGACAGGGGGAAAAGCTTTGCAACTCTGGGCCACATAACCTCCCTATAAGGGAGATTAATGAGACCAATGGAGAACAAAAAGCCAATGAGTGTCCATGCTGCAAAAAAGGAGGGTCATTGAAAAGGGGAGACATGCCTGATGCTTCCAAGGGAGGCCATATGGTCAGCAAGACCTTGACCCATCCTAATGCAGATGACACTAACAGAGCTAAAATGCTGCTCACAAGTTCCCCAAGAATGTCCTCCAAGAAAACTCAGCTGACTCTTACCAATAAATAGGAACAAGGTCAGTTTGACCAGCTTGGTCTTAAATACCTACCAAAAACAGTTAAAAACCAAAGAACAGCCATTCCTGGGCATTAAAAAAGAAACAACAGTTATTTTAATGTAACTTAAAATGTACACTAGTGTTAGCACCCCCCAAAGTAAGTAAGACTGGAGGCAATAAAAGAGAAATTCTTAGGCAAAACTGCCTGATAACTATCAATAAAAAACTGCCAGAAGTTTTTATTCAGTTTAAGACCTACAGATCTTCCTAACTTCCTACACAGGTAGATGTAATCAATGTTTATTAATAGAATTATCTAACCCTAAGTAACATAGGGATCTTTACTGAACACAGAAGTCATGCCAAAATTTTTATAAAAATCAGATGACATTAACTGATGTAACTAAATGTTATGTCTACATTCCTGATAATTCTGACAATGTTAAAAGATTTATGTTCCCTAAAAAAAGTGCCTTATTAGGCTTTGTTAGGCCTTGTTATGGGGACAATTTCTCAGGTCTTCCACCTCCTGATAAACAGTTATTAATTTCTTTCATTTTCGTGATATTCATGGACAGGTTCCAGATGCTACAACTGCTATTTTGTATTAATCTTACTTCAGCTTTCATGTCTTTTTGTTTCTCTCATAGAAGTGCCCACCCAAGGTGAATTTACATCCTGTTCTTCCTGAACCAGATTTTTACGATGGACTCCTTGACCCACTCAGTTTCTAAAAAGGGACTCCAAACTGCTTGCCCACTGCACATCACCCCATTTCAGCTCGAAATAGCAAGAACGGTCATTGCCCTGTTCCCTTACAGCAGTAGGAGGTCCCTAACATTAGAGAAAAAATTACAGGGGATATAGATGTTCGCCAATATGTCTGGATCAGGAAGATATACCTGGGAAACTACTCCCAAGATTACACTGGGTGATCTCCCAGAAAGAGACACTTGCTTCCTCAACCCAACTTACAAGTGGGACAACTCCCTGTTCACCAAAAATTGTGCTTCCCGGATCCCACTTCAAACTCCTTGCTTAAATCTCCAAACTGTCAATAACTTTGAACTATGTAACCCACTATTTTGATGGAGTAAAAGGAAGAGAACACTGGACTTATTACAAAGCCAGGGCCCACTGATTTAAACCATATACACAAAAATATGGGTGAGGTCAGACTTATGGTCTTGCAAGCCCAGTGTGGTCCCTTAGACACAGAAGGATGGAATAAAAAAACCTGAGGCCTAATGATGTGCAAGATTGACATCAAACCTACTAAAACCAGTGGAGAATGTGATAGTAGGAGCAAATGTGACTCCATTTTGTTTTATGGCTTCATCCTGTAAAACAACCATGCCAAGTAGAAGTGTCAGGACTGGGGCAAGATGTTCTTTTCCTTTTGCTATAGAAACCTTTAAGAACACAGAACTACCTAATGGAGCATTGTTTCTGTAACTAGGGTAACGGGGCTCTGTTTCTGTAACTGGGGTGATTGGGCTAACTATGGTTGGTTAGGCTTCCTGCTGCTTGACTGCACTCTGCTGCTTCTGTAACCTGGCTTGCTTGCATTGGCTAGACCCCCAAACATTCCTTTTGCGGTTTTCAGGTTTATAAGGAGCGCCCTTGCAATTGTTCGGAGCTGATTAGGGGAACAGCTTTATGTTCTGGTCAGCTTCAATAAAGGCTTGATTCGATTATACATGAGTGGTCTGGAAGTCAGTTCATGAAACCCCGGGATGAAGCTTTAACTATAACAATCCCTACAAAAATTCCAACAGTCTCTTCTGTGTAAATAAAAAAAACAAACCTCAAATTTATATAAACTGCAGATGGTCTATACTACAGTGTAAGTAGTCCATATAAACCATCATCAAGGTACAGTCCCATGGCATAGAATTATGGGTTCCAAAATAAACAGTTATATCTGTTTCTAAATGATTTTTGTCAAGCGTGCCAAGCCCTTTTATTAAGGAGAGTTATCTCTTCAGCATATGGAACTGAACAACTGAATTTCTGCATGCAAAATAGTTGATAAGTTTATACCCCACAAAATATTAAAAATGAAGTAAAAAAAATCAATCATCTAAATATAAGAGTTAAACCATAAAACTTTCTGAAGAAACCAGAAATAAATCTTTCCAAACTTGTACTTGACAATGAATACTCAGACAAAAGACAAAAAGAAGGATAAACAATAATAAGGAAAAATTGGACTTCATAAAAAATGTAAACATTCTGTGCATCAAGGGAAATTATCAAGAAAGTCAAAAGACAACTTACAGAATGAGAAGAATTTTTTTGCAAATTGTATATCTGATAATGGTTTTATGTTCAGAATATGTAAAGAACTCCTATAAATCAACAACAAAAACCCAAACAATACAATCTAAAACTTGGCAATGGACTTGAATAGGTGTTTCTCTCAAATAGACAATAACCACAACTAAATCAAAACCACAATAAAATGATACTTCATAGTTACTAAGCTGGTTATTAAAATAACTAGAAAATAACAAGTATAATACATAATGAAATTCTACTATCTGATAGCAAAAAGAAAAATAACTCAATTGAAAAATTGATAAAGATTTTATTATTCAAACATTTCTCCAAAGATGATATACAAATGACCAGTGAGTACATGAAATGATGCTCAACATCATAATCATTATGGTAATGCAAATGAAGCCACACAGATACCACTTCACCCTCATAGATGGCTATAAGAAAAACTACAAGAACCAGTTTTGCCAGGATGTAGAGAAATAGGAACCATCACACACTGTTGGTGGGAATGTAAAATGGTGCAGCTGCTCTGATGAAGCTTGGTTGATCCTCAAAATTTTAAACACAGAATTTCCATGTGACTCAGCAATTGTACTCCCAGGTACACACTCAAGGGAAATAAAAACACACATCCACACAAAATATTATAAACAAACGCTCATAGGGGCATTTCTAATAGCCCCAAATTGGAAACAACTGAAATATTAATCGACTGATGGATGTATACCTAAAATGTGGAAAGTCCATACAATGAATATTATTTGGAAATAAAAAAAGACAAAGTGCTGATATATGTTATTGTGTGATAGACACTTGGTAGTATTTTGCTTAATGAAAGAATCAGATAACAAAAGGCTAAATATTGCTATTCCATATTTTAAATTTCCAGTATAAGCAAATGCAAAGAAACAGAAAGTAGATTAACAGTTGCTTGCTGGGGGTGGAGGGTTTGAAGAGATAGGGATTGACTGCTTAGGTCTGGTTGATGGTGTGGGGGTTTCTTTTAAGAGGGGTGAACACATCCTAAAATTTGATGTCAGTGAAGGCTGCGTAACCATGAGAAGATATTTGAGAATATTAAATTGTACATTTTAAATTGGTAAGTTTTTATATCACCATTATATCAGTAAAACTGTTTTAAACACATCTGTTATTCTATGGTAAAATACATATAAATAAACTGAATAAATTCTGTCTCCTGGAAACTTTAAAGACCTCTAACTTTTGACCTTTTCTTAGGATTTCTAACAGCTTGTTTACCTGAGAGAATCCCTCCAAATACTAAATTATACAAGTCACAATGGATGTATTGACAATAAAAGTTGCCCTTGTGGATTTCAAAATGAACATAGAATGTTTAATACTAAAGTCATCGAAAAGCTGAAATGGATATTTAATGAAAAAGAAAATCTAAGTGGTGTTTTCAAATAGCCATTTTTGCATTGCAACCAGGCAACAAATATTTTGCAGTAAAACTGCCCACGTGAAAATGACTTGTGAGGCAGACTTCCAGGAAGAGGAAATGCATAAAGTAACTCAAGAGTACAGAACAAAAGTCCAGCATCAAAAGTCAGTCTCGCACATCACCAGGAAGCAGACACCAATATAGTCAATGACTTTGCTTTGGGGAAAACTTCAATCTCATAAATGACATAGCTTTTCTGTTGTTTTTAATTCTATAGGCCACATTATCATGAATCCTTCTCAAAGAATGTTAGTGAATGAAAGAAATATAGACCGTTGACTGACAATATTTACAAATAAGAAAACTGTGCTTTACCCCATTAAAGATTAAGAAATCTACAAAATCGAAAGAGCTGAATATAGAGTCGAATCAAGGGGTCCTGATTGCTTGTCTAGTTTTTTTTTTTTTTTTTTTCAACTGGTCTCATGCTGCTTAATTTGTTAAGTCCACTGGGTGAAAACGGAATGTAAATAAACCTTAGTATAACTTTAGAATTGACCCTGTCAGCTATTTTTTCATTGTGTGCAGCTGCTTAAATGTATTGTCTTCAGCGAAAAGCAATGTAAGTAATTGCATAGCATAAAAGTAAATGTTAAATTATAATTAAATTATTCTGCAAGCCTATCACACTAAGTTTATGGCCATTTCATCATATTGCAGCAGCACCCAGAACAACAATTAGAGAGAAAGAAATGTTCTAAATTGAGATCTCAACTTTGCGAGGACTTGACTCCTCGAAGGCATCTCCAACATTGTTTATGTCGTTAGTTTTCATTTTAGTTTCTCAACTGTCAGCTCTTCTTTTATATATACATTTATTGTGATCCATTCTCCTTCGGCGAATAGCCAAGCACAGGAAGATTCCAAATTAAATGCCTCCTGGTTTGATATTGCACAGAAAGGTCCTGATTTGTTATTCAAGATTTACCTGGTACTTTTCCTTCTCTCGCATTTCCCCATCATTTATTAGCTCTTCCTGAGGACTCTCCTGTGAAGGTCGTTCTTAGCAGGTTTAGTTGACAGATGAGAACACACACCTTAATTGAAAAAATTATTTTGACTGAGGTGGCAGAATAAGGTCAGCTCAGAGTCAGAGTAAAAAGCCAAGGTCATGCTATCACACTTAGTACCCCCCCCACACACACACATACACCCTTTTGTTTCTCCTCTATCCAATCTTTAATGCAAGAGCACAACTAATCCATTTTGTAAACCCCTTGCTCTCCTAGCTGTTCCTCTCAGAATAGGTACTTGGCACAGGGGTCCAGACAAGGGTGAAATCTTCAAGAACAAAGGGCCACATCTGTAGTAGCTTTCAATGGGCATGTTTTGTGGGTAAATTCTGTAGAAGCAGAGCAGCTCAGACTCGGTTTCTCCACACAGATCTCTTCTCTTCCTCCTGGATACAAGCAGGATGCAAAGGATACAGAATACAAGATAAATAATGGGAACACATTCTGCTCACCTAAATATCATTCATGATAACTGAGAAGATTTTCAGTCATCTTCCACTGTCACCACTGACTGCAGGAAACACAGGTGACTTTGTGCTCCATAGCCCTGAAAATCATGAAGAAAATGATAAAAATAAGTGCTAAAAATGTGGTACCCATCTGCTTCACCCAATGTCAAGGATAATTGTGAGCCAGCTTTACTAGTTTATTTTGTGCTATCTGTTGTGCTAGACACAGACACGCTGTTTTATTTATTCTAACAACAATGAGGTAGGCAGGCGTGCTTGACTCCATTTGATAAGAAAAATAAGGGTTGGAGAAGTTTAATTTTTCAAGGTCATATAGCTAGTAAAAGGGTCTGTCTTCCAAACTCCAGTCTTTCTTCTTTTATGTAATTTGTTCAAAAATTCAATAGAATCATGATTCCATTCAATAAATGTTTACCGAGTTCCTATTATGTTCCAGGCGCACTGCATAAGTTCCTGCAGGAAGAATAGTGACTCTTCAGAGAGGTTTCCAACCTGGAGTGGCTAAAAATACAGAGAGATGAACAGAGAAGCATTGAAAAGCATCAACCTAGAGCCTATGAGAGCACACAGAAGGAGCACCCGACCCATGGAACAGGAGACATGAGTGTACCTTGGCCTGATCAAGTGAGTGAAGTAAGCAGAGAGAACAGGCTGTGTAAAGGTTCAGGGGATTGTGAGAGTAAGGCTCTGCTCTCTACAGGATAGAACCGAGGGGTGCACAGACGGTCAGGCCAGGCAAAGTTCTGAGGCCCATTATAAGATCATGCCTTTATCCCACTTAGGAAGTGGACTTTACATCTTAAAGAAGACAATGGAGTAATCAGACATGTTTTTAGAAAGACACTTCTTAGTAAATAAATATTTTTTTTAAAAAATATTTTTTTTACTAGATGTAGCTTTAACAAGAGCTATTACACTGGTGTTAATAAGTAGTAGGTGACCAGCCCTAGAGTGGATAGTTAGGCCAGAGAACAAGGCTATCTATTCTTCATGCCACCTTAAAAGCCAAGCAGGCTTGGCGTGGCAAGGTGTTGTGATGTGTCACCATTTGTTTGGGGAGGTCTTAGAGAAAACATACATTTAGCACTCAGCTGGAATTCTGTAACAGGTTACTGGCCATTGCTTTCTACTTGGAAGGAAAGCTTTACAACAGGGAAGGCAGTTCATGGAGTTGAGACGTGGCCATTTACAAAGCATCCAGAAGCTGGTTCCATTTCAAGAAAGGAGACAGGGCCATTTGCACCATTCCTGACTTGAGTGTGTGTTCTTGAACTCCTAACCTAACACTTCACCTTCAGCAGAGGACCTTGACCCCGAGTTCATGGAGAAATGAGGGCAATTCCACCAATCAACCTCCCGAATCTGAACCTCCTTCCCTGCCACGTGCAATTTTGTATTCCCTTCCCTTCTCAGTTTTCCTCTGTTCCACTTGAAGTAGAAAATGGCCTTGCCTCATGCCAGATCTAAACCATTATCTTTATTCTCCTGAATCCCATCATCTTCAGATCAGGGCTTCACTCAGCCAATCTCCCATTTTTTTCTTTTATTTGCTGCTTCTCTTTTTGTTTGATTTCTTCCTGAAGCATATCAATATGCTCAGGTCTTTCAGACCTTATCTTGCAGAATTTTTCTTTAAATGAAGATGAAAACATTTGCTGGAGTCTAATTTTCCAGAACTCACTATTGTACCAAAATTAGAATAAGAAGTGGAAAATGATGGAGAGGAAGGGAGGTAATTGAGTCCTTTGTCTCATGAATTTATACTGTTGAACTCTCTTTAAACATCTTGACCAGGACCTAAAATCGCTACTTCCATTATCTCATCTTCTATAATTCCAATCCATCCCACTGAAATCTAAACTCTATCCTTGCCATAGTTTCTTCCCTTTCCAAAGATGTCTGCAGCAAGGTTCAGAGGGCATAGCTTTTGCTGTAATCCATCAATCCCCTGAACCCCGAGTTCAGGTAGTTCTGGAATTTTATACCCAGCATGTAAGGGGAGGGGCTCAGAAGTTCACAGTCTGCAGAAGTTCACATAAAAGCAGTTTTTTTTTCTTTCACTGTTCTGGGCAACTTAACCATTCAAGGACAACCCCTGAGAAGGGGAGAGCTTCTTCTCCTCTTTTTTCCCCCCCCTGCCAGCTGTTACCATGGAGCCCAATTGGTAACTTCTCTTATCTTAGAAATGTAGGCATCTCTGTGAAGCCCAGCTCAAGGCCAGAGGCCCATTTACACATTTCTACAACTGGATACATGTTTGTGAAAAACTAGTAAAAGGGTGGTCAGCACCCGGAGTGCTGATTTCTTCATGGCCAGTGGCCAAGTAAAACAGGGCAATGCGAAAATAGGAAGTTAATCTACACTGAACTCTTTTTCAGAGGCTCTTTTGCTGACAGTCCTAAAATCAGCCATGGTGAAGATTTCTGGAGAAGCCCAGTTAAGACTTTTCTGTGGATCAAGGGGGTGTCACTACAGTAGCACAGATGTTTTTGTAATGAGTCACACCCTCTTTTTTGAATCTCTTTCCTTCAGGGATTACTAAGAACAGAAAAATAGATAAATTGGTCATCATCAAAATTAAACTCTTCAAATCATCAAAAGAAATTATCAGCACAGTGAAAACTCAACCCACAGAATGGGAGAACATATTAGCAAATTATATACCTGATATTTGATAAGGGATTACTATCCTATCTATATAAAGAACTTCTATAACTCAACAACGAAAAACAACCCAATTTTTAAAATGATGAATTGTCAGAAATGCATATTTCTCCAATGAAAATAAGCCATGAATCAATAACCTCATGAATGTTCAAAATTAGAAATCATTAGGGAGATTCACATCAAAATCATAGGATAATTTCCCCCTTCCTTAGTATGAAAATGATTTAAAAAAATATAAAATAACAAGTGTTGACAAGGATGTGGAGAAACTATAACCCTTGCACTTTGCCATTGGGAATGTAAAACAGTATAACTACTGTGGAAAATGTATGGTGGCTCCTCAAAATATTAAACATAATATTATCATGTGACCCAGAAATTCCATTTCTGAGCATATTTCTAAAAGAACTAGAAGCCATAACTTGAAGAGATACTGGTACACTCATAGTCATAGCAGAATTATTTTCAATAGTAAGAGACTAAAGAAACTCAGTAGAGAAATGAATAGATATATAAAGTGTGGTACAAACATACAACAGAAAATTATCCAGGCTTAAAAAGAAAACATATCTGGACACATGCCACAATATAGTTGAAGTGTGAAGGCATTAGTTTAAAGGAAATTAGCCAGTCACAAAAGGATATGTCATATGCTTTTACTTCTAGGAGTTATCCAGAGTAGTGAAATTTAAAGGCACTTAAAGTAGAATGGTGTTTTCTAGGGATTGGTACAGAGGAAGGAACAGGAAGTCAATGTTTAGTGTGAAGAGAGTTTCAGCTTGGGAAGATGAAAAAGTTCTGAGGTGGTTTTATGATCATGTAAATGTACTTGGTACTGAACTATACACTTAAAAATATTAAAAAGGAATGCTATTGTTATATACATTTTATCATAATAAATATCTACCATTGTTTTGATCTTTCATATATAGCATCATGTTTTATTATTATTATTATTATTACTATTATTATTGGTAGTTAGTAACATAAAATTAAATGCTGATTTTTATAAATTGTTTATTTGCCATTTTCTGAAACTAGTTTTAGTTCTTGTAGTTTTTCATATTGGAATTTCTGTTTAGAAGCTAAAATCTATTAATAATAATACTTTTACTTCTTCTACTTCTTGTCATTTTAATAATTTTAATTTCTCTTAAAACATTCCCCTAGATCTCTAGTAATATTAAATCAACAGAGTTGTCTTGATTGAAATATGGACAGGTTTCTCCATCAAAGATTGTGTTTGTAATAGAGTTTTTCCATACACTGATATTTTCCATTAATGAGTTACCTCTTAAACCTGTTTTTCTGATTATTCTATAAAAATATTGAATATTATTTAATATTTTAATGTTTTTGTACATTAATGAGATAAATTAAACTGATTTTTTTCTGATGATACCATCCTTGACTTTTCACAGGAACAATTGAATTAAGAATTGAGAACACAATATAAAGGGAAAATGTGAGGGATTCTTATAATGATAGGATGATTGAGAAGCTTGATCATGGCATTGGTTGTGCAAAGTATACACATGTGATGCATTTCCAGAATTGTGTACACACATAAATGTGTATGTGTATAATCTGTGAAATCTACAAAGGCTAGATAAATTGTACCCAGGCTCATTTTTTAAATTTTGATATCGTAGTATTGTCGTATAAGACATTAACATTGTGGAAGGGTACATGAGACTTTTCTGGACATTTCTTTTCATCATTTTGTAAACATGTAATCCTTTTAAGATAAAAAGTAATCTGAATTAATAGCAAAGAAAAATTATATCAAAAAAATTGGTAACAATAACGTTGAAGAGTTTTATGAGGCACAATTTACTCTGAGTTTTGAATTTGAAGTAACATTGAGCAAACAAGATTATTGTCATGTTTTAGAAGGTGTGGAAGCTTCCAAGCAAACATCTATATCTTTTCAAAAATAAGGACAAACCAATTTATCATATTATGAGCCAGTGAGCTGGTAAAGATGACTGCTTACGAGAAATATGTAAAATACATCACTATGTCAAAATTTAGTCTCAGCAATACATCTCAAATTAGTGATGTAGAGATTACAATATAAAAATTTAGCAGTATCTTTGGAGAAACAGACACAGCTTTTATAACCATGATATTGAAATTAACATCAATTATTATAGAGAAACACAATTCACACTTTTTTCCATAATTATCTCCTGTTATGGTTTAAACATGAGGTGTTCTCCAAAAGCTCATGTAAGGCAGTGTAAGAGTATTCACAGGTGAAGCAATGAGGTTAGGAGAGGTTTAATCTAATCAGTGGTTTAATCCAGTGATACAGATTAATTGGGCCCTAACTGTAGGCAAGTAGAGTGTGGCTGGAAGAAATAGGTCCCTGGAGGAGTGTCTTTGGGGCTTATATTTTGTCTTTAGCGATCAGAACTCTCTCTGTTTCCTGGTTGCCATATCCTGAGCTGTTTTCCTCCATCACACACTTCCACCATGATGTTCTGCCTCACTTCATGCCCAGAGGTATGGAGTCAGCCAACCATGGACTGAGCCTCTGAAACTATAAGCCAACAATAATTTCTCCTCCTCTAAGTTGTTCTTGTCAGGTGTTTTCATTACAGCAACAAAATACTGACTAAAACATAAATTGGTACAGAGAAGTGGGGTCATTGTATGGAGGTAGGAGCTTAGGGATGTCAAAATGGCAGAGGTGGGGTACAAGAAAAGTACTAGCTGGAGTGCGGGAAGCCATACATGAAATACATGAGGACCTTCTCTTGGCATGGTAGCCAGGGAGAGACAGACCTGGCATTCACCCAATGCACGTGACCTTTCCTTCTGCTCTGCTAGAAAGTTTCCTCATAGGAGTACTGGAGACGGGCATATCCCATTAGGAACTGAACAGCCCATCTTTTTCTAATTTTGGTGAAGAACATTCTATGGAAGGCCTCTGATATTTCCTGATATAAATAAAGCAGGCACAGGTACCATCTTTGTCCAGAAGCTTGATCCACCTGATCAGCTTGTCCTTCTTGCCCCTCGCTTTGGGAATTACTTTCTGTGTTCTGTGGTTTTTTCGCCATTTTATTTCTCTTAGCTTTTATTTCTGAGCCAGCCCATTCCACTGAGGGGAACCCCATTCCCATCGCCCACATGGGATGTGAGCAGGACTGGAGTACAGATGGGGTGATGAATCGTTATGTCTGTTTCTAATAAGTCCCATTACCTTGGCAACTCCCACCACCAGGACTTATCTCCATGACAACACCTGCTACCATTCCTATATTCTGATGAGGCAAAAATTAAGTATCCAATGGGAACAAATAGGAAAGTTCTTCAATCCAGTCTGTGGGTATTTTAGTCAGCTTTTTTGCTCCTGTGACTAAAGGACCCAGCAAGCACATTATAGAGGAGGAAGAGTTTATTTGAGGTCTTAGTCCATAGAAGGCTGGCTCCATTCCTCAGGGTTTGAGGTGAGGCTGAACATCATGGTGGGAGAGGGTGAGAGAGGGAAGCAGCTCACATCATGGTGATCAGGAAGCAGAGAGGGAGACTACACTTGCCAGATACAAATGTATACCCCATAGCCACGCCCCACTTCCTCCAGCCACATCCTACCACTTAAGTTATCATTCAATTAATCCTTATTTGGAGATTAAATCACTTTTTGGGTTAAGACTCTTACAACCCAATGATTTCTCCTCTGACCCTTCTTGCATTGTTTCACTTTGGATGTGGGGACACCACATCCAAACCATAAGAGTGGGGAAGGGAATGAGGCACAGCTCAGCATATGAGACAAGAATTACACAGGGACTTGAGCCACTCTTGCTTAGCCCATCTTGCTCTACTATATGGAGTGCACTTTCACTTTCAATAAGTCTATGTTCCACCTATTACTTCTGCATGTCTTGCTCAATCCTTTCTTCAAGATGCCAAGAACCTAGAACCCAAGTGAACACCACACCAGTATCATTCACCCGATCATGTCATTCAAAGGCATAGAGAACTGGTTTGTGAGACGAGTTAAGAAAAGTTTAGGAAATGCAAGCTGAAAAAGTTTTAGTATTTTGTATGTGAAGCTTAGTGGGGAATTCTGGTGGATGTTTAGAAGATGAGAATGAGAATGGGATTGTGAACAGTGAAGACCGAACTAAAAAATTTTCAGAGGAGAAGCACTCTATTGGAAATTAGATGAGAGGCCACTTACATTACATTCTAACAAAGAAGTTGCTTATATTTTCCCCATGCCCTGAGACTTTTTATGAGGCTGAATGTAAGTGAAGTAGCAATTAATCTGGTAGAGAAAATTTCAAGGCAGCCCAGCATTCAGGTAGTGTCACAAATATTTCTGCCAGCTTTTCATCAAAGTTACTGAAATAATCAGGAGCAGAATATATATCAGAAATATTTGAAAAACTTGCAGTTTTTGCAGAAAAAGTGAGTAAAACTGGGGCCAAGTAAGCTCTGGTTGTTAAAGAGATTACAGCCACTAAGAGATTACAGCCACTAAAGGGATGCTAAATATTTTACAAAGAGACAATAGAAAAGATGACTTGAGGGCATTTCAGGAATTGGCAAGATCACACCCATCTCAAGCTCAAGCATGTAAATATAAACATTTTTTTTTTTTGAGAAGAGACCTTGGGGTGGGGGGGACCCTGCTTATAATAGAAGGTTAGGAATTTGCTCCACTATGCTCAGTCACCCAGACTCTCAGTAGCTTCTGTAGCCATGGTATTAGGAGGCTTGGATACTGCTTAATATGGCCACAAACTTTGGCATCAACCACATGGAGCTGGTTCTACAGGATTGCAGGATGCTGGGATGAGGGGGTCATAAAGGCTTCCACCAAGATTTCAAAGAAAGGCCTGGAAAACCAGGCAAACTGTGGCAGAATTGGAATCCCTTCAAGCAGCCCCTGAGATGGTGATAAATGAAGATGTGAGAAGCAAACCAGAGCTGTAGTGGAGACCCCAGCATTGAGAGATGCCAGCAGTGTGGAATGTCTGCTGAGGAAAGCAACAGGAACCCATCAAAGACAAGCTAAGAAAGAGCCCACATGGGCTGCAATCAGTAGGGCCATAGAGGTAGAGCCACACAAAACGCCGAGAGAACACCATGTTACCATGTGTCCCAGATGTGGACATGGAACTACAGGACTTATTTGCCCAACTAGATTTTGGTCTTACTTTGGTTTCATCCCTTCTTTCTGTGCCCCTATTTGTCCCTTGGGATATGGAAATGTTTACTCTGAGCCATTATATATTGTATAAGGATATTTATGAGTTTGTGTTGAATCTTAAAATGAGATTTTGGACTTGAATTTTTGGATAATCCTAAAACTGTTAAGATTATGGGGACTTTTGAAAGTGGATGAAATGCTTTTTGCATTGTGAGATGACCATGAGTTTGGGGAAACAAGGGGTAGAATGTAGTGGTTTAAATATGGAGTGTCCCCCAAAAGCTTGTGTGTGAGACACTGCAAGAATGGTAAAAGGTAAAATGATTGGGTTATGAGAGACTTAAACCAATCAGTAGAATAACCCACTGTTATGAATTTATTGGTTCATAATTCTAGACAGGTAGGTTGAGGCTGGAAGAAGTAGGTCATTGGGGTATGACTTTGGGGATCTGTGTTTTGTCTCTGGTGATCAGAGCCTCTCTGCTTCCTGGTAGTCATGTTCTGAGTTTCTTTCCTCCACCTCAATGTTCTGCTTTACCTCAGTCCCAGAACTGTGGAGTCAGCTGACCATGGACTGAACCTCTGAAACTGTGAACCAAAATAAACTTTTCTTCCTCTAAGTTGTTCTTGTTAGGTCTTTACATCACAGCGACAATAAAGCTAACTAAAACAACTGATGATTTTCAAATCAGAGTCTAGCTAAAATATTGAGAGTGCCTAGTATTATCTGTGGTTAAACACTAGTTCCAAGAACATGCATTTTAGGGAAGATGTTATTATTATCTCTAAAGGTCATGAACAGTATTATAGCTATTTTACATATCTATTACTGAGTTCCTGTCAGTATATGAAAGACATGTCCCTTGGGAATAACTAGAGTGGAAATAAGTTTTGTTTAGGAGTCTGCAGCAGAACATACACAACAATATTTTAATTTTATCATATATCTCCTTGAATACTGCTATTTTACATAAATAAAGAAATATTCCTTGCACCAATACAAATGACAGTTTAATAATAATAACAAAACACCTGGATTATTTATTTTAAAAATACATAACATGAAATGATTTATTGTCTAGGAATGCATCCATGAGAACTCAAGATTTGAAGAAATGCCTGGAAGGGTGCCCATCAAAGTCAGCGTTCGAAGGGGGATGCATTTGATTCGGTGTGGGAAAGCAGAATACTCCCACAAAAATGAAATGATTTATTATTTCATGACCCAGATAGCAGATATGTGATATTTGCTCTGTTATTTTATATAAATTATCACAAATATTTGAAAATAAAAATGGAATGAAATGCATGCCCCAGTTCCCTTCCTTTACAGTGGTGACCTCCTTCTCATTCCCTGTGTCCCTGCAGCTAAGTTGGAGGTGGATCAAGTGTGTTCCCTTTGTGAGGATCTGCTCCGTCTTCAGGCTCTGCACCACCTTGATGCTCTAGGTGTTCTTAAACTTCACCAGTGTGTCTACATGATAGTGATTCCTTGTTCACCCTACCTCACACCCTAGGAATCTCCTCAATGTGAGTTCCTTTTTCATGAAGATTTCCTCAACCATTTCATCTCCACCCAGTATTTCCTGTTTTACATATATAGATAAATTATTTCCCATTTTTTCCTCCTAATTCTTTTTATGAAGCATTTCTTGACTTGATTTTTGTACTCCATTTTTAGTTATGAACATTTTTGTTTTCCCATGTTATTATCATTTTTATACCCCCCTTTCCACTGTATTTCTTCACAAGGGATTGCCTTTTCTTCACTTGACCATTTTTTTTTATTGGTTGTTCACTACATTACAAAGCTCTTGACATATCATATTTCATACATTAGAATCAAGTGGGTTATGAACTCCCATTTTTACCCCAAATACACATTGCAGAATCACATTGGTTACACATCACATTTTTACATACTGCCATATTAGTGACTGTTGTATTCTGCTACCTTTCCTAACCTCTACTATCCCCCCTCCCCTCCCCTCCCATCTTCTCTCTCTACCCCATCTACTGTAATTCATTTCCCTCCATGTTTGTTATCCCATTCCCCTCATAACCTCTTATATATAATTTTGTATAACAATGAGGGTCTCCCTCCATTTCCATGTGATTTCCCTTTTTTTCTCCCTTTCCCTCCCGCCTCATGTCTCTGTTTAATGTTAAACTTTTCTTCCTGCTCTTCCTCCCTATTCTGTTCTTAGTTGCTCTCATTATATCAAAGAAGACATTTGGTATTTGTTTTTTAGGGATTGGCTAGCTTCACTTAGCATAATCTGCTCTAGTGCCATCCATTTCCCTGCAAATTCCGTGATTTTGTCATTTTTTAGTGCTGCGTAATACTCCATGGTGTATAAATGCCACATTTTTTTTATCCATTCATTTATGGAAGGGCATCTGGGTTGATTCCACAGTCTAGCAATTGTGAATTGTGCTGCTATGAACATCGATGTGGCAGTATCACTGTAGTGTGCTCTTTTAAGGTTTTCAGGAAATAGTCCGAGAAGGGCAATAGCTGGGTCAAATGGTGGTTCCATTCCCAGCTTTCCCAGGAATCTCCATACTGCTTTCCAAATTGGCTGCACCCGTTTGCAGTCCCACCAGCAGTGTACAAGAGTACCCTTTTCCCTACATCCTCGCCAGCACTCGTTGTTGTCTGACTTCGTCATGGCTGCCAATCTTACTGGGGTGAGGTGGTATCTTAGGGTGGTTTTGATTTGCATTTCCTTGACTGCTAGAGATGGTGAGCATTTTTTCATGTACTTGTTGATTGATTGTATGTCCTCCTCTGTGAAGTGTTTGTTCATGTCCTTGGCCCATTTGTTGATTGGGTTGTTTGTTTTCTTATTGTCTAATTTTTTGAGTTCTTTGTATACTCTGGATATTAGGGCTCTATCTGAAGTGTGAGGAGTAAAAATTTGTTCCCATGATGTGGGCGCCCTATTTACCTCTTTTATTGTTTCTCTTGCTGAGAAAAAACTTTTCAGTTTAAGAAAGTCCCATTTGTTGATTCTTGTTATTAACTCTTGTGCTATGGGTGTCCTGTTAAGGAATTTTGAGCCCGTCCCCACAATCTGTAGATCGGAGCCAACTTTTTCTTCTATCAGACTGAGAGTCTCTGATTTGATATCAAGCTCCTTGATCCATTTTGAGTTAACTTTTGTGCATGGCGAGAGAAGGGGATTCAGTTTCATTTTGTTGCATATGGATTTCCAATTTTCCCAACACCATTTATTGAAGATGCTATCCTTTCTCCATTGCATGTTTTTAGCTCCTTTATCAAATATAAGATAGTTGTAGCTTTGTGGATTAGTCTCTGTGTCCTCTATTCTGTACCATTGGTCCACCCGCCTGTTCTGGTAAAAGTACCATGCTGTTTTTATTACTATTGCTCTGTAATATAGTTTGAAATCTGGTATCGCTATACCACCTGATTCACACTTCCTGCTTAGAATTGTTTTTGCTATTCTGGGTCTTTTATTTTTCCATATGAATTTCATGATTGCTTTATCTATTTCTACAAGAAATGCCATTGGGATTTTGATTGGCATTGCATTGAACCTATAGAGAACTTTTGGTAATATCGCCATTTTGATGATGTTTGTTCTGCCTATCCATGAACAAGGTATATTTTTCCATCTTCTAAGATCCTCTTCTATTTCTTTCTTTAGGGTTCTGTAGTTTTCATTGTATAGGTCTTTCACCTCTTTTGTTAGGTTGATTCCCAAGTATTTTATTTTTTTTGAGGATATTGTGAATGGAGTGTTTTTTCTCATTTCCGTTTCAGAAGTTTTGTCGCTGATATACAGAAATGCCTTTGATTTATGAGTGTTGATTTTATATCCTGCCACTTTGCTGAATTCATTTATTAGTTGTAGTAGTTTTTTGTAGACCCTTTTGGGTCTTCTAGGTATAGAATCATGTCATCTGCAAATAGTGATAATTTAAGTTCTTCTTTTCCTATTTTTATGCCTTTAATTTCTTTCGTCTGTCTAATTGCTCTGGCCAGTGTTTTGAGAACTATATTGAATAGAAGTGGTGAGAGAGGGCATCCCTGTCTTGTTCCAGATTTAGAGGGAATGCCTTCAATTTTTCTCCATTCAGAATGATGCTAGCCTGAGGCTTAGCATAGATAGCTTTTACAATGTCGAGGTAAGTTCCTGTTATCCCTAGTTTTTCTAATGTTTTGAACATAAAGGGATGCTGTACTTTGTCGAATGCTTTCTCTGCATCTATCGAGATGATCATATGGTTCTTATCTTTAAGTCTATTGATGTGGTCAATAACATTTATTGATTTCCGTATATTGAACCATCCTTGCATCCCAGGGATGAATCCTACTTGATCATGGTGCACAATTTTTTTGATGTGCCTTTGTATCCGATTCGCCAGAATTTTATTGAGGATTTTTGCATCTAGGTTCATTAGAGATATTGGTCTGTAGTTTTCTTTCTTTGAGGTGTCTTTGTCTGGTTTAGGAATCAGGGTGATGTTGGCCTCATAGAATGAATTTGGAAGAGCTCCCTCTTTTTCTATTTCCTGAAATAACTTGAAAAGTATTGGTATTAATTCTTCTTTAAAGGTTTTGTAGAACTCCGCTGTATACCCATCTGGTCCTGGGCTTTTCTTGGTTGGAAGTCTTTTGATTGCTTCTTCTATTTCATCTATTGATATTGGTCTGTTTAAGTTGTGAGTTTCCTCCTGACTCAGTCTGGGCAAATCATATGACTTAAGGAATTTATCGATGTCTTCACTATCTTCTATTTTATTGTAATATAGGTTTTCAAAATAATTTCTAATTGTTTTCTGTATTTCTGAAGCATCTGTTGTAATATTGCCTTTTTCATCCCGTATGTTAGTAATTTGAGTTCTCTCTCTTCTTCTCTTCGTTAGTATGGCTAGGGGTCTGTCGATCTTATTTATTTTTTCAAAGAACCAACTTTTTGTTTTGTTAATTTTTTCAATAGTTTCTTTTGTTTCAATTTCATTGATTTCTGCTCTGATTTTAATTAATTCATGTCTTCTGCTACATTTGCTATTGTTTTGCTCTTCCTTTTCTAGGGCTTTGAGATGAAGTGTGAGCTCATTTATTTGTTGGTTTTTCCTTTTTTTGAGGAATGACCTCCAGGCGATGAATTTCCCTCTCAAAACTGCTTTCATTGTGTCCCATAGATTCCAATATGTTGTGTTTGTATTTTCATTTATCTGTAAGAATTTTTTGATTTCCTCCTTTATGTCTTCTGTAACCCATTGATCATTCAGTAAGGTATTGTTCATTGTCCATGTGATGTAGGATTTTTCCTTCCTTCTTTTATCATTGATTTCCAGTTTCATTCCATTATGATCTGATAACGTGCATGGTATTATCTCAACCCCTTTATATTTACTGAGGGTTGCCCTATGGCATAATATATGATCTATTTTTGAGAAGGTTCCATGTGCTGCTGAGAAAAAAGTATATCCACTTGATGATGGTTGATATATTCTATATATGTCAGTTAAGTCTAGGTTATTGATTGTGATATTTAGGTCAATAGTTTCTTTATTCAACTTTTGTTTGGAGGATCTCTCCAATGGTGAGAGAGGTGTGTTGAAGTCACCCATGATTATTGTGTTGTGGTCTATTTGATTCTTGAACTTGAGGAGAGTTTGTTTTATGAACGTCGCAGCGCCATTATTTGGTGCATAAATATTGATAATTGTTATGTCTTGTTGGTCAATGGTTCCTTTTAACAGTATATAATGTCCTTCCTTATCCCTTTTGATTAACTTAGTCTTGAAGTCGATTTTATTCGATATGAGAATGGCCACCCCTGCTTGCTTACGAGGAGCGTGTGTGTGGTATATTTTTTCCCAACCTTTTACCTTGAGCCTGTGTATGTCTTTTCCAATCAGATGTGTCTCCTGGAGGCAGCATATTGTTGGATTTGTTTTTTTAATCCATGTTACCAGCCTATGTCGCTTTTTTGAGAGTTTAAGCCATTAACGTTTAGAGTTACTATTGATATATGGTTTGTACTTCCATCCATGTTTGATTATTTATCTCTTTTTTTCCCCCAATTTAGTTTGTTTCTCCATGATTAGCTTTCCGCCCGTCCTCTGTCTTTACAGAGACACTTCCCGCTGATGGTTTTGGTTATCGTTTTCCATTTCTTCCTCGTGTAGAGTTTTGCTCAAGACGCTTTGCAATGCTGGTTTTCTGGCTACAAATTCTTTTAGCTTTTGTTTGTCATGAAAGATTTTTATTTCGTTGTCGTATCTGAAGCTTAATTTTGCTGGATACAGAATTCTTGGTTGGCATCCATTGTCTTTCAGTGTTTGAAATACGTTGTTCCAGGATCTTCTCGCTTTCAGCGTCTGTGATGAAAAATCCGTTGTCAACCTTATTGGTTTACCCCTAAATGTAATCTGCCTCTTTTCTCTTGTAGCTTTTAATATTTTCTCTTTGTTCTGTATATTGGATAGCTTCATAACAATGTGTCTTGGTGTTGGTCTACTGTGATTTTGTGTGCTCGGTGTCCTGTATGCATCTACAATTTGTATATCTGTTTCCTTTTTTATTTCTGGAAAGTTTTCTGTAATTATTTCCTTCAGCAAGTTACTCATTCCCTTGGCATGAATCTCTGTGCCTTCCTCTATCCCGATGACTCATAAGTTTGGTTTTTTTAAATTATCCCAAATCTCTTGGATGTTTTTCTCGTGATTTTTTACCAGTCTATCTGAGTTGGCTAGACTCTTTTCAAGATGATATATTTTGTCTTCATTATCTGACGTTCTGGCTTCTACTTGCTCCACTCTGTTAGTGATACTCTCGATTGAGTTTTTAATTTGGTTTATCGTTTCCTTCATTTCTAGAATTATTGTTTGATGTTTTTTATAATCTCTATCTCCTGATAAAGATGCTTAACTTCTTCTTTTATCTGTTTATGTAATTCATTTTCAATGTGTTCTTTAAGGTTCCTTTCCATCTGTCTAAGGTGTTCCTTGAGTTCTTTATATGGCCATTTTTCTGATGACTCCAGGTCCTCCTGAATATTTAGGCTGTCTTTCATTGTTTGTACTCCTTTTCTTCCTTGCTTTTTTATGCTCACGATACTTCTTGTTCTGTTTGACTGCTGAGTTACTGTTTACTCTTATAAATTTATTTGATGCTTGGGAGGAGAGGTATTAGAAGGGAAGGGAAGAAGTGAAATCCACTGCTGATTACCCATTCATCTTCTCTGCCGGGAGCGAAGTGAAAGAGGAAGCAGATGGGCGCAAAGCGCCCGCGGTTCTGAGCAGGAAAGCGTCCGGGAGCCAAGCGTCTCTTTTTCAATCTCTTTGTTTTTTCTGGTGCTTGGCCGGGTGGTCCACTACAGATTAATGGTGAAAGGAGCTCTAACAAGCTGGGCGAAGTCTCTATTAAAGCCACTGTTCTGTGCACCAGGCTCAGCACTTCAGCCACCCCCTTACGCAGCGGCCATCTTCTTCCACTTGACCATTTTTTAAAAATATTTTTTTAGTTGTAGATGGACGCAATATATTTATTTATTTATCTTTATGTGGTGCTGAGGCTTGAACCCAGTGCCTCAAACATGCTAGGCAAGTGCTCTACTACTGAGCCCCAGCCCCAGCCCTCACTTGACCATTTTTATCAGGTATGAAATGATAGTTATTTTTGCTGTTAATTCTTGGCATGTTCATTTCATTAAGTAGGGTTCATCTAATCTGATCTGCTCATTTTTTATTGACTGCCTTATTTCATGAATGTGCCCTACAAATACCTGGGTCCTCTTGCCAGCCCCTCTTCTCCTTAGTGTGTCCTGGGTCACCTGAAGATGGTACAGAGCAGTGTGTGTTGATCCTGGCTTTAGTGAGAGTGAGTGGTCCATACTCTTGGATGCAGCCCACTGTCTGGGCTTGATCTTCTCTCTTCTTTGCTCTATTTCCTCTCCCCTAATAGATGACACTGCTTTTCAGGGAACCCTCTGCTATGACATAACTCTCCCACTCTGCCTCCATTGTTCTGGTTATCTAACACCCAGGACGAAGTGGTCACAGGAACTGGGTGAGAGAAGCACAGCACAGAGCTGGCTCAGGAGCCAGCACCTCAGCCTGCATGGTCTTGGGGCAGTGAACATCTGCCTGTCAGGCAGGCCAGCATGACCCTGTGAGAAAGGAATACAACTCAACTTCACCCAAGTGGGGAAGGGAACACAGGTCTGCAGGGTCTCTCTAATCACTTACGAAGGAACTGGAAGCATGGTCAACTAATGGTGGAGGAGAGTGCCAACGCAGCCAGAGAAGCCCCAGATGACCAGCACACACTGTCTTTTACAAGGTCTATGTCTAAGAAATCCCCTGCTACACCTGTGCTGTCCTCCTGAACCATAGAGTCTACCCCAATAATCTGCAGCCTGTGGTCTATTTCTATAATAATAATTATATAATAAAAACAATTGTTTCATTTCATTTTATTTTTCCCCTTGGTTACCTCTACCAGCCATTCAAGGTCTGAAGCTCTGTTTAGATAGATATAGATATAGAGATAGAGATAGATAGGTATATTTGTGTGTGTGTGATGCTAGGGATTGAATCCAGGGCCTTGCACTCTACTAGCTGACCTATATCCCTAGCTCTGTTTATAATTTCTGTATCTCTAACAGTTTGCACACTGTCAGCACTCAATAAACACTTGTTTTTGTTATTATCATTTTGTGATTTATGAGTAAATGGAGGAAAGTGTAATGAATTTAGATGATAAGTGTTAACTAGTTGAAATCACAATTCACAAATGAGACATCTATTTGTGTAGCAATCACAGAGGCCTGTCAGACTTGACACAAGACTCTTCCTCTACAGCTAGAAAGGGAAAGTGACCCACATAACCAAATCTCCCAAACCACCTAGGACCATGGGAATATCAAAAGGAGAAAGTTTAGGCCAGTCAGTATTCATAGAGTTCTATACAAAAATCTGTGGAAAGGCACATCCAAGTTCATTTAGATCAGTTCATAGAACTGATGGACTTTGGTAGGTTGACTGACTATAGGGAAAAAAAACCAGCATAGCATAGCATCAGAACACAACAGGACCTCTCCCAGCAACATCTAAGGTGACCCCTGCCTTCTATTTTATCAGGGCTAGATCTGGGTAACCAATGAGAGGGCAGATTGCTTGCCTACACAAGGTGAAAGCAGGACCAAAAGTCTCAAAAGGCCTGGTTGGGAAGTAGGCCCCTGCTGTACCACCCTCTCCCAATTATTTCTACTACAAGCCTCCAGAGGTTTGAGGTGCACACAGTAATGTCCAATAGTGTCTGCAGGAGAGATCAAGACAATCTCTCTCTTAATTACAAGGTAGATAAGAAAAATATTTTCCATGTGGTATTAAGTAAGTTTTTCAATCTCTAAAATTCTTTTTCTACATTCAAATTTAATGAAGCTATTAACTAAAGTTGCATCGTGTTTGAGAGCTGCTTTTAAGGAACACATAAAAAATAAATTAAATGATGGGCATATACAATCAAGTAAAGGGTCATTACCCTCATTCATTTGAACAACCAGTCCACAGCAATTAATGGGGATTTCTCAGTTGAGAAATATTTTTACAAAGCAAGGCTAAACTGCGAAGGGAAAAATGAAAAGTTAATTAGTTACTTTTGACTTTTGCTGGGCTTGTTGTTATGCAATCTTTTGAGGTCATCTTTAGAAACAGGATACTCATGTGTCCAAGGTGCTAAGCCCATCCGCTTGTTCTTGGGGTTCTAATTAACTTCCATGCTGGTTTTATTAACACTAGCATTTGTTTTTTCCTACTGGAAAACAGCCCATGTATGAAAGAACTTCAGTGAGTCACCTTTTGTTAGCAGGCTTGACCATCACTCTGTTCTTTCCTATAAGTTCTCAAAACTTTTTTTTTTTTTTTGGCATGAGCTTTGAAATACATGATTTTTGTTAGTTGTAATGAATTATATAAAATGCAGTTTGAAAAAAAAACCTTCTAAAAAGGTCAAAGACACTTTCTCTATGTCTCTATGAAGGAAAGCTTAAGACACAGCATACAATGATGTTTCATTTGTACTCAGTTCATTATAAATTATAAAATAATCACTATATTTTACACTGCTGTCCACCAAGACAGACGAGGCCAGACAACTCCTTAATGTGTCTTCAGTGTCCTTCCCTCTTTCTTAAAGCCCTCTGTGCTCATAATAGTCATGAGCTGGACATTATCATTTAATTGTGCTTTATCACCAAGACCACCAGATCCAGTACTCCATGACCACAGAGGTTTTCTCGCCTTCCACCTAGATAGGCACAATCAGTGCTTCTAGTGATATTGTGGATAATCTGGAGAGGACAGAGGGCCATTTAAAAGGTCACTTCAGTGACAGAAAAGAGAACAAATGGAATTCTGGATCAAAGTGGTGGTGGTGGTGGGAAAGTGAAAGATAAGAATTGGACCTACCACATAAAGCAGAAGACAAGAAATTGATTGGTCAACAAATGTGACAGTGGGAGGAAAGAACTGTCTTACTTTTCTACAGCTGCATAACAAATACCATAAACTAAGTGGTTTCAAACAACACTTACTGGATATCTCACAGTTTATATAGGTCAGAAGCAAAGCTATGCCCTCTGTTCAAGGCTTTGCAAAGCTTGAATTGGTACAGTTTGTGCTCCATCCTCAGAGGGAGGCTTGACCATGGAAGAATCCACTTTTAACCCTCCTTGGGCTGTTGGAAGTATTTATTTCTCTACTGCTGTAGGATTCATGGCTTCCTCAAAGTTCCATGGGAAAGCGCGTCTGCTGGTTCCAGTTCTGTTTCAGAGAAGGCTTAGACCTTCTTTCAAAAAATTTATGTGACTAAATCAGGCCAACACAATATACTTTCCCTTTTGATTCACTCAAAACCAGCCAATGAGGGCCTTAGAGTGTCTGAGCTGTTGCTTTGATTTTGGTGCATTTTAGGGTTAACTGTGCATCAGTTTTCACCTGTGCTCAAAAGGAGGGGTATATGGTCAGGATATGAGATGTCTCTCCCCAGTGCTTCTGTGTAAATTTTCAGGGCAAAGGATTCCATTAGAAAGATAGTTAAGATATGTTGTCCGTATTCAAAATGAACCTATAACAATTTAAAATAGGTAGTGTGTTTTTTTAAAATATCATATAGCTACAAATCAAAGGTCTATATTAGTCATATAAGCATTTTAATGTATTATGTGTTATTTTTAAATTCTTTTCTTACTTTGTTTTTATTATAGTAATTGAAATGTAAATTTGTGAATAGATGTTTCAGATTCAGTATAGTTTTTAAAAATGTTTCATTCTCAAGTAAGTCATGTTTATTGTATTTTAATGAAGTATCAGTTAAAAAGTAAGCTGAGAAATTAAGACTGGCACTTGGCCTCACAGATAGTTAGAAAAGCTCTGGAGGGGCAACAGGGACTCACAGAAGAGACTGTAAGACTGAGAGGACAGAGAAAGTGAGAGACAGAGAGTCAGATGAGAGTGAAGAACAGGAACAGGAAAGGCGAACAAGAAACCAACAGATGGAAGAGAAGAAGGGCTGGATCTCCAAGTGAAGGCCTAGAGCCCATCAGCTTGCATCTTGCTATTTCCAAGGGGTACAAAGACTCTAGGTTCTTACACTCCAAGAAAGAAATGGAAGAAGGGTCACAGAGACCATGGGTATTGAAAGTGAAACTGGTTTGTCAGGTGGCCCCTATGGTTAATAAATCTCTAAGAAATAATGGCTGCAAATCATGAAAATTAAGGTGATGGAAATGAAGGTGAGGTCCTTAAAGCACAGGATCATGTCAAGAGTGAGGAAAGTGACCACCAGATATCATCATCTTCAAGGGAAGAGGATGACCATCAAGTGTCCATGGTGAAGTCATGTTTAGACAGGCTTGGAGGTACAGGGACCTGCTTCTCCTCCCCTGCACCTTGCCTAGGAGATAATAGAAAATAATTTGCTGCACCTGAGGGTCTTCTGATGGAAATGCATCTCCAGGAGAAAGTAGGGCTTTTGTTTCAACATTGGGGAATTGAATCAGCATTAAGAGAATAATGTGCAGATTGAAGAAGTTTAGGCTAGAAGTATGTTTCTATCTCACATGGGGCAGGAGTCAGGTGAGGAACAGATTGGGCAAGCTGACTCAACTGAAATTGCAAAATACTCAAGGATGGTTACTTTAACCAGATAGATAAACAATCTGGACAAAAACACTGGAGTTCAGGAAAGACAAAAATTCCTAGGAAAAGTTGCAAAGGAAGAAGTGAGTACCAAGAATTTTTTTTTTTTTTTTTTTTAGTGGAATTTTGTGTATCCACTACAGAGGTATGTGGTATTAGTAGTCAGAATGATAACTACACCAGCCCACAAATGTGTCCACATACAAATGCTGAGAACATGTCCCTTTACTTAGCAAAAGTGACTTTGTTGATGTTAAGTTAAGGATGTTGATATTTGGAGATGATCCAGATGGGATCCATATAATCACAAGGGTCCTTGAAAGAGAGACATAGAAGGAGACAAGATGTGATGATGTAAATGGAGCCCAGAGAGACACAATGGCTGGCTCTGAAGGGGGAAGGGTGTGGGTTATGGGGGGGCCACAGGGAACACAACAGGCTTCCAGCAGCCTCCAGCTTCTCCCTGGAGGACTGTGGAAGAAATGCTGGCCCACCAGCACTTTCATTAGAGCCCAGTGAGGCACCTTGTAGATAGCCCACCTCTCAGACCGTAAAATGATGCATGTATATTACTTTAAGCCACCAGATTAGTTTTGTTGCAGAAACAATAGCAAACAAACATATGACTACTGTGTTTTAATTACAATGATAAAACTACATCCCCCACCCTGGACCACACACACACACACACACACACACACACACACACACACACAAATAGACACTCATGAACAAATACCTACAAAACAACAACATACACACACAAAAAAGAAGACCGCAAATCTTCATTATGTGAGCCAGTGCAAAAATAATTTATAAACTTACTGGTTTTCTCTCAATTTTCAAGTTTTGTGTAAAGCTAGCAGTTTGGAAAACCGGTCTATACATAATTAACCTAAATATATTGAAAAATGATAAACAAAAAAAGAATGTTAAACAGATATAATCAATAAAAATGCTATTATGTTTGTTTTTATTTGATTATATTGATTATATTTGATTATAAAAAATTATAAAAAGTATGATGCTCAAAATTATCATTTAAAAGGAAACCTTCCAAGAGAGTTGATTTCAGTATAATAATTCAAAAAAAAATCATAAAGCATGGCTCTTAAAAATAAAAATGGCTAGATCATTGCTGAAGACTTAAATCTCAGAAATTTATTGATTTCGAAAGATCAGCAGGAATGCTATTGCTGAGAGAGAGATCCAGCACTGCTCACAGACATCTGTTTTCACCAGCTTTTTCTGTACAGCAGTACAATTCTTCCTGGCCCCAGGCAAGGCCCTAGGAAATGCCCACCAACAGTCTCAGCAAGCCTTGGGCTTGTGCTGGGTTCCGGTCTCTGCCCTCAGGAGGTTAGACAACAACCCAGTGCTTTTTTTTTATTTACATGCTTATTGAAGTCACACAGGTAAAATGTTTCAGAGAGTGTTTTCAAAACATGTTTTATTTTAGTGCTTTCAAATGTTTCCAGGATAATTGTCAGAGGGATGAAAAAAAAATATAGGAGCTCAGTCTGAGAATAAAAATCTGTTTTGGCATTTTAATGTCTAAAGACTCTGAGAACTGCCAAATGTTTTGCTAATCAAGAAGCTGTAGAAATTCACAATCAGTCCCCAAAATATAAAACAATTCTATTCACTGTAAAAATATGTTTACTACATTTACTTACAGGCTGTTTAGCACAAATGTGTTTTGTCCCAAAATGGAAAAGCTGGCAATCCTTTAATTTCCAAAGTGCTCATCGAGTGCAGCTGTAGAAATACAAGGAAATTGTTAATGGCCTATCCAGGTATCTTCCCAGACACAGCTTTTATTCAAAGTCAAGAGAAGCCCTTTCCCTCTTCCCTCTGGCGCCATTTGCAGTTATTGTGTTCTCAGAAAATGCACAAGGCCTCGGGATGGATTATTTTTGTTTTGAGCCCATTTAGATGCAATGGTGACTTTTTTTTTTTTTTGGTGGCTTTATATTTTTTGCTTTCTGATGTCTTCAAAAATAGCCCATAGAACTGCATTTGTGATTCATTGGCATTCAAATATCTGCTACCTAGAGTAAAATTCCAACGATTAACTATAGCTTTTAGCAGCTCAAACAGCACACTTTGTACTTGAAGGAATTTCATTATGCCCATATCTTTAGTAAGCCATTGCTCCATCGCCATTATTGGGTCCTCAATTTCCTTTCTAAGGGTGACTCTTAAGGGAACAGGACACCAGACCTTGTGCTAAGATCTCAGTTTCTCAAGGAGTACGTATTGATCAGAGAAAGAGATAATCTTCCTTCATGTATAGGAACAATGATTCTCAGATTCAATAAACTGATTGCTTGCCATTAAACAGGATCCAGATTACAGAAGTCTTGACTGCTGTCTTGGAACAAGAAGTTTTAGTGTGTCAAAGAGACAGAAAAATAAAAGTTTTAGAAAGTAAGTAGATTTGGCTGTCCCAATATTCACTGATTAGGTTTAAAAGAGCTCTACCAGGAAAACTGAAAAGAGAGTGACACTGCAGGTCCCTACTCCAGGCTGCAGTCCCTAACAAAGAATATCCAAGAGGCACAGGTGCGACTGGAGAAGTCAGACCCTGTGGATTTAAATGTCTGCTTCATACAGCATTTTCCAGCTGCTGTGCCGGTACAAGACTGAAGACATCAGAACAATCTGGAACATCCATCAGCAGCCACATTCTGTGGGTAGGATTCCCCATCGCTTTTTAATTTTCCTTACAGGCCCAGAAGCGTTATCATTCTTTTAAGTCTTGGTTACAGGGGTCATAAGTCACATCAGGTCAGTACTGACAGGTCAGGGAGGAAGTTTCAAAACTAAAAGGAGTAAATGTCTACAGGGTCTGAGAAAGATCTATCATGCAGAAAACTACAACTTCACCTTCTGCCCCCATTTTTTTCCTCCCAGTTTTCCTTAAATATAATCAACAAAGCAAATTTTTGAAAGACCAATGTTATATCAAAAAAACTAAACTTGAACAGAACCCAAACTCAGCTTGGTGTTTGTGTAGATGAAGGGAGAAGAGGCGACAGAAGCAAACAGAGAGGCGTGCCCACACTCTTATTGTGGTGAGATCCAGACACCTGATATGCTCCCCACTTAGTCATCCCACTGACGGATCAGATGAGAAACTGTTTTGCTCTGTTTCAGAACTGATTGACATTTTAATTATTCTGCAGCTGGAAGTGTTAATCACACCAGAGAATGAGGGGATAATTCCCAGCTGGTAAAATTTCACACAATAGCTTGGCAGACACCAACATGCAGATAGTTTAAATCATTTGTTAAAGAAAAAAAAATCAATATTTAAAATCCCCTCACCAATTAAACCAGCAAAGGTAGAGATAGACTTGAAAATCACTTTACCTATGATTTGCATTTCTTATTTGTGACCCTCCCCAGAGTCAAAATGTTCTACAAATCTGAGGAAATCATCAATGTAAATATAGACAATTTGAATAGTGTGAGATGATGAAAAAAATTAAGATAATTGTACTTAGTTTTGTTTATAAAACATAAACTCTTGCTGTTCAGACTCTGTTGCATTACTTTTATTAACATAAACCCCCTCTTAGAAAGTTCATGTTGTCTTACATTAATTACAAACAGCAAAAGACATGCTCATTTTGAGAAATGTATATATTCAAATATATATATGTATATATTCATTCTTTATGTTCTTTCTGATTGAAAGAATCACCTAAAGTTTTATTTCAAAATATTTTGGGGCTTGTGATTTGATAGGTTTGATCTGAGCCTTAGAAACTTGAATTATCAGAATTTTGGGTGATGCTTAAAATCAGGTGCTTTTGGAAAACAATGGAATCCATATTCATATTTTTAAGTTAAATTTCATTTATGTCTACTGTATAAAGAGAAAACGTGTTTCCCAAGTATTAAAACAGAGACAACTGCCACAACAAATTAAAGTGTAAATTCCTGCCTATTAACTCAGGTGATGAAATGAAACTTGGAACCTTTCCCATAAAACATTAAATTCTAATAAATATTCTAGTTTTGACATTTAACAAAACTTTTGACAGTCAAGTACTTTTCAGTTTTTAACTTAATTGTAAACCCTGAGATTGTGAATGTTCTTTCCTTTTAACAAAAGACAGCTCACAATTCTCAACAGAAAACACTCTAAAAGGAATCCTGCTAACTTTGATATTAACATCTTGTCTTCAAAGATGCTTTTTCTCTACATTTTCATCAATCTGTGTGAAAAAGCCAAGTTTCAAATACTATTATAAACATGTTTTGAATCATTGTGAAATAACTAGAAGTAGACATATGTTTGTATTTCTAATTAATTAGGCAGAGTTTTCAAGTGTTATTACATAAAGTAAAACTATAAAGAATTACTTTGTGCCAAGTTTTTTCCTAAAAATAAAAAACACCCTCAAGATTAACATTACTTCCAGTAGTTTAGGAGGCTGAGGCAGGAGCATCATGAGTTCAAAGCCAGCCTCAGCAAAAGTAAGGCACTAAGCAACTCAGTAAGACCCTGTCTCTAAATAAAATACAAAATAGGGCTAGGGATGTGGCTCAGTGGTTGAGCACCCCTGAGTTCCATCCCCAATACCAAAAAAATTAAATAAATAAATATAGCCATTTTTTACCATAATTATTATTTTCCCCATTTTGTAGGTGAGGAGACCGAAGCTTATGAAAATAAGCTTTTTACTTAGGTAAAGCTATGGGTTGATTAAGTCATAGAATAGCAGATCTGAGACTTGAACCCGTGACATCTGGCTCCAGAACAAACACACAAAAAGAACAAAAGTCCCTATGAAATCTTTGTTTCATTTCATTACAGAAGTCAGTCCAGACTCACTTGTAGGACAACTATAAAGAAAACAGTCCTGGATAAATATGGTACATCCTGAATTTTTTTTAATTGAATCTTTATTTTTGATGTGATATTTTGTTAGCTTATTAGTTGAGATTAATTTTAACAATGATATAAAGTGATTATTTTGAATAGTAATCAGTGTATTCTATCTGCTGTTTTATATGCTCTTCCACAATAGAAATACTTCATTTGGCTGCAGAGGTCAGGGCAGCGAGAGAAGCATTTCCATTTATTCAACACGTCTTAGTTATCAGGATATCTACAAAAAACAGTTTATCAAACACCACTTTGTAAATGTGACATTGAAAATATACAGTTTGTAACTAATGAAAAGAAAATACACTCAAAGCCCCAAACTTGAATGTCCATTGTATCCAGTAGCTTTGACCACAAACAACTCCAGGATCTCAAGATTAAGTTCATAGTCTGTACTTTCCATCAACATCATTAGTAAACAGTAATAGGTTTCAGAGGTCTTAGTCTATAGAAGGCTGGCTCCATTCCTCCAGGGCTTGGGGTGAAGCTGAGCATCATGGTGGAAGAATGTGGCAGAGGGAAGCAACTCACATGATGATCAGAAGGAGAGAGAGCACATTCTGAATTTTTTTTTTATTTTATTGTTGGTTGTTCAAAACATTACATAGTTCTTAATATACCATATTTCACAGATTGATTCAAGTGGGTTATGAACTCCCATTTTTACCCCGTATACAGATTGCTGTGTCACATCAGTTACATTTCCATTGATTTACAAATTGCCTTTCTAGTGACTGATGTATTCTGCTGTCTATCCCATTCTCCACTGTCCCCTCACCCCTCCCCTCCCCTCCCCTCCCCTCCTCTCTCTCCATCCCCTCTACTATAAATCTTTTCTTCCACTTATATAATTTTTCTCCTACTCCTCCTTTCCTCTTATATGTAATTGTGTATAACCCTGAGGCTCACCTTCCAATTCCATGCAAAATGGTGCAGCCAATTTGGAAAGCAGTATGGAGATTTCTTGGAAAGCTGGGAATGGAACCGCCATTTGACCCAGCTATTCCCCTTCTCGGTCTATTCCCTAAAGACCTAACAAGAGCATGCTACAGGGACACTGCTACATCGATGTTCATAGCAGCACAATTCACGATAGCAAGATTGTGGAACCAAACTAGAAGCCCTTCAATAGATGAATGGATTAAAAAAATGTGGCATTTATACACAATGGAGTATTACTCTGCAATAAGAAATGACAAAATCATAGAATTTGGAGGGAAATGGATGGCATTAGAGCAGATTATGCTAAGCGAAGCTAGCCAATCCTTAAAAAACAAATGCCAAATGTCTTCTTTGATATAAGGGGAGTAACCAAGGACAGGGTAGAGACGAAGAGCTGGAGAAGAAGAATAACATTGAACAGGGATGATAGGCGGGAGGGAAAGTGAGAGTTAAGGGACATTCTGAATTTTTAAGAAGAAAACATGGAAACTGACTGCTCTAGGTCATGAAGTTCTTAGACCCTTGGGTTGCTGATTTATAAGCGTGGTGTCAAGATGCTTTTATGTTCCTGTTTATAATGAAGTTATACAGGTCTCTTAAGCCACAAGGACATTGACATTGACGTTGCAATTTGTATGTATGGTTTACACCTCATTAAATTCTCATCCTTCCAGCCCATGGTCATAAATTTCTGGCCTAGTACACAATTTAATCTTATAATGAAAAAAATGTAAAGTCACCATAAAAAAAGGAGATAGTTGAAATCTTTACTCCTTATCAACTGACTTATTGGTGTGTATAGATTTATAGGCAAGTTTACCTATGGCTGTATGCAGGTAATTTCCAAATGCAAAACTCTGAACCGCCTGTCAGTAAATATCTTTGTCTCAAAATGAAGCTGTATAAATTAGACACACAATAGTAGGAAGGCCTGTTTCTCTATAAAATGATAAAGTTTTAGATTATCTGGCAAAGGGATAAATGTGATTGATTCCTTTTTTGCACTTCTGCAGGTTATAATTCAGCAATGCAATTCTGTCCTCTCAATCTAATATTATCATGGGGAAAAGTCTCCTGCGACTCTAGACACTAATGATAGTTTGGAATTTTCCCTGACCTGATGATTGATCCCCACCCCTGACTCAGTGCCTCAGACACAGAGGGAGGCCAAGAAGGATCTGCTGACTGAAAATAGCCAATTCATTTAACTGAATTAACTGTTACCCAAAATAAAAAAAAATCACTGGCCAGAGTCCACAGCAGGAAAGAACAATTAAGAAATTAAGAGATTAATTAATTATCCTTATATACTTCAATTTACAAAGCTATTCATTTTTTTTTGTTCAGATAGATAGAAATAGCACATGCACATATGTACTTATTTAAAGAAAGAGAATTTTGTGAAATATTTGTAAAGCCTAGATTCTTTATATGAAGTGAAAAAGTTGAGTTTACATAATTAAAAACTTAATAATTCTGTGTGTACATGTACAGATATTATAATAATAGACCTAAAAAGAATACTTTATTTCATCAGCTATTTTAAGAAAATGCTTTTCCAATCTGCCTATAAGTTTCACCTGCCAGATACAGCACTCACTTTTGGTAAATTTATATTATCTCTAGTTTAGATATAAATGTTGATCTACATCAATCCCCAAATCTAACTGGCCTGCAGAGATGGGTTTACCTCACCTTCGTATGCTTCAAGACATTGACTTGATCTTAAAAATTATTGGAGAAGAGTCCATTTCCCTGTACTCACTCCAACTAAAACTGCTATTCCAATGACACATCTGCTGTGCAAGGACAAGGGAAGCCAAATGGGAGACTGCAGTGTCTTGTTTTAGGATAATCAAAAGAAAAGACACGTTGAGGAAGGTGAGAAGGAGAGCATTGCCTTGGATGCCCCTCTCCAAACTCCAAGCAGCATGGAGAGAGATTGCTCTCACTGGAGGATGAGAGAGAGAATTAACTGTAAACCTTGGACTTGAAATCCAGCTCCAAGCTTGCAATGGTGAAACCCAGTGCTGGACAGAGTGTCCCATGATCTCTACCTCTAGGACAATACCTGTAGCCTGAGTTGCTTGAACAGCATCAAGCAGGTGACAGAGATACTGCGTCTACCATCCCTCCCCCAAACTCAGGCAGCTGTGGTCAGGGGCAGTACCCTCTGTTGGGGAGCAAAGGTTAGTATAGGACTTTGTCTTGGAGCTCAGTACTGCACCTGCTTCAGTCAGACTTAAACCAAAAGTCCTATCCACAGCACAAAGCTAACAGCCTTCAGCCACAATGCATTACTATATAGAGACCTGCACCCCAAGGGACAGACTCAAGTTGTGCCTTCATTACTGACAGCTTTGGAGTGGAACTGTGGGACCCCTCCCCAGACTGCACAGGTTATTGTAGCTATGGGATTCAAATGTGACTTAGCTAAGTATGATCCTTGGCAACCAAGGAGCTATCTCCATCACCTGTCTTCCAAACTTACCCAGTAAACTTATCCCCAGGCCTCTGAGATGTGCAGGTCTTGTGGCTGTGAGACTCAGGCATGTCCCAACCTAGCATCAGCCTCATTGACCCAGGGACTGCCTTCACTAGCACTATCTCAACCACAGGTGACAGTGTGGATGAAGACTCCACCCAATGAGGATAGGACTTTGCCTGGCAACTCAGTACTGGGCTGATAAAACCTGCAACTGGGAAGGTGCAATATCCTATCCCCAGGCCAGGTCACATGTGGAGTGTGTGCAGGAGCCACAATGCCCTTTGGAGACATGGGCCAAAGTCTATCAGACTTCTGTGCTACCCATCATCACTTGTGGCTGGTGGTAGTGGTCTTAGGCCAGAAGTCCACCTCAGCTAGGCAGTCCATAGCAGTGTGGACCTTGGTCCTACTGTAGCGATTTATGGGTCTTGCCAGGCTGAAGGCTCATAGTATGTCACATTCGCTGTACCCTAGTGATGTGCAAACCATGGTAAGCTTATACCGTGACACTGAATTGCAAGGTTGGTAGCCACATGTGCTAGGAGCCACAAGCAAATATACGATGTATGGCACCTTTGGTTGTAAAGTGACGCCAGCTAGCCACTGAGATATGATTATGTTAAGATTTACATTCATATGGAAATTGGACTCCCGCTGTTCACCCTGGCCTGCTACGGGACTCATGTTACGGGACTCATGGAGAGTTCCCATTGGTTGGGGAAGGATAGTAGGAGGAAATTCCGGGGGAGGTCCGGGGGACCCCCGGTTCCGGGAGACGGGAGGTTCCGGTAGACGCCCGCGTGGGAGGACCGGGTTTAGCTTGCCGGCGCCTACAGAGTATTGGCGGCTTTTTCAAAATAAAGTTTTGTTCCTGCTTGAGTGGCTCGTGATTCTGTGCCCAGCCAAGACTGCGGCATTTGGCGGCCCGTGCGGGGAACGCCTGAAGCTTAGAGGTGAGTAAAATTGCTCGCCCCTGAGGGAAGGCGACAGGATGGGTGACCATCTCAAAAAACAATGTGTTCTTGTTTTGATTTATTTTGTTTTTATTTCGAGCTCCCTAGCCCTAGAATTTTCTCAGGCGAACTGGGAAAAATGGTTGGCTCAAGGTTTGAAGTTATTCGGCCCTGAAAAAGAGAAAATTGATACAACCATTCTCTGCTCCGTTTTTGTTTCATTCTGTTTCGGCTTTGTTTTATCCTATCTTATTGGGTTACGTTACCTTTATAGTAGATTAGAATCCAGTAAAAAACAAACCGAAAAACTGTTAAGTAAATTGTTAGAGGTCCAGACTATGGTAGAAAAAACGCTAGGTCAAGCAAAAGAGAAGGTCTCTCAAGCTAGTCAGACAGAGGAAAATTTAAAGAAAGCAAGCTTAGAGGAAAAGCAGCCATCAGGTGGAGAATTACAACAGGAGGTTGCTACTAACTCCGTTCTATCACCAGAGGGCGTAATTCAACCAACAGCTCCATCTACCGCTGAGCGGCCCTCAACTCCCGTAGTTGATGGACGGAATTCTGAGACAGAACCCCAAAGATTAGCATGCCCTGTACTTGAGCAGGCAGGAGGGCAACGAATTCACCGTACTTTAGATTTCAAAACAATAAAGCAATTAAAGGAGGCTGTAACAACCTATGGGCCGCAAGCTCCCTTCACAATAAGCATGGTCGAATCTGTTACCAACTTGGACATGACACCAGCAGATTGGGCTAACATGTGTCGATCTGTGCTAAACGGAGGACAATATTTGTTATGGAAGGTTGCCAATGAGGAATTTTGCATGGAGACAGCTAGGCGAAATGCAGAAGCTGGTTACCCTCAAAGAAATATAGATATGCTATTGGGAAAGGGACCTTATGAGGGTCAAAGACAGCAAATTGAATATGACCCTGGCATATACGCACAAATTGCTGTAGATGCAGTTAGGGCATGGAAAACTTTACAGGGGCATGGAGACTTACAAGGTCAATTATCTAAGGTAATACAAGGAACTAATGAACCTTACGCTGAATTTGTAGATAGACTTATTCAGTCAGCCTCTAGGATATTTGGTAATACAGAACAGGTAATGCCATTTATAAAACAACTGGCTTATGACCAAGCAAATCGTTGCTGCAGAGAGGTCATTAGACCATGGAGACATGAAGATTTAAACACATATATTAAATTATGTAGAGACATTAATGAACAAGGGCAAGTCTTAGCAGCAGTACAACAGGCTTTAGATGCCAGGCCAAAAACATGCTATAATTGTAATCAAACAGGACATTTTAAAAGGAGTTGCCCCATAAGAGGAGGGTTTAACAAAGCTGGGTATCAAAGGAATAGAATACCGGGTATTTGCCCACGATGCCATAGAGGGAAACATTGGGCTAATGAATGCCGTTCTCAAACCACCATAGAGGGTATTCCATTATCAAAAAACGGACAAGGACCAAGTGTTTACCCACGATATCGTGGAGAAAGGTATCAGGCTCCATTGCCAAAAAACGGACTAGAGGGCCCAATGCCCCGGGGCCCAAAACCACAAATATATGGGGCAATGGAGGAACCCAACAACACCATCAAGGTAGTACCCAGGACGCATTATCCATTAAATCCCTCATCAGACAAACTAGAGGGAGCGCAGGGCTGGACATCTGCGCCTCTGCCAGAGCAGTACTAATCCAGAGATGGGAGTTCAAATCATTCCCACAGGAGTAAAAGGACCTCTTCCCCAGGGAACAGTAGGCTTATTATTGGGACGCAGTTCTTCTACACTAAAAGGACTTATGATAAGTGCTGGGGTAATTGATCCCGATTATGAGGGTGAAATAAAAATTATAGCTAGTTCTCCAAGAGGTATATCAGTAATTTCACCAGGAGATAGAATAGCACAGTTATTAATAATACCCAGCCTGCATGATAAATTTTCCAGTTGTAATGTAGAAAGAGGTTCCAAGGGATTAGGCTCCACAGGTGTAGATTGGGCTATGCTGTCTTTAAATTTAGATTCTCGCCCAATGCTAAAATTAAATATTCAAGGACATGACTTTAATGGGCTGCTGGACACAGGAGCTGACCTTAGTGTCATCTCTCGTCAAGAATGGCCAAAACATTGGCCATTACAACAAGCCACTCAAACGCTTCGAGGCCTAGGAGTGGCGACTAATCCCGATAGAAGCGCAATGGTATTAGATTGGAGGGATCCTGAAGGATGTGAAGGAACTATACAGCCCTATGTATTAGATCATCTTCCTGTAAATTTATGGGGACGAGATGTCCTAGATCAATTAGGATTGACATTAACAAATAACATCAATCCTAACGCGCCCACTACTAGGGCTAAACAAGGCTTTAGGAAAGAAAAAAGATTAAGAGAACAAGAACAAGGTATGACAGCACCTATTCAAATAGATCAAGAAATAAATAGACATGAATTGGGTTTTCAGAAAGGGCCACTGAGACAATCAAAATTACTTGGAAATCAGAAAGACCAGTGTGGGTTCCTCAGTGGCCCCTGACTAAAGAAAAGATACAAGTAGCCCATGACTTGGTCAGACAACAATTAGCGGAAGGATATATACAACCTTCCATATCCCCCCATAATACTCCCATTTTTGTCATTAAAAAGAAATCTGGTAAATGGAGATTATTACAAGATTTAAGAGCCATTAATAATGAGATGGTTATTATGGGACCTGCTCAATCAGGGATTCCTCAATTGTCTGCTTTACCAAAAACCTGGCATGTTTTAGCTTTAGATATTAAAGATTGTTTCTTTTCAATTCCAATTCATCCCGAGGATAGTCCACATTTTGCATTTACTATCCCTGCACTGAATCATGAAGGTCCTGATCAGAGATATGAATGGAAAGTACTCCCTCAAGGGATGGCTAACAGCCCAACTATGTGTCAAATTTATGTTAATAAAGCAATCCAGCCACTTAGAAATCAAAATCCTGAACTACAAATATTTCACTATATGGATGATGTGTTATTGGCACATAAAGATAAAAACACATTACTAGAATGTTATGCCACACTTACAAACTTATTGAAAAATTATAATCTAGAGATAGCAATAGATAAAGTACAATTAAATCTTCCAATTAATTATTTAGGAGTTCTATTATCCTCAACCATGGTCCGTCCACCAAAAATTCAAATACGAGTAGATCAACTCAGATCACTTAATGACTTTCAAAAGTTATTGGGAGACATAAATTGGATAAGGCCTTATCTAGGCATACCAACAGGAGAGTTAGGACCTTTATTTGATATTCTAAAAGGTCCATCAGATCCAAATTCACCCCGCATGTTAACGCCTGAAGCAAGAAAAACATTAAAAATCATTGAAACATATATGGAAAATATGCATTTGGATAGAATTGATATAAGTTCGCCTTTATTATTTATTGTACTACCAACAAAAAATATTCCTACAGGAGTATTTTGGCAGGAAGGTCCATTATTGTGGATACATTTATCTTATTCTCCTAACACTATTCTTACTAGATATCCTGAGGCTGTAGGACAATTGATACTCAAAGGAATAAAAGCAGCTAAGGGAGTATTTGGGATTTCTCCCAATAAAATTATTACTCCATATACTATGGATCAAATTGATGAGTTAGCTAATGAGTTAAATACTTGGGCAATAATCATGTGTAAAACTAGTGTTTCATTTGATAATCACTGACCATCTAATCCTTTGTTGTCTTTTTGGTCTAACCATCCTGTAGTTTTTCCAAAAATGACAAGAAAAACCCCTATCATAAATGCTCCAAATATATTCACTGATGGGTCAAACAATGCTACAGCAGCAGTAGTTACTCCTGATCAAACTTTTACATTTTTAGTACCCAAGCAATCAGCTCAAAAGGTAGAGCTTAATGCAGTATTACAAGCTTTTATGATGTTTAAAGATTCTGTATTTAATTTATTTTCTGATAGTCAATATGTAGTTAATGCTATAGTATCCCTTGAAGATGCTGGTAGGATTTCACCTTCTTCTACTGTTTTCTCTTTGTTTTCCGCTATACAAAGTCTAATCTGGGACCGAAAAGATCCATTCTTTATAGGTCATATCAGGGCACATACAGGATTGCCTGGAGCCCTTAGTATGGGCAATGAACTAGCAGATAAATCTACACATGACATACATATTTTCTCCACAATAGAAGAAGCTATAAATTTTCATAAAAGGTTCCATGTCAATGCTAATACTTTACAAAAACGTTTTAAAATAACTAAAGAACAAGCCAGACATATAATAAAACAATGTCAAAATTGTGTGACATTTTTACCACAAGTTAATCTTGAGTCAATCCTAGAGGACTGATACCTAACCATATTTGGCAGATGGACCTCACACACTTGCCAGAATTTGGAAAATTAAAATATTTACATGTTACAGTTGATACCTCTTCCGGATTTTTGATGGGCTCCCTTCATGCCGGAGAAAAAACTAAAGATGTTATAGCTCATTGCTTACAAAATGTTGCCACTGTGGGCGTTCCAAAACAGTTAAAAACGGACAATGGTCCTGGTTATACTTCCACCTCTTTTAAACAATTTTGCTCATCATTTGGCATTACTCACATAACAGGAATTCCATACAATCCACAAGGACAAGGCATAGTTGAAAGAGCTCATCAAACTATTAAAATGTACTTATTAAAACAAAAGGAGGGAATTGGAAAGGGGTATATATCCCCCAAAGATAAACTTAAAATAACCCTTTTTACTCTAAACTTTTTAAATTTGGATTCATCGGGACTTAGTGCTGTGGAAAGACATTTGTACCCAAAAAATGTACATAAGCCTAAGGTACTTTGGAAAGATATTCTAACAGGACAATGGAAAGGCCCGGATCCAGTGATAGTCTGGAATCAGGGCGCTGTCTGTGTTTTCCCACAGGATGAACAGCAACCGATTTGGATTCCAGAGAGATTAACTAAAACAATTTCTACAGAAAAAGAAGATGATTTGACTCAAATCCATAACAGCTGACATCCAGAGCTCCAGCTTGGCTATTCTTACATCTGCGACAAGTGATTAACCAAGGTGTTTTTTTTTTCAATATCTATTTTATTATTGCATTTTTCCCACATCATAAAGTTCTATTTTAATTTTGAGCTCATACAAACCTAGGTTAATGTTTTTCTGATCAGTTTTATTTTTTGACTGTGTTTTATTTTTTTGACTGTGGAGTTTTTAAACATTGCAATGGAGATTTCACCTAGGTATAGTTACAAGGCCTTTATTTACTATTGTCTTATGTGTTGTATGTTGTGTGCACACTTCTGTTTTGTGTTGTATGTCTGTATGTGTGTATGTCCATATTTCTTATATGAGGAGCGCTCATGAAAAAATGGATCCGAATTTTTTCTTTATTCACGTGATTTATATGGTTTAATTTAAATTAGGTGAACAGCTGTTAATGATTGTTTTTAGAGATGGTTAACAGATCTGTTTGTTTACTAATTTAAATTAGGTAAACAGCTGTTAAGGATTGTTTTTAAAGGAGTTTAACAGATCTGTTTGTTTACTTTCACCTTTCCTTTTCATTATATTTAATAATTCTGTTCAGGATAATGTCTCTTTAGCATCATTGCCAGAATTTCCATCTCCATCCCAATTCCGGTGAAGACTGAGATAAAACCAAACTACAGCTTCTATGATAGCTATCACAGTAAACTGTATAAACTGATGCATCAATGAATATAACTCAACAAGTAATGCTCAATCAAGGACTTGATTTACTTTGGGAGGAAATGGACATATTGATAGACTCCTCCAATTTGAACTGCTTGCAGAACTTGCCTGGACTATATATCAGTTGCATACATTGTGAAATATCATCTGGTGCACCGAATTGTGGTACTGCTGGCATATCTTTGCTGATGGTGTCACCAGTGATGCAATTTCCTTGCCAGCTCACCCCATGTTAATTGTGGTAATACTGGCATATCTTTGCTGATGGTGTCACCAGTGACGCAATTTTTCCAAAGGAGCCATCAATTGGCTTGGTGTCGTGGCATTTCTGTATCCTCCTCCCTTCTACTAGTGATGGTCTAAAATTTGGGGGCCAACAGAGGTGAGGCAAAGAACCTCACCCCCCCCACTGGCACCAAGGCTAAATTTGGGGGCCAACAGAGGTGAGGCAAGAACCTCACCCCCCCACTGGTGCATAGGCCTATCCACAAGCATGGCTGAATGCTGGACTGGTAGTCAGTGACGGGTTGATCTGATTACAGTGGATTCAACCTAAGACAGGAAGCTGACGCCTAAATGTCAGTTCTCTCATGACGGGTAAGAACCATATGTTAAATTGGACAACTTACCAGGCACGGTCCCTAGCCACATTGCTTGTTGCTTAATTAAACAGAAGGGGGCAGATGCTAGGAGCCACAAGCAAATATACGATGTATGGCACCTTTGGTTGTAAAGTGACGCCAGCTAGCCACTGAGATATGATTATGTTAAGATTTACATTCATATGGAAATTGGACTCCCGCTGTTCACCCTGGCCTACTACGGGACTCATGTTATGGGACTCATGGAGAGTTCCCATTGGTTGGGGAAGGATAGTAGGAGGAAATTCCGGGGGAGGTCCGGGGGACCCCCGGTTCCGGGAGACGGGAGTTTCCGGTAGACGCCCGCGTGGGAGGATCGGGTTTAGCTTGCCGGCGCCTACAGAGTATTGGCGGCTTTTTCAAAATAAAGTTTTGTTCCTGCTTGAGTGGCTCATGATTCTGTGCCCAGCCAAGACTGCGGCACACATGTATGACCTTCCGTGCTGGTCCTTTTACACCCATAAAATCTGACAACAGGCTAGTGTCTATGAATGATGTATCTAGACCTACCTCAGCCCCAGAGAGAGGTTCGGGAGTAGAATTACCCCTTTTAGGCACTTCCCTAGTTCATGTAAAACAATATTACAGCTGCATATTTGAGACAATCTTGGACTTGGAGTGGCCTCTAGTGTTAAAACAGTGACAACACCAATAGCAGACTCCTAGTCAACCTGGACCTGGAGCCCAATGCTGAAATGGCAGAAATAACTACAGGTTGAAAGGAAATGCACTAATTAGAATTTATGGGGGAGGGGGAGGAGAAGCAGACACATACAAACCCAAATTAGAGAGGCTGGGATAAATGCTTAATTTTTCACTTCTCCAACAATGTCACACACCATGATATCAAGAACTATCAAGAACCTGAAATTTCAAAATGAGGCATCAGAAGCCAATAAGATAGCAGCTAGTATAGCCAAACTTATGTTTGGGGGCTTAACATAGATATTTTACGAAAATTCAACAAACTTCATGAAATGACAGAGAGATTATCCCATACCATAACTGAGAAACTTAACAGAGATGGAAACAAGTTTTAAAAACCAAACAGAAATCCTTGAACTGAAAAATACACTAAGCAAAATTTAAAGTGTGACAAAAAGTGCTGATAACGGGTGTTACAGTTTGGATGTGGTGTCCCCCAAAAGCTCACATGTGAGACAATACAAGAAGGTTTAGAGGAAAAATGATAGGGTTGTGAGAGTCTTAACCCAATCTGTGAGTTAATCCTGTGATAGGGATTAACTGAGTGGTAACTAAAGTGGTAGGGTATGGCTGGCGGAGGAGGGAATTAGGGCATGGCTTTGGTGTATATATTTGTATATGGCAAGTGGAGTCTCTCTCTCTCTGCTTCCAGATCACCATGAGATGAGCGGCTTCCCTCTGCCACACGTTCCTGCCAGGATGTTCATCCTCACCTCAAGCCCTGGGAAATGGAGCCAACCTTCTATGGACTAAGACCTCTGAAACCTTGAGTCCTTAAACTATTCCTCCTGCCGCAGTCTGGCTGGGCACAAATCACGAGCCACTGAAGCAGGAACAAACTTTATTTCTGAACTCCAACAAAAACCTTCACACAGGCTCCCGGGGAATTCTCCTGAATTCCATGCAGCTCGTCCAGGAACCAGCCACTGGAAATATCTCCTCCGGAAATCCCTCCTCCTGCACTTCCCCAACCAATGGGAACTCTCGGGGAATCCCCGGGAATCCCCACGAGAACTCCAAAGTAGCACGAGAACTCAAAAGTAGCAGCGAGGCAGATAGTAATGCCTCGCCTGTCAACCAATACTGTTGGCAAAATGCCAGGGGCCGTTCAGACTCCGCCATGGCTCTCAGCACCTCCATTACAATTGTTCTGGTCAAGATTCTTTAGTCCCAGCTGACTAAAACAGTATACATCAAACAGAAGGGAAAAATGTGTTTGTTCTAAGATAGGTTTTTTGAAAATACATAGAGGAGAGGCAAGAAACAGATTTAAGAGGAAAGAAGAGAACTCACAGAAACATCAAAAGAGGGTGTTAAGAGAGCAAGTATTCATAGTACTGGGTTCAAGAGAAACCTGAGAGTGCCAAGTGGGTAGAAAGCCTATGTAAAGAAATGATAACAGGAAACTTTCCAAACTGGAGAAGGAGGCAAATATCCAGGTATAGGATGACCAAAGCTCACCAGTCAGGCATAATCAGGCCTTCAAAGGTGAAAGAAAAATAGTCTTAAATCAGAAAGAGAAAAGAAACATAATACACACAAGGGTATTTAAATTTTCTTAACAGCAGCAGACTTCTCAGAAGAAATCCTATAGTAAACCCTATAGACCTGAAGAGAGATTTTTCACAACACAGAAGAGAAAAAAAATATTGGCAATCAAAATTGCATTGCTACCCTTTTCTTATTAATTATTTTTAGTAGTGCTGGGGACTGAACATAGGCCTTGTGCATGCTAGGCAACTGCTCTACTACCGAGATACATCCCCACCCAAGCTACTGTTTAAAAATGAAGGTCAATTAAGACATTTCCAGACCAAAAAGAAAAAAGAGAGAGAAAGAGAGACAGAGACAGAGAGATGTCTCCATTAGACCCGTCCTAAAAGAAATCCCAATGGTAGTTCTTCACACTGAAAGTGATGAGTTGGAAGAAACCATAGAAAGATATGTAACACTTGGTAAGAGAAACTATGTAAGTAACTATGCAAAGAAATTCAGAATACTATAATATTGTAAACATAATATATAAATCTTTCCTATCTTTAGTATGAAGACTAAGGAAAAATGAGTAAAAATAACAATGAACATTAATATCTTAAGAAGTAAGCAAATTGAAAAGATGCAAAACAGGAGACAAAATATTCAAAATGTGTGGAAAAATGAAGTTCAAATATACTGGTTTTTTATTAGTACATTTTATCTAATAAAAATGTTCTCATGCTGGATGCAGTGGTGCATGTATGTAATGCCAGTGCCTTGGGAGGCTGAGGCAGGAGGATCTCAAGTTCAAAGCCAACCACAGCAATGGTGAAGCACTAAGCAAGTTAGTAAGAAATAAAATACAAAATAGGGCTGTGGCTGTGACTTAGTAATTGAGTATTCCTGAGTTCAATCCCTGGTATACCTTCCTCCCCCCAAAAAAATGTTCTCATGGTTTCTTTTCTTATCTTTATATTCATGTTAAGTTGCTACTATTTCAAAACAGCTTGTTATAATTGAAAGATGTGTTTTGTAATCTTCAAGGTAATCACAAAGTAAAAAGATGTAATAGAAAAACCAAAAATGACAATCAAGGAAGCAAAACACACTAGTAGAGTAAATCACTAACCTGTCAAGGAATATAGAAAGAGAGAGAGAGAGAGAGAGAGAGAGAGAGAGAGAGAGAGAGAGAGATTGATTCAATAAACTTTTAAAAAATTTACAATTCTAAGAGCTTACTTTTCAATAAATGTAAATGGATTAAATTCTCCAATTAAAAGAAATAGAATGACTTAAAGGATAGAAAAATAAGACCTAATGTTTTAATCAGCTTTTTTGCTGCTGTGACTAAAAGATTTGAGCAGAATAATTTTAGGGGAATAAAAATTTATTCAAGAGTTCACAGTTCAGAGGTTTCAATCCACAGAAGGCCTGCTTCATTCCTCTAGGCTTGAGATGAAACAGATCATGGCAGAAGACTGTAGAAGAAGGAAGTGGCTCACATGATGATCAGAAAGCAGAGAGGGACTGCACTAGCTCAGATACAAAATATAGCCACATCTACCCTCCTTCAGTTACCACTCAGCTAATCCCCACCAGGGGATTAATTCAAAGACTGGGTTAAGACTCTATAACTTGGTCATTTCTTCTCTAAACCTTCTGCTTTTTCTCACATGAGCTTTTAGGGGACACATCCCATCTAAACCCTAACACCTAACAATATGTTCTTTACAAGAAACTCACTTCACCTATAAGATATATACAGACTGAAACTGAAGGAATGGAATGAGGTACAAATGAATTCCCAAACAAAACAGAAATAATGATGCTTACAGCAAAAGCAGACTTTAGGGCTAGGGATATAGCTCAGTTGGTAGAGTACTTGCCCTTTATAAGGCCCTGGGTTCAATCCCTAGCAACACCACCAAAAACAAAACAAAACAAAACAAAACAAAACAAAACCCACAGACTTTAAATCAAAATCAGTAATTAGAGACAATAATGGTCTTTATATGATGACAAAGTGATTGATTTAATAAAAGGAAATTAAAGTTTTAAATATGCATGCACCCAATATTGGATCACCAAAACATATAAAGCAAATATTAATAGACCTAAAATAAGAGATTCCAATACATTAATAATGGAGGACATTAACATTCCCCTTTCAGCAATGAATAGCTCAGCTAGACAGTGCTGAGGGCCATTGCCAAGTAGGAATGACGCATCAAAATTTTCTTGCCAGCGTACTCCATGTTGCTTAGAGGAAGGACTCGTGGAAATGGACTTGCCTTGGACATTCGCTGTGACATTGCATGTATGTTTGAGAAAGGTGACCCTGCTCAAGGACCAGGGTGGATCCAGGTTTAGGGTGTATCCTGCAGGTTTTAGGAAGTATCCCGGTTTAGGACAATCTGGGTTTAGGGTAGTTCCAGGTTGAAGGTTATTCCTGCTGGGAATAGGGCGTATCCTGCTGCCTGAGTTCCCGTTGAGTTCTCGTGGAATTCAAAAAGTTTTGGGGATTCAAAGCCTGGTGGAGTTCGTGAATTTGGGCCCAGAACTTGGATTTCCCCAGAACATGTGTAGAGGCCAGTGTGAGTTCGGGAATAAAGAATTGCTGTTTGAATCTACAAAGCTGTGAGTGGCTCGTGATCTTGTGCCCAGCCAGACTGCGGCAAGACAGAAAATCAATAAGTAAACAATAGAGTTAATTTGTGCTCTAGATCTGATGAACCAAATAGACATCTACAGAACATTCCATCCAAAAACTGCAGACTACGTATTCTTATTAGTGCATAAAGCATTCTTTAGGACAGATCATATGGTAGGCCACAAAATAAGTCTCAACAAATTAAAAGAATAAAAATCATATCAAGTGTCTTTTCTAACCATACTAAAAGAAAACTAGAAATCAATAACAAGAAAAACTTTGGAAGCTATACAAATACATGAAAATTTTAAAAATTATTCTTGAATAACCAATGGACCAAGGAAATAGAAAAGAAAAAAATAAAACATTTCTGTAAAACAAATGAAAATGGAAACAATATACTAAAACCTAAGGGATACAGCAAAAACTGTACTTGAAGAAAGACTTTAAATAAACAACCAATCATGCCTCTTCAGAAATTGGAAGAAAAGGAACAAATAAAACCCCAAATTAGTAGAAGGAAAGATGTAATCTTCAAGGAAGAGCACAAATAAATAAAATATACATTTTAATATACAAAAGATCAACAAAACCAGCAGTATGTTCTTCAAAAAAGTTAAAAAAATTGCCAAACCCTTAGCCAGCCTAAGAAAACAGAGGGGTGACTTAAATAACATCAGAGAATAGCGAGGCATCACAACTGACACTACAGAAATGCAAATGATCATTAGAGAATATTATGAATAATTACATGCCAACTCATTTGACAATCTAGAAGAAGTAGACAATTTCATGGAAACAAACACTTTAACAAAACTGAATCATGAAGATACAAAAAAAACATGATTATACAAAAAAGCATTAAGATTGAATCACTAATAAAAATTTTCCCATCGATCAAGAGTTTAGGATGAGAAACTTTCACTGCTGAGATCTGTGAAACACTTAAAGGTTTAATATCAATTCTTCTCAAATTATTCCAAAAAGTTAAATAGTTAGAAATTATTACAAACTCATTCTACAAGGCCAGCATTACCCTGAGAACAAAACCAGGTATAGACATAACAAAAAAAGAAAACCAATGTAGTTGATAAACCTATGTGCAAGAGTCCTCAACAAGAAGCTAGCCAATTGTCGAGGCAAGGTGGCACTTCCTGCAATCCCTGCTGCAATAAAAGACTGACACAGGAGGAATGCAATTTTGAGACCAGCTTGGGAAAATTAGTGAGACCTAAAAAACACATTAAAAATAAAAGTGCAGGGGAATGTAGCTCAGTAGAAGTGTGTCCATGGGCTCTATCTCCAATACGAGAGAGAGAGAGAGAGAGAGAGAGAGAGAGAGAGGAAACAGAGAAAGAGTGAGGGAGGGAGAGAGTGAAGGAGGGGAGGAGAGAGGGAGAGAGAGACAAGGAGAAGAAGGAAGAGGAGGAAGAGAAGGAGGGGAAAGGAAAAGAAAATGGCACATTAAAAATATTATTCACCATTATCAAGTGAGACTTATCCTCAGGATATAATGCTGATTCAGCATATGTAAATTGGTAAATGTGTTGAACCAAATCAGCAGAATGAAGAACAAAAACCATATGATCATGTCAATGATGCAGAAAAGACACTTGATAAAATTCAACATCCTTTCATAATAATGACACTGAACAAATTGGGTACAGAAGGAGTTAACCTTAACATAATAAAGGCCATATATAATAAGCCAGCAGTTAATATCATACTGAATAGGAAACAATGGAAGCTTTCTTTCCAAGATCTAGAATAAGAAAAGGATACTCACTTTCATTAAATGTGTGGTAGGATGAACAATCAGGTAAGAAAAGGAAATAAAGAACATCCAAATTGGAAAAAAGGAAGTCAAATTGTCACTGTTAGACAATGATATAATCTTACGTATAGAAGACTCCAAAGAATCCCCTCACTCATTCATATATATATGAATATAGATATATGAAAATATATATATATATATATATATACATATATATATATATATATATATATATACACACATGCACTAATTAGTAAATTCATCAAAGTTGAAGCATACAAAATTGGCTTATGCCAATAGTGCATTATCTAAAATGGAAATCAAGAATGTTCCCATTTACAAGAGTTACAAGAAAATTAAAACAGACAGGCATGGTGACACATATCTGCAATACCAGTGACTCAGGAGGCCAAGGCTGGAATATCACAAATTGAACCAGCCTAATCAACTTAGTGAGAATTTGTCTCAAAAAAAAAAAAAAAAAGGCAGATTGGGGTTGGGATATGGATCACTGGTAGAACAACTCAGGGTTCAATCCCTAGTACTAAAACATAAAAACAAAAACTAAACAACAAAATGAAGATAAAGAACAAAATACTGGGAAATGAATATAGTTGAAAAGGCAAAAATTAAAATTAAAATATTTTTTAAATTGATGAAAGAAATTGAAGGGTACTCACAAAAATTGAAAATTCATGTTTCCAGATAGGAAGAATAGATATTGCTAAAATGTCCATAGTGAAATATCTGTCAAAAATAACAATGATACCCATCCCAGCACTAGAAAAAGCAATCTTGAAATTTGTTTAGAACCACAAAATACCCTGAGTAGCCAAAGTCTTCCTGAGCAAAAAAGAACAACATGGGAGAAATTACACTACAAAGCTACAAAGCTGCACTCATCACCCCAGGAGGAGTGGCATAAATACAGACATAGAGGCACAGAGTACAGAGCCTCCTAGGAGACCTACACCTCTATATTCCCCTGCTCTCTGACAAAGGGGCTAAGAACATATATTGGAAAGGGACGGTTTTCAATAAATGGTACTGGGAAAATGGGGTCCTCATGTGTCAAAGAATGAAACTAGATCCATATTTCTTACCAATTTGCAAAGTCAACTCAAAACAGATGAGACTTAAGGGTAAAACCTGAATCTATGGAACTACTAGAAGAAAAGATGGGGGAAATCTAAATTCAGGACATTGGAATAGGTAACAATTTTTTGTTCAACATCCCCAAAGCACAGGAAAGAAAAACAAAAATAGAAAAGCAAAAGCAAAAGCAAAAATAGGGATTTCATCAAACTGCATTACAAAGGAAACAATCATTGGAGGAAAAGAGGCAACCCTCCAAACAGGAGAAATGTTTACAAACTACACATTTGGCTACGGTCAATATTCAGAATATAGAATGAACTCAAAATCTCCAGAGCAGAAAATCACAGAACCCAATTAAAAATGGATGATAGATTTACATAGACATTTCTCAATAGAAGACATACAAATGAATAAGAGGCTTGTGAAACAACCACAAAAAAAACTCAACAACACTAATTATCTGGGAATTAAAATTAAAACCACAATGGGGTCTTCACAAAGAGGTATTACCTCTCTCCACTAAATATGGCCTTTTCAGATACACACCATGTAAGTGTTGTTTAGTGACCCTGTTATGCAACAGCACATCATACTTCATGGCCCTAACAGTCACTTGGTTCCCATTGATCCAACCTCTCCCCATCCCACTTTCACATATCTCCCAAGCCATTGATAACCACCTTCTATTCTCAACTTCTATGAGATCAATTGTTTTATATTCCCCCATATGAGTGAGAATATGGCTCATAAGAAGTTCCATACTTTTATTTCTTTTTAAATTTTTTTTTGAGAGAGAGATAATTTTTTAATATTTATTTTTTAGTTTTTGGTGGACACAACATCTTTATTTTATTTTTTATGTGGTGCTGAAGATTGAACTCAGTGCCCCATGCATGCCAGGCGAGCACGCTACTGCTTGAACCACATCCCCAGCCCATACTTTTATTTCTATAGCTGGCTGGAAGAAAGGATTTTGAAATTTTTCACCATAGAGAAATAATACATGTTTGAGAAGACCTATATATTTAACCCAATTTAAATGTTACATGATGTATAGAAACATCCCATAGCATCCATTCATATGTATTTTTTTGTGTTTTCAATTAAAATATATTTAATTTAAATTAAGAAAAATTAATAATTTGTTGAGGATAGAATCTTATAAGGATTCAGTGCTAAGTTATCTTGCTTTGGCACACAAGGATTACAGTATGTCAACAAATTTGGCAAAAAAGTAAGCCACAAAAGAGGAAGGAAAAATGTTAAGGAAATTTTTGCAAAATGGTTTTTCATTAAAAATGATATTCTCTCTTACTTCAAATTTTTTCAACTAGCTTCAGATAGCAATCAAGATTATAGATTGATATTGGTTGTCCATAAATGAAACCACTGTGATTCTTTGCAGCCAATCAGTCTGCTGCTGAACGTCTAGTAAAATAGTCATAGGCATAGCAGCCCGTCAATGATTTGCAAAATTTGAAAAGTGATCTGCATCTTGATGAGGAAGAATTGCTGTTGCCAGAAAAAAAAAAAAAATCATCATTATAGCAAGGTTATCAGAGAGACGCTTCTGGCACTGAAGTATCATTGACTCATAAATCCTGTGGAATTTTTTTTTAACACAATTTCAACAGCAATGCTTTGTTAGAGGAAAGTTTGACTTATACTTCTGATTCAATTTTGTTTCATTAGTTGAGGGTATTTTATGAAGCCCCAAGAGGGTTTTTAAAAAATATGTGTTTACAAACCATTCAAAATCTTGCTTTACTTATAAACTGGAATATTTTCCTTATATTAAACAATTTTATTATCTACATTGCATATTTTTTCCAAGACAGGGCTGAATTCTAAGCTTAACACTTTTTTTTTATCTGTTAACTGGTACACAAAGAACAGATATAACACAGAATAGAGAGAGATACCCACAGGCCTGCACCTGACAACATGTAATACACGTATCTCCATGCTGTCACGGTGGAAAGTTAACACCATCCTGCTCTGTGACTCTTTTTTTTTTTTTTTTAAAGAGAGAGTGAGAGAGGGAGAGAGAGAGGAGAGAGAGAGAATTTTAATATTTATTTATTTTTTTATTTTATCGGCGGACACAACATCTTTGTTTGTATGTGGTGCTGAGGATCGAACCCGGGCCGCACGCATGCCAGGCGAGCGCGCTACCGCTTGAGACACATCCCCAGCCCCTGCTCTGTGACTCTTGACAAGCCAGGCTACTTGCTGTTTGTGTTGGGTCCATCCATACATATTCCATCTCATGATGCATGAGTCAATGGATTCTTGAGACATTGTGCTACCTGGGAATCATTACAGAGGCAGGAATCATTGCAAATCAAATCCGTTTCTAATGTTCAGGGGAAAGGTCAGAGGTCAGACAACTACAATGTCAATATTTATGATTCTACTACTTATAAGTCTTTATCTTGCGCCAGGTGCAAATGTAGTGTGAGTTTATGAGCAAGACAGATGTAAACACCCTGTGTTCTGGACAGAGGGTAACTCAACTCCTGAACATGGTGGTAGTCAGCAATGATCTGAAGGATTCCACAATCTGCATCTGGAGAGAGGGAGAAAGAGCTACCAGGAGTATGTTGTGTACTCCATACAGAGTGTTGGGAAGAGGTGGGGGAGCCTGTGCTCACAGATCACAAGAGCAGGACACATTTGTAATTGCCAAAGTGTGAGTAGGAATGTACCAGCTAGCAGCAGAGGAAAGAACCCTGATTTGGAGGGAGCTTCCAAGAGGATCTGGTTTCCAGAATGCTCTTTAGGTGAGGAGATGGCTCTCCCAACCAGGCAAGAAGTGCATTTTCTAGGAATGAAGCAAAAGGTCAGAGTAATGCCAGAGAAAACCGGATTCAAGGTGAGTCTCTGTGACAATTCAATAACAAATATTTAAACCCCCTATGTTGAGGTTTGGACTGGTCCCAGAATTGAGCAGAACTGATCCTATTGGTGGATTGGGGGTGAGGAACAGGGGGCTGGCTCTGCAGGGGGAGGTGGGAAGAAGGGGAGACCAGGACAGAAGGGTGCTATGAACTTCACCTTTCGCTCCCTTTTTTTCTTCCTTTTTAAAATTTGAATCCATTTCTAAAATTAGCACTTCATTTAGATCATGTCTTAATTCAAAAGCTAATGGCACTTAAAATGCCACGGGGAAACTTGGTATGATGAGGGCACCCAAACCATGTGAAAGGAAAAATAATCCCTTCGGATCCCCAAGATTTCACCCTCCCCTTACCCAGGGGGTAAATGAAGGGACAGCAGATTAAGGAGACACTAATGTTAGAAGGCTACCACTTCTGAATGTACCATTAAGAAAATGAAAAAGCATTTGTTTCTGTTTTCTTAATATGGGGAGAATTTAAAAATATGTTTCCTTCATTCCATAAACATTTCTTGAGGACCTTGCCTTGTGCTAGGCACTGAAATAGCATAGTGAGCTAGCAAGTACTGTTTGTGACCTTGGGAAGCTCACAATCCAGGGTGGGTAAACAAAGGGGCCATGGTAGCTGTTGGGACTGGGAAAGGCAAAGTCCTATGGAAGCCCACATCTGGGCATCTTGTCCTCAGAGTCCCAGGTAAAGGCTGCACAGGGTGGGGAGAGGGTTAGTTATGAGTTTTCCAGGCAGAGGGGACATTATATATGGAGGGCCGGAAGCAAGAAAGAAAATTGTATACTTGAAGGAAATGATTCAGCCAAACTAGAACTCAGCCCCTCAAAATTGGGGGGTAGTCCAGAGAGAGGGGGATCACGTCCTCTGTTAATTTAGAATCCTGAGAGTAAGGACTTGGCACCTGCGTTTATAAAGTAGGTTTTAGCAATCACAGAATTATTCGTAAACCTCTTCTGTGTTGTGCAATTCTTCCTCTAAAGGTTTAAACCCATTGCTCTCTGGTATTGTATGTCTTTATGTCACCATAGTCTTGGTGAGCTGGACCAAATCACTGGTGGGAATGGGACTCCAGCAGGTGTGACAGCCACTGTGGTCCCTCAAGTCGCATATGCCCCAGTCCCAACCTCATCATTTGAACAAGCCTCCCCAGCTGGTGGGAAGGCTGTCAACAGAGGACCACTTTGTGAGACACTCACTTACACATTTAAAATATGTCACAGGTATTCTATGCTTTTGACAGGATTTTTCCCTGCAAGTTCACGGATGGAACCCTGGGTCTCATACATGCTAGGCAAGTGCTCACCACTGAGCCACACCCCAACCCAGAATGTTTCGTTTCTGGAAACCTTTTTTTTTCCCATATGTTTTATCTGAAATTTTAAAATGCTGATCAGCAAATATAGGATTTTTGAGGTCTCGTGATTTTTCTTTATCTTCGAAGCATTTTCTTTTCTCCAAAAGAAAATTGATTTTTTTTTAGTCTTTCAATTTAAGGGATTGCTTTAGGAATATCATTAAAATGTTTAACAAACATTTTCAGTTATAAATTTTTAAAATATTTATTTTTACTCTCTTCCAAATGTTCTTTTTCATGATAGTGAAAATACTTAATCTACTCAGGGGATGAATTTCATGCAAAGTTTTATGTCTAAAAACAAAATTCTGTCTTTTGCTGGCAATGAGCATAACATCTGCAGGCCATTAAAGGAAATTCCTTTGGAAAGCACTATATTGTGTCTCTACTGAATGATTTCTCACCTGGAAGAGAGTCAATCATGTATTTCATGATATTTCAAAAGCAGTTATGACCTAAATTAATAAGAACGAATTTTATTTTACTCATTACATTATAAATCAGCTTTCATAAGTTGTTTTTTTAATGTTTGGTGTGTTCTTTAAAATACTTGAGGTTGTTAACTTTTATATTACAATAATTCTCTTATCATTGATACAAAACGATTTGCTAAAGACATTCTGGAATCACAAAGGAATTTTTTGAGGAGTCACTGCTTATGTCAACAGCTGTAAAATAATTCTATATAATATCATCCAAGTAGGGCAAAGGCAAGAGGAAAAGTTCTCCCACATCCTCTTCAGAATTTGATCCCAAGGAAATACAGCCAAGCATGATGCCCCACCCACAGAAAGGTACAGTGATTTATTCATAAATAATTAGAGTATTTTTAACCTAATATTGGAGTGTTGGTAGCTGTGGATGTAGGGAGAAGGACAACTGCTTCTCAGCCCATCATTAATAAGAAGAGAGGAAAAAAAATCACACACATATTTTATATGTGTAAAATTATATATATTGTACATGTAATTAACCAAAAGTAACCAACATTTAATGTGTACAACTGTATATCATAATATATAATTGAATTTCTAACTTACATGTACTTATTATGATTTATAATTATATAATATATATACACACACACACACACACACACACACACACACAAATGCACCATCCATTATAAAAGAGAAGTAACCCTTATAATCCATCCCCCATGAACTGTCAGTGAGGCTTCTTCAAAAAGAATTCTAATTCAAACCTATAGTTTCTACAAAGAAGATTCATTGTGTTTCCTCTCTCCTGTTAGTTGCTCACGGGAAAGAGAAAACTAAACATATTTTGTGAGAAGTGTTTTTTTATTTAACTAGGGATGCCAGTTTTCCATAATAACACTACCATCTGCTGGAACTTTAGGATATTATTGCTAGAAAGAAGTTTTAGAGGCCTTGGGTTGCATTTTGACAACTATAGGCCACCCAAACTGATCTGTTTATTTTATTTTATTTATTTATGGTATTGGGGATTGAACTCAGGGGCATTTACCCACTGAGCCATATTCTCAGCCCTTTTTTGTATCTTATTTAGATACAGGGTTTGACTTAGTTGCTTAGGGCCTCACTAAGTTGCTGAGGCTAGCTTTGAACTCACAATCCTCTTGCCTCAGCCTCCCAAGCCACTAGGATTAGAGCTGTGCATCCCCACGCCCAGCTCAAAGTGGTTTTTATTGTATATTTTTAAATAGCATTAAATAACTACTTCCAAAAGGGAATTTACTTGTAAACGCAATCTCACCCTCTTCCCAAGTAGCAGAAACTGAGAAGAAAGATAAAAGAAGGAAAGAAAGAAAGAGCTTTAATTTCTCTCTCTCAGTTAATCTTCTGTTCCATCAACTTCATTTATAAATATATGGAATGACCCCATTGACTGTTGACTGCATGCTGACATATCTGCTGCATATTTAGAATATACAGTTAAATAATATACTAGTCTTCAGGTCCCAGTCTACCAGGAGACTCAGACCTAGATAAGCAGGTGCTGTACAGCATAGTAAGTGACAACATCCTGCTGTGGCCAGGGCCAGAGCAGGAGCCTCATCCCTCTGCTGGTCTGGCTGCACCTAGATGTAAATATTGGAAGGAGGGGTTTTTCTGGAAAAGATGCATCTTGAATTTTGAGCTGGAGTTATTCAGACAGACAAGAGAAGGCAAATGAATTTTGGAGAACATAGAAAGTAAGAAATGGTTAATTAATTGCCTACTATATAGTCACTTGTCAGGGGATGCTCCATGAAAGAAGGTTAGCCAAAAGATTTTGAAAAATAAGTCTGCCTTCACTAGCTAGATAAGACAGAATGGTAGGGTCAAAATTATAAGCTTGAGCTCTCAGTCAAATAAGGACTGAATCCAGTTTCCATGTTAGTTGTGTATTTATGGGAAAGTTCATGACTTTTTCAGTGCCTCCTTTTCTATGCTGTCAAAGAGAAATATTAACAGTTTCTGCCTTTTAGAGTAATTGTGAGGTTAAGTAGTAAGTGCTTGCTATGACACCCGCTCCACTGGTTCTTGGAAAACACTGTCTCTTTCTCTTTCTTTCCTTCTCATTTTCTCCTAAATAACTTTTCAGAGAATAAAGACATTGGTCAGAGAATGCACAAGCAAGGGTAGACCAACACGAACCTACTGGCACGTAAGCCATCACTCTGTCAATCAGTCAGTCAACAAATATTGCCCACCTATTTTGCATCAAGCAAACCTCATGTGTGCTGGTGTGTTCAAGGGGCTGTGGTTGACAAAGGTGCAGGACACAGAATCAAACCAATGAGTGGGCTGTTTTGCCTTGTTATGAGTTTGCCAAGGATTTCTTTAAAGAAAATCTGACATGTGAGCCCTGTAGTGCAGGAGTTGAGGGCTCAGCCATTGTCCATTCTGAGGAACAGAAGGGCATCAGGCACCACTGTTCAAAGGTGCAAAATATAGCCCACGTGCATGCATCTTAAAGAAATTTTGGACTAACATAGAAATGCCATCCCTTAGTTTGACACAGGCAAAGCAATATAAGAAATCAATGTCAGATGAATGAATTCTGTAGGTCCTCTAAGAGGGTCGTGAAATGATACATGCTGCCTATATAGGTAGCCTCCACTGTGGCCAGAGGTGAAGACCGGCATTAGATGAATTTTGGCACACTGAGGATCAAATCAGATATTTAGAAATAAACAGCTGCAAATAAAAATTTTAATAAAAAGTGTAAGGTATGATATTGCTTGTGTCCTGAGTTGTCTTCACTAACCCCAGGGTCCTGTCGCAGGTGGGCTACACGGTATGCAGACCTGTTGAATCAAATCCTGGATTTTATTTCTGAATATGTCCTCTAAGGAATCCTCTTAATAAATACATTTATTAAGAAAAGTATGCAGGGAGTCTAGATGTGTGTCACTCATACTTCTGTTCATGCTATCTTTTTATGAGACACCTGTGTTCTCGCACTTTGTTTTCTTTCCTGGAAAATAGTAGGGGAGGTTCAATATGGATTCAGATTTGTATTATGTGTCTAAAAGAGCGAATGCTTCATAATGAACTGATATAGTCCAGGGATGAAGAAGCTAAGAAAGATTACCCCTTAAGAAAGATTACTCAAGCCTCACTTTAGAAGACAGGTACAGAACGATCGAGACAAAAATTGAAAGGGCATTTGCAACGAGAAAACAGCGTGTTTCATCCCACAGTTTTCCATTAAGCCTATGTCTGTGGGTTGGGCTTCACAGGAGCTTCTGTAACTCCTTCCAGCCTTCCTTGGCGCCCTTTTCTTGTCTGACCCTCTGTGAGTTGGAATTTCTGTGGGTTTGAACTAAAGTGCAGCTGCCATTGTCAGGGTGAGGAGCAAGGAGGCAAGAAGGTGGTGGCCTCATTGTGGTGGCTGCAGACTTGGAGCACTGGGGAAGAGGAAGCCTTGAATCATCCCCCAGCTTTGAAGTTGCTTCACTCAACTTTTATCATTTCAAGAACCGCAGTGAAAGCAAGTTTGTCATTATCCACCCCCACCTTTTTTTTTCTGCTGGAGTGCAGCAAATACCAGAGGCATCAGAGACAAAATTCAGGATAGCAATAAATTAACGGGGCTCTCACTACAGAGGAAAATAAGACAATAAGTAGGAAGTAAATGGCTGAAAGGGTTTTCTCAAGCAGCATAAATCAAAAAGGGCAGAATGCACAAAAGAAGAATATACACAAGAAAGATACAAAGGAAACATGTGGGCCCCATGGAGGGGCCTCTGAAACCGTCTTAAGAATATACAAAGACCAAAGAAAGAATTGGTGATCTGAAGGAGTCTTGGTGGGGGGAGTAATAAAAATTCAAAGAAGAAAGGGGACATTAAAAGATACTGGGCTCCCACATGAGGCCACAACACCAAAAAGCCCTGTCTTTTTGCCAAGACTTTGAAAACATAAAAAGCTCAAAATGTGTTGTCATTAGGAATCGAATTAAAGTTCCAGAAGCCTTTAAGATACACATGCTTTTAAATATCATGATAAATTATGCATCTGTGACAGAGATTGGGATGCTTTGGCCTTCAAGTAATCAATAATTTAAAAACCATGAACATGAATCTAATCCAAATGGGAGTTTCAAAGTTGGATTCTGAAAGGATTCTTACCATTGACAAGATAGATGTGCCCAGAGAACTATGTCCCTTCTATCACAAAGAAAAGGGGGTAGCTTTCACATGCATTCATACACAGAGCACTGAGATATTTCAGCTGAGCATAAATAGATGAATTATTCATAGGTTTGCAAAACTTATCCTCTTTTTAATTCCATCAAGACTCTAGAACAGCCTCAACTCCATGACGACATCTCATAGATGATTTCCATTTCTTGGAACAATGCCAGTGTGGAAGTGAGGCCAGCTTGCTGAAGAGAGGAACAAGGAACCCTAGCAACATTCAGGATATGACCAGATTATTTTTTTCTAACACTTTGATGTGTCAATATACAGAAAATATATATAGTAACATCTAGTAGTTATTTCGCCACTTCTATGGCTACCTAAAGTATTTTCCTCCGAATTTAATCCTAGTTGAACTATCGCAAAGTGATTGTGTGAGTCCATGGCTACATTTACATGAGATGTTGTAGAAAATTTAAATCTGATGTTTGAAATTGCTTTTCATTGAGAATCTGCAAGTTGCATTTCAAATTATGAGGTTTTTCAATATACAAACTCCTTTCTTGGAAAACTAGCAAAGGGAAAATACTTTTACCCAATAAATTAACTTCTGCATTCAAACTTAATTTTAGGATTAGTATTTTTTTAACAAGACAGAGTGGGAGTTTTATCTTTAAGGAGTTTCTTCATCTGCTATCTACAATCAAGACATAGTGGATGTCCTCATTTCAACACCATACGCATAGACTAGTAGGAAGACTCTAAATGGGCTTTACCATGTATTTGTTAGATATGTGTATTAAGCCAGTCTCTCTTCCTTTATTTTCCTAAACATAAATCTCTCAGCTTAACCGCTTGAATGCAGGTATGGTGATTTTCTCTGTTTCAATTTCCAGCAGTTAAGATTCCATTTAAATAGGGCATTTAGGCTGCTCTATATTATGCTGTTGCAATTGCATTACAGAAATTATGTTCTAAGGATGCAGTGATTAAAATTGATATTTGACTTAATTACAGGGTACAGTACATGGATATTTGAATGTAACTTAATGGAAAACAAGATACTTTATTTGTAGTGATTTTCAAAGCTTTCATCCTTGCAGGAAGCTTACTCGTCAGTAGCTATCCAGCCAAGTCTCCAGTTGCTGACTCTCTTCAGGAGGAACACAGGAGAAGATGCAAGGAAAAGAAGGTAATGATGTCGTTATCCAGCTAAATACTTTGAATCTTTAATATATTCTCTTCTAACTAGCGTTTTCCTCAGTGAATCGTCTTAATTCCATCACACCTCACTGAAGTATCATGAATATTTAAAAAGCACACAAATGTTCAGGACATCATATATGAAATAACAACCGCACCATGTGAAATATGACAGCATTTTGACTAATAAAAGAGTGGAAGTTCAGGACTATAACAAAGAAAAAAATACCTTCCCATAACTTTGGTGGAAATGTGATTAATTAGTATGCCTAGAGTAATTCTGTCTTCAAGGAGAAAGAACTGATTATAGAAATGCCATTATTTATTTACTTATCTACTTGGTTATTTTCACAAAGCCACATTTCAAAGTACTATTTTAATTTTAAAAGGCATCACATTTTAAAACTTAGCTAAAAGTCTATGTTTCATATAATTGTTTCAAATATATGCCTGAAAAGATTCATTGTTTTAAACAAGTGGTTTATATTAACAGTAAATTGGTTTTCAGTTTCAAATTATCCTTTTTCACTAAATAAATATATTATATATATTAAATATATATGTTATATATAAAATATAAATAGTATATAAATATATATAAAATAGTAAATATATATAATATAATATATATAAATGTGTATATATACACACACACATACACACACACACATTCTAGTTTTGCTTTGAAGCAAAGAGCAATAATAAAAAATTTTTAGACCATATTGAATACGGGCTTATCTGTATATAGCCAAAGAGTCTGATACTCTAAGTTTTACAAAATTAAAAGAATGAAACTATCTTTAACATGGAATAAAAAATATGAAACAGGAAGAGATAAATTCACTCAACAAGGCTTTTGATTGGTATAAACATATGGAATCTCACATTTTAGCAAGTCATTTATCCAGCAACCTCAACTGTAAGAATATGCCTGAGAAACCGTCTGAAGAATTGTGTCGGGTGTTGCAAAGTCAAGTGACACACACTGGTCTCTTACTCTTCTTGAATACTAAATTCTAATAATCTTAGTCTCCTAGTCCCTTAAGGCTCAGTGTACCAGAAAAGGTAGATATAAAAGAGTAAAAATAGAGAAAATGAAAGCAATGATCATGGGTTCACCTTCAAAGAATGGGAGCAACTAGCCTGACACTGAAGAAGGAAACCAACTGATAAAAATATTTTTAAACTGTTGGCGACTTCCAAACACTGGGAATTTGGCCAATCTACTTAATTTCTTTGGACTTCTGTATCTTAGGTTGCCTCATAGCTACTTCATATTGCTTCATGAAATTGCTTGATATTAAATGAACTAATATATGGAAGGCACTTGGAATAGTTCTAGGCATGTGAAATACTCAACAGGTATTCTTCACAAAACATATCTCAGGCTCAGACTGATGAATTGAAAGCAAGTGACCTTGTGTATCTTGATAATTCAAAGGACATTGACTATCCTTAGGAATGAAATGCTGTCCTTTCCATTGCTCTAGGAGACCTCACCCTGCCATTGGACTTTTGGAAACTCTTTCAAAGGAGAAGGTGAGAAGAAACTGTCTGATCTGATTGCCGAAGGTGTTGGCACTCACTGATAAAGCAGATGCAAACCCCAAGTGGACTGTGACTTGAAGACCCAAGTAGAGTTTATTTATTAGCGAGGTGAGTGAAGTAAATGACAGTAGGGTTACAGGGGTCTGAGACAAAATGTGAAGGTAGCCAGTGAACAGTGAAGGAAGCATTGTCAAGCCAGTTTACCACCATAGGTAATGACCTTGACCACATTGGAGATTGAGTACAGAGCCATTCCTCAAACCCAATCAAATTAAAGGGAGAAGGGTCTGAAATATCCATGCACCTGCTCCCATCTCCCCTGGTTGAGGGATCTCTCAGGGGACTTCAATTCTCCAGCACTTCAGGTCGCCATGCAGAGCAAGTTCTGATATATATCAAGCCCACATGCAGTCAGAAGTCACAACGCTAATTTACACTGCAATGTCAGGTATATGGGAGGGGCAAAACATTGCCTGGTAAAGGTGGTTCTGTTCTGATCTACCTGTGCCCCATGGCAGGTTACTCCATTCTGCTGAGCAGATTTAAAAAATTAAAAAAGAAAAACTTAGAATGCAGGACATTGATGGGACAAGCCACAGACCCAGTTGCTCCAGTTAGTCTTGAGACCACAATCAATATTTATCTTCTCTCTCCTCTGTTACCTATTATAGTTTCCCTATGTTCTTAATCAACATATCTGCCAGTCTAAATCGCTGGTCCAGTGGGATAATTCAGATGGAGGGGGTTTCACGGTGGTACCTGTGTCAGATCATGGTGGCTGTAATTGCCCATCCACAGTTAAGAAGTCGAAGCACTGTGAGGTGATCTGGGATTTAGCACATCCTATGACTCTGGACATTCCCCTTCCAGCCCACATTAGGTAGGATATAGCAACTATATCCCTTCATGGTGTTGACAATATTTATAATCATATGATAATAATTTATTATTTATAATCATATGATAATAATTTGATTATTATCATATTTATAATCATATGATAATAATCATATGATTATCAAATTTGCAGTATTTACGACCATATGATAATGCCATTATTACGTAATTATAATAGTGTAGTAAATTTTTTCTTTGCTGATTTGAGTCTACTGGCATGAATATCCTACAATGTCCAAGTAGTGGTTCTATTTTTAGTTTTACCGAAAGCTTAGAAGCATCTTCTCCTTGGAAAATAGGACCTCTAGTTCAGCACTAATCAACCAAGAAATCACGGGAAAAAATGACAGGGAAGACACTTCAGTTTTCGATTTTTTGGTTCCTGGTCTCACAGGTTTATATGTGTCAAGGGAAGAACATCATATAAATACCACTGGTTCTAAACAATGTTCCATTAGAGTGGCAGCGTTTAGTAATGTACTCGATGGTAGAACCAAAGGACATCTTGAGCATGTTCCATTGTTGCATCTCATTGGCTATAAAATGGATCATGTGAGCTGAGATAGTATGTATGTTGCTGTGATAATAAATCAGAAACACCACGTGACTTCAGTGCTGGCCAAATCACTGCAGAATGGAAGACAAGCAGAATATCAATCCCAGTGAGAAAAAATTATTGACCATTTAAGGCAGAATACTATCAACTATCTAATTCTATCGACTTGAAGCCAAGTGGTTTGTTGGTCTCCTCAGAGAAGACTAAATTGGGACCATATTACAAATTCTTTTTGTCACGGGATTGGATGCACGGTCATGAGAGCAGCTAAATAAACCTCATGAGAGGCAACCCATGGTTTTCAACCTGTGCATATTATCCTTCTCTGCGACTCCATCTATGGGGTCCATTGTGCTAGCATTTGAAGAACTGAGGACTAAAGCCAGCTGATATATACTGGCTGCAGTTATTGTTTCCCTGCTGTTATTCTGTGGTTGATACCCTTGTAGGCAGTGATTGGAGACACACTCCTAAAGGTTCACCTGTGGTGAGTAGTTAATAAATCATTGCTTTGAATTATGTGAAACCTGGATAGTGAGACGTGAGATCTGCTTTTGGGAACCCCGTGGTGTGAGGGTGCCAGGGGAACACCCATTTTCAGCATGACTTCTATTGATAGAAAAGTTCCATGCTCCTCATGGAATTTACTAGTTCAAAAGCCTTGATCTCAAATCCCAGCTGCCCGGAGGTAGAAGAGATGGGTGTAATCTGCTAACCATTTGTATTTCTTCTTCTGTGAAGTGTCTGTTCAGTTCCTTTGTTCATCTATTGATTAGGTTATTTGTTTTTTTAGTGTTAAGTTTTTTAGTTCTTTATATATCTGGAAGATTAATGCTCTGAGATACAGGTGGTAAAGGTTTCCTCCCATTATGTAGGCTCTCTCTTCACATACTTTATTGTTTCTCTTGCTATGAGAAGATGTTTAGCTTGATACCATCCCATTTGTTGATACTTGATTTTACTTCTTGGGTTATATGAGTCTTATTGAGGGAAGTAGGTTCCCAAGTCCTACATGATGGAGATTGGGGTCTATATTTTCTTCTAGGAGGTGCAGGGTCTCTGGTTTAATGCCTTGATTCTTGATCCATTTTGATTGTTGCTTTGTGCAGGGTGAGAGATAGGGGTCTAATTTCATTTTGTTACATATGGATTTCAGTTTTCCCAGCACCATTTGTCAAGGAAGCTATCTTTTCTCCAATGTATATTTATGGTGCCTTTGTCTAGTATGAGATAACTATATTTAGATGGATTTCTCTCTGTGTTTTCTGTTCTGCACCTTCGGTCTTCATGTCTATTTTGGTGCCAATACCATGCCATTTTTGTTACTGTAGCTCTGTAGTATAGTTTAAGATCTGGTGTTGTGATCCACCCTTCTTCATTTTTCTTGATGAGGAATGCTTTGGCTATTCTGGGCGTCTTATTTTTCCAAATGAATTCATGACTGCTTTTTCTATTTCTATGAATAACATCATTGAAATTCTAATAAATTTGCATTAAATCTGTTTAGTGCTTTTGGTAGTATGAAAATTTTAACAATGTTAACTCTGTCTATCCAATAACATGGGATATATTTCCATTTTCTAATGTCTTCTTCAACTTCTTTCTTTAGTGTTCTGTAGTTTTCATTATAGAAGTCTTTCACCTCTTTTGTTAGATTGATTTTTAAGTATTTTATTTTTTTGAAGCTATTGTGAATGGGATAATTTTCCAAATTTCTCTTTCAGTTTATTCATCATTGATGTATAGGAAAGCAATTGTTTTAAGGGCAATAATTTTTTACCCTGCTTCTTTGCTGAATTGATTTATGAGTTCTAGAAGTTTTCTGGTGGAGTTTTTTTGGGGGTCTTCTAAATATAGAATCACGTTGTTGACAAATAGGGATAGATTTTCTTTTTTTATATTGGTATCCCTTTAATTTTTTTTCTTCTAATTTCTCTGGCTAGAGATTCCAAGTCTGTGTTAAATAGAAATATTGAAAGAAGGCATCCCTGTCTTGTTCCAGTTTTGAGAGGGAATGCTTTCGAGTTTTCTCCATTTAGAAAGATATTGGCCTTTGGTTTAGCACATATACCTTCTACATGTTGAGGTATGTTTCTACTATCCCTACTTTTTCTAGTGTTTTGAACATGCATGGATGCTGTATTTTGTCAAATGCCTTTTCTACATCTATTGAGATAAGTATGTGACTCTTTAAGTCTCTTGATGTGACAAATTATATCTATTGATTTACGTATGTTGAACAAACCTTGCATCCCTGAGATGAACCCCACTTTATCATAGTGCACTATTTTTAATATGTTTTGTATGCATATTGCAAGTATTTTATTAAGAATTTTTGCATCTGTGTTCATCAGAAATATTGGCCTGAAGTTTTCATTCCTTGATGTGTCTTTGGTTCTGGTATGAGGGTGATACTAGCTACATAGAATGAGTTTGGAAGGGTTCCTTCCTTTTCTATTTCATGGAATAATTTGAGGAAAATTAATGTTAGTTCTTCTCTGAAGGTCTGATAGAACTGAGCTCAGAATCTGTCTGGTCCTGGAGTTTTCTTTATTGATAGGCTTTTTATAATATCTTCAATATTATTACTTGAAATTAGTCTGTTTATATTTTCTATGTCCTCCTTATTCAATTTGAATAGTTCATGTTTCTAGACATTTGTTGATGTCTTCAAGATTTTGTATTCTATTAGAGTATAATTTTTTAAAATAGTTTCTGATTATCATCTGTATTTTAGTAGTATCCATTATGATATTTCCTTTTATATTGCAAATTTTAGAAATTTGAGTTTACTCACTTTCACTTTGTGAGCTTGCCTAAGGTCTTATCAATTGTATTGATTTTTTCAAAGAAACAACTTTTTGTTTTATTGATTTTTTGAACTTTCTGTTTGTTTCAATTTCATGGATTTCAGCTCAGATTTTAATTATTTCCTTTCTTCTGCTTTTGGTGTTGATTTGTTCTTCTTTTTCTAGAGCTTTGAGATGTAATGTTAGGCTATTTATTTGTTGATTCACTATTCTTTTAATGAATTAGCTCAATACAATGAACTTTCCTCTTAGCACTGTCTTCATAGCATCCCAGAGATTTTTATGTATTTTATTGCTATCCTTATTTACCTCTCAGTATTTTTTAATTTCATCTCTGATTTCTTCTGCTATCCATTGGTTGCTCACACTATATTATTTAGTCTCCAGGTGTTAGAATCACTTCTATTTTTAATTTTATCATTTATTTCTAATTTCATTACATGATGATATGATAGCATGCAAGATATGATCTCTATATTTTGTATTTGCTAAGAATTGTGACTTAGATGTGGCCTATTTTAGAGAAGGATCCATGTGCTGCTGAAGAAAGTGTATTCAGTCATTAGTGAATGAAATATTCTATATATGTTTATTAAGTCTAAATTATTAATTGTATTTTTTAGTTCTATAGCTTCTTTTAGTTTCTGTTTGGTGGATCTAACAAGTGGTAATAGAAGTGTGTTAAAGTCACACAATATTTTTGTGTTGTTGTGGTCTATTTGATTCTTGAAATTGAGAAGAGTTTGTTTAATGTACATAGAAGCTCCATTATTTGGGACATAAATATTTACAATTGTATGTCTTGTTTATATATATTTCCCTTAAGCAGTGCATAATGGCCTTCTTTGTACCTTCTGATTAACTTTGCTTTGAAGTCCACTTTGTCTGATATGAGGGTAGAAGCCCATGCTTGTTTACAAGATCTATGTGGATGGATTTTTTTCCCATCCTTTTACCTTCAGTAAGTGGATATCTTTGACTATGAGGTGAGTTTCTTAGAGGCCACATATTATTTGGTCTTGTTTTTTTAATCCAATATGCCAGTCTAGGTCTTTTGATTGATGAGATTAGGCCATTAACATTTAATGTTATCAGTGAGCAATGATTTTTATTAACTGTATTTTTATGTATATTTCATTTTGTATTTGACTTTCTCCTTTAATCAACTATTCTTCAAGTGTAGTTTCTCTCTTTGCTGGTTTTCTTTTTTATTTTTCATTTCTTCTTCATGAAATATTTTGTTGAGTATGTTTGTTGTGCAGGCTTTCTACTTGTGGATTTTTTTTTAATCTTTTGCTTGTCAGGTAAGGTTTTTATTTCATTGTCAATTCTGAAGCTTAATTTTGCTTGGTTTAGTATTCTTGTCTGACATACATTTTCTTTTAGAGCTTGATATAGATTAATCCAAGACCTCCTCCTTTGAGGGTCTGGGTTGAGAAATTAGCTGAGATCTGGATTAGTTTCCTTTTAATTGTTACCTTTCGCTTTTCTCTGGCAGATTTTAAAATTCTACCCTTATTCTGTATATTAGGCATTTTCATAATGATGTGCCTTGGCGTGGGTCTGTTCTAATTTTGTATATTCAGGGTCCTGTATGCCTCCTGTATTTGATTTTCCACCTTAGTCTTTAAGTTTGAGAAATTTTGTGATATTATTTCATTGAAAAAATTGTGTATTCTTTTGGTTTATATCTCTGATCCTCCATAAATTTTTAATTTGGTCTTCTGCTCATGGTCTCTTAATACCTTCTCTCCATAGTCAACATAGTTTTCATGATTATATATTTTGTCTTCATTTCCTGAAACTCTGTCTTCCAAGTCATCTAGCCTGTTGGTGATGTTTTCCATTGAATTTTTATTTGGTTTATTGATTTCTTAATTTCAAGGATCTCTGCATATTTTTTTTTTCAGAATCTTTGCCTTTTTAATGAAGTGATCTTTCACTTCCTATATTTTCTTTGTGATTTCATTTCTTACACTGTCTTTTACTTCAGAGATCAATTTAACTATATACATTCTATATTACTTCTCTGACATTTTTTCTATTATGGTATTGATGGAGTATGTTATTGAAATATCTTTGTTTGGGGTGATGTGTACCCTTGCTTAGTGTGTGTGTGTGTGTTTGTGTGTGTATGTGTGTATGTGTGTTTGTGTGTGTGTGTCTAGCATGTATCAGTATGATTCTGAGTCAGTAGAGTCTCTAGCCTGTGGACTTATAGTATCCCTGAAGGTTTTCTTTACTTCATCATTTAGGGGGAGACAAATAATAACAACAACTAATGTAAACAACATACAGCATTAAACCAAATAGTTCCTTCTGTGGTGTCTACAATGTTGTTACAATAAGCACAAATTATATAATCAGTTATTGCCTACAATAAAAACAATAAGTTTGTAAAAATGTTTATGATTTTGAATGGTGAACAGGGTGAGAACTGATGTGATAGAGGACATGATGATTATGATGGAGTATGAGAAAAGACAGAAGTAAAAACTTTCATGCATCATCTCACACATGAGCTTTTGGAAGACATCCTATATCTAAACCCACCTCACAAGGACCAGGAAGAAAGGAAGAGGAATATAAAGGAGCTGGGGTGCCAGCCTTACCAGGCATACCCCCAAAGACCTAACCTTCTCCCACCAGGTTCCAACTCTTAAGAGTTGCTCAGCCTACCAAGAGCACCATTTTGGAGGACTTAAAGTCCAAATTATAGGGGTCATCAATCAAGGCGTGCTTCTTGGGGCCATTGATTCTTCAGGATTTCTGGATTGAGCTACAATATCTAGAGTCATCTTCAGAAACCAAGGAAATCCATCATACAGAGATTCTTGTGTAATAGAAAGGAAAGAAAAAGAAAAGGAAAATAAAAAGGAAGGAAAGAATGACAAGAAAGAGAATGAGAAGAAAGGAATAGTAGAAGAAAGGAGAGAATGGAGTGAAAGAGAGTGGGATGGAGGGAGGAATTAAAAGGAAAGAAGAAATGAAAGGTAAGGAAAAGAAAATATCCATCAATAGTGAAATGGGTCAATAAGTGGTGTAATTCATGTATGTATTCATGATATATTCATGATTCAAACAGTATAATTTTATATAGCAAATAAGACAATCTGTAGAACCTGTTGCTTTATATATGAATTTTATAGACATAATATTGAATTGAAGAAGTAAAACACACACATATACACAGAATGATTCTATCTATAAAAATTAAGAACCAGCAAAACCATGTTTAAGGATGCATGCTTAGGTGGCATACAAACCTCAGCATAATGTTTACCTTGGAGGTGATTAGGAAAGAATTTCTTTGGGTGCTAGCCCTGTTCTGTTTTTTTTTTTTTTATTTAAGTGATATTCATATGTGTTTTTGATAAATTATGATACATTTTATGTGGTTTTCATTATTTGTATTATATTTGCCTTTTAAAAAATAGTATTAAATGTACAAACGCACTAAGCATCTTTATAAATTATCAACATTTCTAGTAATTTTATTAGTTCTCATCTCTAGACATGGAGTTACTGGATTGAAAAGAATCAATATTATTCTAAAGCTCTCTCAGATAGATGATGGAAGACAGATACATACCAAATTTGTATTCTAGTTAACACCATTAATGGGATTGATGAGATACATGGGCTTTTCTTAGTGTTTTGCAAATTTGCTGAAAATTGGTGAAAAGTAGATAAAAAGATGGAAACATAAATGTACGTGGGATTTTGTGCTCTAATCTGACTCATTTAAGCAAAGGCTTATCTTTGTCCAAGCCTGCTCAAATAAAAGCCAGTGAACTTAGTCTTCAACCTGAGCCAAGAAATCTCTTTAAATGGTCATCTGATTTGCTTCCCTTACACACACACACACACACACACACACACACACACACACACACACATCAAGACATCATGTCTTTATTCCTGCTTCCTATTACTTGCCTTTGTCGTCTATTTTGTTTGCTGGGTTCTAATACAGTCAGTCTCACTTTTCTCCTCTCTCTTCAAGAGTTTCACTCCTTCAAAATTCCAGTGGTCACCCTGGCTTGTAGCGATGCTTAAGAATGTCATTAAATCTTGACTAGAATTTCAGTGTTATGCTACCCTGATGTGGCTGAACTGGACTTTTGCTCCATCTCACGGTGCCATGAGGATGCAGTGAATATTGCTGAAATCTGAACACACTTGGGAATACTTCTTATTTTAATGACATCATCAAATTCCAGCAGTTCTGTTACTTTCACTTTCTATGGGCCATGAAGCATGTCTACATCAAAGTAGTGGCTTTCATGCTTTTTGAGGCCACAAATAATTCCAAACTGTTCGTTCTGCAGACTTTTATCTCCTGTTTAAAGTTTCCACATCCCCAGGCTCTGCTATGATTTTAGAATCTCAGAGTTAACGTTTGTGCATATTCAGCTGCATCTAGAAGTCATTTCATCCCTTATCTGAAAGCCCTCTAAGTTTCCCTAGAAGTTTTCAACAATTGCACACATATTTCTTATAGCTCGATTTTTACCAACCTTTGTTTCTGCGGGCAAAATGAGACGAGGCCTCACAACAGTCCAGTCAGTTCTGCCATATGTGTCGACCACCAGGATAGGAATCTTCAGTTATAAATGGCTTCTACCCAAGGTTTACTGTTCAGCCATTAAAATTTACACATTGCAGCTTTCACTCATATTAACCGATTTGAATGTCTTAAGGGAGACATTAGAAATGTGTTTAATGGTTATATAAGCTTGTAAAATTTACAAAAGTGAAACACTTTAATCGTAAAGTGTTTTTTTCTTTTCTACATGTTCTTTCTCCAAATATTTCTTCACTCCAAATAATAGCCATGAGCATTTTGGAGATCCATAACAGTTGAGTTGGAATTGCATTTCTTTTGTGTTTAATGAGTTATTCATGTGCTTTTCATCATTTCCAAAAATACTAAATGATCCCTGGACATTTTAGGATATGGCTTTATGAATAAATATCCTATTCCCTATGTCTGCTGACCAGACAAGGTCATATAAAGATACAGAATTAGAAGAAAGAATCAGGATAGAAATGTGGCCCAGTGGGCCCAGCACCAAAAATATGTGTGCAAATTTAGAATGTGCAGAGAAAGAATCTAGTTTGTGGAAAATTCTTTCAACAACTACACAAGTAAAATTATAACAGGAGAATTCAGCTCATGTCAATGCTTAATGAAAATCACCATCAATAAAACAATCAACCATATTAGAGGAAAGACTAACTGGTATTATTTAAATAGAAAATTATGTTGCAAAACCATTGTTACAGAGAGGGAATAGAAAGTCAGTAAGAATGTATGTTTTAACAACATGATTAAAAAACTAGGGAATAGTCTTTTTTTTTCAAATAATCTTTCAACATTTACTGAAAGAAATAATTTTCTAGACCATAAAACAAGTCTCAACAAATTTCATAAGACTGAAATCATACAACGTATATATTTTTTTGCTACAGAGAATTAAGTTAAATATCAACAAGGAAAAGATAATTTAAATATTCTTAAAATGTTTGTCAACTAAGCAACACACATGTAATCTTGGATCAAAGAAGAGATTTAGTGGGAATTAGAAAATTCTTTGAAATTAAAAATAAAAATACAGTAATCGAAATGTGTGGAATGAAACCAAAGCCGTTCTTACACGGAAATATATAGCCTTAAATGTATATATGCACTTTGAGAAAGATCATCAAGCTCTAAAGTTAAAATCTCTGCACTTGTACATAAACTTCAATTTTTAAAATTGAGAGAACAGGAAATCATTTAATAACACACAAGTGGCTGATAACATGTTTAAAAATGATTGACAACATGGAACACAAATGGTTGATAACAATCCACACAAAATTTGATAACTATATTTACTTTTTAAGAAAGACTTATCTAGGCCAGGCCGAATGGTGCATGCCTGTAATCCCAGTGGCTCAGGAGGCTAAGGAAGGAGGGTTGTGTGTTCAAAGCCAGCCTCAGCAACTTAGTGAGTTCCTAAGCAACTGAGAGAGACCCTATCACAAAATAAAATATAAAGGGCTGGGGATGTGGCTCTTATGGGTTAGTGACCCTGGTACTAAAGGAAAAAAAAAAAACATCACCAACAACAACCACAACAAACCTCATTGAACTAAAATGACTATTTTGCCATACTTTCAAAAAAAGTGCCATTACAAAATGAAAATTTTCAGGTAGTCAATACAGAGGAGTTTAGAAGTCTTTCAAATAGTACCTCAGGCCAACCCATCCAGCAGAAGATGTGTAAAAATTGCTTTTAAGGGACACATTTTGGTAAAATAGAGCTTAGAAGGTAAAATATTAAAGAAAAGTACAAAGAATGCCCCAAATATTTTCTTAAGTTTGGGCTTAAACATAAGTAGAAATATATAAATCTCTTTTCTGATGTCAATAACATTATTTCTAGAATAAACTTTGGAAAAGTCCTCTCGATTTGCATTTTGTTTTCTAATGTATAATCCCAAATCACTTTCTTTATAATTCTGTGGAGAATATAATTCTCTATAATTCTTATGTTGCTTCTGCCAACATTGGCTATTTGACACATTCTCATGATTTTCAATATTAATATTAACCTCAATTGAATATTATTTATATTTATAGTATGGTACCAAATACATAGTTAATTCACAAATCTATGTATTTATTGAAAACAATATATACTTACCACATTCTACAGTCACATACTATTTAGTTCAAATGCATTTTTATGGTCCTTCATCTTTATGGTGCTCAAGTTTTGTCTCTCGAGCTACTATTTAATCTAAACTTGAAGTTGCCAGCCCCAAGCTAAGAAGAAATAACCCCAAATTACACACTAATTTGAAAATGGCCTTGCATTTTACCTTTTACTGCAATGTACTTACCAAAATACTTTCTTCTTACTCTTCCATAAACAACAATTCCTTTTTCTTCCTAATTCCCCATCAAAAATTATAAAGACATTTTATCCATCTGGTGGCACTTGACTAACCAACATGGTGGTCACTGAAACAGAAATATAGCAGCTGCAGAGTTTTCAAGAACTTTAGATACAAGTACTACCATGTTGACTCAAATGATACTTAGTGCTGTTCAAAATGAAAAACAGAACAGTTATTTAACTTTGCATGTGAGTTATCATTCCTAGTGGTGGGGAAAATCTAATATCAATCTCTATCCCAGAACATTCTGTGAACTTGAAAGAAAATCCATTTCATAAATCTAACCATAGGACCAGAGATGTAACTTAGTGGTAGAATGCTGCTTTGCATGAGTGAGACTCTAGGTTTGATCCAGAGTAGAGCAAAAGAAATAAAGAAGCAGGGGTGGGGACCAGATATGTCTAAAACATTACTCATTCGTAAGCTGAAAGACAAATTTCCATCCCATGGCACCCTTAAGTGTCTGGTATACTCTGGATCGTTGGATGTTTACCCATAGAACCATCATGGACCATTCCAAATTTTCAGCAAATGCATTCTAACTGGGTGTCAAGAAAAAGAGGGATATATCCAAGAGACAAGAAAGCTGTGCTAAATAGATGTCTCTTGAATCTGTTTTATTGGTTCATCATTTTTAAATCATATTACAATGGAAATTTAGAAAAATTGTAATCTTTCTTGATATGTTGTTAATTTGGATTTTTCTTTCCAAAATGGGCCTCAATATTTTTACTTTACTATAAAAGTAACATTCCCTTCACAAACAACTTAGAAAATGCAGAAAATTAGAAAAATTCATTATATATATATATATATATATACACACACACACACACACACACACACACACACACACACATATTCATCATCAAGAGACAACTATTATCACAGAATTTTCTTTTAATTTTTCTTCCTGTTAATATTTTTAAAGGAATGGCTAATGAGCTGATGATTGTATTATTTAAATTTTTGTTCTTTTTTATCACTTAGACTTTAGTGAATTAATTTGCAGTTTTTATAAACTTCATGTGGCCTTATATTACATCACAAATGGGCTATGTAATAATTTACTTAAGCATTTCACAATTTTTAAATTCTCCGTTTGTTTCTGCTACCCTCTTTAGGCCTTCAATTTTTAAAATATATATTCCTGTTGTTTTCTTGGTATAAAATTTCAAAGTGCAATAAATAAATAAATCTAAGGGTATAAGTATCCCAAAGCCTCTTATTTTCTATTACTCAATTGATTTTGATAAAGTTTTTACCAGTTTATATAATTGCCAGTAAGAAATGAAAATATTCACTTCTGATCACCCCACCCCAATTATTCTTAATATTTGCTAATTGGATGGTTAGATGTCAGTGCTATTTCTCACTTGGCTTGAGAAGCTACTTCATATTAAAGTAAAGAAAAAGCCTAATCACTTGATAACAGACTTCTGCAGAATGCAGGTTCAGTGGCCTTTCTAGAATTTATTGAGAAGTTCATTGACCCCTCAAATGTTCCAAATAGTCCAGACCCTTAAACTTCCTTTGCATTTCAGTTGTGCAAATAGTCTCGTTAAAAATTTAAAGTGTTTTCAAAAACCACTCATGGTCTGTTTCCATCTGCAAAAACCAATAGTAATTACACAGGGAGCAAATATTCTACTCTAGCAGTGTCAAAATTGAAACATCATTATTTAGATGCTTATTTATAACATTTTTTATTTATTTGGGTTATAGCTACCTAATATTTAAATACATACATACACACACACACACACACACACACACACACACACACACACATTTTTCAATGCTTAATTTAGAGCAATGTAAAGTCTCAATTGTCCCTAACTGGTATCCTGTAGGGAAGATAACTATCTTATTCTGTGGCAAAACAGCATATTATGCAGTTAGCACAATAACTTATGTCTCAAAAGTACCCTACAATATCACACATGGAATTCATTTGTCTCCATTCAGTGCACATACACCTGCCTTCATTTGTTAGCTTGCCAAAATAAAACACTTCTCAAATGATAGCATACTTTCAAATGAGACAGAAATGGTTAAACTCTTCCTTTTATAATTGAAACTTGCCATCTCTAAGTGCCTAAATGTAATTATGGAAGAAAAGAAATTTCCTGTGCTTATATACAGAATAATATTTTATTGTAATCATTCGTCATCCTGAATTGAAACGAGTTTACATGTGAGGAGTAGATGGCCAGCCTGCATTTTAATCCTATTTCCTGCATAAACAGCAATTCAGAGTCTGTGACAACGAGATGGATATTTCTGTGGCGTCACCCAAGCACAGAGCATGTTGTTCCCATCATGTCTGTCTTCTGTCACTTGCCCTTCCTGCAGAGATGGCAGCTCTTCCTTGCCTCATTAAAACTCAGGGGACATGCCCATGCCCAGTCCCTCACTGCAGTTTACCATCTTTTATTGAATCCAAGTACTTGGACTTTTAGAAATTTTAAGACTGACTTTCTCATTTCTGTGCTTATTTTTCTTAATTTTTTGTGCATTTTCCTACCTGATTGATTTTTAAAAATCAGTTTGACTTTACACTTAGAATGAATTTTAATTTTCATTACTGTACCTTTGTTTAGAAGAAAAGAGAAGGTGAGGAAAAAGGAAGAAAAGATGTGAACACATACGTTGCTTTCTTCTTGAACTTTTTTTATTGGCTTTCTGAAAGTGTGACTATCTCAGAAACATAGTCCACTACTTTTTTTTTTTTTTTGCTTAATTTTTTGTTATTGTATTGTGATTTAATATATAGTACTAACTTCTTGCATCTGTTGTTGTTGACAAATACTGCAAACATAAAAGCAAATACTTGTAAAATATGTGTAGGACTTAAAGCACAATTCTACCACGAATACCACATCCCACCTAGCTTAGCACTTGCATGCTCTTATTAGTTGGAAGACTGTGCTTGATTGGTGCAGTTTTCTGCTTCCTCTTAAAGAATCACCTCCCTAAATTCTGTTCATCATTCTCTTTTTTCCCATATGATTTCACTAAGTGTGCTACATATATGTCCTTCAATAAGATATTCTTTATTTTTAGCAATGTGTAATTCTAGCTTTGTCTTTAATTTTCCTTCCTTTTTTTTTGGACTATTATATTTCTGTGATTTATGCCTATTTTATCTAGTGATGGTTCATTCATTTCCATTATAAAGCATTCTCTTCTGTGGCTATACATTTTCCTTACCATTTATTATTAATAAACACATGGTTTGTTTGTTACTCTTATAAACAAAGATGTTACATTTTCCCCAGCCTCCTAGCACACATGAAAATTTTCTCTCATGCAGTGGTTCACACATTTTGACCCTATTAGAATTACCTGGGGAATGGGGGGATCTTGTTAAATCAAAATTGTTGGACTTCAACTTTAGTGTTTCTAATGCAGTGAGTCTGAGACAAAGCCTAAGATTTTCATATCTAGCAAGTTCTCAAAAGATGTAGATGTTTCACTTCTTCCAGGAACCATCTTTGAAAACAACTGCTTTACAGTGTATGTAACTAGGGGTAGAATTTCTGGATCATTTTGGAACAGCAATTCTGTTTATCACAGAGTGCTATTAATGCTATATTGTTTTCCAACATGTTTGTACCAATATAGATTTCTACTAGAAATGTGTGTGAATGTTTTGAGTTTTCCATGTCCTTGCCAATAACTACTAACATTAAAAACTCTTGGGTTCTTCCACACAGAAAAATATGATGTAATATCTCCTTATAGTTTGATTTTCATTTCCCTGATTAAAAAATGTACTTTGGTTTCCTTATTTGTGGTTATTAGCTGCACAGTCTTTCTTTTCATTAATTTTCTTCATTTTTCCATTGGGTTATTTTTTTTTTACCAATTTATTCTTTTCTGGTCTCCATGAACATGCTTTGATTTCCTTTTCTTTTTTGCTATGCTGGGGATGGAACCCAGGACCTCATACATGCTAGTTGACCAATACTCTACCACTCAACCACATCCCCAACCCCTTTACGAACACTCTTATATCACTATTTTTAATACCTCAGAATTTTTTAATTGCAGAGATTAGTAAAACAATGTTTCAACTTTCAATCCATTTTGCTTTATGGCTTAACACAGGACCCGTTTTTGTTGCATAGCACAGATCAGATAATAATAATAATAGAACTATTCATTAAAAATTTATCCACATACCACCCTGCTGAGGACTCACTTACTCCATCTCTACTCCCAAGTCAAAGTCTCTTGCTCTCCTACATTTGCCTCTTCCATGTTCCCACCCTACTTTCTCCATTGCTCTTCTTCCATCCTTCTCTCCCTATGACTATTCACAGCCAGAATACTTGCAAATCACAAATCCAGTCTTCTCCTTTCTGTGTAAATCTTTCCCAGGGTTTTCCATTATTAGACTTAGTATAAATCCTCAACACTACCAAAGGGTCTAGGAAGTCCTGCTGCATTCTCACCTCTCTCTCCCCTTAGAGTGCCAGAGTGTGGACATTCCTACCTGATGTCATATTCTCTGTCAACTGCACATCATAGCCTAGAAATGAGACATTGCAATCCGAATAAGCAGATGAATTAGGATAGTGCCTGTCCATAATATAGCTTGCAAAAGCTGTGACCACCATAAAAGAACCCTAGAGATAAATTGAAATCCTTGGTTCCTTATATCTGAAGAAGGGTCTTTACCTAATCTTCTTCTAGACTTGGAAATGCCTTCAGGGCAGAATAGTTCCTCATTTTTCCAAAGAAGCCCTGTTTTTTTGTAATAGTGAAAGAATTATACATTATAATGTTTAAAATGTATTGAGGTACTCTTTATTTTAAATGGTGATTCGAATGAAATCTACACATTTTCAAGAAGAAAGGAAAAGTAGCCTTTAAAATAAAATAATCTTTATGTCATCACAATCTTCTTTCTTATGTAAAAGACAAAGTGCCAGGAAGCAATACAGGAGTGTCTTAAGATTACATGTGGTGTGTTCTACCTAAGAGATAAGTGAGAATAAACAAAAAAATAAGAACCATAATAAAAAACATTCCGGGATGACCAAGAAATTGCATGGAAAATTATTATGAATACTAAAAATTAATGAAACTTGAAATTAGGTATAAAATTGCTCTTGGATCAATTATAAAAATTTCCCAAAAATTTTATAAAAGAAAAACGACTCTTTAATAACAAATCTATATCAGAATATGCTCTGACAAAAAAACCTTAGCAGTGATGGGGACAAGAGATAAAGAAAATTATCAAGTTTGTCCATGTACCTAAAAGAAAGTTACGTTACTCTTGGAAAGAAAAAAAAAATTTTCTTCCCCAGTCCATTATTTGCCCCACCCTGGTCCACTCTGTATTGCAGGGAGGGATTCATATGAATTGCATTGGGCTGGGGGTAGCATATTAAAGACATGAAAAAGATAAACAAGGGTAGGTTCAAGGGAAAACCTGCAAGGTCTCTCACACACCTGTCTTCAGTGGCTTCTCCTTGCCACTTGAGGGCTCCCAGGGTCCAGCAGACAGGTCATGGTGCTCACTTTAGCCAGGTAACCAGGCACAGGAAGAGAAATACCACAGGATCCCACTCGTGGAATTTAACAAAGTTGATCTCATAGAAGTTGAGTAGAATAATGGTTCCCAGAGGTGGGGGGAGAAGGAAAGGAAAGGTGATACCAAGAAAGGCTGATCCACAGGGAACAAGTTGTCATTAGCAGAGAAAGTCCTGGTGCTCTGTTGCACCCTAAGGTGACTCCAGAGAATGGGAATTCACTGTGGTAGACACTTGAGGATAGAGATGTGTTTACCCTGATTTGAACATTATACAATGTTCAATCACATGGATTGAAATAGGATTGAAACATCACATGGTTCCCCGTAAGTATGCACAACATTTATGAGTCAATTAAAAATAAATGAAATGTAAAAAAAGATGATAAATTATGTCTTCTTCCAAAACATAATTATCCAGGTGAAAATGTTTTAATTGCAAATTAGACATTATATCTGAATGTTATTCCTGTAATACACAAAATTAGTATCGTTAGATTTATTGTTCACATTTCACAAAAGCCCTCAATTCATTCTAAAGGGTCTTTTTCTAGGTGTTTATTTCTAACAAAATGTTTTATCATGTTTCAAATTATGTTAAACTGAATTAAGCATATCCCTATTAATATTTGTTTATCTATTTATTCTGGTTCCAGTTTTTGCTACTATAAATACGTAATAATACAATAACCATCCATATGCACCCGTGTTTGTGTGTGTGTGTGTGTGTGTGTGTGTGTGTGTGTGGACAGATGAGCACTCGGGTGATTTTATCTCATGAAATGTATTTCCAAGGGTGGAATCATTGTGTCTAAAGATATGTATGTTTGAAGTTTGAATATAAAGGTATTGTCAGATCATCTTTTCAAAAGAGCTGAGAAAAGGAAACTCAAGAGAATCCGAGTTGGAACCCGTATCAGGTCCAATTACAGGAGAGGCTAGGACAAAAACAATCCAAGTTTATCATTTAAATATTATCATTCTTTATGTCTTCTAAAATGTGTTGTGTTTTATGCTGTGCCTTCTGTATTTTGTCTATTTAAGACATTTCCCTCTACACTTGAATTTTACAGTTTTTGAAGATTTTGTGAATCATATATTATAAAACTTTCATATTGTCCTTGCATGTAAACATTTTAGAAGATATCAAAATCGAGACCAAAAACATAAGCTACTTCTGACCAATTATAGTCAATTGTGCTGACTGATACAAAACTGAAATGAAAAAAAAATTTTTTTGAAATGCCTTGGATGAAGCAGTTTTTAATGCTATTTGTCAAGGAAAAGAATATGGTGTCATCTAGAATTCTTTGCCCCAAGAATTAAGAAGTCTTTGTTCCAAGTCAGTCCCTGATTTGGCAAATTTCAGAATGTTGGCAGCTTTGAGGAGGTTTGTGGGTTTAAATAACATTAGAGGTCTTTTTCTTCTCTAAAATTCTACTATTTTGTTCAGTTATCTGTGAATCATTCAGAACAAAACAAAGATAAGACTTTATTTGATGATACTTTCTTTGGATAAATCCAATGAAGACATTTCCCATTGTTAGGAACTTGATGTTCATTTTTTCCTCTTTTTTTTATAATGACAACAACAAATCTTGTTGAAAAACCCTGCAGGACTACTAAAGTTCATTGTTGAAATGTCCAAGATGATGATCTTACCCGTGGGAATTCACAATTTACAAAAATTATTACCTCAGGGATATGTCTGTAAGAAAGAATTCAGAAGAAACTAATTGTGGAAAAGCAGGCAGTTTGTAGAAGCATTTTGTCAATTCTTTCCACATCATGAAACTTAATTTTATGAGTCAAGACCAGTGAACAAAATAAAATGAGATATCAAAGGCCCATGCATGTACTGGAAGATGTATAGGTTATTAAGGGTTAGTGAACTTGGGCAGATGAATTAGAAAGGAAAGTAAGGAAATGAAAAGGAAGAGAAGAAAAGAAAAAGATACCATAAATAAATAAATAAATAAATAAATAAATAAATAAATAAATAAAGGCAGAGGTGGGGAGGGAGGAAGGAAGGAAGAAAAATAGAAAAGAACAAATCTATTGTGAATTGTGCTGTAATAAACTGATGAGGCTGTGTCGCTGTAGTATGCTGTTTTTAAGTCCTTTGGGTATAGACCCAGGAGTGGGATAGCTGGGTCAAATGGTGGTTCCATTCCCATTTTTCCAAGGAATCTCCACACTGCTTTCCATATGGCTGCACCATTTTGCAGCCCCACCAGCAGTGTATGAGTGTGCTTTTTTCTCCACATTCTCACCAACACTTACTGTTGTTTGTATTCTTAATAGCTGTCATTCTGACTAGAGTGAGATGAAATCTTAGAGTAATTTTGATTTGCATTTCTCTAATTGCTAGAGATGTTGAACATTTTTTCATATATTTGTTGATTGATTGTATATCAACTTCTAAGAAGTATCTGTTCAGTTCCTTTGATGCCCTTCAGTAGATGAACAAATAAAGAAAATATGGTATATATACACATGGAATATTACTCAGCAATAAAAGAGAATGAAATCATGGCATTTGCAAGTAAATGGATGGAGTTGGAGAATATAATTCTAAGTGAAGTTAGTCAATCCCAAAAAACCAAATGACAAATGTTTTCTCTGATATAAGGAGGCTGATTCATAGTGGGGTTGGGAGGGGAAGCATGGGAAAATTAGATGAACTCTAGATAGGGCAAAAGAGAGGGAGGGGAAGGGATGAGGGCAAGGGAATAAAAAAGATGGTGGAATGAGTTGGACATCATTACCCTAAGTACATGTATGAAGACACGAATGGTGTGAATACACTTTATATACAACCAGAGATATGAAAAGTTGTGCTCTCTATTTGTAATGCATTTGCTGTCATATATAACAAATTAGAATTTAAAAAATTAAATAAAGGACATGAGGCACGAGAAAAAAAGAAAGAAAGACAGAAACCTAAGATGTCAGCTACATGGACCGGAATCAAACCCTGACTTGATTCTGATCATATTCCATTCATCTTATGTTAAATTAAAATTCTACTGATTTTGCTGAAAGCCAGAATTTACCATTTTTATTACATTCTCTAAGGGAAAAAAAAGGTAAGTGAACATTATTGGCATAACAAAAATCCCCTATACTCCCTTTGGCATTCAAACAAAATATTCCTGCTACAATCACAAATATGAGAGTTGCTTCTTCTCCCTTTCAAAATGTGTCTTTCTCTTGAGGATCTTTGTCAGATCCCTCTCCAGATAAAATCCATTTAAACAAGGTGGCATGGATGATCCTCAAGAAAAATTTAAAGTTTTTACTCTTCAACCTCTGACTCTAGTCCTGCTACTTCTCCTCCAGGGCCCTTTTTGTATCTCCCAATCCCCTCTGAATTCTCAAACTCAATATCCATACTTCTCATTTAGAAATTCATCACAGATTCTCTTATTTTCACATTTCACTTTCAAATTTAAGATTTTTATTTAGCGTTCTAAGCATTTATATTTTTCTTTCTCTAGAGTGTATCTGAGACCAGAAATGTCATTGAAGAAGGAGACCCAACTCCAGCAAGTGCAAATATCAGCACAACACAAAGGGCAGGAGGGACCTTGCCCAACCGGCTCTAGAAGCAGGAATGTGGAAAATCTGGAGCTTCTCCCTTCATCTGCTGCTGGCTTTAAATGAAATACAGGTACTGTTATTTGCAGGCTTTTTTTTTTGCCCTTCACCCAGGGAAAAGAGAGCTTACCCTCCAGGTCCAGTCCAAAGTATCTTTGGCAGAAGATGAATGGTCCATCTTGGATCCATTCTCATCTGTGGATGGGCCCTGTGGACCAGGTCTTTTGATGGCTCAGCTACAGTGTTAAGCCTGTGCAGAGGGGAAGAAGCTGGCCTGTCGGACTTTTATAAGTCTGTCAAGGAATACTTTCTAGGAGAATGTCAATGCTCTGCACAAACAAAAGAATGCATTCAGCAGTATTTTATAATAAACTCTACACTTTTCACAAATGAAATGCTTGAAAATTCCTTCTTGTGGTTCCACTGAAAAAACTGGTAGATTTTTAACAGCTTCATTGGGATATGAGCCCAATAAAGGACATACCATAAAATTTGCTTATTTAAGTAGAGTTTCCTTATATTCACAGAATTGTGAAGCCATCACCATAATCAAACTTCATAATAGTATCTAACATCTTGGTTTGAGCCCACTGTTTCTTATAGCCTACAAACATTTACAGGAGTTGTTTTAAACCGCTAAATTTGTAAAGGTTTAAATTATAGAAAACCAATATAGATTTAATTTCTCTGGGATTCTGTCTCCTCCTCTTTAAATTGAGCCTAAGAAGGTTTATCTCGAGCACTAATCCATCCGGCTGAAACAACTGGTCAGCCCTTCTGATCCTACGGAGGTAAATGCCTACCGAGCTTTCATAGGTAGTGGCCACAGGTTTGAAACGGGGCTTGGGAGAGACAGTAAGGACCCACCCATTGCATTGGTCGCCCGGCAAAGGGAAACGAACTGTCGCCATTTGCAAGAGACACCACCATGGCAGAGAACTGACGTCATCAGACTGCGGCGGAGGAGATAACTTCATTGAAACCTGCAGCTACAGCATCAAATAAATTTATAGGAGTAAACAGTAACTCAGCAGTCAAACAGAACAAGAAGTAACATGAGCAGCTTCAAAAAGCAAGGAAGAAAAGGAGTACAAACAATGCAGGACCGCCTAAATATTCAGGAGGACCTAGAGTCATCAGAAAAATGGTCATATAAAGAACTCAAGGAACACCTTAGACAGATGGAATGGAACCTTAAAGAGGATACAAGACAGCAAATTCAAGCAGCGAAAGAACACATTGAGAATGAATTACATAAACAGATAAAAGAAGAAGTTAAGCATCTTTATCAGGAGATAGAGATTATAAAAAATAATCAAACAATAATTCTAGAAATGAAGAAAATGATAAACCAAATTAAAAACTCAATTGAGAGTATCACTAACAGAGTGGAGCAAGTAGAAGCCAGAACGTCAGATAATGAAGACAAAATATATCATCTTGAAAAGAGTCTAGCCAACTCAGAAAGGCTGGTAAAAAAATCACGAGAAAAACATCCAAGAGTTATGGGATAACATAAAAAAACCAAACTTACGAGTCATCGGGATATAAGAAGGTACAGAGATTCAAACCAAGGGAATGAGCAACCTGCTGAATGAAATAATTACAGAAAACTTTCCAGAAATAAAAAAGGAAACAGAAATACAAATTGAAGATGCATACAGGACACCGAGCACACAAAATCACAGTAGACCAACGCCAAGACACATTGTTATGAAGATATCCAATATACAGAACAAAGAGAAAATATTAAAAGCTACAAGAGAAAGGAGACAGATTACATTCAGGGGTAAACCAATAAGGTTAACAACGGATTTTTCATCACAGACACTGAAAGCAAGAAGGTCATGGAACAATGTATTTCAAACACTGAAAGACAATGGATGCCAACCAAGAATTCTGTATCCAGCAAAATTAAGCTTCAGGTATGACAACGAAATAAAAATCTTTCATGATAAACAAAAGTTAAAAGAATTTGCAGCCAGAAAACCAGCATTGCAAAGCATTTTGAGCAAAACACTACACGAGGAAGAAATGAAAAACAATAACCAAAACCATCAGTGGGAAGTGCCTCAGTAAAGACAGAGGGCAAGGGAAAAGATAATCATGGAGAAACAAACTAAATTTTTTTAAAAAAGGATAAATAATCAAACATGGATGGAAGTACAAACCATATATCAATAGTAACTCTAAATGTTAATGGCTTAAACTCTCCAATAAACCGACATAGGCTGGTATCATGGATTAAAAAAACAAATCCAACAATATGCTACCTCCAGGAGACACATCTGATTGGAAAAGACATACACAGGCTGAAGGTGAAAGGATGGGAAAAAATATACCACGCACACGGTCCTCGTAAGCAAGCAGGGGTGGCAATCCTCATATCGAATAAAATCAACTTCAATACTAAGTTAATCAAAAGGGATAAAGAAGGTCATTATATACTGTTAAAAGGAACCATTCACCAACAAGACATAACAATTGTCAATATTTATGCACCAAATAATGGTGTGCGACATTCATAAAACAAATTCTCCTCAAGTTCAAGAATCAAATAGACCACAACACAATAATTATGGGTGACTTCAACACACCTCTCTCACCATTGGACAGATCCTCCAAACAAAAGTTGAATAAAGAAATTATAGTACTCAATATCACAATCAATAACCTAGACTTAACTGACATATATAGAATATATCAACCATCATCAAATGGATATACTTTTTTCTCAGCAGCACATGGATCCTTCTCAAAAATAGACCATATATTATGCCATAGGGCAACCCTCAGTAAATATAAAGGGGTGGAGATAATACCATGCATTTTATCTGATCATAATGGAATGAAACTGGAAATCAATGATAAAAGAAGGAAGGAAAAATCCTACATCACATGGAAAATGAACAATATGTTACTGAATGATCAATGGGTTACAGAAGACATAAAGGAGGAAATCAAAAAATTCTTAGAGATAAATGAAAATACAGACACAACATATCGGAATCTATGGGACACAATGAAAGCAGTTTTAAGAGGAAAATTCATCGCCTGGTGGTCATTCCTCAAAAAAAAAAAAAAAAAAAAAAAAAAAAAAAAACCAACAAATAAATGAGCTCACACTTCATCTCAAAGCCCTAGAAAAGGAAGAGCAAAACAATAGCAAATGTAGCAGAAGGCAAGAAATAATTAAAATCAGAGCGGAAATCAATGAAATTGAAACAAAAGAAACTATTGAAAAAATTAACAAAAAGTTGGTTCTTCGAAAAAATAAATAAGATCGAAAGAACTTTAGCCATGCTAACGAAGAGAAGAAGAGAGAGAACTCAAATTACTAACATACGGGATGAAAAAGGCAATATCACAACAGATGCTACAGAAATACAGAAGACAATTAGAAATTATTTTGAAAACCTATATTCCAATAAAATAGAAGATAGTGAAGACATCGATAAATTTCTTAAGTCATATGATTTGCCCAGACTGAGTCAGGAGGATACACACAATTTGAACAGACCAATATCAATGGATGAAATTGAAGAAGCCATCAAAAGACTACCAACCAAGAAAAGCCCAGGACCAGATGGGTATACAGCGGAGTTTTACAAAACCTTTAAAGAAGAATTAATACCAATACTTTTCAAGTTATTTCAAGAAATAGAAAAAGAGGGAGCTCTTCCAAATTCATTCTATGAGGCCAACATCACCCTGATTCCGAAACCAGACAAAGACACCTCAAAGAAAGAAAACTACAGACCGATATCTCTAATGAACCTAGATGCAAAAATCCTCAATAAAATTCTGGCGAATCAAATACAAAAACACATCAAAAGAATTGTGCACCATGATCAAGTAGGATTCATCCCTGGGATGCAAGGATGGTTCAATATACGGAAATCAATAAATGTTATTCACCACATCAATAGACTTAAAGATAAGAACCATATGATCATCTTGATAGATGCAGAGAAAGCATTCGACAAAGTACAGCATCCCTTTATGTTCAAAACATTAGAAAAACTAGGGATAACAGGAACTTACCTTGACATTGTAAAAGCTATCTATGCTAAGCCTCAGGCTAGCATCATTCTGAATGGACAAAAGTTAAAGGCATTCCCTCTAAAATCCGGAACAAGACAGGGATGCCCTCTATCACCACTTCTATTCAATATAGTTCTCGAAACACTGGCCAGAGCAATTAGACGAAAGCAATTAAAGGCATAAAAATTGGAAAAGAAGAACTTAAATTATCACTATTTGCAGATGACATGATTCTATACCTAGAAGACCCAAAAGGGTCTACAAAGAAACTACTAGAACTAATAAATGAATTCAGCAAAGTGGCAGGATATAAAATCAACACGCATAAATCATAGGCATTTCTGTATATCAGCGACAAAACTTCTGAAACGGAAATGAGGAAAAACACTCCATTCACAATATCCTCAAAAAAAATAAAATACTTGGGAATCAACCTAACAAAAGAGGTGAAAGATTTATACAATGAAAACTACAGAACCCTAAAGAGAGAAGTAGAAGAAGATCTTAGAAGATGGAAAAATATACCCTGTTCATGGATAGGCAGAACTAACATTATCAAAATGGCGATATTACAAAAAGTTCTCTATAGGTTTAATGCAATGCCAATCAAAATCCCAATGACATTTCTTGTAGAAATAAATAAAGCAATTATGAAATTCATATGGAAAAATAAAAGACCCAGAATAGCAAAAGCAATTCTAAGCAGGAAGTGTGAATCAGGCGGTATAGCGATACCAGATTTCAAACTATATTACAGAACAATAGTGACAAAAACAGCATGGTACTGGTACCAAAACAGGCGGGTGGACCAATGGTATAGAATAGAGGACACAGAGACTAATCCACAAAGTTACAACTATCTTATATTTTATAAAGGCGCTAAAAGCATGCAATGGAGGAAGGATAGCATCTTCAACAAATGGTGTTGGGAAAACTGGAAATCCATATGCAACAAATGAAACTGACTCCCTTTCTCTTGCCATGCACAAAAGTTAACTCAAAATGGATCAAGGAGCTTGATATCAAACCAGAGACAAGGCATCTGATAGAAGAAAAGTTGGCTCCGATCTACATATTGTGGGGTCGGGCTCAAAATTCCTTAACAGGACACCCATAGCACAAGAGTTAATAACAAGAATCAACAAATGGGACTTAATTAAACTTAAAAGTTTTTTCTCAGCAAGAGAAACAATAAGAGAGGTAAATAGGGAGCCTACATCCTGGGAACAAATTTTTACTCCTCACACTTCAGATAGAACCCTAATATCCAGAGTATACAAAGAACTCAAAAAATTAGACAATAAGATAACAAATAACCCAGTCAACAAATGGGCCGAGGACCTGAACAGACACTTCTCAGAGGAGGATATACAATCTATCAACAAGTACATGAAAAAATGCTCACCATCTCTAGCAGTCAGAGAAATGCAAATTAAAACCACCCTAAGATACCATCTCACTCCAGTAAGATTGGCAGCCACTATGAAGTCAAACAACAACAAGTGCTGGCGAGGATGTGGAGAAAAGTGTACACTTGTACATTGCTGGTGGGACTGCAAATTGGTGCGGCCAATTTGGAAAGCAGTTTGGAGATTCCTGGGAAAGATGGGAATGGAACCACCATTTGACCCAGCTGTTGCCCTTCTCGGACTATTCCCTGAAGACCTTAAAAGAGCATGCTACAGGGATACTGCCACATCGATGTTCATAGCAGCACAATTCACAATAGCTAGACTGTGGAACCAACCCAGATGCCCTTCAATAGATGAATGGATTAAAAAATGTGGCATCTATACACAATGGAGTACTATGCAGCAATAAAAAATGACAAAATCATAGAATTTGCAGGGAAATGGATGGCACTAGAGCAGATTATGCTTAGTGAAGCTAGCCAATCCCTAAAAAACAAATACCAAATGTCTTCTTTGATATAATGAGAGCATCTATGAACAGAGCAGGAAGGAAGAGCAGGAAGAAAATATTAACATTAAACAGAGACATGAGATGGGAGGGAAAGGGAGAGAAAAGGGAAATTGCATGGAAATGAAGGGAGACCCTCATTGCTATACAAAATTACATATAAGAGGTTGTGAGGGGAATGGGAAAATAAACAAGGAGAGAAATGAATTACAGTAGATGGGGTAGAGAGAGAAAATGGGAGGGGAGGGGAGGGGGATAGTAGGGGATAGGAAAGGTAGCAGAATACAACAATTACTAATAGTGCATTATGTAAAATTGTGGATGTGTAACCGACGTGATTATGCAATCTGCATTTGGGGTAAAATTGGGGGTTCATAACCCACTTCAATCTAATGTATGAAATATGATATGTCAAGAGCTGTGTAATGTTGTGAACAACCAATAAAAAAAAATAATAAAAAAAAGGTTTATCTCACAGAATTTTATGATATGTGTGGAAACTTCTAAACTAAAACCTCAGTACTAATGAAGTCATGATTTAGGTTTTTAATTTTGATGTATCATAGTCAAAATACTTTACAGTTCATGTATTTGAGGGCATCCTATGAAAAAACTATATAAAAGTATAACATTTATAAGAATACAAATGAATTTTCTTACCACCCTCAAGTAATTAATCATCAAATCTTTTAGATAACTTATTTTTGTTTTTTAATAACTTGGAATTAAGCAAAAATTTTTTTAAAAAAGAAAAAATATAAATATTTTATAAGGAATCATTTCAAATTGCATCACTTTTCAGTTTTCTTACAGTAACCCAAATCAAAATTCTTGAGTGCCTTTTGGTTGTCTTATGCATTATTACACTCAGGAACAATCCTGTGACCCCCTTATGCAATCTTCATCCCTCCACTAAATATTTCTGTGCTTTTTAAAAATTGCACTTCTTATTTTCAGGAGATCTTCTGACCACCACCTTTCTGTGAGAATATATTTGGTTCAATGTTGATGGCGGTTTGTGTCTCTAAGGATAGTAGCTGAGGGTTATTGAGTGTCCTGCCAAGCACTAGCTAAGCACTGCACAAACAGCACTTCACAGTGTTCACAACCAACCCATGATATGAGCACCGTGGTGTCACCATTTTACATATAAATAAACTAGGTGCTTTTAAACTCTGGGGCTCACTACTCCTGCAGCAGCCCCTGACTTCCCTTCAAATTGGCTTTTTATGGTCTTTGGTGGGTTTGACAATCAAATAAGGAAATGAGAGAGAATGATGTGTCAAATATGCACAGATGTGCCCTTTGTGAAGGATGAAGCCTGAGGAGGTGCCGAATGACATGGGCAAAGAGCTTGGCCTAGGCTTTGGGCTCTGGGCTCTGAGCAGTGTAAGACCTTCCAGAGATTAAAGTCCAGGATGGCTGCAGTACTAGACAAAGAAGAGATCACCGATCTTCTGGAAACTGATGCAGTCAGAGGACCTTGGAAAACCATCTATTAACATCAGATGATTAATCAGAAATAGTGCTCTTTGGAGACTTTATTCAATCAGAAAGGACAAGTCTATTATATCTGCAAGAAGGATTTTAGGTGTGTGAAGTAGTTTTTCTAAATGAGACAAAAAAGAAAACTCTGAAATCAGAACACAAATGGTCTTCATGGTTTTGCCAAAATGCTGTCATAGAGCATCACATATTAACATTATTTCAAATTTACATAGTGATGAGAATAATAATTGATTATTAGATAAATTGCCCACCATGTTTTCAGTACCGACTGAATTTTGTTCACCCATTTTTTATGCTAACAAAGCCAAATTTCCTTAAATTGTTTGAAAATATAGGGAATAACCACTCTAATTTCAGAAGAGACAGATTTGTGGACCCTGTAACTGACCATTGCTTCCAGTTACAGAGTGGCTATAAAAAAACTTTCAAACTCCTGAGACGGGAGGGGACTTTGGTTTTTGCTTTGAAAAATCTGAGGTGACTTTTAACATATGTAATTTTACCTAAATTGGATCACATCAATTATTGAGGTGTTTTAAACTTTTTAAATTAAAAAAATTAAATATATTGTTTTACTTTTGCTGCTCCCCTCTTTATTAACCCCTCCTTTTCCTCAAAAATGTTTCTCAGGCAACACAATGTTATGCATAGCTTCCTTTTTGCTTTGCTTTTTTTCTGTGTTCATACATGAAACTTATGTGCATATGTATGTATATGCACACATTTGCATATTTGTGTCCATAAATATACAAATAGCCTCACACACATATTGAAATACATAAATATTTGTCCTTGTTTTTGTGCAAAATATTCTGCTTCCTGCTTTGATCTGGAGTTGGTTTCATTTCTCACATTTTCCTATATGAACGATGCCGAAGTACCCATTTCTGAAGTGCCCATTCTTAGGTTTTGCCACTTCTATTTCTATAGGATAGATTCCCTGAATGAAGACTTCTTGGCCAAAGGGTGGTGTAGCCAGTTTTATTGTAATATATAGCCAAACTGCTTCCCTCCAAAATAGGAAATTTTCACATTTTGATATTTTTTTCAACATTATTGTGAGCAATGGGTGTTAGTTTTAAAATCTTTTCCAGTCGGATGAGCATTCAAGAATAGCTCTTTATTAATTTAATTAACATTTCCCTGCCAAGTAGTGAAGATAACCAGGTTCATGTTTCTTAGCCACTTATATCACTCCTCTATGAACTGCCCCTTCATATTCTTTGACAATTTTTTTTATTGGTGCTTATGTTTTGAGAATTCTTAAAATTATGTTGTATAAATACAATACTTTGCCACCCATTTTGGACATTTTTTTCCCCAATCTATTTTTTTCTTGATTTTCATCTTTCATCTTTCAAAGTGATTTTTTAAAATGTTGTCAATCATTTCCTTATCTTTTGAATAACTTCTGAATTTCTACTCTTCAGAAAATCTTCCAAAATTTAAGATGCATTTTTAGCCTCCTTGTTTTTTTCCTAAGATGATCTTGGAAGATGTTTTGGGCAATGATATGAAACAGGGGCACAGTTTTCCATAATTTCTTCATCCAGCAGTACTGCAGCTCTATCACGGGAGCTGTGCCACCACACTCAGCACCATGTCTACCTCTGCGTGTTACAATTCTCATTAATGCTTCTACCTCCCTCTGGATTTACCATTTCATTCACTATATACTTGTTTGTCCCCTTGGACTACCATAGACTTGATTATAAAGGCTCAATCTTATGGATCTGCAAAAAAAGGCTCCACTTTTCTTCATCTTTTTCAGAAGCTTCTGGCTATTGATGATTTTATTATTCAATATAAAATTTAAGGTCATTTTATTCATTCTTTTTTAAAAAAGAGCCCTATTGATATTCCTATGGAATTTATATAAAAGGAGCATTTTATTACATAAATACTTCAGAAAGGTAATTTTGACCTTAGGTTTAGTTTTCTTTTTTTTAATGCTCACTGGAAAAATTCATACAAACTGGCCTACAGGGAGATGTCTTTATTTGAAGTATGAAGTATAATATAAATCTTTGGAATAATTCTGGCAATGTGACATTTATTCCTCTGTGTACACAGAAAACAGAAGGTTAAGTTTCCATAGAAAACAAAACGGAAACCATTTCAATTTATTGCTCCCTTTGTATCTCAAGAGAATAATTCTTCACAATATTTTGGGGTCAATAGTGGTGATGTGAAGGAAGAAAATGTCATATTTTCCTTATTTTCATAATCGACAAGTATATTATCTAACATCCGCTCTTGCTTTTGGTCTACATAGTTTGTTGTAAGTCATAATTAATACAGAATTAGGATATATTTTAGCTTGACACCTGGCCAAATACCAGACAGGAGACATTATCATTTCATACATCTGTTCTGAGATAAATTAGGATATCTTTATTTTCTAATTTTCATTAGAACTACATATTTTTTTAAAAAAAATCTCAAAAGCCTTTACATTTTGTCATACTTTGGGTTTTTGAAAAAAAATAAATTTAATTACAAAATGAAGAATGCCATTTGGTGACTTAATGGGAAGACCACAGGTTAGGCACTTCATAGACTGATTCAAATCCTGAGCCAACTGTGGGATGCTGGGTATGGTGTATAACCATTCCGGGCCTCATGCTGTTCACATGTAAGATGATGCTGACTTTAGAAACCTTTTGGATAATTGCAAAAATCAGATGGGAATAAAAATCTAGTCCCATGTCACTGCAAGAGTCTAAATACTATTTCTTTCTTATTAGCAGGAAATTTTCGATAAAGTCTTATTCATAAAAATTCTACTCTATATTATCTATTTTTATCACAAATAAAGCCTCATCTATTTTTTCATAATAGAGATATAATGCTTGATTTTAAAAACCCATTACCTGTTTGAGTCTAGACAGATTCATAATTCTTAGCAATAAGTATGAGCCAGCCACCACTCTCTGCACTGAGGATATATAGTTAAATTCGACAGGTGAGCTTCTCCAGGGGAGCTTATGTTTAAAGAAGGAAGCACACATAAAACAAAGATACAATCAAAATACATTAAGATTTTTGAAAGTGCTATAAAGGAAATAGCCTGATGTGTCAGAATAACTCCATGCTGTTTGGACCTGCATGTTGGAAAGTTCCACCTGACAACTTTCACAGTGTTCCTTATGTATGGGCTCTTTGAAGTGTGAAGTAAATATTTTTAGAATTGTGAAATGAGGATATCCTTTAAAGGAATTGAATAAATCATTCATGATTAGTACTTTCATTAATTCATGAGAATTTCATTAAAAAAATTTTTTGAGCCCCTACTATGTTCCAATTACATTGTAAATGTACCTTATAGTAGGTTCAGGAGGCATAAATGTTTATAGAACTCAGTCCTTGTTATCATTATAATAAGAAAGTGATTAAGACTATATTAGACTATATTGGCTGGGCACCATAGCACACACCTGTAATCCCAGCAGCTTGGGAGGTGGAGGCATAAGAATTGCAAATTAAAAGCCAACCACAGCAATTTGGTGAGGCCCTAAGCTAATTAGTGAGGCCCTGTCTCAAAATAAAAAATAAAATTATATATATAAAAGGGGCTGGGGATGTGATTCAGTGTTTAAGCATCTCAGGATTCAATCTTTGGTCAAAAACCAAGACAAAACAAAAAAAAACTTCATTAGATATTTTCATAAAATAATAGAGGGCCCCAGGGAAGAGTACTTGGAAATGCAATTCACATAAGCATCTGCAACAGTCTTTCCCTTGAGGACTCTTAGTGAAAACTCTCTGTAGTCACACAACAGTAGCACCTGTAGCTCCTTTAAGGACCAACCATGGATCCTTGGAATAGGTCTCACTGAAGTGTAATGACATGTCTTCTTTTTTTTATATATCTTTGTGTGCCTTTTCAAATGTCATTTTTTTTCCTTCTCTTGAGCAAATGAAGTGGAAATATTGGCTTGAAAACAAGCTCTTGGAAATGGCTGGGATTTCAGAGTATTTTGTCTTTCACTCGGGGACATAAAAACAGAAAATCCCCCTCATCATATTAATTTTTTTTAAATCTTATTCAAATTTGCCCCTACTCCACATACATATTCTCTTTTAATCAGGAAATTGCCACTCACTGGTGTCCCTTAACTATGTATCATAGTTGGTTTTCCTTCTGTAATACCACTACCCACATCCTACTGTTCACCAGGGTCCCCAGGTCCCATGGCCCCTGCATTTTCATGGCACCTGCTGTAGATTCCACCTCATCACACTTAGGTAGGTTAATGGCAATAGCTGCCTGATTACACCCCTACATTATCAACCCCTAGAACTAATTTTTAATGGCAAAATGCAATGCTATACCCTACCCATTTCCTTTATGAAAATGAGCAACCCAGACTCCTGAGCTCCTTCCCCTACACAATCCAGGTGTGAACTGCAGACCTTGAGATGGAATTCAAACATCACCTCCTTTGGGAGATCCCTCATGCTCCCAAGCAGAGCAGCAATCACTTCCTGTGTTCACATGGCAGCACAGTGACATATCAGTACATTTTCTGTTTGTACTTCCAGACCATGAACTCCCCTTGAATGAGTATGTTAGCTTCTGGGAAGGTTGCATAGTGCTTCCTAAAGAAGTGGTCCTGACTCCTCAGCCAACTGGAAAATCTATTTCAATGCAGAAATAAACACACAGGAAACTCATGCTTTGACTGTGAGAGCCAGTTACTAAGAAAAAAAAATGTTCTTGGTAGGGTCTTGTTCCTGACCATGAAGAATAACTTTTATCACCATGGGAAACATTGGAATTAATGAAGCAGACTTCTCTGGATTTGAGAATATGCCTGGAAATATCAAGAAGCAACCTTACTAGATAGTAAGGCACGGTAAGATGGTAATAGACTTTTCTAACAAACTACAAATTCCCCAAATGGTCTTTCAATTAAAAGTCACATTTAAAGGGACACATCCCCCTAACAATATAACAAAACACTCCTGGATATCCAGTAACAATAACCTCATATGACTTAATATAAGGTTACAGTCCACATCTTATTCCCATCAAAGGCCCAAAGGTCCAAAGATGGAAGGTCTCAGATTAAAAATTCTTCTTATTCTTAAAGGACTGTGAGTTATTAGCAGGGAATTGCCTCACTAGTTCATGTTCACAGAGAGGGAATCTATTCTTCATGCTCTTTATATCATATTAGCTTCAGGGGAAAACCAGAAAACATAGTTTATAAAAAGTCTACCTCTCAGATCCAACAGAAATGCTGAAATTCTAAAAGGATTTGCTCAGGGAAAAAAATTATCAAACATTCCATAAGGCAAATACCACTAGTAAACACCCTCTTACAGAACTGTTATTTCCCAGAACTTAAATGTTCTTATTCTGAACCGGCCCAGTAAGGAGAACAATGTACTTTCAAATGTTTAGTGCTGAGCCACTTCTCCATTCTTTAATCTTTAATGAATCTTTTTCTTTCCTCATATATTTCATCTTTAATACTAATTTCTCCCTACACCTGGGTTTCCCTGTATCACCTTTCCCTGTATTAATGCCTTTCCCTCCATTTCTCACATCTATACAGTACCTGACAGTACTTTATTTAGAATATCTTCTTGAGCTTTTCTACTTTTTGTTTCTATGCTTTAAACAATCAATAAAATAGTTTGACAAAAAAAAATACTTTTTGTTTCTAAAACATTTCCTTTCCCACAAAAAAGGGGAGGAAAAAAAAAAACCTGACTCATCCAGCAACACTTGATGATCCACTATGGTCCACTGACCACTTCAGTTCAGCAAACCTATACATCAGTGGGGAGGGAATGAGTACAATTACTAAATCAAAATAACCACTCTGGCGGTGAAGTCCTATTTTTAAAACACCAAGACACAGCTGCCTCAAGAATTACCACTTCCCAAATTCCCAATCCAGTTGCACAGATCCTGTTATCCCACTATACTCAGTTTGTATACTTGCTTTCCCCCACTATGCTCCAGTCTAGATGGTGACACTAGACACATCTGACCGAAGTTAACAGTCTCGGGGCATTTCCTTCCAGACATTTATTGCTTTGAAAAATCTTTCCAACTCAGTGTTCATTATCAACAGCTTGTCTACAAGGATAAAGATGACTCAACTGGACTAGGGTGTGGGCCCGTGGCCAGGTCAACCAGGACATCTTAATGAGGGCTCACATAGAACCAAAGCACTACAGAAGACAGTTTTGTGGATAGCAGAGTCCTGGGTTGAAATAATTAAAGTGAGTTGTACTTTTGTCTCAAAATCACCTGGTTTACTATCTTAGTAAGCAAACAGCTGATCTAAAAAAAAAGTGATTTAAAGTTTTGTTTCATCATAGCAATCAACAAAATTATTCACATTAATTACTACAGAAGAATTTTTAAAGAGGGACAAAAATTGGGGACAAATATTTCACATTGAGATACTTATTTAAAATGCATTTATTTTAATCACATTTGACATTGTTTTAGTGAGTTTTTTTGATGCTGTGACTGAAAATAATAATTTTAGAGGAGAAAAAATTTATTTGAGGCCTCACAGTTTCAGAGGTCTTAGTCCATAGACAGTAGGCTCCATTTCCCAGGAGCTCCAGATGAGGCTGAATATCATGGCGGAAGAATATGGCAGAGGGAAGCAGCTCACAAGATGATCAGAAAGCAGAGAGAGACTCCATGCCCTAGATACAAAATATATACCCCATAGCCACGTCCCCCCAATGAACCATTTTCATCCACACCCCACCTGCCTCCAGTTACCACTCAGTTAATTCCTATCAGGGGATTACATCACTGATTGGGTTAAGGCTTTTATAACCCATTCATTTCTCCTCTGAACCTTCTTGCATTGTCTCACATGTGAGCTTTTGGGGGACACCTTACATCCAAACCATAACAGATGTATTCTGTTACTGCATATGCCTTTTGCCCCATTTTAGGTATTAATAACTTCATAAAACTTTCTTTTTCAAATACTTTTGCAAGTAGTAATTGTTGAAATGAAAATCATTGCAGAAAGAAATCACATTTGATTTTCTGAAATATTGGCTTTTTCTTAATATCAAGCATCAGGAGTAGGGATTACCTTTAAATGTTCTCAATATGTTGATTTTGAGAATTTTCAGTTTTGACTTCAACACTGTTTCCCTCAAATGTAATTTCATAATATTGGTCCTTTTTAGTTATAATTGGAATAATTATTTTCTAATGCTTATCTCATTGAATAATCAAATTCAACAAACATCAATGGTTTTCTTCCCTGTCCAAGACAATTTCTGATTTTTTAAAATTATTTGAAATGTAATATTCTGTTAAAGGACAGGAGTTAATAAGTGAACCACTCTAGCTCGGAATGAGTTATGTCTACTTCACTCTTTGAGTCGGAGCTATTAGTGAAAATTACTCTGCAGGTCTGAAGTTTAAAAATGAGTTAATAAAGTAAATATAATACTGTGGTTTGAGATACTTGAGCCGAATCACATCGGATGCAATGTTCTATGTATTATTATGTTAGAGCTATAGCCTGAATGATTTAGAACTTCAATACTGAGATAGAAAGGAAATAAAAATCTTCACCTTGTATAACTTTCTTGCCATTAGTTGAGTGTTTGTGTTTGTGTATTTATTTATTCATGTACTTCTTCAGCAAAATTAGCAGCAATGATTTACCAGAAACTGTGGAGGGGGGAGAGGAAGAGGAAGAAGCAATTGGAAAAACAGACAAATTTTTTTTTTGAAATGCGTAGTCATTGCAAACTTCACAATCATAGGACTTTTGTGGATAAAGTGAGCTGTGGCCTTTCCAGCCAAGACAAGTTCAGAATAGTGAAGTTACCTGCCTCCATTAATTCCTTTGACTAAAGGGCAAACCAAAAGCTCAAGTTTATAGGTATTTGCCAACTCCTTTCACATGTGAAAACCACTTATTTGAAGAACAAGTTGTGGCATTCCAAAAGGTGGAAAAAAAAAATGGAAGGAAGGAAGGCAGGAAGGTTTTAGCTTCTGTTTAGGACAACCCTCTAGACCAAATAATCTGCAAGCCCTCGAGCAATGAGACATGTAGAAATTCTGGAAAAGGGTAAAATGATTATTTTTAAAGGAATGCTTAGTGTATAAGAATGTAAGGGAAATCTCCAGGGACTGATATCAAGGAAGAACAGGAACTCAAGAGTGAAAAGATCAAACCGATTCTGGGAATATCCTGGCAAGCAGAGCTGATTTGAGCAATGAAAGGGCTCATAAGGGGGACCGACGCCCTGATCCTTGCAGTGCAGGCAACTAGAGCAAAACTCCCACAGGAAGGTGCGACTGCAGACTGAAGCTGTGGGAGGCAATGAAGAGGGAAGGAATAGGTGGGAAGCTCCTGTGCACAGATGAGGCAGGAGACAGCTTCCCTCAGTCCAGGCCCCAGGTCTAAAAAGACCCTGAGAACCCCTAAGCACAGGCAAGTCAGTTCAGATTTAGATAAAAGAATCAGGAAAATTGTGATAGATCTGGGGAGAAAGCAGGCACAGGACAACATCAAGCTCTAATTGGGATATTCAAAACAAAGGAGAGAGAAAACCTTGGAAAATAGAAACAGGTGTGACAAAAGAGACACGGACGGAGTTCACGAGTTTTGAAAACACAAACTGGCTTTTCTTCCAAAGGAAAGTAATGATGCTGACTTGAAATTTTAAGATTTTTAGTTAAATTTTAAGTGAAACTATTAAAATGCATTGAGAAATAAAGGGAAAAATCAACAAAAGACAGGAAAATAACAGAGAAAAGTAAGCACTTAATTTCTGTTCTATGAAGATGAGAAAGGAATATGGAAACTATAAAGAAAGTTAAGGTCTGAGTGGGGAGAACTGGTTGGTATGGGAGGAAGAAGAGAGGAGAGTTTCCGATTTCATCTCATAGATGATGAAGAACATATCTGAAGCTTGAGAATAATGTGTCTGTATTTTAGAGTGACTTCTTTGGTGACAAGGTAGAGTCAAGCCTTCAGCTGCTTCTCCCTGTACCCCCTGCAGCCTCCTCAGTGGCTGGTACGTGAAGTCACTCAGAAATGTTTGTCTGTATTTAAAGGTTATAAGGAGAAAACAGACAATGGGAAGGAATGGACAGTTTTTAGAAATGGTAAAAGAATTAACAGGACCTAGTCAATTACATGTGTTCTGGCTAAGTGAATGCAGGACCGTAACTGAGAGAGGAAATAAAATAGGTAATGCATTATGGACCAGCTGAGCTTGAAAGATATCAGGGATACAAATCCCAGAAGGTTGGAGGTTTGCCTTTGGCATGAAGGAAAGAAATCTAGGCTAACAAAATATACTTGTAAATGTTCAGTAATTGCTTCAAAGTCCAAAATCAGTGATTCTAGATGTTAGAAAAGATGAAATTCTCTGATATAAAGTAAAATTGTCTGCCTTTCTCATCCAGGGAAATTGTTCCTTATTGCTCATAGGCAAATGTCACTGCACTGGGCTCTTATTTCTCAGGATTTTTTGTTTTTGTTTCACACACACACTCACACATACACATACACACATATTATATATATGTATATATACATATATATAATATTTTAATGATAAAATGTTTGCCTGAAACCATCCAACAACATTATGGAAATTTGACTGGAAACCAGAAACCAGGCACTCTCGACCTGTCCTGTCTGTGCTGTGAAAATGAAGACAACCTCTATTGACCAACTCATCTCACAGATCTCACCTGCTGTCAGGTACCTTCATCACCCTCCTCCAGAGAGCAGGGACCTTATAAAATCATTTGTAACTGAAGCACCTGTGTCAAATCTTTCACAGGCTAACCATTGTTTTGAATTAGAAAATTAAGACGGTGTGCCCCCTTCAAGCGCAGAAAGGGTAAGTTGTAGCTGATATGCAGTTGTTTCTCAAGGAACCAGGCTATATGAGCAAGGGAACAGCAGCACTTTTTGTAGATAAAAAGAGCTGAGTGAACTTGACCGAAGTGAGGGAGAGGTCCCCTGTTAGCCTGCTCCTTCTTCTATTTTTATCCTTCATCCCTCTTCGCAAGCTTCATGGACTTGACTGGGTTTGCATGATTCTCTGTGGAATCATGGTAGTCTGGAACCAGCCCACGTCTGCACAGCTACTGGAGACTCTGCTGTTCGTGTCCATAAAGGATGAAGTCAACAGAACTTTCTAGGCCTCCCTCCTGATTTCTGCTTAGACATTTAGCCTACCAAAGTAGGCTTTAGTAAACCTACTTCCCCACAATTAATCATCTGTGAATGGTCAGCCTTAGTCCAAAATTTCTTAGTCCATAATATCTTCCTGATGTTCATATTTAAAAAACATTTTATTTTTGTTAGCTTTTCCAGAAGCTTTATAAACAGTAACTGTTCAGCTCTTTTCCTTCTTTTGGTCTCTATTCAGCAGTGGATGTTTTAAAAAGTAGCAATGCAGTATTGTAGCATGACTGTATACACACATGGGTGGGAAAATAAACATTTCTCATGATTGAACCAGAATTTGCAGTCCAGATAAACAGTGATGTGCAAAGGTCATCGAGAGTTGTTTGTCACTGGCCATTGGAAAGGTCAGTACTGCACCACAGTAACTACCCTCTGATATTTGTTGATGCCGAACAACGTGCCGTGAGGACATAAAAATCTACTTGTGAATATTTATATTAGGACTTGTCAAGAAATTATCCAGCATGTAATCTGGTTTTAAGACGTTCACAAAGTAAAATATGAATACGAAGAATGAAAATGTGCTGATGAGGAAAGCTTATGAAAATATCCTGCAAGAAAAAGTGAGATAGTAATCCATCGTTACCTTCAGGAACGGAAAGAGGGAGAAAAAAGAGGGTTGAAGTACCAGGGAGAACAAAGAAGAAAAAGAAGGAAGATCAGAGGGGTGGAGGAAGGAGCTCATGGGGAGGGAAGGGTGGAAGGGAAGGGAGGTACTTCAGGAAATAAATTGATCAAATCATGCTCTTTGTGTGTATGAAAATGGCACAATGGATTCCACTATTAATGGATAACAACTATGCACCAATAAGAATTTTTTAAATAGAAGGATGACTAAGATATTAAAGGCAGTAGCTTTATTATAGAAAAAGAAACATGTTACATTATCAAAGGAAAATGCAAAATGGAAAGGAAATAAATGGTATTAAAAACATACTGCTATTCCAACCTTAATTGGTAGTAAAATCTGAAGTAACCCTAAGGCATTCAGAACATGTCTGGCATTTGATGACCAGCCACCATGCATGCAGAGTTACGTTCAAAGACAGTGGTGGTGGGATGATAGACAACTGTTAGCACTTGGCTTCTTGCTTAAATTGCACATAGAATACCATAGCAGGTATCAGAGACAGTGTGAGAAGAAGATCCTACTGCAGAAGTCTTAATTATTAAGATCAGAAAAAAATAAAGAATGGGGGCGTTAGTGACTGAGGTTCTGATGAAGTGTCTAAAGGGAGAAAGGAATGAAAAAGATTAATAAACACTAATAAATACAAATGTGATAGTTGTTTGTTAGGCATCTTTTGTTTGAAATTAGCAGGGGACAAACAGTTCCAGGGTCTGGGTTATCACAATACCTTCAAATCCCATGATCCTGCCTCTGGTCCTTGGGTCTGTTGGGAATCTTTTAAACCTATGAGATCATGTTCTTCCAGCTAGGGTGAAAGACGAGGTCATCTATACCCTTCAGGACCCATCCTCTGGCCCCTGTGCTACCAAACCATTCACCATTGTCCACCCCCTCTGCCATACCTGAGGTACTCTGGAAAGCCAGTCCTCCAGCCCTCCACCAGGTTTCTGCCTGGGTCTAAATACTCGCTGATCTCTTATATAGAACAATTTTCCCCAAACTATCTTTATGGTTTTCTCTGACAACCACTCTCCCTTCTCCCCATTTCCTGTTGTAACATTCTTAATAGCACATATCATATTTTGTTTATTGATTCATTTTACCTAAAACACTGCCCATCACAGAGTGGACCCTCAACATCTGTATCAGTGAGCTGTGCACATTCCAACTGAGTTCCAAATAATTGACTCCTCTATGTAATACTTGTTATGTGGCAGACCCGTTTAAACATGCTTTGGATGTATTAACCCATTAGAATCCCCGTAACAACCCGATGAGGAAGGGTTGTCTTTCAACACTAAGTTTTGCTGTTTCGATTTCATATACCTACACCAGTAACTAATAAGAACACTGACCCCATTTTATAGTCAAGGAAACCACAGTGCATTGATTTTTAAAATATCATACCTAAGGTTGCACAGGAAGGAAGTGACCTGGCTGGTATTCCGGCCCAAGCAGTCAAGCAGATAGCCCCATGCTCTTGACCGTGAGAGTTCACTGCCTCTAGCAAATGGATGGACCCAGTCAAGTGAGAACACCTGCGCTTCTCCAGTTTCAGATTCTCACAATCCTTCATGCATATGACTCCAGGTCCCCTTACTCTTTCACCAGTACAAGAGTGTGTGCATTTTCCCTCTTGACAAAACATTGTCGTTTAGTATCTAGGAAGCATCTAGTGCATCTCTAGTGCCAAAAAGTCCTGAAAGGAGAAGATAGGAATTTATGAAAAAATGTCCGGGCTTCAAGATGCTTACAATCTATCGGGCAAAATAGATACCTTAACACATGAATTAATGAATTTTGTGATAATTGATCTAACAGAAGCTCCTCTAATGTGCTATGGCATAATCATAACCACCCCTGCCTAGGCACTTCACTTTGTAAAGGCAACAGGCATTTTTAGAATGGAGAGGAGGGATACACATTGACTCTGTAAAGAAGAGGAAGAGAATGGAAAGGCATTCCCAGCCCAGAGCGCAGCCTGAGCCAAGCATGAAATAGAGCACAGCTAGTAGGTGAAGCGGGCTGCTCTGTGTGCGGAAATGGTTGAGCAGGCATGAGAGAAGCTCACCAAGAGGCCTGGTGGGTCCCGCTATGAAGGACACTTAGCTTTCTGCGGCAGCACTGGAGTATCTACACAAAGCATCAAACATCATTCTTCAAGGGTCAAGGCTGGGGAAGAAGAAAGACCCAAAGGAAAACCTAAAAGTCCTTGTAATTTTTGAAATTCCCTGGGTAAAATCCTGTTGCAAACATGGGTCAGGAAGCCCAAGGCCACCATGGGAAGTTCCTTTGCTTTTGCACAGAGTTAGCTTTAAGGCAACTTGGAAAAACGCAAAACAGCCCCCAGAGTGTGATGTGTCCCCTCTTGGGGATCCCCAAGGGTAGAAACGGAAGTCCAGAGAGAGAGTTATAAGCCAATTACAATGATATAGGTCAAAGCAAACTATTTGACCCATTGGGTTTGGAGGCCCTGAAAACAACTCTGTCACTTTGTTTTTATAAATGCTCCCCAAAAAAGTGACTGACCTTTTCCTCCAGCATCAGATTTTCTTTTTTTCCCCTCCAATATTCACTGATAACCAGTTTGGAAACTAAAATCTTTACTAGTTCATTAAGAAAAGAACTCCTTAGTTACATGGCTAGAAATCATATTGGGCAACCAGATATTTTATTGTGACTTAAAGCCCCCTTTTTTAAGCCAAAAACTCAAAATTATTGAATTATTTTTTAGCATCATTCACAAGGACGTACAGGTATCCTCACAGAACTCTCCAGAAGGAAAATTAGCAAGTGGCCAATCTCTCTCCATTGGTTTGATATTATCACCAGCAGGGAATTTCTCTTTTTTCCTCATTGCCTCTAAAAAAAAAAAAATTAAAGGATCCTTATGATATCCTGAAGTAGTATGTCAAATTTTGTCATAAAATTCTTTTATTTGCTTCATATCATTTAAGCCTCACAGATATTACCTGAGGTAACTATTATCATCAGTATTTTTGCCAGATGGGAAAACTTTGAGAGGTCTTCTTACTTGAAAATCATATTCTAATAGCCAAAGTACTTTAAAGTAAAAACAAAACAAAAAAAAAAACACTACATTTTTTCATCATACTATGTGATTGAGACTTATTATTAACTCAGATTGATTTACAGAGGTTTAAATGACTTTCTTGGTAACAAAACCAGTAAAGAGTAGCATCAGGGTGCAAATTCCTTGGTTGAGTCTAAGCTTACTCTTTTTCTCCTCTATCATGTCCCAAGGACAGCCTCCAAACTCAACCAAACTCACTTGTAATGCAAATCAACCCTGTTGTCAATATCTGATGATACTTAACATTAATACTATTCATATTGCGTGGTGTATATGTGTGTATGACTATTCTAAACATTTCTAAAAATTTCATTAATTCAGGAAGCTTCAGTTACATCATTTAATATTTAGATGTCTGAGCCAAACTTTACCCTTTTTAAAATCTCAAAAGATAGTTCTTCTCAATCTATTATGATATAGAAGGAAAATTAAAATAAAATTCATATCTAATTGTCCAAATAGAGTTCCACCTGCTCATAAGTTCAAGTTATGTTGCTTTCCTACTTGTAGTCAGGACATTTCTTTCAGAGTTCCTATGGCACAGAGTAGAATTATTATAAACTATTCTGTATTCTTAAATAACTGATTCTTCACTTTTCAATCAGAATTTAGCTCCTGGAGATAAGGACAATGTGATTGTTTTCACTGGAATTCTCCACACCCCCTACACCAGTAAGTGGGCCCCGGGTTGTCATTTACGACATGTTTGTTGAATTCTCAGCAAATGTGAGTTCTCAGCAGATGCAGGAGGGTCAGCTGATCAATGATGCAAGTTATAAATTATCCATTTAGTAAAAAAAAAAAATAGTTGTACTTGGAAATAGCTTTCTAACTGCAGAAGTTATTTTATTTCATTGTAAAGTAATAAAACCACATTTCCTTATCATAATGTGTGATTCAGCCTTATTACTAATTCAGCTTGGCCTTGAATCTAATTAGTAGATTTTATCGTGTTTTTATTTTTTCCTAACATGCGTACAGCTGAATGCAAAGAGGGACTTTTTTAACATTCATTTAAACTATTCTCTGCACATCACTGAACTCAGCATCTCGTAATTCTTATAACTATTATGGAGCATGCAATTGGCTTCTTTATGAAGAACTGAAAATAAAGAGTTATCCTGTTGAAATAAAGACTTGAAACTCTGGAGAGAGGTCTGTCATAGCTTCCCATTTTACTTGATATCTTTACATTTTGGTGATTAGGTTGTTTGAAAACTTCTAAATCAGCATAAAGAAACCAGAATGTTCTGTGTTCTGTCACAGACACTTATGATGTTTCTCTGATTTAAATTGTACACCCTGAGGGTAGAAATAGAGGTTTTCCTATCCTGGATCAAATACCAGACAGGCACCAAATAATATATAATGAAAGTAATGATAGCACTTCCTCATCTCCTGAAAGTGTTTGAAACATCAAGGAGACAGCATCTTGGGATTTAAAAAAAAAAAAAAATGCTCATTTGTCCTGAAACATACTGTGTTCTTTCCTTTAGAACACTTTGTGTATATTTTTGTTCAATTTGAGAAAAATACTGTTATAGTAGTTCTAAAGTTAGAAACCGCTTGGGAAATATGACCTTTAGGTAAATTGGTTTATTCATCTTGTTTTTTGTTCCCACTTTACAAAAAGTGATACATAAACCTCAAGAGGAAAAAAAAATGCACATCTATATGTATCCCTGCCCTGATAGTATTTCCCCAGCCTCACATAACCCAAGACATACCTTAGGAGAATGTGTTTGTTACCCTTTGCTGAAAACCAATCTCAAATGGTATAAACTTATACATCTTAGTGGTATAAACTAATAACCCTTTTCAACTAATCACCGTTTTCAACTCTTGGGTCCCGTGGGAATGGACGAGGCACAGTGGGGACGGCCTATCTTCACTCTGTGTCAGGCTATGAGGAATACAATGATGAGACTCCGGATGACTGAGAACTAAAATCATCTCTAAAATCACTCCCTCAATGTGGCTGTGCCTGAGTCACAGTGACATCAGTCCTATATCTGTCAGAGGAACTGCAGGAGACCTCTGCAGGAGGTCAGACTTCTCTCCACGTGGCCACCTTAGTTAGGGTTGCTGGCTTTTATCTGGTGGCTCACAGCTCCAAGAGACAGGGCTGCAGTGAACCAAGTAGTTGCTGCTCAACGGTTTACAACTCAGCCTCAGAAGCCCCTCCACCTACTGTATTCTACTGGTCAAAGACATGCAAGGCCCACCCTGATTCCAGGAGAGGGGGAAAGACTCTCCATCTCAATACGGGAACAGCAAGTCTATGTTGTGGAACAGCATTTGCAACAGAAGGCATGGTTGCGACCATCTTTGGGAAATAAAATCTGCCCTGAGGAAAATCAGCCTTTTATGTCTGAATCCACGCTGCTGCACAGGACTTGCTTGATGAAGGGGTCTTGCTTGTCTGAACTGTCCTTTTATCTCCCCTACGAATTAGCACTTGCTACATCTACTGTTCAACAAATGTTTATTGAACCTGAATTTAAATTAATCCCATTAATCTTTTCAGTGATGTACCAGGAAATCTATTCAGTATCACAAGAGCAGATAATTTTTTGTGACATTATAAAAATAATACTGAATATTAATGTTCCAGTCATCTCAGTTCTGGCTTCAATCACACTGAATTCATGGACCAGAAAGGCAGAATTGCCTCGCGTGGAGCAATGTGAAACATGCTTATTATTCAGTGCCTGGTACACTATCTACAAAGGCATGTTCCTGAGTTATTCACATTTACTGAGTTTAAGTTTGGAAAACACTGCAGAGTCAAAGGAACAAGAACCAACTCCTCAGCAGAGCCAGTATGGCCAAATCAAGCCAAAGATCAGAGAAGAGGGTGTGATAAACACCAATCAGAGATAAGAATGCCATCTTTTTTAATTAGTCCACCTAGAAGAAATATTTTTTTTTCTAATTTGCACAAAAGCACCACATGAGCTTGCATAAGTTCTCATTGAGATGTTAAAAAATATACAAGCACCAATGTAAATGTGGCAATTAAGTACACCAGTACCTACCAATTTTGCCTTGATTTTTCCAATCCAGACAGCCATGTAGGCCTGCACACAGTAAAATTCAAATATACACAGCATCGAATTTGGATTGTAATTACACTGAGGCTCCTGAGCTATATTATCAAGAGCCATACTTCTATTATATTAAAAAAGCCTTCCACTGGACTTAAGTACATTGATTTTTAGAAGTGAATCCAACTGTTTTTTTGGGGTGTGAAAATGTGACTTCCATGTTTGCCAAAAAAACAAAACAAAACTTGAAGTGTAGGTAAAGTCTGATTACTGTCAACAAATGGTTTTGAGTATCTGATTCTTCGAAGTGTATTTTCCTTTTTAAGTCAGGACAACATTTTGCATAGATGTTTGATTCTGTAGATGGGAACTTGAGACATACCCTGTAATTGATAGGAGAACACATGCCCCCCCCATGGCATCCCAGTGGATGTTCAGAGGCAGCTGGCTTTGAGGATTCTACCCACACCGATATTACAAACCAAACTCTATCGGAACTCAAAATGGGTCCTTTTGGTGCCCATTAGGGACCACCAATGCAGTTTGAAATCATCACCTAATGGGACAAAAAGCATTCTGAATCTTAGGCTTATAACTGAACTGTCTCTGGTGTATCTTAAAAGAACTGAGAGTTTGCTATAAAGAAATTGCAAGTGGCCATTTTCCAAAGAACGGTTTACACATAGACACATACAAGCAAACTAGAATCTGCTTTTTGCTCCAAATGAGAAACTTGGTGCAATTTTGATACACAGTATTTCCTCTCTGTGCATTAGTGAGCATCTCTATTTATCTTGCTAAAATTTCTAATGTGAAAATTAACATTAAATTATAAAGTGGTTAAGTCGGTAGAAATACAATCTCTATTTGTCCTATGCTTGAAATAATAATATTTCTCAAAACAACCTGCCTTTTGCCATACGAGTTGCAATTTCGGAAGAGAAACTTCCAGCTACCTCAGCTTTAGCTGTCTACCAAACTTTTATAGCTGGAGGTGTGTTTTTACATTTTAGTATTTGACCTTTACCCCTGGCATTCTGGAAGCTTCATTTATTGATAAAGACAGGATGTTTTTGTTTATGGCTAAATGTATTTATTCTCCCTTTTCTCTCTCCTCTCTCCCAAAATTAGAAAATTTTTCTTAATGAGAGTATTGTGACCATCTGTTTAATAATTAGCATCTTTAGACTTAAGTTTGTATTTTTCTATTGCTAATGACTTTGGATTTATTCCTTTTGAAATAAAACCTTGACTTCACTATATTCCTCTCCTGAGTTTTATTACAAAATTCTTCCATATTTAATGAAAATATTTCTTAATGAGTGTATTAGTCAGGGTTCTCTAGAGGAACAGAATCAACAGGAAGTATGATTATGAAAAGCAGACTTATTAGGTTGGCTTATGCGACCAGAAACTGGATAGTCCACAATGGCTGTCTGCAGGCTGGAGAACTGGAGGAAGCAGTAGTTGCACAGTCCAAGAGGCTCAAACCCCAGAACTAGAGGGATCGAAGGTGCTACCTTAGTCTGAGACTGAAGGCTTCTGTAGAATCACTGGCAGAGGCTGCTTGGAAGAGTGAGTAAGTGAGAGTCCAATATCCTCAGACAATTACAGCAGCAAGCAAGAACCCGTTCAAGAAGAATCAAGCTTGCATCTGCTGTTGCTTCCTTATTCTTCCATATTTTATTCCATCCAAGCCACCATCCTGTTGGACAGTGCTGCCCATGTGCAGGGATGGTCTCCACTTCAGTTGGCTCTCCCACATGATAATCATTCCTAGACACATGCTCATCACACTCAGAAGCCTCTTAATCATCAGCATCTCTTAATCTAATCAAGTTGACAATTCAAATTAACCATTACAATGAGCCATCCAGATAAATGGCCCACACCCAGAACACTTTCTGGTTGGCCAGATTTCTTGTTTCTACTAGAAAAGTGGGAGAAGAAATCTGTGGGAAAAAAATATCCAGCACCTGAAAAAGTACCTCCAAATCTTCCTATCTATATCAGTACGTTAGAATATGTCAAGTTTTAAGGCCTGCTGAAGCTCTTCAATTTTCAATGTTTTTTTTATATTTCTCATATTGGGCTCTTCCTTTTCCTAAGGTGGTGAATATCCCATTAACTAGAAAACCCAGCACCGTCCCCTAAACTTATGTAATAACTATGGAAGTATTTGTAATAGAAAAGGCCCAATGAATTGAAGAACACTGAGTTTATTTTCCTAAAGAATCTTCCAATGGAATATTGGAGAAGGAGTTTCTAGGAGATAAAGATAGAGCTATAGTTATAGATATAGATATCTATTTAGTCAAATATCTAATAACATAACCATATGGTCAGCCTTAATTCTAAATGTAAGCCCCCTTCTGCTTGGACACGTTTAAAGGTAACAAGAAGTGCAATGTAATAAAACCACCTCATATACATTTATTTAAATTCTGAAAATTCACTTTTGTTCTGTATTCAAAAGAGGGGGAAGGAATCAAAAAGACAGAATGATGGACGGGTATGGTCAAAAGATTGAGCCTACAGTCCCACTCAAAGTGTGGGCCTTTGATGTAAGTTTGAGAAGCGCTGGGAAGACAGGAGCTGTTCTTTATTAAGTCCTGCAGATTTTGGTGACACCCCTCTTCTTTCAGGAAATTTAAGTTGTTCTTAAGACTAACTTTGGCTATGTGCCATCTTTCCCTAAACGGGTAGACCTAAACTCTAGGACATGAAAGGTTCCTTAATGTGACTTCATGTACCTGGCTCATCCTATCCAGGATGCTGGGTGGCTCTGTTGCCTAAAATGGCTTTGATGTGCCTCTGTCAGTCACTCACCCAAGGAATGGAGCCCAACACCTTACATCATCCCTATGTTTCATGTACCTGCTTACTCCAAAAATCTGCACCTTTGTGGATTTTCCACAGTCCACAGTCTTTTCAATGTGAGATAAGTTTATGAATATTTGAAAATTAACTAGATTTTCTGCATAAAAATAGAAATAATGAAAATATGTTAACGATTCTTTTTGCATGTAAGATTTTGACTGATCTTTTTTTTCTATTTTTTTTAACTTTTGTAAGTTTCTTAAGCATACATAAGTATTCCCTTGAAATATAAAAAATAGAGTTAAGCTTTAGAATTATTTCCCAGATAAACTTAAATATTTGTAGTTTTTTAAATATTTATTTTTTAGTTTTAGGTGGACAGAATATCTTTATTCTACATTTATATAGTGCTAAGGATTGAACCCAGTGCCTCATGCATGGTGGGTGAGTACTCTACCACTGAGCCACAACCCCAGCCCCTGTAGTTATTTTATATAGGACATGTCTCTGACTTAGGTAAAAGTGATCAATAAGGGTTTGTCAGGAAAATAATAAGTTTTTATTATTAAATTTTCTGAAAACATTTAAGGCAAATCTTTCATGTTTGCACTAAGTAAAAACAAATAGTAAAAAGGTCACAATTCTTTCTTAGTCTCAAAATTTTATGCAAAATTCTCTCTGAACTAATAGGAAAATCAGAATAATTGATTCTTCACTATAAGATTATATTTACTTTAAGCAACTGACGCCAGCTTAAAACAGCCTGATGCACTATCTTAGCAAAGTCATTCTTATTTTCAGATCACCACTTTTGAAAACAAAGAAATAAGTATGGAACAGCAACAGTTGCTAAATACCTGTGATGAGCCACATTATATGTGAAGTGTTTCCACAAACTATTTTCTTTGATTTCACCTTTCACCAACAACTCCATTAAGAGAGTATTATTCATCCTTTACGGCTAGATAAAGTGGAGTTTAGAAATATTAACTTTATCGGGTCACACAACTAGTAAATAGAAGTGACAAGATTGAAAACAGATTGTTCTGATTTCCAAGTTTTTCTGGGAAACCAAAATGAAAGCAAATACCATATAAATAGTCATGTATTTTGAGATTAGAATGAAGATGAGATGGAGGTCACTTAATACACTTTTTGCTCTGGTAATGTTTTAGATTAAGTGCTTTTAGAAGAATGCTGCTTTACTATGGGCATATCCTTGGCTTTTCAGATTTAACTGGACAGTAATGAGAAGACCACTGGCATCTTTTTTTTTTTTTTTTGGCATCTTTGTTTTGCCATGTTTCTGACACTGTTTTAGGCACTTTAAATAAATTAACTCATTTTATACTCACAGGGACTCCAAGAGATAAGTACTCTTATTATTTATATTTAAGGAGAAATTGTGAGCTTACTGAAGACACAAGATGGCTTTCAGATTAATGGGTCAGAAAACTGGAGCATCTGGAAAACTGTATTTACAAAACAATTTGAACTTTATGGGAAAGATACTGCAAGGATTAGCATCAGCTCCAAGGTTAACGGGCCCCCTTCATCCCAGTTTCAAGGATGAAAAAATATAGGCAACCCACTCAAAAGAAAATAATAATCTATGTTCCATGAGGCACTTAATCACTAAAATATCATCATACGCATTTAATGGAACGAGCTTCAACAACATCTTCATTGTTGTTTCCTATTGACCATTAAATTTCTAAGTGTCAGCAGCATTTAATGTTTTGTGTCTATAAACTCTTCAAAAGCAAATTAGACTTCAAAGATGACCAGGCCGATTGCTCTGTTAAAACTTGTGAATGTCTTGAGGTAGAATACTATGGCTTTGTTCTTGCTCGTGGGGGATTATTCAATAAAGGCTTTTATTACTTTAATGGTGTTATTCAGGCCTATGAAGGAGGTTAATCTTTATAATAAACTTGTTTTCAAGATTTTAATTTGGAAGGAAATAAAGTTGCATTTCATATATATCTTAAACATTATATTTAGAGTTTCAAAATTGTTACATTTTGGGATTTAGGAAGATGAGATTATCCATTTCAGATATTTTTTCTTTCTTTCTTTATTTTTTTTTTTGGTGTTATGGAGACCTCAAATTATTTTTGAGTGACTTATTAAATATATTATAGATTCAATAGCTTTTTTCTTCTGATCACACAAAAGTGGCTTGATAATTGATTGTTTGATGACTGTATGAGGAATTTAAAATCCCTGATATATGGATTAATAATATTTATAGGTATATCTTTTTCAAAGCTAGCTGATATTGAATCCATAAATCTAATATTGGGGCAAGGAAAACTAGAAGCAAATGAGTGAAGGTAGAAATAATCTTTGTGCAACACAAGAAGTGTCTCTATCTACATTAGTAGACTTCTGAAAATTTCAATAAATTTCATAAAAATATAGATGCACATATGTTTCTCTTGTCCCTGAATTTAATATTAGAGCTAGAAGAGAATTAAATATTTATATCTAATGTATTACCAAGATAAATCACTTAAAAATGTGTTGAGGGAAACAGAACATAAATTTTAAAATGTAAATGGATCATTTTCACAGCAATATGGAAAGGTAATTGTTATTTTTCTACATTAAAGATAAAAATATGAGGAAAGTGATTATCAGACACTATTTTGTTGTCTATTTTCAGAAACAGTTAAAACATTAAATTTAATATTTATGTTTGGTAGCTACTGGTTGTTCAAATCTGGTATTCTTTGTGAGAAATTATATGTTCATGGTCTGACATGCTTACCATCTTGGGTTCTTTGTCCAACACAAAAGCATTGGCCTCCTAGAGAGACCAAGACAATTCCCAGCCAACATCACAATGTGTCAAGTGATGAATTAAGAACAGGGCTTCAGTGCTTGTTGTAGCCTAGTCAGCCAAGAGCTCAGAGGCTGAGATTATTTGGACAATGCAGATACCTTCTCATAATGCACAATTTTCAACTCTTCCGATGGTATACGGGATTCCTTTTTTTGATTCCTTATTTGGAGAGGGAAGTATTTATGGGTTGTCAATGATTAACAAACAAACAAGACACTTACAGTGGTGTTTGACATTCATGCTTGACATTCAACATGAGGTCATTTCACCAGACAATTAATACTGGTTTAAGTGAAGTACAATAAACACACAATTTACCTCATACTAGTAATTTATATGACTGGCATGTCCCACACTCAGGTGATAGAATCCTTTAGGAATCTTCTCAAAGGCATGTTAGGATTTGTAGGCAAGGACTTTCCAACTGGAAAACCTCAACAAGTTCTATGTCAAATATGTCGTGGGGTCCTCAGTCTGGGGCAGCCAAATGGAGCGGGAGTTAGGTCATCTCAGACTTGCTTTTAACCACTACAGCATACATAAGCAAGAGTAGGAAGCCCTGCCTTGGAGCCAAGTCTGACATTCAATATGTCCAACACTGAACTGTGTTACTTGATTGATAAGCCCTATCAGCTTCTCAGGGTGCCCAAGGAGGAAAAGGGGGTCTCACACATTTTTATTAAAAATGTTATTTAGAGGTAACTGTATATTCAAATGTAGTTGTAAGAAATAATATGAAAATCCCATGCACCCTATACCCAGTTACTCCAGTATATATCTAACAAAACTTCAGTACAAGAAAATAGACATTATTATTGCTGTGGGTATATATGTGACTGCATGACCAATGTAATTTGGCAACCTGTACACTCAGAAAAATTAGAAATTATATCCCATCTGATTCAAATGTATGCTAAGTCAAGATCATTGTACTGTCATGCATAACTAATTAAAACAAATTTAAAAAAGAAAATACCAAGAATATTGACTGACATGGATACAGAATAATTCTATCAGTACCAGTCATCCTCATGATGCCCTTCAAAGTAACACAAACTTAGAATCCACTAATCTGTCCTTTTTCTAAAATTGTGTCACTTCAAAAATGCTGTGTAAACAGAATTAAATAGTATGTGGTCTCTCAGCGTGATTCTCCAGAGATTGATCCAGATGGTGGTGCACCCGTAGTCCATTCTTTTCCACTGTTGAGTGGCAGTCCAGAGTTTGGACAGGTCACAGTTTGTTTTTTTTTTTTGTTCTCATCCATTGTTTTAAGTTTGGGGATATAACAAACAAAATGTTATGAACATTTTTCATACAGGTTCTTATGTGCACATAAATTTCTCATTTCCTGAAATAAAAGTCCAGGAGTGCAAATAATCCTGTAAATACAGTAGTTGGATGTTCATTTTTATAAAGATTTTCCAAATCATTTTCCTGAATAGCAGTGCTATTTTCCACTCCCACCAGCAAGGTCTGATTTTCTTTTTTTAAGGTGTGAGGAATTGAATCCAGGGCCCCACGTATGCTAGGCAAGTGTTCTAGCACTGGCTTCATCCCCAGTACCCATCAGCAATACAGGAATGATCCAGTTTGTCCATATCCTCCACAGCATTTGCTGTTGTCATCACCATATTCTAGTCATACTGATGGCTAAGTAGCATTCTCTCACTGTGAATTAAATTCGCATTTCTCTATTGGCTAAGGACGTTGAACTTCTTTTCAGGTGCAAATTTGCTATTTGTGTATCATCTTGGCTGAAATATCATGTCTTTTGCCTGTTTTATTTTAAAATTGATTTGATGACAAAGGTCAAAAGTGAGAAAAAATGTATATATTTATGGCATACAACATGACGTCTTAATATATGTATACAATATGGAATGTCTAAATCAAGCATATTAATATATTCATTACCTCACATACATATTTTAGGGGTTGAAGATATTTAAAATCTGATCTATTAGCAATTCCATAGTGTACAACACACTGTTATTAACTATAGTCACCATGCTGTATACTAGGCCTACAGAACTTCTTTCTCTTGTCCACCTGAAACTTGGTACCTTTGACTAACATCCTTCCTCCCCCTCCCCCTCCCCTTCCCTTGTGACCCCTATTCCACTCTGTTTTGATGAGTAAGACTAGCTGTGCCCAAGCTATTGGTCTACTCCTACCCATCTCTTACCACTATACTTTCTATTGCTAGCCAAGAGTGTTGGGGACTCTACTTGCTTGAGTCAATTATAATTAACAAGAAGCTTGCCTTTGCTGTCTGATTGGCCTCTGTAGAAAAATGCTTTCTCCTCCTACTGGTTTTCTGATTACGTCACCCAGTATAACAGCCCTCACAGTGGTGAGGAGTTTTTTGGAAAAAAAATCTCAGCAAGAAGATGGACCAGTCACCTTCCCATAGACTTTGCATCTCAGTCTCTTCACTCTACATAATTCATTATCCGCATGTCCGCTGAGGCTTTTCTACTATTGTTGTTGTTGTTGTTACTGCTACTGCTGCTGATGTCATTTTAATTGTACATTTTTTATGGGTACAGTGAGGTGAATTTGATACATGGATACAATAGAAAATAATCAAATCAAGGTAACCAGCATTTCCATCTCCAATATTTATCATTTCTCTGTGATGGGAAGCTTCAAGATCCTGTCTTCTAGTTCCATATAATATACATAGTAAATTGTTTTAAATTACAGTTGCCCTATCCTGCTGCAGATCACTTGTACATGTTCCTCCTATCTAACTGTATTTTGGTTCCCATCTTCCAACCACCCTTTATCATGTTTCCTTCCAACTCTTCTTGGCTTCTAGTGCCCATATTATTTTCACTTCGATGAAATCAAATTTTTTAGCTTTCACATATATGGGAGGATATGCAATGTTTTTCCTTCTATGCCTTATATGTTGCCTGTAACATAAAGTCCTCCAGTTCTACCTTTGTTATCACAGGTAATAGGGTTTCATTCTTTTCTGATGACTAAATAACATATCATGGTGTGTATGCACAGTGTTTTCTTTTTCCATTCATTCATCCATGGACATATCGGTTGCTTCCATTTCCTGGCTATTGTAAATAGTGCTGCAATAAACATGCTAGTGTAACTGTCCCACCCCCATGTGTCCCCTAAACAGCCTTGATGGAGAAACCAAAGCCAAACCATGATTGCACTTTAATAAACAAACCTGGAAAAAGGGAACCAGTTTAAATAAGGACATTGGAGAGTTGGGTTCCCACATTTTCAATCAATTCTTTTGACTGTTGCAAGTGACACTAAAGTCCCATGATATGCATTGTTTTGTTTTGTTTTGCAGAGACATATGTTCAAATACTCACACAAGGAGGCCAGTGTGTAGTGAAACTGAGTCCATCTGAGTTTGGTGGATCCTAGACTTCAAGATTTCTCAGTGGATGTTAGGGGTGACCAAGCAGACAAAAGGCAACCCTTATTTTGCCAAATAATCACCTTCAAAAAAGAAGATAATTTCCATCAACCACCTCCATATTTCTCAAACTGAAGGACATAAAACCATCCAAATTTGGAAGAATATTGTTGCATAAAAGGACACTTCATTTTTTTTCCCATTCATGATTGGCAGAAATCTGTATTTTGACCTTGAGCTAATTCCCAGAGCTATGGTGACCTGAAGGCCTGCCAGGTAACTGAGCACCCAGAACCAGGGCCCCAACCTCTGACACAGTGTGCACTGTCCCTCACAGTGGCCATGGCACGAAAGACACAAAGGTACCCGGAGAAAATATAAGAAGAACATCATTAGTGTTTTGATTTGTTTAGATTTGACAATGTCCAAACCTCTATTCTGCATGCATGGTATAGGAAAAGTGACAGTATTCTCTTTATATAGATTCCTATGTAGCTAGAAGCACTGGACATACAATGTTGTTTTTGTTTTCTAAATAATTATTCATTTATCAACTGTGGTCTCCTGAAACCTAGAAATGAATTTATGATCTTCATACAAGTACCCAAGAATGGAAACTCATTAATGTCAAGCATATCATATTTAAAAGACTCTTTTTTTAAAATTTTGTAGTTACAAGTTCCAGAAAGGGGCCAAAGTTCAAACATTGAGTAAGAAATTAAATTTCTATTTATACAAAATATTGTCAAAATATGTGATCCAAGAAAAGATAATTTCCCTCCACACATTAATCTTATTTATTAACTAAACCCAAAAGAACATCCTCAATGCTGAAATGGGTTTTGAAGAGTGAGTTATGTTAGTTATACAATTTCATAATTTTTTGAATGGGAAAAAAGATACTTAGAAATCTATCTTTACATGAATAGCATAAATGACATTTCAATAACAAGGTCTTCCATCTTAGATAGTTATTTGTCACTCTGTTACCCCCAAATGCATCTAGAACACGGTACTTGAAGAGTTACAATAAAAAGAGATTATAAATCTACATGTTTAGAAAGAATGTCAGTATGAAGGACAAAGTTTTAGCATTTATTATGAAATTATAGAATGTTTTTAAACATAGTTATATCTAGATAAAGTATAGAAAGCCAAATGAATCTCCTGTTTTTATGGCAGGAATCAGTCCCCAGTTGTTTTGCTGCAGTGGATTCCATCTCCAGTTGGGGGCCTGGGTGCTTCTCACTTCCTTTACTGTCCACACAGGTGCTGAAAGGACAACTGGTTCCATTGGACAGGTGAGAAAAATGTGCATCAAGTGTTTAAGTGATGTTTCATGTCCACAGATTTTTCTGGTGTCTCCTTTGCTCTCCCTCTATTTATTTATTTGATTGCTTTCTCTTACTTGTTTATTTGAATTTTAATGAAGAAATCTGTAGTTAAAAGTAAATCAATATGGTCCATCTGGAGTCAGATCCTTATTCAAATCCAGGTCCTTGTCCTGCACCATTCTCCAAGGATTATGCCATATTTATGAATGAACCAGGAAGAACACCTAAGATTAACCACCAACACCTCAAGCCAACAAATGTTACCTGCACCCAATGTATATTAAAATGAAAAAAAATGGGCTTTTAGTAGAAAATGCCAAAGTATTTGAAGTGAAATAAATTGGCATTTTAACTCCTTGCTCAATATGTTTTAGGTAGAAATTTAGAAAAACCAATTTATTTCCTCAAATTTGCCTTTCTCTTTTTTAAAGGGGAGTTGATTGTAATGATAATATCTAATGTTTCTACCTCGCAGTATTGTTTAGTAGAACAAAGAGTCGATGAATTTTCTGTGATGTTGTAAAAAATTATATGTGTCAGATTTTAATATTTGCATAATTTATTCATAAGATACCCCCCTTCTCTCTCACTTAGAAGAAAGAAAGCATTCAAAATTTTAGTAGCATTAGTACCAAAAACCCCAGTTCAGATAAACTATAATAATCTTAAATGCTATAGCATAGGATTCATCTCATATTAAAGTGATTAATTTAAATCTACTTGGTATATGTTTGCCATAGAGTAAAATTAAAGAGCAGTTTCATACAACATAAATGCAGACTATTTGAAGAGTCAACTACCATTTTCTATCTATTAAGTGCCACACAGCAGTTTGATAATGGTGCTAGATTACACAGGCACCATTCTGATTTTGTAAAAGTAAACAAAATTTTGCTTCTAACATTGAGAGGATAGCAGTATAAGACGGACAGAGAAATGATTAACTCAATACAATGTGAATAGTGCTGGAACCAATAGATGACATGGAAAGTTCAATAATCGTCCCAATTCTGAATCTTATAAATCCTGTCCCTTATAATTCTGTCTGACTCTTCAGAGGCCACTATCTCTGTAGGTACTACTTATTGATTCCTAAATAAATCCAATATATACACAGCAAAATTCATTGAAAAGAACTCCAAAGATTCCTATTATTTGTTATGATTGACAATAGACAAGTAAAACAAATTTCCTTGCACCAAGTGCCTTCGAATGGCTTGGAGTCGTCAGACTTCTGCTCTATTTCCTTTTGCCCTTTCAACACTGTAAATCCTGTAGGCCACACCCATAAGGCCTCAAAGTCAACAACACTCTAAGCATTTATGGATCTGGGGTTGTGAAATGGCCTGAAAACTAGTTGGGGTATATTCAATGCTGATGTTTACTGCAGCTAAATATTTGTGTGTATGTGTACGTGCTCACACGCATGCTTGTATGTGTATATATATACACACACACATGCACACACACACACACACACACACAGACACACACACACACACACACACATGTACATACATTCATATAGTATTCACCACCTTAAGGGCACAGAACAGTATCCAGGGCATTCTAGGATGCAAACACCTATTCAAACCTGGGAGATTTTCCAGATCAGATTTGCAATGGCCTTCCATCGCATACAAAGGTCAGAAAAACAGACTTAAAATCAGAATGTTTTTATTCAATTAAGGTACCATTTGACCACAAATGCTCTGTCTTCATGAGAAAATTAAAGAAATAAATCAGGATTCTTTCTCTTAATGGCTGTTTGCATTGGCCAGCATTTGGCGACAGGAGTCCAGGTCCAGAGTGAATTTCTCTGTGGGGCGACTGACTGCATTTATCATGATTCCAAAGGCAGGTACTGCTGCCATCTGGTTTGTCACATAAAAGCTGCTAGTCCAAAAAAGGGGAGAGAATTGAACAACAGCAGAGGAGGTAGAGAGGGAAGATGGGAGGGGAGGGGAGGGGAGGGGGGATAGTAGGAGATAGCAATGGTAGCAGAATACAACAGTCACTAATATGCCATTATGTAAAAATGTGAGTGTGTAACAGATGTAATTCTGCAATCTGTATTTGGGGTAAAAATGGGAGTTCAAAACCCAATTGAGTCAAATGTATGAAAAATGATATATCATGAGCTCTGTAATGTTTTGAACAATCAATATATAAAAAAAAGCTGCTAGTCCAGTGTGACTTGTTTAATTTTAGTGGGTGAGGGAGAAAACTGAGTATACCATCTTAAATGGTATACTCTTCCAGAGAAGGTGCCTCTATCACGTTTTAGAATGAGTAGTAGAATATTTGGCCTGATATTGCTAGCAGTGAAAATGAGTTGTTCCAAAAACATACTAATTCATTCTGTATTTCTGAGGTATTGTGCCAATCACTGCCCATGAAATCCTTGTGTGTGGTGAAAATGAAAAACAGAATCAGTTAAAACATTGGAGTGAAAATGTGCTGCTTTTATTCAGCTCTGAAAGTTGGCATTTTGAAGGTCCTTGTTCATCAGAATATACTGAAGCCTACAGGCATTATGTCAGGTGCTATAAATATTAAAATAAATAAGAAAAAACAGCGCTCATGGTTAAAACGATGAGGCCAACAGTTTGTGTGTGATGTGAATGGTGACAGAGGTGGCAGCAGCAGTGAAATGGGAAAAGTATTGAACAGAACCTTTTTCTTTGGGGCCTTGCTCTTCATGTGTCTCGCTCCATCTCTGGGGTCTCGGGTTGGTGCTGTCTCATGAGCAATGAGAGATTGTAGTGAGGATTGAGTTCCTGCGTTTGGGATCCAGAATCTCCACTTAGTGTGTGATTCGGGGAAAAGCAGCAATTTAGTGAACTCAGTTTACATCTTAAAACTAGATGGGAATGGTGTGTGTTCTAACTATGAGGGTAAAATACATGAGACCACGTACATGAAAACGTGCAGGGTAGGAGACACCGTTGGACCATAAGCTGATGTACAAAGGCTGTTTGCTGTTTGCTGTCTGTTGTTATTAATGAATCCTTTGGGTCCAATAAACTCTTTTCAAAAAAGGAAAGAAAAGAAAGAAAGAAAAAGAAAGCCATCTTAAAGGAAGAAAAGCCATAAATCTTAGAAAACAGAACTTCCTGCCTGTCTTCCCATGAGAAAACTCTATGAGAGCTGTTTCAATTTTTCCCTGACTATGAGAAGCCAAGGAGGGTTGACCCAGCCTCTGAACCCTGCTTTCTCTTCATGACTTGGGCTAAGATTTTTAATCTCCTTGAATCTCAGTTTCTATATCTGGGAAATGGGAATAAAAATGGAGCAGCAGAGTTGTAAGGAGACCAGATGGCAAGGGGTGTGTCCCAGCGAGAGGCGAGCCAGGTTCATAGTAGGTCCTCCCACGTGTTAATCAGTTCCGTCACCAAACTATGAGTCCCGAAATTATCATTAACTCTAATTTAATTAACCAATTACCCTTTACTATTGATGAGTTTTGCACAAGTCAACTCAATCAGCATTTACATTTTGACACTTTTATTTCTAATTATGTGTAATTTGCTCCCTGTTAAAAGAATTTCAGGCATCAGCAAGCAAATCAGGAAATCGTTTGTGTACCCAGAAGCCCTACTTGAGAGTTCTTCTGAAGTCTGATTTCTTTATTTCTTTGAATGTGGTTTCCAGGGTGAGAGGAAGGGAAAGGTAGGTGTGCCCTTGCTTTTGTTGGAGGTACGATTTTCAAGTGTAATGGTAGCCCAGGAGTGGTCACCTGTTTGCTCCAGGAATTGGAATCCTGTGCCATTGGCTAACTAGATTTCCCCTCCCAAAGCAAATTCATCCCTTAGTTTTAACCCAACTCTTACTTTACTTCCTGGCCTCAAGACCCTTAGGTGTCCAGCTTTGTATTTTAGTATCTTTTCCAATATTTTCTTAGTTTTCTGCTTTGTAAACCTGTGTTAGTTAGGGTGTTAGATAGGGTTCAACTGAAGATCAAAGAAGCCACTCTAACAGGGTTAAGCAGAAGGGATATCTACCCGGTGGTGCTGGTGGGACTGTGGCAGTGTCCTTCTGGGTTAGCCTAGCTCTCAAAATCATACTGCATCTTCTAGTGACTTCTAGACTTCTACAGGAATTGGAATCCCATGTGTCTTCTGGCCTTGCATTAACAGAGGGAACTCTAGAGAGGACCAGGAGTACCCATTAGTCTAATCCAAACGTCAGCCACAAACAGAGTACTTAACCATGGCTTATATAATTTTCTACTGTATTTAGTGAAGGAGAGAAAAGAACAGTTTGCCACTAGAATGTTTTCTTTGTTAACAAAGTAGCAGTATTAACAGCCATGAACTCAGAGTCAAAGTCCTGGAGTACAGGGCTTGCTCTGCCACTAATTAGTTTTTGGACTTGGGTAAATCCTTTCTCTTTTCAGAAGTTTCCTGAACGTACAAGATGAAGTAATTAGACTCAGCAGTTGCTGAGAAAGCACCCTTTTTGTAATGTACTACCATCCATATTATTGTTGCTGGCATAAATAACCTTTTATATTTGATAAAAAAAATGGTACACGGGGCTCTTGGTATTTTTCTGAAAATAATGCCATTCTAATTAATTCTAATTGAGTCATCGACAAGCTGTATTTTTGCCCATGCTCAAGAGGTTTATAGACTCAGTCATTTAACTAAAAGACCCCTTGAAAAATCTATTATATATTTTTTCCTTGCCAATCTTTCTAAGGCCCTTTAGAAAATAATCAGCCAGTCTTCCCTCTTTAATTCCCTCCCAAACTCCCTCAGCAGAGACTGAGATGCTGAAGGAACTCATTTCACCAGGTGTCATGAGGTTTGAGAAGCCCAGGCATCAATCAGGCCCTGCAAGCTGAGCTTGCAGAGCAGGGTGGCCACAGGCTTCCACCAGAAGAATGCTGACAGGCTGCTGCAAGACAAGTTTCCATGGTTACTCCAACTTGTCACTCTTCCATATAGCCACCTTTATGAATTTTTAAAGTATTATAATAACATACATTTTGCTCTTTCTATTAATGCTGTACAAAATCTTCTATTAATTCAAAAGAGGTTGCATCATTGTAAACATTGTAAAAATATTTCTTAAGTGGTTCAAAACCCAGCACACAAAAATTCGTGCTGTTGACCCCACTTAAGGCACAAAACTCTGTCATTGGATAGATCAAAATACTATTTCTCAGTCTTTCATTTAGATCATCTATTCCTTTGCATTCTCTCCTACCACAATAGCAAATTAAAAACTCCCAAATAAGTCTTTGAAGACAATAAAAACACAGTTGAAAGTAAACAACTTACCTTGGCAACAGGTCTGAAGGGCTTATGCTATATGCAGCTCAAAGCGACTGCTGTTGTATCTTTAGCATAGCAAGAATATAATGGCTAAATTGTTTTCTATCAAACCATATTTAGAAGATAATACTAACTTTCCCAGTAAACTCTATTCCTCTCATTATGAAAGTGTTTACTTGAACTCTGAAAATAGCATTAGTCATGACGACTTCAGATGTTTAGAAGTAAACTGATTTTTTAATTAACTGTCTGCCATTCTAGATACCTACTCTCCAAACCCAAAGAAATGATCTTCAGTTGGCAAAGAGAAGATCACACACATATACACACACAAATACATATGTAGTATATACCATATAGATTTAACATGTATAAGAACTTGAAATTGAGATAATTTACTTTTAACTTTGAGGGATTCTTGTCACTTCAAATGTGTGGAAATAATATAGTGCTCCCATGTGTCCTTTGCCCAGTTTCTCCCAGTAGTAACATTTTTAACCCTATGGGGCAATGTCACAAAAATATTGACATTTATGCAGTCGAGGTACAAAACATTTCCTTTTTCCCAAGGATTCTTCCTGTTTCCCATTTATAGACAGCAGCAACACCTCCCCTCTTGCACTCTGCCCTCTGTCCTTAAAGCAATCAACAATCAGTTTCCATTTCTACAATTTTTACAATTAAAAGATGTCACATCAATGGTGTCGTATAGTATGTAACCTTTTGGTATTGGCACACTCTCTCTCCCCTTTCTCTCAACACAATACAGAGGTGGAAATCCAGCCAAGTTATGTATGTATCTATATAGTTTATTCCCATTCCTCCCTAACATTCCATGATCTAGATTCTGGTGTGTTCAGCCACTCACCATCAGGTCTGATTCTAGTTTTGTGCTACTATGTATAAAATTACTGATAACTGTGTGCACAGGTCTTTGTGTGAACATGCCTCATTTCTTTGGGGAAAATGTCCAGGAGTACAATGGCTCTTAGTTCTGTGTTTACTTTTTATAAAAACTATCCAGCTGTCTCCTAGGGCAGCCATATCGTGGTATACTCAGCAATGTGTAAGTGACCCAGTTTCTTTAGCTCTCACCAGCACTTGTGTGGTCCGTTTTTTTTTTTTTCTTTTTCTTTTTCTTTTTTTTTTAATTTTAGCCATGCTAATTAAATTACTTGAACAAAAATAAGTCAATGTGGCTTACATTTGTGATTTCCTAATACTTAATAATATCAGACAACTTTTAATGTGTTTATTTGCCATTTGATGGTATCTTATTCTCTTTAATGAAATATCTCTTCATGATTTTTGCCCATTTTCTAATTGAAATTTTTAAATTTTTTTAATTGACAAATTTTGAGAGTTCTTTGTATATTCTAGATGAAATCCTTTATCAGATGTGTGATTTACTAACATTTTCTCCCCAGCCTACAGCTTGCCTTTTTGTCTGTATAACAGAGTCTTTCACAGATGAAAATCTTTTAGTTCTGATGAGGTCAAGTTTATTAGCTTTTTGACGGAAAGTGTATTGCATATATGGATTGTGTTTTTGACATCAGGTGGAAGAAATATTGGCCTTGCCTAAGGCTCTAAGATTGTCTCTTTTTTATTTTACTTTAATATGTTATGATTTTACAGTGTACATGTAAAATCCTGATCCATTTAAGTTGTTCCCCTTTCTTCCTACCATCCATGATCTGGAGGCCCTACACTATGTTCAGCTGCTCACCCACTGTGGGGCATTTGGACTGCTTCTGGAGTTTGGATACTGTGAATAAAATTGCTGTCAACATTATGGGCAGTTGTATCTGTGAACAAATCAAAGTGTGAGGTTTAAGACTGAGGCTTAATTTTTTTTTTTTTTTTTTTGCACTGATGACCATCTTCTCCACAACATTTGCTGAAAAGGCCAACCTTTCTTCCTTGAACCACTTTTGCACCTCCGTCAAAAATCACTTGGTTGGATTTGTGTGCATCTATTTCTAGATTCTCTGCTCCCTTCCTTCGGTATCACAAAAATCTTGATTAATGAGCCTGGGCAGGAAGAATCTAGCTACCTTCCACTAAGTCAAACATAAAGGAGACTTGAAAATTGCAAACCATTTCCATTCAGTCACTAATATACTTTGTTTGGGAAACCATGATGATTATTCATGAAAAGATGCTATTTGCTGAGTAGAGGGTACTGGGGATTTAATCCAGAGGTGCTCAACCACTGAGCACATACCCACCCCTTTTTATTCATTTATTTTTTTATTTTGAGACAGGGTCTCATTAATTTGCTTAGGACCTTGCTAAATTATTCAGGCTGACTTTGAACTGGTGATCCTCCTACCTCAGCCTCCCATGCTGCCAGGACTATAGGCATGCCCCATGAGTATTTTTAATGGAATAATGAAAAAATGCTTTAAATCCCACGAGTTTCAATTTCTGCTATGGTAAATGTTATATAGATAAAACCCACATAAAGCATAAAACTTTTTGGGATCCTGAATAAATTTTAAGAGGGTCCTAAGATCAAAACATTTGAGAATCACAGTTCTAACTCATCATAAACTCTTAAATTTTACTAAAATTGACAACTGACTTCTGATATTTGTCCCATGTAAGGGTATGTTCATGGAGACCCATTTCTGTCTTCTGTATACTGACAGTTTCTGCCAATATGTGTTTCGGCCATTGTCATAGGAGCTTGCTTCAGGCTTCCTGTTAATTTTTCCTTGAAAGTCTGTGATGTTGGTCATGCAGCTTCTCTTTCAGCTAATCAAGAGGCAGCACAATCAAATATGAAAATTTGCTTTTGGAAACTGCATGTAGCTAGACACACATTCCACCAATATTGACTGCCTGATATGTGCTTTGGTTTTACAGGGGTAAAGAAATCAGACAGGAATCCTTATGCTTTTATTGTCCCTGTCTTCTAGCTGAAGGAAAAGGAAATTAAACTACAGTAAGCCTCTCACGTGGCGAGACAACAGGCTCAGACATCCATAGCCCATCATGGCCTCTCTTGATCTGTGGATAGGAAGTCCTGGCTTGGCAATGCCACTTTTGGAAGCATGGCTAGGGATTGAGCCCAGCTTGCAGTCAGGGAACAAATATTAGTATGAACAAGTCACTGGTCCCTGGGTGAAAGTACTTTGCTCCTCTGTTTTCCATCAACCCTCTTTCTTTACCTAGCCTCGTGTGGAACTCTTTCCTAAGCTTAGATGTCATGGTCAAGGTTTTCCCTGCAAGTCCTAAAATCCATATTACTGCATTAAAGTCTGTGGCTGATCTCTACTCTTAAGGGGAGTTAAAAAAAAAAAAAGACATTCATTTACTTCAGGAAGTTATCCATCAACTTTTCCTTATCCTCTGACTATTTTAATGATGATGCAACAAACAGCCCCACATTTTTTTTTATATAAATAAAGTTAGCAATCTTATGAAGAATGCGTTTCCTGCTTACTGTGAGAACCAGGGTCCTAGGTGGCATGCTGGCCTCAGCTTGTTTGCATTTGGCCTTGAGATAAAGAAAGATGCTGGAGATCACTCCTGCCACAGTTGACCCGGGCCAATGTTGAATGCCATGTGGACCCTCACAGGAGCAGACAGTGCGGCCATCCAGAGTGTGCAGAGGACCTCCTGGCTCAGCAAGCAACTGCCCTCAAATATTCCACCAGGCTTCGTTGCTGCTCTTTTCAGTGCTTGTGCTTCTGTTAATACTGGATCTTTCTTTTCCGTTTCTGGTATAACCCCAGGGAAAACACATACTGTTTGTTTCAACCTAATCCAGTGGGTGATTCTCAAGTTTCCAATACTTCCAACACCTCCAAGCATAATCATTAAATGCTCGGAAGCTCTTAATTGTGGGAGTGAGAAGATTTGAAGTGATAGTAATTTGTCATAATTCATGTAATAACACGGATGTTGTTAAAAGTGCTCCGAGCTGATCATTTTCCTTACCTTATACACTTTAAAGCAGTTTTCATGATACCTAGCAGATAGTTTTTTTTTCCCAGAAACACAGCATTGAAAGTGACCTCTTGCCTAACTAAGCTCTTCATATATTCATTTTGTAATGATGTGAAGCTCAGGTATTTGTCTCAATACATGGAGATGTGAAATACATTAAGTGGTCCTGGACCCATGGAAATAGAACTCACAGTTGTTTCCCATTGAGGAAGTTTGATTTCAGTGACTACTGTTTCAACACTGATCTGAAGTTATGTCTTGCTCCTGGTAGAAGGTCATTTATGTACCATATCTGTCCAGCTGTGCTCTGTGCCAGTTATGAAGCAAGACCCTGGATGGATGTGCCTAGTGCTGATAACCCATAGCAATTACGCCTCATTATCATTTGAGTCATTTTGGAATTAGTTCTCTACAATCATCATTTTCAAATTATTCTCCAAGGATCTCTGTGATTTGACCTACTGTGGCCCCTGTGGCATCAAGACGGAAATTTAAAGAGTTTAAATTCAAGTCCTTTCTTTGCTGCTGTTCTTACTTTTAAATAGTAGGCTTTCATATAAGATGTCATTTCAAGAAATTGTAAAGCTAACAAAAAACTTCCTCTTCTGCAATCAACAAGCCATCAAGATTGAGATACTTTCCTAAAAATCGACCTCTTTTTTATATGAGGCAACGTGCCAGATGATAAATCACTGGAAACTTTGGGAATTCATGTTAGTAGAATGAACTTAAATTAGAGCTTATCAAACTTCTTCGTCTTAAGACCCTGTTACATTCCCAAGAATTGTTAAGGACCCCAGAAAGCTTTTTTGTGTTTTGGTTATTATCAATTGATATTTAACATAAAAAATACTGTCTCAAGTTCTGAGGAAGCTTTAAAATATTTAATTATTTATTTTAAAAAGAGTAAATCATGTATTAACATAAATAATCATTTCCATATAAAATAATCATATTCTCCAAAATAAAAAGTTATTGAGTGGCATTATTTTTTTCATTTTTGTGAATCTCTTCAGTATGTGACATAATAGAAGATAATTCTAATTCCTAAGTTCAGAAATGCCTAAATCTGTTGCTATATCATGTGTTACATAGCCTCTGTAAAATTTCACTCTATGCTTATGAGAAAATAAGAATAAAAGAGTAAAAATGGCCAAGAGAAATATAGTTTTAGTATAGTAATATAGTCCACTTGGACATATTTTATTTGAAATAGGGTCTCCATAAGGGACTTGCTAAATTGCTGAGGCTGGCCTCAAACTTGCAATTCTCCTATCTCAGCCTCCCAAGTTGCTGGGATTACAGGGTTACACCACTGCACCATGCTAATAATATAGTTTTGAACCAAATTTTGAGCCTACAGATCCGCTGAAATCGTCCCAAGGACTCCAGCAAGCACCCGATCGCACTTTGAGAACCACCAACCTAAGACTTGTAATTCACAGTACAAAGTTACAGAAAACATCATATATATAAGTATAACTTCAAAAAGAACAAATATTCCCAGCTCCTCGAGAGGCTAAGGCAGGAGGATCACGAGTTTAAAGTCAGCTCAGCAAAAGCAAGGTGCTAAGCAATTCAGTGAGACCCTATCTCTAAATAGATGCAAAAAGTAAGGCTGGGGATGTGGCTCAGTGGCTGAGTGCCTCTGAGTTCAATCCCTAGTATCACCCGCTAACACACACACAAAAAAACAAAACAAAAAATTTCCATAAATGTAAACAGCACTAACTCTTTTAGCTCCAAAACTAAGTCTATTACATTCACAGATGATATGATTTTCTGTGTAGAAAACACAAAGAATTTACCAAAAAGGAAACCCTAGAACTATAGGATTTATTCATCGAGGTTGCAGGAGATAAGACTGACACAAAATATTAATCCCATTTCTCTATACGGACAATAAATATTTATAGTCATTCCAAAGAAAATAAAATACTTAGGTATTAGACAAACAAAAATGTAGGGAATCTGTATGATGAATGCAAAGCTCTGACTAAAATGGATGCAGGAAGAGAGACATACTGTGCTCATGGACTGGGAGACACCACAAAGGAAGCTGTTTGTTCTCTTCAAAATGACAATGAGGTTTAATGCAATTTCTGTTGAATCATGGTGAAGATCTTTGTAGAGGTAGAAAATCTTTTTCATATATATATATATATATATATATATATATATATATATATATTAGAAGAAAATATAAATATATATATATATGTATATATATGAAGGCAAAGGATCTATAAGAGCTAAAACACTTTCTGAAAAGAAGCATAAATAGAAATGACCTCTTTACCCAATGTTAAACTGACAATAGAGTTATAGAACTTAAGACTATGATATTTACAGGGAAATAGTTCAATGGAATAGAATTTTAAAACCCAGGAATCATGTCACACATACTGTCCAAGTGATTTTTTACAAAACTACTGCAAGCCAAATCAAGGAAGGAAGATAGTCTTTATAGCAATGGTACTGGAGAAATTAGATATTCATAGACAAAAAATAAATAAACTTGATCTAAATCTCATTCCTTAAAAAAAATTAAACACAAAATGGATCATGAATGTAAATGTAAAATATAGAACTATGAAACTTTTAGAAGACAATAAAGGATAATATCTTAAGAAATTAAGTGTAGGTAAGCTACTGAGACTTGGCATTAAATGTGTGCTCATAAAAGGAAAACATTGATGAACCAGAGTCATCCAATGAAAAACAGTCTCTGCAAAAAGCCCTGTTGAGAGAACAGATGGAAAAGCCACAAACTGATTGCAAATCTATTTGACAAAAGATTTGTATCTAGAATATATGAAGAACTTTTAAAACACAACATTTAAAAATATCAACAATTCCATTAGAGAACAGGAAAAAGGCAAGAAGAATCTTTTCACCCCAAAGACACGTAAGACAAGCACATGAAAAGATGTCCAACATCATTAATTAGCCATCACAGAAGTGGTCATGGGATACCACCACACAGCTGTTAGTAGGCTAAACTAAAAAATAGTGGTAACACCAAAGGCAGAGTCTTTGCTAATGGACAGGAAGAGTAACACAGCCACTCTGAAAAAGAGTGTGGATGTTTCCAAAAACTAATTGTGTACTTGCCATATACCACCAATTGTGTTTTTGAGCTTTTATACCAAATAAATTTATGTCCATACAAAAACCTGTACACAAATGTTCATAGCGGCTTTATTTGTATTTAGTCAAAAACTGGAAACAAACTAGATATACATTAATGGTTAAACAAACGGCTGTCATTCATACCATGGGCTACTTACTTCACAACAGTAAATGCACACCAACACTTTCATTGTTCTCAAGGGAATTACGGGGGCCAACCTCCAAGTTCGAGACTGTATGATTCCATTTGTATCATTCTCAAACTAACATTAAAATGAAAATGTAGAGTGGGATAGGGGCAGGGAGGAAGGGGATGGGTAGGCCTATACAGTAGCATGAGACAACCTTCTGGGGATGGAGCAGCTCGGAACCTAACTGTCATGCTGGCCACAGAATGAGTGCCTGTCAAACTGATGAAATCTGAATAACCCATGTGAGTTGAACCTATGCTATTGGACTAATTTTGATATTGCAGCATAGTTGTACAAGATGTTATCATTGGAGAAAATCGGGTGAAAGGTACATAGGACTTCCCTGTACATTTTTGGCACTTCTGGAGAGTCTCTTGATTATTTATAAATAGAAAGTTAAAAAAAAGAAAATTAAAGTAAATACATACCCTCAAAATTGAGACCATAAAAACACATCTCAAGGAACAAAACCCTGGAGTTTGTGAGTAGATGAATGGCTCGTCTACTGCACAGTGACCCCACAGCAGGGCCCAGTGGACTCAGGCAAGGATAAAACACCCTTGCAGATGGGGCCACAGCATGGAGAGACTGGTAAACTCACAGACAGAACGTGACACCACATTACTGTGATTGAGTTCCTTCTCCAGCTCCACCCCAGCCAACTGGAGACAATCTGGGCCAATTTTACACTGACTTGATCACACAATGTTAGATTCATAATTTCTGAGACAAATTCTGAGGTCACTACTCAACATAATCAGAATAACAAATGCTTTTTAAATCCAAAGGTTAGCTATCATTTAAAGTTCTTCATTCAAATGGGTCATTATTATGATAGCTGAAGTCATTAAAAACCTATTACATAAGAATGTTAAAATGTTGAAGATCAACTGAATTCCAATAAAACAAATATTATTTTAGAAACTATTGGCTGGCCAACAGCTCACATTAATACCAGTGTGGCTTCTCGGAGGAGTATTGATGGCAGAATTTGAGAGATTAGAGTAGGCTCTTGCTTCTCTGAAATAAATGGCTGGAATATGGATGTAGAAAAAAATGTATAAAGATCTGTTTTGTCTAAGAGCTGACATCTAGGGATTATTACTTCTTTCCCCTGCTACCAGGAAAGTGTAGAAATGCTAAAATGTCAGAAATGGATAAAAAATAAAATGTTGTGTTAACTTCAAAAGGACAAAATTAAATTCATGAATCATGTCTTCTAATTTGTTTGACTGATAGTGTGAAAATTACCAGTCCCCTCTGCAATTGTAACAAAGCTTGCTTTTGGGAAAGAACTGCTAACTATAATCCACAGAGCTTCAAAATGTCTTTGAAGTGTTTTAATTCAATGCCATTGAAAGTTTCTGAGTTGGTGGTTATCCGTCAGTTTCATTTCTACATTAATAAGCTAGTTTTAAATCTGAGAGACAACATACCTTTGCTAGTATGAATTAATAATTCGGGAAAAAAAATCACTTTTATGAAACACCAGTTTCAGACCACCACCAGTCTCAGGAGCCACTGCATGAGACAGTGCATTGGAATTCGAGCAAGTTTTCTGTCAGCCTTAGCAAAAGTGTGCCCTTCCTCACCTTTTTGTCTCCAGCCTTGAGCACAACACATTAACTAATTTATCCCAATATCCCAATCTCTCTCAAAAAAGCTGGTGTGAACATATCCACCAATGCTGATAATATTTATCTATTTATTTACTTATTTATTTTTTGTCATTTCTGAGGCAAAATACCTTTCACCACATATGAAATGTGATTAGACAAAGTCTCCTTACAGTATCTGGAGATCAGGATAAAAGCACAAGGAGCAAAATAAAGGTAGCAGAACACGGGTTTCAAATTCCTCATGGTTGCTGGGCAGTAAAATACATGGATGCTATAATAGTGACACTTCATGAGCCTCAAGAGCAATAAGATTCCTAGCCACTGGAAAAAGAGATGGATGAAAGTGCCAAGGAACCCAGCCCCATCCTAGCAGCCTCAGTGAGGCCTCCCCTCCCCTCTTCTCACCCACCAGGCAGGAAGCAAGCCCAGCTCACCATCCCACAGCGGGCACCAGGGCCCAGAGCATGAGCCTGCTTCACCAGCAACAGCACAGCAATGCCTTAAAAAAAATTAGAGCAGAATTCAGTGTGAAAGTTTTGGGGTACCATGATATACAGTAGTCTGCAGATATTTGCTTGTAATATTATCATATTTTTTATCCATAAAATATTATGGAAAACAAATTCATCAGGAACTCATATAGTATTCTATTGAAATGTATTATTTTCCTTCTTTCTAACTAAGGTTTGTTCATATGAAGAAAAAAGAAGGAAAGGAAGAAGGAAGCATGACTGTATATAGGTGATGAACACATGCATGACTGTATTCTAAACTTTTCTCAGAAAAAGCCTCCTTGGACCCAACTCCCAGCTTTGACATTGGAAGTCGACAGACCAATGTGTGACTTCATGTGACCCTTTAATTAAACAGAGAATTTAATCCCACCTTGATATTTTCAGGGTTTCCAAGTACCTACAGAGAAAGGAAATTAACCAATAAATCCGTCCAAATAAAAGCCATTTTTATCGATTGTCCCTGATCGCTTAAAAATATTTCTTTCTAAATTTTCTAGAAAATATGTAAATTGCAAAGGGAAAGAATAAAAGCCTCACAAAAAATAGGATATTTGTTTTCATAAAAATGCAATGTGACTATCTTTACAGTAGTTTATAAGTGATTGATTTGCTATATACAGATAAAAAGGTCAATAGTATGCCTGTTTTCCTTGAAGAGATAGCCAATCGTGCATCTTCTGTGAAAAGATCATCTTCCCATTTATTCCAAGCTTCTTATTTACAGGAAACTCTAGCCTCATAGACAAAGCTAGATCAAGAAAAATATTGCCTTAGAAATAATTGAGGATGCTCTCATCATAGGTCTTTGGCAAATTAATAAATTCACTGATAAAGCTTACGTTTACTTTTCATTAGATTATGATCTAATTAATGAATCAACAAGTAGATATTATGCTGCATTAAACATTCAAAAACATGATGGAGGTTTCTTAAGATGTACACATCTTTTAAAAGAGATTAGACTGAGCCTGAAACAAGAAGAACATCATAGGACATTTCAAGCAGTAATAAATATAAGAAATAAAAAGGCATTGGACATGTAAAAAATAATTTATTTGGCCAAGTGTTTAGACCAACATTACAAATGTAGTCCACAGTGTCCATGCCCTTCCCAGAGCTCCTGACCCGCCAGGGTCCCCTCCCCCAGTGCTGTGAGTTTCAGTTTCTCTGATCCAGATCATCTTCCTGGGCCAAGGGATGACATACCTCCCACAGACTAGTTTGTGTTTGAGATCATGGATGCTTCCCCCAATTTGGATGGTGGGAGGGTAGGGAATGATAGTGGTCCTCAGCTCATAATTGACTGGTACAGAGTTGTGGAACCACTTTGTCTCTGGGAGAACTCTGAGGGGCTCTCCACCCTCTAGAGCTCCACAGAGAATCACACTAAGTCTGGACTTGTGCTAAAATCACACACTTTCATAGCTTTTTCACCTGCTATAGTTGGCTTTTTTCACACCTTTCCAGTTGTCTTCTGAGAACACTTCTTAAAATAATAATAATAATAATTTGCTCAGGAACCTCCAGTTTGGGATCTTATTTGGGAAAACTGACCTAACAGCTGTAAACTAACTTGATATTCTAGCATAAGTATCACTAATTATTAAATGTTTAGGATAAATCTTGAATTTTTTTGTAATTTTACTTTTGCTCCAGTGAGATCCTCTCTTATGTACCTTTGAGAATCACTGATATCAGAGTAGTCAGATATTCATTGATGTCGTTCTTTGTTTTCCAGAAAAAAGAAAAATCTTTGTATTTGGAATAAAAATTGGTCCTCTCCAAATTTCCTTAGAGCCAACAGTTACCACATTGTTTTGAATTTAATATTTTGATCTTAACATTTCCATTTTAACTAGCTGCTTATCCTTCTTTTAGTTTATAATGTACACAGGAGAGGATATGCATGGGTTGTAGGTTAAACAATTCAACATTTGAACAGTTACCAAATGTGTTTCAATATCAACTTAGTGTGCTGAGCAACCTTCCTTTGATATTGAATTTTGAAAACTCTGGGACAATTCCTTTATAACTAGTTAGAATTTTTTAAACTATTTCTACATTTCAGTAACTAAATAGCTTCTTAAGGAAATGACACATATTAGTGTCAATGGCTCAAAATTAATTCTCTTTAATATTCACAGTGGAGGGAGTGTGTGGATAGATATATGAGCCCTGAAAATGCTGGAGGGCTGGTTGGTTGGTTGTGATTTTGCTTCTTTTTTCATAATGAACACATAATCCAATGAGATTGTGGACACAATAGAATCAAAATCAATTAAGAACCAACTACTGATTTGTTGTGCCATATTTAACTACATTAAAAGCTTATCACTGTTACAATTTAATGCTTACCAACTCACTTTATTGCATATTAAATGCAAAAATCTATGTTAATGCAACGTTAAGATTGCATACTGGAATTAAAGAGGGAAAAAGAAAATGAAAGGTTAGATTCCCTCATCAAAGGTCAATTTTCAAAAAAAAAAAAAAAAGGTCAATTTTCCTATATTGGTTGAAGGATTCATATGAAATAATTTAAATGATAAATTAAGTGACAAATATTTTCAAAGCCAAAATATGTGTTCAGTTTAACATTTTATTCATCCATGAATATGTGTGTATGCAGAGAATGTTAGAAAGACTGATGATAAAATATATTTTTGTGTGTATGATATTTTTCCTAGTTTCAACTATAAAGGATCTACTTGAATAATTTGAAAGCAATTTGTAAATTTCTGTTGAATTAAAAGACTAAAATATAAAATGATACTATCTCATTTTTAATAAAAAATAGTTTATTCAGAACAGTACAATAATGAAGCACTAGGGATTAGCAGTTCCAAAAAGAAACTTTCAGAAATTGGTACAATTTAATACTATAAGTAAAAATCAACAAATCTAAAAGTTTGATGGATTTGTTGAAAATTCACCAGAGCATGGATAAAGGATGATTAAGTTATAATGTGATGTAAAATATCAAGAAGCAGATTTCTTGACCCCTAGTTCCCTCTATTCTAGTTAGAAAGTCAATATATGTATGTGTGAAATAATGGATTTTTAAAAATCTGCTCATTTAGTGGGAATATTATTCACATATCACCATAATAATGCTGGACAACAGGCAACAAAAGAGCCCTCGGTAACATACAGCAAGCATTTATTCCATACACATCTGAAGTGGTGACTAGGTAGCTCCACTGATCTTTAAAAGCTCACTCTGCCATCCTGGCTGGCCCTGGTTGGCTCACTCACACATCTGCAGTTGGGCTGGCTTGGGTATTTACCAATGGGTGGGATCTGTTCTACACATTTCTGACCCTCCATAAGGTCAACCCAGCATTTTCTTAAGGCAGTGTTGAAAGAATGGAAATGAGGAAATTGTATTCAAATATTGACTATCTATTTTTTTAGAGGAATCCTACATTTAGTAGAAAAGTGTGCAACCTTCTCTCAGAAATAAACAGATCTACTAGGCAAAAACTCAGTTAAGACATAGTTGAATACACCAACACTGTCAATTGATTGTACACAATTGACAACAGTAGCTTGATCCAACAATAGCTGAAATGTGCTCATCTCAGGAACACACACACAATAAAATGCACCTTAACAAATTAAAAGAATAGAAATCATAAAATATCTGTTCTCAGATCAAAATGGAAATAATCTAGAAATCAATAACAGAAGGGTATTTGTAATCCACAAATACATAGATTAAACAACGTGGCTCAAAGAAGAAATCTCGAGAAAAAAATTTGAAATATTTTGAACTGAAACTGAAAACATTTTGGAAGTCACTTTGACAGTTTCTTACAAATTAGGCATGTTTATATCACACAATCCAGCATCAGTAAAAATTGAGTACATCTCAATATTTATGGCAATGAGTTGAAAACATATGCCTACATCCAAGGTGTCCATTCAAAGCTGGATAGGTAAACTGAAGTATATCAGAAAATGGAATATTATTTAGATCTAAAAATAATAAACTATCAACTCATGAATAAGATGTGGAGAAAAATTAAATGCATATTTCTAAATGAAAGAAGCCAATCTGAAAAGGCTACCTATTGCATAATTGCCACAGTCTGGCTGGGCACAAAATCACGAGCCACTCACAGCCTTGTAGATTCAAACAGCAATTCTTTATTCCCGAACTCACACCGACACTCTACACACGTTCTGGGGAAAATCACGTTCTGCCGCAAAATTCACGTACTCCACCAGGCTTTGAATCCCAAATACTTTCTGAATCCCACGAGAACTCAGGCAGCAGGATCAGGCGTGCCTGAGGCAGCAGGATACGCCCTATTCCCAGCAGGGTACACCTTAAACCTGGAACCGCCCTAAACCCAAGGAGCAGGATACTCCCTATTCCCAGCAGGATACACCCTAAACCTGGATCTGCCCTAATCCAGTAGGATCCTCCCTAAACCCGGATCCACCCTGGTCCTTGAGCAGGGTCACCTTTCTCAAACATACATGTAATGTCACTGCAAATGTCCAAGGCAAGTCCATTTCCACGAGTCCTTCCTCTAAGCAACATGGGGTACGCTGGCAAGGAAATTGCCATACCTACTTGGCTAATGGCTCTCAGCACATGATTCCAGTTACATGGCATCCTCAAAAAGCTGAAACCAGGGCTGGGAATTTAGCTCAGTTGGTGGAGTGCTTGCCTTGCTTGTGTAAGACCCTGGGTTTAACCCCTAGCACGGGGTGGGGGGGGGGGGGGGCCTGCTGAAACTATGGAGAAAGTAAAAAGAGGACTGGTTGCCAAAGTATACGTGGGAAGGAAGGGATGGACAGGCAGAGCACAGAGAACTTTTTAGGACAGTGAAACTGCTCTGTATGATACCTAGTAGTGAATACCTGTCGTTATATGTTTGTCTGAACCACAGATCATACAATACCTAGTGTGAGTTCTAATGAAAAATAATGACTTTGGTGATAATGGTATGACAGAGTAGGTTCATCGGTTGTAACAAATGTACCACTGCAGTGTTACTGGTTCAATTGTAGTACCACATTGGCCAAAGAAATTCACATTGCTGAGCCCAGAGTGCAAGAAGGAGGACATTAAAAAAAGGAATAAATTATAAAGAAAGAAAAAGGAAAATTCTAAGACAAAGGGCATGCATGCACTCAGAGAGGACTAAATTGAGGCTAGTATTTCAGCATACATCACTGGTATTTACTGAATGATTATGTTATTGTCAAAATTTGTTGGAGTTAGTATATGTTAATAATTTTAACTAAAATGCCAATCAAAAGAAATGGGTAGATTGTGATACCATGGCGTGGCAGAGTAGGTGTACAGTTATAGATTCATGTTATTAGGTTTCATACATTTAATTTTCATTTTTCCTGTGACACTTGTAAAGTCAGACTAGTTACCATTGAAAATATGAGGGCTATTTACAAGTTTATTTTTATTCTGAAAATATATTTTTCTAAGTGAAAGAGATGTAAAAAACACATTTCTGAGTAATCATAATCTTTTTAAGAAAACAAAATAAGCCAATTTCATAGAACCTACTTAAAAATTAGTAATGAAAATATTCTTACCACCATCTTTATTTATTTGTTTGTTTGTTCGGTACTGAGGATTGAACTCATGGGTGCTTAACGACTGAGCCACATCTCCAGCATTTAAATAGGTCCCTCAAAGACCACAAATTATGCCAGGCATGGTGGCACACACCTGTAATTCCAGTTGCTTGAGAGCCTGAGGCAGGAGGAGCAAAAGTTCAAAGCCAGCCTTAGCAATTTATCAAGGCCCTAAGCAACTTAGCAAGACCCTGTCTCTAAATAAAACATAAAAGAGGTCTGAGGATGTAGTTAAGTGGCCCCTGGGTTCAATCCCAGGTATAAAAAAAGCCACAAATTATAATGCTATCTTTGTTACTATAGAGATTACTGTATGCAATTAGAAATGATAAAAATACATTTTTGAGTTTTAGCCAGAACTCATTTATTTCACTTTTAACATTTTAATTAGTTCTTTAGAACAGAACTACTGACTTTTTAAATATATGAAATAAGAAAATATTTTTAATCAAAATTGGTTGTCAATATGAAATTGCATTTCAAACCAAGGTGAAGCTTACATACTGTAATAATTCAATTGCTCTAGTTCTAAGGTATTTGAAGGATCAAGAATCACTGGAGCCAACCAGGAGGGATGCACATACACAGGAAAAGCACAGCCAGTCTTTCTCACCCTGTGCAACTGATCATAGCCCCTGAAGGCAAGGAAACCACATGGGATGAAAGGTCTTGATGAATGCCTCAAATTTTCAAAGTATTGGTTTTAAAATCTGTGCTAGAAAAATAAATAATGAAGGTCAGCCAAGAAAATGGCAGAATAGCAGTACCCTTCACACAGCTCTGTGAGTCAGAAGGGTCAGAGCAGCTAAGGGTACACTATATCCATAGAAAGAGAGGAAGAACCCTTGAAACCAACTAATAAGTCACAGGAAGCCTGAACAGCACAGAGAAACAAAAAGTCAAATTAGATAAAAGTATAAGGCAATTTGCAACTTCAACAATGGCTCCTTATCATAATGTTGCTAGCATAAGTGATGGGGATTAAGTCTGACACCCAGAGCCCATTGGGTGGAGCCTTTGCTCCTGAGCTACAACCCCAGCCCAGTTGGGAGACATTACACCATACTCCAGCTATCACCTGTTCCTACTCAAACCTGTACAGATAACTTCAACTCAAAGAATAGAGGAGACAAAAAACCAGCCAATGACCCAACTCCAAGTAGGCATGACTTGGGAGCCTGCAGCCCTACTTCTGGATATATAATATAGGGATAAATGACATAACTGATGTGGACACTGCACCGATGAGGCACTTCAATGAAGTTCACTATCAAACACTTTCAAACCACTTTTTACTGACAAGACTAGAGGGAAAACAAAGCAAATGTACCCCCACATAATCTGCTGTCTACAGAGGGGTCTTGATCAACAGAGATCCCACTCTTTAGAAACCTACGAAAAAAAGTGGGTCTATATCCAACACAGTACACACAATGTCAAAACCCACTAATCACACCCTAAAAGCATCAGGAAAACTACACTGTGAAGTTCATTTGAAGTTAATCTCAACACTACACAACAAATTGATATCACAGGTCACAATGTCAAGAAAAGCTTACTCAGAAGATTCTATTGCAAAAGTGGAAAAGGTATCCATCCCAAGAGATGGGAAAATCTCAACATAGAAACAGAGGAAATATAAAATAATGAGGCAACATAACTCCTCCAAAAGTTCATAAGTCTCTATTGAATTATTTGAAAGACATAAAAGTAGATGAAGTGTGACAGATAGAATTCAGAAGAATGGTTTAAGAAGTGATCAATGAATTCAAATAGGATACAAATAAGTAGCTGATTGGATCAGGAAGATACTGCAAGATATGAAGAAGCAATTAAAATGAAACAGGAGTTCTAATAAAGAAACAAATTGAAATCTTAGAAATGAAAAGGTCAGTAAGTCAAATAAACGGTTCAGCCGGAAATTTCATCAGCAGAGGAACTCAAGCAGAAGAAAGAATATCAGGGATTGAAGAAAAGGGTAAAGAATCATCACATTCAGATACTAATAAAAAAATAAGTAAAAAAGCAGCAGAAATAAAAAATCTACAGCACACCATTAAAAGACCAAATGTGAGTATAAACAGAACTGTTTAGTGAAATCATAGAAGAATATTTTCCAAATTTTGGAAAAGGAATGGACATCTAGATAAAGGGGGCATTTAGAACCCCAAATAAATTGACATGACCAGAGAACTTCTCCACCAGAAAAACCACCAGAAGCACACAGCAAAGAAAAAATATTAAAAGTTGCAAGTAAGAAGCACCAAATCACATATAAAGGCAAATCCAACAAAATCTTCTTAACAGAAACTCCAAGAGAACATGGAATGATAGGTACTGCAAAACCTGAAACCTGAAAGAAAATAATTGCCAACCTAGATTACAACATTCAGCAAAATTATCCTTTAGAATTCAAAAAGACGTAAAGACCTTCCGAGATACGCACAAACTAAAGGAACTCATGACGACAACACCAGCATTGGACAAGAAACTTAAAGAAATGCTACATGTAGAAGAGAAAGCAAGATAAACACAAAAATGAGAGCACTGGAAAGAATAAATTTCACTAGAAGATAATATAAACAAATGAAGATTAGAAAAAAATAAAACATTATTAAGGAAGACAGATGATAATAGACTATTCAAAACAATCAGAAGAAAAACAAGGAAATGAAAGGAATAAGTAAACACTTCAACAAAAATCTTGCATGTAAATAGTCTTAATTCTACAATTTATAAATTTAGGCTGACTTGTTGAATTAAACACCAAGACCTACCTATAAGAAACTCAACTCCCTGGCAAAGACATACACAGACTCAAAGTGGAAAAAAAAAATTATATTTAAAGCAAATGGAATCTGAAAGCAAGTAAGGGTAGCTATACTCGTATCTGAAAACACAGACTTAAAGCCAAAATTGTCCAAAAAGGCAAAAGAGGTAATTATATATTGATATAGGGAATGATCCATCAAGAATAAATAATGATTATAAATATAAAAGTGCTGAATGTTGAAGCACACAGTTTTAAAAACAAACAACAACAATAACAACAAAACCATAAGGACATAAAGAAAGAGGTAGGCCACAAATAATACTAGCACATATTTTAATATCCCCTCCTATTAACAGATAGATCACCAGGATCCCCCTCCCCAAATCAACAAATATTAGTTAAATTACAAATCAAATGGATTTAACATACATCTACAGAATATTTCATTTAATAACTTTTAGTTAATACATAAAACTTCTTCGAAAATAGATCCTATTTTGGCTATAAAGCAAATCTTAATAAATGTAAAATTTTTTTGAAATAATTTGTTGCATATTATCAGACCATGATATAATAAAACTAGAAATCAACAAGAGAAAGTGTGCAAACATGTGGATATTGAACAATACACATGTGAATTAACACTTGGCCACAGAAGACATTATGGGAGAATATTTTTAAATTCCTAGAAGCAAATGAAAATGGAAGCAAAATTCTAGAACTTGAAAGCAGCACTAATGGGAAAGTTCATAGCTATGAGTTCCTACATTTAAAAAAAAAATCATAGAAATTTCAAGTGAATGACCTAATGATGCATCTCAAAGTCTTAGAAAAAAATGAAAAATTAGTAGAATTGGGAAAAATAAAGATCAGAGCAGAAATAAATGAAATAGAGACTAAAAGAGCAATACAAAAGATTAATGAAACAATGAGTTGTTATTTTGAAACGATAAGCAAATTGACAAACACTTAGCTAAACTAATCTTCAAAGGAAGATCCAAACATACCAAATTTGAGGCAAAACAAGAGATATTACAAAGATACTACTGAAATTCAGGAGATTATTGGGGAATACTTTGAAAAATTATGCCATTAAATTAGAAAGTATATAAGACCTGGACACATTTCTAGATAGAGATGATGTGCCAAAATTGAACCAACGGGTTATTAAAAAAGAAAAGAAAAGAAATATAAGCAGTTCAACAGCAGGCAATGACATTGAAGCAAAATAAAAAGTTTCCCTACAAAGAAAGTCCAAGACTAGAAGAATTCATTTCTGAATTTTAACAGAATTTTAAAACTTAATTAATAACAATTCTTCTCAAAATATTCCATGAACTACAAAGGGAAGAAACCCTTCCAAACTCATTCTACAAACCATTCATATCCCACTACCCAAGCTTGACCAGAGCTTAAAAAAGGAAAGAAAGAAAACTATAGATTAATATCCTTGACAAACATAGATACAAAAATCCTCAATAAAATACTTGCAAATTAAATTCAACAATACATTGAAAAATTATAAACAATGATTAAATTGTTTTTTCATTCCACGGATGCAAGGATGTTTCAACATATGCAAATAAATAACTTTGATACAGAAGATAAGTAGAATCAAGAAATAAAATCACACAATCTTCTCAAAAGAAGCAAACAATAATCTGATAAAATTCAACACCCCTTCATGATAAAAGCTCTGAAGGAACTAGATAGAGAACAAACTTCAACATGCTAAATTCAAATAAAGGTTATACATGATGCAAGAAAAGCAACATATTGAATAGAAAAAAAACTGAAAGCATTTTCTCTAAAATCAGAAGAAAGATAAGGTGCTTATTCCCACCACTCTTATTCAACATACTACTTGAAATTCTATTCAAAGCAATTAGGTAAGAAAATAAAATAAAAATGATATAAATAAGGGTGAAATGAAACAATCCCCATTTGCAGATTATATGATTCTATATTTAGAAAACCCTGAATATGCTACCAAAGAACAGATAAACAGATTCAGAAAAAATAGCAGGAAAGAAAATCAACATGCAGGATTCAGGACAGCAGATTAGAGGAAGGCTGTGTTTCCAGTTGCTCTGTAGTTTAGAATTTAAGCAGCAGGAGTACTGCTTCTCAGTAAGGTGATTGAAAGAGGGAATTCATTGAAATTCAGAAATTTGGGTGCATTGAACAAAGAACAAGAAAGAGTACATTGGAGCCAAGCTGGTTGTGGCAGAAGCAGTACTTCTGGTTATTCGCAGAGGGGAGATTAACAGACAGTGGACAAACCCAGTGGACAAATCTGGCATGGAAAAATCTGTAGATTGGAAAAGCAGCCTGAACATAAGCTAATCTAGAAGCTGCAAAGTGAAATGGTGTTTAAAAAGTGCTGTTTCTTAACTGGCAAACAGAGAACTGAGGCTTCACCATCTTAAGGAGGGCACATGGCAGCTTGCTGCAGTAAGAGCCTGGGAGGTCACGGCAAACACTGCCATACTGTGGTGGAAACTGCTTACCATGTGGCCTAGAATGTACCTAGCAGAACATGAGTCCAGTGGACATGGAAAGGATCATACCCAGGATGATCCAAGACAGAAACAAGGAGGGGAATCCCTTTGTGTTTTGTAGCTCACATGACCACCAAAGAGAGTCAGGAAACTGAACAGTGAGCATGAATGCACTCAGCAGCTAAGCCTGGGAAAGCAATGTTACTGGGCAGTCGAGTATAAAACGTGGGGAGGGTTTGTTACCCTGATCTACAAGTAAGATTCATGGGAGGTCCTAAGATCTAGACTTCCAACAGAGATCAGCATCTGCCCGGCCCTAGGGATGTGATGATCTAATCCCTCCAGAGCAGAGAAGACCAAACAAATTCCTAAGACTTGATTGGACCTAAGACGCAGCTATTGCAACTTCCCTCATAGAAGTCTATAGCAGTCCCACCCTGGAAGTGTGTTGATATGGTCTATCCAGACAAAACTACAATCTACAGCATTTCCTATTGTGTCCTACCTTGTACTGATGAGAAGAGAAGCTGAGAGGTTTTTTCAACCAGCTTCAGTTTTAGGTCATTCCAGCCGAAAGCTCAATGAAAAACACAAAAAGAGGGAGCTCTCACTTCTCATCCTCTCTCACCCTCTCCCAACCCCCACAACCCACAAAGAAACAGAAAGGACTGTCATGGAGAGACTGTGACCAAGCATCCTTGTTGATGGTTTTGACCACTTCAATGAAACAAGTGTTCATTTTTCATTAAGAGTCCTTTGTTTTTTTATTTATTTGTATTTATGTAGTTATTTTGGTGTTTTGGTTGTGAATACTTCTTGATAGGTTCCATGGACATAGGTACATACATATCTTTTCTTTTTAAATTTATTTAGTTTTTGTTTTATTTTGTTTTTGTTTGCTTGTTTGTGTTTCTTTCCCTTCTTCTCCCACTAAGAGCCAAATTCTCTTCTTTCTCTGCTCTATTGCTTTGTTTTCTCCATCTTCTCCTCCATCTTTACAACCATTACCTGCTACATCTCCTCTGCTTTCTCTCTGTTCACATTTTGAACATTCTATGCTTTCTTTTATTTTTCTTATCACATTTTATTTTATCCTAACAGAATGTATTTTAACCATATTTTAGAACTATTTTTATTGTATAACTCCTTCACCCACCATTAATTTTGTAGCAGTTACCAGCTCTGTGGACAGCATATTTGACACCTACTGCTTACTTTAGTGCCAGATTTAGTTCATGGGTATTTATTGTTCTTGCGGTTAGCAATTACTGGCCCCACCAGTCCTGTTTTAGTGTTGCAGATGTCATAATAGGCACTGAGTATTCATTTAATAATACATATTGTTTGCTTCATTTTTTCATATTATTTACTTCCTCCTTTTCTATGAGGTACTAGGAATCTACAGGAACCCTACAAATGCACAGGGGAGAAACTCTACTTCTGAGCTAAAACCAGTTGAGAGACAGCTAGCCTAGATCTACAAACAAATTAACTACACTTAAACTTCAACGATGCTTTAATACAAAGAATAGAAGAGATGAAAACACCAAAATAATAACCAGATGCCAATTATAAATGGTGAGAAGGACCCTCAGGCCTCACTCATGATCATTCACTTCTACAGCAAAAATTAACAATTAATTTTTTTAATTAAAAACTAATTCTTCTACAGAAAGAATTAACACAAAGGCATGGATATCACACCTCTTTAGGATCTCAATCTAGATCATTCTAGGACACTTTTGCAAGAGATGGCTGTGCCCCAAAAAAGAGCCAGACATAAGAATGGAAAAGAAATCTATCCAAACAGATGCATAAAGCCTAACAGGAACACAAGGAATATGAAAAAACAAGGAAGCATGGTGCATCCTAAAGTTCATAATTCACCAGCAACTGACTACAAAGATACTAAAGTGGATGAAATATCAGAAAAAAATAATTCAAAGGAATGACTATAATATATAAATGAATTTCAAAACTATACAGAAAAACAACTGAATGAAATAAGAAAGGGTGTACAGAATGTTAGTGAGAAATTCAAAAAGAACCAAACAGAAATCTTGGAATGAAAGACACAATCAATCAAATAAAATATTTAGGTGAAAGTCTAATAGAGAAGATGATGCTGAAGACAGAATCTCAGAGATGGAAGACAGAGTGTTCAGCCTAAATATTCAGACAATTAAAGACAAGAAAAGAAGTAACAGACCGGAATATACAAGAACTCTAGGACAACATTGAGAGATCAAATTTAAGAATTATTGAAATTGAAGAGCATAGGGAGATGCAGGCTAATGGAATGGATAACCTCCTCAGGAAAAAAATAAGAAAATTTTACAAACCCTGAGAATGAGATGAGCATCCAGATATAGGATGCATTTAGAACCCAAGTTAGAGAAGATAAAAAGTGGAGGCAGGCTCTCCACAACATTATAATTATAATGATGAATATACAAAAAAAAAAAAAGGATAGAATTTCAAAGCCTCTAGAGAGAACCATCAGGTTTCATTTAGAGGCAATCCAATTGGAATTACTCTCAAATTCTCAGCACAAACTCTAAAGGCCAGGAGGACCTGTGTTCCAAATACTGAAAGATAATAACTGTCAATAAAGGTTGCTATATCCAAAAACCTATCCCTCAGAATTGAAGAAGAAACAAAAACTTTTCAAGAGAAGAAAAAAATATAAAAGACTTTATAACTACTAAGCTAGCGCTAAGGAAAAATAAAAATAAATAATTCAGCAAAAGAAATAAAAAACGATCCCACAGATTACAAATGAACAAGTGTTGTTTGAAAAGTAACTAAGCAAATTAGAAAGATTAAAAATATATAAAAATAGCAAGAATAAAAAACATCTCTTTATAATAACATTGAATTTAAATGGTCTCAGCTCTCCAACTAAATGACACAGACTGACAGAATGAATTAGAAACAGGACCCAACTTTATATTGTTTGCAAGAGACTCACCTCACAGGCTGAACATGAAAAGATGGAAATTGAAGTACCACACAGATGGAGCCACAAAGCAAGCAGGAATAGTTAACCTCATATCCAAAAAAGGACACTTTGAGCCAAATTTAGTCAGAAGAGTCAAGGAAGGTTATTTCATACTGGGAAATGAAACAATCCAAAAAGATATATCGATGGTAAATATTCATGCTTCAAGCATTAATGTTAAAATTATGTAAAACTGCTCAAATAAAAACCAAGCACAATAATTCTGGGTGATTTCAACACACCTCTCTAACCAATACAAGGGTGATCCAGTCATAAACTCAGTAAAGACACTTGGGACTGAGAAAATATTATAACTCAAATGGACTTAACATATATCTCTAAAATATTTCATCCAAAAACATCCAAATACACTTTCTTCTCAGCTACTTATGGAACCTTCCCCCAAATAGACCATGTTTTATCTCATCAAGCAATTATTATCAGATACAAAAAACTCATAAAAATCCTTGCATCTTCTTTGATCCTAATGGAATAAAATTATAAAATAAATACAAAAGAAAACCCTACAGAAACTATTTAAACATGTGGAGAATGAGCAATGTACTTTTGAATGATGAAGGGTGATAGAAAAATCAAGGGAGAAATTTGAAATTTCTTAGTTAGTGATACAACATACCAGAACCTCTGGGACACTATGAAGGTAGTTCTAAGAGGGAAACTAATATCTGAATGCCTACATAAGAAAATCAGAAATATCTCAAATAAACAACCTAGTAATGCATCTCAAGGCCCTTGCAAAACAAAAACAAACTAATTCAAAAACCAGTAGAAAGGAGAAAATAATTAAGATCAGAGTAAAAAAAAATCAATGAAATTGAAAATTTTAAAAATATGAAGGATCAATGAAATGATGAGTTAGCTCTTTAAAAAAGTTTAAAAAGATGATAAGAACTTAGCCAAACAAACCAAAAGAAAAAGAGAGAATACCCAAATTAACAAAATTTGAGATGAAGAAGGAGAAAACACCATAGATATCACAGAAATCCAGTGCATCTTTGGGGAGTATTTTGAAAACTTATGCTCTAATAAATGGGAAAACATAGAAGAAATGGATACATTTTGAGACACATGTGACCGGCCAAAATTGAGTCAAGAGGACATTAAAACGTAAACATATCAATAAGGATTGAGATAGAAGAAATAATAAAAAAACTTTCCAACCCCCCACCAAAAAAACATTCCAGGGACAGGTGGATTATCAGCTGAATGCTATCAAACACTTATAGAAGAACTAAGACCAAGAGGTGGGAGGGAAAAAGAGGGAGAGGGGCAGTTACACAGAAGATGGAAGGAGAACCTCATTGTTATATAGAATACTTATATGATGTTGTAATGAGAAAAATTAAAAAAAAAAGTGTGTCACATTAGATTGGATAGAGAGAAAGGAGGGGAGAGGAGGGGAGGAGTAGGGAGGATAGGAAGGGCAGCAGAATAGAATAGACAATTTGATTGATGTATGTACATTTCATATATGTATTATATGTCAAAATGCATTCTACTGTCATGTATGACTAGAAAAATAAATAAAAAAAAATTTAAAAAAAGAACTAAGACCAATGTTCCTCAAATTATTCCATGAAACAGACAGGGAGGGAATACTTCTATATTCATTCTTTGAAACTAGTATTATCCTTATATGAAAACTACATAAGGACACATCAAGGAAAGAAAACTATAGACCAATACTGTTATGAATGTAGATACAAAATTTCTTAATAAAATGTTAAGAAATTAATATTAATTATTAACTTAATTAGAAAATATTAAGATTATACATCATGAACAAGTTGGTTTTATGTCAGGGACGCAAGGATGTTTTAACATATGCAAACAAATGAATATAACTCACCACATAATTAAAATTAAGAGTAAAACTCAAACAGTAATTTCAATAGATGTGAAATGAATATATTGTAAGACAAATATGAATATATTGTAAGACAAACTTCAATGTGCAAAAAGAGCACATGTTCATTTTTAAATAAATTTCATTTTTAAATAAATACTTGCATATAGATTTTTTATATGTGTATATTTTTAATCTCTGGAAAATTTCATACAAAACAAGCAAAGGTGAATAAATCTAGGAAGGATACTTTTGTACCTCTGAGAGGCATAGCCTTTTTTACATTTTTAAATAAATATGTATAGACACATATGTTTCTATATTGCATATATAAAAATGCATATCCTATTCAAAAATTAATGAATCAATGTGCTAATTAATCACAAAATAGATAAAAGAAGAGCTTAGAATATTCACTATTGATAGTCTGCAACACATCATTCAAGTACTATGGAATATTTGGAAATTTGTCTTTTACATTAACTTGTTATAAGAACAAATGGACTGTCAGAGGAGAAGCACTGAACTAGATGATCTTCTGTACTAACTGCTGTGGCTCTTACAGAATTCTCATTTTGGCTTAACAGAGGTGGATATGAGGGCAGGACCTCAGGCTTATGCTATCTCTTTGTATAACAACTAAATAAAGGTTTATGGATGTGTGTGTGAGAGAGAGAGAGAGAGTGTGTGTGTGTGTGTGAGAGAGAGAGAGAAAGAGAAAGAGAGAGAAAGAGTGTGTGTGTGTGTGTGAGAGAGAGAGAGAGAAAGAGAGTGTGTGTGTGTGTGTGTGTGTGTGTGTGTGTGTGTATCTGCCCATGTGCACACAAGAGAGAGGCCCAATGGGCAAAGGCAATGATAGAGAAAGGAGAGGACCAACCTAAGCAGGGTCACAAGAGGCCCATTTTCTACACATTTTCTGACTTAACTTTGAGTCCTCAAAGCATTATTGAGCTTTTCGCTCTTTCCCAGAAACGCCTGCCTTTTAGCATATAATGGAGTGAGCGTTCCTGCAGGATTTATTTAAGTGCTGAGCAAAGGGTACATTAGGAACCTTCCTTATTGAAAAGCATGGTGTTATTTTAAGACATGTTTATCACTGCTTGACATCACCAATGCAAAACAGACTTGAGGATGAGGAAGGCCCTGGCAGCAGGAGAGTGTTTTCAGGATCTGATACCTCCCGCTGTGTTCCAGAATGGACTCAGTAGTGCAAGGAAACAGAAGGAAGGGCCTGTTGGACTAGTGGTTTGAGAAGCAACCTGGAAGGTCCTTCCTATCCTCTCAGTCTACAAAACCCTCTACAGTTGCCCCAACCTAAATTCTAGTCAGATCATGAACTGTTTCCTCACAAGATCACGATTCGATTCTTCAGCCAAATTAGAGCACACACGTGTACTCACACATATCATGTCTTGTTATGTCTTTAAATGTTTTTAATCAAAAATATCTTCCTTAACTTTGCATAGTCCCCTTGTGTTGGCCCTTCCTGGACCATTCCAGAGTCTTGAATGTCTTCATTTCTGATCTGAGCCATACTGCCTGTATGATAATTTCAGTGTTGCCTTGTATTTTTTGAGAAATGGAAATTTGTTAAGGTTGTTTTGGATTTTATTTGGTCTAGTTCTTTTTTCGGTTCTGTTTTTAATTTAAAATCAAATAAAACCAAATGCAATACAGAACTACAGTAAGGAATAGCAATATTGCAAGGGTCTAATCAGACCTCTCTCTGTCTCTCACCAAGTGACAGGGTCCAGATTTGCCTTTCCATCATAAAATCTAGATAAAATATGTGACATTTGGCAACAGATTGTGTTTCTTCTGAGAAAAAAAAAAAACTAATGAGGTGAGCCCTCCAAATAGCCCTGGTTTTCCAGAGTCACTTTTATGATTGTGCATAAGAGAATGTCCCCAAGCAAAAACACAGAAATTTTGAAAGATGAGAAGTTAGAAATGAAGAAGACAGAGGAAGAAGCTATGGAGAGAAAGAGATCCACATATACATCGAGGGTCTTGTATGTGTGCAGGCAGAGGGTGAATCTCCACAGGGTCAGGCTCAGGAGTCCTGAGAGTCAAAAGTGAAAAGCTTCCAGAGTTGCAGGGAGCCCAAAGACATTTCAACTGTGACAGAATGGGGAAATACAGTACATCCACTAGAGACCCCAAAGGGTCCTGCCACAGTAATGGAACTAAACTATTCCTAGAAGGAAAGTGTACTCTTACACATACACTAAGGAAACTTAGAAGTTTTCTTAAAACTTAAAAGAAAAAAGTTGATTTACAAGCACTCTTTAAAGGAAGACCAAAAAAATCCAATCGACAATGTAGAATATCCACACATATAAATTATTTCTTTTGTTTCTCCTGATCAAAATATGTTTTTATACATTTTATTTGTGAATATACATAAAATACCCAGGAAAGAATTTATATAAAGGAATCAAGCTATAAAATTTAGTGAATGAATAAATATTATCTAATCCTAATTCTATATTAAATATTCAGACTACAGAAATTCATATCACACAATATTGAATGAATATTAAACATTCATAGTTGTGCAAACCTGGGCCTCATTGCTTTGTAGCTGAAAGAAGGAACATGTCAATGAAAAGAAAAACCTTAATTTTCAAAATGTGACAGGATAAGTAAAAAAAAGTGAACAATCTCAACTGTTGGTTTAGTTAGGAACAAAAAATTATAATAAAGCAGGGAAAGAGAGCCTTCCCAACGGAAGATATTGGTAGCCCTTTAATAGCCTAATTAAAGAATAGCTGCATTTTGCAAAAATATCTATGCTGCTACCTTTCCCACAATAATCTCCATAAAACAGAAAGCTCAGTTTGGAAGTAGGCTTGGAAGGCCCCTCAGTATGGGTATTTAGTCAACAAACAAGCCCTGGTGAGAAAAGAACATGGGACACCAGAACACCAAGGAAAACACTCTGTAGGGGTATTGTTATCATACAGGAAGTCCAACAGATAAAATATTTTACTTAAAAATTCTGATATGTTTTCTTTTTAATAAAATAAAATGATTTATCTAATTCATTATTTTAGGAATTTTTGTTACATGCATATGAAGAGCATTTTTCATATATTTCAGCAATTAATTTACCCAAAAAACAATATATTGCTTCCCACAGTCTCCCCAGTGCTTCCCAATGTGCTCCTTTGCACATTCTAATGGTGCACTATCATGATAAAAGATTTCTGTGGGCTAACAATTTTTATAAACAAAACCACCTTCAAGGTAGATGCCTTCTGGGGGTATTCTACTTCACCAGTCTTGCCTCTCACAGAGATGAGGCTGAATAGAGGTTAGCAAGATCCCCAAACTCTATCATTGCCCCAGCTGACCTAACTTCAGAATCCCACACCAGAATTCCTAGCTGCCTTAGTTGCCAGGACCTCTCCAAGTTCATAATTCCAATTAAACATGCAAACTCTCTGCACACCCCATTCTGCCTATCAGCTAATTCTCTTTGTGCTACCAAACTTTTATGAATTGCAACAAAATCTTTCTGTTCACCTATGCCAGAGCCTGAAAATTGTTTGACCACCCACACTAATTTCTCTTCCTTATTACCTCTATAACCCAAACCCTTCTTCCAAGTCCAGTTTCTGTCCATTACTAGTTTAGAAATATCAGTCCATTCCCAAGCATCCTCTCTGTCTCTCTCTTCTCCTCCTCCCTTTTTCCTTAGGGCTACCAGTGAGATATCTCTAAGCAGATCTAACCATGCCAGGACCTTAGTAAAATCCTTCAGTGGTGTTTACTCTTCTTAGATGGCCCACAGATCATCTGTTTATATTGCTGGTTCAAGATTAAGATGACTGCTTTTTAAAATCAGAGACTTCATACAAACATCCAGATTTCCAGCTTCTCTTGAACATTCCTGCAGTGTAGCAGCACTGGGTTCTGCATTCCCCACATTGCAGCAACCAGCTGGGCAAAGCAGAAGGAGCTGCAGGGAAAATACCCTCTGCATTCCCAGCGCTTCCTGTGATGCTCATGCGAATACTTACCAAGCCACCTCCCTGCACCTGTTTGGTGCTTGACAGCACAGGATGTCACTTGACTTTACAATCCCCTGACCTGCCCAGATTCTGCCTGCAGCCGGGCCTAATAAAATCTTTGTTACTCTGGGTAAATTATCTTCACATTTCCTCGTGTATAGGAGGAGGAGAAAAGACCAGATGGTCCCCAACTTTGCTAACTACAATTAACTGGGAAAATAAATACCCAGACCTCACATTTCTTCCTCCCTCCACCTTCTCACTGGGGATGTTCCTGGGCTGAACTGAATCTCAAGCCTGAGCATAGATGGTTCAGACATTACCCAAAATGGCCAGGGAGCAATTATAGTCTCTTATTTATCAAAACCATAATTGTGTCCCCTGGTAGAAGCAACGCTCCTAGAAACTTATAATCCATGAGCCCAAGGTCATGGAGAAAGGAAGCAAATTTCTCCTCCTGGGTTATTAGGTATCCTAGTGAGAGAAGCTTGTCTCATCTCCCTCCCACCGGTGCGCCCCAGACACTGTCTTCTGACTCTGAGGGGAGAACCAAGTATTAACTGCTGGAAGGAGGGACATTAGCTGCTTATGGTGGAACAGTAGCATGCCTCACAGGGCATGTGTTCTTGGCTGGTACTGAAACTGATCTAGCACAGGCCATTACACTGCTCTCTCAAGGCAACTGATCTTAACACAAATTAATACCAAAGTGAAATCCATGGATATGAGTTTGGTGTCTGACTCCCTACATTGTAAAATGAGTGCCCTGGTCTGAGGTGCTGTTTTGTGGAGTTCTGTGGACACAGCAGCCTGTAATCCATGGATCAACATACTGGAACAAACTCCGAAGGCAGGGAAGGTCCATCTATTCCTGAACACGCCTGTCTCTGAGGGAGCAAGCGTGACTCCTCCATGGTGAGCAAGTTGCCAGCTGTGCTCAGAGTAAACCATGGAGGACACTCAGCTGAGTGTCTAGAAGCCAGATCAGCTTTGTGGAGGGCAAGCAAAGCCTGTGCATTCTCTACAGTCGTGATTTCGTGGCCTCTTTGAAGTGGACCCAGGGACTCTGGAATAAGAAGTTGACTGTCATCCATGGTGGATAAAATTTTCTACCTACTTAATTAACAGAATTCTTCACAAGTTAAGCCTTTAGGAGGATCACAGAGATCTTGTTCTCTGTACCTGTTATCACAGGTCTATCTATATTCCTATTCCCAAGGCCTGTGATATGGACGACATTTCTTCATGACATGAATGTGTCGATCTCAAATCCATGACCAATCAGCCAATCCACTAGGCACGGTTCATGAATCAAGTACATCCACACATTAGGCCTTCTTTCCTTCCAGAAAGAGCATTCACCCACACACTCCACCTGAAGGTCTACCTATGGGAGGATTTCCTTTCACTACGATTTTTCAGAGCCAGATCTGGTAGGTCTGTGTTTCCATGGTGGCCACCTTTTAGCTGATGCCAGTTCTAACAGTATGAGACAGAGGAGGCAGAGTTCTGTTCTCCTGGCTCTCAGACCCATAACCTATCCAGATTACATGATAACTTCTAAAATTTCCCTGGGATTTATGAGAAGTGAAGGTTACACACACCACCACCTGCACCCATCAGCCCACCCCTGCCTTGGTCCCCATCTAGAACCCCTTGTTTCAAAAATATATCCTATCAAGGCAGCCAGGCTCGTCATACTTAGAGTCCACTAGAAGTTCACCTTGCCACAGCATCAGGAAGGGGCACCAAAAACATTCTTTTTAGAAGTATACGTTTTTAAAAAAAATGTTTTAGAGCTATGGTGGCCTCCCTCCCCCATAGCTCTTCTCAGTGAACTTACCTTTGCTGGAAGGGATAAAACTGATGGCAGAGAAAGCAAACAGCACCCACTCATGTAAACAATCTCATCTGTAATTCATTAACCCTGCTACACTCACGTCCAAGAAAAAACAATGTCCCATTTATTAGCTTCCAATCCCAAGTTCATGTTTGTCTTTCAGTTCTAGGGCATTATTGGGCAGTAAAAGGGAGAGGAGTCCCATTACCGATGACATCTCTTAAGTGGAGCTGCCAGTTTACACCAGTGGTGCTAGTTGTTTACGTGTCTACTAGATTGGCCGCCCCAGTCTCCCCATTATTCCTACTTCCTACCTACTAAGGAAAGTAGAAAAGTACATATCACTAAAGCACCCCATACTTTCTCATTCCCCCATCTTTACTAAGAAACAGCAATCCCTGATGGGCTGTAATCCCAGCAGAGGCTGAGGCAGGAGAACCGCAAGTTTAAAGCCAGCCTCAGCAATTTAGTGAAGACCTAAGCAACTCAGCAAGATCCTATCTCAAAATAAAATATAAAAAGAGATGTGGCTTAGTGGTTGAGTGCCCCTAGTTCAATCCCCCGGTACCAAAACAAAACAACAACAACAAAGAAAACAGCAATGTCTCCCAAAGCCTGGTTTGGGAGTTATCTCAAATACTATTGGTATTTGAGATAACTGTAGGTGGTCCACAAGATGACATCAAGTGGTATTCTGACCAGGCAAATAATGATACTGTAAAAACACCATAATGAGAAAATCGTTTCTTTTTATATTTTCCTTCAATCCTCTAATTCCATCTGGAATAAAATGTCTTACTGGGGGCCAGACTTCAACACCTGATGTTTTACAATGAAGAGAGCAGGCCGTGTGCTCAGAACATTTGGTGGGCCACATCCAGCTAGAACCAAATGACACTAGTGTGCATCTTGGTGTGTTTATGGAAGATGATTCTGATTTATAGTAGTGATAATGATGTTTCGATTTTGAGAAACTCAAAATTTTAAAAGGAAAGTGTTTTCAGAAAAAAAAATGTTGAGCAAGTAATAGCGCAGGTATTTCACGAAGACAATCAAAGTCTGCAAATGGCAAACTAAAGAAGAAAGATCTGAAAACACTGCAGGAGGAAGTGAAGATACCTTACATGTTTAATGCAGGACTCAGTCTTGAAGCTAGAATTTGCTGGATATCAGTGGGGCTTTGTGCACAGGCTCCGTGTGTGTGTGTGTGTGTGTGTGTGTGTGTGTGTGTGTGTTTAAGAAGAGAGTTGGGAGTTCGGAGCTTTCTTGTGTAGCCCATGAAAAGATTATATTATTGTCAAATTTCCATTATGTGTACAAACATACATATAAGAACATATTCTATACATATATACACATATGAACCCATATACTATTTATGTTTACACATATGTTTCAGAAATCCTTGGTACCTGGACTCTCTATAGTGCTATTATTTTATTTTTTTAAACTAGATTGGTGTGCACACATACACACTATTTTTTTTTTTACTTTTGACAATCACATTTAATCCTGAAATTTCTTCTGTAACAGAAGTCCTTTCCTTCAACTAAATATATAATGCTCTGCTTCATGAACGGTATGTCCTCGACTATTTCTGTTAATTCAGTCTCTGGACTGTCTTCTACTTAGAACATAGGCTTAATCAACTCATTTTATTGAAGTAAATGTGTCTGGAGGTTTTGTTCTTCAAAATAAATAGAAGTAATTGAGCTTTTGTGTGTAGGAATAGAAATGCCTTCGTTAAACTTCATTAGTTTTATTCAGCTGAGATTAATGGTAAAAAATTATATTTTGCTGCACTTGTTTTTATTTCTTATGAAGTCATATGCAAATTGTCATTGTTAATTTCATATAAAGCAATCAACTATGTAGATAGATCAAGAGAGGGCTTAAACCTATTTAGAATAATTTACTTTTCTTTCACCATTGGCAGACATTGCTTTTACAAAATTAAATACTATAGTGGAAGGGTATAGGTTTAAGGATCACACTTTACCAGTTTTTCATTTTCTGACATTATTCTGCATCTCCCTGTAATTACTTGTGTCTTCTGCACTGGAAATGTTTCCAGTGGGTCACCAGAACTTTAAAGTATCCCGGATATTTCCTAAGCTACAGTGTATTCTTTTTCTTCCTTTGATTCATTCCCTTTGTGGAACTGGAGTTAAAACTGTTGTGGCTTTTGAACACAAGTTAAGTATTCACTCATTCTCATTAAAAAAGATAATTTTTCCATGTGCATAAATGCAGAAGAGAAAACTCTGAGAGATTAGTAATTACTGTATAATAAACAGATGTACACTTTGGCAAGTATTGAATCTTTCAGAGAAACAAAAATGTTGGTCAAGTTTATTCCCATGTTCAAACTTTTCATTCTTTGGTACAAAACACATTTTCGAAAGCACATTCTTAAACATAATAAATGTATTTTGATATTGAGTCTGTGTTTCGGTCTTGCAGCTGTAACAGAAAACACTGGAAGCTTGTCATATGGATATTTTTAACCAAACACTCAGCAAGGACAATAAAAATTATGTTGATCATGCAGGGAGTTTTCTCCATATTCTCCACACTTATATATTTTCACCTAAAATACAATCGACATATGGCAAAAGCACATAGATCAGAAACTTCTTCATTTGTAAAACATAACTTTTTTTCAATTTAATATTTTAAATGATGCTAAAATATAGCTTTTGGTGACAGTCTCTATTCAAGAACAAAGTTTTTAAGTGGCTCTTATTTAAAGCATCCAGTGTGAATTTTGCATTTATTCTTAAATTAAGGGTTTACATCTCCATCTACCACACCCTACTTTTAGTTTTCAGATAGTTTTTCAACTTCAGATTCAAAATATTCTAAGAGATGAAGAAGTAACATTTGTAGTAGCTGATGAAACTGTGGAGTAAGAAAGCAGTCTTTACATAAAAGAGAAACTTCATAATAAGGTCAGAATCACACAGACATTAAAAATAGCTGAGTACTGGGGAGGGAAGGTGCATGGGGGCAGAAAAGATGGCCATCATTACCCCAGGTTCACGTATAACTGTGCATAAGGTGCGATGCTACATCGTGTACAACCACTGAAATAAAAAGTTATGCTGCAATTGTGTACACTGATTCAATATGTATTCTGCTGTCATAGATACCTAATTAAAATTAATTAATTAATTTTAAAAAATATCTGAGACCTATCACACTCTATCACTTTCTGCCCATCAAAATAAAGATGGAGGGAAATTAAATGAAATGGAGACAGCTGGACCTCAAGACTGTATTAGCCAGGAGTTTAAGGCATTTACAACTGGAAAAATAGGTTTTATAGAAAGAGATAACAAAAATCAATCTAGTGTTCAAGTTTCTTCCAAGAAATTTTTGCTCTTAACTGTTGCAATTAAATTAAAATCAAATTGCAAGTTGAATTATTGGTTAAAATGAAAGAAAACCCCAAAGGATTGGAAATGGCTCATCCTATCTTATTGTTGGGTTTTATAATGCCTTTTTTTCATATATTTGATTCTTTACCTCTAAGCTACATCCCTATCCCTATATCAGGGCCTCACTAATTTGCTGAGGCTGGCCTTGTAATTGTAAGCCTCCTGCATCAGCCTTCTGACAGGGAGGGGATTACAGGTGTGTGCCACCAAACCCTGTTGAGAACATTTTGATATGGAAATAAAACTAGGCAAAAAAAAAAAAAAAGTATAAGCAAGTCTTGGAAATCATGCTAATGTGAAATGTCTTTGGATGTCAAGTTTGAGGCTGGTTGTGTTCTGGTTGGCTAAGCTTTGACACTGCTGTCTATCTTCCTGTACTTGTCCAAAGCAGGTGTATCCATTCTCCTTTCCCTAACCTTCTGCATGTGCTGCTTCATCATATGCTAACTGACACTCCAACGCTCCATAGTCAGGCTGCTTATGCACATTTGAAAATTATTGACTGAGTTCAGGGACTTATCTCCCTTCCATCCCAAAACTTGATTAAAATAAAAAATAACATCAGCAACTAGAATGACAATAGCTAGTTTCTATTGCACATGTATAGCTGGATACTCCTCTACCTGAATGTCATTTAGTCCTCATCAACTCCCAGATGCAAGGAAAGAGGCATAAAATGGGAAGAAATATATTGTCAAGTCACAAAACCAGTGAAGGTTTGAACCCAAAGCCCCTGGAGTGAGCCCTCTGCTACACTGCCGATATAAACAGGAGGGAATCGTTAAAAGTGATGGAGGTGAGAAATGGTCCATTCAGTTGGTCAAAACTTCTAAAGTGTTTCTGGGAAATAGACACCAGATGGTTGGAGGTCACATAATGACCAGAGCAGGATTGGCCATGGAATAATCATCTTCAGAATATTTAATTTCAGAAATGCCTGCAGTGCACCTAGACTAAATAGCCATGTTCCCTCCGCTAAGACACAGTGTGGTTAAAGACTTGCTCCTCATCCTAAGTGAACTACATGTCAATCATGATTCCAGGGAATGCAAGTAGAAGGAACTTAATGCAGGTAATGCATTCCATAGGGGAAGCTGTGCCCGAGAAGCCACAAGGAATAGAGAGCAAAAGCAAGATGCAGGGCAGAGGCAGTGTCCCTAAGAACAAAGGGCACGGCTCAGCAGAAGCTTTGGCTAAGGAAAGTTGAAGATGTTTCTGGCAAGACTACCGGACACATGAAAAGGGAGGAGGAAATGTCCTTTCATAACCCTCCCCATGTCCCAGTCTGCTGTCTCTTATGTCCCATTGGCCAAATCTAGTGAGAATCTTCCTCAGTGAGACGTGGGACAGAGGCTCTCAGAGCCAGTCTTCCTATGACACAGAGCAGAGCAAGGCCAAGGAATGACTGCGAGTGCACAGGGGCTCAGGGCCAGCACAGGGATTTCTATATAAAGTTAAAGGCCTTCTTGGCAAGCAATCTCAGCATGGGTGTCAGGGCCAGAGATAAACAGAACCAGGCCTGACATAACCCTGGATTCTTAACTCCATCAGTCACGGGGCCCCGGGCTCAACTGTCCTTATTTATCTCCTCCACGCTCAAAAGAGAAGACCTACTTCACCTCGTCCAACCCAGGGAGGACCTTGGGTGTAAACTGGCCTATACGACTGCAGAGGAACCACAATAGTCATTGTCCAGAATCATCAAACATATTTTTCCTCCTTGAACATGGAAGGACAACTGAAATTCAGAAAGAATTTGGGGAAACACAGTATGGAAACCTGACCTTGGACAAAAAGCGATATAGCAGAAGAAAAATGGGAAGCAATTCTAAGTTAATTTCAGAGGACAAAGATTTACCATCTGCCTCGATAAAACTGGAATAGACCCCTGTAAAAACAAAGCTGCCAAAAGAAAATGTTCTTAAAAGCATCTCGTAAGGTTATTACTAGATAAAAATTTTGAACAGGATGATTCATGGAATCAACATTGCCTAAGATGAAATTGTTGATATAAAAGATAAGGTGGGCTAAATATCCTAGAATAAAAACAAAACAAAACAAAACAGAAATAGAAAATGTAAGAGGAATTGAAAGCTCCACATAGTCAAAATAGGGTCCAAACAGGTAAGAAAATAAGGATGAAAGTAATAATGGTACAAGAATCTTTCCAAGTTCAAAAAACCTATGAGCTCTTATACTGAGAGAACTCACAAAAACCTAGGGGAGAAATTGGCAGTGTTATCCCTGAAGACAGACTGAAGGACACAGGGCAGTTATAAGAGGAGAGCCAGGAAGGGACAATCATCACCAGGATATTTAATTGGAGTGTTTACTCTTCACCGAACCTAGCACAGTAGCTAAATTCCTCACCAGAGTTCTCTACTTCATGCTCTAAGTAGTGCTGAATCGCACGCAGAAGGGGCTCATTAGGGCCATGAAGGCACAGTGGCTGCTATGTATCTGGCCTTTGCCACGCTACATGAAGGTTCAGAACCAGTGTTTCCCTCTGAAGGAACTCTTGCCCTTCGAGCATTCTTTCTTCCTGCCCTCATGGTTGATTAATATTTTGATTAAGCAGTTGGCTGCATTAGCTGAAAGTAAGCAGAGAGCTGGCTTGCGTCTTACGAGGATTGGCCTGAACGTTGGTGAACGGCATTCTGCATAGCGCCATGGTGATCTTAGGCCAGTCAGGATCTCTCCTTGGTAGTATAAATGTCAGGAAAAATGAGGGAAGCCTGCTTCCTCAAGCTCAGGCTGCTGTCTTTAAGCTACCTGTTATGATCTAGATGTGAGGTTGTCCCCAAAAGTTCACATGTGAGACAATGCAAGAAGGTTCAGAGGAGAAATGATTGGGTTGTGAGAGTCTTGACCCAATCAGTGAATTAATCCCCTGATAGGGATTAACTGAGTGGTAATTGAAATGGTGGGCTGTGGCTGGAGAAGGTGGGAATTGGGGTGTGACTTAGGGGTATATATATCAAGCCAATGGAGTCTCCCTCTGCTTCCTTATTATGATGGGAGCTGCTTCCCTCCATCACACTCTTCTGCCATGATGTTCAGCCTCACCTTGGGCCCCAAGGAATGGAGCTGGCCTTCTATGAACTAAGACCTTGAAACCTTGAGCCCGTACATAAACCTTTCCTCCTTTATAGTTGTTCTGGTCTGGTCCCTTATTAGCAGCAGCAGAAAAAAAAAAAACCTGATTAAAGCACTGCCTGACCTCTTGAAGCCTAGTGGACATCTTAGCTGTGGAGGGACTGGGCCAGGGAGAGGCTGGGGAGCTCCTGTCTCCTTCCTGACCTCAAGTATAATTGCAGTTACTTTCTCTCAACCCAAGTTACTCCTCTTATAGTCCAAGAACCTAACTGATGCACATTAAAAACATTTTATAATCTATGAAGAACATATCTAGTATATAAAATACAGAAAGCAAATATAAAAGATCACCCCAAATTCAATTGCATGGAAGAAATCACTTATTAGGTACCTTTCATAGGGTTTTTGTATTTCTTTTCTCTTAATGATGTCATTGATATCTTTCAATGTCAATAAACATGCCTTTATATCATGAGCATAGTTCCATATTATATGGATATATAAAAATGAATGTAATGAAAACCAAATTATGGAAAGGGAATAATATTTACAAATCATAAGCAATGAAAGATACGATATCCAAATTGTTTAAGGAACAGAAGCAACTAAATAGCAAAAGGACCTGATAGACATGTTTTAAAAGATATACAAATGGCCAACAGGTATATGAAAGAACATTCAATATTACTGCCTGCTGGGGCTGGGGACAAATAAATCCGTGGGATATCACCTCATACCTCTTACAATGGCAATTATCAAAAAGTCAATAGATTATGATTGTTGTCAGGGATACAGAGAAAATTTTTATACATTGTTGGTGGGAATGTAATTTGTACAACTGCTAATGGAAAATAGTAAGGTGGTTCCTCAAAAAATTAAAATAGAACACCCATATGATCCAGCAAGCCCACTTCTGGGCATGTACCCAAAGGAAATTAAGCTATTGTTTTAAAGAGAGATATATATTCCCATGGTTCATTGCAACATTGTTTAGGGTAGCCAAAATAAGGAAATAACCAGTGTTCATTAATGGATGAATGGACAAAGCAAATGTACAAATATATGCACATGTATATAAATATATGTTGCATTAGTCAATTTTATTACTGTAACAATTACATTAATAAGAGGAAGGTTTTTTTTCAATGTGTCCATACTTAATATCACTTGGACCCTGTACCAACAGTGCTAGAAATATGTTAGTAACCTCATTTCTCAGTGTGCAACCTAACTGAACAAGTTATCATAGCTCACGTTGAGTAAAGAATGAGGAAATCGCTAACATACATTCAGGCCTGGTGCTGAAGGATCATGAGGCTCGGGTAAACTGTCAACTGTGTTCAGTGGTTCTGGGTCTCAACTCGGATCAATTTTGGAAACTATACAAGGGCTTGGAATATTTTTATTCAGATGACCTCCCTCAGAGTTGCTGTGACCAAACCTTGATTTCTCTTTAAGGTTTATTTGGTATCATAGTTTTAGAGATTTCAGTTCATGGTCAATTTGTTTCACCTCTTTTAGGCCTATGATGAGGCAGTACATCACGGCAGGAAGTATGTGATAGCACAAAATTGTTCATCTTATAGCCAGGACAAGAAAGAGAGCAAGAGGAAGAGACTGGGGTCCAACAATTCCCCTTGAGGGTGCAGCCCTAATAACCTAAGGAATCCCCACTGGGTCTCATCTCTTAAAGTTCCACTTTCCAATAGAGTCACGGGCTTAGGATAAAGCCATTATCACATAGGCTTTTGAGTAACTTTCCAGATCCAAAGTATAACATATGTATATAATAGAATATTAGTGAGTCTTTAAAAAGAGCAAAACATTCCCATTTGTGGCAATGTGGATGCTAGAGGATGTCATGCTAAATAAAATAAGACAGACCCAGAAAGAAAGAAAATGCATTCATTTCATTTGTATGTGGAATTTGAAAAGCCAAACTCGTAGAAATAGAGTATAAGGTGGTTATGAAGGATCAAGATGGAGAGAAGTAGAGAGATATTGATCAAAATCATAAACTTTCATTTATAAGAAGAGTAAGTTCTGCAGACAAAATGCATAGTTAATAGTAATGTATTGCATTCTTGAAACCTGATAGGAGAGTATAACTTAAGTATAACACACACACACATGCACAAAAATGATAGCTATGTAAGGTGATGGATATGTTAATCAGCTTGATTGTGGCAAACATTTCACAATGTATATGTACATCAACTTACATAATATGTAAGTTTTTGTCAGTTATACCTCAATAATGCTGAGGAAATTTTAAGAGACAATTTCTTACAGATTGGATATTTTGGATATTTCCAAAAGAAGGAAAGTATTTTGTGAAAGCAAAATGTTGATAATTGACTGCTAAAGCTGGGCATAGTAGCATATGCCTGTAATCCCAACAGCTCAGGAAACTAAGGCAGGAGGATTTCAAGTTCAAAGCCAGCCTCAGCAAAAATGAAGCACTAAGCAACTCAGTGAGACCCTGTCTCTAAATAAAACACAAAACAGGGCTGGGGATGTGACTCAGTGGTCGAGTACCCCTGAGTTCAATACCCAGTACCAATAATAATAATAATAATAATAATAATAATAATAATAATAATAAAATGTCACAATTTTAAATGTCTATTTGATTATTTAATAAAGCCATTTCCAAAACAACTCCATTCTAAAGTAACAGTGTCATATTTTTAAATTATATGATTTTTGTCATATCCTGATGGTCAAAATAAAATCTGGTCATAGTAGAAAATTTGGAAAATGTACAAAAATATATTGAAGAAAATGAAAAGAGCATTTTAGTCTTACCATAAAAAACTGAACCCTGTTATGTGTTCAATTCAAGAATTAAATGTTATACTAAATTCAGAATTAGGACATGTTACTAATATACACTCCTTGTTTTTCATATTGCTCTATTTCTTTCATTCCTTTTGTTTTACAAATTTATATCCTCAAGTAATGGCTTTAGGAAGGGAGTGTCTTAGGAAAATATTCTAAGTTGCTGTCTTTATTTTGCCCTCACAGTTAATACTTGGGGTGTAAAGCCTAGACGTACAATAACTTTTTTTTTCAAACAGATGAGACTTAAGCTAGATTTTAAGAAATGAAAGGAAGTTTCCTAAGAAGAGCAAGAATAAAAATGTTCCCAAAGTAAAAGTCTTCAGTTGTCAATTGCAAAGAGCATTTGGAGACCTTGGATTCCTTCTGCCAGGAGAATAGCCGCAGAAAAGGTCAGATGGCAGGTAGGATGTGAAAGCATTAAGACAGAGGAGGATCTGTCCCAAGTATGGGGGAAGTTGTTGTGTAAGGATGTAATTGTCATAAGAATCTCAAGTCAGGACTTTAGATTCTAGGAGTGCCACGTCAAGCACGTACTGGAAGCTTAATATTGGTTGAATGAATGAAGAAAGTTTGTCACTCATCAGATCATGAGCCTAGGGGGTTCTGTACCAGAGTGAGAAAGTGGTAAGGAAAAGGGTGAGACGTTCATCAATCGTGATGAGTTTCAGGCATGTTGTCCAAGAGGTGCTGCTTGCCCAGACACCTAGATTTTCCTGTAGCAGTCATGGATTTCAAACAGTTTGTCCCAGCCGAGGTACAGTGTGGTGACTGAGCACTTGCAGAGTATACATGAGGCCCTGGTTTCAATCCCCAGTACCGGGGGGGGGGGGGGGGGGGGGGGGGAGTTCTCCCATTCTGTCACCGAGCTTCCCTTCAAGAACTGCATCAAATTATAAAATGACGTGTTTTTAGCTGGGATGTCCTATGGCTTATGAACACCATATCCTAATTAGAAATGTCTTTCCTGGAGTAAAAATGTTTATCAAGGTGCTGAAAGGCCTGGGCTAAAGTCCTTTGTTTGTGTCAAAAATCAAGATTCTTGGTCCTTTTTAACTTCTGCTTCAGTGTCCCTGCCACGGCCTTGAGAAAGTCGATTAATCAATTAATCGGTACATGTCCTGAAGTGAATCTTTTAAGGTAGAGCCCCACGCATTGTAGGGTCTCAGTAAATATTTTTATGAAAAATAAATTTATAAAAAGCCAATAGGAGAGAAGTAGTTCAACTCAACAACTTAGACCTTAACATTTTGTAACACGGTTTACTTCTCCAGGGGCCCTCACATATATTTTCTAATGGGATATCATGGCATTGTGTTGGCATGCATTAGCTGTCTTTAACAGAAACCCAACTGGTTAAAAAGAGCAAATTGCAAAGTTTCAAAAAAAATATATGAAGGTTTTTCCCCTACTGATGGATCTGGCACTTAGTGATTTCATTAGGGAACCTGACCCTCCGCCTTGCTTTCCTCGGTGTTAAATTCATCCCAGCTGCTTTTCTTGGACAGTGATTGTAAAACCAGTTGAATTCTCTCTACTCTAAAAATTATTTGAGATGAGGAGGGAAAAGGTGTCCCAGGAATCCTTCATTGTCCTCAATTGCATCCCATGCCTGTTCCTGAGTCAAGAACTCACCAAGGGCTGAGATTGCCCTGATCTGGATTAACTAAGCAAATCTCACCCCTGGGGCTGGTCTGTGCTTAATGGGAGGAGGAGGGGAAGGTATCAGAACAAAATCAGAATATTTTAGGCTAGAGGAAGGGAGGATGAGTGCCAAGCAGACACAGAACAACCTCTGTGTTGGACCTTTTCTTGCTAGCTACAACGAGAACTGCAGAGCTGGACAGTCAGAGCAACTATAGCATTGTAGACTCATGGGATTTCATACTAGAAGGACCAGAGAAATGCCTTAGTTTAATGTTCTACTTTACAAATGAGGAAACTAAGATATCTAAAGGTCAAATGCTTTACCCTCTGTCACACAGGCAGAGTTGGTCAGAATACTCAAAATATTTATTTGAAAACTCAAATCATTAGTCGATTTGATGTTTCTCTTCAAAACTGTCTCTGATGCTCCTCTTCAAAACCCAAAATGGTAACATTCCAGCATTGGTCATACATTAAGCTACATAATTATTAAAGAATAACTTCTATCATCCTTTGATAATTATGCTGACATTCAACATTGGGTCATACGATAAATTATGTGGATTTTAAAGGCTAACTTCTGTTATCATTTAATAATTTTATTGTATCATTAAACTATTTTAGGAAAAAAAATCCTAGAGCCACCTCTTTATGATGAAAACTATCTGTTTTCTCTAAGAAATGCTGTAACTGGGATCCCTATACCATTAAGACTCAGAAGAATGGGCCAAATTTGTGAATCGCAGAACTAGAATGCATATAAAGTAGGAAAACTATTAAGTAATTTGTTTTAGAATACCCCAAATTTTCCATTTGGAATTATTTATATTGTTTCCCTATTTTTAAAACCATTCTAAAGCTTTCTGTATCATAAAAAAATTAAAACTAACATAAACTAAACATAAGCCATGAAATCATGTCAGCAGCTCTGATTTTTAAAACGTATATTTCCCCCAGATACAAAATAGCAGAAGTACAGAAATTAGTTCCATGTAGAAAATAAAAAGTTTATCATACCGGAAAAACTCATTCCTTGTCTAGAATCTTTTTCAGTCTCTGACATAAAGGGACCATATGCCGCTTTCCGGAACCATGATGTTTCTGTCACCAGTGATACTTGCTAATGTGCTTCAGCCTTTCATGAAGCAGTAACAGGATTGTAAGAAATGATCAGTGAAATATTCCAGAAATGATATGTGAGACAAATGAAAGTAGACACTTCCAAAGAAGAAAGGACTACAAGCCCCTAACTATTGCTATGAAGCCATTAAAACTTGTGGCAAATTACAATCATTATGATTCCCAGCTGGTGAATTTTTTAATGTACCACCTTGAACTGAGAAATATTTTCAGGAAATATTTTATGTGGCATGAAACCAGGCATAAAAATTAAGTCACCAATAGAGGAGGGCATTGGTTGCCATTGCTTTGGACTTTGCTATCAAATAATAATTTACATTCTGAGCCAGAAGACATTAACATCCATTTTCTCATCATTCATCTCCTGTTTTTATTTTTCATGCTGATGAGATACAAAAACAAAGGTAACACAATCCTCTGATAAAATGTGAAAGATGAAAATTTAAAAATCAGTCACTGAATAATACAAGTGAATATTTTTGTAGGAAGAAAGAATAAACATCAACTATAAGTTTAACATGCTTCTAGACAAAGTGACTGCTTTTATAATTGCATAATAATCTAATCAAATGACATAATAATAAATATAATGGTTTATTAGGATTATGTAATTATAATTTCAAAAGGTGTTTCCACATTCCAAGCTGACCTTAGATGTGTTTATGTTATTTTAAATTGTTTCCAAAAAAATCCATTGCTTTTAAATTTAGTAGTTATTACATGTTGATATTTCAAGTTATAACACGCTTATGATCATTTTTTAGTGACTGCATGCTGATGATTCTAGCCTAGAGCAGAATAAAAGCAACAAAAAGTCTGTTGACAACTATAATTCTTAATGTGTATGTAAAATCATTGACACATTTCCAGCTGTTATGCACCTTGCTTTTGTGAACCATGTTTATTATAATCAGTTCTAACATGTGTTCAGCTTTGCCAAGAAAGGTGTTGTGTTTGGAAATCCAAATATAATAAGAAAATATTTCTTTGAACTTCACTTCTGAAAACTTAGCAATCACTTAACTAATCTCGATTATATTCCTAATAGGTCAATTAGGTCCCTTTCTACAAATTGGAAATTCAGAACAAAAATAAAATAGGCTTCACTCACCAAAATTTAAATCTGAAAGATGGAAGGATCAATAATAGCGTTGATACAGCACAACATGGGCCTCCAGGAAGGTCATAGGGTAAATGTTTTTGAAATATTCTCTTGTGCATTTTTTTTCCTTCTGGATTAGATGGTTCCTTTCCTCATAGCCATCCATCATTACTGGCTCAGGGAAAACAATTACCATAGCAACAGGAAGAAGACCCTTATGATGCAAAAGAAAGAATGTTTACCAAACCATCCCATTTTCCTCCTGAGAGTACAAGAAAATGATCTCTCCAGTTCCTAGGCATTTGCATCTACATGGGACAATGCATTGGTGACATGGCCAGGAAGGTCCTCACCACTAAGGACCCTATGAGATCTCTCATCCCATCTCTAGTCTCCATATTGCCCAAGCAGGAGAGGCACATAGTAGAAGCACCTTACCTCATTGAGTTAACCCTCAGAGGAGACACACAAGGATTCCTCTCCATTCCCACAAATCTGCATTGGTCTCAGCATGGGTACAATATGCCATTTTTTTTTATTAAATCCTTGAGATTTGTTGTCCTAATACATAATATATAAAAGAAGTTTCCCCTTGACAGAAGACTACAAACTCTGGAAAAAAAATAGAAGATTCAGAAAGAAGAATGGGGTTGACTCTGTTTGACTAGGACAACTATGAAGACTTTAGGAATAAATCCCAAAAAGAGGAAGAGAGGAAGTAAAATACCCAGTTGTACAGCTCTTGAAATGGAAGGGAGGAGGCACTTTCTCTTTGACTCAGAGTGCAGTACAGGAAAACAAGTTTCTAAGTGAACTCTTGCTTTTAGTGTAATATTGAAATAATACCATGCAGACAATAATCTTAAAGATGAGTAAGAAAGTTTTCAGAGAACAGATTGGGCTGGGTTTGCAGTCTGCGCATCGTGTAGAGGATGCAGAAATCTCAGGGAGAATAAAGGAGGTGAAGGAAAGTTCTAGAAGTTCTGAGTACACTCAGACTAGCAGAAGCCTGTATTAAAAATAAGAAGGTAAGTTTTTGCAAGTCCACAGGGGTTCAGCAAGGACTAGGACTGAACTTCCCCTGAAAAAGCTCCACGTGCAATTGGGTACCAGTACCCCCAGTACCCCGCATTCCACTGCAGGAATACTGGAGATCAGCAAGCAGCCAGAGAAAAGGGGACTCAGGTTTCTATATCTGCCCCACCAGAAGGCGTAAACTGATTCTGGCATCCATTGGCTGGTTTAGAAAGGGTGAACAGGGAGTGAATTCCCTAGGAACTAATAAAGCAGCCTGGAAAGCATTCATCTTGCAGATTGAGTTGCTTATTTATACCTACAATGGAGGCCTAGTTACATAGAGTTGTTGTTGTTGTTTAATTAGTGCATTATAGCTATACAAAATATTGGGGTTCATTTTGACAATCATACAAGCATGGAATTTAATTTGCTCCAATTCATTCCCAAGTACTTTCCCTTTCCCTGTCCTCTTTCTTCCCTGTTCCCTTTCCTCTATTCTACCAGTCTATTTTCTATTTATTTATACTTTTTTTTAAACTTAATGCATTATAAATACAAAAAAAATACTAAAAAAATTTCAGTGTGATATGTTCATATATGGATAGCTTGGACAGTTTCATTTCACTATTCTTCTCTTTTCCCATCCCTCTGCCCTACCCCTTAATCTCCTTCTTTTACTCCACTGATCTCTCTTGTATTTTCATGGGATGCTTCCCCACCCCCAGGAGCCTGCTTTTTTTTCCCTGTTTTGGTCTAGCTTCCACATATGACAGAAAACATTCAAACTCTAATTTTCCCAGTCTGGCTGATTTCACTGAGCATGACGCCCTTCGTTTCCATCCATTTACCAGCAAAGGACATAATCTCATTCTTCTTCACAGCTTAATAAAACTCCACTGCATAAAAAGAACTCATAATCTTTATCCATTCATCTGTTGATGGATACCTGGGCTGATTTCATCATTTTATTATTGTTAATTGTGCTGCCATAAACATTGATTTTGCTGTATTTCTATAGTATTCTTATTTTAGATCTTTTGTATATAAACCAACGAGTGGAATATCTGGGTCATATGGTGGTTCAATTCTTAGTGTTCTGAAGAATCTCTATACCACTTTCCAGAGCAGTTGCACTATTTGCAGTCCTACCAACAATGCATAAGTGTTTCTTTCTCCCCACAACCTCACCAGCATTAATTGTTGTTTGTATTTTTGATCATTGTCATTCTGGCTGGAGTGACATGAAATCTCTGTAGACTTGATTTTCATTTCCCTGATTGGTAGAGACACATAATATTTTTTCATATATTTGTTGACCATTTGAATTTCTTCTTCTTTTTTTTAGAGAGAGAGAGAGAATTTTTTAATATTTATTTTTCAGTTTTTGGTGGAAACAACATCTTTATTTTATTTTTATGTGGTGCTAAGGATTGAACCCAGTGCCCCGCTCATGCCAGGCGAGTGCGTTACCACTTGAGCCACATCCCCAGCCCTGTATTTCTTCTTTTGAGAAGTGTTTGCTTAGTTTCTTTGCCCATTTATTAATTGGGTTCTTTATTTTCTTTTCATTATGTTTTTTTAGTTCTTTATGTATTCTGAATATTAATCTCCTGAGGACCATTCTATAGATCTCTCATTCTATAGCTCTCTCTTTATACTCTTGTTTCCTTTGATACACAGAAGCTTTTTGATCTGGTTTCATCCCACTATTGATCCTTGATTTTGTTTCTTATGCTTTAGATGCAGTCATCTGATACTCAATAAAGGTGCTAAAAACATATGTTGGAGAAAAAAAAATATATATAACAAAAGGTGTTGGAAAAACTGAATCTTAACATATAGAAGAATGAAATTTGACCCATAACCCTAACCCTTCACAAAAGTCAACTTAAATTAGAGCAAAGACGTAGGAATTAGATGAAAACCCTGCAATTGCTAGAGGAAATGCAGGCCCAGCACTCCAACATCTTGGCACAGGCCTTCACATCCACTCACTGTTTTACATTTGAAGAGTCCCAAGTAGTCAGTTACAATCTTTTTCTGTGCTCAATCAGACTGAAAGTGTAGGAGAAAGGTGGGATCCGTAAGAGTTTAGAGAATTAATAAGCAGGTTTAAGGAACTGGGCTTTGACTGGAACCTAGTGATGCTGGGAAAGGGCAGGTACTGGCCCCCAGAAGCAGTCTGAGGACAGCACCCGTCACTTTTGGAAATTGGTGAACACCCACCAGTTCCAGCTTTGGGTTCCTGGGAAGGAGCATATGATTGGTTGAGTTTGGTCAAGAACTTCCCTAAGGAAAGAGAAGGAGGGTAATTATATTAACTGTTACTCCAGATTATAGGACAGAAGTGATTTCTAACAGGAAACTGTAGGATCCTGCTTTTTAAAACGAAATAAATTCTCAGGGTAAAAAAGTCAGAATCTGACCAATATCTGCCTTATAAGCAAAACATACCACAGACTTTAGAGAATTTATTTTATTTGCCTTAGCTCCACCTTCCAAGTGCTCATTTTGTATCACCTGACCCTCAAGGGATCATCTTCTGAATCACAGTCTTACTTGTGGTCTTGTCCTTTACCTCCCTCTCCCCATCAAGATAATAATGCGCTCTAGTTCAACCACACCCTGTTTCCTAGCATCTGGGTTACTGTATCTTAAATGCTAAACCAAGGTCCTAGAAAAGCCTATATTCGGCAGTTGGGAACCAGAACAGTTTCACCTTTAGGAAGAAGGAAGAGAGAAGAGGTATAACTGAGTGGGGACATGAGCACTCTAGGGTGCAGACATTGCTATATTTCTTCAGGTGAATAGTGTTCCTGTGGATGGGTGCAGTTTGTGATTTTGAGATTGAACCACATGCTAATCCTATATGTACTTCTCATGTATATGCTATCCTTCGGTAAAAGAATTTCTTTTAAAAGTACTTGCAATTTCAAATGATTTTTTTTCCTAGAGTCTTTTCAGTAAGTGTTCTGAAACTATCACAGGGTCTATACACTCTCAAGGTCTTCAAGATTAAAAACAGCATTTACATATTAAATGTTAACTTAGAATGATAGGAACAGGTCAAAAGTGTAAAAGAAATAAAATCTAAAGTGTGTTAAGATATTGGCAAACAGACATAATGCACCTCAGTCTTGTTATCCCTAAAACACCTTAGTGAATCAACTTTCGGGGAGGAATGAATGTGATATTCTACACATGGGCAGGCAAAAATATGTACTAACCTCTTACATAGACTTGGATCATTTCAATACATTTCTTTTTTTTACTTTAGAAAGCTACCAGGATGGAAAATATATATAAGAAATAAAACAATGAAGAACAGTTGCACATTTAGGTAAACTATATGAAAATGAGGTGATTTTACAGTTCTGCTATTATATAAAATGTATCCACTAAAGAAAAAGGAACAGTAAAAAAAAAAAAAAGTAACAGAGTATGAGAGCAGGTGACAGCAAAGCCATTGAAACTGAGGGGTTTGAGCATCTGCTTTACTTTTATTCCTAGTGTACAAATGACACAAGATAAAATTTAATTACTCCCCCCACAATAAAAAAACAAGTTCAGACATCATTTTCCTTTTTCTGACGACACATTCAGCACATTTGGCCTCAGTCTGGAATTTAGTATTTCTCATACCTCTAAGTAGAGCGTATTCGCCAAAGACTATTTTCAAGATTTTTGTGTGAGGTCAAGCGAGGTATAAATCCCTGAAGCAGGACACGTAAATGGTAAAAGAATTAAAACAGAATTTGGATTCCTTTACACTGATGTACCCCACCCCCCAGAAACATGTAGGGTAGAAGAAAGAAATACTTTACATGGTGACTCATTTTGTTTTATTTTTGGTATTTGAGGGTTTTTTGTTTTGACTTGCTTTTATTTATTTTTTGTACATATAAAGATTAGAAATAGAAGTTCAGCCTGATGAGAACTAGTATTCTACTCCCAATTTTTTTTTTTTTTTGGTTGATTTATCCTAGCTGTGTATGTTTTACTAAAATCAAGTAGTTTCTTCCGTTACCATATTTGGAAGATTTGGAGTAGACTGAGCTTGGGCTGATCCTGGCACTTTGAAACTGTTAAATCTATCATCAAGTTGCTTTGAGTGTATTTCTGCAACTGGATTCTTTTATATGAAGTCTGTGGTTTAAAGATCTTATTGATAAGTTTGGGTTGATTGTGGCATGAAAATGTCCCGTATGCTCCTTAACATTGTGAATTATTAATTATTTTTGCTTTATTTTAAAATCCATTTCACTCCTTAGACCCCCTTCACCCTTCAACTCATGGCCAATGTTCCCATTGAGCTGTTCCCAGGAAGCCTGGTGAATGCAATGCTCAATTTTCACTGCTTCTGTGATGTTTCTCTTTCCTTGCTTTATGTCATCTGAAACTCCTTTTGCCAGAGGATCTTGAGCAGAAAGTGGACCCTCAGGATTAAAATGGTGCTGGTGCTGAGAGGATATAGACAGGGAGACAAAAAGAGAGAAACCGGTCACCAAGAGGAAAATGTTAGGTGACAGTGAAAATGTAAAGGGCATCATGGGAGAGCTCGGTTCAGAATCACCCTATCCCTGACACTAACCCCTGGCACCTAATAGGTGTTCACTAAGTAGGTAGATAGACAGGTAGAGATATCTTCTTTGGCCCCTTTCTCGAATGTCTGCTTTTCATCAATGAAAGAATGAAAATAACATAAACAAAAGCTTTCATTGCGTAATGAGAATAGATGATTTATGCTAAATAGATAGGAAGACTGGAGAGCCAGTAGGCAAACATTTAGTGGCTAGCCACTATTGCTTTCTCCAACCTTGTTATGTACACACATATGCAGCTATATTTAGATGTGTGAAAAACAGCAAAACCAAAATAAACCTTTGAAGATGAACATCGATGTTCATAGCAGCACAATTCACAATTGCTAGACTGTGGAATCAACCCAGATGCCCTTCAATAGATGAATGGATAAAAAAAATGTGGCATTTATACACCATGGAGTATTACGCAGCACTAAAAAATGACAAAATCACGGAATTTCTAGGGAAGTGGATGGCACTAGAGCAGATTATGCTTAGTGAAGCTAGCCAATCCCTAAAAAACAAATACCAAATGTCTTCTTTGATATAATGAGAGCAACTAAGAACAGAGCAGAGAGGAAGAGCAGGAAGAAAAGATTAACATTAAACAGAGACATGAGGTGGGAGGGAAAGGGAGAAAAAAAGGGAAATTGCATGGAAATGGAGGGAGACCCTCATTGTTATACAAAATTACATATAAGAGGTTGTGAGGGGAATGGGATAATAAACAAGGAGGGAAATGAATTACAGTAGATGGGGTAGAGAGAGAAGATGGGAGGGGAGGGGAGGGGGGATAGTAGAGGAAGGGAAAGGTAGCAGAATACAACAGTCACTAATATGGCAGTATGTAAAAATGTGATGTGTAACCGATGTGATTCTGCAATCTGTATTTGGGGTAAAAATGGGAGTTCATAACCCACTTGATTCTAATGTATGAAATATGATATGTCAAGAGCTTTGTAATGTTGTGAACAACCAATAAAAAAATAAATAAATAAAGATTTTTATGTTAAAAATCCAAAAAAAAAAAAAAAGAAGATGAACAAGTCATTGAAAGTTGTGGTCATTTCAACACAACTTGTTCAGTGTCTATGACTGGACAATTTCCAGCACCATTTCGTGTTTTAGGAGTGGTTCTCCAATGGATAAGAGGAAGAGTAATGACACTAGGGAGGCCATTTTCACATCTGGACATTATACAATGCCAAATGGACCTTATAACAAAAATTATTTTCTCTCTAGCTCAGGGAGATTTCCCTCTTTGTTGTGATATATTTAAAATAAAGAAAATTATATAAGCAATAATAGTGTCACTGTTTAAGATCTTGATGTATTATGTATCTTAAAAGATTGATATCTAACCTAACATCTTTCATAAACTTAAAACAAATGTGCAATAGTTCCCTTTTAGAACTTGTCACCTTTTTATCTAAGTCACTGCAACTGCACCCACCAGCATTGGCAGGATTTGGTCCAGCTCTGGTCATTACTGAGGCTCTCAACTTCAAGATTATTCCCAGATTCTGGAAATACATGTGCTTCCAAGAAAAGAGGGAATGTGCCTGATCCTTGGTGGTCATCACTTTTAATACAGTCCTTCTTAAACTTCAGTGGCATTGTTACTGCCAGTCCCTCTCTGTATATTCCAAACAGGTCACAAAGATGTCCTTTGCAGGCATCTACAACCACCTGTTCTCCAGCATCTTTCCAATAAATGTGCACAACTGCAACCTACCCTAAGAGAATATGGCTCTGACATCTCACAGAAATCCACCAATCTCCTAACTCCCAACCTTCCAATTCTTCTTATCTCCCCAAATAGCTTGCATAGGGCTTGCTCACTATCTCTGAAACACAATGCAGCTTTAATTTCCCTTGGAACAAGTGGTTCCAGAACAAATTGTCAACATTGAATTCTGAGGATGGTATGTTGAGTAAAAGGAAGGACAGAGGGTGAAAATTACTTATTCATTGAATCTCCCATAGAGGCAAGACAAAGTTGAAGTTACAGCTTCTATAGACAATCACTCTATAAAAATAAATATATAAAAAAGCAGTGTCAGGTAATGGAAAAGAGGAGAAAAGGGCTCAGTTTTAAAGACATGAATTCAAGATCTGAGTCCATAAGATAGAGCAATTCCAGGACTAGACAGTTACTCAAAGCAAATGAAAACCATGTCCACACAAATTGTGCACAAATATTTATAATAGTATTACCTATATTTGCAAAATGGAAACAATTTTTCATTGAACAATGAATGATTAAATAAAATTCTAGCATGTCCATACAATGGAATATTATTCATCACCAAGGAGGAATAAAGTGCCTTCACATGCTTCAACACTGAGGAACTTTGAAAGCACTGTGCTAAGTGAAATAAGTCAGCCAAAAAGACCACATCTTACATGATTCCATTTATATAAAACATCCAAAATGGCAAATTGATGGAAGGTAGATCAATGCTTTGTTTTGAGCCAGTGGCAGGTGCACGGAGGAGAGAGGGGCAGTGTAGCTGGAGAAGAAATGAAAGATGGTTGCTCAGGGGTATAGGCTTCCTTTGGAGATGATGGAAATATTCTAAAATTAGATTGTGATGATGGTAGTACAAGCTGTGAACACACTAAAAACCATTGAGTTGTACAATTTAGATGAGTGAATTTTATGTTATGCTTTTTACATCTCAGGCTGTTTTTAAAACATGGAATGATTTAGATAAGTTAAGCTATAGACACTCTATTCTCCTGTTAAAAAGTAGGAAGGCTGTTTCATATTTCATAGTCTAGAAACATAATGGCATAGAATAACTTCTCAACAATTTCTTTTGTTTTCTTCTATAATATTTCTACCTTCCTACTTTTATTAAAACAGAATTTTGCTTGAATATGAGGGGGAAGAATCTCAGTTTGTCAAGCGGCAACAGGATTTGCATTTATTAAATCATAAAGGACTTTTTTCTTCCTAACTAGGAAGACACAATAAACACAATGGATAGTGAAATTAGTAATTCAATAATATGCAATAATATTAGTATTAGATAATATAATAATATACTAACAATATAAAAAAGCATAAAAATGTGTATTAAATGCAAAAATAGAAGCATGAGTCCTACAATTTAAAAATCTAGAGATAAATTTAAAGTAATCAAGATGGTGTGATAGTACCATATGGAAAGACATATAGACTAATGGAACAGATGAAACTACAGAAGTGAAATATACATATATACTCACTTTAACATAGGTTCCAAGGAATTCCAATAGAAAAATTATATTCTAATTATATTCTGGCTAGAAGAAGAAGATAACAATAAGAATAAACTTTGATGCTCACTTTAAAACATAAAAATCAACTCAAATTCAATTATGCATCTACATATGAAAACCTAAAATGATAAAACTGTTAGAAGAAAACATAAGAGAAAATGTCCATAATTTTGAAGTATAAAAAAAATAGTCTTAGGACTGATATACAACCATAAAAGAAAGAAACTAATGAACTGGACTTGCCCAAAATTAAAAATTTTTGCTGTTCTAAAGACACTATCAAAAAAAAAATTAAAATTAAGCCCAAACTAGTAGAAAATATTCATGGTACATATATCTATCTGATAAATGGCTAACATCTACATCATATATAAAGAATTCTTAAAACAGTGAGAAAAAAAGCAATTCAAGTAGAAAGTGGGCAGATAAGCATATGAAAACACCTTTAACATCAGACAACAGACAAAAGCAAATGAAAATCACAATTTGATGCTATTGTACACTGAAATGGCTAAATTATTAAAAAAAAAAAGAGCCATTATACCAAACAAGGCTGTGAAGCAGCCAAAACTTCATATGCTGTATTCAGAGCTAAGGTGCTACAGCCTCTTTGGGAACTGGTGTGGCAGTTTCTGACAAACTTGAACTACACTTTTACTGTATGACCCAACAAGCCCACTCTTAGATATTTCCTCAGTAGGAATGAAAGCATGTATTTATTCAAGGAATTGTACCAAATTGACCATGGAGTTTTAATTGTAATAGCCAACACTATAAAGAATTCAAATTTTCATTGCCAGGTAAATAGATAAACAAATTGTGATCTATGCATATGTTAGTATATGTCATGGCTAATTTTATGTGTCAGTGTGGCAAGATGTTTGGATAAACATTGATCTAGATATTTCTCTAAGGTATTTTTTAGATGATCTTAACATGTATATCAGTAGACTTAAAATAGATTATCTTCCAGGCCTCACTGGATCAGTTTAAAGACGAACAGGAAAAGACCGATCCCCTGAAGAAGTAGGAATTCTGCCAGCAGATGATGGCCTTCAGCATCCGCTGTCCCCTGGGTCTTCAGCTTGCCAGGCCATCCTGCAAACTTTGGACTGGTCAGCCCTCATGGTCACATGAGCCAAGGCCTTAAAATAAATTTCTCCTCTAAATGCACAGAATACAGAGAGAGAGAGATATAATGAAAGATGACAGATGATAGATAGATAGATAGATAGATAGATAGATAGATAGATAGACAGACAAACAGATGGGGTTTATTTCTCCAGAGAACCCTAACACAAAGTACAACTCAGCAATTTAACAAGATGAATCAGTAATACATACAATGCCTGTTGTCTTGAAAGCATTATGCTAAGTGAAAGACACCATAAAAAAGAGAACACGTTATATAATTCCTTTTGTGTGAAGGTCTACAATCCAAATCTTTACTGATGGAGAGCAGATCAATGGTCACTTGGAAAAGAAGGTCAGGGACAAAAGTTACTAGGAAAGGGCTAAAGAGAACCTCGCTGAGTGCTGGAAATGTTCTACATCTTGCCTGTGGTGGTGATGAGATGTGTGAATACATTTGTCAAAGCTAACCAAACTGTGCATTTTAAATGCACGGACCTTATTGCATATAAATTATACCTAAGGACAGAGAAAGAAAAGAACACCAATGCATTAGGATTAGGTTTGGCTACAAGTAACAAAGATTAAAAAGAGTGACTTGGTTAATGTAGAAATTTCTCTCATCTATAAAAAGTGCAGAGTTGGAGGGTGGTGTGGGCAATCTGCAGTGGTCTGGAACCTGGTTTCCACTCCCCCATTCCTAAGTGGCCCTCACCTTCCAAGAAGGGGCTGCAGCCAGCACAGCCAGCTCCCAAGCAGCAAGACAGATAAAGACAAAGGCACAAAGGCAGTGTCCTGAGTCTCTAAGAAAGGTAAACTGAGGGCTCACTTACACCCATCATGTCTTAACCACATGGTCCCATCCAGCTAAAGGGTGAAGACAAGAGAGAGTAAACTATTTTATTTTTCAGAGTGGCCATATGGCATGGCTAAATATGAGAATTCTAATACCAAGAAGAAAAGAAATCAAGTTCAGTATTAAGGAGAACTACAACAATTAACTGATTTGAACCAGAAATTCCTTAGAACAGGATTTCCTTGCACAGAGCCTGGCAGATAGCAAATACTCAATAAGAAGTACACAGTGACGAGCTGAAGGAAGGTCAGGGACAAAAGTCACTAGACAGGATGCTGTCTATTCTCTCCCTGCCATTCAGCAAAGACTGGGAACTCAGTCCACAAAGGCTGCTCACCTTATGAGCTGTGGTTTCCTAGTAGTCGAAGATGGTGTTCCCTTATTTCATGGAATCATCACCTCAGATTAGCTTTGCTGTCCTTACAAGGTCTCTTTTTCCCCATATCATTTTAATGTAATTGCTTATGTCCCTGATACTTTCATTGCAAGGTTTCATCCAGAGAACACCACTTTATCATGGCTTTTCTCTGACATCTTATCCTGCCACATCGTATTGCACTTTATGTTAAGTTTCAAAAAAAAAAAAAAAAGAAGAAGAAGAAGAAGTTGATATTCCTGATAGGTACAGGACAAAGTAGATGAAATAAAAGTCTAGTTTGGTAGAACAGTTATTGAAGAGATTAAAAACTATCTGACAAATATGAAGAGTACGTCACATTTGGTTGATGCCTTAGGAGACAATTCCTCAGTGTTCCCAACATAGCCTTTATTTTTATTTAATTTTATTACTCAAATTATAACACCAAAGAGAACAGTGACTAATAGCAACTCCAGCAGTATTGATTGGCATGAGTAATGACAAATCATACTTAATTTTCAATTTGGTTACCTCAAAGTTCCCTTACTGCCGGCAAAATTAGTTTATTTTGGCAGTACACCATACCACTGGGCTTGTGAGTATAATGAATAATAATGAATTCTCCAAACACTCCAATGATGATAACTATCTGCAGAGTCATCAATTAGTGTGAAATCCTAGCACGAGATGAGCCTTGGAGACCCGTCCCCAAAGATCTCATCCACTTTCTTGTTTCAGAAATGTAAAATTGAAAGCTGAGAGAGGTGATACGCCTGGTCAGTGGCCAGTCTGTATTCAGTGTCTTCATGCTCCAAGGAGAGGATCCTCACTTGAACAAGCTCAAAAAGCAGAATTGTTAATGGAACATGGGCATGAAGTAAGAAGCCATCAGGTAGCTGGACCTCAGAGAGCCAGCCCTGGGGAGGGCCTGAGAGAGGGCCAGCGGCCAGCAGCTAGGAGTTTCTGGAACTTTCCTCCAGTCTTCCAGCAGTAATGCTGATACATTATTCTCTGGTGGATGCTTCTCCTGGCCTGATTCCAACTGACCCAGTCTGACCCACCCTGCCCCCACCCAGGTATGTCTCATGTCATTTGTGCCTGGCATATAAATTAGGCTTGTTGGTAACCTGGTCACCTCTGTTTACTCTAAGCATCCATCACGGATCCCTTTGTTCCATCTTTGTTAGTTCAATAATTTTAATTTCTCAAGAAAAGAAATCTGTTTTTCCAGCTTATCTCTTTATGCCACAGTAGATCTTGAGTCCTTGGGCTTCATCTGTCCCTTGGGTCAGTTGCCCAGCGCTGCTCCAATCATCGGTGATCAGGAAGAGGGTGGTTCTCATTCAGTGCTGACCGTGGCTGCCCATAGCTATCTTTAATAGAGATGTGAGGGGTTGTAGAGTCCCCTTACAGAAGATTATGGCACACTTCAAAAGTCATTATTGTCATGATTAGGAGGTTAAAAACTATTATATGACAAATATAAAGAATACGTGGCTTTGGGCTGATGTCTTAGGAGAAAATTCATCAGTGTTCCAAACATAAACTTTATTGATTTTAGTTTTATATTTATAACACCAGCGAGAACAGTGACGAATATCAAACTGTAACAGTATCATCATTGCCAGGATTAGAACAAGAGAGAAAATCCACAAAATTCAGTCTTCCTTCCACTATACCATAGAGGATCCTCTAATGCTTCAACAGACGTGCCGTCATTATAAACCCTTGCTGGATACCATTTATGACTGCATTAAAGATGAGAAGACTAATTGAGGGCAGCAGGCAGCCCTTATAGGCACAAAGCTGGGGGCAGCAGCCAGTCAAGGACCCAAAGTTGGCAACCTCCAGAGGGTGGCCTTCCATGGCAGGTTGCTAAAATATTTAGTAGTTCTCCACCAGTCAATAAATTGCATGGATTATTAAAACTATCATTTTTAATGTCAGTGCTGTTACCCAGTGGCAGTCACAGAGACATTAGTTAAACCCAGAAGTTGGACCAGTAGACGGAGGTGTCAGCAGGGAGGCAGCAGGAGGGATAGTAGAATGCTCCTCTGCAACTCTGTAGTTGCTCAGCACCGGCTGGGAGATGAGCAGAGCTCAGGGCAGGTGGCACCAATGGCATTGCCACCAAGCAGAAAAGAGAAGGCACCAGTCACCTGGGAATCACTGGCATCCCCATAAAATTGCCTGTAAAGAACTTCACTTGAATGGGGAAGTCACTAAAAGAATTTAATGTCTTCTTCTGTTTCAAATCATGGCCTGATTTAGGGTATTAGTTAGAAGGGGACAGACTCATGCCAAAAAGAAAAGAAAGAAATAGCATCAATAATATGTAAATAATATTGTTGAGCAGTCCTAGGATTAGCTTAGTCCTAGGATTAGACACAGGTCACGTGTCTGCTTCTGAACCAATCATTGTGCCCACAGGAATAGCACATGCTGATTGGTCAGGCCTGGGTCATTTGAGTATTCCAGAGCCAACAGATAAGCCAACCAGAGTCACATGGACTGAGATCATTGTGAAGTCTTTACCAAAAGACTATCAGGAGAGATAATGGTTGCTAAGCAAGTAAGAATAACAGATGTCCGACTTAACTTTGCAATAATATTAATAGCATTTCCTTTATGTATGTGGTAAGGGATGGACATTTATCAGATAATAGGTGGACAAATGATTGATTGGGTTGTGACTACAGACATCTTTAAGCAAGCTGGGATCCATATATACCTATGCCGCTTTCCTATGTTTACCACTTACTAAATAAATGCATAAAATTCACAAATAGAAGGACCTCGCATTCATTGGTTCCAAATCCCTTATCTTGCAAATAAGAGTGCAAATGCACATAGAAAGCGATCATCAAAGTCACATACATCCTGGCAGCTTCCCCCATGCCTCCAAGTGAGTTGAACAGCATTTAGTATGAACTCAAATGACTGTAATACAGTGATGAAAACAGCGAGTGTCATTAGAAAGGTGCAAATAGAGTGCTCTGAGAATTCAAATGCAGCAATCACACTCGGAGAGAGACAGGCCACGCATCTCATCTGGGCAGTTCAGACTTTTCCTACTGGACGTGAGAGCCTATTTTTTATATCACTTTGTGTAATTTTTGAAAACTGTATTAAACTCTCTCCCGTCTTTCTAAAATAGCAACTGCTGAACATAATTTGGGCTTTGTGATAACTGTGCCGTCATTATGAATCACTGTCACTGAGTTATTCTGTAAAACGCACGCAGTGCTGAATGGGTTTACTTGGTTTTCTGCTTCTATCTTTATCTCGCAACCATCACCTCGCTGCTGCCAGTTTGCTCACTTCTGACGTTCCCTGCTCCTTTCTGATTTGTTGCTTTAAATCTGCTTTGAGCCAGGAAACCAGAAAAGCCACAATTATGACCTGGGTTAAGTAAGAATAAACAATCTCTAAGTGAAAGCACATCAGCCTGTAAGAAGGAAAGTCCATGGCTTCAGTCTGGGGACATGGGAGCTATTTTGGGTACGCCAAGGCCCATTTTGCTTATTTCTGAGTTTGCATTCCAGGGAACAGAGGGTGCTGGGAGTCTGACCTCTGGTCAAGTAGAACATTACGGTGGATAAACATGGTTGAGATGCACTAACCAGGGGCTTCACAGAAGGTTCTAGATAGCTGAGATGCCGGGTGGATTTCGAGGCCAGGGTGACCAGCTTGTGTAGAAACACCCCACAAGACACACTTGAGGGAAGTTCATAGAACAGCATGGTTTAAGATTAACTGTGAGATTATAGTTGCTTTATTATAGTTTCTATTGGCAAGAGCAAAACTTGAAGTCCCATCCCCCTAAAGTGCTAGGCCACTCCTGGTGTTCAAACCAGGAGTCTCTTCACCACCATCAAGATCGTCCCAAAAGCCTACAAGCCCATACTATTGTCCTAAGTCCACAAAGATTTCAAGGCAGGCCAAATTTCCATCTCATCTTATCCCAGGATAGAAATTTCCATTCCAACGGTATTTCTAACTTCATGAAAGAATGGGATCACAGCCAAAAAAAAAAAAAAAAAGGTCATTCCCAATTCACTGACTCCAGGCCCTGACAAAAGATTCAAAACCCTCAGCGCCCTATAAAATGTCCAAGCATTTGTGGGAACCTCTAAGGAGCGTCTCACAAAGAGGAGTAATATGCTGTGATTCTATTCTTCCATTTTTTTCTCAAGGACTAAATTTGCCCACTGAGGTCCCTGATGTTCAAGTAGGCATCCTACCCTGGCACTAGAGTGCTCACAGGGTCCTGCAACTCCACGGTCAGCATCCTTAGGAGACTGAAAGCCTGTCCCCCACTCCCTCTCAGATCTATTAAGGCTTCTCCACAGCTGTGCTTTTTTGTGACATTAATTTGAGAAGGTTTTGGATCCTACTCAAAGCTACACGAGATTCACTTATGATTCATGAGAAAGAATGATTGAAACAGAATTTAAACCGGAGGCCAATGCCTGGGTTCCTCTCAGAAAGACTTCCTCAGTCTTATTCCATATCTTGGTCCAGATACCTTTCTCTTTGGGGGAAGTGCTTTCCAAGGTCAATTCTCAGCCCCTATGCAAAGAAACCACTGGAGAACTTGCCTCATTATTTGTAACATATCTCCCCAAGAAGGTCTCAGAATTCTGCTGGGGAGGTTGGAAGGGGAGAATGTATGCTAAATGGAATTCTTCTTCCCTCCCCTACTCTTACTGTAACTGATCTTCATCCACCTCAGGTGCCTAAATTTTAACTTTAAATTTCATGTTTCCTTCATCTGTGCCAAATAAATCAATGATCATCTCATGCAAGCAGCTTGACTCTAAAAGATTTCCTTGATGAACTGATTTACAAAGGGAATAGCTACTAAAGGACTCTTCACCCCTTATTTGTTTTAGGCTCAACTATTTTTATGAGGCCTTTTCTGAAATGACAGCCTCATGTATACAATCTCTACTGCTGCTGTGAATGCCGAACAGGCAAAAAGAGGTACATAAATGAATAAAAGAGAGACTTTTACCCTGGGAAAATGTGTAAAAGTAGTGTGCTGTAAATGTTTCATATTTTCAAAAAGAGCACATTTCTATCAAAAGATAAGTCCATTCAGTTACAATCCCTATTAATTTTCATGCTTTGGAAGCAGATACAATCATTTTTCTTGCTCTGGCTAAGAAAAACAATATCCTTCCAGGAAAAAGCAGGAACTAGGTAAATAAAGCAGCTGTTACAAACTATTGTCTACCAAGATTTCTTGGGACTGAAATTCCTTTATAACAGAGTTAGAAATATGTTACAGGCATCTTCAGATTTTTGATGGCTGGACAGCTACTGATCAGAGAGCTTGGGGGAGTGGGAAAAGATATTCTTCATCCTGCATGTGTGGCCCAGCCCACAAGTCTGATGGACCTGTCCATTCTCTTTACAGAGAACATAGAGTCCAATCTATGGTGCCATCGAGGCCCCAGCCACCCTGAGGCCATTCAACATTTGAAAGAAAGTTGAGGACTAAAATATCTAAGCAGAGACTCCATGCACAGCTTCTTGGGAGCTCAGGCGAAGCCTCGGGTCTGCATGGGTGTGCACACACAGAGTATTTTATTGCAGCAACAGTTACATCTCCTCCCAAATACATGGGTTCTGTCTCTATGGATTCATAGAGGATTTTTCAATTCAATTCTGGCTTGAAAAATACTTGAAAAAAATCGTGAATAGGTACAGACTCATTTTATATGGCATTATTCCATTTATGATTCACTGTAACAAATGTTTATATAGCGTATACATGGTATTAGGTATTATAAGTAATCTAAAGATGATTTAATGTAAACAGGACGATTGCATAGGTTATATGCAGACACTATGTTATTTTACATAAAGGACCTGAACATCCACAAATTTTGATACCCTGGATGTTCCAGAACCAATCCCCACAGATAGCCAGGGCCAACCCTGTTACCACTGCACCCTCTCATGCCTGGGATGCTAGCCCTCATGCCTCACCTGGAAAGACAGACATCAGCTCTCTGCAGGCCTCTTTGCTTGCTCTGCATTCTTTCCCACATTGTCTCTCCCGCTTCTCTCCCTTGCTTTAACTGTTCTGCTCCCTGCTTTCCCTGTGGGCATGGTTCTCCTTCCTTGCCTTCCTATTTTATCTTCTCCCTCTTTAACTTCCAAAGAGGGCTGTGGAGGCAGCACTTTAACTAAGTGGGAACACGCTGTGAACTTCTTACCCTCTTTCTATGGCTAATTCCTCTTCCCAAAAACCAAGGATGCTGTTGGTGCACACCCTCTCATGAATAACGGTATTATTGCCTTGAAACAAAAGCAGAGCAAAGAGAAGAACTCAGGTCTCCTGGTCAGCTGGGGACCCCAGACTGGCTTGCCTGCCTCCCTGGACTCTGCCTGTCTAGGGTTCACAGGCCACAGCCAGGGCCCTCCCTGTAGTTGGAAGAGCCCCAGCCACACTCCTTAAGTCTCCCAGTCCAAGGCTGTGCCTGGGCCCAGAGCCTCACTACAATTCCACAAATGCCCATTATTGTTTTATCCCTGTGTCCACACAACATATTTTTCATCAGCCTCTTGCTGTTTTAATCGGCATTTCAAGGAAGAGAGAGATGTATAGAGGGCTCTGTTTGCAGGAAAGGTAATTTAGTTCAGTGCCGCTGGGGGTCAGGTGAGCCTAAAATGTTCATTTATTACTCCCATAAACTACTGAAATTATACTACTGAAATATATGTCTGAATGTTTGAAAAATCTGTTAAAAATGAGTCTTTGAACATCTGAACCCTGAACCTCTTCTCCCATACATAAAAGCAACACAGGATTTTTTAAAAGAATGCCCCTTTTTGCTTCTGTTTTTAAGTCATTGAACTGCCTATTCTTTTATAGATCATTCTTATTTCTCTTCTGAGAATAGGAAAATGGGAGACACTTTAAGGGAGTTTTTTTCCAATTAAAATGAGTTGCAGAAAACTAAGAAATGTAACACTTCATTAGCAGGCATTTAATTCCCTAGCTTTTTATTTTTAAGGAAATTAAAAAACCGTATGCTCTCTGGTACCATTTGTGTTTTTCAACTGCAGTATACATTATAACCTAGAACAGGGAATTTTTTTGATAAATATGAGGTATTAACAAAAGACTTCAACCAGAATTACTAACTGATTTCTGTCATTTAATGTCGATGAGTGTAAGTTGTTTTTGCTTGAGGAAGCAAGAAGAATGATTAAAAGGCATATATTAGAAACTGCATATGCTGTGGATGTGATGTTTGAATGTGCTGGCTTGAAATGGTGGATGTCAAACTCCAGATATTTTTATAGTACTTCTAATACTTAAAAATTAAAAATAGCATTTATAATAATGCCCTTTATTTGATAAAAGCTTTTTTATTCATGAAACATTTTGCTTTATTTAAGTAGCATTTTTAAAGAGCATAACATCATTCAGTAAATTCTAATGCATTCAGAATGGTGGTCAACAATTTTTTTGATTCGTTGATTTTATCTGTAATATGTACATATTAGAAATTTTTATAGAATTCAACTCTAGTCAAACTGTTGTGCACTCTGGAACTAATTTTTTTATGATAATGTTTCAAAACTCCTTTGAAAGTCTGGCAGTAGTTAGGCTATGGTTTTAAATCCTGTATCCTGAGTATTTTGCAGAGTATGAACTGTTTTGAATTCTGCTTAAAGGAAAACTTAACATAAATTCAAATTCTGCAACACAGATGAATAAACAATCTTCTTCTAGCTTTTGAACATCAAACTGTTGTCCCAATTTAGACATGCAAGATAGAGCACCACAAGATTGGGTAGAAAGAGGTGATGGGAGGGGAGGGGAGAGGAGGGGAGGGGGGATAAGAAGGGCAGCACAATACAATAGACACTAGTATGGCCCTATGTATAAATGTGGCTGTATAACCAATGTGATCCTGCAATCTGTACACGTGGAAAAATAAGATTATGTACCCCATTTGAATCAAATGTATGATATGTCAAGATCATTGTAATGTTTTGAACAACTAATAAAAAAATTTTAAAAAAAGAGAACAAAGCTTAATGCTAAAGACTACATTATATTATCCTAGAACTAAATTTTGCCATGTTCTCTCCTAAAGAGAATCATATACATCCTATGCTTTCTCATCACTTCCTTTTTTTCTTCCAGTCTTTAGAATAGACTACATTCTAGAATATTCTATCTGCTTTTGAATCTTTCATTGTGACACATAGCTATTACATGTCCCATTATATTCGTTTATATGCACAAATGTGACCCAGCAAACTTCCCTATCAAAGTAAGCCACTTACACAGTTATTTTAAAATTAATTTTATTGGCTCTTTTTCCTTATAGGTAACATAAGGATTTATTTTGACACAATTATAAAGGCATAGAATATAATTTGCATCAGTTCAGTCCCCAGAACCCCCCCTTCCCCTCCCCTCCTCCCTCCCCCTGTTCCCTTCACTAGACTCTACCCATCTTAGGAAGAACAGTAGAATGACTTTCACCTAATTTTCCTATGTACATTTATGAGTATATCAAGTGACTCACCATTACACATGATTTTAAACTGTTTCATTGAGGCCTCTTTCAAATGAGGCTTTCAGAAGAAATTTTAATTGAACAAACAAGAAAAAAAAAAGCTCCTTCCCAGATCACATTAATTCCTGTTCAATTTTTCCTTCCTTTCATCCTCCTCCCTCTCTTCCTTACATCCTTCCTTCCTTCTTTTCTTCCTCAGTTGCCAGGACAATTTCTAGCTTCTATTGAACCATTTTGAACTCTTTCAAAAATCAAAAATTTTAAAATACATATTCTAGAAATAGTCACAGGTTTTTATTCAGTGTTTCCTGCCTTTAGTAAAACAGTCTCCATTTCACAAGTCTAAGCAAATATAATGAGTAATTTGTAAGAAAAGGGCAACAATTTAGAGACAAAGTATATGCATTTTACACAGCGTCTCCAAAAAAAGATGGAAATTTCCTAAGAGCTCTTTATCTGCCACTTATCACTCTTAGAATAATGGCTGATAATGATAGAAATCACCCAGGCTAACGGCACTATTAACATCTTCCGTGTTAGCTTGCACTCCATGTACAAGTTCTTCTTATAAATTTTTAAAGTTCTACCTGAGATTTCTATATTTAAAAAAAAGGGAACATGACAATTTGAATTTAATTCATGAGCTACAAACATCAACCCACTTGCAAATCACCCTCCATTTTTAGTCTTGCTAAATAAAACCAGAAAACCTTGATAGCATATTCAGGTCACAATTTTCTTTCACACAATTCTTAGATACTGATCTATGAAATCTCTTATGAATCTAGTGATTCTATAAATGGTGCAATAATCCTTAGATGTGTGCATATTTCTGAGCTGATGTGAAACCAGGAACCTGGACTGTGATGAGTCATGTTCTTTTAGGGGCATCAATTTCATAGACTTTCTGGGTATTGTTAGTCTAGCATTGAGGTGACTATAAGTGCACTTTATTAAAGATGCAAATCTCTTTAGAACACAATGTCTTAAGTAAAAGTTGTGGGGTTCTGGTTTCAGCCTATTTGGAGGAGGTGGTTTTTGGAAGGGCAGAGTTAACTTACAGAAAGATCACTGACTGCAAAATCAAATCTTCCATTTCTTATGTAGCTCTTTTCTCAGAGGAATCTATGTACCATTTATTTTGGCCAGTTTCTGGTTTCTTATGATGAATCATAAGGCCTCTTCAAGAAAAAAAAATGCCTAGGTCTCTTGAGCCAAGATGATTACAGCCAAAAAGAATGGACCTTTTTCTTGAAGAAGAAGATGTTTAAACAGTCATCATAGCTTGACCAAAAGGGGACCTGCTGCCTAAGAGATAATGGCAATTTTTTGTCTTCGAACTTGCAGTTCATCTATGGACACAAGGGTTTTGTAGTCATGGTTCTTAATTTATTGTTTACAAAACATCTTTCATTTAAGTCAACAAAACAAGTCCCAACTATGCACTTGGTAACTTAGTTATCAGATGAGATGGTATGGATGCTGTTTAGGCAGTTAGTAGGCAAGACCGCTGAGCTGATTTCATACTATCCATCAGCTCCACAAGCACTGACCAAGCACCAATCAGGCAGGAGCTGAGAAACAGGGAATTTACAGCACAACAGGTAAGGTTCCCCTCCCTACAACTTCAGGAGTGAACTAGGAACACCAACCACAATCTACACAAGCTGGATAAATAAATAAATAATAAAGTTCTAGGCAGACAATTCAAGCTAGAGAGAAAAGAAAGATTCTTAAACAATTCAATCAAGCATATTGGTCTTCTATGATTACAGAAATTGGTCTAAGTGTGCTTGCAGCACACTCGGACAGGGGTGAAACAAGAGGGGCTGCAGGCAGATTTTTGGTACTTCTGATTTTCCAGAGTGTGTGTTGTCCATTGTCTTAGTTATGGGAGCTCAGATCTCAAGGAAGCTCAAGTGCTCCCAGCCTGCAGAAGAATGGGTACAATGGGAGCACTTGAGCTAGAGTTAAAACTGCCATCCTGACAATCCCAGGATGACAGAGCGGCTGGGTTTTATACAGTGGAAGCATTGTTTCCTTAAGGTTCTCCCATAATTAAAACCTGGTATTATTCAGGATTAATTTTCTCAATTTTATAAATAAAAACTATGGGACTTAACATTTTGTCCTGCATAAACTTACAGTCTTTACAGCGTATTTTTGCTCCACAGTCTGTGCCGCAGTCTTGGCTGGGCACAGAATCACGAGCCACTCAAGCAGGAACAAAACTTTATTTTGAAAAAGCCGCCAATACTCTGTAGGCACTGGCAAGCCAAACCCGGTCCTCCCACGCGGGCTTCCACCGGAACCGCGCGTCCCCGAACCCGGGGTCCCCCGGACCTCCCCCGGAATTCCCTCCTACTATCCTTCCCCAACCAATGGGAACTCTCCATGAGTCCCGTAACATGAGTCCGGTAGCAGGCCAAGGTGAACAGCGGGAGTCCAATTTCCATATGAATGTAAATCTTAACATAATCATCTCAGTGGCTAGCTGGCGTCACTTTACAACCAAAGGTGCCATAACATCGTATATTTGCTTGTGGCTCCTAGCAAGTCTGTTCTATTTGCATGGCAGTAATTTGGCCTTCTTCCTTGAGTTTTATGACATCTAACTTTGGTTTCAAAGTTACTGACTTTCAAGTAAATTCGTCAGCACTAGTCTAGCCCTGCTATTTGGTGAATGATCATGATATTGTTAGCTTATATTTTTAAAGATTTTGATGTATAATAGCCACTAGGTTTAAAATAACTAGTTTACAAACTAGTGACCCAAATGCTTTCCCCAAGAAGTGACCATTTGTGAAAGCCTGTGACATAGTGAGTAGGTATTTCTGTTTACCAGCAATAGGAATAGCACAGTTTGCAATTTGCTGCAGGACCTGCCAGCATTGAAATTATACAAGTCTTGATGTTGGTTTGATTTTAATTTGGAGTATGGATAAAAGCCTATTTTTTAAATTCCTTTACATTTTTTAAAATTTTTAACTGACACACAGTACATAATTTTGAAGTACAGTGTGATACTTCAATATATGTAATATATGTATATGTTGTAGATAATCAAGTCAGGTACATAGCCTATAACCTCATACATTTATTTTTTATGGTGAGAACCTTCAAAATTATCCCTTTTAAGTATTGTGAAATATCAAATATGATATTGGTAACCATAATCACTTCACTGTTTAATAGAATACTGGAGCATACACTAAGCATGGTGGCACACACCTATAATCCCTGGAAACTGAGGCAAGAGGATCACAAGTTTGAGGCCAGCCTCAGCAATACAGAGAGGCCCTAAGCAAGTTAGCAAGACCTGTCTCAAAAACAAAATATAAAAAAGACCTGGGAATGTGACTCAGTGGTTAAGCATCCCTGGATTCATTCTCTTATACCAATAAATAAACAAACAAATAAACAAATCCACATTTTCAAAATATCTTCTTATTTGGGAAAATTTTAAGTTCTCTTCTCAAGTAGCTAGTTCATATATATATATATATATATATATATATATATATATATATATATATATTCCTCTCTTCTCACTGTAACTTTGTACCCATTCACCAATCTTTCTCCATTCTTCCCTCCCACTACTCTCCCCACCCTCTATTAACTAATTTTCTACTCTCTAATTCTATGAAATCGGATTCTTTATATTACAAATATGAGAAAAACCATAAAGTAATGAAAGTTCAAAAATGTGATCTACAAAAACACATGAGTTCTTGGGTTAGTAGAGAAAGGTGTCAGAAAAATTACATAGAGATGTCACTTGATTTCTCATTTGTAATGACAGAAAAAAAAATTATTAATATGTTAAGTCAAATATTTCAAATTATCATGATTAAAATTCCAGGAGTCCTCTCAAACTATTTTTAGCACCTATTATAAGCACCCTATTCTTAGCCCCATGGAATTGCCAAAGAAACTTAGACTATACATGGATTTCCCATGGAGGAAGGAGCTCGTCAGAGGAAAGAAAAAAGTTTGGGCCCTGAGACCTAATTTGGCTCAGCCTGGGCTCTCACCCAGAGCTCTGTCTGCCCAGTGAGCTGCAAGTCAACATAATCAGAAACCCAAGGCTGATGAGGAAGTTAATGAGAAAATTAGGCAACCAGATGATAAACATATATTCAGCAGCACCAAGTACATTCTTGAAGGATAAAGTATTTTTAATTTATGTGTTTATTCTAATTAGGTATATATGACAGCAGAATTCATTTTGATTCATTGTACACAATTGCCACATAGCTTTTCATTTTTCTGGTTGTACACGATGTAGCGTCACACGGTATGTGCAGTCATACATGTACCTAGGGTAATGATGTCCATCTCATTCCACCATCTTTCCTGCCCCCATCCCACCTCCTCACCACTCCCTCCCAATCAAAGTTCCTCCATTTTTCCCATGCCCACCCACTATTTTGCATCAGCATCCACTTATCAGAGAGAATAATTTGCCTTTGGTTTTCTGGGATTGGCTTACTTAGTTTAGCATGATATTCTCCAACTCCAGCCATTTACCTGCAAATACCATAATTTTATTCTCTTTTAATGCTGAGTAATATTCCATCGTGTATACATACCACAGTTTCTTTATGCATTCATCTATTGAAAGGCATCCAGGTTGCTTCCTTGGTTTTGCTATTGTGAATTGAGCTGCTAAGAACAGATACTTCTCAGAATAAGATATATAATCAATCAACAAATATATGGAAAAATGTTCAAATCTCTAGCAATTAGAGAAATTCAAATTAAAACTACTCTAAGATTTCATCTCACTCAGAATGACAGTTATTAAGAATACAAGCAACAATAAGTGTTGACAAGGATGTAGGGGGAAATGCACACACAGATTGCTGATGAGACTACAAACTGGTGCAACCAATCTGGAAAGCAGTATGGAGATTCCGTAGAAAACTCTGAATGGAACTACCATGTGACCCAGCTATCCTACTCCTTGGTCTATACTCAAAGGACTTCAAATCAACATACTACAGTAACACAACCACATCAATATTTGAAGGTTAAAGTTTTAAGATTTTCTTTATTCAGGGTCAGTTTAATTCTATTTGCAGTGCAGTGACAAATTAATAGACTAAAGACATAGAAGAAAGAGTATTTGTGACAAATGTATGATTGTCAAGGTCATTGTACTATCATGTGTAACTAATTAAAATAAAAAAAACAAAAGCATAATTTCCGGAGAGTAAAAAATAAATAAATACATTTTTAATTAAAAAAGAGTATTTGTGAGAGTAATAAAAGTTCAAAAATGTGATCTGTAAAAGCAGGTATCCCCCAGAAAAATACAAAATTGTGACCTGAATTTTTTATTTGAGTCTGGATTGTGGCTGGTAGTCTTTTGGGGGGTGTATCTCACTTTTTTTATTTTTAATAATCTTACATTTTTGTCATTTTTGTTGCGCTCAGTTTTTCCATGCTTTATCACCTCTCAGTTTTTGAAATAAAATAAGAAGCACATGTGTTTTTGGTTTTTTTTATATGTGAGTTTTTACAAATAGTCCCAGAGACATTTTTAATAAATTCATGCCAACCAAGAATACTATACCCAGAATAGCTATCCTTCAGAATTGAAGAAGAAATAAAATCTTTTTGAGACAAGCAGAAATTGGAGGAATTCATCAATACACTGGCACTCTAAGAAATGCTATGGCCACCTACACTAGAAGTGAAGGAATGACAATAGCCATCATGAAAACACGAGAAAATATAAGACTCACTAATAAATCAGATTCACAAAAGACAATGTAAAGAAAATCAAAACCTTTCAGTGTGAAAACCACCAAACCACAAAGATGAACACCAAGAGAGGAAGAAAGCACATATAAAACCAGAAAAAAAAATTTAAAAATGATAGGAGCATATCTTTACATATCATTGCTTTACAAGCAATAACCTTGAACAAAGAGATAAAGTTTCCCAATTAAAAGACAGAGACTGGATGAATGGATTAAAAAAAGAAAAAGAAACAAACAAACTCCCAACGATATGCTGCCTGCAAGAAACTCATTTCACCAGTAAAGATACATAAAGCCTGAGAGTTAAGCAATGGGAAATATGTATATAATGCAAAGGAAACAAAATCTAGAAGGAGTTATGTTTATATCAGATAAAATAGAATTTAAATTAAAAACTTTTAAAAAGAGAAAGAAGCTTGCTATGTAATGATAAAGCAATCAATTCAACAGGGGAAAGTAAAAATTTTAAGTAAATATGAATACTGGGGAACCAATCATATAAAGCAAATATTATAAAACGTGAAAAGAGAGATAGACTCTAATATAATAATAGTTTTGGACTCCCTTATCCAATTTTCATCAATGGACAGATCATACAGACAAAAAAAAATCAACACAGAAACATTGGAGTTAAACTCTGCTATCATCTAAATGAATCTAACAGACATGTCCAGAATATTCCATCCAACAACTGCAGAATATATATTTCTTTTTATCAGCAAATGGAACAGTCTCCAGGATAGAACATACATTAGGACACAAAAAATTCAAAAATAAATATTAAATATTGAAATTATAGCATGTAAGCTGTCTTCTCTGACAACAATGGAATAAAACTAGAAATCAACAAGAGGAACTTTATAAATTATGCAAACACGTGGAAATTAAATACCATTCTCCACATCCAATGGGCCAATGAAGAAATCAAAAGAATCTTTTATCTAGAAACAAATAAAAAATGAAAACACAACATATTAAAATCTATGCAATATAGGAAAAGCAATCCTGAAAGGAAATTCAAAGCAATACGTTCCTACATCAAAAGGAAAAAAGGAACAAAAAAGGGAAGGAATGAAGGGGATTTCAAACAAACAATTAAATTATACAACTTTATGAATTCAAAAAGCAAGAAGAAAACAAACCCCAAATTAGTATAAGAAACGACAAAATAACAGAAACAAATGAAATAGAAAATAATACAAAATTCATTTTTTTGTATTTTTTTGTATTTCTTCACTGAAATGAAGAGTTAGCTTTTTGAAAACCTAAAGAAAACTGGCAAAAATTGAGCAAGACCAACCAAGATAAAAAGAGACAAGACCCAAATAAATAAAAACAGAGATAAAAACCATGACATGACATTTGAAACCACAGAAATGCAAAGTATGAATAAGGTCTATTATGAATAACCATATGCTAAAGAAATGGATAAATCTGTGGACACATTGGAAGTCTTAGAGCACTAAGACAAGACAAAGAACAAAGGGCATTGAATATGAAAGAAGGAGGTCAACTTTCTTGTGTTTACAACTGACATTATTTTTATATATAAAAATCCAAACAACTCCAAAAACAACAACAAAAAATTATTGAAACTAATCAACAAATTTAATAATTTTGCGGAATACAAAAATCAACATAAAAACATTTAAAGTAGTGACCTTTCTCCCTAAAATTAAAGGAGGAGGAGGAGGAGGAGGAGGAGGAGAGAAAGAAAGAAAGAAAAAAATCATAATTCCTGTACTTACCCTAGTTACACCTGATGTTTTCATTAGGATGTCTTGGAATTGTCCAGAAAGGTCATTGCTATAAAAACCTATGCAGAAACTTTTACATGGTCTTCTTCCAGAACTCAGAGATTCTTTTCCTCTTAAGTGCTTGCAGCATATAGCTGCTAACAGCACATTTCTTTTGAATTTAGTTTTCTGGAATTATTACCTTACACTTCTATATATTGAATTACATATGCCACATAATGAATACATATGTCTTCATATGTATTACATATGCACCTTCTAGTCAGTCAGTTTCCTCCGTCTTTCTGCATTATTTCTGCTTAACATCCTCACCACCATATTCATGTTTCATCACGTAGATTCATACTGCATTTTGCAAGTGATCTCTCTACTTATATATTTTAATTCTTTAACGTTTCTTACGCGATTCTTCAAGATGCCCATATTAAATTAAAATTCTAACAAACTGAAATTTTCAGTTTTATAAAATTCTCTTTGTTTTTTTTTTTTTTCATTCTGGTAAAAAAAAATGCAACAAATTCTTCTGAGAGTCCCTTATCTTAGGGATCTGTGACTCTGTTAGCATCTTTTAATGATGAAGAACATTTCTGGTAACTAATCATCTTCTAACTTTTGACCACAACACTTCTGCTCTATACACAATTCAACCTTGGGAAAAGGGAGTAGCAGCTGTATTTCAAACCCATTTATCTACTTATGTTTGGAACACCAAGAAACAAGTTAAATACTCACTTGTAACATTTTGAGTAGAATTTTCTTGTAAAATTATTAGTATTCCTTTTCCCCCCTGTATTTTAAAATAGTTCTAGATGATGTTAGGGTTTTTTTCCCGGTTACATTAATTCCATAACATTGATTTCTGAGACTTATCAACTTGACATTTTAAGTCAGGTTGCTAAAGCAAAATTATAGTCTTTTTTTAAATTTATTTTTTAGGTGTAGATAGACACAACACAATGCCTTTTTATTTTTTTATGTGGTGCTGAGGATCGAACCTGGGTCTCGCCCGTGCAAGGCAAGCACTCTACCGCTAAGCCACAATCCCAGCCTGAAATTACAGTCTTTCTGGTCATGAACTCCCACTGGTCTTATGTCTGCATTTTGTTCTGTGATTACATTTCTGTGTTCTACAGTTAAAAAGAAATATGGGAGCTCTGTGTTAGATTCCGGACTCCTGAAGGAAGAACCCCTGTCTTATTTGGTTGGGTTCTTATTTGTATCTTTTTGTTTGTTTGTTTTATTTTGTATAATTCTGGGACCCTTTTGGGAAAATAGTCCTGCTTGTAATATAAACAGGTTTGTCAATTTAACTTTTAAATTCGTTAATTTTACCGGAGAAGCTTTGGTGCGTTCTAAATTTCCTTTTAAATTCACTGCTACCTTCAAGTTCTCATCTGTTCTCCTGCCACGTGCTCTACTGCATTCTTCATGGTAGAATCAAACATATTTTGCTATTTTCATTAAATTTTATAATTTAAAACACATTTAAAATCAAACAATTAAAAATTACATAATCAAAACATCCCTGAATTCCTCATCCAGAAGTCATCATAATGAATCTTTTAGTTCATATAATGCAAGTCTTTTTGCTTCTGCATACAAATGCAAACAAATGTATGCGACCTGTATTCTTAAAAACTGGATCATATTACAGATGCAATTTTGAAACACCAACAAAAATACAACCACAGAATCATTTTTAGTAATGGCATTGTGCTCCACTATACATTATCATACACTGTTGCATGTCACTTAATTACAGGGTATGTTCTAGAAAGGGCATTGCCGAGTAATTCCTCAATGCATGAACATCAGAGCGTATTTACACAAAGCTATATCTATATCTAGGTTTGTGGGATAAAATGCATACACATACCTACAAACACACACACAAACACACACACCAGTGAGAGAGAGAGAAAGAATACCCTATTGCTCCTAGGGCCATGATGAACAAAACAACATGAGGTTAAATCAAGCATGAAAGGAAAAGATACAATGGAAATGGGGTAAGCAATAGGTGTACTGAGTTGATCTAGAGCAATATGGCACACTATTATAGTAAATTTCTTTATAATTAGAAGGTGTACACTTTAAAGTAATCACAAGTGTATTATAGGAAGTAAATAAATCAGTATCAGCCATTTCTTATTATCAAGCATTATGTACTGTACATAATTGCATGTGCTAGACATTTATATGACTGGTGGCTCAGTAGTTTGGTCACACCACCAAAAACACACAAGTAATGTGTTGTGCTATGAAGAGGTGATAGCTGTGACATCAACAGGCTAGGGATTTCTTCAGCTCCATTTTAATCTCATGAGATCACTGTCACATATGCCATCTGTCATTTACCTGATCGGCATGATGCATGTGATTTATGATTACAATTTATTTTGCAGAATGTTCTACACTACCAGCCCATGTCTCAGGGCCCAAAAGTACAGTTGGATTTTGCTGCATGCAATTGTAAAAATTAGAACATATCTTACCAAAAGTATTAAGATTTCCAGTTTCTTTTTTTAATTTTTTTTTGTTTTAATTAGTTATACATGAAAGTAGAATGCATTTATGCACTTTGATATATCATACATAGATGGGATATAATTTCTCATTTTTCTGAGTGTACATGTTGCAGAATCATATTGGTCATTAGTCACATATATACATATAGTAATCATGTCTGTTTCATTCTACTATTTTTCCTATCCCCACATCCCCTCCACACCCCTCCCATCACTTCCCTCTACCTAACCTAAGGTAAAGCTATTCTTCTCTAGTGTCCCCCACCTTATTGTGAATTAGCATCTGCAGAAAACATTCGGCTTATTTCACTTAGCATGATATTCTCCAACTCCAACCATTTACTGGCAAATGCCACAATTTCACTCTTCTTTAAAGCTGAGTAATATTCCATCCAGTTTCTTTTGATTAATCAAAACTAGCCACCCTGGCCCAATACAGCCTACAGCTGCCATCTGCCAGAGCTACCCACACATGCTTTGTCCACCATAGTTACTGTCCTACACAGACTGGGCCTTACTAGTTTCATTTACTTTTCATTTGACTTTTTATCTCTGATTAAATACTTCTTGGTTTGGGGGCATTTTTCACTATTACAAAACTCTTATGATGAATAGCTATTTTTTTTATCTACTTATCTTTGTACATTCTTCTGAATTTCTTCTTCTTAGAATAAGTTACTAGAAGCAAATTTGCTGGGTGAAAGGGTATTTTTCAGGTTCTTGATTCATATCACTAAAGTACCATGGAAAGAGCTTTTAGTGCAGGCTTCTACTGCCAGAGCCTGGGAGCATCTGTTGCACCCACCGGCCTCCACCTCCTCTCTCCTGGTCATTCTATTCATGTTTCATTGATCTGGAAAAGAGAAGTGATACGTTAATGCTGATTATTGGCGAGGGAGAGGCAGAGGTGGGCTATCCTATCCTCAGATAAGTCAGTATTTCTCTGACAAGTTACCTTCATTATAATACTTACATTATAGTTCCTAAAGCATCATTAGGGGATTTTCAGTCTATTCATTTTTTATTAATAATAATTCAAAGTACATTTTGCCACAGATTTCCTGGCTGCACTTCGATTCTTTCTATGAACCTTCCCATGTAACTGAAGAAAATTAATGAAGAAGGTTAACCCCCCTTAATTTAAATCATACCGTGAATGGTAATGTCACCACAGACCTCTTGGATTATTTACATTTTATTGTCCTTTGTGGGAAGGGTTCCTGAGCATGTGGGTCATGTTAGTTTCTACGCATGCCAGATTATTCTAGTAGCTCTGACAGAGGGAAAGAACTGCAGCCATTCCAAGCTGATATTTTTCATATAAATTACAGGAAGCCCCATAATCACATCTAATCCTAAATGGTCACTGCTGAGGGACTAGGGCCCTGGAGATTTACGCCTCATGGCCCCCTTCTAGACTGATGTATAATATTATGTGTATGTATATATATATATATATATATATATATATATATATATATATTATGTATATATAATATTTATATATATATATATCTTAAATGCAAAAAAAATATAATTAAACAAGTTTTCTTAAAGGTGGAAACTTTTTCTGGTATTTTATCCAAATTTCCCTCCAATGACATTTAAGTCTAAATTTGCTTATGTGTCTGATCAATTTTTCAAAATATCATTACACAAAATAAATAAGGCTTTAGATCTAAACAAAGAGTATGGTTTAGGAAATGTTATACACTTCTAAAAAGACATCATAAAATGTGTTCAGATTATTTCATCAGCGGGGTGTGTGTTTGTATGTGTGTGTGTACATCACTTAGGACGTAGCCAGAACAGCAGTGCATTCATAACATTTGAGGACAGAACTATTTGTAAGAAATTATGAGAGGAAACAACTAAGTAGTTCAAAATACACATCTATGAAAATTCCTAAATGGATAAAACTTCCCACTGGCCAAAAATATCTTGAGGACATATTATATATATTTTTTTTCCAGAAAATTATTGGAGCTTCCAAACCTAAAGCAAGTGGAAAGCAAAACCTCTTTTCTACCACCAGAAGATATTGATGACAGATGCTGACATCAACATACACTGCACCTTCATCACCAATGAAACACTTTTCTATAACAGAAATAGAGATGAACGAGGGTGATTTCATAAATCATATTTTGAATTGTGAATTTTTTCAGGTGACTAAACTGAAGGGTAGAAGACGGTGAGCCATTTGCCATTTAATCCATTTCATTTAAGGGATCACTAGCTATAGTTAATGACATCCCAAAATAAACTCTTCCAATGCTGAAATACTAGGCTGGGAAAGCAGTCCATGAAGGCCCAAAGGTGATTCTAGTTTTATTCCATTTTCTTGAAGGACAAAGGCAACTTCTTATTCATAATAAGAAACTGACCCCAGAGTGACAGAAGGTAAAAAACTATTCCAGTCTATGGAACCCAAGGTGACAACTGATATCCATCTAGTATCACAGCAGATTGCTTCCCTCTATAGAAATTCAAGACAGAGACCCTGCTTCTTGCAAAGTTAGAAATCGCTGTGGCTATTAATTCATGCAATGATATGATGTTTTATATAGCAAAGTATAAGCGAAACAAGTAAGTACTTGATTTGGGCAAACAATTCTTAGTGATTTCATAATACACATTTTTCCAAGGACCTAAGACACAGTAGAGACCTGTGAATATTTCAGTGAATATTTTCAACACCCAGTATAACTGAGCCTCAGTAGCTCAGTTGCATTAGCGTTTTTAAACTGCATAAGAACATTGCATTCTGAAAACTTCTCCTTGAATTTTTATCTTGAATTTGCAAATTGCACTTTTTTTTTCCCTTTGGGGTTTCTGGTACGGAAACATCACATAGATGATGTCTGTCTAAAAGCTTTTTAGTAATTAGACAGTTTTATGGTTTAGCTAGAGTAGATATGCAATAATTTTAAACAAGTCTTTAAAAGGATATGGCTGTCTGTGTTCGATACTGTGAATATGTCCTATTACATTTTCTCCTTCCTAGGGCCCCCGGACTTTAACAAATGAAATCTCTGCTTAATCCTATGAAACCTGTTCAGCTCTAATACAAATATTATAATCCGTAGTTGTTATCAGTGGGACATAGGATACAGACATGGTCTGCCAAAGAATGGAATCACCTAGAGTACTCTGTCATGCACATTGGTGTAGACTTGGTCTTGACTTCCTTGGGGCTGGGAGAGAAAGTCCTACAGGTTAAAAATGACTGTCTCATTTTTTATTGCTGCATAGTACTCCATTGTGTATAGATGCCACATTTTTTTTATCCATTCATCTATTGAAGGGCATCTGGGTTGGTTCCACAGTCTAGCTATTGTGAATTGTGCTGCTATGAACATCGATGTGGCAGTATCCCTGTAGCTTGCAGAATACAACAATTACTAATAGGGCATTATGTAAAATTGTGGATGTGTAACCGACGTGATTCTGCAATCTGCATTTGGGGTAAAATTGGGGGTTCATAACCCACTTCAATCTAATGTATGAAATATGATATGTCAAGAGCTTTGTAATGTTGTGAACAACCAATAAAAAAAAAAGAAAAAAAATGACTGTCTGCATGAATCACTGTTGTTGACTATGAATATGTGGCCACCCTTAAGAATGTGGGAAAAAAGTTGATAACTACCCTCTAGATCCCACCTACCCAGAGGTATACTTATGGCTCTGTTCCTCTTTGAGCACCACACTGATACATAAGTGCCCAGGACATATTGCCAAATAAATGAATCAATGTATGAATAAATGCAAGTTTTTCAGACAATCTGAAATTTTAAACATCTACCCAACAGCTAAATCTCCCCTCTCTGAGAGGTCACATCTGTATACTTTCTAAGTTCATCCTTTCTTTAATGGATTTGTACTTGTACTGGAAAAATTAGGGGCTTCAGGAAGGGTCCAGAGGATAACTATCCTTCCATGCATTCTCCCTCTGCCGACCAACCTGCCCACACACTTCTTCAGCTCTAGTTTTAGCCTCTAACTGAGCTGATGAGTGAGAAGCCAAAATGATTGAAGGGTCAATCACTGGAGGTTGAGAGAACTCACTGACCTGCACACCTCTTTCTCTTGCTATTGAGAAGTAGTAGCAATCCAATGTGCATTTTTTGGTCTCTGTTCATGTCTAAGAGGGATCAACTGACCACATCTTGCCCAAGGATTATAAACAGAAGGGAGATGTGTCATTTCTGGGCTAAAACATTTTGAGAAGTAGGTGTGCCTTCTCCCCCTGCCCTTTTAGTCAACTGAGACCAGAGGAACAGTTTGAGGGGATGGCAGAACGACAGGATGAAGGGCAGTTGGATCCTGGAATCACCACATGGGTAGAGAAGAAAAGCAATCACCATCAAGAACACACACTGTTCTCCCACATGAACAGGAAATAACTTGTATCCTATCAAGCCACTGAATTTCAGAGTCCCTGTATGACAGCAGCAAGATGGGAGTGGGCTAACACATGCCCTCCTACCCCCCAGCACTCTGTGCTCCAGTAGAACAACCACACAGTTCCAGGTCCCCAGGTATTTACACAGGCCAGTCTTCTGCTTGTAATACCTAATTTCCTCTGCCTATTCTTTTTTACACTCTGTTTGTGTCGCCTTTACCAAGTCCTATGGCTCCTCCAGAACCCGGGTCTTAAGCTAGCGTGAAGCACTGCTCCTCCAATGGGCTTCATTCCCACCACACACTGCCCTACTTTGCATATAATTCCACTTTTGCATATCACAGTGTTTTGGTATCCTCTGCTTATAAATAGGCAGCCTCACAACATACACTTTAGTCATATTTCCACCTTCTAAAGCTCCTGGCAGAGCACTGGTACATGAGAGATGGTTTATGAAGGAAGGCCAGTTTCCTATCGTGTTAGGATTTTGTGAAGTGATGGTGATCCATGCAGGATGAGAGAGTGGGAAGCTGTTAAAGATGTCAAGAAGGAGACAACAAGAAAGGATGGGAATCCAGGTGTGTGCTGTTTACTTCTGAATCTGAGCAAGGTGAGTTTGCAAATAATATAAGAAAAGCACACGCACTTCTGTGCATTTATAGTTTTGGCAGAAGTTCAAAGGAAACACCAATCTTGATATAGGGATAAGGTCTGATTCCCTAGGTTTAGACCAATGATTCAGCATAAGACCTTTATGGCACGTAGTGTCTATATATAACTACGTAGACTTTTCTTATTTATTTTTGTGCGACTGGGAATTGAACCCTGGGCCTTGCATGTTAGGCAAGTGCTGTACCACTGAGCTCCATCCCCAGCCTGAGTGTTTATATTTAAATATAAACAGATTTTGTTTTAAAGGATATGGTTTATTTTTTTTTCTGGAGAATTGTGAATATCCAATGAAATAATATATATAAAAAGCACCAAGAAGAGGGTGTTGGGTAAATGCACCCAAGAATAATGCCAATGAACTCATCATTATAGCTTTTTTTTAAATGGTACCCATGTGTTTAATGTCATTAGTGTTGACACAGGTTTTTCATCCTTTTCATCCTTTCTTGAGGGAGGGATGGAAAATGGCAGATGGGAATAGAACATGAAATTCTGTGGGTGCATTCATAAGGCATTAGGAGGTGAGGGAGCTCATTTACAAATTCTCCAGGTCCTTTAATTTGTTGCATATTTGAAACTGGTTGTTTTTCAATTTGGAAAAAAAAGAATCTCTCATTGAATTTTTCTTTTAAAATTATATTTTTTTCTACTGACTAGTTTTACACTGGCCCCCATAAAACGTACATTATAAAAGAATACAAAACCTCATTTGATAAGCCTATTACCTCATGTTCATGGCTGCCAGCTTTATTCTATTGAATTCAGATTTGCCTGTGGCGGTGTTTTGTATCTAATTTGTGACTTTTACAAGGTGAACCTTGCATCATTTTCCTTTGCCTCTGCTTCCATTTATCTAAATGAAAACAGTTTCTCTTAATGCATAGGTTTCCTTGATAAGCCATTAATACCACAGATGGGCCCTGAAATGCTCAATAAAAAAAGCATCACAATAAATATTTATTGTAGTTTCACCCAGACACACAAACCCTGGATATCGTTAATATGGCTGACTACTTGGTTTCTCTTTTAATAGAGCTTATTTACTTGATTTCATTTTCTCAAATAATTGCTCTTCCTCTGAGGGTTTTATTTGAGGGGAAGGGGCGGTTGAAGGAGTGGAATGAATATTGAAATATGTGAGAATGAGGCTGATGGAACATTTAAATTGATTAGAAGAAGACTCAAATGAAATGAGGGTCAAGTGTCTTGTGCATAAATGGATGAACTTGTACAGAGTGTCTCTAACTCAGAAAAATATCTGTGTTAAACACAACATTTCATGAACACAGCTTAAGGAAAAACAGAGCTATTAGTTTGCTAAATTTCAAAAGAGAATAATTCTCAAAGGGGAAAACAAATCCTGGAGATGTTCATGGTGTTTTCTTAAGCTTCCATATGCTTTGAGCTGGGGGTCCAGTATATTTTAAAATATATACATTCCAAATATCTTTACCACGTGATGAGCAATATTTGTTCAACCTCAAAAAACAAGAATACTTAAGAGCTACTTAAGCCAATGAATTTCATTAAACACTACGCAATGGATTCAGAAATTTCTCTCTAGTTGGCAGAACCCTGGACAGAGGGCCCTTGCAAGTCTAGAGACCACAATCTGATGTAAAAAGCCACAAGTCATCACACCAGGGACTCAAAGAGGGAAGTGTGAGTGTGAGTATCAGAAAGACCTTGCTTGTATGGCAGGGTAATTGGACTGGATTTCAGGAATGTGTCATACACAGGAACCAGTGGCAAGAAGAGAAGTGGGATAAAGTTAGCCACGTTTTGCAGGAGTGATGGACCATGGTATGCAAGGCAGATTGAAGCTCTTCCTATATTGCTCAAACTTCTTTTTTTTTAAATTTCTTTTTTTTAACAGCACTTAGGGACATTGTCTTTAGAAATTGCATCTTCACTATCAATTCTTCAACACATTTATTAGTTAAACATGATTTGTTTTTAAGTACATATAATTTAAGGATGGGAACGTGGTATGATCTTTCTAATGCCCCTGTGACAAAAGAAAGCTTACTGTTATCTATAGAGAGGTATTTTTGTATTTCCTGCATAAATACTTTTAGGCATCTAATCGATTGTGAAAGTCAAAAAAGAAAAAGGAGCAACAAATCAGGTTTCCCTTTTACAAAATTATCATTAAAATTATTAAGAAAACTTTTTTTTTAATTTGTAAGCATTTTACTTAGCTTTTTGTAATTAAGGGAGAACTTGGGGTGAGCCAAGACTCTTTATTTAAAAGAATGACGTCTTTAAAGAAAGTTATTTGAAGAGACTGTAAATAAAAGTAAATTTAATCTATTTAAGCTTAGATTTAAGAAATCCCTGGTGCATCATTTGAACCAAATGAAAATTACCTCCTATAGATTTCTCTAGATATTTTCCTGAAATTAGCATCTCCTGGGAACCCAAAAAGATATGACTAATATTGGGGAAGCATAACCTTAATCTACAGAGAAAATTTAGTTTGTATTTCCATGGGGTATTCTTTGCTGATTGTATAATATTTACTTGTTAACAGAAGAGGTTTGTTTCTTCTTTTCTCAATTTAACCCACTCAATTTCAGGAGTTGTATGCATTTTGTATTTATCCCAATTCCTAGAAAGTGATTATATGTGGCTTTTCTAATTAGAAATCCCTAAATTGAAGGAGTAAATAATTTACATTTTATCAGAGGAGCTAAATATGCAGAGGATTTCAGTTTTATAGGTGGAACCCCATGCGAGGAATAGCATTAATCTTGTGCACACAGATTTCAAAAAATCCCATTTCTCTGAACATGACATTGTTAGGTGAGATAAAAATACTGAAAAAAAAATTTTCATGATGAACTGCAATAGGTCATATGCTTAACAGACTTCACCAACCTTGCCAGTGTATAGATATTGATTTTGTAAATGAATTGTGAACTCCTTGAGGGCAGGAATTACCATGCCAGATACTACTTCAGAGATGATCGCTCCTCTGGGAAAATCCATATTAACCATTTTTGAATTTGTCAATTCATGCAGGTTACTGAATGTTTTTAACTTGAGAAATAGCTTTTGGGGAATTAGCACAAATTAGATGACTAATGAACTGAACACATCAAGTCAAAGAGAGGCCAAACTCCCACTACAAAGGATCTGTGAGCCACAACCCCAGCCCCCAAGGATCCTTCAGCAGCATGCAAACGGGGCGGTACCCATTATCCATGTTCTCCCCAAAGAGACTAGGGCCGTTTGCATAGGTAGCTACACACTGGGGAAAGGAACACAGGAACCAACTTCACGTCCACTCAGGCACCTTAAGCCCCATGGCGCCCCCTAAAGCAGGAGTATAGGGAGTATCGAGGTATCGGCTAATACATAGAGCCCACGTCTATTTCACAGAGTCCGAGGATTCATCTTGTGGTCATTTCATTACCCTGCAAATAAATAATGTTAATGGATATACTAAGGATTGGGTAGATGGCTCCCACTGATTCTTTGACCTACAGAATCAGAATTACTACAGTAAGAGACATCAAGGGGAAGCTCTTGAGACCACCTTCACCAACACAGCTAATCCTAAACAATATCACAACTTGGAAGAATGACAAGGTTAATACCACCTTCAAGGTTTTTAAAGAAATGGGGATTGCTATTGCCACAATATTATCATGTAATTCATTTCTCTGGCATGTGAAGAAACTAGAGGTATCTTGGAGGATGACAGTGAACAGTCACTCATTTAACAAAGTTGTAGCTCCACGTGAGATTGTGCTGTGCTGAAATGTGGTCTCTGATTCTAGAAGAGACCAGCAGAGTCTCAGGTATATGGCACAAGGCTTCAGATATGACAAATGCAGTTTTCATACCTTTTAGAAAACATGATCAGAGAAGTATGCATTCGTTTAGAATGCACAACTGGGCAAATTCATGGTTTTGGCCCATATTTGTATTAATTCTCCTGTTGCCTGTCATAATATAGTTAAAGGGGATACGTTTGACCTGACAATCCTGATGAGTATCACCTTGGTTCACTATTTTAATGAAACATGCCCATCAGACCTGATAGATGAGAAACGGCAAATACTCTAGATGCCTTGGTAGAGCACAAAAACTTTAGACAATGGGAGAAAAGTTCTATAATGATCACAGAACTTTAATATGAGTAAGTTTTTAGGGATCCAGTAGTCTGAGGAATGTGGAATAACCCCCAAATGTAAAAAAAAAAAAAAAAAAAAAAAAAAAAAAAAAAAAGCTGCCCATCTGATCCAGCAAAGCCAGATGGCAGCTTAGATATGATCCCTGTGAAGGTGAAGGACTGTCTTTCCCAGTGGGACAGGCATACTAAACCAAAGCTATTACATTGTGCTGTGTCCTCCACTGGTAAAATACATGGCTCTTGAAACCACAAGCAAAAAGTCAGAGGAGAACTGCTTGCCATCATTCCCAATTACCCAGCAGGGGAATTTGTGCTTCCCGTCCCTACGACTTTAGCCACTAGCAGATTAGAGGTCCTTGTGTCCAGTGCATGGAGGCTTCCACCAGAGGGAAGATCCCTATGAAACCTAAAGCTAGTCTGGCAGAAATGCTAACCAAAGGGGAGGGAATATAGAGAGTGGTGGAAGAGGAAGATGAATATGATCAGTTAAAACCTTGGGACCCACTACAGCAATAGGGGCTGCCGTCTAACTAACGCTCTTCTTATACATTTTCAGAGATGTATATTTTCAGAGGTTGAAACCAAAGAGAGTCCTGGAGAAGCTGTGCCTGGGTAGAGTAAAAGTGCTCTAAAACACAAGGGCTTCTGTAGAGACACTGTTGGTGACCAGACTAGATTCCCTTTGGCGGGTCCACCTCTCTCCCAGCCGTGTGGTGAGGTTGATGGCCAGTAGCTCACGCTGCCTGCCCCTGGGAGCCTCCTTGCCCCGGGAGCTAGCACTACTCACATCCAGGAGGGGGGATACTCAGCCAGTGGCTGACTTACAGGGTAAACAGTTATGCTAGTCCCTTGCTTCAAAGTCAACTAGCTCTGATGTGAAACTCATGCTTCCCTGTGTGATCAGACTGACACCAGTCTCTGAGGTCACATCCCTGCTTATTTCCCTACCCTCATCTGTCCTTTTTGCCTAGCTCCTCTTCTTCTGTAAATATTTCCTCAGTAAATCACTCACCAGACTCCCTGTCTCCATCTGTGCTTCCAGGAATCCAACATAGGTTATACCATTTATACAAAATTCGCATGTACATCAGCAACAATGCATGCTTTCAAGAACGCACATAAAGGAGACACACCAAACACCTTAGAATCATGTTCCGATGGTGAATGAGTATAAAGAGAAAAAGCAAATGAAAAACCAGGCACTGTGGGGATTGAAGTAGAGACTATGACATGGATTGAGGACAGTGAGTAATTTTGTAACCCTAAGACCCAAGATAAATGACCAAACAGAAAGATGGTTAAGTGATCCTTTTTACAAACTCTTGTCTCAAACTATGGAGATGCATTCAGAGAAGGGTTCAGATCACTCTTTCTTTTTTTTTTTTTTTTTTTTTTTTTTTTTTTTTTTTTTTTTTAGGTTGAATAGTCCTGCTGTCAGGCTCTTTTTTTTTTATTTTATTTTATTTTTTTATTGGTTGTTCACACCTCTTTCTTAACATCTATTATTTGAATGTCCTTTTATCTCCAGAGAAGTCAGCTCGAAAAGATTTAGAAAAGGTAAAATCTGAGTTGGTTTTCGTAGGCTGGGACAATGCTATGTCTAATATTATAAATTTAAAAATGATAAGGTGTGAAGATGTCACTTCACCAGAGTCTGATTTACCAGTGCAGTGGGCTCTCTTGGGCCCACCATCCACCATCACCACCACCCCCACACACCCCACCATGAATAATTTGAAAACTTTATAGTCAGTATCAAATTTATCAGAGGCTTTTTAGCCTAAGTTCTGAGCTCTAAGGGTATGTTGCAACATCACAAACACACAAAAAAGAGAGAAACAGAATATTCACATGGGAAGGGAATAATGGATTTCTTTGAGAATTAACTGTTGTGTTTTTGATATCTCCATAATACTAGGCACAACAGGATCTAATATGCTTTATTTAATGGAATTTGCCACTATACTTTTCTCTAATTCAATTAGTTCAACTAATAAATATTGACTAATGACCACTGTGCTTGATTTCTGCAAAAACATCATTGACACTATCCATTTCTATAAGAAGATTGTAGTGGATATTGGAAGAGATTTTGCAAATACGTTGTGCCTTTCTTCAGATTTTCAAAGGGAAATGTTCACACCCCAAATTTCCAAAAGTATTCTCATTTCCACATGAATAAAAATTATCTCCTTTCTTTGCTTGGGAAGGAGATAAAATTATTTTCTAATACAATCTACTTTTCCAAATCAGCTTTAAGAAGTCAATGTTATCTATAATGCCTTCCATACCATGGACAGCAATGTTTTATGGACTCCTCTCAGTTGGCTTTTTAGGCTTCCCATGAAAGGTCTTGACAGATTATGAAATGCCCATAACAACACTCCTCTCTGCCTGCATAGCAGAAGTATGTTGAAACTATCAGGACAACCAACAATTTCATCTGTAGAAGCAATTAGTCTAAGAAACTTTATGGGTCTGGGGAGATAAATGTGGCTAACTCATCACTTGAGAATGTTGGGATGGTTTCCCAAGCTCTGCTTCTATTCCCAAGAGCCAGAATCCTGCCAACCCTGTAGGTATATAAATGACTACACTGCTTACCACCAGGATTCTTTGTAAAGCACAGGCATGCAGTTTGCTGGTGATGTTCAGACCCTGGACTAGACTCCCACTTGGGCTGCCAACCATTGTCCTTGGCTCTTATCTCCAACATAGACATGCTCTTCCCAATATACCCATGGCGTTTCACCTGAGTGGAACTACACAACCCTTCTGTTGATGGAATGGCCTTATCCACTATCTCTATCATATGAACTAGGACAATAACCGAATGCCCATGTTCTATATCTCCTATGATCTCAGAGATACAAGTCTATTTGTGGGTAAGACACTGAAGTTTCAGAAGTTTTTATTCCCAGTCATTCTGTTTTTAATTAATAGGGCTGGTGGTATAGCCCCCTCCACAAATCATCCTCAGCTCAGACTCTCAGGAAGAAGCTCGTAGGCAAACACTCTGACTCACCTCTCCCACTCAGAAGTACCCACCTCTTCTCTGCAGATTTCACACGGGCTCCACACTCTTGCCCTTCCTCCACATCGTCTCAGACCTGCACATGCTCACTTCCTCCACCATAAGATATAAGTGCTCAAAGAAGGGGATTACCATCTTCCCAATGCCCAGGTGGTTTTCCATTCATGCTAGTCCAACATTAAATTAAAAACCTAATGTTTTTGCAATTTTTTTATTTGTTCTTTTTAGTTATATATGACAGTAGAATATATTTTGACATATTATATATACATGGAGTATAACTTCCCATTCTTGTGGTTGTACATGATGTGGAGTTACACTGGTCATGCATTCATATATGAACATAGGAAAGTTATGTCTGACTCATTCTACTGTCTTTCCCATTCCCAACCCTCCTTCCTTCCCCCCATTTTCCCCTCTCCCAATCTGGATAACCTCCACTCCTTCCTCCCCTCTGCCTATTGTGAGTTAGCATCTGCATGTCAGAGAGAATATCTGGCCTTTGTTTTGGGGGGGATTGGCTTATTTCACTTAGCCTAATATCCTCTAGTTCCATCCATTTATTGGCAAATGCCATAATTTCATTATGGCTGAGTAATATTCCATTGTGTACATATGCCACATTTCCTTAATACATTCATCTGTTGAAGGGCACCTTGGTTGGTTTCATAGCTTATCGATTGTGAATTGAGCTACTATAAACATCGATGTGGCTGCATCACTGCAGTATGCTCATCTTGAGTCTTTTGGGTATATGCCAAAGAGTGTGATAACTGGGTCAAATGGTGGTTTCATTCCCCAAGTTTTCTGAGCAATCTCCATAACTGCTTTCCAGAGTGGTTGCACCAATTTGCAGTTATACCAGCAATGAATAAGTGTACCCTTTCCCCCCACATTCTTGCCAACATATTGTTACTTGTATATTCTTGATGATTGCCATTCTTTTTTTTCCTGAATTTTTTAGTTGCAGATGGACATGATACCTTTATTTTATATATTTATTTTTATGTGGTGCTGGGGGTCAAATTCAGTGCCTCACATGTGCTGGGCAAGTGTCTACCTCTGAATTGCATCCCCAGCCCAATAATTGCCATTCTGACTGGAGTAAGATGATATCTCCATGCAGTTTTAATTTACATTTCTCTATTTGCTAGAGATGTTGAGCATTTTCTCTTATATTTTTGACTATTCATATTTCTTCTTCTGTGAAGTGTCCATTCAGTACCTTTACCCATTTATTAATTGGGTTGTTTTCTTAGTGTTAAGTTTTTTTAGTTCTTTATATATCCTGGAGATTAATGCTCTGTCTGAGGTACAAGTGGCAAAGATTTTTCTCCCATTCTGTAGTCTCTCTATTCATGTTCTTGATTGTTTCCTTTGCTACAAAGAAGCTTTTTAGTTGATGCCATTCCATTTATTGATTCTTGATTTATTTCTTATGCTTTAGGAGTCTTATTGAGGAATTTGGTTCCTAAGCAGGCATGATAAAGAGTTGGGCCTACAATTTCTTTTAGTAGGTGCAGGGTCTCTGGCCAATGCCAAAGTCCTTGATCCACTTTGACTTTGCAGGGAGAGAGTCAGAGGTCTAATTTCATTTTGTTACATGTGGATTTGAAGTTATCTCAGCACCATTTGTTGAAAAGGCTATATATTCTCCAATGTATGTTTATGGTGCCTTTTTCTAGTATCAGATAAGTGTATTTGTGTGAGTTTGTCTCTGGGTCTTCTATTCTATTACATTGGTCTACATGTCTGTTTTGGTGCCAATACCATGCTGTTGTTGTTACTATAGCTCTATAGTATACTCTAAGGTCTGGTGTTATGACACCTCCTGCTTCACTTTTCTTGCTAAGGATTACTTTGGCTATTCTGGGCCTCTTATTTTTCCAAATGAATTTCATGATTGCTTTTTCTACTTATATGAAGAATGTCATTGGTATTTTAATAGGAATTGCATTAAATCTGTATAGCAGTTTTGGTAGTATGGCCATTTTGACAGTATTAATTCTGCCTATCCAAGAACATGGGAGATCTTTCCATCTTCTAAGATCTTCTTCAACTTTTTTCTGTAATAGTCTGTGGTTTTCATTGTAGAGGTCTCTCACCTCTTTTATTGGATTGATTCCCAAATATTTTATTTTCTTTGACGCTATTGTGAAAAGGATAGTTTTCCTAATTTCCCTTTCAGTTGATTCATCACTGATGTATAGGAACACAATTGATTTGTGGATGTTAATTTTACACTCTGCTACTTTGATGAACGCAAAACTAAGGATACTAGGAACAAACCTCAACATTGTAAAAGCTGCATATGCTAAACCCAAGGCCAACATCATTATAAATAGGGAAAAATTGAAAGCATTTCATCTAAAAACTGGAACAAGATAAGAATGCCCTCTTATACCACTTCTATTCAACATAGTCCTGGAAACTCTAGCCAGAGCACTTAGACAAATAGGAAATAAAAACTCAAACTATCACTATTTGCTGATGATGTGACTCTATATTTAGAAGACCCAAAAAACTCCACCATAGAAGCTAATTTGACATTATAAGAAATAACATGTGGTTGCAATTCATTCTTACAAATCAAGAAACACGGCATTAGCTACTTTGCTTTTCTGTGTATCCCGCTTAATCTCCCACAACACCCTCCAGTAAAAAGTCCACATTCCTAGTACAAATCTTGAAACACTTTAATTACTGTATATAAGAAGCAGCAATCACTTGGGATCAATTTGATGTCCTCTACCAAAAGTTTGCAGGAAAAGTAGTTAATTTCAGAAGCAGCTGGGGCCTCCTGAGATGCTGCTATTTCTCTCCTCTCACCAGACACCGAGAGACTGCTGAGAATACCAGCATGGGAATCTCTGGTGAGCAACAGCCCTCATGCCCCACATCCTTCCTGAGCCAACTCCCTTGCTGCTCTGGGCTTATACTCCTGATGCACGTGCCCACAGACTCACCTACCTCTCAGATCTTTCTGCCAAGCCCTCTGAATCCTCCGTGGAATCCTAAACAGATTTTCCTGTGTCTTCAACTGCTTGACTGTGCATTTCCCAAGCTCTCCTATGGAAACCAGCTTTTCTCCTGAGACAACACATTCCCTGTCTTCCCCTTGGAGATCATGCCAAGCCATGTCCCAGTGCCACCTCCAGACCTCTTTGCAACCTGTGTGGCAGGTGTTTCTCTTTCAAGGCTTCCATTCCCTCATGTCACCATCTGTCTTAGGTGACATTAGCCCCCTTCTTATTGCATAATTTCTCCTCCCAAGACCTGATTTCACCCAGGGAATTTCAACAGCTCACTTCAATACCCTGACCACTTTCCTTGGTCTCCTTGATCTTTCCATTGCCAGAGACCCTATATCTAGTTCCCCTTCAACCACCCTAGTCTCCAAATAGGTGCCCCTCTCCAACTTTCTTCAGGTGTCCCACCTGGGCACACAGCGTCTGCTCAATCACTCTTGCTCCTGCTCCTCCACCCCGGAGGCCTCCAGTCCCACACCTCCACTTCATTCCGACCTACCAATCTCTGCTCCATCTGCATTTCCTGTTCAGGATAAACCACAATAGCTCAGCTCTTCCATAATCACTTGCCCACCTTCTCAACTCCCTTGACATTGTGTCACCATAGCACCCACGTAGCAAAAATAAATAAAAATAAAAACTGTACTTTTACTGTGTTCCAATATTTAACTTGGAATACAAAATGGGATGCTTACATGCTATTTTAATCTGCTAGATTTTTCATTGTTTTATTAACCTTTATATCATTTTCCATTTATTGTTTGTACAAACCTTCTTAACCTTGCTTGATGTAAAATACCCTGAGATACTTCAGCTGGTGTGGAGTAGAAGTCACGCTGAGACACACGAGGAACAGGGTTTGCAGACAGACTGCAGGTCTAGCCAAGGATTCTGAACTAAGTGCTTCCCTTGCTTCCAGAATGGTGGAAATAGGCTACTTTTTAACTATACATCTGCAATATCACACTTCCAGTCTCCTTTTATAAATGAAGCTGAGGAGTAGGGGTGAGAGTGGCAGATTGGGTAGAAGTGGGTCTCCTGACCTCCACTCCTGTGAGACCTGGCATTAGGACACCAACAAGAAGATAAGTAGGGCTAGAATCCAGCTCAGGGTCTGGCTTGGGAAATGAGATGCCTTTTCATCGTTCAGACAAAGACATAATGCAAACTATGAGCAGTCCTTTCCCCAGCCCCTCAAATACAGAACATTTTAAGGCAAGTTGAGCCTGTCAAACCAACTACTGAACTTCCTCACTTTCCCTTTCCTCTACCCCTTCCATTCTAGAGAAGAACCACCAAAAGAGGCAACTGTGTTTATGCCTGTACTTGGGCATACCTGAATTTTAGCCCAGCTCCATTTTGCAAATGAGTTTCTTGGACAAATTACTTGACCACTTTGAGTCTCAATTTCCTTGTCTGTAAAAATGAGATGGTCAAGAAGGTTTTTATACATGTTAAATGATACAAGGTTAGTGAAGCCCCTAGTATCATTCCAGCATTACAGGTACCTAATAAACACTGCTAGTTGGTAAGGAAAATGGATGAATGGATGGAAGGATGGATGGACGGATGGATGGAGCAAATCAGTCTTTATATTTCCCCAGCCAATCTTTGCCTTTGTGAAGCAACATATGATCTACATGTCTAGAGTGCTTACATCATGGTAGGGAATCTTTAGAAACCAACAAGGGAGACATTTTCAATAAATATCTTTTATTTCTGGAATGTCTTCCATTAATTTTTCCTGGCCAACCCAGGGCTTAATTGCTGCAGAACAAGAAATTTTCTATATCCTGGAAAATTGGAGAGAATCGCTTATGTCTGAAATTTTACACAAAAACACAAAGACGTAACACATTTTATGAATAAATTAAACCCATTGACTAGAATCGTAGGTATCATTGTTTTACTGTTAATTTATTTACAGTCACAGCCTAATTCTATGGAAACACTGCTTATCTAATTTACAGATCCATAGAACACAGGGAGAATAAACAACATGAATTAGCTTCCAGCAGAACATTATCAAAAAACAAAAATGAATCAAGGAATTTTAAAAAAAGAAATTTCATGCATCATTTATGGTCAAATTATCACATTTATTTCCTTGAAGGAGTTTTACAATTCTTTATTCCTTAAAATTGTAAAGATGACCTAGTGCACATTATTAAGTTTCTGGATTTGATATAAGAATGACAAGGTGACAGGATGACTCAGGAAAAATCTGAGCTCACTGTGAAGTAATTTATGCCACAGCTAGCTGCTGGGCCTTACCAAGTCTCTCCCTCCTGCCACACACACTCACAAACACGTACACTCACAGATATACCTGCACACACTCATAGATAGGCCCACAAAGAAGCCAAAGAAAAATTAAATGATGGAATATACAGAGTTCACTTTCTAAAACAGTGTACTTGTTATTGTGATTCAAAATACTGTGTGAGGTCAGAGAATGAACCCGCTTCAACCCTCGGGCTACCAAACAGCATGCCTGTACATCTCTATTGCGTAAAAGCAGTCAGAAACAAGGAAATGTCTTCAAAGGGCCCAAAAGTTATTAAAATTAAAAAAAAAAAACTAAGTGATCTTTAAAAACCCTAAAACACTACAAGTGAAATCAAATCCTTCTTTAAAAAAAAAATTGAGGCAGTCACATTGAGATAGTCAAAACAGCTTTGTGAACAAAGTTATCATTCCACAAATACTCAGTGAATGTTCACACGTGTCAGCTGCAGCTTTCTGTGCTGGGGACACACCAGTAAACAAGCAAGCTAAGTCCCTGCTCCCTCGGAGCATTTTTTCTAATGGGAAGAAAAAATGGCAAATCTTTGCTTGGCTAACTCCTGAGCGTTATGAGAAGCACACTGTAGAACTCAGAAAACACCCATTTCAACATTTTAACAAGTTTCAAAAGGAGGGGAAGTATTCCTTTTAGAAATAAGAATGAATTCAAGGTCCTTTGGGACTTATAGAAAAATTGGAAAATTTATATATAAATTTTAACTCCTTCCAGAGAATAAAGAGATAGCTAGGAAGATGGTTTCCAAGGAAGACTTTCAGATTTCTCAGCCAAACCAAGCTATGCTCCATTTCCTCTGTTATCCCATCCATCTGTTTTTGTACCTTCAAACAAAAAATTATTTATTGAACTCATACTATATCCAAGGAATATCAGTTGCCCAAAAGCCTAACATCTGGTGTAGGAGACATAAATAGCTGAACAATTAAAGCCCTATATGAAATGTTCCACAAGGAAGACATAAAGATCCTGGCCAATTCTAAGTGGTCAGAAAAAAAAATCAACAATGGGTTCCTGAGGTGAGTTTAAAACTTGATTAGCAAGTGAGATCCTGTGATGAACTGTTAATTTTACTCAAGGCTATGCCTTGCAGTGTTTGTGTGGGAGGGGAGAGAGTTGCAGCTGGAGAGGTTTACAGAGGAACTAGATGATGCAGATCTTTCCATACCATTCTGAAAATATTAAGTTTACTCCAAAGTCTCCCAGGAAATGTTACAGTAGAAGAATCTCATGGAAAGATTTATATTTTGGAAAGTTCCCTTTCAGGTAATGCAAAGATGAATTCTCATTTACTATAGGGATGGAAGGGGAGGGAAGGAAACTAGTTTAGAAATTGTGTAGTCTCCTAGGACTGTCCTAACAAATTATCACAAACTAGAAGGCTTAAGACAACGGAAATATATTCTCACACCTGTCTGGGGGATAAGAGTTCAGAATAGAGGTATTGAGTCTGCTCTCTCAAAGACTCCAGCATAGGACATTCCTAGCTTTCTGTGGTTGCCAGCAATTCCGTGCCTTTGGTTTGCACATGCTTAATTCTATCTTATTCTCTTCTTCATGTGGCCTTCTTCCTATGTATCTGTAATCTTTCTGTGTATCAGTTTCTAGGTGTATTTGTCAGGTCCTCTAGAGGAACCCAAGCAATAGGAAATATATACATATGTATGAATACAAAAGGAGATTTATCAGATTAATTTACATGACCACAAGCTGGATGGTCCCATAATGGCTTTCTGCAGCCTGGAGAGCTGGAGGAACCAGTAGCTGCTCACTCCAAGAAGCTGGAGCCTCAGAACAGGAGGGATCAATGATGCAGCCCCAGTCCAGGACTGAAGGCCTGGAGGCTCTCTGAAAGTTGCTGGTCAGAGTCAGCTTTGGAAGGCATGAAGAAGCTGAAGTCTGATGCCCTCAGCTGATTGCAGCAGGAATCAAAGCACCCACTCAAGAAGAATCCAGCTTGCTCTACTGCAGCTTCCTTCTTCCACCTTGTATTCCATTCTGGCCCCCAACCTAGAAAACCTTGTTGCCCACATTTAGGGTGGGTCTCCCTCAGTTTCCTATCTCACAAACCAATCATTTCGAGAAACATCTAATCATCGATACACCCAGGAAAGCCTCTTAATCATAGGCATCTCTGAATCCACTCAAGTTGACAATTCAGATTAACCATCACATTAGGTGAACATGAATTTAATAGGAACATTACTTAACATAGTACAGGGGCTATGGCCTTAGCTATTTATCCCATAGATGAGGGAGGACTTTAATAAGAAAAAAAAGGAAGAAGAATGCTGTGCATTATTGCAACTAGAAGTGAAGGATATGAGATTTTGAACCCAAAACCATCTGGGACCAGGGCCCTTTCCTTTATCCATTATATCCAATGGCCTCAGTGTCATACCAAAGGCTCTCAATCGTATATGCAAAATCATGTCTCCTCTCTTCACTTTGTATGCATTATGTAAAAACAACAATAAAAAGTCTAAGGGGGAAAAAAAAGCAGTTAGTGGCAGAGAAACCAAAAAGAAGGAAATAGTCTCAAGAGTTTGTAAAGTTCTCATCACTGGAGCTTAGTGGCTTAGTGGTTATGTGGCTGCAGTTATGGCTGCAGTTGTGATTCTCCTGCACCCATCCATCCCTCCGATCTGTGACTGTATAGCTCCCTCCCTTCTGGGACCAGTCAACTGGCTTGATTTGACCAGTGGGAGTTAGGAAGATTTGTCACACAGAGACTTATAAAACCACTGGAATATTCCCAGCTCTTCTCTTGGAATCCTGCCACCTTCGTGAGAAGAAGCCCACAGGAGCTGCTGGTGGATGGGGTGGCCCATTATCACAGGGTCTTTCCTATCTGAAGCAATTCTAGACCAGGTTATAGCAAACCAGGCAGCGGAGCCAAAGCTGACAGATGTGTGACACAATCCCAAGAACGTACCAGTTGATTCACAAACTCATGAGAAACAAATGCTTACTGGGGGGTAGTTTGTTACTCATGAATAGACAATTGAAATATGGAAAATAAGAGAGAAGAGGAATCAGAAAACCACTGGTTAGATGAGTAAGAGATAGTAGTAAGGGGCTGGGATTGTGGCTCAGTGTTAGAGCACTTGCTTAGTATATGTGAGGCATACTAAGGTTTGATCCTCAGCACCACATAAAAATAAATAAATACAATAATGGTATTGTGTTCAAATAGTATGGGGACAGCTCTGGTGTTGCCCTCCGCAAGGATCATCTAGATCCCACCCAAATTATCATCTCACTCTTAGCATTGCTGATCATCATTTATGATTCATTTCATTCTTGCCTCCATCCAACCATTTCTTAGCCCTACAGAATACCTCATTTCTTGGTACCAAATTGTGTTTCAACTCTTGGCACCAAGATTCTTCTTGAATCAGCATTCAAGAGGAGAAGTGGGAAGGCCAGGAGATACACAGAACTTATGCATAGCTTGAGTTTAGGTAATTGCAAAAGTCAGCATAAAATATTCTGCAAAGTTGTTATCTTTGCAACTGATATTGAAGTTTAAATTCTACAAAGCAAGAGGTCAAGAAGGGAAGACAGGGAGAAAATGGAGGAAAAAGGAAATTCTAAGCTGAAACCCACCAGGAAAAGCTGGAACCCAAATAGATCTTCCCTATCTCTGACTTCAGTGATGAGATCAGCTTGCCACAAGTTGGTGCTCTTGGACCGGGAACTAAAAACACCTGGACCAGGCAGGAGTCAAGGAGGCTAAAGGAGGAGTCAGAGGAAGGTAGAGCAATCACTGGCTTGGCTAGTGTTTCATACCAGCACCAAACACAGTGTGGCACTGTCAACAGCACTTGCACTGACTTTCTATTCTAAAATCAATGGAGTGGTGCTTTGCATCCATCCTCCAAGTCTCACAAAAATCTATCTTGTGGCCCACCCCAATGGGAGAGCTATAGTGAAGAGAATTCTAAGAAAGGAAGCTGAGCCTAGACTAGGTGACATTATAAAGCCACCACAGTCTACCCACTGTCAATATGGTACTCATGACACCTTTAAACCATACTTAGTTTCCAAGTAAAAACAAGAGCAAAGTCATGCTTCTGGCCAAGATGCTATAACAACCTCATGTGCAACTGAAAAGAGCGCAAAAGGTCCACCTTTGAGAGATGTTCATCCAACTCCTGACCCTGGCAGGGTGATGTCTCCCAATCATTATTCCCAAGAATTCCCTCTTTTAGAGTCTTTCACCAGCACACCATACTGCTGGATTGCTGGGTGTAGCCTCAGAGTCAGGGACAGTACACCTGTGACAGTCCCAACACTGCATGTTCTCTCAAATATTGCTCCTCTCTAAGGTCTGATGTGTGTGCTCAGCTCACTTCTCCTTGTTTGCCCAACAGTCTGAAAGTATGTTCTTTCAAAATTAGTAAACCAAAATGAGGCCATTGAGAAACTGATTTCACTGAGAAGAAGCTTTTAGATTGAATCTATCCCATTCATCAATTCTTGCTTTTAATTCTTGCCCTATAGGAGTCTTATTAAGGATAAGGAAGTCGGAGCCTAATCCTACATGATGGAGTTTGAGGCTAGTTTTTCTTCTATTAGGTGCAGGGTCTCTGGTTTAATTCCTAGGTCCTTGATCCACTTTGAGTTGAGTTTTGTGCATGGTGAGATATAGGGGCTTAATTTCATTTTGTTCCATATGGATTTCCAGTTTTCCCAGCACCATTTGTTGAAGAGGCTATCTTTTCTCCACTGTATGTTTTTGGTGCCTTTGTCTGGTATGAGATAACTGTAATTAACACCGAAAAAAAAAAAAAAAAACAGAATCAGTGAATGGATCAAGGAACTGAACAGACACTTCTCAGAAGATGATATACAATTAATCAACAAATACATGAAATAATGTTCAACATTTCTAGCAATTAGAGAAACGCAAATCAAAACCACTCTAAGATTTCATCTCACTCTAGTCAGAGTGGCAGCTATTAAGAACACAAACAACAGTAAGTCTCCGTGAGGATGTGGGGAAAAAGTTATACCCACACATTGCTGGTGGGACTGCAAATTGGTGCAGCCAATATGGACAACAGTATGGAGATTCCTTGGAAAACTGGGAATGGAACTACCATTTTACCCAGCTATTCCTCTCCTTGGTTTATACCCAAAGGACTAAAAACAGCATACTACGGGGACACAGCCACATAAATGTTTATAGCAGCACAATTCACAATAGCTAAATTGTGGAACTAACATAGATGCCCTTCAGTAGATGAATGGATAAAGAAAATGTGGTATAGATATACAATGAAATATTACTTAGCATTAAAAGAGAATATAATCATGGCATTTACAGATAAATGGATGGAGTTAGAGGATTTGATGCTAAATGAAGTAAGCCAATCCCAAGAAACCCAATGCTAAGTGTTTTCTCTGATATAAGGATGCTGAGTCATAATAGGGATAGGAGGGAGAATGGAAATGAACTCTAGATAGGGCAAAGGGGAGAGAGGGGAAAGGAGGGGGCATGGGAGTAGGAAAGACGGTGGAATGATATAGACATCATTACCCTAAGTACATGTATGAAGACACGAATGGTGTGAATCTACTTTGTGTACAACCAGAGACATGAAAAATTGTGCTCTATATGTGTAATATGAATTGAAATGTATTCTGCTGTCATATATAATAAATTAGAATAAATTTAAAAAGTTAATTTTAAAAAATTTCCCGAGAGTTTATTAAGGAAAACATTTTACATGACTACTGAAAAAGAATGCAAGCAATTACATAATTTCCCCAATTTAAAATATCTATACCTTTATCAATTGAGACTTTTTACAATCTGAAATTTTGATTATTTTCTGAAAAATGAATCTTTTTTCTCCATTCAAAAATATGCTTTTTATGGAAAACTTAAGTGTCACCGTGTTGAATTTTAGAGACAGATTTACCCAGTGAGAAAAAATTTGTAATATTACTGGGGTGGGATTGTGGCTCAGCGGTAGAGCGCTCGCATAGCGCGAGACCGGGGTTTGATTCTCAGCACCACATAAAAATAAAGGCATTGTGTTGTGTCCATCTACAAAAAAAGATTCTCTCTCTCTCTCTCTCTCTCTCTCTCTCTCTCTCTCTCTCTCTCTCTCTCTCAAAAAAAATTTATAATGTTAAAATCCTATTTTCTTGTTGCATATTGATGCTAATTTCCTCCCTTTTTACATATAAAACTAGTCTGTTACTCTTTGTATGTTTAATTGTACTTTCTGAACACTGGGATCAGACCAAAATATGCCAGGTTTTTCCTCCATAACTCTGCAATGTTCCTCATAGCTAGGATTAAATTGAGGACTTATCATTAAGACAAATAAGTTTTTGTAATGTCCAGTAAGCCAAGAAATGAGAAGAATTCTGAGTCTGCTTTTTTAATTAGCTCTGTTCAATCTCTTCTGTTCAATGAACTCCACTCCTCCCTCCAGGCCACCATGTAGTAAGCAGATCTGCCCTACCACACACTGCTCACCATGGTGTTCCATTTCAGACAGGCCAAGTGACCACGGAATGAAACCATGAGTCAAATAAAATAAATCTTTGCTCCATACAAGTTGATCATCTCAGGTATTTTGTCACATTAACAAAAAGTTGACTAACACAGAAATACATTCATTTTTCAAAAAACTGAAGGGGTGAGACTTAGAAAAGTTAAATAATCTTGCCAAAGTCTAACAACTGACGTAATTCCAGGACAAGAGCCCATTTTCTCCTGATCTGTATTCTTTTTTTATATAAATTTTTACACTTTTAAATAATGTTAAAAATATCAGACTGAGAATTTTTTTGTAATAGTAAAAATTCTTGTTTGCTTGTCAAAGTCTACTGTTTTATTTAAACATTCACAATTCGTTCCATTTAGCCCATTTTTGTGTGTGAAAATGGTTGTATGTTAAGAATGCATACAAATGTCAGTTCGGAAATTATACCTATGTTATGACAATAGTATTTTTCTGATTTATCAGAATTTTATATTAATGTAATTCATCATTTGAATGTGGGCTGAATAACAGCGCACAGGATGAGAAATGGCTGACTGACTTTTGGTCTTGTTTTTTTTTCAGTCACAGGTGAATCTGGGTGAGTCAATCAACTGCTCTAGGTTTCAATTCCCTCTTCCACACTATGAGAAGGACCTTCAAGTTAGCTCCACAGTCTAGGGCATGACTTGTGTACTGTACTGAGTCCCTGGCAAGTAAAACATACAGATTTTATACCACGTTGAAGTGTTAAAGAATGAATGGATTGCAGAATCACGTCAGTTTGGGGTAAAATTGGGAGTTCATAGCCCACTTCAATCTAATGCATGAAATATGATATGTCAAGAGCTTTGTAATGTTGTGAACAACCAATAAAAAAATTAAATTAAATTAAAAAAAGAATGAATGGATGAATTACAAAATATCTCCTAGGAGAGGGGAAATGAAATGGTAGGTTGCTGTTAATGCAGGAGCTCTGACTAGGCTCTAGACACCATACACTATGTTTTCATACTCACACTTTCCTCTTACAAAACCCAAAAGAACTCCTTGGAACTTCAATCTACTTCCCTGGAAATATCAATTGGTCCTGCTAAGCCTGCTTTTTCTACTGCCAGCCCACCTCAGGGTCCCTTCTGTCTTTGGCACCTTTGTACTGTTTTTTTCCATGATGTTAACTGTTTTCCACCTTGTATTTTTCCAAGTATTGAACACATTCAATTAAAATAGAGCCAAGGATTAGAAGGCAGGGAGGTATTACAGAAGCCAGATTCAGTAATTATATAACTTCTAGAAAATTATATATATATGAATATGTACATAAGCATGCCTGTGTGTGCATGTGTGTGCATATGTGTATGTACACACACAACAGATTTCATCCAAAGCCTCAGAAATTTCACTAATTGAAGAACTTTCACCAATTGAAATGTAGAAATAGAATAGGAAAAATAATTATTTCTGAATGCTCTAAAAGATGCTACAATGTCAAATATTTCTGTGTATCTATTTGTACTGCAATATGTGTTAAAACCCATTACAATCTTTGTCTTTTCCGTAGGGATAAATGTCACTGTAATGTGTTGAACAAATTATCTTTAAATTTTCCTTTTTACTTAAATGCTTTATATTTTTGTGTTAGAAAAGGACAGTTGTAAAATTATTAACTGTACGTTAGTCTCATACTGGTTTCAGAATCTATTAGGCAATACAAACAGCAGCTTGGTGCTGGGAATTAGCCCCAAACACAGCCTATTCCATAGGAATAGATCCTATCCTTACAAGCTGTTTCTTGCTGCATGTCTAACACCAAAGCTATAAACAAGAGAATTATCAGAATACCAAATGAAGTTCAAATAATAATAAATATTTGGCCAGTATAAAGAATCAGAGTGACTCAATGAATGATTGATGTTTGGCTTTCTCAATGACACATGGCCTTATTGAGTATTTGCCACATGCCAGACATGATTCCAATGGACATGAACATCTTGGGCAATACCACACCGTCCTTTATCTCAGAAATGAGACATCATCAAGAGCAAGATTTAGTATGTATTTCAGATACATAGCAAGATTTGTGTGTTCAAAGGGGTCCAATTAAATTTTTGACAAAATCTTCATGATCTATATCATGAAGTAACATAGAGTGGTCTCTGATGTCAGCTCAATACACTCATGTTTATTTTTTTTGTTTTTCTTCTGTGTAGAGATGAGCTTTTTGTCAAGTGCTTAAATATGTTATCCTTACAGAGAAGTAACTCAAATGATGCTAGAGAGAGACATTACATTCAAATTAAAATACTGCTGGTTTAAAAAAAAATCCTTTGGTCTAGAATTTGATAAAATCCAAGCACTCTAGACAGAAGTAGATTAATAAAAATAAGTGTTTCCATTAATTCCTAAATTGATGTAAGTTTGGGAATGCACATCAATTCATAGTGATCCATTAGCAGCAATGCCTGCAATAGCTAAGGTGGTATTTTTTTTATTGGTTATGCAAAACATTACAAAGCTCTTTATTTATTTATTTATTTTTTAATATTTATTTTTTATTTTTTTATTGATTGTTCAAAACATTACAGAGCTCATGATATATCATCTTTCATACATTAGACTCAATTGGGTTTTGAACTCCCATTTTTACCCCAAATACAGATTGCAGAATCACAACTGTTACATACTCACATTATTACATAATGGCATATTAGTGACTGTTGTATTCTGCTACCTTTCCTATCCCCTACTATCCCCCCTCCCCTCCCCTCCCATCTTCCCTCTCTACCTCCTCTGCTGTTGTTCAATTCTCTCCCCTTTTTCCCCCCTCCCCCTTGCCCCTCACAACCTCTTATAATTTTGTGTATCATTGAAGGTCTCCTACCATTTCCATATGCTTTCCCTTCTCTCTCCCTTTCTCTCCCCCCATTCGTCTTTGTTTACTATTAGTCTTTTCCTCATGCTCGTCCTTCCTGTTCTGTTCTTAGTTGCTCTCTTTATATCAAAGAAGACATTTGGCATTTGTTTTTTAGGGCTTGGCTAGCTTCACTTAGCATAATCTGCTCTAATGCCATCCATTTCCCTGAAAATTCTATGATTTTGTCATTTCTTAGTGCTGCATAATACTCCATTGTGTATAGATGCCACAATTTTTTTATCCATTCATCTATTGAAGGGCATCTAGGTTGGTTCCACAGTCTAGCTATTGTGAATTGTGTCACTATAATCATTGATGTGGCCGTATCCCTATAGTGTGCTCTTTTAAGGTCCTCAGGGAATAGTCCGAGAAGGGCGATAGCTGGGTCAAATGGTGGATCCATTCCCAGCTTTCCCAGGAATCTCCATACTGCTTTCCAAATTGGCCTCACCATTCTGCAGTCCCACCAGCAGTGTACAAGTGTACCCTTTTTCCCACATCCCCGCCAACACTTATTGTTGTTTGACTTCATAATGGCTGCCAATCTTACTGGAGTGAGATGATATCTTAGGGTGGTTTTGATTTGCATTTCTCTGACTGCTAGAGATGGTGAACATTTTTTCATGTACTTGTTGATTGATTGTATATCCTCCTCTGAGAAGTGTCTGTTCAGGTCCTTGGCCCATTTGTTGATTGGGTTATTTGATATCTTATTGTTTAATTTTTTGAGTTCTTTGTACATTCTGGATATTAGGGCTCTATCTGAGGTGTGAGGGGTAAAAATTTGTTCCCAGGATGTAGGCTCTCTATTTACCTCTTTTATTGTTTCCCTTGCTGAGAAAAAACTTTTTAGTTTAAGTAAGTCCCATTTGTTTATTCTTGTTATTAACTCTTCGGCTATGGGCGTCCTATTAAGGAATTTGGAGCCCGACCCCACTATATGTAGATCGGAGCCAACTTTTTCTTCTATCAGACGCAGCGTCTCTGATTTGATATCTAGCTCCTTGACCCATTTTGAGTTAACTTTTGTGGATGGCGAGAAAAAGGGATTCAATTTCATTTTGTTGCATATGGATTTCCAATTTTCCCAGCACCATTTGTTGAAAATGCTATCCTTCCTCCATTGCATGTTTTTAGCCCCTTTATCAAATATAAGATAGTTGTAACTTTGTGGATTAGTCTCTGTGTCTTCTATTCTGTACCATTGGTCCACCTGTCTGTTTTGGTACCAGTACCATGCTGTTTTTGTTACTATTGCTTTGTAGTACAGTTTGAACTCTGCTATCGCTATACCTCCAGATTCACATTTCCTTCTTAGAATTGCTTTTGCTATTCTGGGTCTTTTGTTTTTCCATATTAATTTCACGATTGCTTTATCTATTTCTACAAGAAATGCCATTGGGATTTTGATTGGCATCGCATTAAACCTGTAGAGAACTTTGGGTAATATCGCCATTTTGATGATGTTAGTTCTGCCTATCCATGAACAGGGTACATTTTTCCATCTTCTGAGATCTTCTTCTATCTCTCTCTTTAGGATTCTGTAGTTTTCATTGTATAGTTCTTTCACCTCTTTTGTTAGGTTGATTCCCAAGTATCTTATTTTCTTTGAGGATATTGTGAATGGAGTGGTTTTCCTTATTTCCATTTCAGAGGTTTTGTTGCTGATATACAGGAATGCCTTTGATTTATGTGTGTTGATTTTATAACCTGCCACTTTGCTGAATTCATTTATCAACTCTAGCAGCTTCTTTGTAGACCCTTTTGGGTCTGTTAAGTATGTTATCATGTCATCCGCAAATAGCGATAATTTAATTTCTTCTTTTCCTATTTTCATGCCTTTAATTTCTTTTGTCTGTCTAATTGCTCTGGCTAGTACTTCGAGAACTAAATTGAATAGAAGTGGTGATAGAGGGCATCCCTGTTTTGTTCCAGATTTTAGAGGGAATGCCTTCAGTTTTTCTCCGTTTAGGATGATGCTAGCCTGAGGTTTAGCATATATAGCTTTTACATTGTTGAGGTAACTTCCTGTTATCCCTAGTTTTTCTAGTGTTTTGAACATAAAGGGATGCTGTACTTTGTCAAGTGCTTTTTCTGCATCTATCGAGATGATCATATGGTTCTTGTCTTTAAGTCTATTGATGTGGTGAATAGCATTTATTGATTTCCGTATATTGAACCAGCCTTGCATCCCAGGGATGAATCCTACTTGATCATGGTGCACAAGTTTTTTGATATGTTTTTGTATTCGATTCACCAGAATTTTATTGAGAATTTTTGCATCCAAGTTCATTAGAGATATTGGTCTGTAGTTTTCTTTCTTTGAAGTGTCTTTGTCTGGTTTTGGGATCAGAGTGATGTTGGCCTCATAGAATGAATTTGGAAGAGCTCCTTCTTTTTCTATTTCTTGAAATAGCTTGAAAAGTATTGGTATTAATTCTTCTTTGAAGGTTTTGTAGAACTTTGCTGTATACCCATCTGGTCCAGGGCTTTTCTTGGTTGGTAGTCTTTTGATAGCTTCTTCTATTTCTTCCTTTGTTATTGGTCTGTTTAAATTGTGTGTGTCTTCCTTTCTCAATCTGGGCAGATCATATGCCTTAAGAAATTTATCGATATCTTCACTATCTCTATTTTATTGGAATATAGGGTTTCAAAATACTTTCTAATTATCTTCTGTATTTCTGTAGTAGCTGTTGTGATATTGCCTTTTTCATCCCGTATGTTGGTAATTTGAGTTCTCTCTCTTCTTCTCTTCGTTAGCATGGCTAAGGGCCTGTCTATCTTATTTATTTTTTCAAAGAACCAACTTTTAGTTTTATCAATTTTTTCAATGGTTTTTTTGGTTTCAATTTCATTGATTTCTGCTCTAATTTTAATTATTTCTTGTCTTCTACTACATTTGCTGTTGTTTTGCTCTTCCTTTTCTAGGTTTATGAGGTGTAGTGTGAGTTCATTTATTTGTTGGTTTTTTTCTTTTTTTGAGGAAAGAACTCCAAGAAATGAATTTCCCTCTTAAAACTGCTTTCATTGTGTCCCATAGATTCCGGTATGTTGTGTCTGTGTTATCATTTGTCTCTAAGAATTTTTTCATCTCCTCCTTTATGTCTTCTGTAACCCATTGATCATTCAGTAACATATTGTTCATTTTCCATGTGATGTAGGATTTTTCCTTCCTTCTTTTATCATTGATTTCCAATTTCATTCCATTGTGATCAGATATGGTGCATGGTATTATCTCATGCCTTTATACTTACTAAGAGTTGCCTTGTGGCATAATATATGGTCTATCTTTGAGTAGGATCCATGTGTTGCTGAGAAGAACGTGTATCCACTTATGATGGTTGATATATTCTATATATGTCGGTTAAGTCTAGGTTATTGATTGTGCTGTTGAGTTCTATAGTTTCTTTATTCAGTTTTTGTCTAGAGGATCTGTCTAATGGCGAGAACGGTGTGTTGAAGTCACCCATAATTATTGTGTTGTGGTCTATTTGACTCTTGAACTTGAGGAGAGTTTGTTTTATGAATGTTGCAGCTCCATTGTTTGGTGCATACAAATTGATAATTGTTATATCTTGTTGGTGGATGGTTCCTTTTAACAGTATATAGTGTCCTTCTTTATCCTTCTTGATTAACTTAGGTTTAAAGTTGATTTTATTCGATATGAGTATAGCCACTCCTGCTTGCTTCCAAGGGACATGTGAGTGGTATGATTTTTCCCAACCTTTTACCTTCAGCCTGTGTATGTCTTTTCCTATCATATGAGTCTCTTGAAGGCAGCATATTGTTGGATTTATTTTTTTGATCCAGGTTACTAGCCTATGTCTCTTGATTGGTGAGTTTAGGCCATTAACATTTAAGGTTACAATTGAGATATGATTTGTACTTCCAATCATGCTTCTTTATTTATTTATTTTAGTTTGGCTGGTTTTACTTTTTGGTTATTTTCCTCCCCCTTTACTGAGATACCTCCTGCTGTTAGTTTGGGGCACTATTTTTCAGTTCCTCTTCTTGTAGTATTTTGCTCAAAATGCTTTGCAGTGCTGGTTTTCTTGCTGCGAATTCTTTTAGCTTTTGTTTATCGTGAAAGATTTTAATTTCATTGTCAAATCTGAAGCTTAATTTTGCTGGATACAGTATTCTTGGTTGGAATCCATTATTTTTCAGCGTTTGAAATACATTGTTCCAGGATCTTCTCGCTTTCAAAGTCTGTGATCAGAAATCAGTCGTTAACCTAATTGGTTTACCCCTGAATGTAATCTGCCTCCTTTCTCTCGTAACTTTTAATATTCTCTCCTTGTTCTTTACGTTGGCTATCTTCATAATTATATGTCTTGGAGTTGGTCTATTATGGTTTTGAATGTTTGGGGTCCTGTAGGCTTCCAGGATTTGGCAATCCATTTCATCTTTCATCTCTGGGAAGTTTTCTAGAATTATTTCATTTAATATGCTGTCCATTCCTATGGTTTGAGTCTCTGTGCCTTCTTCTATCCCGATGACCCTCAAATTTGTTTTTTTTATGACATTCCATATCTCTTGAATAGATTGCTTGTGGGATTTAAGCATCTTTTCTGTGTTGACTATATTCTTTTCAAGTTGATAAACCTTGTCTTCATTATCTGATGTTCTGACTTCTACTTGATCAAGTCTGTTTGAAATATTCTCGTTTGAGTTTTTAATTTGGTTTATATTTTCCTGCAATTCTAGGATTATTGTTTGATTTTTTTAAGATCTCTATCTCCTGGTAGAGCTCGTTATTTGCCATTTGAATTTGTTTGTTTAATTCATTTTCAAAATATACTTTTATTGCTTGGACTTGCTGAGTCATGTCTTCCCTAATATTCCTTTCCATTCGAGTTAGGTATGCCTTGAGTTCTTTCCCTATCCCTGCTTCTGATGTTTCTATGTCCTCCTTTAGAATTAAGTTGTCCTGCATTGTTTGTACTCCTTTTTTCCCTTGTTTTCTCATGTTGTCCACGTTACTTTCTAGCTCTATTTGATTGCCGTGTTTCTGCTCTCTTCTATAGATTTGTTTTGGTTCTGTATTACTCTGTTGTTTCTTCTTTGTGTTGTTAAACTGTGCCTGCTAACGTGGATTCTGCTGGGAAGGAATTCTGAAGGCCGAGCTCTAGTGACATCATTACTCTGTTATGACGGGCCCCAGGCTCCTTGCTGGGGTGTCCTAATGGGGCTGTGTGACTAGACTGTCTCCGTTTGGTTTCAGCTCCCCATCGAGGCAGGTGGGCAGTCTCCAGCCGCCCAGCATCTCAGGCAGCGGGCGGGTGATCGGTTGCGGCGGGGGAGTAGACTCCGGCCGCCCAGTCGCGCGGGCAGCGGGCCGGCTGTCACCGGTGGGCGGGCGATCTCTAGGCACCCAGTCCAGCGGTCGGTAGTCGGCGGGCGGGCGTTCTCCTACCGCCCAGTTACGCGGGCAGTGGGCGAACTGTCGCCGGCGGGCCTGCGGTTTCCAGCCGCCCAGTCGCAAGGGCCTGGCCTCTAGTCCCCTAGTCTCTCCTGCTAGTCTTGGTTTCTCCTGCTAGACCAGATTTCCCCTGAGTGATGGCTCTCAGCAGTTCAAACTGTACTCTGGACCTGCCGTTTGTTGGGTGTGGAGGGTGTCTATTGGGGACCCCGGCAGTCTATTGTTTTGTTCCCGTTGTGGGGGATAGAACTGTACCGCTCCCTTCCCCCTCTGAAATCCCATACTCAGCCCGGGGGTCAGTGCGGGCTTGGCCGGCGGGGTTCCACCGAATGGCAGCCACTTTCCTCCCTGCTTGCTAATTAATTGCTTCTCTGCGGCGTCCCGCCTTCTGTAGCCACGGGGCCAGCCAGGCAAATCCGTCAGCCCGGATCCCCGGGGTCGCACAAATTCACAAAGCTCTTGACATATCATATTTTATACATTAGATTCAAGTGGGTTGTGAACTCCCATTTTTACCCCAAATATAGATTGCAGAATCACATCGGTTACACATCCACATTTTTACATAATGCCATATTAGTAACTGTTGTATTCTGCTACCTTTCTTATCCTCTACTATCCTCCCTCCCCTCCCCTCCCATCCTCGGACTATTCCCTGAAGACCTTAAAAGAGCGTACTACAGGGATACTGCCACATTGATGTTCACAGCTAAGGTGGTATTAAACATTGTTCTGAGCTTAATAGAACAGGAATCCTGCACAGGTTGTGTGGATATTTTCCTCTTCTAATTAGAAATATCTTAAAATTGCAATAGAACATATGGTCAGTTAAAATATGAAATTCCTGTTCTTTCAGGTACTTGGACTGGATCCTTGGCCTTGTTCACACATGCAGAATGTGATGTTCTCTTTTCAAGAAAAAAATCAGAACAAAAAGAACTCAGATAAGTTCAGGGGGACAATTTTGTTGGCCTGAAAGAAGAACCTCTGGAATACACTTACAAAAGTAGGATGACTACGAGAACTGTGAGAATCAGTGATTGAAAAAACCATAGTGAATTTGACTATTCTCCAGTGTGTAGAAAAGGCAATGGGATCCTGTTTGTGAGCTTTGATTAATTTATAGGATGCATATTCCAATTTGCTTTTTCACTCATCATCTAGTAGTCAATTATATTGAGTCTCTTTTTATATTTGTATAGCTGTCTTCATTTGTAATAGTGCTTTTCCACTTAGACCTAAAAGCAAATGTGACAACTATTCAGGAAATTTGAATAGACATTATATTTGATAGATATAGAAATAGAGAAAGCTTTGCAATTTCTAAAAATGGATATCAGGTATGATCCCAGCAGGAAACAGAATTTTACCCCAAATGGATCAACAAAGATTTTTAAGACTTTTAAAAAGCCTTACAGAACTGTGGAGCAAGAAAAGGGAACAAATAAGTGACAAGTGCTTAGACACTAATAGTAGTGGGAAGCTGTGACCGTGTGGGAAGAAATGACAGGAAGACATGGCAGCCCTGGAAACCAGCAAGAGCAGCATTATGCAGAAGGAGCCTTCGGGGGGAAAACTAGAGACATGGAATGTAGAAATGCGGGCAGAGACCCAGTGCCAAAGCAGAGAGGGAGCCATTGGTAAAACCTCCTGTCCCCCAGACCTGCTGTGCATCCTAGTAGCCACATCCATAAGATACCAGAACTAGAAGCCAATCCAACCTCCCAGTGGCCAAATTCAACCAGAAGTTTACCAGCAAGAAGACCAGGAACTGTCCCCAGAAGGGTCAACTTCCCAAGGAACAGACAAAGACAGAGGAGGACAATGTGGATGTGGAAGGCAGTTTTCAGGTACAAATGGCAATTAATTAGTATACTTAACCAGCCCTTTAGATTTAAGACAAAAATTGTACATATAAACAATGTGCTTTGGGGACTTCACTGAGCAACAGCATGAAAAGTAAAAGTATTCAAACTGTTATAAATTGACTGATTGAAAGCCTGTATTCCTATTATTTGGGCTTTTTGTCTACAAAGGTATGACTCTGTCTTTTGGGGTAAATAATAAAAAGTCTAGAATCTAAGTGTAGAAGTTACATCTCTTAAAATAATTTAGACTTGAAAATTGGTATTTCAGCACACCCTATGACCCAGGTAGCCCATCCCTAATAGATAATCTTTGAGAATAATGGAGAAGATTCAAGGATGTCCATTCCAAGAATAGTGGTAATAGCCAAAGTGGCAGTCCAGATGCCTGCTACAATGGCATGTAAGTGCCAGGAATAGTCATACTATAAAATACCCTATCAGTGAAAACTAGAAGATGAGAACTATTCTCAGCATCATGGAAAAGTCTTACCAATGTTATGTTGAGCAGAAGAAGTTAGATGGAGATAGATGTTAACAGTTTGCTCTTTGCATATGATGTTTAAAAACTATACTGCTTGGATATATCCATAGATAGAAAAAAAATAGAAAAACCAGAAAAGCAATCATAAAGGCATCTCTATTTGGAATGCAGGGCGGGAGTTATAGAAAACAGGTATTTGGGAGGCATCAGATAGGGCAATGATTTTTTTTTTAACGTGGATGGTGTTTACTTGGACACTTCTTTTATAAGTATTTAATGCTGTGTGTATTTTATCTACTCTTCTATATGCATGCAATATTTCACAATAAAAGTGGCTTAAAATTATTACCCAAGTCTCTCTTGTCCGAAAATTTTGAATTTTATAATGAGAATCCTTCTTGGTAATTAAATAGATAATCCCTTTCCAGGAAACTTTATACTTTGAAATGATTTCCTTTCGTTTCTAATCTTTAATTATAACATTCATCAGATCCAATGAATTAGGAGAAAAATTCAAAACATTGTGTTTCTGCAGTCTCCAAAATGTTCATCTTAGGTGTACTGCCACCGAAAAGACAATTTGTCCCCGATTCACTCATGCCACACATTTGATTTTTAAAGAAGAGGAAACAATCAAAAACACAACTGATGATTTGATCTCATAAGGGAATCATAGTATGAAAATATCATTAAATGATAATTAAAACAATATCAGTTTGTTCAAGATAGATATAAAACTGGCTTCTGGGTGACTTCAGATTTAGGGGGAAGAGTACAAGCAGCCTTGGGTATCTCTGAGAAAGCCAGTCCAGGGCAAGAGGAAAAAGTCTTACCAAAATTAAATGTGAATTGGATTAGAAGCCTAATTAAAGCTGTGAAATAATTTATTCACAGAATAAAGTATTCTTCATACAACATATTTGACTCCTAGTCCTTGAAATCTGGAAAAGTGCTATTACATCTTGACATTAACTTTCCTTTAATAACTAAGCATATTAGAGAGGTGACTTACCATTAAAGGGTAATAAGAAATTTCGATAATAATTTATCAATCTTGAGTGAAATCCTTCTCTGTCACTTGCCTTAACTTTTTATTGTTAGACAGAATGCACTCTGAAACTCTGCTAAGGTTTCCTTCCCCCAACACTTATGACCTAAAAATGTTTGCACATGCATTGTTTTTATACCTGCTCACCTTTTCTTGTTAGCTCACAAAAGGGCCCATGCCCTTGAAGGGCTTAGTCATTGTTGCACTGAGGGGTTAGGGTAGCTCAGTTAAGGATGCAAGGGTCACTTGCTTCTTGGCACATTAGGCAAACTCTCCAAACTGCACTGATTGATGGATGCCCTATTCAAACTGTAGGTAGAATTTAGTTTTCAACACCATGGCTTGTATTCCCTTATTAATTTGGGATTATTTCTCTATGACAGTGTTCAATGGTTTTGCAAATAGAGGGGAAAAAGAATACTTGGTGTGGTTAATATTAACAAATCTTTCAGCATGGATTTTAAAAAGCTCTCTTCGTTATACTTCAACTACTTGCAACATTCCTAACTCTCAGGCAAGTTTTTTTTTGTTTGTTTTATTTTGTTTTGTTTTGTTTTTTTACACTCTCAGGACTATTCCATTGACCAAAGCAGCTTGGGAGCTAGAAAGGGATAGCCGAGTCAAGACACTGGTCTTACAAATAATATCACCAAAGCAGGTCCTTGTGTATGCATAAGTAGGAATTAACCTAAACACAGGGAGTGGCTAAGAGATGGAATTTAATTTTCAACTTGAAACTCTTCTGTCAGGCAGGATGATTGTAAGGATCCAATTGAATTCCTCTTAACCTTCTGAGAAGATTAATTTTAATTCCCATTAAAATTCCAATAATGTTCTTCATGGAAATAGAAAAAAAAAAAACAGTCATGAAATTCGTTTGGAAAAATAAGAAGTCCAGAAGACCCAAAAGTAATGCAGGAGGCTTCACAGTATCTGAACTTAAATTATACTACAGAGCTATAGTAACAAAAATGGCATGGTATTAGCACCAAAAAAAAGATATGAAGACAATGGAACAGAATACAAGACTTAGAGACATACCCACATAAATACAGTTATCTCACTAGACAAAGGCGCCACAAATATACATTGGAGAAAAGATAGCCTCTTTAACAAATGGTGCTGGGATAACTGGATATCCATATGTAGTAGGTTGACATTGAACCCCTATCTCTCACCCTGTACAAAACTCAAGTCAAAGTGGATTAAGGACCTAGGCATTTGACCAGAGATCCCGTACCTACTAGAAGAAAATGTAAGCCCAACTTTCCATCACATTGGCTTAGGAACCAAATTCCTCAACAAGACTCCTAAAGTACAAAAAGTAAAAATCAAGAATCAGTAAGTGGGATGGCATCAAACTAAAAAGCTTCTTTACAACAAACAAGAACATGAAAAGACAGCATACAGATGGGAGAAAATCTTTACCACCTGCACCTCAGGCGGAGCATTAATCTCCAGGATATATAAAGAATTAAAAAAAGAAAACACCAAAAAACCAAATAACCCAATCATTAAATAGGCAAAGAAACTGAACAGACACTTCACAGGAGAAGAAATATGAATGGTAAAAAAATATGTTAGAAAATCACTAGCAATTAGAGAAATGCAAATTAAAACTACATGGAGATTCCATCTCACTCTAGTCAGAATGGCAATTATCAATAATACAAGTAACAATAAATGTTGGCAAGGACGTGGGGGAAAAAGGTACACTCATACATTGCTGGTAGGACTGCAAATTGGTGTCATGGTTATGGAAAGCAGTATGGAGGTTCCTTAGAAAACTTGGAGTAGAACTATCATTTGACCCACCTATCCCACTCTCAGCTTATAAAAAAGGATTTAAGATCAGCATACTACAGTGACACAGCCACATCAATGTTTATAGCAGCTCAATTCACAATAGCCAAGTTATGGAACTAACCAAGGTGCCCTTCAACAGACGAATGGTTAAAGAAAAATGTGGTATAAATACACAATGGAATATTACTCAGCCATAAAGAGGAATGAAATTATGGCATTTGCCACTTAATGGATGGAACTAGAGAATATCGTGCTAAGTGAAAGAAATCAGTTCCAAATAATCAAGGGCTGAATGTTCTCTCTGATATATGGATGCTAACCCATAACAAAGGAAAAGTAGGGAGGGGAAATATAAAAGTTCCTTGGATTAGAGGAAGGGGAATGAAGGGAAAGGAGGAGGAATGGGATTAGGAAAGGCAGTAAAATGACACAGACTTAACTTTCCTATGCTCATATATGAATACACTAACCAGTGTAACTCTACATCACATACAACCACAAAAATGGGATCCAAATTGGAATGGGTTGCACTCCATGTATGTATAATATATCAAAATATACCCTGCTATCATGTATATCTTAAAACACCAAATAAAAAAAGAAGCTTCTTTAGCTATAATAATAATAATAATAATAATAATAATAATAATAATAATTGGCCTTAATCCTCAATAAATAGGATTAATTTGTTTAAATAAACAAAAAGCCCTTTCCCTTCAATTGTTTCCTTAATTCTCTCTTTTTCCTTCCCTGTTAAACTTCAGAAAGTATATTTATTCTGCTAACCCCCTAATTACTCTCTAACTGATTACCATGGGGCATCTGCCCCTCCGCCTTACTGAAACCACTTTTTCTGGGTCACCAACTATTTGCAAGACACAAGCAATATTTTGGGAGGCTCATATGTTTGAATCAGACACATAACAGCCCTATTTAAAGCCAGAAGCAAGCCACAGCCCACTCCCTGATTTTGTATGGCCCAGGAGATTAGATTAGTTTTCACCTTTTTAAATGGTTAAAGCAATAAAAAATAATAATAATACTGGATGTAGTTCAGTGGTTAAGGACCACAGGGTTCAATCCCCTGGACCAAAAAAGAAAAAATAATAATACTTTATGACATATGAAAATGATATGAATTCAATTTCAGTGTCCACAAATGAAGCTGGATTGGAACCTAGCCAATTTGTCCCCTCGATGGCTACACCCCGCATGCACAGTTGAGTGGCTGCCACAGCGACAGGGAAGTCACAAAGTCTGAATGATTGACCGACCGTCTGGGCCTTTGCAGAAAGTGTGTACCACTTCCAACTTAGACTCCCTCCAGCTGGGTTTGGGGATGCCTTTTCTGTAAAAGTTCCTACTTCTCTGACCAGTCTTGCCTCAGTTGCTGTGAGGATGAAAGAAGGTCACATGTGCGAAGCCCCCCAGGCAGGATCTGTGTCCCAGTTCACATGTGAATCCATGTTCACCAGCATCTCGACTTCTCCGCCGCTGCCCACCTCTTGGGTGCGTGTGATCCCCAGGGTCCCTCCTTCTCTCCAGTTCTTGTCTTCCCTCACACTCTAATCTCAATCCCTGCAATACCCTCAAGCATCCACTGCTTGCTGAGATCTCCCAAAGTCACGTATCCTAGTTCAGATTCTGCCTCGTTTCAATGTCCTTCAGGGAAAAACAAATAGCACACCCAAGAGTGCTATATTTTGCATCGCTGAGCTCAGTGAACAGCACTCTCATCTAGGCAACCTCACAACCCCAGCCCCACACCCACTTCCTTTCTCTCTCCTTCACCCTTCACAGCCAACCAGTCCAGGAGTCATTTCCACGTCACTTCTGATGCTGTCCCACCATCCATAGAGCCACCCCTTGAAGCCCTCTGCATTTGCCTTCTAGAATAGCTAACCCATCTTTCTGGCAGCAGTCTGATGGTTTTTCAATCTATCCTCTGTGTTTCCTCCAGAGCTGCTGCCACCTTCCTATATAACAAGTGGGATCACAGAACTCTTTCAATGACCCCCGTGATTCTCACTGCCCACAGGATATGGTCCAACCTCTGGAACCCACCTTTTCAAAACCCATTCATTCCCTCAGCCAGTGTTTATTGAGCATGTATTCTATGCTCAGCATTGTGCCAGAGGATGAGTGGAGCAGTGAAGAAGAACAGCACATTCTCTCTTCTATGGGGATTCCAGCCCATCACAGGTGATCCATACTAAAGTCATAGATAATGCAGAAAATAGAGAATGAAGGACGGGGTGCAGAAAAAGTCAGAAAAATAACTATTCTAATCTTCGCAATAGGCCAAAAGGGAGGTCCAGGAAATTCCCAAGCAGCCAACATTAAGGATCATTCCACGCACATTGCAAAGATAGATTTTCACTGTGTCATCTGCCAATGTAGTAGTCTCTCTCTGGAGGACCCTCCCCTTCCGGGCATGGCCCAAATCCTTCCTCCTCTAGTGTGGGAGGCTGCCCCAACTCACGTCTGCCATGGTTGGTTCCACCCTCCCTCCTCATCCCTCTTATTCCAACAGCATCATAAACTCTCACTTACTTGCCACATGGATTATGACTTTCTTATATCCAGGTGCTATGTCTTACTGATGCCCCCATGACTAACCCAGTAAAAAACTACCGTTTGTTTAATTAACTAATTAATTGTGTATTTTTTTGTGACTCAAGGTCATAAATTGATTTATATCCATACTATGATAATAACAAGTGGTTGATAAAATAGTAAAGAGATACTTAAAGAGATAACAAGCTGCTCTTGGATACTAACATGAACAACATATCCTTTAGTAATTTGCATTTTTAAGCAACTAATTTTAATATCATGACTTTTCTCATTTTATTCACAAAAAACATGTGATTTACCTAAAAGGCTTATTGAGCTATTAAAGCACAATTTTTAGGCAATAATTTTTTTTTAATTTTAGCATACTCAAAGTATACCTTAGTGACAAAAAATTTCTTTGCTAATAAATATCAAGAATATATTCTTGATATATATAAGCTGGGGTAGCAGCTTAGTGGGTAGAGTGTTTGCCTAGCATGCATGAGACACTGAGTTTAAATAATCCTCAGCACCACATAAAAATAAATAATGTGTCAACCTACAACTAAAAATAAACAAATAAAATATTTTATTTATATGAATAATATGTTTACATCTTATAGATATTAAAGTCATACACAATGCAAAAAATAAAGAACATAGATAGGATGGGGTGCAAAAAAGAGAAAATAATTATTATGATAACTATTCCAATCTTCACAATATGCCAAAGGGAAGATCCAGGAAATTACCAAGCAACAAACATCAATACTAGGTAAGAATAAGAACAAATAATAATAGAAGTGATCAGGAAGTACTTAGGCAAGAACAATTTAATGAGCAGTTAGCAGCATGAGTTCACATAGATTGTGGAATCCAAACCAGTCAAGAAGGGTGAGTACTAGGAGTGTAAGCCACAGGAACATGAGTTTGTCTATTTTAAATTATACCAATGGCAAGGTGAAAAAGGAATTAAAATAGTCCTGAGAGGATAAAGATAAAATTAACTCTTGGCTAATACACTAGAAGAAATAGTCCTTTGGCAACACGCGGCTCTTTAGAAGACACCTTGAACCCAGTTAGGCCTCCTTCATGGGCCTCCAAGTAGCGGGTGTGAGTGTTGAATATCTCAACCCCTCTCCCCACTGATAGGTGCTCCAATCCTGCTATGGAGTGGTTTTCAGGCCAGCCACCCAGACCATCTCTGTGGTGAAAACTAGACCGGGTGAAGCCCTGAAAACATGGCAGCTGTTCGCCACCAGGGCCACAGATGAGTATCCTGAGTTTTACTCCTCTAAAGAGGACTTGTCTGTGTGTAAGGTTTCAAAGCAAAGAAAAGACTTTAAACTTGACTCTGGAGTCAAGTTGAAAATTTGAAATGGTAAGAAGAATGAAAGGCTGGCATTTGCTGTTAAATGAACAAAACTGGAAAACATCATGCTAAGTGAAGTAAGCCAGTTCCAAAAAACCAAAGGTAGAATATTGTCTCTGATATGTGGATGCTAACCTATAACATGGGAGGCTAGAGAGGGGATGTACAGAAGTTCATTGTGTTGGACAAAGGGGAATGAGGAGAAGGGGGGATGGGATAGGAAAGATAGTAAAATGACTCAGACATAACTTTCCTATGTTTACATACACGACCAGTACACGTACAACTATAAAAATGGGGTCCAAATTGTAATAGAACGCACCCCGTGTATGTATGTCAAAATACACCCTACTGTCATGTCTATCTAAAAACAGTAAATTATAAAAACATTTTAATGGGCCTTAGGCAGTTCAGGGGGAGCTATCTAACCTAGCAGAGCTCAGGCCAGCCACAAGAGCTCTCCTCTAGAGAGACCTGCTTTCCATGGATCCTGATGAACTTCTGCTGGGAGGAAGACTGGGAAACCCAACCAGTGGGAACGTAAGTGTGTTCTGGCCAACTGGGGCACTCTCAAGGTGGCCAGATGCCAAAGTACTGTCGCCCAAGCGGACAGTCTGATAACATGACCTCCAGAATGGGTAAAGGACGGCAAACACTATTGTCTGGACAAACTATTAGACAGTGCAGAAGCACTGCCCACCAAAACTGAACCAAAGAAAGAAATGTGGTGGAAAATGCCTGGATTGTATCATGAAGACACAGTGGAAATATAACTAAAACTGGGACAGGCTGCCCTCCTACCTTTCCTCGGCCAACTAAATTCAAGCACAATTCTACAAATGTCACTCATTTTTCAGAATTTTTCATCTGAAAGTCTGTTGATTTTTTTACATGAGTCAAAATATATATGCATCACCATCCTAGCTTATTCTTCCCTGTACTTCATTTTTCAGTACCTTCTCTTCCTATGTAAGACTTTCTTCTTTTATAGTTAAGTGTTTCAGTAATTGATACAACTCTGATAAATGTCAGTTCCTCTGTGCAGAGTATGATGCATTTATTCAGTGATCATCAATAATGATGCTCATAGTCTTAAAACATTCACATGTAACGATTCTGCAGGGAATTTTATTTCTATCATATTTTTTTTCATTCTTTCCTATCATCTATCAACATTTTAATTGGGGAATATAGTGACCATGACATTTTTAGAAATTGAAAGTAATTCAATACTAAAGTGATCCATCTTTTACTATATTTTATGTCTTCTTTTAAAGTTAAAATAGTTTCATTTCTATAAGATTTCTCCTCTTTCCTCATGAACATTTAAATAATTTTAAGACAGTTAACTCATTTTTTTACAACATATAATTTAGACAAAAACATTTTACTCTTAAGAACTTTTTTCCTAAGATTCTATATATCCTCTCCCTTTACCAGGATATTGGATAATAGTTAAAATAGTCTCATGTTCTGGTGAATTACAGAACCTTACAAATGTTCATTCCATATCTCTATAAATAAAGCTGATAAGAAATAGTAATCCGGGCTGGGGATGTGGCTCAAGCGGTAGCGCGCTCGCCTGGCATGCGTGCGGCCTGGGTTCGATCCTCAGCACCACATACCAACAAAGATGTTGTGTCTGCCGAGAACTAAAAAATAAATATTAAAAAAAAAATTCTCTCTCTCTCTCTCCTCTCTCACTCTCTCTTTGAAAAAAAAAAGAAATAGTAATCCTATCTGATCAATGATCTCTGAAGTTTATAATTTTTAAAAAAGTCTATATTTGTAAAAGGTAAAAAAGAAGGATAAAGCTGTCATTTGCTCATCCTACATAATCCTTTTTGATAGTACACTGTATTAATAATTGAAGTAAATCACTTGGTAAGTAAACTTTCCTCATACATACAATATGTAAAACTCAGCTATATTAATGAGGATTGCTACATTACTCCTTTCAAGAATATTCAGTAATTCTGGGTTTTGGTCAAATTCTTCTCTTTCTCCATATTTCTGTAAAACAACTTAAAGCAGAGATATGAATTTTAGTAATGTTATTAAGTGGATTTCTATCTGATCAAAAAGATTTCTTAGTGACTATTTGAATTTGGATGACATGTCTGTGTAAAATCACGAGAGTTAATTTGGAAATAGCTAATATTTATTTATCCCTAACTAAAGACCAGGCACACTTATATTTTTGTTTTACCTGTATTAATTCATTTAATTCTCATTCACACTAAATGTGAGTAAATATTACATTTTACTGATAACTGAATAACAGTTTAGATAACTTGTCCAAGTTCACACACCTAGCAAACAGGATTTAGGAAATTCTTATTTTAAGTGACAGAAACTATCAAGACACCAGCAGGCTTGGTCAAGCTATACTGGTGTCTTGACAGAAGGGAAATGGATACTAGGTCTATGGCCTCCTGGTTAACATTTCAGCTCATGAACTCATGCTATTCTTGTATTTTCAAAAACAAGAATAATGTTCAATAATAATAATAATGTTCAAATAATAAGCATAATGTTCAAAGGAGAAAGTAGTAACATTGGGCAAATATGAAAAGAAAAATCAAGAAACTAGAATTTGATCTGAGTCTTTGAGGACAGGCAAGTTTTCACATAGCAAAGATTGGAAGGTGTCTGTAAGAGGGTCAGCATGGACAACGGATGACAGTGGAAAGCTGAAGAGACCTAAGAAGCACAGAGAAGGAACCTAGTGACATGGGAGCAATGTGTTAAAACAGCACAGGTAAAAGAAACTCAAATAAAAATGAGGCTGTTCTTGTAAATTTAAAGTTGAAAAACCTTAAGAATATTTTTTTGAGGAAAATAAATTCAGGGCAAGGGAAATATGGAAAAATCCTCTATTTTTTTTTCTTTGTGTTAGTAAAAGTGGCTCCTAGGTGTGTTCCGTTTTGTGATCTCCAGTAGCTGTGCAGTGAGCTCACCAGAAGCTGCCTGGGATACACTAATGTGATCCATCGAGCCCAGTGCTCTCTCTGAGGCAGTAAACTAAAATCCATGCAGGGGTGGACTAGATCAATGTCTGCCAGAGGACACAGCTCAAAAGTCAGGCTCGATTCTCTCAGCATCTCCTCAGGAGGATGGACTTCCATTTAGGAACTTTCTTGAACTCGGTGAACTCTTACACATTTTACCATCCTTCATCAAGCCAATACCAGCTGCAGAGAGGCCATAAAATATGGGAGATCCAATCATACATTCGAAATCAGACAAATGCCCTAAAATACACACGAATGCCACCTCTCAGGGCTGAAGCCATAGGGCCTTCAGATGTAGTGTTAACCAAAACTGTCCACAAAACTCCAGCCAATGACCTCTTTTCCAAGCAGCTCCTTACTAACCCCTGCCTTCTTGTTCATCCTGCTCATTTTCTATAGTGACACAATTGTCTTTAAAAAAATTCTGGGCAGGGCTGGGGATGTGGCTCAAGTGGTAACGCTCTTGTCTGGCACGCGCAGGGCACTGGGTTCGATCCTCAGCACCACATAAAAATAGAATAAAGATGTTGTGTCCACCAAAAACTGAAAAATAAATATTAAAAAATTCTCTTTCTCTCTAAAAAAAATTCTGGGCAATATAGATTAACAGAAAAAGAAAAATATATTCAGAAATAGCAACTTTTAGCATTTTAGCACATTTAGTCTTCTTCTCTACATATGTGTATGGGTATAAACATACACATATATATATGTTCTACATAATTTAGATAATACTATACATATTATTTCATTAGCTAAATTTTCTTTTTTTTAATATTTATTTTTTTTAGTTATAGGTGGACCCAATATCTTTATTTTTATATAGTGCTGATTAATCAAACCCAGTGCCTCATGCATAGTAGGCAAGCACTCTACCTCTGGGCCACAGCCCCAGCCCTCGTTAGCTAATTTTTCATTAATTAACATATCATAGCATTTTCCACATCATTATGTCTTTTCACCTTATTTTTAATGGCTAAAGTCTATTCTGGAAGTAGCATGACTTATTTAAACAAAACTCCATGGCAGAGACATTAAAGTCGATTTCAATTTTGTTCTATTATGCATAACAATATGTATAATATCCTTGTGTGTAAATCTTTGTATATATCCATGATTGCCTTTTTCCCAATTGATGAGGACCAACAACAATATATATGAGAGAGCTGACTTCCTCCCATCCCAGCAAAAACTCAACTCTGAGGTGATCATCTTTTTCATCTTTGCTAACTTTATAGATAACAAAGCATGCTTTAGATTACATTTTTTATTGTTGGAAAGACTAAACTTTTTTTTCATGTTTATTAGGCATTGCATTATTTCTTTTGCACGTCCTGTTGAGTCACTTGCAGATGACCCAGAGTCTGACCACAGCCCTGGCCTCAGCACAAGTAGGGTCTGGGAATGCCTCTACACCTTTAGCATTTCCAGGGCAGGTTTCTTCTTTAGTTGGGTTCACACTTGCAGCTAAATAGTGACAGTGCCACTGGATTCCAACTCACAGGGCACAGCCAGAAAGTAAAAAGAGAAAGAGCGAGATTAACTGGACTCTGTTTATATCAGAATTTCAAAATTTAAATACTAGAAACACATTAATCAGAAAGATTTCAGGTTTTATTCATTTTGTAATAGCATCAATGTTATGGTTTGGATGTGAGGTGTTCCCCCAAAAGCTCACATGTGAGACAATGGGTTCAGAGAGGAAGTGTTTGGATTGTGAGAGCTGTAGCCCAATCAGTGAATTAATCCCTGATGGGCTTAATTGACTGGTGACTAGAGGCAGGTGGGGAGTGACTCCATTGGAGGCGTGGCTTTGGGGTATATATTTGTATCTGGGCTGTGGAACCTCTCTCTGCTTCCTGATCATCACATGAGCAGCTTCCCTCTGCCACACTCTTTCCCCCATGATGTTCATACTCACTTTGAGCCCCGAGGAATGGAGCCAGCTATGTATGGACTGAGACCTCTGAAACCGTGAGCCCCCCAATAAACTTTTCCTCCTCTAAAGTTGTTCTGGACAGGTCTTTTAGTCACAGCAGCAAAAAAAAAAAAAAAAAAAAAAAATTGACTAAAACAATCAACAAGCCAGTATGTCCTTGAACAGCATGAAAAACTGCATGCTTCTCACTAAAAATAGCTGTGATCCATTAAGCACTTACTGTGTACAAAGCACAGTATCTGGAACTTTTGCTTATACTCATTTTCTTAACACTGGCAAAATTTAAGGAATATTATCACTCTAAGTGTTAAAAATCAATATCAAGTATCCAAGACTAATAAGTAGCAGAATTGGGGTTCAAACCTCTGCCTCTGGTCACAACTCTATCTTTTTACCAAAGAACTAATCTATAATTATATAGCTTGAGTGTCCCTTATCTGAAATGTTTGGACCTTAAGTGTTTCCAATGTTTGAATTTTGGAATATTTTATATTCATAATGAAATATCTTGGGGATGAGACTCAAATATGAACAGGAAATTCATTTATATCTCATATGCACCTCACCTAGCTAGAACATAATTCTAGACAAGATTTTTAATACCTTTTGCACGTGAAAGTTTCATGTTGAGGAAATTCCATGTATTATCACATCAAAAAGTATCAGATTTTGGAGCATTTCAGATTCTGGATTTTCAGATTAGATATGCTTGACTTATCATAGAAAAAACCAGAGTTTTAGCTACAGCTTTGTTGGGCCAATTCATCACAGTAATAGCATCATGATGCTATTCTACTGATTTCTTGGAAGCTTTTCTTTCTCATCTGTTTCCTTTTGTTGCCATAATATCCCTGGGAACAAACCCCACCCTTTTGGAAGATTCCTCCAATGCAGCACTAACTCTCTAAGAAATCTCCAGCTCTCAAAACTATAATCAGTTCTCAAACTAAGTTGGAATTTAGTGCAGGAGTGACTATGGTTAATGATTCACAGAATTAAATAGATTCAAAAATACAACCACTCCTGGAACTTAGACCATGACCACAGAGACATTTCCTATTTACATCCTCAGACACAATGCTGCTTGTCATCCACTCTGGCTTTTCTACAAAAGCCGCATTGGTAAACCGTCCCAAACATCTCTGATGCTCTGAGGTAAGTCTTCAAGAGGGCCTGTAAGCCTTGAGCAGAACAATAAATGCATTACTTAGGAGAAGCTTGACACCAAACAGAAGAGGTAGATAGATATTCAGGGTCTCTTCTCTCCACCCACAGTCTGGTACATGGACCACCCAACCAGGGGCTTCCTCCTCCAGCCCACTCCTCCTGCAAGGGGAAGATAAAACCAAAGTTTTTTATCTGTTTTCCCATCACTTAGCAGAGCAGCAAATACAAAGAAGTTCAATAAACATTTGCTAAATAAATATGTCAGGAGAGGCAAGAGAAAGCTGTTAGTCACAGGAAGGTGTTACATAACATAAAAAAGTATTATCAGCCATACACATTTTTGACTGCTGATAGGCACGGGGTGTCACCTCCAAGGCAGTGTTGTCGATTTGAAACAGGAGCTGCTCAAGCTTGGGAATCGGGGCTGAAGGAAAGAAGAAGAAGAAAAGTAGCCAGAATCCTACAAAAAGTTCTAGAATCTCACTGTACCTTACCCTTTCTCTCTTTTATCTTCAAACTGCTCTCTCTGAAAGTCCCTTGCCTTACCATGCCCTGGGGGTGAGGTAGTCTTACTGTGCTAGATGCCAAAGGAATAAGCTGTTCAAGCCCAGCCCTGTCCCAGAGGCTCAGTCTAGTGGAGAAGATAATGCTGTCCCTTCCTGGTTCAGCACCACTAGGGCCCAGGGATTATGACTTACTCAGCTTTGCATTATGACCCAGTCTTACTGAAGAAATCTGTGTTCATTATATGCTCAATCATTAGAGTTGTCTGCCATTGCAGAGAAGGAGTGGTGGCTGGGACTAAGCTCCCCTGCTGTCTGCAGAAACTTGGAAGCAAGATACCAAAGTCAGAAATCCATGCCTTGACTTCTCTACACAGATTTCATAGTTTACCTTTGTAAAAATTTTTGTTCATGTGTAGTCCACATACAAGCCAGCCATTCAAAGTGTACAGTTCAAAGGGTTTTAGTCTATTTGTTAAATTGTGCATCCACCACAAAACCTAACATATTTTCATCACCTCAAAAAGAAACCCTGAACTCACTAGCAGTCATCACCATTCCTTCCTACCCTCTCATCCTCAGTCCTAGGCAAACAAAATTCTAATCTACACATGCATTAAAAGCATCTCCATTCTACAAAATGCCTTTCCTGGACATTTCACCTACATGGAATCATTCACATGGTAGTCTTTTGTAACCGGTTTCTTTGATTTAGGGTGATGTTTCAAGGTTCATCCAGGTCCTAACAAGTACTTACATCTTTTATCGCCAAGTAAAATTCTGTTGTATGGACATTTCACATTTTGTCTATTCTGATTAGTTTCTGCCTTGGGGATATTATGAAGAATGGTGCTATGAATTTTCATATGTATGTTTTTGTGAAGGCTTACAATTTCATTTCTCATGGGTATTTCTGTCGGAATGGAATTGCTGAGCAATATGGCAACTCTGTGCTTAAACTTTGAGAGATTGTCAAAGTGTTTTCCAAAGTGGCTACACTATTTTTGATTCCCACCAACAGTATATGTGAGCTCCAATTTCTCCACATCCTGCCAAGTACTCATTATTATCTTTAGCCATCCCAGTTGGCACAAAGTGGTATCTCATTGTAGTTTTGATCTCATTGTTCTGATGGCTAATGATATTGAGTCTTTTCATGTGCTCATTGTCCTTTTATCTATCTTCTTTGGAGAAATGTCTAATCAGATTTTTACACATCTTTCTACTGATTATGTTGTTGCTACTATTGAGTTGAAAAAATTTTTGTATGTTCTGAATGCAAGTTCTTATCAGATGTATTATTTGCAAATATCTTCTTATATTCTGTGGGTTTTTCCTTTGAACTTTGTTATTACCTATTGAAGTACAGAAGCTTTTAGTATTGATGAAACCCAGCGCCTATTTTCCTTCTGTTTCTTACACTTACTTCTCAACCATCATTAAATCAAGATATAGTTTTTGCTGTATATCTAAAAAGACTAGCATAATCCAAGGTCACAAAGATTTATTCCTATGCTTTCTATTAAGAGTTTATCATTTTAGTTCTTACATTTAGGTCTGTGATCCACATTGAATTCATTTTTGTGTATGTTGCAAGAGATCTAACTTCATTCTTTCAAAGAATTTCATTCTTTCAGTTGTTCGGATACCACTATTTTTTTAATTCTGCTATTTAATGTTAGTTTATGTGCTCGACTCTATATTCTTTTTTTTAATGTCTAGATCCCAACGTCAGTACCAACACTGGTTGGTTATTGTAGCTTTGTAGTGAACTCTGAAGCTGGGAAGTGTGAGTCCTCTAAATTTGTTCTTTATTCAGAATTATTTTCACTTTTCTGTGTGGCTTGCACTATCCCATGAATTTTAGGACAACCTTGCTAATTTCTGTAAAAAAAAATTAAAAAATGAAAAACTAAAAATGTTGTTTTGGATTGTGTAGATCATTTGGGGTAACCACCCTTTCATAATATTAAATCTTCCAATATGTGAAAATGGAATGTCATTTCCATTTATTTAGATCTAATATTATCCATTTCAACAATGCTTTTCATACATGGTGTGAGGTACATATTTTGTACATTGTGTGTTATTGTTGTTGTTGTTGTTCAGAATTGGGACTGAATTTAGGCCCTTGCCTATGTTCAATGTGTATGTAAGTTCACTATGTACCACTGAGCTATATCCTCAGCTACTTCTATCCTTTTTGTTAAATTTATTCCTAAGCACTTTTATTCTCTTAGTCTATTACACATGGGATTGTTTCCTTCATTTCATTTTTGATTGTTCATTGCTAGTGTATAGAAATACCACTGATTTTTCTGTATTGATCTTATATTCTGAAACCTTGCTTATTATTAGCTCTAAAGTCATGGCTATTTTTCTGTTTTGTTTTGTTTTCTTGGTTGCTTAGAGTTTTCTAATTGCAACATCATGTCATGTACAAACACAAATAATTTTGCTTTCTTTCTTATCTGAATGCCTTTCATGTCTTTTTTTTTTTCTTTTTGCCTAACCACTCTGCTTATCGTAGCACATGCCTGTAATCCCAGCAATGCTGCGGGAGGCTGAGGCAGGAGGATTGAGTTCAAAGTCAGCCTCAGCCGCAGCAAGGCACTAAGCAAAAGTGCTTTCTTATTTTATCTTATTGATATGATGATACAGGTTTTGTCCTTTATTGATTGATATGGTTTATCATACTAATTCATTTTTGGTAAACTAATCTTTCTTTCCTGGAATAAATCTCACTTGGTATAATATTACTGAATTCTAATTCTCAGTATTTCATAGAGGATTTTTAAGTTTGTATCCATAAAAGATAAGAGCCTGTAGCATTTTGTTTGTTGTGATGTCTTTATCTGGTTTGGGTCCAAGAGTAGTACTGCCCTCATGACATACAATAGGATATATTCCTTACTCTTCTTTTTTATTTATTTATTCTTTTTGTAAGACTTTGTGAAGACTTGATATTAACTTGTTGGCAAATATTTGGTGATATTTCATTTAATAACTTTGTCTATTTTTATGATAAAACATGCTACTCAGGGAGTGTGTCCAATGAGGAAATGAAAATCCACCGTTTCATTTTATAACTCTGAAATAAATCTCTGTGATCCATGATCCACACCAGTATTGTCAAATTTTGAGTTACTCACAGGAAAGACAAGGAAGTTCCCTAATTCTTCCTTAACAATTTTCCAAGATATAAGAGAGAGAGAAAGAGAGAGAGAGAGAGAGAATGAATATGAATATTTATCTCCGTGGAAACCGAGTTTACCCCCAGCCCTTGGAGACCCCTCACCCTGAGACCCTGGATTCCAGGGCAGGTGCACCAGCAGATCGGGGATCATGATCGCGGTAGATGACAGGGGACGCCTGTGGCATCATCCCCGATGCCGTCAGAATCTGGAGAGGGCGGGGTTGGCCCGGGAGGGTCTCCTGGGGCGGGGCGGAGGAGGGAAGGCAAAACAGTCTAGTCTTTGGAACCCACAGAGCAACAACACCCCTTGCTATAAATTTGGAGCGACTCTTCACAGCTGATTAGAGAGCCTAACAGCTGGACCCCAGGCAGTAGCCAGTGACAAGACGCCTGGACCGGTACATAGCTGGCAGCTCTGCCCGGCCGTGGTGACGATCGATCGATGGCCATCGGCTGTCGCAGCGAGTGAAGGCGCACAGCCCGGACGCAGAGGCGGTGGGAGCCCCGCACCTTCGCCAGCTCGCGCGGGACTTAGCGCAGCGTCCCGGACTGCGAGTGCCCCTGACCTCCTGGCCTGCTTGGGGACTGCAGGGGCGGGAGTGGTAAGTTTCATGTCACTCTGGGTTAATTCCGGATGCCGTGCTGGGAGGCTCCCAGAGATCCAGGAGAGCCACCACACTTCCCTTCAGCGCGCACCCTGGCGCCAGCTGCGGGTCCCCAGGTCAGGTGAGGGGCTTCTGGCAACGGAGGTCACAGCACGGGCTCATTTGCCTCGCGCTTTCCAAAAGAATTTCATTTGGTTTTGACCTAGCTTTGGCGAGTACAGGCTAGAATTCAGCAGAAACGGGAAGCAACGGAGTCAACTTTCTTGGAGGCGTTTAGATTGGTCTTTAACTGAGAGCTGAGTGGCAGGCCTGCGTGACCCCGCGGGCGATCCTTTTGAAAGTTGTGCGCTGTTAAGGTAAAGTTAAGTGTTCTCTACCTAACCCTCTTCTTCCCAGGCAATGTCCCCGCACCGCTCATCTGGCCTTCTCCCTGTCCCTGCAATCCCTACCATGGGTAAGTGTCCTCGGACACAGTCCCCACCGGTGCCAACCCGCTGGTGCTCTCAGGAGAGTCATCAAATAGGGAGCAAGTGAGCAGGGCTTCTCCACGCCCCCACAACCCTGACCTGTGCGCTTTTGTAACTAAGGCTGGATTTTAGTGAAAGACGGATTTCTGTGTCTAGGACCGAACAGGGCCTATTGCGGGGTCCTCTGCTCCACTTATCTAACACCCCGTTTTCCAATTCTCAATGTCCACTTCTGCAGCCTGCTGTGGTCTTCAAAGAGCTCAACAAATCTAACCCAGAGTGTCTCTCTCGCATTTTCTTTGGGCAGCCTTTAGAGAGACCTGGCCATTGACTCTTCCCTGGGGGCCATCTCTTTACCTAATCTTTGTTCGCTAATGACCTCATTAAGTATCAAAACTCTACTTGCTTCTCAGTGTAAGTTTGGGTGCTTGCTTTCCCCTGGGGTCACTTTTGGAACTTGGCTACATTTATTTCCTGTGTCATTCTGGGAAGAGAGAGTAACAGGGAGGGAGGGGAGAAGCCCCACACCCTAGGGTTCTTGTTTATAAATATTGAGCAACTTGAGTCTTCTTGAAGGTGCTTCCTCCCCTTAACAAGATTCTCTTGGCAATTACCACCAGAGGGGTCTATGGCCCCAGGTGTTTATTTTAGCACAAGCTTTAACCCTTTTATGATCTTCTCTAAAACTGAAACCTCAGGATCTGGGAGTATTAGCTCAGTGGTAGACTGCTTGCCTAGTATGTACCCTGGATTAAAAAAACAAACAACAACAACAATATATATATATCTTATCTTCTGTAGTGTTTCCCTAGCTAAAGTCCCCATGTAGATAATCCCCCCTTGGGCTGTGATGGATGCCTCTTGATGTTGGCCTGGGACCCTCTTTCTCTCCACCACTCTTCCTGGCAGCAGTGCAGGACAGAGAAGCACAGGGAGAAGGGACTAGGAACTAGCTGTTCACTCACTGTTCTACTAGCTAAGTGCCATTTAACAACTGTGAACATTAGGTCTCTGCCCATAAGTTCCCCTCCAGTGATAAAAGTTCTTGAGCCTTTTAGTTTCTTGGTTGTTGCTTAAAAAATAAAAGTCTGAAAAAATTACTCTGCTAAATTTTCTGATCTGGACAAACATTAAGTGTCCGGTGATGGGTCCAAGTGTCCATTTCCTAAATTATGGTTGGAAGTTCCTATAACGTAGCTTAGGGTTCAGGGAGGAGCCCCACTTGCTAAAATTTTGTAATAATTAGTTTGAAAACTGTTACTGTTCTGGGTCCTTTTATTCCTTCCCCCTGTCCTTGACTTCATTATTCTCTGTTCTCATCCTTGAGGCCTTAAATTCTGTTTTGCTCTTCTTTGACCATAAACAGAATCAACTGCCCATCATCCTACTTGGAAGAAAACAGATAACAGATTTTCTCTTGGTCACTGTTGCTCTGGAATAGCTCCCCTTACCATAGCTTGAGCTTAAATCTTTCCTCTCTCTCTATTCCCCTGGGTCATGTTCAAAAAAGTACCAATTGTGGACTGTTCAGGTTTCTCAATTTTCTTTGCCTCTTCCTGGTTTAGAATGGAATTGTGTGAGTATGCGTTTAAAATTTTTTTTTTAGTTTGTTTTGCTGTTGTTGCAACTTATTACTGTTGTCACTATGGCTAATTAATAGCAATGAATATCCTGCCCTATTCTAGAAGGGAAATGAGGAAAGTATAATCTGCTCCTTAATTGAAGCCCAGGTAAAATACCTAATTGAGGAGGAATTTGAAACTCACAGTTTAAATGCGTGATACATGATACATAGCTCTTCTTTGCTGTCAGAGTGCCCGATTCAAGCAGATAACTGAGAGTTGTATTTTGCTGTCAAATCTGTTCCAGGAATAGAGTCCCATTACATCTACATGTGTCAGCTGCCTATGCTTCACCCTTGGGGTTTATCTACTCCTTTTCCTACTCAGTCATAAATGGGGATCTCCAAAGATGCTCCCAAGCAGGCTAGTAAATTAAGAATTTTGCTTAGAAATGTATATCCAATGTAAAGATTAAGCAGCTACTTCAAGGGTACCCTATGGCAATAGTCAAATGTGGGCCTGGAGCAGCAGATGTGAAGAAGTATCCAAGCCCAGATTAGGAACACTTTTTTTCTTATGTTGTTTATCAAACTGGAGAAGTTTGATTTGTTTCAATGCATTACCACAGAAAAGTGATATGATTTTCCTTCAAAAAGTTCTAAGTTTTCTTTCCAAATTACCCCAAGTAAATTGGATTAACATGACTTGCATTTCATTTCATGTAGGTGCTCATTCAAGTAATATGCTCTATCTCTGATAAATCATGTTCAATTTATATCCTAAGTTTAGCCATCACTTTTTATCTTATTCGTGATAATGATTTTTAGCTTCCAAAAAACAATCACCTTAACATGTAAAATCATCTTAAATCAGGGAGTACCTATAGAGATTTGAAGTAATATTTAACTGATTTGGCAAGTAACTATCATTATCCTAGTAGAGTTCTAAAACACAGTGTTTCAATCACAGCCTATATATATTCTAAAGAGCTATACATTTTCCACATTTTATTAGCTAGTTCTAAGTCTAATGGCAATGGGAAACTAAGTATCTGTTTAGATTGGTCATGGAAATGGTAAGTGAATATAACTGCTACCTTTAACATTAAAGATTTGCTATCCAAGTTTAATTTCTTTTCATAGCAGATGTTCATGAGGGAGAAAACTTCCTTGCATATGAAAACTAAAACTGTCTTTCAAAATATTTTGCTAACAGAGAATTGATTATATAGTGCAAATGCTGCATGATTGCTTCGTTTGACATTATTCTTCCAGATCAATTGGGAAGGGTTTGCTTTTGGTTTTGTTTGATTTGTTTGGTTCCTCAATAGGTGTATCATCTGAACATCTTTAGTAGAAATTAATGTCTAGAATCTGTTAGTGATTGTCAGAGTGTCCTTCTCATACCCGATATTTTTCTATTGTGTTGCTATTCTCACAAGTGATTACTTTTCTGACATATAAAAGTTTAGAAAATGGGTCAGCAATGAGTTCGCTTTGTTTTTCGTGATCACGAGGTTCTTTCCTATTTCAAGTTCGAGCTCTAGATGTGCTTAAAATTTAAAATCATGAAATTAATAACCCTTTGATTTGGATCAACTTCTAAGTGGTTTCTTATTAATTTTATATGCATATAAAATGCCTTGATCTTTGCCAAACGGTATAAAATCTTATTTAGATCAATAGATCTAAGTCCTCTGATTAAATGCAGAGGAAGAATATTGGAAAGTGCATCTATGGCTGTGTGCTCTTAAAGAGAATTTCTGATGGCTTAATTCACTCCCTCCATTTCTTGCAATATTTTCTCATCTTATATTAATCAAAGCTCTTCTTATCTGCTTTGGAAAGTGAAAATTTATGTCTGTGAAATGTATCAACAACAGTAGCAGCTTCTTGCAGAGGGAATACTACCAACCTGAACTACTAGGCCCTAAGGACACATAAAGTATCAAAATGGTCTTTGCCAGAGAGAGAAGTGTTGGTGAAGCTGAGCAGGTATTTAGGAAGGCCAGACATTTAAAAATGGCCCCTCCTTCTGTCCTGCCTCCCAAACCAGGAGGAATGGCTAATATGGTTGCTTCATTGGGTTCCAGTCATTCCTGTAGTGTAACTATTAGCTCTTTAACAGCTCGGAGCACATCCGGTGTGTTCTTAAGTTCTGTTAGTTAAAACTTCACAAGTTGCTTCCTTGCTGGTTGGTTGATGTTTTCAGTTACTACTAAAGAAAATGTTAAAGGTATTTTCAGATCCCTACATTTTAGAAGAGAAATGTTAGAGGCTATTGTCTAATCTCGTCTAGGTGTATTGTCCTCTTACTTACAATAAAATTAAAGTCTATGCTTCAGTCTTACTAATTGGGGAACCGAGTGCTGACACCATTTTTTCAATCTAAAGCAGCAGTGTCAAGAAGAAAGTAAAGACTAAGAAAAGGAAACATTAAAAAAGAATAAAAGATTGAAATGCCAAACCAGTGGTTCTGTAGTGGTTGAGAGGCTTTTAGTAAAGAAAGACCATCAGACAAACCTAGGAAGCATATTAAAGCTATGTACCCCTTCCACACCTTCCTTCTTACCCCTCCTCCTTTCTCCTTGTGGAGTCCCATGATGGCAAATGAGGAGCAACCAACCACAGTGACCTTAGGTATTACAGTCCACAGAGTGGCATCCTCAGAATCACCTGAGAACTTGTTAGAAATGCTGACTCTCAGATGTCACCCAGACCCCCTGAATAAGAATCTGCATTTTTCAAGAGCCCCAAGAGATTCAAAAACACATGAAAGTTAGAGAAGCCCCATGCACAGGCTTGTTTAAAATGATTACCTACAAGTAATTTTCTTGGCCTTGTCATCAACCCACATGTTAATAAAGCTAACATTTCTTGAGCTCATATCGTGTATCAAATGCAGTGTCCAGTTTTAGAATGTGGTCTTTGACTTAATCTTCATAACAATCCTATGAGAGAATCACTACTGTATCCCCATTTTATAGATCGTGGTACTGAGTAATGCTGGGGAAACTAGCTCACCCAGATGTGGTAACCGAGAGAACTGAGATTCAAACACAGGCATTGTGATCCCAAAGCCCCTAACCTTGCTGCTGCCCACGCTGCTCAACACTATGCTGCCTACTTTTGAATTATTTGAAATTTTATTCAAAGTTATATTCAAAGTTATAATTTGAAATCTAGTCCCATTTTCTTTATCTGAAAACTAAGATCAATTGTATTAAAGTGTGATAATGAAGAATTCTAGAAACTCCTGTTTTAGGTGGCCGAAAAATACTAAAACTATGAGAGCCCACCCAAGGTTGTCAAAATATATGCACTTAATGTGGTGTGTGAGCGGAGAGGGGGTTATATATCATTTACTTCAATCAAGCTTTTTAAAAAAGAATGATAGCTGTGCTTGGTGCTGTACCTGTTGTCCCATCAACTTGGGAGGGTAAGGGAGGAGATCCTTTGAGCCCAGGAGTATAGGGCCAGCCTGAGTAGCCTAGCAAGACCCTGATGGCTTAAGGAAGAAAGAGGCAAAAGGAGGGAGGAGGAGGGAAAGGAGGGAGTAGATAACATAATGTCAAAAATTAACTCTTGATATATTTCTGTTTTTCCATAATTCACTTTTGAACTTTTGGTGTTTTGATGTTAGAAAAAAAAAATGTTATCTTTTGAACCAGTTAGATACACTGTTCAGGATTCCAACTCAAATATGTATTACTTTTTCAGTCTTTGATATAAATGCTTATTTACCACAAGCATGGTTTATAAAACCAGAGTTGACTAAACTATAGATCCCAGTGTATGCAGATTGACAGTTGTCAGATAGGTCCCACCAAATGTCTCTTGTTTTGACAGGGGCTCATTGCTGTTTGTCAGAAGACTAAACTAAGTCTGGGTTCCCTAAGATTGAGTTTGAGTTTAGAGGGGTGCCAATAGGAGCTATGGCTTTCTCAATGATGAAGGCGCATCTCTGGGAGACAGAATCTCACCAGCTGCTTGGATCTAGAACCCTAGACATTTGAATGACATTAACGGTAATGTCTAAATTTTAAGTTACAGGTTAGGGCAAAATCAACCCAGGGCTGCTCTCATGCCCTATGGTCAGGGCTGCAGAGGGGAAATGGTGCCCAGGAGATATCTTACAGAGTTTCATAGTGCTGACAAAGGAAAAGTACAAATGGTCATTCCCAATGGCCATTTAGAATCCCACTGGTTTCACCAAGCCCAAACACTTGTGGTTGTGGCTTCATATAATCTGCATCAGTGTTTTTTCCTAAACAGACTGAAAAATCTCATAGAATTTCTTCTAGTAAATTTCATACATTTGCAATCTTATCACTAATCATTTTCCCTATATTTTGACCCGAATTCTTCTTTTTTTCTGATTCCCATGCATTTTGACATGCTTCTAAATCTGCACAGTAGCCTCTAGAACAAGAATGCTCCATTAGCCCAAATGTAATAAACTCTTTCCATTCAAATGATGTCACTTCACGTAAAACACATTGCACAGTGATGTCTCCCAGCCCGTAACCTTCACATGTCTTGTCACTGCCGTTTTATCAGGATGGGGAGAATCTGTGATGATTCTTTTGCCCTTTGATGTGCTGACAGAAAAAGTACACCAACAGGACTAAGCAGCCACGTTTTTGAGCCACATGGTAGAAAATTATACAGTCAGCATATATTTTATATAAGTACATTCTGCATAAGTATGTAATATTTTATGAATTTAATAATATTTAGTGGCAAGGTTAAATATAAGTAAACAAAGCAATGTACAGAACATAAATCATAAATATTACCGTGTGTGTGTGTGTGTGTGTGTGTGTAGGTTCTTGTCAAGTTGTCTTTAAAGTCTGACATGGAGACAGGTGTGATGGCACACACCTCTAATCTCAGCAGCTCCATAGGCTAAGGCAGGAGGATCAGGAATTCAAAGGCAGCCTCAGCTAAAGTGAGGTGTTAAGCAACTCAGTGAGACCCTGTCTCTAAATAAAATAAAACATAGGGCTGGGATGTGGTTCAATAGCTGAGTGTCCTTGAGTGTTCAATCCCCAGTACAGGCCCACCCACAAAAAAAAAGTCTAATATATGGGTTCTCAGTGTCATAATGAAAGTAATTTTGTTATATATATAACAACAACAACAAATATATATATATATATATTAAATGCCTGTATATTTGTGGAGCAGAAAAGAAAGATTAGGAAAATATACAGTAAATCTTAAAAATGGTTGAGGGTTATTAATTTTAGGTTTGATTTCCTTCTTTCTTCCTTTTTTTTTCCACATGACTTCTGAATTTTCTATAACGAATCCCTTTTACTTCATACTTCTCACTATGTGTCTTATAATTTCTGTTACTTTCCTTATAACTCACTCTGGATTTCACCATTAATTTTCTGGAGAATGGTACTATAAATCTGACCCTTTCTGTAATTTTTTTCATAAGGTATATTATAGTCTTACCAAACAGCCCATAGTTGTTTTTACTTTTTTTATATTCTTTTTTTATTTTTTTAATATATGACAGCAAAATGCATTACAATTCTTATTTAATATATAGAGCACAATTTTACGTATCTCTGATTGTGTACACAGTATATTCAGGGACCAATTCATGTCTTCATAACTGTACTTTGGATAATAATGATCATCACATTCTACCATCATTAATAACCCCATGCCCCCTCCCTTCCCCTCTAACCCCTCTGCCCTATCTAGAGTTCATCTATTTCTCCCATGCTCCCCCTCCCTATCCCACTAGGAATCAGCCTTCTTATATCAAAGAAAACATTCGCCATTTGTTTTTTGGGGGGAATGGCTAACTTCACTTAGCATTATTTTTTCTTGGTTCCACAGAACAGCCTATAGTTGTTATAACATCTTAATATTTTATGGAAGAAGCCACCTTACAGACAATGCCTTTTGCTAGTAGGTCCTTCTAACGCCAAAATTCATCAATCTTACCATACTACAGTAAAGTTTGAATACATAGTTGCTCAAAACAAAAAAATATATATATTTTTTAGCAGCCAAAAGGAAAATTGAGGGGGGAAAAAGGGCTTTAAGGCTCATTAATAACAGAATAGCTAAATAAAGTATCATGTAGCGCTGCAACAAATGAAATACTATAGTCATCAAATGAATGAGGTAGATTTATAAATGCTAATATAGGAAGTTCTGTTAGCCATAGTATTAAGCAAAATTAACAAATGAAGACAGCAAAAAGCAGAGTAAAATGCATAAAAAGAAACAACATAAACATACACATTTACATATGTATACATTCATTTTTACAGTCCTAAAGGATACACAATTTCCTAGTTGTCCTTATCTCTAGGAAGTGATTCCAGAGACAAAATTAGAGAGGATAAGGAGATAGATGATTACTTTTATTTTATATTCTTCTATAACTCAACATTTAAACTACAGACGAGTATTATACCTGTGAAAAAGAAAAAACAGAACAAAAGATCTTTTACAATGGTATTTTTTAAATTATGGTGAAATAACACGTGTATAAACTTTGTACTAGAAAAATCACATAGGTAAGCTTAACTCTAGATTCATAAGCAAAAATCAAGACCATCATAGAGTTTTTATTTAGTAGTCGTGTCTATAGAACCATCTTAGAATAAGATTACATTATTTCACCAGAAAGTATTCTGTTTTTCTTTCTCTGGTGTGTGTCCACGAGAAATTGAGAAAGCTGCTGTTGACCATGAGCAGACAGAAAAAAGGGATCCCCTGATAGCTGCCTGGTACCACCTAACTCTAAATAAAGAAAAAAATGTTCTTGAGGTGGAACAGATGATTTCATTCCCTTCCAAAATATTCTTAATATGCAGTGTTAATACTTACTTTGTAAATTAAAAAATAAAAACCTGACCACATTCATAAATCACTTTAATCTTTTTCTTTTCTTTCCAGATTTAATACGAGAGATTGGTCCCAAATGAATGGGATTTTATCTGAATAAGTCACTGAAACCATCCCAAGAAAGAGGCCATCAGGTAAGCATCCGGCATCTACAGCTTGTATCATCAGTAGGTTCTGTGAAAGAAATAGAGAAAGTCTTCTTGCATCCCTTCCAACATATAGATTAAGATTATATGTATTTATATGACTTTAAATGTAAACAGTCTGAATTACCAGGGTATTTCCACATGTGCTGATAAATCATGTGAGAGATTTGCAACTCCTTGGCAAAGACATTTTATGGCCACAGGTAATTGTTTGGATCAGTAGTGTCCTTGCTGGTTAGAACTCCAAGGGCCAGCAGGAAAATGATTGTGCTCTCTTATCAGCTGCCTAGTGGAGTATCTGTGCTGGAATGTACCAGTCCTCACGTCCAGAAGTCTAAAGATGTGACCTGCTTAAGCCTGTTCACCTTCAGCAAAACCTCATGTTTCAAAGTCTCATTCTTACAAACTTCTCTCTTACTCCAATGAGAGGATGTGGGGCCGGGCAGGGGGAGGATATGAAATTGGAGTTGGAGGGCCCTCCTTAAGCCCCCTGCTATTGAGCCCCACTCTGCGACAGGCAAGGATAATATGGGGTCCCATAGCAGAAGGCAGATTTCTCAGAACTTGCACAGAGACTACTAGCTCAGTTGGCTAGGTCTGCCCTTTTCTGCCCGACTCCTGTCTCATGGACCTGTCTGGTGTTTTTCCCAAAAGGAATCCTTAATTTATCCAAGTCATGGGGTGGGGGAGCCCAAAACCCTCAACTCAAAGAGCAAGCTTTCAGCTTCCCCACCCCCGTCTATTGGGAAATTGAAAAAGTAGCTTGTACCATTCTAAATATGCTGTGATTCTGTTTCATCAAAATAGAAGTTGGGTAGATAAATATTAGAAGTGGCTGTATTCTTTGCCAGGTTGGCTTGTAGGAAACACTTTTTGGAAGGCACTCCATGGTAGTAGTGTTAGGAAACTATTTAGGACTGCTTTAATCTTGGAGATAAAAATAGTCACATTCTACACAGTTCCATCACTGTGTATCTTTAGGTTTTTGTGGTGTGTTTGTGTGCAGGTGTGTGCTTTTTTTTTTTTTTTTAATAAGCTTGAGGTTTGGGCTGTCTTTTTTCAGACAAAATTCAGTTCTAGAAACAGCGCAGTAAAACTACATTATTGGGGAAATTGTAAGACAACCTGTTCTTAACTGTACTGGACAGAAGTAGCTTTTTCTACAAGACACCTGATCAGCCCTATTGTCATAGAAGCCAGAGGGTTAATCCAGGGAGTGATTCTTGGTCCTACCTCCCTTCTCCTATATTTCCAAAGTCTTCTGTTTCCAAGTCACACATTTGTGGCAAAACCTCCAAAAAATATCATGATGTTTTGCTTAAGAAAAACAAAACACTGAAGAAAACATACTTCAAATTTTTTAACTTCTTCAAACCTTTGAGTTTCAGATGAGTAAGCAAAACATACTTCATTCTAAAAAGCTGGATTTTTGTTTGTTTAAAAACCGTTGTTATACCAATCCTACCACTAACTAGCAACTGTGTCCTCCGCTTCCTGTGACGTACTCTCCAAGGCCCCATCCCCTGTACTGAAACAGTGTTAGTGGAAAGCTGTGCTGAGCTCTGTGACATCCCTTTAAAACTTTCACCAGTTTATGAGTACCGAACTCTGATCTCTCATTGATTTAAGCCAGGGATGTGCAAACAGCATTTCAGACCTTGTTTTATAGGTCCAAAGAATTTATGTTGAAATCTAGTTACAGTAAATGGAGAAAACCTGACTACTACATTTAAAAGAATAAGAACCATACTTGATGGCTTAACATCTATGCATTTGTACCTTCTGATATGGGAGCCATTTAGCCATAGGTGGTTATTTAAGTGTAAATATCAATTAGTTACAATTAAATAAAGTTAGAAATTCAGTTCTTCAGTTGCACTAACCACATCTCAAATGCCCAGTAGACACAGGGAGCTAGTAGACAGTGGAGAGGTAGAACTTTTTATATCCTCCTAGAAAGCTCTGTTGCAAGGACTGCTCTAAGCAGATTTAATAACATGGTAGACTTTCGCTGCCACTTGGTGGAAAAGTTGCATACTCGTATTAACTTACTTGGAAATTTTAAAATAGTTCTGAAATTCTGATTTCCTAGGTGTTGTATTTATTACCTAGGACATAATTCTCCCAGGCCTTTTACCTTTTCTTATCTGTATGCATATTTAAATATAAGGGAGTTAGTATTTTATGTACTCTTCTAAAGTTCTCCATTTCTTCAATATTTGAAAAGAGGCACCTACAGTTACAGGGAGCTGAGGACTGGGGTACATGGCAGTTACCTTGTTTATCTACGTCCCTATCACCTCCAAGTAAGCAAAGCTTCCAGAAAATTGGTTTTCCTACAATGACAGATGGGTCTCAATTGTATCAACTTAAATAAAGTGTGTTTTTTAAACAGTTTGGAGAGCCAAACAAAATAAGTACGTAACACATCTTTTTTTGATGGACATGTACATGAGATTAGAAGTCTGTTTTTATGTGGAATAGAGAGAGATGGATAGATAGGCGACTGGATGGATGGATGGATGATAGATCCAACAGTAGTGTTACAAATTCTAATTACTATAATCACCTTCTATTATGGTCTATCTTGAAGTTCATAGTCATCATCTTCCCACTAACGTGATCCCATTCATGAAACAGCAATGTCAGACTCTTTCCAGTCACTTAGACCCAGCAAATCAGTTAAGTTTGTTTCCTAGACTAATGGTTACACAAGGCAAAAAAATTAGAAACATATTTGTCTTTGAGTTTTTGATGCATAAGAGGGTTTGAAATAACTATAGAGCTAGCTGTGAGAAAGGAATATAAATATGCAGCCAATATTCCCTGTATCCATTTCCTTTTATTTCCTTTTCAATGAAAACATACATAGTAGAAGTTTGGGCACAGCTTAGGGTTTTAAAATATGAGTACCAGAATCTTACCAATGGTGGGGGAGGGCAGGGGAAGCAAGGTAAAGGTTAGCTATTTGTGTTTAATAAACAAAAATATAATTTGTTTTAAGGATAAACAAGTTTACTCTAAATAAACTATTCCACACAGTTTATCTATGGTAAAATTGTTATTTTGCTTAAGTAATGTGGCTAGGAGATACCACTTCCAGACAGATTGCTATTACTACTTTTTAACAATTAGTAGACTCAGAGCAATGAGCCTCTGAGTGTAGAGGCTGTGATTTGCTGGCAGGAAGGACAGTTAGCTGGTACCAGCAGTGAGGTCATCCTCTCCCTCCTACTTCTTAGGCCTTCCCTTGAAGACTTAAAGTTTAGAAGATTTACAGGAGTCATTTTTTTAAAATTCTAGAAAAGTCTAAAATATCTTACAAATGTAATTGTACAATTAAAACCTGGTGGGAGGAAACCGGTTATCTGGAAGTGGTCCTTTGATGTCTTTCCTGAATGTAAATATGTGCTAGACTCACCCAGGGAGCCCTGGGTCACCTGGAACAATGTGATGTGCAAGCCCCAAATCCAACCAGAAGCAGGGTTCTTCCTCCTCAAGTTCAGGCAAGGCAGGATGCTTCTGCACACAGCATGGGCTCCAGGCACAGTGGGGCCATGGTAGATAAAATGCACCAGAGTGTAAGAGCTGTCTTTTGATCTAGAGTCTGTAGTTTGCTACTCAGTGATGCTCCCAGGTCAAAGAGGAATAGGCAGGCATTTTGCTGCCTCCGGGTCCCTCCAAGGGGGTTAGCATGCAGAACAGGTGAAAGGGGGATGTCTTCCTTAACAATGCAAGCAAGGACTCTGCTTGGGCAAAGTGAAAACAAGGCCCATGTCGGTCATTCATGATAGATGGCCACAAAGGCTTGTGTGATGGACAGCATCTTTGTACACCATCAGAGGGCCAGCCACGTCCTACTTAACGCTTGCCAGTAAGGAATACCAGTCTTTGTTTTGCATAGAGTGTGTTTATACACAGCCGAACACACAAAGAACATTGCAAAGCATCCTTTGGAAATTGGCCTGCAGTGTACCAGCTATTGAAGGCGTAGGAGACTCCCCCTGGACTTCCGCCAAAACTGAGATTTAATTAGATGGATGAATCAGACAAAACAAACCATCTGAATTAAAGAGTGAAAAATACAACATGTACGTACCAGTGAAATGAAAGGAAATCTGCACTATGAATAAAACAATGAATGAAAATAAATTTTTAATTTAGGTTCCTTCAGGTAATGTGACCAATTTAATAGACCTAATTTAACGTGAAGAAGATCCATAAAGAGATCCACGTGATCTATTTTGTCTTCAGAGAAAGATGCTTCAATTCCTTCAACTTTCACATTTAATCAATTTTTTTCAAGCTTTTGTGATATCACTGTCCATCAATCCAAATTAGTTGGGGGAAAAATGTATATCTCTATTTCCCAAGAGAAAGTAATTCTGTGATCTTTCTGAGCAATTCATTCTAACAATTAAGAACCCTTAAGCTAAATAGAAAAATTCATTTCAGAGAAAACTTTTATTCAATATGTATAATTAGTTTTAGTTAACTTTATTAATGAAATGTCGCAAATCAATTAGGTTTGCAATAATCAGATGCTGAGGACCCAAGAGGGGCCATTTCTCTCACAAGAGGGGAAGGTGATATACAATTTAGTCGGGAAGCAAATGTAATTAGATTTGATCAGTTGAGTATTCCTGTCCTGATGTGGCGTTAGGCATATACCCAAGCCTGAGCATACAGTTGGAAAAGAAGTCAGAAAAAACACTGTGACTTAGAAAATGTCTTCTTGGTCCTGTTAGCCATAGCTGGCCACTACAGAGAGCCTTTGAAGCTGGAGATAGATGGGTTTTCTTCAGAGAGGCTGTTTTAAGTTGCTTTGTCAAATCCAAATGCCTTTAAGCAGGGCAGGATGTGGAATCTCTGCTTGCCACAGACTCCTCCACTCCCTAATGCCTCATGCCCAACGTTTCACACATTATTTAGCTGCTCAACTCCAAGTGGCATTTCAGTTTTCCACTCTTATGACCCAGTCATTAACTACTGAATAGATGTGAAGCAGCCCTAAAGTTTCCTTTCAAAGTAGGAGTTATCCGGGAAATGGCATGACAGTAAGACTCCTTCTGAATGAAGGTGTTGTTAAACACAATATTTTCCTTGATAATAGGACTGCATCCTGAAATAGATCCGACAGTCAGTCAGTCAGTACTTTTGGACCTTGGCTTGCCAGTTACTATTGTCAGCTCTGAGCACAAAGTTGTAAATAAAGCAAGTATCGCTGTCCTCATAGAAATTACAGTCTGGTACATGAAGAGAGAAAAAAAAAAAGCAAGTAAAATGTTTAATATGTTGAATGACATAAGGAGTGGGAATACTGTGTAGAAACAATAGGAGGGCATGCTGCCATTTTAAAAGGGAGTTTAGAGAAAGTCTCCTTAGTAAGAAAAAAAAAAAAGAAAAACTTTGTGGACATCCAGGAGAAGATTGCTCTAGGCAGAGGAGCAGATGCAAAGGCCCTAAGGCACGAAATTATGGACATATCCAAGGCTCAGCAAGTAGGCCAGTATACTTAGGAACCTCAAGGGAAGAGCAAGTACCAAGTGACAATATATTGAAGGATATGAACTGACAAACTAGAAGCATATTTAGAATAGACACAAAAAAGGAAATGGATGGAATTTAAATACCCAGGTGGTTTTAAAACTTAAAATGCTTTGAAAGATGGTGAGATCTTCCCCAAACTGGATAAAAATTTAAGAGAGGTGAGGTCTACAACTCGGCTAAGTTTGTGGCAGCAATTCTACTGATCTTTAAACACTTGTCCTCCCACACACTTGTGTCTCTTGCTTGGCAATTTACTGGCGATCCTGCTCTGTGTTCCTGTCTCTCTTAAGTGATGGAGTTAGAGCTGCATGCTATTGCCACTAGACTACTTTTAATAAAGACTTTGCCTTTTTAGACACAAACAGCAATGAGCTCAGTAAAGGGATACCACTGTACATGGAATAATTTCATAGACTGATACATTTGGGATTGGGGGTGCATCAACCCATCCACATAAGTAGAAATAAAATTATGTAGTGGAGAATTTCAAATCTGCTAACAAAAAATTATAGAGTCTCTGAGCGAGAAGAAAAGGTTCGACTTGGTCCCTATTTTATTGGCATTGTCTTTTTTCAGATCCTTGTGTCTTTCTCCTGTCCTGCTATTCTTCAAGAATTCCTAATGAGGATTAGGGAACAAGGGTATTTAACAATCTGTGTTTGCAGGTTGGAAACAAGAAAATGAAGACGAATCACTTCTCTATGGCTCCTCTCCTACCAGCTTGGGCACAGGAGTTAGTTACTCTTTCCAGCAGATGGGGCCAAGGAAAAGGCACACATCTGTGGTTTCCTGCCTGCCATGATCTCGCCATTGCAGGACCTCACTAGGGACTTCCCCAAGAGGGAGAAAAGAGAAGTATAACCTCATACCCCAGAGGAAAGCAGCGGCTCACTGGCTGAGAAGTGCTGGGACCCACCCCAAAGGTTTTGAAAATAATGTGATTTCTGATCCAACAAGTGCCATTATTCTTACTTATTTTAAGAAATGGTCACTATTTTAATCAGAAAGGTATATTTCAAATTGTTCTAAACTTGGATAAATCAATAACTAAATACTATTATTAGGAAGTATTTTAATGTCAGAAAAATTAAGCCATAGATGTTTTCTAGTTGACCCTTGAATTTGCCACATGTACCTGTCCTTCCCACTAAAATAGTTGCTAAATGAAAAGCTGTGCTTTTTCCCGCTCTTTTTATGTCTGATGGCTTATTTAATTGAGTGTGCACACATCTCTGAGCCTTAGAATGTCTGTGATGACATGGAAAGAGTTCACACGACTATTATGCTAATTTGAATTCAGAACTTTTAAAGCCTGGATCAAGTCCACGCTGTGTCTCTGTGCAGTGATGGCTCTTAACCTCTACTGCACTGTCAAATGCTCTTCCAGGAAATCAACCGAGATGTGGTCGGAGAGCCCTCTGGGCTAAGCAAAGCTGGAGAGGCAGAATCCAGCAGGGCCACATCCCTGGTAGAGCTCCGTCCTGGCCCTAGTCCTCTTCTCTAGAGTCACACAGTGGTGCCCTCTTTGGTCTCCTCCCTGTGGCCACAGTGGAATCTTACTCACTGGTCTCAGAGAATTAAAAAGGAAGCTACAGAAATGGTGCTGAGTTAACAGGACAATGTGGGGTTCAGTTCTAAACAGCTGGAGAGTGGCTGGCTCTTTACACTAGAATATAATCCAAAAAGAACCTTCCTGGTATTTTTCCAGGTCCTCAGGCCAGTTAATAGTACAAAGTGGTTATTTATTTATTACTATTCAGGAATTTGTTTCCCAGCCCTGCCAGTGTGACTGACATGCCTTGAAAGCAGCCGCGAGTGAGCACTGGGACGTTAAGAGAATATACAATACATCACCTCAAACCAGGAGTTTCCCTCTCCTTGCACAAAGGCATGACAACTGGTTCAAATGGACCTGAACTTCTACGCGGGAGAGTGAGCGCTTCTGATTTCAGGGGCCATGTGCCTCTTTTGTAACTCCCGTGTGTCCTTGGAAATTGGTGCTCAAAGGCCAAACTGCCAAAGTCTAGTCCTTTTCCTCTGAATAAAAACCCTTTTAGTTGTACGTCAGGACCTGTTCTCTTCAGTGCTCATTGCAAAATAAGGCAATTCTAACTTGAAATGCCAGCAGCACTGGGAAGACCAGGTGAGTTAAAAGAATGCCTAACCCTCAGGCAGGATTCCGGTCGCAGGAAAAGGCCAATGAGTCCCAACTTCCTCCAATTGCCTCTCCCACAGATTTCTCTTCTGAAAAAGAAGATGCTATAAAGCCTTCTAGAGAAAACAAACTTCTCTAAATGACCAGAGGTGGAATAAGGAAGGGCTGAAACCAGCCTTCTAAGCAGACTCATTTTTTTTTTCTTTCCATTTCCTGAATTTGAACAGATTCTTGAGTCTTTTAACTGCCTTGGAAAATGGTTCCTGTCTCTAGTTAGCTCTTTATCGATGCAAGGTTTTGTCGGCACAGAGGTACTAATGTAAATCGTCATCCAGATCAGAAAACAATGAGACGTAAAGTAATCTAAAGGTCACCGTATTAAAAAAAAAAAAAAAAAAAAAAAGAAGAAGAAGAAGAAGAAGAAAAATCTCCAGTCCAGGAATGAATCATCTTTGAAACTCTCCCAACGGGTGATCTAGTTTTAAGGGTGCAAACTTTTGGAGAAGAGTTGGGGGAGCAGCTGGGGCCAGGCAGTGTTTCAGATTGTCTTATGTTTCTCATACCAGTGCCAGGAGGTCACATGACTGGGACCATCCCAGTGTATTGCTGCTTATAAATGAAGACAGGAAGGATAGAGAAAGCAGTAGTAAATGCTAACTGGATATTTCCTGGTATTGGGCACTGCGTCCTTTACTCTAACTCAAGGCCCCCCTCCTTTTTTTTAAGTCCAACAACAAAAATTAAACATCTAGACTAAGTTCTCTTATTGGCTCTACTTGGACCCAAAAGAAACCAAGTGGAAATTAGCCTCATTGCTAACCAGTGTCAGCATCAGGTCCCAGATTTGAGACTCCAGTGCTCTGCTTCTAACCATTGCTCTCCCAGAAATAACCCACCAAGTTTGTCAATGCCTGAGATCCTGCTGTTGTTGTTTAACTGCTACAATAGCAGCGTTTTTTGTTTTTTGTTTTAATGCAAGTGAACACTGTGCTAGTATTTAATTACAGGTTTATACTGATATTGGGTACCAGTATAAGCAAGCATCATTTGAATAATAGAAGAGTCATGAGCTTTGAAAGAGATCTTTAGAATAGAGTAAAGCAGATATTTTTTCTGTCACATTTCAGTGAGGAAAATTGCTAATTCATATGCCACCAGCCATAGGCAGAAATGCAACAGGAAATGAAGAAAAAACTTAACTACTTTAAATGATGTGGTCTGTAGTACAAATTATGGCACTATGAATTAGTTCCCTTCTGTTATCAAACGGATCATCTGGGTTACATAGATGAGTGGTGCAAGACCTTACTAAAATTATTCTTGAATGTAACTTTGAGGTCTATCTAAAAACACGAGGCAATTTGCCTGCAAATACATAGAAAACAGTTTTTAAACGGGTTGGGATTGGTGGTTTTCTCCCTCTGTTAAATATTAGCCTTTGAAAGGAACTTGGCTGATCTGCCAAATAACACTTGCAAATTATTGTGTTTTAATCGAGTGACAGAGTGAGAGGGAAGCCACACTAGACCTGTGTACGCTTCTGGAGGCATCGTGGACCAGGAACATTATGCAATAATGCCTGGAAGAGAGGGGAACCTCTTAGCCTTGTGCCTGGCAACAAATGTAGCCACTTATCCCCAAAGCAGGCAAAATTAGAATCTGTGAAAATCTAGCATCAGAATCCAAACCCCTGGTGCAGTGCTCAGTAAATTGTAGCTTTTATGGTCTGTGATATTTTCAACCATTTCGTTTAAATATGTGAATATATGAGTGTGTGAGGCTTTAGGAGGCCTGCTCCATATGCTATGGGGGGAAAAAAATCATCATTTCTATTCAGGATAGTCCTGTAAATAGGAAACTTCTTTTTCAGTCTTCTGGAAGGCTCAGACCCTATGCTGATGCTGGCAGAAAACAGACCCAAATGGGCTACTCTATTGAAATGTCCACATGGTCAGGGAGCACAGTGAAAACTTGCGGGGGATCGGTCTCTTTGCAGTAGATAGACCTGCAAGCAATGCCTCTATAATAACTTGAACCAGGAAAACTCAGGCTCATACATTGGTTTACAAAACTGTAGCAAAGCCTTATAAAAACAAGCCTGAAAGGACATTAATTTTTAAACTGATGTAGTATGAAAAATAAAACAAAGTTTATATTTAAAAACTCCCATAAAATTTGTCAAGTTGGTGTCTTAATGGATCTAAATGAGAATTTGATTACTTAATTTTCTTTCATTGCAATAGAAAAATAAATGCTTTTTAAATTTTAAAATTAAAACAGATCTTATGTATCCACAAGGACTATTTTGGCATAGGCATTTTGCAGAAAATAACTGTTCCCCTGATTTGCAACTGGCCACTGATTTGTTTGAAGGTGTGCTCTCTGTCCACCAGAAATAGCAGGGGAGACTTGGTCTCTTTCCAAGTGGAAGGCTGTGTGTTATGTTTTCTTCCTTTCTTAAAGTGTCATGATTTTTATCTTCTGGTGTTAGGTCATGAACAGATTTTTAAGTCTGAAAACATAGAAATAGGTATTTAAATGGAGAGGCGAAAGTCTTAGCCAGTGAGTTATAATTTTTAAAAATAGGTAATACAGACCTCTAGTGGTCGAACAGTTTGAAAGTCCCTGTAAGAAAAGGCAATAATGTAGAAGGTGGCTGCAGTGTAAGTGGAATATCTGTTAGTTAGAATTATTTACGTGGAAAAATTCACATGGTTCCTAGAGAGAAAAAGTAAAAATGAAAAAAAAAAGTGCTTTAAGGACAGGTGTGACCACCCTTTTAGATGCTCTTTCCTCTAAAACAATCAAAGACCCTCTGACCTAACACCCAGCAAAGAAGTCTGGGCCTATATTATTTTTCCTCTGAAAATTATATGAATAGAGTTGACAAATGGCGGCTTTACGTGACATACATTTTTTTTTCCCTTTGCCTTATTTGGAGCCTTTTTTCCTCACTATTCCACAAGCTCCTCCTGAAAGCGGTATCTCCAGCAGCTCTACTTTGCCTGCCCCAACCTCAGTTCTCTTGCCTGGCAGCCACTCTCTGGTGGCGTGGGCTATGGGCTCTTCAGCTACTGAAGGGAAAACTATTTGGTCCAAGTATGAGTGTAAGTGACAACCTCTAGACAGTGCTTCTCAAATTTTAAGGGACATCCAGATCGCCTGGGGAATCTTACTAAAATGCAGATTCAGATTCAGTAGGTATGACATGGGGTCTGAGAGTACTTTGCTAGTAAAGTCCCAGATGATTCTAAGGCTGGTCATGCAGGGCCACCTTGGGAGCAGCATTAATTAATTAATTAATTAATTAATTAATTATAGCGCCTCTGTAAGTGCTCGAAGTTACTGGGCACTTGTAGCCACAATTAAGAATCTGATTAGCTAGTTGGGAAAAATGAGTAAGATCAGATTTTGTACATGTCATAGGTGTATAGAAAAATTACTGAGGACCCAAAGGATATATATATATATCAGAAAATCAAGCAGAATTTAAAAAGCATAAGCTGAAACCTTAAAAGTCAATAGACCAGAATACATCATAGGAGAATATGTATTTCAGATCATATCTATTATAATTCCATCGTTGAAATAACTTGCTATCATAGCATGTTGTCAACCTTAATTTCAAAATCCATAATTTCAGAACTTATGTCATGGGGTAGTCCTTAAAAGCCTCTTGCAAACTTTTAACATCTAGTTTTGAATCAAAAATAATATATTAACAGGCTGTAGCATGGAGGGAGTACATAAATTATCGTGGTTGCCCTGCGTGAATAGCAATTCACAGGTTTGGCTCAGACACGACTTAGATGAAATAATTAACTATGTACAGTACTTAACAGTATAAAAGTAATTAATCTAGCCGCCTCATACTGGTTTGGCCTAAATAAACATGCAATAAAAAAAGCCATAGGATTTTATTATTTTTTCACTCACGTTTCTACATTAGTAAGTTGGAATTTTTATACATCAGAAAGAAGATATCTTTCCTTTGATAAAAAAATTCATTTTCTTTTCAAATGTTAATGTACTGCTTAGAAACTGAGTGAGTTCCATGGATTTACGATAGTGAGCAGATGTTCCCCATTAATAGTTTTATGCATCCTTTCTACTTCATGGTTTAGAGAAAATGATTATTTTAAATTAAGGTATAAATAAGAAAAATGGGATTTTTATTGCTATAAAATCACAGAGGCCCTGTTGATGGGGTCCACAATGCTGTGTTGGTGTAGCTTTGGCAAAATATTTGAAAATATTTCTTGTTTTTTGCCCTATGGGTTCTGGACAGAGACAAATTTTCTCTTTGGCTTAGAGGCCCTTTACCAGCAGATTCAAAGGCCAAGGGCAAGGTTGTCAGTTGGCAAGAGGGCAATAAATATGGAAAGCACCTCTGTTTGGGTAAGAGAAAAGGACTTGGGTGATTCCCATCAAGGAAAGAAGAGTTCATTAAGCTCAGTCTTATTCTTCAAAGCCCATTTTTGAATTTGGGTGTTCTCATAGATTCTAGCATGTTTTCCCATGCAGAATTCCACTGACTAATTATTCCCCACTTCATAAATTGGCTTATGAGGATGAGGTTTAGTAGTTCTTCCAAAATCAAATAGCAGATAAGATCAAATCTCAAATTCCAGGACTTCTGCTTCCAGCCAAAGTGGAGCACCAAGAACTGGAGCTCCCTGCCCACCCAAAACGACTAAAGACTGGACATATGTATGAAATGAAGGTTTTTCAAGACAATGGACAGCAGATAACAAAGGGCAATGATCTCCAAAGGATAGGAAACTAGTGAGGGGAACCCCAGAATCACCCCAGTTTACTGTCTGGAAGAAACCTCCAGCAGCAGTCCAGGGCAGGCAGATGCTGGTGAAGCCCAACAGCCTCCTGATTTGAGGAGAAGGAACTGGGAGTCAGTAGAGTCCGAGGAGGCTAGAGTTCACAGACTACCAAAGAGGAGAGAGTGCCCCTATCAAAGGTCCTGGGTATCTGCAAAGGGTCCCCTGGGTGAGAAATTGCCCAAAAGGATTAGAAGGAATGAGCCCCAGAGATTAGCTAGACCAGAAAACAGAGCCTGTTCACACCAGCCAGAGCAGAAAATCTCATACTTCATGGGCATCTGGTAGCATATTCAGAAGGCTTTGCCTCAGGAATAGAAAAAAAAGTCACTCCTAGATTAAATGCTGCTCTTATCCCGCCTAAAAAAAAAAAAAAAAAAAAAAAAAAAAAAAACCAAAGAGGGAAATTCTGCATGTACCTCAGCTGTCCCCAGGACAAATAGGGAGAGTTTTTATTTAAAAAACAAAAAAAAAAAAAAAAAAAAAAAAAAAAAAACATCAAATGTCCAACAAAGTAAAATTCACAGTGTTGAACATTTATGATAAAACTACCAGGCATGCAAAGAAGCAGGAAATTACCAATCCATGAAAAGAAAAATAATCAATAGAAACAGACCTAATAATGTCAGATAATGAGATTTTTATACAAGGACATAAATTGGCTTATGAGGATGAGGCTTAGTAGTTATTGGTTATTGTAACTATATTTCATGTGTTCAAGGAACTAGACAAAAGTTTGAACATATTAAGTGAGGCATGGAAGATATAAAAAGGATTGAAATTGAATTTCTAGAGGTGAAAACTACAGTGTCTAAAATAAACAATCAAATGGGACTTCAGATGCTAAGATCAAACTTTTTGTTCTAATCCTCCCCAAATATTCTTCGCTAGATGCCAAGTTTGTCCCCAGCAGCCTAATACATAATATTAGCTTAATACTGAAACTCTCAGGTAAAAGTTTCCTTTTCAACAGGGGTGTAGTCCCTACGGAGGCCCATATTTCCTTCTAAGTGTGGCCCTCCTGGCCTGTCTGAGGCTCATGGAGCAGTTCTGTCACCTTCCACAGACTGGTGCTCCTTACCTCCAGAGTAGACTCCCCAGGAAAGAGGCACTCACAGCCCTCAACATGGTGATGTCTGAATCAGTTAGAAGAAAGTTCATATCATCAGGCCACCACTTTCCATCTGAGTTTTCTGTCTTACACTGGAAACCCTAGATTTAAAAAGCATCCAAAGTCGTGTTTACATGAAATGCAATTAATGTAGACATGAGCACCTCTGCAGCCCCCAGCCATGTCATGCAAGGCACTGTGAATGAAATCATGAGCTATGTTCTTCCAGCCAACCAAGCTCTGAACCAAATAACACCATATTCTTTTTATGGAATTTAAAATATGCTAATAATACATACACTGTTTTTTTTTCTTTTTCTAACAAAGGGGGAAAATCAACTTTGTTGTTTAGGAAGTTTTATTAGGGCTAGAATCCTAAACAATGTATATTCTAGTCAAGTGTCACTATAGTCAGAAGCACTCCATATACACCCTGTAGTAATTCTGTCTAGCTCTTCAGTGTGTCTGCCTCATCCATAGCAGGTATCTTCTCTCTGAAATTTTTCTGATTTGTATTCTTGAGCCAGCAGTGAATGAATCTAGAAAATATGTTACTATTAAAAGCACAAAGATAGACTAGTGTTATGGTTAGGATATGAGGTGTCCCCCAAAATCTCCTGTTTTAGTGCAGCAATATTCAGAGGTCCATTGTGACATCTGTGAGCTAATCAGTCATCCTAATTTAAAAGGACTGCTGTGCTGGGTGGTAACTGTAGCAGGAGGGTTTGGTTGAGGAGATGGGTCTATGTCTAGGGTAATCCCTTGGCAAGTTCATTTTCCCTAAGGTCTCTTCCCTTTCCCTCTTTCTGCTTCCTGAATGCCATGAGCTGAGAAGCTTTTTCTCTGCCATGCCCTTCCGCCATGATGTGCTGCCTCACCTGGGTTCAGAGCAGTGGAGTCAACCAACCGGGGACTAAATGTCTTAAACTGTGAGCCACAATAAATTTTCTCTCCTCTAAGTGGTTCTTGTCAGGTATCTTGGTCCCAGTAATGAATAACACACCTGGTGTAACATAAATGTGTAGGTAATTTCATGCTTGGAGCATCAAAATCCACTTTAGAAACACTTTTCTTGGTTGTGAAACATTCAAAAATAAATATTTTAGTGTTTATCTAAAATTTTTAAAATTTCACCTTCTCATCAGTTATGTAACCAGGCCCCACAAATCCTCGTGGCTCTGTGAAATAGCAGCACTCCATCTCAGTCCCAGGATCTTTTTAGCATGGGGTGATATTTGTTGAATAAGTGTTAACTATGTAAGAACACCCAGATATCATAGGTTCTATGCTGTATACAACCATGTGGAGACTTCACGTTAATGGAATGTAGCTCTAAGAGACATAATAGCATCCTTTATGATACAGAAAAATAAAAAGGGAAAAATAAGTTGCTGGCAGGAGCTATGCCTCCTGCCATCAAAGGATCTGTGTCTCCCCTGCCTCTAACTCCTGGGCCACAATTGCTGCTTCATGTGGAAATAGGAGAGGAGAAGTCTGACTAGCAGAGGTATACTACAAGTCTTTAGTGTCTCATAGACACATTGGAATGTGGTCTGCAGCATCATGCAGGGCTAGGAGTCTGTTTTCTCAGTTGAAAAATTAGGGGGTTGGCTTGGATCCTAAGTTGCAAATTGGCAGGACTAAGACCAAATCTGAACTGCAGAAGAGTTCAGTTCAGTTCCCTGGTGCTGTATTTTTCATTTGCATTAATTGAAAACTTCTCAGAATGAGTTATTTCACATAAGATTTTAAATTTCTAACTTATCTTTAAAAATCAGCTGTATCCCACTCTGATCCCCATGATCACAATTGACTAAAGCTAGGGAATATATTCCTCGACCTTCTCGAAGAAAGGGGAGGCCCTCCCTTCACCACCAGGCCACTTCACTCATCTCTGTTCCTCCCAGTCCCTGAAGTATTTGAGCATGTGAATGCTGACACATATAATCTCTGGTGTCCATTCCAACAATAAAATTCTGTGGTTCTCGGTCTTAAGTTATTTCAAGGGTAACAGAAGATTAAAGAATAATAGTTGCACTACATTATAAAGTAAAATAGACTTCACTTGTATAACCTGATAACTAACACCACTGATAAAATAGAAATTGTGTATGTTTCCAGGGACAAAGGGCATACACATTTATTCTTGGATGTCTTTGAAGAAGAGCAATACATTTGATTCGTGAATTTCCTTGTATCACAGAAATTTCTGCGACTCCCTGATCCACATAAACTACTCTCTAAGCCTAAATTGAAAATCCCCAAGTTGCAAAATGGCTTTTCATGTAAAAACAGCACTTTCATTTTTGGTTTAACATAAAGACATCATATAATTTATTTAGTTAATAACTTTAAGATGATCACTGAATTACATATGTATCCAAGAGGGACTATTGGAATTGACTGATTTTTAGAACATATTTTCTCTGAATTGGAATCTTTTCACATGAAGATATCCAAAATTATTAGCATGTTACATTGTTCTCACAAAGATCTAATGAATTGTACAAATATGCCTGCCCTATTCTGAGTAAAAAAAATATTTAGCCTAATATGGTTTTCATTATTTTACATAATAATAATACCCAAAATGTTATTACCAAATACATTATAGTGTTGTATAATTGTTAGAAAGTGAACTCGTGAAGTCATATTAAGAAACAACAACTACCACATGTTAAGTCAGATAATTCAAGGAAGAGTCCTACATGAATACAAGGGAAGCTGCAGGCAAAGAAATTTGTTTTTCTCTTAATCCTACATTTTTAAGGAGATCTTTATCATTTAATTAGTTGAATTATGGTCCACCAAGCAAAGGTCTATGGTATAGTATTTTTGATGCTCTACCTTAAAATAATCTTAAAATCATCTATACTTTATATGTTCATTTTTTTTGAAAACTGAGTCTTTAAATTCATTTCTGCCAATTTAAAAATTGATTCTTTAAGTTGCTTTATGGGATCACTAACAGATTATATCATCACATCTTATTATATTAAAAGGGCTTCTAACCCAATTCCAATTGATTTCTTGTCCATAAGTAATAATATGACCAATTTACATATAAGGTAAAGTTTATGGGGCAATTTAGTATATAGGTGATATTGATATATATATGATAGTAATAATCGATAATATCTATTGAGCATGTAATATATCATAATCATTTTCGCCTGCTTCATTTAAACTTATCTTGACAGCATTGAGGTTTTTTGTTTTGGTTTTTTTTTTTTTTTCCATTTTAGATGGAAAAAAGACTGAGACCAAAAGAGAATGAGATGAGCTAATTGCGTGATAAGTCAGAAATGGAGCCAGGAACCCTGACCCTGACTTTTTAACTGCTCAGTTTATGGTTGGTCCGTTTCCAGCAACACACTCTCTGCTAACAAAAATGTGTGTTCCCTTTAAGATTTGAAGTGCTGAATATATGGCTCTTGGTACAGAAATTAGCTTTCCACTCCAGCTGTTTATTAAACTGGTTTTTATTGTTACCTAATCTCTCTATATGGAATGTGTAGTATACACTGTCTTATGAAGAAATCAGTTTAGACACCTCCTCTTATAACATTCTTTCCAGGGCAGGGTAGAGGATCCACAGTTCCATTCCTACTTGTATGGTCAAAGTCCAAGGGTGGTTTAATGACTGGCCTGAGGTCTCAGTTTCTAAAGGGGAAAAGCAAAAGCCCCAAGACCCCCCCACTCCTAATTCTAGGCCAGTGTTTGTTCTAGGTCTTTTTATCCCTGCTAATCCTACAGTCCACTGATTCCCTCTCAACTTCTTAGATTACGTTGCTTTTTTCCTCTGTGCTTTTGGTTTTATATATTAAGATTCAGTGTCAGCATTCGCCATATCTTTTCACTCCCAATTTTGAGTGTTTCCATCTGATTGTTTCTTTATTTTTGGACTTTATTAGCTTTTTCTTCATTTCTGTTTTACCCTGATTATCCAGGAAAGGCTGTGTACATCTTTGGAAAGCTCTGATGTTCTCAATGAAGAGACCTTGGGAGTGACCTTATTTGTCTCCCAGGGAGTTGTATATCATGACTTCAAATGGCCCACTAAAATGTTACCCACTTGGCAGCAGTATACAGAAAAGGCTGCTCTCTCTGATAAGACATTCAGTGGGGGTTTCATAGCAAAAGAATAGACTTCTTAATGGGAAAGAGGGAGAAGTATAATCCCCTCTGATTTAGCTGGTCTTTCAAACTTCATGGTGCTTTTCTTCTTGAACTAGTCTATGAGAAATTTAAAAGGAAAATGCCTCAGGAATTGGTATCCATTAGTATGTGGCCAGAGAATTTTGGATGTAGAAGTCTCTTCATATTGCTTTTTATATAAAGCTCTTCTCTGCTATAAAAACGAATATCCTATGCCCTCATGGGGCAGATAAAGAGTTTTGTAGAGAAGGCAAGCAACAGAAAAATGAGGCTAATGAACTAAACTCTTCAGATGCCAAATCTCCAGAAAGGCTCCTTTATTCCTAAATGTTCATCTTCTTTCTCTCTCACTTTCCCTCCTTGGCTTAATTCTAATGAGAGCTTTGGTGACATGTAATATTTCCTGTGCTGTTCCTCATGGAAGAAAGGCCTAGGTGAATGCAAAGTTGTATTTATATTCAAATACTGCAGAATCAGTTCAGACCCTAAGGGTGCAATGGATGCCCTCTGGCCCTCAGTCATGCCTGCCTTGCCTATGATGGCAGTGCCACCAGAGGGCAGGGTTTGACTTCCCGACTGGGTGGCCTCCTCCTGGAAGTGGGGACCTGGGGCCAGAAAACAGCCATCAACTCTTGAAGCTCATATGAAGAATGCACTCTTCTAGTGTATCTGTGCAGAATCCTGTACTCCCATAAAATGCTTAGAGAGGGTAATTTCTAAAATGACCTCACACGGCAGGTGTTCAGTCAGTTTCCAGGCTCAGAGCTCCTGCTGAGCACCCACCACCACCCAGGACTGCTCAGGGATAACCCGAGAGGGTTTTTATCTTTTTGAGAAATCGATAGCTTTCCTGGGAAAATAAAATACAGAAAACCAAAGCCACCTATAAAATGCAACATATAGTTAACATTTCATAAAAGAGATAAAAATTAACAAAGTTAAAAAAAAAAAAAAGTAAGGCGGGAAGAGGGTTTCCCTATAGCAACACTGTTGACATCTTAGACCAGATGGTTCTTTGGGGGGGGGGGGTCTGTCTCGTGATTGGTAAAATGGTCAGCATACTGATACCCCCCCATCCTACCCCTACCCGAGCTGTACAAATGAAGAATGTGTGTAGACACTGCCAGATGACCCTAGAAAGCAAAACATCCCCTGGTGGAGAAGCACTGGACAGATAACATTATCAATCATTCAAAATAATGGAGCCTCAATACCCTCCTAGAACATCAAAAATGTAAGGACCTGTTTTCTGAGCCTGCTTCCTCAGCTAAAAAATAAGAATGATAATGTCGTCCAAACAACACCATACTTGGCACATAGCAAATATTCACTTAATCATAAATGATATACCTTGAGCTATTATTTGTCAATTCTGTGAATCAGAGACCAGCAAAAATAGAGAATAAAATAGCTGTATATTAAATAAATTTAGCTGGAGCTTTGTATATCACTTTGTGCTAAAGTTTTGCAGCTGAAGGGATTAAATTGATATTTTTCCTCCTTGACATAACTAATCAATGATGCTCTGTCTTCCTTTATGTGAAGGTCAAAGGGCAGTATCTCCTGCATCTCTAACATCTGATGAGTAGCTAATGATCCAGAAATAAACTTTAAAGTGCTTTGAAGGGTTTCTATGTGTAGAGAAGTTCTGTGTAAATAGTTCTCTAAGAGGAGGCTTGAGAATGATAATACACTTTCACTCTTTAAATTTGCTTTATAAGCTTCACCTATCTTAGGGGAGATAAGAGCCAAAATTAATTGGGGAGAAAAAAAAATAAATGATTTCAAACAGCCACGATCCTCAGCTGGAACTGAGCAACTGTAAAGATTTTGAAATTGCAGAGGAACTAGGCCGGAGGAGTTCAGCCAAAAAAAAATGTTTGTTTATAAAAACTAGAGAGTGTTAGATATTTCCATCATTCCAGCTTATCATCTGAAATTTCTGCTGGCTTGAGTGGAATTGTGCTCTTCTGTTTCCTACTGGTGGGCTTCCCTCCCCGACCACAATTGCCTTCAGATTGGAGACTGGTAACTGCAAGGACAGAGCAGCGTCGGGTTTAGCTAGCTGGAGGAACGAGAGGAGAATTGTCATACCTGGTGGGGAAAGGCGAGCACTCCCGAGTTGCTGTCATAGCAGAGTTCAGGAAGAGTGGCATTGACGCTGACAGTTGCTGACTTGAACAATTTTGTTGCTGGTGGTAAAAGGAGAGATCACCTACTGAACATGAAGGTGTGAAGGTGAGAAAAGATGAAATTGGTATAGCAGAGTTAAAAACCAGAGGGGCTGGTGGTCTTGGTGTGGCACAGAACATTCAAAAGTCTCCTCCTTGGCCTTATGCAGTTGGGCCTGCAGGATGACACGCTGCTTGCTCCTCAGCCCTAAGAAGAAATGCATTGTTGTTTTTTTTTTTTTTTTTTTTCATTTTGCAAACCAAGGAATGCATTGCATTTTACATTTAGAAAGGGTCAAACTATCAGAAGGCAAAAATGGCGTGTTATCTTAGGCTGCTCTCTTGGGAAGAGTTCCTTTTCAACTCCTACTCAGACTGCACACAAATACTTGGAATAGATCTTAATTTTGAGTCTGATGTGTGACATCTGGTGACTCATTTATTGCTAATGACGTGTTCACAGGAAGCAGAAGTCACCGGCATCTTATTTTCCAGTTGGCAAAGTGTTGTTTACCTTTCATTGGCCCAGCCTCTGTGCCTCTGATCACAGGCTGTTCAGTTAGGAAGCTCAAGTAGCCAACACAGAGAAGGGGTGGAGCAGTAAATAATAGAAGATAGATCATTCTAGATTTTTTAATGACAGTCAGTAGTGTAGTAACATGGTAATTTATGTGTTAAAATGATATAGAATTCAAAGAGGACTTTTCAAAGCTGGCAAAACTGTCCAATCCAAGCAGATTCTTAGCAGTGTCTCTCCGCGCACCTCCCCCAAGTCCATCCCTTGCTTCTTGTACCTTAGCTTCTTTCACTTCCAACACCGAGTGCAATTTCCCAATCTTTGTTATCCACATTTGCTTGCAGGGTAAATATGAGCCATATACACGATAGTGTGAATTTAACACCAACAAAGTCCTACAGTCTAGCACCTCTTAGACTCTCCACTTCTGTGATCTCATTTGGTCTTCTCAATTGTACTGTGAGGCCAACTGAACAGATATTACTAATTCATCATCATCCATCACAAATATCACGATATCATATTCTAGATATAAAAAAGGAGACAAAGGTTATATGAAAAGCCAGACTCTGCAGCACCTCTGAAGTACAGCATGTACTGGATTCAGATCCTTTGCTCTTTTCTGTCACTAACTTGAGTCAGGTTTTCCCTCCCCAGGTAGATTTTTGTTCTAATGATGATGTGGAGGTGGAGCTCTACCCCACCCACAGCTCAAGGATCATTTGACTAGACAGTGTCATGCTGGGCACACCCTAAGCCAGTCCAGAATATGTAAAGGAAACAGAGTTTAATGAGTATTTTTTTTTTGACCAGGGAATGAATCCAGGGGTGCTCTACCACTGAGCCACCTGCCCAGCCCTTTTTTGTTTTCAGTTTATTTTTTTTCTTTTTTTTTTTTTTATTGGTTGTTCACAACATTACAAAGCTCTTGACATATCATATTTCATACATCAGATTGAAGTGGGTTATGAACTCCCAATTTTACCCCAAATGCAGATTGCAGAATCACATCGGTTACACATCCACAATTTTACATAATGCCCTATTAGTAACTGTTGTATTCTGCTACCTTTCCTATCCCCTACTATCCCCCCTCCCCTTCCCTCACATCTTCTCTCTCTACCCCATCTACTGTAATTCATTTCTATCCTTGTTTATTTTCCCATTCCCGTCACAACCTCTTATATGTAATTTTGTATAGCAATGAGGGTCTCCTTCCATTTCCATGCAATTTCCCTTTTCTCTCCCTTTCCCTCCCATCTCATGTCTCTGTTTAATGTTAATATTTTCTTCCTGCTCTTCCTCCCTGCTCTGTTCATAGTTGCTCTTATTATATCAAAGAAGACATTTGGTATTTGTTGTTTAGGGATTGGCTAGCTTCACTAAGCATAATCTGCTCTAGTGCCATCCATTTCCCTGTAAATTCCACGATTTTGTCATTTTTTAGTGCTGCATAATATTCCATGGTGTATAAATGCCACATTTTTTTATCCATTCATCTATTGAAGTGCCCAGCCCTTTTTTATATTTGATTTAGAGACAGGGCCTCACTTGAGTTGTTTCGAACCTTACTAAGATGCTGAATTTGGCTTTGAATTTGCAATCTTCCTGCCTCAGTCTTCCAAGCCACTGAGAATACAGGCATGTGCCCCCAGGCCCAGCTAAATGCATAATTCTTAAACCATACTTAGGAGTCTCTTTTACTTGATCAGTGAAGCCTCACAAAGACCCATGGAACACATTTTAGCTGAGGGCAATTGAGTTGTTCATTGGATTTGATCTTGCCTATTAATCATGATTATCATCATTTAAGCCAGAGTTGCAGATTAAGTGGCCCACAGATCCAATATTAACATGTACCTGATCTCCTGGAGGTCTTCCTACACATGACTTTCTGGTTCAGTAGGTCTGAGGTGGAGCCTAAGATTTGCACGTTTAACAAAAGTTAAAAAGTTCCTGAGTGATACCGCTGCTGTTGTTCAGGGACCAGCACTCAGACCCATTGCCAGAGGGACAGGGAGGGCACTTGGGTGAGGGAAGCACCTACAGCAAACAGCAGCAGCCAGCCCTGTGGGCAGGAGCACGTGAGATGCAGCCCTCTCCACCGGGAGGTGCTGAGAGCATGAATTATACTCTGGATTGTGAAGAAATGGCTCAAAAAAATACAATATCTTAATATTTTTCATATCAATTACAGGTTGAAATAATAGTTTGGGTATATTGGGTTAAATCAAACATATTATCAAACTTAATTTCACCTGTTTTGTTTACTTTTATAATGTGGCTACTAGAAAAAATTTAATGACATGTGTATCTCTTTTGGACTACACTAACCTAAAGAATCAGAAAATAGAGAGTGGTAAGGATTAGTAAACCACAGAGGATTCAAATTCCAAAAGCTCTAAACACTTTGGGGCCCAAAGAAAATATGCCTGTTGGTCAGATTTGGCCTAAAGTCCTCAATTTGTAGCCAAACACTTGCGGTCACAAGTATTAAATGTAGAAGCAATTCGGTATCTAGAATTTTGCCTTTCCATCAGCATTAAACAAGTGCCTTGTTATAGTGTTTAAAATCAAGGATTGGATGATAATAATGGTAACTATTTCTTCTGAATTTCTGAATTAAAAATTCTTAATAGAATTATTAAAATCTTGATAGAACTATTAATATCTATAATATCTTTTGAAGATCTGAGCTTTTTCACCTAAATTCATTTCACTTACCCTTGTGTTATAAAAAGGTATTTTCCAAGTGTTTTTATGTCTTCCAAAGACTTTGCTTTTTACCTATATTGACCTGTAAAGTAGAGTTGAGAACAGGTGTGGGTATTCCCATTGCAAATATTTTGTAATATTTAAGGAATATCAAGGTAAGAGATTAAGTTTCCGGCTGGTGAGTGACAGGGCAGCCTCTGTGCCAGGAGTCCAGTCCTGTGCCTCTGCCAGATGGTTTGCTGTCCCCTGATTTAACAGCATTTTAAGGTTAAAAAGGCAACAAATAAATAATAACGCACACAAGACTGCAGTTTGAAAAATATAACTATGACAACATCAAATAAGCGTCACCCTCAAAGCATTTGCTTTCAGAGGACAGAAATCTCTTAACTTTGTCATATTCTAACTACTGCGTGATACATTGCTGCGGGTTTCTTTTCTAATAATGTCCCTGCCACTGTGTTTTCACCTGGGCAACTGAACCATATTAACTAATTGCTAAACTTTAACAAGTTGTATTTTGTCACAAAGAATCAGAGGCTATGTTCCTTTTGTATGAGTTATTTTAACAATATTGCATTTGAGAGGATGGTGTGTGTCATCCTGACTCCTTAACTTCAGGGCATGCTTTTAATTTTGCTTTCCAACCATGAACCAATTTGTCTGTACCCTTCCACCTTGTAGTGACAGTGAGCAAAGCAGAGATGCCTGAGAGTCTCAGCCCATGGCCACAAATGGAATGGAGCAAGCTAGTCCAGATAGGGCCCAGACCCATAACCTTGACTTCATTTTCCTGGGGCCACAGCCAGATTACATGGGAAGAGTTTCTTGGTGTGCTAGTTAACTTTTAGAAAGAAAGAAAAAGACCTATGACTATAATAATCTTACATGGAGTTTTTTATTCATCTTGAGCAAAAGGCAAAATTCTTTTCATTTTGTTGTTTTTAATATAAAGAGTTCTGGTGTTCAATATAGACTCTAATTAAATGAGTGTGGGACTAAAACTGTCTGTACAGATTAATATAGACACATAATTATTTAATGACATGTGATAGGTCACTTCTGTTTGTCAAGTTGTCCTTGCCTTCAAAAGAGGCACACCCATTTAGAAGAAAGATCTGGAAGTTGCAGGGCATTGAGGGGTGTGTGTGTGTGTGTGTGTGTGTGTGTGTCTGTGTGTGTGTGTGTAACTAACTCCCTGTAGAATACAGAAGTCTGGGGAAGCCCAGTGACTGGTTCACAGTCACCCAGCTACAGATCGAGGAAGTCAAAATGAGAATCACAGGCTCCTTCCACATGGTCCAGGGCTGACTCACAGGCTGTCATTCAAACATTTCCTAGTGCAATCAGAACGTTTAGCGATTTGGAGAAACATGCACAGTATATTGAATACTCACTAGCCTCATTTAAAATTTAAGTGATGTGGTTTGTATGTTAAAAACTTTCATCTGAAATGAATTGCCATGCAGGCAATAAGCTCTAGCATAAAACTCATAATACATATAAATTCTAAATGTTATCATAGTTTCTTAGGAATTCAAATTAGTACTTCCTTTCCCACCCAATCACTTTCCTTATGCCCCTTAAAGTGGAATTAGAAATGAAACAGTTTCTTTTGCTGAACTAGAGTTTCAAAAAAGTAAAAATGGAGTGGTTCCACATAAGAATGTTGGGGCTTTGTTCACGAATTAAAGAAAGCAGCTGTCCCACTGACCGGAATCCCACATGGGTGGAGACAGGAAGGCTGTGAGAGTCTCCACCACTAGCCACATTTCTAAGATGATGTCTCCTCCCTGTTAGCCAAGAAGCTGATCAGCTGAAATCAGTGAGTTCGGTGGAGCAATTCCCTAAGTTCTAAGTTGAGAGAATTTGAGAGTGTAAGAGCACAGGGGTTCATTTAAGTCCACGCCTCCTTCCCAGCTAGTTTTTGGATCCTTCTTCTCCTGGTCAGTCTCTGGATCCCTCCTCTCTCCAGGCTCCCCAGACAGCCTTCCACGACCCTTCCTATTTCAACATAAGAAGAATTCTCGCTAACACCAGCACATCCAAGGAGAATTTTTAAAGCACATGAATTAGACTTGATCACATATCTTTCATCCCTACTTGTTTCTCTTTTCATTGGGGGGTGGGGGAGACAGCAGTCAGGAGTTTGGAATAGTGGGGAACATAAGGGTCGTGGGACATCCCTTGTGGCTGAGTGGCTGTGATTGTAATTTATAATCAGTTGGGATTTCTAGAGTGAAGTTTTATTATAGCATGGTGTTCCATTATTAGATACCTGTCTTGATTAATTCCCAAGAAGCTAAAGTATAGGATTAACATATTGCTTTCACTGAAATTCATTTTATAAGTTGAAAGGAACTTCTGGATTTTTTCTTGATAAAGCTGGGATCTTTGGGTTTGTGGGTTACTTTTAACAGGGATGATTGGGAATGATGGAAGATTTAACCACCATCACCATGATGGCATATCCTTGCAGAATGCAGAAAGCTGGGGCCCTGTTTGCCTTTTCTGTGAGGTCAGACCACAGTGGCTGATGGAAGTGGACCCGCTACTTACCACTTAGACATATCACAGAGCCATTCATTAAGTTTGAGGAGGTTGGATCTTAAATACTTAATTAGTATGCTATTAATAATTTTAATAAAATATGTTTTGGATGGAGGAAAATAATCACTCAGGAATTAACAAAGATAAAGAAAATCATCGGGGCTGGGGATGTGGCTCAAGCGGTAGCGCGCTCGCCTGGCATGCGTGCGGCCCGGGTTCGATCCTCAGCACCACATACCAACAAAGATGTTGTGTCCGCCGAGAACTAAAAAATAAATATTAAAAATTCTCTCTCTCTCTCTCTCTCTCTCTCTCTCTCTCTCTCTCTCTCTCTCTCTCTCTCTCTCTCACTCTCTCTTTAAAAAAAAAAAAAAAAGAAAATCATCCACAGGGAAAGCATTTAGTGAGAGAAGTTGGACTGTCATTGCCAGCCAAGAATGTGACATTCAGCTGGGCACAGTGGCACATGCCTGTAATCCCAGCAGCTCAGGAGTCTGAGGCAGGAGGATCACAAGTTCAAAGCCAGCCTCAGCAACTGCAAGGCACTAAGCAACTCAGTGAGATCCAGTCTCTAAATAAAATATAAAATAGGGCTGGGGATGTGGCTCAGGGGTCAAGTGCCCCTGAGTTCAATCCCTGGTACCAAAAAAAAAAAAAGGACTGTGTGGCATTCTCCTGTGCATCTGACATGGAATCAGTTCTAGACACTGTCCCCATGGTGCCAGGTGATCTGCCATGCTTCTCTCTCCATGATAGCCAGTATTACCAACATGGATGCAACTGCAGCCCAAAACTAATAAGCTTTGTAATCCATAGCTTATGGTGTTCAGGTAACTTAAGTGTTAGGTACAAAGAATATTAGGGAAACATCAGTCCAGATGAAGGTGATGGACTTAACAGGCAGGGAAATGCTTCTTCCTGTTCCAAACACAAAATATTGGACCATGGCTCTGTTTGAGTTAAGACCACAGGACCAGAGAAGGACTAATACAGCGTACACAGCTAGATTATGTTCTAATGATTTTACCCAAAAACCCACTTGAAGTTGCTTTCAGTATGTGAGTCTAGGGTCCCTGACTTCTACACCCTGTGCACCCAAGCAGAAATTTCACAGGCTCCCAAGATGAATTCATAGTCCAAGATTACTAATCCTAGAGGAAGGCAAATTCCAAGAAAGTAGATCCAAAGATGTGACACATAGAATTTATATCTGAGGAGCTGCAAGTAATGGAGCAATTTGGTAGGGGCTCTTAGCAAACAGAAATTCCAAATATGTGAGGAGATGAAGGAAAATATACAGCCCATAAAACACACAATGCTAAGAAATAGGACAAATAGATTTCTAAAAGAAACAAGTAGAAACTTTACAAATTTCAGTGCCAATATCTATGAGTTGATGAATTTGCAAATGGATGGCTTACTAACAGCATTTCTGAGGGTTGAGGGGGGACATAGAAAGAGAAACAGATGCTTTTTAAAATCTGAATTATAAAATAAATGCAATAAAGAGAATGGTTTTTGAACAGGATGGTTATTGAGCCGTCCAACCCTGCAAGCCAGTGACTTATGAACACTGGCCTGCTCTTTTTGATATTTGAGAGAGAGAGACTTTGATAGAAGATGATTCGAAAATATAATTAGTTGGTCTTTCCATTCTCTCTTTATTATCATAAGAACCCATGGAATGTTTTTTTTTTTCCCTTTAGATTGCAAACTCATTAGAAAAGATGCTTAAAATGAACAATTCAATTAGATTGGCTTTGGCTTGCCTAAAAGCACAAGAAGGGATTAATATTCTAATCAAAAGTGTTAGGGAAATAGTATTAGAATAATAAAGAAAGACAGAAAATCTTCTTTCTCAAGCTTGTGTTCGAGAACCCAGGAAACTGTCAAGGAATATAAAACAACTCCTCCAAAAGCAAGCAATGAGTGCATGGATGTGCTTTGGGCACAGTGAATGAGCCTCTGTGTTTGCCGCAGGCTGAAGGTTCCCACCCGACTCGTGGAAAATTTGCTCAGCTGCTTAAGATTATTTTTACCCATCCTTCAGAAGAATAGCAGCCTGGAATTTTTAGCCTTTTATTGCTAACATAAAGAACTTACCAGTGATAAACTTTTTTTACTCTCTCATGCTTTCTCTACCATTGGCTATTCTGAGTCAGTGTTTGCCTTGCTTTCGAAAATAATAGTAAAGATTCAAATAAAACATGTATTAAACACTATTTGAAACATATTCCCAGTACTTTCACATTATCTCATTTAATTCCCACAATAATCATATGCAATAAGAATCACCATTCTAATCTGACAGATGAGGAATCTGAGGTTCACAGTGAAATGAAGTGACTTACCCAGAGCTACATGGGTTTGTAAATGGCACAGGATGATTCCATTAAGATCTCTTAACTCCAAATACATATTTTTTCCCCTAGGGGCAAAAGATTGCTATGGAATTCATGTACACCCACAGAGCCTGGATAAAAGCTATAGCAAGATCTGGAATAGGACAAATAGGAAGAGGTCACTCCTTTGTGGATTTTTAAATCACGGTTAGATTTTAGTTTTTAACTGATACATTAAAATCGTACACATTCACGGGGTACCATGTGATGTTTCAGCATATGTTTCTATGGTGTAATGCTGAGATCAGGTTAAATATATCCATCTCCCCAAAGATTTCTCTCTTTTTTCTGACAAAAACATTCAGAATCCTTTTAGCTTTCTGAGATGTACGTGATCATTATCTAATCACCCCACCGTGCAGCAGCACCCTAGAACTGCTCTCTCCTACCTGACTGTAACTTGGTACCACTGACTCCTGTGTTTTCGTCAGTGTTCTGCCTGTTCACAGCCCTGTTGTTAGGAAGAGAAGCAGGGGGTCTTCGTTTTCTGGGACTCACAATTTCAGTGTTCCTAACAGACCACATCTCCCCTCCTGCAGCTCTCACCAAAACAGCATCCTTTCAGCTTCAAGTGGGAATGAGCCCCACGCCTTGTCACTCACTTGTCCCCAATCTCAGACAGCTACCAATCTCAGCAGTTCCACTTTTCCCACTTTCCTGAGGACTGGTTTCTCTGGGGAAGCTCATCAGTGGCAGCAGTGCACACTGCAGACTGGCCCGTGTCACCTTTCCATCCAGAAAGGCCCAGGGCATGCTCACACCCAACAGTTCCAGGAGGGTGACTCGAGATTTGTACATTTCAAAAGCAGTTTCCCTAGGTGACACTGCAGACATTGCTGTGGAGGTGAAAGTTCAAGGAGTGACAGTCTCGACTCCATCTGAACAGCTGGCTGGGTGCTTTGCAGTCATCACCTCACCTCAACTCTCTATATGCCCTCCAGAGTCAAAGTGCTCTCTCAATTCCTTTCCCCTTCCCACCAAGCTGGTCAGAGCATCCCACATGCCTCGGGTGTGGTATAGCGTTCAACACTGGAGAGAGGAAGTGTCTCTAAGGCTTCTGTCCCCCCAGCCAGACTTGAACACTGCCAAGGAGGAGAAGGACTGTGACTTGATTCATTTTGCATCCTGGACACCCACACATAGTAGGTGTTCAGTGACTGTATGATGAATGGTCAATGCCTGCTGAATGCACTAATTACATTTGTGCTTTCTTGGTTTTGCTCTGGTGACAACCCCTAAAATTCCTCTCTCCCTTTCCTGCACTCTCAGATAGGAGAAAATGTATTTCCTTATTAGTTAGGGAATCTTGGTCATTCTACAAATTATTATGTAAAATGTCCTTCTAATTAATATATTCAGTTCTTCGGGCAGAGTACCTCAAGTGATATGCTCATTACAATGATAAATACATCACTGAAGTTTCAGAGTAGACTCCAACACATGACATAGTGGTGAGTGTGAATTAGCATGGACTGTGGAAGAGGCTCAGCCCCGCTTGGGAAGAAGCTGGAATCCCAAAACTCTGCTTTTAAATTGGTTCTCATATGCAAACTTGATCCCATCCTATTCCATTATATGTTTCAGGCTAGGCAATAAAATTTTATGTCCTACAAATATAGGATTAATGGACGCAGTCTGATTTATGTGCCCTCCAAGTAGGGTCAAGAGAGGAAACAGAGGAGAGAATGTCCTCCTTGCTCTAGCAGCTCAGGTAGCCAGTGGATTCTCACGCAACGCATCCCATGTATTCTGTATTTGTGTGTGGGGGGAGATGCGCGTGTGCCTTTAAGTCCAAGCTGAGCCAAATATTTACCTCTGACCATATTTTCAGTTCGACCAGGCCCTTTTCAACCTTTGACATTCTTTAATATTTCTAATCCCCCCTCCCCAGGCAAAACCCAGCTGGTCACAACTAGAAGTTAAGAGAAAAGCAAATGGTTAAATTAATCCCTATTGAGGCATAAATGACTACTAGCCCATAAGACTTTGGTGAAGTAATTAACTCTTAATAAAGAATAATTATCCAAGGAAATTATACTTCTAAATTGGCATGAATTCAATAACTATATTGAAAGGAATGGAAAGAAAGCAAGTAAGGAAGAACTTAGTCATACCTCCTAAAAGCCTGGTTGGCTTCTATGAAATTATTCCTTCTTTGTATCTTCTGTTTCCTCCACATGGTGCCAAGGGTCTTTCGAAAGTTTGTTTTTGTTTGCTTGTCCCTCATGAGGCTCAGGTTGATACCGGGTGCTTTCTGCAATACTATGAAGAGCAGTATGTAAACTGGCTTCAGAAGCCCAGTAGAAACTGTTCTCCTCACTCTGTGCTCACAGCATCAAGTTTCAGCTAGTCACTCATTCCGTTTCCATGGTTCCTTTATCATCTACTCCTGGAATATACCAGAACCTGTAGTAGTAGACAGGATGATTCAAGCAGGCCCCTCTCCCACAGCTGACCGGCCACTGGGAAGACAGAGATGTCAGGATGACTCAAGTGTCCCACCTGTATCCAGAGTTCCAAAGAAACTTGGAAATGTTGGGAAGGATGCATGTGATGTGATGAAGGGTTGATAGTGCTAGTGTGTGGCTGCTAATGAGTGAAAGGAGACAAAAAGAAAGATTTAGGTTGTACAAAGCCAAGTGCAAAAGAAAAAATGTTGAGGGCATAGAACCAAATAGTTGAAGAGAACTTCACCTACTGAGGGGAAGGTAAAAGGCTACTTGGGAACTCTTCTTCTCATGCATTATCTCCTTTGTTATTTGTTGTTATTTTTCCCATGGAACTTGAACATTTCCCAAATACAGAATACATGGATGTGTTGCATGAGAATCCACTGTATACTTTGAAGAAAGGCAGAGGTACAAAATGATTTTTTGAAGTATCACATTACAAAATAAAAAGGGGTGTCTGTTAGTGTTCCAGATAATAATACTTCTCAGGCTTCAAATCATGCATTATTTCTTAAAAGCCAGCAACTGGGTCTTATCCTTTGCCTCACTCCTTTGTACCAGGATGAACACTCCCCTTGGAATGTGTGTCCAGCTTCTCTGGAGGCCAAGCACAGCTGTGCTAGGCAGATCACGAGTGTCTTGATCTTGTTCCTCTTCTTCCCCAGGGCACAGCCACTCACATCTAGGGATCTGCTCCAGGTTTAGACATAGGATCTATGTGCCAGCACCACCAGCCTGCCTGCTTGTTCTTACCTGTGTCCAGTGCTGCCCTTCCCCTCAGAGCTCACCTGTAGCACACCCTGTGAGGTCACCTTCAGCCTCTTTGACAGGACTTTCTGGTGGTTTAACACAGAAAGTGTTAGCATGGTGCTCCTCCCGAGAATCTGAGTCTTCCTAAGATCCTACAGAACTGCTGCCATCTCTAGCTCCAGAAACAGCTAGCAGGAATGAATGTGGGAAGATTCGGGATGTTTTGGAATATCTAAGTTGGAAATTACAGAATAAGTAGTTATAGCCAGTAGCAGCTTGTAAAACCAGGGGGAAAAAATGCTCTTCCCAAGAGCTGAGCCCTCCCTCCAACCTCTCTTCAAATATATTCTCACAATGACCAGTTTCTCAGTAACTTAAAAGCAGATATTCTGACCACTTAAGGGAAATTTTTATACCTAAGTAAAGATTGTGAGATGAAATACATGGTTTGAAGAATATGATACAGCTGTGCCATACTTCTGGGGTTAAAGATAAGTTAATTAGTCTTACTTACCTCAGGAGAAACTTTCAAGTTGTTCTGAATAACTAGATTAATTCAGCAGTGTTTTCTAAGATTTAGATTGTTTTCAGTTCACTTAGAAGCTAGGACTTACTTGTAGGAAAAATATAAAAGCAAAATCTTTAGGAAGTTTTAGTCACATTGGACTCTCTCTTCCATGTCTCTGGAGGATGCTTATGAATTCCTGCAAAAGCAGAATATTCTACAGTTAAAGATGCAATCCTAGACTTTTATCAGTTCACAGTCTTTCTTTAGGAAAATGTGATTTAACATGTATTATAAGACTCAGGTTGAGTATGATTGAAAAATAAAACTGCTGACAATGAGAAGTTAAAATATTTTCCTTTATTATTTCTGTTCCCCCCCCCCCCAGGAGCATTTGATATAGCATCTGACACTGTTTCAACTCAAGAAATCAAAATGAACCTCAACTCTTCCCTAGATGATGGTATTAAAAGAATCCAAGATGACTGCCCCAAAGCTGGCAGGCACAATTACATATTTATCATGATTCCTACTCTGTACAGCATCATCTTCGTGGTGGGAATATTTGGAAACAGCTTGGTGGTGATCGTCATTTACTTTTACATGAAAATGAAGACCGTGGCCAGTGTTTTCCTTTTGAATTTAGCATTGGCTGACCTCTGCTTTTTGCTGACATTGCCACTGTGGGCTGTCTACACTGCTATGGAATACCGCTGGCCCTTTGGCAACTACCTGTGTAAGATTGCTTCGGCCAGCGTCAGTTTCAACCTCTATGCCAGTGTGTTTCTGCTCACGTGTCTCAGTATCGACCGCTACCTGGCCATCGTCCACCCCATGAAATCTCGCCTCCGACGCACAATGCTTGTGGCCAAAGTCACCTGCATCATTATATGGCTGCTGGCCGGCTTGGCCAGTTTGCCATCTGTCATCCACCGAAATGTCTTTTTCATCGAGAACACCAATGTCACGGTTTGTGCTTTCCATTATGAGGCCAACAACTCAATTGTCCCTGTCGGGATGGGCCTGACCAAAAACGTCCTGGGTTTCATCTTTCCTTTTCTGATTATTCTGACAAGTTACACTCTTATTTGGAAGGCCCTCAAGAAGGCTTATGCCATCCAGAAGAACAAGCCGAGAAATGATGATATCTTTAAGATAATCATGGCAATTGTGCTTTTCTTTTTCTTCTCCTGGGTTCCCCACCAAATCTTCACCTTCCTGGATGTGTTGATTCAGCTGGGCGTCATACGCAACTGTAAAATCTCAGATATTGTGGACACAGCCATGCCCATCACCATTTGCATTGCTTATTTTAACAATTGCCTCAATCCTCTTTTCTATGGCTTTCTGGGAAAGAAATTTAAAAAATATTTTCTCCAGCTTCTGAAATACATTCCCCCAAAGCCCAAGACCCACTCAAATCTATCAACCAAAATGAGCACGCTGTCCTACCGCCACTCCGATAATTTAAGCTCCTCCACCAAGAAGTCAGCGCCACCGCCTTTTGAGATCGAGTGACAAGTGTGTGAAGAAGTCCTGTGAAAGGAAGAGCCAGGGAAACATTCCTCTATAGCACTTCACTACCGAATGAGCACTCGCCTCTTTTCCGAATGTAAGCAGATCGCTGATTAAGTGCACTGATGCTCCTTTTCTAAAGCTCTGAACAAAAGCTTTTCTTTCCCTTTGCCACAAAATGAAGCAAAGCCACGCTTTTCCATGGTTTGCCTTAAACAGATCACCGCTGCTCCCAGAACAATATCACAAACTGGATGGATGTGTTAATTAGGAAAATTTTACCGGCAGAAATGCAATCTCCCATCTCCTCTTGTTCTGTCATTTTTTTTTTTTAATTTCCACATAAAGGTACTTAGAATATGTTCAACCTTCAGAAGAGCAACAGAAGATCCCTGGGAGTTCAAAGTTGCTCTGCCCAGTTTCCGCAGGGCAGTGAAGCTTTGGTGCCTGTTTAGCCATTAGCAACGGTGGTCACTCCTTCCTGCTACTACGCATTTGGAACAAGGATTAGCTAAGCAGTAGTTATCAAGTTTCAGAACCTTTCGTGAAATTCAGTCAGTGTCTTAGAGATCCACACTACCAATACTGTGCCAGCCAGATGGCTTAGTTGTACAATGTTGTCACTTAAGTCACTGCATAAAAGTTAAAACTATTTGTAAAGCTGTTATCCAGATCCCTGGTGGCTCTGTCTTCCTAGTCCTGTTAGTTCTATTTCATATCTGAGAAATGTGTATAGTTTATGGTTAAGAGATTATATGTCATAAAGTATGCCTGTTTTTTAAAAAGTATATATTCTACATATATATGTACATCTCTAAACTGCTGTTATTTGATTAAAAGCTGGAAAAGTTATATTTACCTTGAAATAAAATAATTTTATTGTAATGTATCTAGTGTTCACTACTTAATAGAGATGCTTATTTATTTTTAAAATAGGATAAATGTGGATAAGAATGATTGTATTTTCATTTAAAGTTTCACTCAACTGATAGCTTAATTCTGCTAGGTATCAATTTTTGTATCCCATTATTGAAAAGACAAAGAAAATTGTTCCCTTACTGAACAACATGGAATAAACACATTGTGTTGAAATTTAGTTTTCCATACAATAGCAAAAATAATTCTTACTTCTTATAAAATTTAAATAATACATTATTTGGGGCTGGGGATATAGCTCAATTGGTAAAGTGCCTGCCTTGCATGCACAAGGCCCTGGGTTCAATCCCCAGCCCTAAACACACAAAATAATAATAATAATACATAATTTTATTCATGAATTTTAAGTGGGATTTTTCTAATTACATATGTGATCATTGTGGGAAATTTAGAAGACATAGAAAAGCATAAAAAAAGTCATCTTTAGTTTCCCAACTCAAAAATGATCATTTTAATGTTTTTGCCTACTTCCTTCTACTTTTTTGTATTCATACACATATACATATATAAATTATGACACTGGAGTCATAATGCATACAGAATTTTGTATACAATTTTTTTTGGATTAACATGATAACATGGTAGTTTCCTAACCCATTAAATATTTGCTAAAACACTTTACTATTTTCACAATGTTACAAAATACAGACACACCCTGATGTAGTTAGCTAGTCACCAAATTGGAACATTTAGCTTTTTTCAGACTATTTTTCAGTTTCATAAATCACACTGAGATGAGCCCTTGAGCGATGAATCTGATAATTCCTCACCCTCCTCCACGTGGCCCAACTGAGTAGACACTCTGAACATTTTCATATTCTTAATACACATTGCCAAATATTTCCCAGAAACTTGTAATAATTTATAATGCCACCAACTGTGTGTGAACAAATCTCACCACAGCCTCAGCACCAAGGGGTGTTCGCTAAATTTAAGCAAAAACAAGAAATTTACTGGAAGGATCCAGGTGTGGGCCACAAGGGCGGGGATGGAACTGGGCCTGAAGAAGCCCTGGTCACCTAAGGTTGCCATGGGTGGCTGCCGCCTTCTCCACCTGTCTCTCTGCTCCTGTGTGGCCCATGGGGTCAGGGGTGGGGGTAGGCTGGTGTTCTCATTCTATTCTATAAATTGTAGCCAAAGGATTCAGGTGACCATAAAACAGCTGGCGGAGGCCAAGGGTGAAGAGGTCATTCAGAGAGGCCTATTAATTTTTAATTTCACTAACATAATGCCTGCCACTCATTCCAAGTTTTCTTTATTTTCATAAAGAGATTAACTCCCAAAATTAAATTTCAGCTCATCCCAAATTATACTATAAGCTTGTCCTATTTGAAATCCCTTCAGGTCAGCTTCCTAACAGTTTACCCTTTTTTCAATAATTATTTGAATCCAAGGGGGTGCAAGTACTTTAAACTTGCTGAACCATTTGATAGGTTATAGCTGAAGCAATTTCTGAAAGGTAGTTGTATTCAGATATCCTCCAGCTCATGTATTTAGTAACTGATATGAATTTCACATTGCAAATCTCATTTTTGTTTTAATTTCATCAAATTATATTGTCATTTTACCCCCATCTCTTTTTGTGAAATATTTATAACCTTGAAGATTATTCTTGCTTTTTCAGTAATACCACCTAACATTGAAGTTGAGATTCACTTACCAAACTGTCAGGAGAGGATGACATGATTCATTCTTCATGAACATGTGTAGAGTTTAGGTACAGTTCTTATTTGTGGAATATTCTTGAAGTTTATGCAGAAAAGGCTATGTTCCATAAAGATCTAGATAGATGCCCAGCAGAATTCAAGTGGTATATCCTAAATCTTATTCCCTCATGAACAAATCTATCTTTTCAGTCAATAGAATCATTCATAAGTTCAATCACTTTTATATGGTTTCCTACTTTGTGCTGGGGGAGTAGAGTTGTGTCACACATAGCATATAACGTGTGCAAGGCCTTTCAATCAGCTGCAGCAGGCAACATGAAAGAGAGCCAAGTGACAAGTACTTGATTGCAAAGCTAAGGAAAGACTGGCACAGTTTGATAACACAGATTTTCAGTTGCATTACTCTGCATATTGCTGTAGTTTTTCTCCAGTGGATACATGCCAACCTGGAGATCCAGAGAAGAGAAAACCAATTTAAGGAGGTCATAAAAGTGGTAAATGAAAGAAAATAACCACCCTGAGGTATTTGGAGATGAGATTCCCTAGGGTAGAAAAAAGGTAAATCAGGAGAAAGTGAGACAGAGAGACTGAGGAGTGGACAGGAGGTCTCCCAGGGTTCAGACCACGTGGGAGAGCTGCAGGGCCCTGGGGCTATGTTGGGTCTGAACCCAAACCAACCAGAGGTTGTATTAGCAGCCATGTCTCCCATGCATGGAAGAAGCAATCTGCATTGAGAGGGAAGTGAACAGAAAAGGCAGAAGAGCCCTGGTGACACTTGATTTACTGATGCCCTTCTGTATCCCTGGCTACCCCCTACTTTGGACCCAACCTCCACATCTTTAACTGAGGGATCCACAGCTAAGATCTGCAGGCATTTCTTTCTGCTTATGATTTATAAGAATTCACATTTTCTAGTGTGCAGCACATCATTCAGTGGCTATACAGGAGGAGTTACATTGTCTAAGTCCCAAAACTTCTCCATCTCTACCCAAATAAGGGTAAGGTGGACGACCCCTCTTTCATATGTCTCCTTGTAAAAGAGTGAAAGCCAGGCTATCTCATAGTGTGTGTGTTACAGGGGAAGGGGTGTGGTGATGAAGAAGGACAGATACCCAGCTGGGACTGAACTTACTACAATACCTACTATGATCTCCCCCTTAGTGAAATACTGTTCTGTTGCCTGCATATTATAGTAAAAATGATTTAGACTATGAAGTCATAAAATAGAGGAAATGAGTACCACACACCTTGCTGCCTAGAACCTCCTCATTAGACAGGGTTCTGGGAGCTCTCTGGATCTCATAGAACCAGCAAGCATAGCATTCTACCTTGCCAAATTCAATGGAAAAAGCCATCCATTCATTAAGCCAAACCCCCTTGCTTAGGAAATGATACAACTGAGGTTAAAACAATTTTCATAATCAAAAAGAATCAGAAACAGAAATCCTGTTAGTGCTCCCTACCACCTTTTTTTTTCCAAAAGACAGTAGCTTAAAATGAGACAATTTAGTTCTAATAATAGTTCATTTTAAATCATTCATACACAAGGAAGCATTGAATAAATATGCCTCTAAGAGTTTAAAGACCTTAAGATTTACCCTCCAAGCAGTGTGATAAGAAAATATTTATCTATACACACAAGAGATATAAATTTGGTGAATAAATGATGTTAATTTTGAACTATTAAAAGCTAGTTTGCTATTGTGATTACTTTGCTTCAAGAATCTAAATGATGATGAGACATGTATACCCTGAGGCCTAGGTCCTGATTCTTTCCAAGTCCTATAGAGCTTATTTTGAAAAACTAAACAAGATGAAAAATAGAGATTTGGGCTGAACCTCCAAATGAATTGGGATATATCTCGTGGGACTTCTTTGCCATGCCTGATAAAGCTCTGCTATGCCATATGGGCACATACTGTTGCTAAAAGATAATTTTCCAGAAATAAACAAATAAGGTTCAATCCTCCAAATGGCAGATGGAAAGCAGGCTGGTGTTAGGCAACAGGGAGAAGCAGTGCCAGAGGTCACCAGAGCAGAGCATCCCCCACACTGACTACTGAGCAGACCTGCTGGGGGTCAGCCAGCTCTGAGTGACACAAGACCCCCCAGTGGAGGTCCCATTCTGACCCATGGCCACTGCTGCTGCAGAGAAGCTTCTGAGCAGTACCCATGCACATGAAGCAGAGTACATTAGCCAGAGGCTATGCAGGCTATTCTCTTACCTTGCCACTGCAATTCTTTTTTGTTCACATAGTAAGTGGAAAATAGGGGGAAAAGACTTTTCCACTGACATAAACTTACAGCTATTCCTTGAGTGGTCCTGTTCCACCTTCTCTCAGAAATGTCTCCATATTTCCACATGGGTGCTTACTTTTAGTGCAGTTGAGGATGGGTTTCCAATCAAAATTACCCCCCAAACCCAATTTTCTTTGAATTTATGATAGCTATCCTTCACCAAATTCCTACCATAGGACAGGCATAGAAGTCTCTGCCTATATGCATTTTATTATTCAGTCCTCACAACAACCAGTCATGTCCATTCAGTTGTTATTCAATGAGACAAAAAGAAGCTTAGAAATTGTGCATAATCTGTTCAATAGAACGTGACTGGTAGATGTTAAGAGTTGAAATTTGAACCCAGGAATTGTGTCTCTAGAATTTGTGCTCTTAATTGCTATTCTTTTTATTTTGATTTGTTATATATGACAACAAAATGCATTATAATTCATATTACACATATACAGCACAATTTTTCATATCTCTGTTTGTACAAGTAAAATCACATCCTTCGTGTGTTCTTATATGTACTTAGGGTAATTATGACCATCACATTCCACCATCTTTCCTACCTCTATTCCTCCTCCCTTCCCCTCCCTCCCCTTTTCCTCTTTTCCCTATCTAGAGTTCATTCAACCCTCCCATGCCCCCACCACACACAGTATATTATGTATCAGCATCCTTAAATCAGAGAAATCATTCGGCATTTGGTTTTTTGGGATTGGCTAATTTCACTTAGTATTATATTCTCCTGCTTCATCCATATACCTGCAAATGCCATGATAAATTATATTGCCATATTCCACACCTTCCCTGCCCCAAAAGTGACATCATGAGTTATGAATCATGTCAGTACCCCCCAAAATATAGTTTATGCCTATCTATTTGAAATCAATATAATATTTAACTTTGTCTTAGGCCACATTTACTGGATTTCAAGCTAGGATTTCTATAGTCTTTGTCCTTGAAAAGAGCTCACTAATGGAAAACACCACTTGACCTTAAACACCATTGTACTGGATTTTACATTTATTGTAATTTGATTTTGGATGAGTTCATATTGTGTCTAGCAAATAAGCAGGCTACAACTGTTCACTGTCACAGTGATTAGTTAAATGCTCTGGTCTTTTCTGCAGCCAAGAATTTGGATAGCATTTACTAAATGAGAGCAGGAAGGAAATTCCTAAATTAATTTTCATGTCAAAATTTTACCTTCTTATAGCCCAGTGAAATGATGTTCTTTTGAAAAATTATATTGAAGAAAGACAAATTATATTCTGAGCTTTCCTTTTAAGAGACACAGTTCAGATTTGGCAGTAGATTTAGCTGAAGAAGGGGAATAATGAAAACGTACGTGAGATTTATTTCAACGCAGAGGCCTGGAGGATGGAGATGGTTAGATCAGCTGCTGAGGCCTGAGGATAGTTCTAGCAGCATCATTGAGAACCTCCTCAAAGTGGATGCTGTTCAAGACAGTACAGGTAAGAAGAGTTGCAACAGGCAGAACATGCTGTTTGGCTTTTTTTCTTCCTGGTTGTAAAACATGCAGAAAAAAGCATTGCTCATAAAATATTTAAAGCAAGGCCATCCAGCCGCAGGTTGAGGGAAGGACCACAACATGACTCAAGCTCAGCAGCCACAAAGCATCTGCCAGCAGGGATGTGGCTTGGAGATGGGTGGAACAGCGATTCTCAACCGGAAGCAATTGTGCCTTCCCAGGGGTATTTGGCAATGTTTGAACATATTTGCTTGTCTCCGTTTAGGGGAGGATATACAGGCATGCTGTGGGTACAGGCCAAGGGATGCTGCTAAATATCCCACAATGCACAGAATAGTCCCACCCAACAAAAGACTATCTGGTCCAAAATGTCAATCATGGCAAGGTTGAGAATCCCTATGCCAGAAGAAGAAGGAAAGATAGACTTAAGCTACATGGATTAGCTGCAGTGTATTGTGGCAAATAATGAAATGTTGGTCCCTCAACTTTTATAACCCCTAATGCACCTCCTCCTTCTCTTACCTGTCTCTGTTCTCTCACCTTCTCAAACTGTATTGCATGTAAACCCTGTCCACATAGCCTACTCTGTGGGAAAAATGGCAGAAAAACAAACAGTGTTATTCCTAGGGCTAAGTAGGCAGATCTATTAAACTTGTGCAGAGTGATAGATTACAAAGTCACTTGCAAATATTAGGGGAAAGGCAGCTGGCAGCATGACGTAAAGCTCCATGGATAAATCCCCACTCCCATGGGGGTCAAAAAAAAAAGGAAGGTGCAGCTCCCAGTGAGCAGCTAATCCTCAGAGAAGACACCAAGTGCAGAAAGGACACTTGAGCCTGTGGTGCTGCTGGCAGCTCCACCGGGCACTTTGCAGTATCTTAGCATCTACACGATTCTAATGAAAACTTTTATTGAACAAAATCAAAGGTGGTTTTATTTTTACTCCCAATGCTTCCATAGGTGATTGGAGTGGCTTTCCGTGAAGAGCCCCTTAAAGCAGTGAGATACAAAACAAATCTGACCAAAGAAACATAGAAAGGAGAAGCACAACCACTGGCTGCTTGGGCGAAATAGTTGTTGTGATGGAGAAAAACACTGTATTCTAGGCTTCTTGTAGCTGGGAGGAAAAGATGGCGTCACTAAATTCACCACCCTTTTTTATCAAAGCAAGAGCAGACCAGGGCCCCCAGCCATGGGCTCAGCATGGAACTCCCTATGAACTTTCCCACATGGTATTGAGGATGGAGACAGAGAGTCACATAATGGATAATTTTAAGCATCATTTTTCATTTAGGCCAGATTCAGGTGTGGTTCTTTTGCAATATTCTTCTGTAAATGACAAGAACGTGACACCAAGATGGAAGGACATCCAGTACGATGGCATGAGTCATCCAGCAGAGCACTTCACAGGGGTAATGATGTCATTATTTTGTGAGTGGGAACCTCTGAGTCCACTGAAACCTTAGATGAGATCTGCTTAGATTCCCTGAGAAAGCCCAAGATCTCTGATAATCATTGCAGAAGCCTGAGGAGCTGATGTTACTTTGATCTCTCCTAGTTTCAACCATCTGCCTTCTGTTCAGTTTAGAGATGACCTCATCCTTCCAAACAGGCTGTAAGACACCCCTGTTCTATGTGACACAGACAGGGGACACCTCTATGTTGGACACACCTGCACACACACACAAACAGGCAGACACAGCACATGGCATGCTGTGTCATGAAGAGACACCCTTGATTCAAAAAGTCCTGTGTCCTTCTGGACAATTCTCCTGGAGACTCCATGGAAGTACCAAACTGCACTCCCATCTCATACATCACCCTCTTTACCCACATTCTTCCTTAATCACCACTTCTCTTAGGGAAGCAAATCCTATATTCAGTTTCTCACACAATGCATCCCAGCCTTTCATCCCAGGAGTGGCCCTTGTTGAATGTCAACCATGCAGAGATCCATTTTCTCCCCCAAGCAGATTGTCAGGCTTTTTCCTTAGAGAAATTTTGCAGGAGAAATTCCATACTGCTAAGGTAAAGAATTGTTCCCCTATCACTGACAAGTCATGCTTCCCAGATAGAAATGTCCATGGGCTGGGGATATAGCTCAGCTGGTAGAGTGCTTGCCTTGCATGCACAAGGGTCTGGGTTCAATGTCCAGCACCACCAAAAAAAAAAAAAAAAACACTTCACCAAATAGTAATGTCCAGTCCTAATGGTGAGAAGCACAGAAGTTCCTCCATGGAGTAGAGAGCACCTTCATAATTTGATTTTTTCAAAATTCATGCTTCATGAGCGCTCCTGATTTTCCTGCTAGTCTGATGTGTTGTTTCCGCTGTTCTCACCATCCAGTTCTTCCTGTGTCGCAGTGTCTGTGCTGTGTGGGCATCCCCTTGTGAAGGCACACTCAGGGATCCATCCAGCAGATGCCTAAGTCCAGCCACTTTCTCACCTATTCCCTGTTATATTCATTTAACACATCATTGGGCTTACCTTTTATGAAGTTCTCGTGTTCCACCATTTTTGCAGAATTTTTAAACATATTAAAACAATGCCTTTTTTTTCAAAATGCAAATCATTATGTAGCTAATACAAAGAAGTACCCGTTTTAATGAATGATTTTCTCCATTGACCTACACGTAAGCATGGAAATTTTCAGTGTTATTAATATAACCTCATACTCTTTAAAATATTGGTAGCAGGTGGCTAATTTTACAGAAATTAGAGATTGATTTTTGCTCCCTTGAATTCTATGTTCTTTCATAATCTTCTGATTATTAAGGGCCATATCTGGACCTTGGCAGGACAATTATGCCAAGGTTGCAACTCCTTCCCTGTCTGTTTTTTTAACTCAAGTATATTAATACGAGAGAGTAAAACCAGAAACATTCATAAAGGGTGTTTTTATGATATCATTTGCATTCTTCCATTCTAAGAGCTCAGAATCCACTTTTTAAGTCAGGACCAAATGAAACCATCCTCTGAATACTTTTTCCAGAAGGTAAAAATGTTATCTTATTATGTAAGATATAACTTACTTCAGGTAAAATCTGCAATTTTTCTATCTGAGCCCAGCACTATGGAATCTGGTGAGTCTATTAAAGATTCCAGAATATCGCTACCAGAAAATTCAAAATAAGTGTAGGATATAATACCTAGATATATTTGGAGCTCATTTATGTTGTCTGGAGCCAAACAGCAAGTTGTAGAATTATGTGAAAGAAAAGAAGCAGGTCTGGGAAGAAGAGGAGGTTGGGATGCAGAAATACAGTCTCAATGAAGCTCTCAGATAATCCCTCAGGGAGTTCTGGAGCTCGAATTGCCTTGCACAGTTACATCAAACTGGGGCAAAGGACCTGACCTTTAAGGCCCCACACTGGCCAGTTGTTGGTTGTGCTCTGTCCTCTGGAAGACCTAGATGGCTCTCTGCAGCAAAGAACCACTGGCCAGAGAAACAAACTCAGCTGAGAGGTTTTGACAGCCAAGCATCCTAGGCCCTGGAGGACTATGACTCAGCCCTTAAGAAAGGGTCTGGGCAGAGTTTCCTGGTGTCCTCCTCAGGTGGAAGGAGTGCTTGGCACCTTCCTCCCTCCTTCTCTTCCCATTCCTATTCCCCCTGCTCCTCCTGGGCTCCTCCTTAAGCACAAACTGCATCCATACTATATACCTCCTTGGCAAAACAAAGCTTACCTTCGTAAGAAATTCATTCAGAAGCACTTTTTTTCTGTTTCATTCAATCAGTTCGAGAAGGACAAAAGGACTGAAACTTCTTGGAGCACAAGGTCCTCTTTATAATTTTCCCCTCACCCTCCATACTTCTCACCTCCATCCTGGATGCCCACAGAAGCCCCAGGTCCCCTCTTAAGCAGTTTAACTTGGCTTTTGCTCGATTCTTCTCTGAAACTTGAAAACCAGGCTGTCCATGAGAAAACACAGGACACAGGGTACAATAGAAAGCAGTTGAAATTAAAAGAGATGGAGTGGTTTTCCTGTTTCCTACAGACTCAAGAAACAAAAGGAGGAGGAGGAAGTGGAGGAGGAGGGGGAAGAGGAGGAGAAGACAAGGAAGGAGGAAGAAGAGGAGGAGGAAAGGGAGGAGGAAGAGGAGGGGGAGGGGGGAAGGAAAGGAGAGGGGAGGGGGATTCTAATGATCTCAGTCCAATCCCTGGCCTTCATTCCTGCAGCCTTTGTCCCCACATTCCCAACCCTCTTCACCAGCCAAAATGGCAGGACTTGGCTTACTTCTTACTTAAGGTATAATTTACCTTCATAAGTCTCCACCCTTCATTCCTTATCAAATCAGGCTTTCTTCTGAAAGGCTCTAAAAAATTGTTTTACACATTATAAGTTTTAGGAAAGGAAAAGGACATGGTCTTCACCAACCCCTACCCCCACACCCCCATCCCTGGCCCCACCATTCTGGAGCTCCGAAAGATGAACTAAGCCCAAGACAGAGTCTTTGTGTTTTAACACAGGACCCCACCCCGAAAAGACTGGAGGTAGAATCACAACTCCTAAAAATCAGACAAAGGAGAAAGATTTGGAGCCAAAGATATTTCTAGGGATCTTAAACTCACATTGTACTCCAGCCCTGAGAATAGCAAAGGCAATTAGAAGAAATGACAGTGACCCTCGGGGATTTGGCCAAGGGGAAAAGGGGAAGGTGGGTTTGCAGGAGATTAGGAGAGAGCCTGGGATTTCATGTATGAGCTCCTCTGATAAGCTGAACCCAGCTCAGTAGCAGCTTGTTCTTTTCAGTTCTTCATAGTGATAACTTCCATAGCCCCAGGGATCACACCTCCCAGACAGAGGGACACTGAGCCTATAATGCAAAGGACCTGTGGCAGGAGGAAATCACCCCCTCTTTGGCACTGTGCTGCTAGGACACTGCTCCCCAAAGTCCAAACGCATTAGGTCGCTTCACCTGAGAATAGATGAGGGGTGAGAGCCTGAGCGGTGGATCTGGGATGGGGCTTTAGAGGCTGTGTGGCTCACAAGCCCCAGGGGATCCTCTCAACTCTGCTACTTGTTCCACACTTTGAGTAATGAGATCTGGTACCCGAGGTCAGACTTCAAGGCAGAGTTGGAACTCACATCTCCCCCCTCCTGCCAGGTCAGATGAAGAGCTCCCTCTTGTTACATGCTCACCTAGGAAGCATTTCCTAGATGGGAGAGTTGTACTAAAATAAAATGTGGGTAGCTTCCGCTCAAAACATGACTTGTATTATTTTTGGCTTAGTAGCTATTTTCAAAATATCAGTTAAGCTGCTTGAGAGCAATAACAGAAATTCAAAACACTAAAAGCATTCAAACCAGAATGTACTTCCAAGCCACAAGCCAAGGTTACCACTGCTATTCTAGCACTGGTTCTGGGGTTTTTCTGATCATTCAGAGTCAGCAGACACCCCTGATGTGTCCATGTTCTTGCCCTTGCCTTTTAATTTGGTATTTGCTTGGAGACACAAGTCGCAATTTCTTGCCCGTTTAAATGAGATTGCCGAGGCTTGGAGTAGATTCTAAAATTCGGTGGGTACAGCCATCTCTGGCAGACTACATTTAAAGTTGGATGGAGAGGGCTGTTCTCTCTCTTTCAGGGTTTCATCTTCTCTCGAATGCATATGGACGCACAGCAAGCAAGCAGCGATACCACACTTCCCTGGTCATTGAACATCCTGCAGTGTACTCCTTAATTAAAACCAGCATCGCCAAGATGATTGCTTAAGTACCCAAAACCTGGCCGCTTAATGGCCAATCAGAGAACTACATGATCATTAAATCCATTTGGAACCACTCTCTTCTTCTCTTTCTCTCTCTTTTTTTCCCCCTGAGGTGAATACAATTAAGCTCTAAATATTCTTATTGTTTTCCATCAAGTGTATTTTTTAAAAAATACTGCTTCCTTTTTTTAGCATCACAACTTCCGTTTCACTTTCTCCATCAGAAATTAACCCTCTAATAGTTCATTAGGATTCTTTTAAGCTGGAATTGACAGAGATGCTGGGGATTAAGGAATAATTTGAGTGAGCGACACATAGGGTGTTGCCTAGTAACACAGGCTGATCTGTACAAAGCCATAAATTGCAAAATTTCATAGCAGCATAAAAACTTTTACTGGCACTTAAGCATATTTTGCCCTGATTGAAGCGGAATTCACGCAACAATTACAACCACACGACAAAAGGGGGTAATGATTAGCCTTCAAGAGCTGCTGTTATTTCTGACAGTTCCAAAGCTGTTTGTGTTTGTTTCAGGAAAGAAAGCATTCAATCCTTTATGGACCAGCCTCACAGAAAGGCAGAATCAAGCCTGTTAATTAGCCAGTGCCAGCTCTTTAAGTACAGCTCCCAATGAAGAATAGAAGAGTTATGTAATAATTTATAATTGTAATTAATTTGTGTCAACCAAACCAGCACTGAGTGTACCCATACAGGCTTCAGAGGGCAGCCCTCCTGTTATGTAACATAATGACAAAAACTCAAACCCAGAAAGGGCACAAATGTGCCTGCGGCTCTCATCAAGAGAAGTGAACTTCATGAAGATTAAAGTCAAAAGACAAGAAGGTTATTTTTAGTCATTGTAACAAATATCTTAAGGGGCAGTCTCTTTCCTAATTAAATTATTTTTATCTGTAGGAAAGTACATAAAATTGCATGTATTCATGAGATACCACATGATGTTTCAATACATTGTGCAATGTGTAAATCAGGTTAAATTTATGCTTTCAAACATTTTATCAATTATTTGTGGTAAAAGATTCCAAAAATCCTTTCTTCTAGTCTTTTTTAAATGCATAGTCTATTATTGTTACATAGATTCATTCTACTATACAATAGCACACTAGAGCTCCTTGTACCCATCTAACTGTAACTTAATACCAATTGTTCAACTGGAAACTATCTCAAGATATTGTCAATATCTATAGTTATTGAAGTAAAAATTACAGAATGTTGTTAAAATGTCCAGGGGAAGTTATATTCATATTGAATTCAAGATGTCTTGTTCTGCGTTAAGCCATAGCAAGTCCAAATAAAATATAGATTTGTGAAAGGTATCATTCATCATCACACCCTAATACACTCATGCGCACGTGTGTGCACACACATACACACACACACAAACTCAGATAAAAACAATTAAGTGTTTCACTGAAAGGAGACTGGGAGATTTCTTTTTCTCGGACAAACATGTACTTCTATGAATAAATTCACCAATGTAAAGGGATTCGTGCCAGAGCTCAAGAAAATTGAGAAGCAGATGCTTTGATCCTTTCATAAACTTTTCATTCTTCTGGTTCTGGCTTGAATAAAAATGCTTCTGAAATTTAATAGGTAATGCAGGCATGAAAGAATGGCCTGTGAACAGCACAGGAAGAGCTCTGGACTCGGGCTTAGTCCTTCCATCAGTATTGTGGTTGAGCTTCCTGGTGTACATTTCGATAAATCCTAATTTACTTTCTTTTGAGCCTCAGAATGTCAGACTTCTAGTCTGATTTCTCAGCATCCCCCCCAGCCCGAACAGAGCTGCAGCAAGAGACTTGCAAAGATCCAGATCCCACCAGAGGAAATGGAACAAGAAGTACTGAAAGCAGAAGGGGGCATACCTAAAAACAATAAAAACTGATAAGGAAATCCACCTAATCCAAAGATCCCAGACCCTGGAAAGACAATCTACACACCCACGCCAATAACACCTGGAATGCTTAGAAAGGGTCCAAAAGTCTGATGAGCCCTTTAGTGGCAGTGGGTCCATGAGAAAGTGTCTTAACCCTCCTGAGTCTCAGTTCCCCCTTTCATCAGATTAGGAGATTGGATCTGATGAGCTCTGAAATCCGTTGCCGCTCCAAGATGCTATAAGTAAATCCTTCCACTGCTCTATGAGAAAATCCCCATGGCTTCCTACTTAGGCATCCTACAGTAAGCAGCAACTAGGGAGACAGCCATCAGAGCTGTGACAGTAGAGGTAGCCATAAGTCGAGACGGTCGAGGAGTGGTGTACCTAGCAAACGTGTGACTTCACATTGCAAAAAGAGACCTGTGTGCTTACTGGGATCAGTGCTCAGCACACAGCACTGGAGAGAATCACCTCTCACTCTTATTCCTCCATTACACACAAACCTCCACATGTGTTTCCCTCTTCGCCCTCCCTCGTAGAGTGAGCTCTGATTGAGTGCCCATGATGAGAACTGAAACACTAACTTAGCAAATAGCAGGACAAGCCAGGCATGATGGCACACACCTGTAAGCTCATCAACTCAGGAGGCTGAGGCAGAAGGATCACAATTTCCAGGCCAGCCTCAGCAATTTAGCAAGACCCTAAGCAACTTAGTGAGACCCTGTCTTAACATAAAATATTAAAAGGGCTGGAACTGTGGCTCAGTGCTGAAATGTCCCAGGGTTCCATTCCTAGTATTGGAAAAAAAAATAGCAGTACATTTTCTTGATTCTGTCTAGATTTATAGTAACACTTTAGTCACTAATTATTTCCAATTACATTTTAAAGTTGGTCAACTTCAATATTTTGAAAATAAGTTGACACTTGCCAATGAACTCCCAATGAGAAGTAAAGCATGTTTTTCTACACTGTGTTGAAAAGCAATATGAACTTCAAATTCTCGACTGAAATGTATTAGGTGGATCATGAATATTTCATGTTTTATTGAAACTAATTCATTCTGCAAAGAAGCTAAAGAACATGCACTCAATTCTTCCCTGAAGATCAAAGAAGCACACTGAGGGTAACAGACCTCTGAATGCCCTCCTACACACAGCCCATGAAAGAAACAAAGAGATTCAGCAAGTTGAAGTTCATCTGCTGTTTGCCAAAATTTAAAGAATTCAGATTCTCAGAGATATATTTTCTTAAGCATATTACTCGAAATTCTGTAAGACTTCTTAAAGATGAATATTGTATGTTCTTAAATTATAAAAGTAGGAATTCTAAATTGTAGGGTTTCAGTTCACTGTTAGCCAACATTACTTTCGAAGGGCTTTTGACACTACATTAGGCAAATGTAATGTGCTTTATTAAAAGCCACCGGCCCAAACATTTGACTGGTGGGAAATTTTGTAAATCTGTCTTTAAAAAATACTTATTCTATCCCTCAACTTCATAACTTAGGAATAAGGTCTATGTAGCGAAAATTAGGAGATTCCAGGTTATTAACTAACTACAGGGCAAGTTCCAAAATATTTTTGTGCCTTATCTACACTGTTATTTCATTTCCAAAGGAACAGAGAGCAATTGTGCTTTTTATAACATTTGAAGACAGTTTTATTTTAACAGTCCTTGGCATTTTGTTTGGGTTATTTCCATTTATATTAATAATGTTGGACTCACAAATTGCCTAATGTAAGAGATCCAAAGATGTGGAGAGGACAAGTTTCCTTAACACACACTGGAAAGCAGTGAACTGTTCCAATAATGCACTTTTCTGAGAGGAGCTCATTAGAAGTCTTCTAACTTTTAAACAAGGCGAATTGGACAGTGTCATTATCACCCATTATTCTAGGATTTGTAATGGGAGAACTATTAAAAGGTAACTTAGTAAAGAAGGAGGAAAATGAAGCAGGAACTTGTCATTGCCTTCTATTTAGAAACAGTGGCTTTCTAACTCCTGGAAGACTGGAAAGCGGTTTTCAGCTAGAAGACTTGGAAAGTGAAGTGGGTCAAAGTGCACTACATCTATTTTCAATTACAGAGACATACAGTCCTCAAGCAGCCAGAGTCAGCCAGAATCGCCTGAGACCTGGGGATCATAATGAAAATATCTTATAGTAAAATGCATTCCCCATAGGTTTAAATGCAAAATGAGAGCACAACTTTTTATTACTCACTAAATGAAAATGTGCAGTCTTTTTCCCCTTTTAAGGTCAAGTATGCAGTATTTTGGAAAACAAACCATAAAAACATGATTAGAGAGAACAGAGGAAGTCATTATTATCTCCAGTCATAAAGAATGTAGCATCGTTCTATCAATCTAATGTATCTTTGTAACGGCGGAGGCAGCATGTGGCACTGCTTAAATTGCAAATACAGTATTTAAGAAAAAGCCTGGATTAAAAGAGCACTGAGATAAGCTGTGAAATAACTGCACTGGATTAGATTATTGTTATGAAGTCTGTTCCTTCCCAGACACCCACTTATCATTATATATTGCCGGGTCATCTACCTACACAGAAATGACACGTTCATCAGGACAAAAGTCATGAATGAAGCCCAGGATATGTCATCAGTGGCTAACGAAGAGTCATGTTGTGACATATGGTGTAGAAAACTAAAATTCTCTGTGGAGTCAATGTCGAAATATTGAAACTGAATCAATAAACATATATGATATCCTTGGTTTGCTCTCCCTTCTCAGAAAGCTTTCTAGCTCAAAAATTGGAGATGGCAAGCTGGGCCTTCTCAACATTACTATCAGGACCGACTTCAGTTGAAATCTTATCACAAAGACAACTATCTCAGAGTGTGTGGCTTTTGCAAGGATAACTTCCTTGTTGAGGCAGTTCCAGGGCTGGGTTGGGTTTTCAACAGCTGTTGCTACCTATCTGTCATAGTTAGGGCAGTTATACTTTCAATGTCCTCTGCTAGAGACAGTTGGATCAACTTAAAACCAGTTTGAAAAATGCATTTAAGAAACTAAAGAAAATGACCTGAGAGGTGATAAACGCACCCTGTTGTACATGAGATTCTCACTGGTGGGATTTTATCAAGTCAGGTTATCTAGAAAGGGACACATTTCTAAGCCAGGCTTCAGGCTCAGGATTTCATGTTTCAGAGCCTGATGGCTTTCATTTCTAACCTGTTTCCTCTTGCATGGCATTTTCCAGAGGCTTTGGTTCTCAATAGAATTAAAGAAGGTAATTTCTAAGCCCTGCAAGAGGAGGTGAATCCAAGCAGAATATTTTACTTTCTGACTGAGGGAAAGAGCAAGATGACTTTTTGTGGGGGTAGTTCTTGGCTTTGGGGTTTTTGATTTTTGGTGTTTATGTTCCTGTAGAAAGTGAAGATGTTGCCACCCCAACTCACGTGCTAACGTAAATTATCAGGGCAGCTGCCTCTGTCCAGGGCAGTTTGCTCTCTGCTCAGGGGTTTACTAGGTGGTGAACTAGACCAATAGGCTGCATAAGAAAGAAAACTGACCCCGTGGATCGGCTGAGGAAAGGTCAGGCCCCACTCGTTACTAAAATCTTCCTAGAAGCCTATATAGACCAAGAGTAATAGAGTAGGAAGCCATAAGTGTGGGCACCAAGCAAATTGAAGATTCTCCTTCAGGCCTCAGTTTCTTTATTTTTCTACAAATGTCTCATAATAAGACCTAGCATTGGGTAGTCACTGCCAGCTGTGAAGATGGAGTGCACCAGAAAAATTGGCATAAAAGAAATCAAGATTTATGATCTTTCAAAGCAGTCCTTTTTCTTACATCCGTAAGCTGCATGTTCACCACATTCTACATTCATTGCTAGACTGAAAACTTTAATATTTATGTCATCTGTTCTTTTAAAGATGATGCTCCTTTCCATTTGGCATTCTAGTATTATTAAAAATGGGACAAATGCCACTTCAAAGCAAGACTATAATAGTTCCACTCTCCCTTTGAGTCCTTCTTGGCTCATGGATCAGCCACTCGTTCCCAAAGGCGATGCTTATGAGCAGAGGGGACAGCAGCTAAGGTGGACGCGTGCATGAAAATGCATGTGTGCCCATGCTGAGCTCTCTGCACTGCCTACTCCACATCTCCCCAGTGGCTAAACACCTACAGCTACTGAAAGTAGTCAGGAGGCTGAAATATCCACATGAAGGAGCCAGTGTTGATCAGAAGACCACGTGCTGTGTGAATGAGAGCTTTCATTTTGCCTGAGATTGTATGTCCACATATAAAATCCTGGTAGGTTCCATAGACAGACATAGTGTTAGGTATTTTGTTCTCCTAAATACTATTCTCATGTGACCCAAGTGCTACTGGAGCCCGGTTCTTTCTGTTAATTTAATACTATAATCAAACAAAATGCACCTTCAGAAACCTGATTTAACATGTCAGGCCACTGATGAAGGCTAACAAAGTTGAAGGCTGGCGAGGGGTCTGGGCCCTTTACCCCTTGCTTTGTCTTTGGCATTGGCAAGGAGAAGGTGAGGTTCGACAACAGAACTCAACATAAATTCACCCATTCATTCCAAGTTATGTTTGAGCACCTGGCACTGTTAAAATTGTTGAGTGTATGGCATTTAAAAAATATTTAAAACAGAAAACTTCTACCATCATAGAAATTAATTTTTAGAAGGAGAAAAGAAAGATAACACAATGGATAGATAAGTGAAGTAAGTAGAATATAAGTCAATATATATGGTACATAAGTCTTCATGTCTATTACCTTCACAGAATATTAGGGACAGTGATATATTTGGAATGGCTCCCCAAGGTCTCTTGTTTTTACAAGCAGACGAAGGGAGCCCCTGAGGGCTTAGAAGCCTGGCAGCAGATCCAGGATTGGAATCCAGAGCTCTAGAGCCTCATTCCTGGTCTCCTACTGGCTCCTCACACTGATATTTTTTCTTACTTGAATTATTCATGGCAAAAACTCTAGGTTTATTCTAAATTATGGTGGAGAATCACTGCATCAAGTTAGAAGAGTTTCTTTAGTGTTTTAGGGGTATGATTTGCTTTATTTTTTAAAAGTCTCACTCTAGCTACTATGTGGAGAATAAACCTTAGGTAGACACAGAGATCACCAGCTAGGAAGCCGTTGTGGTATCCTCTACACCTAGAAAATTACCTCTTGAAGGGATTAATTAGTTAATACTGATAAGTGCATCACAGAGATCAAATATTATTTCCTAAAAATCATTATATGTTTGCCACTGCACATATGCATTTGGCACAAAGTTACCAAAAATAATAATAAAAATAGAGGTCTTGCTGATTTCTGTTCTGGAAAGATGGAATAAGGTATGTTTTACTATTCCTTTTACTTAGCACAACTTAAATCCTGGAAATTACATAGGAAATAAAAACAAGAAGACTCTGGAAGGTGGTGAGAAGCAAGCCAGCTAGCTAGGGACCTCAGGACCCTAGGAAGACATTGTGGTAAGTCCCTGGGTTTTCTTTTTGCCTCTTGTGTAACAGATTTGGAATTTAGTAATAGAATAACCCGGAGACACCAGTGGACAAAAGTAAGCCCATCAAAAACTTGCAATATCTAGCCAAAGGACCAAAAAGGGGAAACCTTGAAAAACAGAACACTTTGGAGGCTCTTTGCTAGCCAAATACAACAGAAAATAAGAAAGAAGGAAAAAACAAAAGAAGAAGAAGAAGACAGGCAGACCTGTGGCCTCTCCCTCATGCACACCTGCAAAAGTCAAGTGCAGAAACTTCGACCACCCCTGACCCTGTGAGGCAATCATAAGGCCCCCCAACAGTCTTTCTGGGGTGGAGTCAGAAGGAGTCAAGTAAGGACCTGTGACTGTCATCCCCACTAGCAAGGAATAAGGTCCCCCATGGTGTCCATATAGACCCCAGGAGCTGGGAATTCCACATGCCCTACCCCAGCAGGAATGAGCATCTCTCCTAATAGAAATTCAACAGTTTTGCTATAGCTTAGGGGAACCACTGGGGTGTCAGTGGAGACTCCGTGGTAGCCAGAACCCTGCTGCCCAACAGCAAGGAACAGCTTCCTCACTTAGGATTACAAAGAGACAGAGTGGGGAAGCTGGATGTCCAACTTTACCTGGAAACACTAAGCTAGCACCCTTCTTTCCCCTGCGTAGCAGTGTCGAGGAAAGCCAGATAAAACAAAAGGTTTGAATAAGATACAGAGTTTCATAATCTAAGGTGCAAAATAAAAAGCCTCATCATGTACAACCACAAGAATAGGAAGTTAAATTCTGTGTATATAGGATATGTCAAAATACATTCTACTGTCATGTATAACTAAAAAGAAGAAATAAATAAATAAATAAATAGCCTCAGCAAAGACATAGAAAGTATCTCAGCAAAGAAATACAAGATATAAAGATAAACCAAAGTTCAGAGTTGAAAGTTTAGAACTGAAAAAAAAATGCAATAATCAAAATAAACATCTCAGTGACAGGCTCAACAGCAGAATGAAGGCAACAGTAGGGATTACCCAATCTGCAGAGGAGCCAAATATAACTAAACCATGGTAGTATGTGTACCGAGCACCATTTATCACACTGAGCTGTCTCCAGAAGGGATATATTCTGTTCCCTCAAGTTTGTTCCAGCAGCTAGTTGGCCTATAAAAAAAAACCCACAGAAATGTATCAGTGGAGTTTATGAATATATTAGGAAGGAAATAGGGACTGGTTGGTGTTCTGGGATGAATTGTGTGGCCCCAAGAGACATGTTAAATATTAATCTTCACTACCTCAGTACTTTACTTGAAAATAGGATCACTACAAATGATATCGGGTAAGATGAGGTCATACTGGAGGGGGCCCCCTAATCCAATAATGATGTCCCCTACAAGAAGAGAGAAGTTTAAACACTGACCTGCATGGAAGGAAGGTGACAGCAAGAGAGTAGAATTTGACTGACAGGTACCGGGAAACACTGGGGTCTCCAAGAAATTTAAAGAGGCAGGGAGAGATCTTACACTAGAGGTCTGGAGGGAACATAGCCCCATTGACACCTCCATTTCAGACTTCCGGCCTCCAGAACTGTCAGGGGATAAATTTATTTTGTTCTAAGTCAACTAGTTTGTGGCACTTTGTCATGCAGTCTTAGAAAACTAATGAAATGGGAAAGGAAAATGTTCCAGGGAATTCAGGGTTCTTATGGAATCTGGAGGTAGCTTTACTTAAAAGATGATGTCATTATAATTAATTCAAGGATTGCATTTAACAGCAGAATAAGGATTGATATAAAATTACAAAGCGCATTGACATAGCTCAACCTGGAATGGTTTGGTCAGAGAGGAAAATCAACCAGAATAAAATGACAAAAATAACAAGAAATATCATCAAATGCTTGTGATGACCTATGTTACCCCACGTGCTTTATGGGAGTTAATTTATTAAAACCTTTTAACAACTCAGGTTACAGGGGCTAAGACTGGTGTATGGAGGTATTGGGTGACCTGCCAAGGCCACAGGAAGTGATAGGACTGGGATTTACATCTGGCAGTTTGATACCAGGGCTGGTGTCCTTAGCATCCCCAGCATCATCCCTGCTAGCCACCACCCTCATACACACACTCACTCTTTCTGTAGCTGCTGGCCTCAAATGTTCCCCCTGCTAATATTCCTTGGTACCACCTCTTCTTTCTGCTCAATTGATTTTTTTAATTTGAGGCAAAACTCACAAAACCTAAAGTTAACCCTTTAAAAGTAAAATCTCAGTGTCATTCAGTACATTCATTCAGGAAGTGAATTCTTACAAGAACCAAAAAAGGCAGTGATTCTATTATTCACAAAAAAATGACATAATTTTTTAAACACGCAGAGTATACCTCAAAAGGTACAGCAATGTGACACATGGTGAACCTGTATACTGAATGGAATCTTCATCAAACCTGTCTTGGTACATGTGAGAGGACCTAGAGTCTCATTTAGAACTAAAGTCGCAAGTCTGAAGTTGAGATACTACAGCTCATGCAACATAAAATGAATCACCGATCATGCTACTCTAGTATTTCTATGAAAGATATCTCCACCAATAATAAGCCATTAAAGATTACATTTTTTTCCTCCACTGCTAAGTATTTGCAAAACTTTGCACACAGACAAAAGAGTTTGTGGTATTATCATAAAACCATATCTAAAATTGCCTCAATCTTATTGAACATGATGGTCATGGCTGACATACATAAAAATATCAGTATGCCTCCGACGTGAAAACTGAACCAATAAGCACTCATTTACCCAATACACATGCACAAAATGCAATTTTTATAATTGTAAACAGTTATCAAAAGTGCATAGTGATAGCATTAGGCAGAAGTGTCCTGAAGGCAAACCCAAGGCATCACACTATGTAAATCTGCAATGAAAGTCCTCTAGTCACTCTCTGGACTGCCACTGGTTTCTTTGGAAGCACGCAGCTCCATTGGAGAGTGCCTTTGCCATTGACTCTGTTCCAGAGCCAAAGAGGAATGAATTAAGCAGATACTGGTAAAAAGTGCTATGGGATCAGGGATCTGCCTCTGCAAATCTGCTATCTTATTTAAATGTCCTCTTGCCTGAAAACGGGTCTGCTTAGCCTGGCCCACTCTGATTCCAAATTAGAAGGCAAGTTTGCCTATTTCAAGATAAAGTCAATGCCAAAGTGTTGTTTTTGTATTCTGACATCTCAACTGATGGGCACAGGCCCCATGGGGTACAGTGGATTGGGCCATTTAAGACTTTGTTCAATTACCCATAAGTCATGTGACCTTGAGCAAGTCACTTCTCCTCCCTAAGCCTGTTTACTTATCTATCACTAAGGCTATTGTTTAACATCTGAATTATTGGAAGCATAGGGAGACTAAAAGTATTGGCAAAGTGCTTGGTTGATATAGTCTCTTAGGAAATGTTAGTGTTGTTCATGATAACTGTAGGTTTCACGCAGGAGAGCCCCTTCCTGGTTTCTCAAATGTAGAGGGTAAGGAAATAAAATATTCACATCTGAGTGGTTTTAGAGATCTTAAATATGAATCTTAGATTACAAATATTCCAGTTATAGTGACTGTGAGTTCCTAGCCAAGTTACTCTCTCCTTGATATTTTTCCAGTACCAAGAAAATAGAATTACCCCTACTAAGCTTCTCACCACTGTGACCAGAAGTCAAGAAGTCACTTAACCTTCACAACCAAACACTATAAGAGGTAACATTATAATAGAACCGCCATTTAATACACAGGAAATTGAGCCCCAAAAGACTGGGAAACAGCAAATATTTGAGACTTACTCTGTCTTAAGTCAAGATCCATTTCTCCTCCTCTGTACCCCACTATCTTGAATTTTAACACAAGCACTGATAATCTCCCTGAAAGTGGCTCAAGTATCACTAGTACTGAATGTGAATTAGGTATTTACTGATATACCAGCCACTTTCCTACATTAAATTTTATGATTCTTATATAACAACCCTATAGGATCAGTGCTATTATTATCCTCATAAGACAAATGTGGAAACTGTGATCTGAGAAGTCAGGCAACTTGCCCAAGGTCAAATGCCTGGTGAATGTCAAAGTTCAGATTCAAATACAGGCAGTAAGATTTATCCCTGGTTCTCTTAATCACCACGTGAGTTGGACACACCGAAAAAGGCCATGATGTTCAAATTCAGCTCACTGCCTTCTTCATGAACTTCATCAAGAAGCAAAGTGATTTCCTAAGATCACACAACAGTAAGAGCAGAACTTAAACTGTGCATTGTTGATACTGGGTATTATTAACAGCTGCTGTTTGTGGTGAGCCCACCAGGTACCAGGCACTAAACTAGGTACTTGACATCTCCGAACAAACCAGCCAAGTAAAAACCAGTGTCTCCTTCTCATAGAGAAGAAAGCTGAAACCAAGAGTTGTATAATTACCTGAAGCTGTTACCTGACACTTCAGGATTTGAAACTCCAGTTTCCAAAGATTATACCTCAGATTATTTGCCCAATATGTATTTCAGTTACCTCAAATTATTCCCTTGGGCCTCAGCCTACTGTTCTCTCCACGATTATATAATTTCTTGGTTTTACCCAGAAAGAAAGAATTTGATTTCTAACATTTTATTTCATAACTGGAATTTGCACAAGGGTTTTTGAGATGGAACAAAAGTATCCTGAAGAACTATATCTTTTCTATGATTTTTCCTTTTTTTCTTGTCTTACTTTTTTATTTTTTTATTTTTTATTATTAATTGTTCAAAACATTACATAGTTTTTCCTTAATCAAATTAAATTTATCATTGTTATAAAGTATATAATCTTCCCTAAGAAAAAAAAAATTCCCCCATAGATTTGGAAATTTGTGAAATGCTTATAGAAGCCAAAACCTTAAATTAGATGTTTTCTAACTTAGAGTGCAACAGTCTCAGAGGAAGGCAAATTTGTACCCATTTTGATTAAGATTCAAGTCATAAGATACAACTGGACAAATGACCCTCAATAGGAAAGAGGAGAGGAGAGAACTTTGAATATCTATTGGCTATGTATACTCTCCCATGATTAAATAGTAGACTATTCCTTGTTTGAAGCTGCCTTTGAGATCTATTTATCCCAACTTGCATTTATGCAAGCTTGTTTATTCATAAAAAGAATTTGGAGGAACATATGATAAGAAGACAGATGAACCAGAACATTTAAATTTAGAAAGATAAATAAGAATCATATAAAGGAAGGAAGAACATTCCATTAGAAAACTCAAAAGACATCAGGAGGTCAGTTCCATTTGTGGTTTCTTGGCAGAAAACTGCAAAACTGAAAACGTTTTTTGTATATGATTGAACTCATGTTATGTAATAACGGCAAGAGCGAATATCTGTATGAAAGGCTGGGTAGGTACTGCTTCTTCTTGCCTCCCCAAAAGAGCCTCTTTTATCTGTCACACAAGTTCCAGACCAGAGGGTAACGTCCTTTCTAAGACAACACAGTTTGAAATTATTTTCAACTGGGAGTTGTTCTTGGATGGCTTCTTTCCTTATTAACTAAATAACTCCTGATGTGTAAGAAAGATTTAGCAAAATAAATGACAAATTCTTTTTTGTCAGTGCTGGGTGGAAGCCATGCCTCCTGCATGCCTGCAGGCTGGGTAAGCACAGCCAGGGAGCTATACCCTCAACCCTATGGTCAATTCTTTATAACTTTAATATCTCAAGAAACTGAACTTAACAAGAGAAAAAGGTAAGGGAAAAGAAGCAAGAGGTGGAGAGGAGAGCGGAAGGAAGAAACAAGGAAATATAATCATATTAAAGTAGCATTTAATATATATGCATGTCTATAAGCATTTAAGGAAATTTCTTCAAGATTCAGCTGGTGATAGTGTTCCCTTAATATCTCAAGGCCACTAAGCCACAATCCCCCACAGATCACTGGGAAGCCACACTCACTTAATGGGCTAGAAGTGTTGATGGGGACAAGTGACATGTAGTTGGTAACCAAAGAGGTCTAATGCACTTGACAGTCTGATTACTGAAACAATTTAGAAATTTTAAACATAGATTCATTTATTGAAAAGTTTTAAAGTTTTAGTGCAAAAATGGTGAATGCCTATGAGAACTTTGAGATCCTGTAAACAAAATCCTAATAAAATAGAGGCAAGATGGAATAACCCCAGGTTTTCAAGCCAGCGTGCCACCGCCAAGGGAACAAGTGTGCCAAAAAGAGCCAGCATCTGAGACCGTGTCCCCCCAGGGCTCACGCCCCTGGAGAAGCAGTCTCACCTGCCTGTCACGTCCTGTAAAAACAGGATTCTCCACATAGGAAAAAAGATGGAAAGTACCAAGAGAGTCTGTCTGTGAGGACAGACAAGGAAGACTCCTGAGAATGAGTGCAAACTGATGAGCAAAATGCCATTGAAAGCCTAGTTTCAAAGGATGATGGAGATGCAGTCTATTTAAAAGAACATAATAATTAGAAATATAGGTTACTGTGGTGATCATCTCCAGGTATAATATCATTAAGAGTAAAACAGGCAAATAATTGTGGTAAGTGCTCCAATGATGGCAAAATCTCAGAAATACTTATGCACAGGAAAATAAATGTTTGGGTTTCATTGTTTTTTGTTTTTGTTTTTCCTTAAAGCTGTACAACTTGGAATTGCATTCCCTTCAGTGTATGTTAAGTCTAAACCACCAACAGGACAGTTATTTAAGCTTTCAATTACAGAACCAAGTTTTTAAAATACATTATTACTATAAAAATTTGCTTGAATACAAAAACAAATATTAGTCCAAGTTCTGATCATTAGTGGTAATTCTTCTTTTGGTGAGAATAAAATTTAAACACTAATTGTTGTGGCTCTAAGGAAAAGAAAAGGTTGGTTAAATTACAGAGAATTTATTTAGACTTAATTTAGATAAGTACATGAGGTTTTTTTTATTAATCTTCGAATTCTAGTGATAAAAACCTTTTGTGAAGCTTATAATTATTTTAAATTAAAATTTTATTGTCAAATTTAAATTTTATTTGCATTTTCAAAATATGTTCTGTAATCCCAAAAGTAGGGGAAAAAACCTTACAATTCAAACTCTTGGAAAGTATTTTTACTTTTGAAGTTCAGCTGTCACTAGGAAAATACACATTCATTGAATATTCTTTCCCTTACTTTCATTGTTTTTAAAACAGTATCAAAATTGAAAACCAAATAAGATCAGTTATTTCTCAAATCAAATCTTAATTTCTGAGTTATCCCTAGAATCCAACCTTATTTTATTTCAACCAGTACCAAACAAATAGCTAATATTGGTGTTATAAACCACCATCAACATTGTTATTATTATCTTTGAAGATCTCTATGATTTGAGAATATTTGTCAAAATTCATTTTCTTTTATTTTTATAGAAAATAAAATTAACTCAATAATAAACAGACCAAAGACAAATGAGCTTAACATTCTTGTGTATTCTTATAGATTTTTTTCTCTACATTTGTATTTTTATAACATCCTATAATTATGTATCATGCTTCATAACCTAATATTATTATACAGTGTTTTCTATGTACTTTATTATATTTCAACCAAATCACTTATGGTAGCTATATATTATTAATCTTACAACTACATTATAATTTATCTCAACATTCAACTATTGTTAAACATTTAATTCGTAGCATTTCATTGTTACAAACAATACAGACTTCTCTGGTTGAAACATTAAAATGTGCGCTGAAGTATAATCAAAAACATCAAAATAAAAAAAACTATTTTAAAACAAGTCAGAGAAATTCTCAGGTGCTGGAAGCAAAGAGATAACTCAAAGTCTTAAGGCTAAGTAGAAGATGAAACCTCTCACCAGAGGTATCCGAATTGCCACAGGCTTATGGGGCCTGGAGGCTGGATTTAACAGAAGAGAGGACTTGGGAGACAAGTCACCCCCATGAGAGTCAGCACTAAGCTTTGCATAAAACAGAAGCCACGGAAGGCTTTGCACCCTGTTCGATGAGCTCTGCTTTCTACCTAAGAAACTAAGGAAGCAGGCCATGCTTGCAAGGTTGAGATTTAAAAAGGATGACCCACAGGCAAGCTAAACACCAACCCTGTGCCACTCAGAGCTACGAGAGTCCTATTCCTTGGATGTGGAAATCTCAACATGAAAAATTAGCAGAATCGCTTGTCTAAGCCAATAAGACTCAGAAATCCTTGGCAGAGGCAAATACAAAATCATTCCACAGGAATGACTCCACAGGGACAATTCCATAATCCAGGACACTAGGACTTCTGTAGTAAACAAGCATTACTCCCAGCAAAAAAATTATAAGCCCTGCAGAGAAATGAGTCACACGGAAGCAGAGTGAGTAGAAGCAACTAATGGGATTATTTGAACCCAGAGACAGTGGAATGAAACTTGCAAATAAATAGGAAAGCACGTTGCAAATGACCAAGAAATAGAAACCATGCCAAGAACAGAAGATTAGGTTTAAAATGGGGGTTTTTTAAAAAGAGAGAAAAATTCTGGAAATAAAAATTTATTTTTTATTGAAATTTTTTTAAAATAAAAATTTAAAAGCTGATTTGGTTCAAAAGTTTTTTAGTTGAAACTAAGCAAGGTGGGTGACTATGCGAGGTCAAGGAGTAGAAGCTATAACTGAAGTGAGAAATGAATCTACAGTTAGGACTAGTGCAATAAATAGATACACTGAGGATGATGGGAGCCAGGTTCTCCACTGCTTGGGAGATAGATTGGAACTGGAGGTATCGGTAGCACTCATGGGTATCAATACACAGTTCCGGAAGTAAAGAAGGATAGATAGATACACAGATAGATAGATAGATAGACAGACTGACTGACTGGGATCAATAGCAATGATTACACCTGACGTCAGATCTTATGTTCTCAATAACCACTCTCCATTAAAAAGTGGAAGAGTGACTGCTCTCAGGACTGGAGCACAGAACACATAATGTGAACCCAGATCATCTTGGAACAGGAAGTAAGAAAACACTGGAAGAATGATAAGAGAATATCACAGATAGCAATGTAAAGGGATTCCTAGCCAAATTTTGGACAATTTGATCATCAAGATAAATAATTATATTAATTTACATTTCCATCAACAGTGTACAGCCATTTCTTTTCCCTGCATCCTCACCAGAACTTATTATTTATATTCTTGATGGCTGTTATTCAAAGTGGAGCAAGATAAAATTTCAGTGTGGTTTTGATTTTATTTCCATGATAACTAGAGATGTTGAATACTTTTTTCATGTAATAGTTAATCTGTACAAATATCAATCAAAGGATTAAAAATGGAACCACCACAAGATGCAGCTATACCACTCATCAGTATTTATTCAAAAGAATTGAAGTGAGCATACCATAGAGACACATGCATATATACCCATGTTTATAGCAGCACAATTCACAATAGTCAAGTTATGGAAACCACCCTAGGAGCCCTCCAACAGATGAATGAATAAAGAAAGTGTGGTATATATACACAATGGAGTATTACTTAGCTATAAAGAAAAATGAAATTATGTTATTTTCAGGAAAATGGATGGAACTAGCGACCATAATGTTGAGCAAAATAAGCCAAACTCAAAGTCAAGGGTTATATGTGTTCACTCATATGTAGGAGCCACAGAGGGAAAAAAGGGTAAAGGGGATCTCATGAAAATAAAAGGGAGACCAGTAGGAAAGAAAGAGATAAGGTAGAGAGGAGGGGAGGCCAAGAGGAGTCCAAGGAAATGAAACTGATCAAATTATGTCATGAACATGTAGGAATATGGAACAATGAACTCGTTATTCTATGTGATTATCATGCACCTATAGAAAGTCTTAAAAGTCAATAATAATCATAGCAACAGACTAGGATCCACTGAATAATATAGGACTTCATGAGTCCATGCTGATATAAATTGATAAATGAAGATCTAAATGTGGAGGAAAGAAAAACTTTCCTTACAGCAGACTACCAATGATGAGAGTAATGATCCATTCTGCCTTGAGACATCAACTGACTTTAAAGCTGCTTGGGGAAAATTTAATGGGGAGTGAGATCTTTGTGTATATTCAAAGCATTTGTCCACAAAATCCTGATTAATTTCAGATATGGGATAAAGAGTATCTTTCTATTGGAAAAACTTAGTGGCCATCTGCCGCAGCCCGGCTGGCTGGGCAAAATAACGGGGGGCGGGGTGGTGACGAACAACTTGTGTAGATTGATACAGCAGGAGTGGGAGCCGTTTATTGTAGGACAGGAGGGGTATATATACATTCCACACAGCTTATCTTAATTAACATAAACTAGATACAGCAGTCAACCAATAAGGAATCTCCACACTTAATGGCTCACTGGCGTTACTTCACAAACCACTCCCTCTGGCAAAATGCCAGGCGCCATCCTGACTTGTTTACAGACCCTAACAGCCATCACTTTAATCATGGTTATAATCATCAGTAATGAGACAAATCAGAATCAGGTGCCACCCCATGAGTTTCAGGGAGGACATGATTGATACTTCTGTCAACTCTGAGTTTCAACATGTGAGTCAAGGGAGTCGGAGCGACAGTTCCAAACAACGGGGCTAAGAAGACGTTCCTACATGCCACTCATGATTCCACACTAGATCCTTGTCTACACGGGAGACAACCGGCCAAGCCTGAAGGGAGTCTGATTCCATGGCAGCCATGTACCAGTGTCAATCTCCTGATTTTAATGTAGGAGGATCTCCTTGTTTGTAAGAATTCACACTGAGACATTGAAAGTGACAGGGCATCATTTCAACCAGTAACTTTCAAAGGTGATGGGAAAGTAAAAGTTCCTTATGCTATCCTTATTGCTTTCTTCTGGGTTTGAAATTATTTCATACTAAAAACAAAACTTAGGCCAGGTGAGGCAGCCCACATCTGTAATCCCAGGAACTCAGGAGGCTGAAGCAGGAGGATCAAAATGTTGAGCTCAGCCTCAGCAACTTAGTGAGACCCTGTCTGGAAATAAAAAATGAAAAGGGTTGTGAATGTAGCCAAAAAGTTTTAAAAATAAAGTGCCAACCGTACAGCAGTCACAGCTAGTGCTGATTTAATTATTTGTAGCCTACAACAGAAAATTAGTTTAAAACAAAGAGAATTGAGTGGTGGATAAAAACAAAGAAAACAAGTGGAAGACTTTAAAGTTAAGGATTTCTGAGAGCCTTATGTATGTTAAGAGGAGGACAAGTGTACTATCCAAATTCAGGATTTAAGCATTCACATAAAAAAATTTTAAAGTAACACAAAACAGAAAAAGAACAAAATCCTCTAAACTCACAGGGGAAACCGTAAGTAAAACAAAAGCGTGATCAGTCTTTTAGGGGAGTGTATCAAAGAGGGAAGCCATGAAACTGAATCTGTCTGCTTTGAAAAGGAAAAGCAACAGGATATTAAAACATGCCTAGATATATAAATCTGCATCCTTAGAGTCCCCAGAAATGGGATTGTTCTGTTAAAATAAAAATAACAATAAAGTTATTATGAACACAATAACTTTTCAGTTCCCTAACAAGTAAGGATTTGCTTAATGAACCATATTTTTTTCATACAACGAAGGAAACCACACACCTCTTTGTCTCCTGTCTTCCCCAGGCTCCTCCCAGTTCATGAGGCTCTGGCCACACTGTCCCTTATGCTGATCTGCAACCTGCCAGTCCCGCCTTGCTTAAGGCCTCTGCCCAAGCTGGTCCCTCTGTCTGGATGGGCCCCTTTCCCCCTACCCCATTCCTAAACTCCTTCTCCTGGTCTTCCCAGAGCCACCGCCTGCCAAGAAAGGCCTCTCTGACCCTCCTAAGTGGCCCTTCCTGGGAGACCACCTCCCTGGGACCTGCAGGCACACTCTGCAGAAAACCTCCAAGGACTTCCTCTCTTAAAACAAAGGACCTTGGTGTCACCATCCTGTGTCACTCATTATAGCAGTCTTCCCCTTCCTGACATGCAAGAGGTATTTTTTATACATTAAGCTGGTAAGTGCTAATAAAATACATAATAAAAAGGTAAATGGCCTCTGTATTGATCTTAAGTACTGCTGCCTGTAATATGATTTTTAAAGCTATATTCTCAAATTACTTAAACCACATGGGGCTGACTGTCAATGTCTCTCGTACATAAGAAAGCGTCAATTGTGGCTGTCCCATAACTTATGCCAAATCTGTTTTCTTCTCCTTCTTCAAAAAATTTAAAAAACAATTTAATGTATTTTTAAAATATATACTTTGTAAAATATATATGTGATATATATAAAGTGCCACACAGAGAGTGCCCATGGCCTTGACTTAACCACAAGAAGGACACTTGCTCATAGCATTGGTACATCTCACACTCACTTCAGAAAATCCAGTTTTTCTGTAAATGTCCATCTAATATGGGTGAAAAGTCTGCCGTTTTTAGCTTTCTGGATTCCCACTAAGCAGCTGCTTTTAGGAGGGTCTGGTGATGGCCGCTGGCCTGAGCTGGTGAGTCATCACCCTATGGGACTTGTCCATAGGATCTACAGAGTGTCTTACAGTCCCCTTTCCTCGTCACAGCTCATAGAGCAGTGAAGGAAGCAGCTCCTGTCATGATGGCTTTGCCATTTGGATCCACAGAAGGGTTAAATACCGTTTCCAGGGCCACAGAGTTTTCCTGCCAGAACCTACTTCAGCAGTCACTGCTGCTGACACAGGGCTCTGGGAAGCAGGAAGAAGAGGAGGTGAGGGGAAGCCCTGGGCATGCTGAGAATACACCACCAGCAGCTTCACCAGAGGCAGGATCCCTCCAAGCTACCAGAGACACCAGACCAGCACAGTGAAAGATGTGTCCAATTCTTGCTAATATTAAATAATCAGAGTTCATGGGAACAGCAAAACTATAAACTGGCTGCAATGGGAGGGAAATGAAAGAAATCCCTTGACATGGCTCATGCCCACCAAGAGCTACCTCCTTCCTATCTATAGCATGTTGATGCTCAGACACACACTGATGTCTGCAAATACTAGCAGAGTCCTGTCGTGTGTGCTGAGAGCACTAGGCAATGTTTGGTTTTTCTCTCTAAGGATTACTACAAAGGTCCAGCCCCGACTGGGGGGAGTGGGGTTCCAGGGGTCCTGAAGGAGGAGTAGCATCGGTGAAAGAAGAGTCGGGAAGACAGGTTTCAAGTTATGAGCAGCCTCCAGAAGACATCTCTGCTGCCCCTGGAGGGCCCTTTATTTTTATATCTTTTTTATAAATGTTTTTTCAGGTAGTTAATGGATAGCTTCAAAGCCCAAAACATTTTTGATTTACATAATTTTCAAGAATTACAATCTTTTCTGACATACATTGATTACCTAAGATATTGAGTTCATTGTTTAAAATATTTTTCTATAACCTTAATCAATCATGATTAAGCTTTTAGGTTTTCACCTCAATCACTAGGTTCTAGGTGACGTAACTAGACTACATGACTCCTGACCTATTGTTCACTTCTAACTTTAAAGCATACCTATAATTAATTATTTCATTAACCTTTAACTTTAAAGCATACTTATGATTATTGGTAAGCTTTCTTACTTCTAAACTAAAATCCTAGTAAAACACACTTAAAGTAGCGAAAGTCTATTGTTTAAAAGCCTACTACTCTGAAGTGCCTCTAAAATATATCTATGTTAATTTTACATTATTCAATTTTTAATTTCCAAGGTAATTTCCTTTTTTCATATGGCCTATTCAACTGATTTCTTAAAGAACTTCCCTGATCCTTGGTCAAAGCACACCAATTCTTACGTCTTTGTAATCTTTAACTAAGGGCAGGCTTTACACCTCAACCCATTTGTCATTTATATTAACTATGTGTTTTCCATTTTCATCATAAGTTTCTGTGTAAGCTAAAGAAGGGTCTATTGGCTGGGGAATGTATTTTTATTAGCCTCTTGTCCTCGAGGGGATACCATAAGCTGTATACGGTGGTCCTGGTACTGTTGGCACAGCAATTGTTTTTCTGTAGCTAGGCTGTTGTATAGGTTGTGGCTTTAGGATGGGGTTGGGGGGCTAGTGTAAATTGTTAATCATGGATAATATTTCTTGTTGTTTAGGCTTGAGGAATAACACTATTGAGATATTGAAATGCACCTCATGACATGTCTCAATTGTATCCTTAGTCTCATTCTGGGAATTTTCCTCAGGCAATACATACTTTTATTATTGATTGATGTATTCCCTGTTATCCATATCATAAGTATCATAAACAAAACACTTAACATTCTTAATGGTTCCAGTTTCCAGATGGTGCGGCCCTGCCACAACATCCCCCAGGCTGTGACCCTGTCAGACAGAGGGTGCAGGAATGCCTTCACCAGGTCACAAATGGGATTTTATTCTCAAAGGAATCCTCTCACTACTTCAAATAGGACTGTGTTCAGAAAGGTTAAGTGACTTGTCAAATATCACACAGCTACCCAGCTCAGTGCTCCTCTGTCCCAAGCTATGCATTTTTATCCCCTGGCCATCTGGCCATCCTCTGGTTGGCACTACTGATACCCATAAATATGTGGGGTGGGGAGGAAGCAGGGGGGATTTAATTTGGGTGAAGGCAGGAGTAAAATGATTCTATTAGCAAAAAGACCTACAAATCAACTGTTGAGGGTGGGAGGTGGGGTGTGAATACTGAATATAGCCAGAAGTCATGTGATCTAAAGACCTTTAAGGAGCAGAACTGAGCATTGCTAAGTAGTCACCAACTCCAGTTGACCTCTTGTCCCAAAGGACAAGGGAAGTTGCAAACCCAGGTTAGCTCTGGAGGCCATCTGTGACTTCAGTTCTAGGCTTTTAGTCCTTAAAACCAGTTTTTAATCAGATTGCCTTCTGCACGGGGAAGGATGTGGTGATGGCATTTTCTCACTTAGAAAGCAAATAGAATTCGCAGTCAGATCTCTGGTGTTCTCTCTGTCCCTGATACTAATGTACATCCATTATACTGTGGTTCATGAACACACTGATCATAAAAACATGGTGGCTCTGGGGGGTGAATTGACGCCAAGGCAGGGTCTAGGGCTTCCAAGCTGATTTGGACCTTCAAGATATTTCTTTGAGTGACACCATCCTCTAGGCAGATGTCCCTTTAACACTATCAGCAGCAGCAAACCAAACATTTTTCACTGTGGTGGGGTTTGGGGGCTTGGTTTGTTTCTCTTCACCCTGTGACCATGACTTTCCTAGCATGTGATAGTTTATTATCTTTCTACAGAGCTCCCCAGTTGGTCCCCGCAGAGTGGACTTGGCACCCGCCACCGCAGACCACAAGGTCTCCAGAATGAGGACGTGTTGGGAGCAGTTCCTCGATGCAGCTGAGCACCCCCCACACACACACCCTACCCCCCACCCCTCCCCCATCAGAGAGGGAGGGTGATGTGGACCTTGAAAGCCTCATGGCAACAACAAAGACTTGGCCCAGGAAATCTGCCTCCTCTCAGGCAAAACAAGGCAGGTGATGTGAAAAGAAGTTTGAGGTATTCATAGTGCCTCTCTACAGTTTAAAAAATGCTCCCCCTCCCACCCAGAGCTCTTTGCATCTTTGACTGCCTCCCAGCACCTGAGGGTCAAGTATCCCGCAGAGAGCCTGGAAAGAGAAGCCAAGGAGATTTGGAGCTGGTGCAAGGACTGTGGAGCACAGATGGCCGGGTCCCATGTAATCTGCGTATCTGGAGGCGAATGCTGGGAGGAGGCAGCTGCCGAGCCCATGAATCAAGCCATCTTTTTTTTTTTTTTTTAAGAAGGGACAAAGTGCGGGTTGGAAAAGGATAGAGGTCCTGAATTTCTACGGCTGTACAGGGCTATGATTGATGGGTAGAAGTCAGGATTAGAAGCAAGGATGGATTGCGGGTTTTCCTAATGTGCAACCCTATGGAAGCTGAGAGCAAGAATCCACTTCACCGGGTCTGGGGGGGTCCCTTGGCAAGGTTGGCCTTCACATTGTCTTCCAGCTGAATCAGTGCTGTTACTACTGAGGGTCTGCTATGGATGAAGGCAGCAGGCCCAGGTTTAAAAGAAGGTTTAAAAGACCTGTCACTCTCCAGTAGAGGACGAATAAGGAATGCTTTTATGCCATTAATTGATCCTTTAGGTGTGTGGCAATCTGTATGGATTCTGGATTTCTGTCTATCCACGGTGTAACCCATAGTGCTACTGGAAAATGAGCCAACATGACTTTGTTCTGGCTCCACACGCAGCACTGAATTCTAGTTGTTTCTCTATCTAAGCCCCAGAATGCAAACTGCCAAGATCAATTCATTTTGATAAATCAACTGTTTCTGATGGCTGTCTACACTGCACCGCAGCTGCCGTGCTTTTTCTTTTTCAACTAAATGATCATGAAGTAAATGTATTCTAAGCATTGCTCACGTGGCTTCACGGAACTAATGAATTGCTCTGGGAAGCCTGTGATGAAGAGTTTTGATCAATTATTGTGTACAAATTGTTTAAAAGGAAATGCATCATCATTAGACAAACAAATCGGACGTGATACTGTGTCTCCTGGTGAGTGGATTCCTGGGAGAAGTGCGGGCCATCCATGACAGGCACACAGAGGGGCTTTGATTTTTTTCCATGTATTGACTCTCGTGCATGATAATCTGAAGGATTAGCCAAACTTGGCTCACAATTGCTCTTTGTTGAGAGTTTAATGAAGGAAAAAAAAAATACATTTGGTCCCTTTAAGAAAATATATCTTCAAAGTATGGGAGTGATAAGCAGATGGCTATCAAGCAATGCTATTAAGAACCTTCACCTAGATCAAAATGAGGAAGTGCCCTGCAGCTGTCACCACCATGTCACTACAGCCCACCCCCTACTGCACAAGTGTTGCCAGCAAATCCTCACCAGATCGAAATAACTGGAATCAGGCCCAAGACAGCTGTGGCCTAGATAAAGAAAAACCAAATGATTTTCAGTTTCCTGGAGACCAAGAAACAGGACATGTCATCAAGGGCCAGTTAGAGATCTAATTCCCCACCTCAGTACCGCTCGTCTGAGGGTGATGCTTTCTGTACAGTTCACAACTGTCATTGCTTGTTACGGGTTCCAGGGAAAGGGATTCCACTTTCTTCAGATCCTTCTGCTACAAATTCTAGGAAGCAAAAACCCAGCAATGCAGTCACGGGAGACTTGAGGAATCCACAGAAGCCGCTGTCAATCCTGTCAACTACAATGTCCTTTCTTCTAGTGGTTTCATTGTTCAAAAAAACGAAAGAGAAAGTGTCATGTAAATATATTCCAGACAGAGAATACTAAATTATATTTAAAAAAATGATGTGATTCTGTATGTCTTAAAATTTGGCTTCATATATAAAAAGAGGAAAATAAAAACATGAAGGAAAAGTGTTTCAATTCTTGCAAGACATTTTGGACATTGATGAGAATTTAGCCCTTTATAACTACCTCTAAGTATTTAAAGACACAGGGTGATATGCTCTATTAGATAAAGTTTAATGAATCAGCAACTATGTGGGACAGATAAGTGTTGGCATGATCAAAGCCATTTGGACCTTGTGCCCAAATAGGAGAGTCTCTACAGTTGAGGGGTAGTGTATTTCTTAGGGAGAATCTGTGTAGCATCTTCCCCTGTCCCAGGAGCCAAAAAGAGTCCCTTCCATGAGACTCCAGTATCTTGGCTAGGGCATGATCTCATTCTTGTCAAAGGGGTTCTCCCTCAGGAATTCTCAAGCCTCTAAAATTTCTTGTTCCTTAAACTCATGTTTCCCTGTGGAATAAAGCTCCTCTCTCCCTGAAGATAGTAACAGTGTATACACTGATAATTGGAAACAATGTAGCATCCTTGGAAGACTAATGTTAAAAGAGTCTCACTAACAAAAGTTTAGATTTTAAAGCAGTGTTCCCAACTCTTTTCATCTCATACAACAGATGAAGCTCGTGTTTGAATAGGCAAAACTGTCTGAAGACAGGGCCTCAGTCCCTGTACACCTGAGGACCAGGAACACCAATATCACAGGCATAGTGTGAGCCCTGCATGGAAGAGGCTCTGCTCCACAGCACAGGCTGAGCTGATCTGTGCCATGGACCTCTATGCTGTCTGGCAAACCCGTGAGCACAGGATGTTTCTAATGAATAAAATAAAATTCATAGGGTTGGAAGGAAAACTGATTCTATTGAAATATAGTTCACAAATACTTTTTTAAGTATGATGTAGTAATATACACATTTCTTTATTAAAGCCTTAAGCAAGATCAAAAGCAATTTCAAAGAACCTATGAGTACAAATAATGGTTCAAGATCTTTACAACAATTGCATTGTAATAAGAAAGTATTTGTCATCTGTTAAGGACAAAGAAATGGGAGTTGTCAGTACTATGGAAGTTTGTAGTCTGTGTCCATATTTAAAGGAAAGGCTGAACTTCAGATAGAAATGAATAAAGGTGGCTCATGCCTGTAGTCCCAGTGGATAAGGAGGCTGAGGCAGGAGGGTCACAAGTCTGAGATCAGCCTCAGCAACTTAACAAGGACCTAAGCAACTTAGTAAGACCCTGTCTCAAAATAAAATATAAAAGGGGCTGGGGATGTGATGTGGCTTAGTAGTTAAGCACCCGTGGGTTCATTCCATGGTACCAAAAAAATTAAAATTTAAAAAAGAATCACACAAAAGTAAATAAAAATAAGGATGTAATTTTTTCAAACTCCAACTCTTGGACCTCCTGAATTTTCTTCATGGATCCAAGCTGTCTGATTGATTCAGGGATATATATAAATATGCATATTTATTTATTTATTTATTTATAATTTTTAGCATTTTTTTACAATGGTTCTTTTTTCTTGCCTTGTCCTTTGAGGATTAGAGTTTCTGATCTGTGAATTTTAGTTTTGTTTACTTTGGCTGTTGTTTCTGCTGATTCTCTTTCTCTTCCATCTTCTGCTGCTAAAAGCCAAGTTCTCTTTCTCTTTTTTCTTCTCCCTTTATTTTTTCTATTTTCCCCTGCTTGTTCATAAACATAACTGCTGCATCTCTTCAGCTTTCTCTCTGTTCATATTTTGAACATCATCTAAATTTTCTTCTACCTCCTATCACATACATTTTCTTTCCTCTTAATTAACTGTATTTTTACTCTCTTGTAGAAGTATTTGGTTTATATAGCTCCTGCCCCCACAATTTACATTTTTGAAGTTATTAGTACCATGATGACATAGTTGACATCTACTATTTACTTTAATGCCAGATCTAGTTCACAGTTATTTATTGTTCATGCTGTTGAAAATTATTGATCCTCCCATTCCTGTTTATATGGTAACAGTGGTGTGGATGTCAGTGGGCACCAGATATTTATTTTTATGCTATATATTGTTTGCTCCAGCTGTGGTATTGTTTGTTTTCCCCCTTTCTGTGGGGCTCTGGAGATTTACAGGGATACTACAAGTTCACAGGTAAAGGCTCTGCCACTGAACTAAACCCAACCAAAAGACAGTGCACCTTGCTCCACACACTAATTAACCACACCCAAACTTTAGTGATACTTTAATACAAAAAATAGAAGACACCAACATTACTAGATCCCAAGGAGGAATAGTTAAGGGTAGAAATTCATGTCTCACTCATAGACATCCAATCCTATAACAAAAACAGAGAGAATTAACACAAAGGCTGTGGATACCACACCTATTAGGGATCTGAATCTAGATTACTATAGAACATGTTGGAAATAAGACTGTGCCCTCAAAAGGCCTACATATAAGATTGAAAGGGAAATGCATCCCAACAGATGCATAAAACCCAACTCAGAAATATAAGAAATATGAAAAAACAAGGTAACATGATGCCTCCTAAAGTCCATAATTTATCAGGAACTGACTCCAAAGATATTAAAGTAGATGAAATATCAGATAAAGAATTCAAAAAACTGATTATAAAAAAGATCAATTAATTCCAAGAGAACACAGAAAAACAACCAAATGAAATATGGAATTCAAGACAGTTTATAAATGAAAAATTCAATACGTAGGCACAGATATTGCAATAACACCAAAGAGAAATCTTGGAAATGAAAGGCATGATAAATCTAATAAAATGTTCAGTTGAAAGTCTAACAATGTAGACAATGCTGAAAACAAAATATAGAAGCTGAAAGACAATATGATTGAACTTGAACATTCGGAAAGTATTAAAGAAAAGAAAATAAATAACCATGACAAGAACATACAAGAACTCTGGGACACCAAGAGATTAAACTTAAGAATCCTTGGGGCTGGGGATGTGGCTCAAGCGGTAGCGCGCTCGCCTTGCAAGCGTGCGGCCCGGGTTCGATCCTCAGCACCACATACCAACAAAGATGTTGTGTCCGCCGAGAACTAAAAAATAAATATTAAAAATTCTCTCTCTCTCTCTCTCTCTCTCTCTCTCTCTCTCTCACTCTCTCTTTTAAAAAAAAAAAAGAATCCTTGGAATTGGAAAGGATTGTGAGATATGGACTAATGGAATAGATAACATCTTCAAGGAAATAATCACAGAGACTTCTTCAAACCTTGAGTATGAGGTGCCAGAAGGATTCAGAACCCCAAACAAACAAGATCAAAAAAGAACTGCACTATGGCACATTATAATTAAAATGCCTAACATACAAAACAAGAATAAAATTTTAAATGCCTCAAGAGAAAAACATCAGGTCACATTCAGAGGCAAGCCAGTCAGAATTACTACAATTTCTCAGCACAAGCTCCAATTCCAGAAGGACCTGGAATGATGTGTTCCAAGTCTTGAAGGAAAATAACTTCCAACCCTGATTGCTATATCCAAGAAATCTATTCTTCAGAATTGAAGGAAAAATTAAAAGCCTGTCAAGATAAACAGAAAATTAAAAATAATTTATGACTACCAAGCTGGCACTGCAGAAATAATTAAAGAAATACTTCACACTGAAAAAATCAAAAACAAACTCCAGGGCTCACAAATGAACAAATTTTATTTGGAGAATAGCTAAGCAAATGAGAAGCAGGGCCAAATTAAACATTAGAAATAGATAAAAATAGCAGGAATTAATACACATTTTCTCAATAATAACATTAAATGTAAATATATCTTTTAACTCTCCAAATAAAAGACATGGGCCAGCAGAATGGATTAGAAAATAAGATGCGACTATTATAGACAAAGACAGACACAGACTGAAAGTGAAGGTATGCAAATTTATACACCATGCAAATGGAGCTTCCACAAAAGCAGAAGTAGCTACTCACATACCCAGCAAAGATTTCAAGTCGCAAACAGAAAATACAAAGGAGGTCATAATACAAAGGGAACAGTCCAACAAGAAGTTATAATGACAGTACATATTTAATCCCTAAACATTGATGCACCCAATTACATAAAATATACACTACTCAAATCAAAGACTCTAATAAACTCCAGTACAATAATACTGGGGGATTTCATATCAATGGATAGATCATTCAGACATAAATTCAGAAAAACTCTTTGGATCTGTGAATCAAAATGGCAAAAATTATAAATGAAATGAACTTAACAAATATCAATAGAATATTTCATCCAACACAACTGCTGAATATACCTTCTCAATGGCCATTGGAACTTTTTCCAAAATAGACCATATTTTAGGCCATAAAACAACTCTTAGCAAATATAAAAATAGTGATCTAATTCCTTGCATCTTATCAACTTATAATGGAATAAAAATAGATATCAAGAAAATAAACTCCTGGGCTGGAGATGTGGCTCAAGCAGTAGCACACTCGCCTGGCATGCGTGCGGCCCGGGTTCTCTCTCTCTCTCTCTCTCTCTCTCTCTCTCTCTCTCTCTCTCTCTCTCTCTCTCTTAAAAAAAAAGAAAAGAAACTCCTACAATAACTATATAAACACATGGAGATTGACCAATATACTTTTGAATAATGAAAGAATGATAGAAGAAAACAGGGAATAAATTCTTAAAATTCTTAAAGTCAAATAAAAATACCAATACAACATCTCCAGAACCTGTGGGCCACTGTGAAGGCATTTGTAACAGGAAAATTCATACCATAAGTGCCTATATAAGCAAATCAGAAATATCTCAAATAAACAACCTAGTGATGTATTTCAAAAACTTTGAAAAACAAAAACAAACTAATTGCAAAACCAGTAGAAGGAAGGAAATAAGATCAGACCCCAAAATCAATTAAATTGAGGACAGAAAAACAATAAAAGGATTCATGAAATGAAGAGTTGGTTTTTTAAAAAGACAAATAAAATTGATAAGCTCTTAGCCAAACTAAGCAAAAGAAAAAGAGAAAACCCAAGTTAATAAAATTAGAAACAAAAAAGGAGAAATCACCACAGAAATTCAGAAAAGCATTGAAGACTATTTTGAAAACTTATACTCCAATAAATAGGAAAACCCAGAAGAAATTAATACATTTCTAGACACATATAACCTACCACAACTAAATCAAGGAGGACATGGAAAACCAAAACAGAACAATAACTAGAATTGAGATATAAGCAGTAATAAAAAGTCTTCCAACAAAGAAGTCAAGTCTCAAAATTCAATTCCCATTCATGATAAAACACTAAAGTAACCAGAGATAGAAGAAATCTACCTCAATGACATGAAGAGTATATACCATAAACCCAAAGCCACCATCCTAATGAATGAGGAAAAACTGAAAGCATTTCCTTTAAAATGAAGAACAAAATACGGATATCCACTCTTACCACTCCTATTCAATACATTTCTAGAAAATCTAGCAAGAACCACTATACAAGATTTTTAAAAATGGATAAAAAATAGCAAAGGAAGAAGTAAAATTATCACTTTCTGCAGATGATACAACCCTGTACTTACAATATTCAACAAGCTACACCAGAAGACTAAAAACTACACCAGAATACTTACTGCTAGAGCTAATAAACAAATTCAGCACAGTAGCAGGTTACAAAATCAATATACAAAACATCAATATCTTTTCTACATGCCAATAATTAATGTGCTAAGAAATGAATCAAGAAAACCATTCCATTCACAATAGCATCAAAAATAAATAAAATACCTACTTATAAATTTAACCAAGTAGATGAGAGACCTCTATAATGAAAATTGTAGAACATTGAAGAAAGAAATTGAAGGAGACACAAGAAGATTGGAAGAATTACCATGTTTATCAATAGACAGAATTAAAATTTTTAAATGACCATACTACCAAAAGCAACATACAGATGAAATTCAATCCCCATCAAAATACCAATGACATTCCTCACTTAACTAGAAAAAGTAGTCCTAAAATTCATTTGGAAGAATAAAAGAACCAGAATAGCCAAAGCAATTCGAAGAAGAAGGAAGGAAGGAAGGAAGGAAGGAAGGAAGGAAGGAAGGAAGGAAGGAAGGAAGGAAGGAAGATATGTATGTGAAAGGCATCGCAATACCTGATTTCAAATTATACAACAGAGATATAGTAACAAAAATTTCATGGCACTGGTATAAAACAGACATATATACCAATGGTACAGATTAGAAGACACAGAAACAAACCCACACATCTACAATCATCTGATCTTTGACAAAGGTACTAAAAACATACATTAAAGAAAACACAGCCTTGTAAATTAATAGGGCTAAGAAATCTGGTTATCCATATGTAGAAGAATGAAACTAGACCCTTATCTCTCACTCAACACAATTATCAACTCAAAGTGAATCAAAGACCTAGGAATTTAATCAAAAACTATGAAACTCCTACAAGAAAATGTAGGGTCAATACTTCAATAAATAAGTGAAGGCAACAGCTTTCTCAATAAACACCTAAAACTCAGAAAATAATGCCAAAAGTTAATAAATGACATGGCATCAAATTTAAAAGTTTCTGACAGCAGAGGAAACAATTAAGGATATGAGGAAAGAACTATTCTGTATAATGGAAAATTTCCTTGCTGCCTATTCTTCTGGCAGAGGATTAATATCCAAATATACAAAGAACTCCAAAAATACCCAAACATCAAGATACCAAATAACCCAATTAAAACTGGACAAATGGCCTAAACAAACTCTTCTCAAAAAATAAATACAAAAGGCCAATTGACATATGAAAAAAATGTTCAACATCAATGACAATTAGGAAAATGCAATAAAAACTACACAGAGATTTCATCTTACTGCAGTTAGAATGGTAACCATCAAGAATACCAATAATAATAAATACTGGAGAGGATGTGGAGGAAAATGAACACTGTTGGTGAGATTATGAATTATTACAACCACTATGGAAATCAGTATGGAGTTTCCTCAAAAGATCAGGCATAGAACCACCATATGAAGCAGTTATGTCATATGATTTGGTATTTACTCTGAAGAATTAAAGGCATCGTACTATTGTGATACATGCATACCCCTGTTTACAGCAGTACAATTCACAATAGTCAAACTATGGAACCAGCCTAAGTGTCCATCAATAGAATGGATAAACAAAATGCGGTATGTATACACTTTGGAGTTTTAATCAGCCATAAAGAATAATGAAATTATGCCATTTTCAGGAAAATGTATGAAATTCAAGAACATCAAGTTAAGCCAAAAAAGCCAAACTCAGAAAGTTAAGGGTCATATTTTTCTTCTGATATGTGGAGGCTAGAAAAGAAAAATGGGGAAAAAAGCAGGGGTGGTGTGGGTCACATGAAAATTGAAGGGAGATCAGTAGGGTAGAGGAAAGGGACCAGGGGTTAGGAGGAGGGAGAGGAAGTGCTGTTATATTGTGTGTATGTACAAATACATAATAACAAATCCCACCATTATGTATAACTCTTATGCATGAATAAAAATGTGGAAATGAGTAAAATGGATGTTAACAGTAATATTTTTTTAAAAAAAGGTATATTTATGAATAATCAAGAGGATTGTAAGGAAGCTCAAGGATTTAAAATTATCACCCACATATCTCAGATATACATTGGAATGAAAAAATGTAAGAATTCTTGACAAAACCACTCACCATCCTCCTCCTGAAATAATATTCTAGATGCAATTCATATGATTATGCTCTTAGAGGCCACTGAATTCTCTGGGCTATTGCTGAGTCATCTAAGAGATCATTAACTTCCCCAGTAAGTAGTAAAGAAGAACACTGAATAAATAGGAAAGCAAGAGACTCATAAGTGAAATTTATTTTTAAATCATTCTGGAGATTAGACCTACCAATCAAAAATGTGAATTCATTAAATGTTAAATTTTCCTTTTCAACAAAACACATGTGACAACATGTAATATACATCATGAGTTTACAACAAAAAAACTCAGTCACATGAGTAGAAAACTATCTGAAAAATAATAATTTATAAAAATGCCAACTGGGGAAATGCATTTAATTTTATACCATCAGGATGAAGAAAATGAGTCCTATACCAATGACTTCGGGAGCATGTTGTGTTGTGTGGATATTCATAACCCATCCTGAGGAAGGGCCATAGAAGCATCCATATAAAAATTCAAATCTGAATCCTCACTCTTTTTCAGTGACTCATCTTTTTTTCCAGGCACTATACATCTGCCTTCTGGTTGCTTCAACTGCAAACAAACATGATGTCTGATTCAAATTTCTGTTATCTATTTTCTTCTTATATTTGGTACAATACTTGCCAATGATGTGTTAATGGAATGGTACCTTTCACCAAATTTTTAGAAGTATCTTTTTAACTTCAAGTGAGAGGAGCTCATATAGTACATAGGACTATGTCATCTGCCTTGATATAGTGTAAAAAAAAAAATTACATCTACCTAGATAATGAGAAGATAGCTACCACATTATCTCTACTAGGGAGAATAAATTAAAATTTTGTCATTCCTTTCCTTGGAAATCCAAAGTACAATTGGTTAACCTGGAGATTTACAAAATAATTTTTTAAAATATCAATTTCTAAATAAAGAAAAATGGTTAAAAATCCACCTTGTGTTCAGCCCATTCAAATGTAATATCTATAAAATATTTGTGGTGTGCTAATAATCCCTTACTATATCCTCTCTTTCCTTTCTTGATCTTTTCATTTATTCATTTGCCATTAATCATAAATTTGAAATAAAAAGAGAAAGAATGTTTTAAAGTCACTTGCCATTCTGGAGCCTTGTTAATTTCTTTTGAGCGCACTTCAGTGCTATTTAATTGGTACAGAAGAGTGTCATACTGTTCCCGCATTATTCACTTATTCTTCCAGAGACAAGCAATAGCTGGGCTAAGCAAGTCCTCCACCTGGCCACCATTCGCATGTTCTCAGCAACAGAGGAAATAGGAGGCCCTGTGTCCTCAGGGCCTGCTTCATTTGGTATTCAAAGCCTCCGCTGTCTACAGGGACCAGCAATGTTGAGGACATGTATCTAGAACACAGATCATCTCTGATTTTAATTCCAGCAAAGAGCAAAGCTGCCTTTCCATTTGGATATCTTAGCCCCAAATGAAGCTCTTTCTATTTAAAAGCTATTGCACTAAAAAATGAGGAATCTCTGAAGTGCACTTCCTAATTTGGCATTGATTGATACAGGAACTTGTGGCTTTGTTAATGTAATATAAGAAAAGTCTGGAGACAAACTGGAGTGATCTTCAGGTGACTCATCCAGAGTTGTTGATGTCCACACTTGGGAAAAAAGAACAGATGTTTTCACTATAGTAGGTGTCTTTTTAGGGTCTGGAAAATTCCACAGCCCTCAGAGTTAGAATCTGATATATTTAGGTATCATTTGGTATACACCCTTGATCAAATGATATTTCTCTTAGAGGACAGTAGGCTTTCTTCCCAAAAGTTGGAAGCAAAACAAAAGTTTTACTCCATAGATGTCATGTGAGTCTGACTGGTTATTTCAATGCAGAAAAGTTTGAATTAAAAAATTAAATCCTGCTTCATCTGAGAATCTGGAACCAAAGAGAGAAGCCATTTTTTTATTTTATTTTTATTTATTGTTTTACTTAAGATCTATCACGTCACATTCAACTGAAACAAACACAAAGCATCTTGTACATGATCAGTAGTATCAGGAACGGTACATGTGTTATGGTTTGGAACTGGAATGGCTCCCAAAGGCTCAGGTATTTAAAGGTTTGGTCCCAAATGTACCATTGTCCAAAAGTGGGGCTCTTAAGAATTGTTAGATCATGAGGGCTCTGATCTCATCAGTGGATTAACCCATTTGATGGATTAGCAATTTAAATTGAGGAAGTAGGTCACTGGGGACATACCAGAGAGAGGTTTCTCCTCTCTCTGCCCCTGCCCCATCTCCTTCCCAGCTGCCATGAGGTGAGTACTTTCCTCCCGCACCTTTCCACCATGATGCTCTGCCTCACGGCAGGCCCAGAGCACTGGAACCAGCCCACCATGCACTAACACCTCTGAAACCATGGGGCAGAATAAATCTTTCCTCTAAGTTGTTTTCGTCAAGTATTTTGTCACAGTGAGAAAAAACTGACTAACATGGGAGGAGTTCTAGACAAATAACCCACAGTATGATACTATTATTCTGTATAAAGTGGTTTTAATTAAAATTGTTGTTTAATTTTTGAACAATATTTATCTTTTTCTTTTACTTTAGTTTTTATAAAGTAGATGTAGGACCTAATTTACAAAGAGATATAGGACCTAAATTATCTCATCTTATAAGTCTTGGAAATTACACCCTACAGAATGATTCTTCTTATCCTTGGTCATATTTTTCCTGGTCTTAGAACCTAAGTTCAGTAACAACAAACCTATGTGTGATTCAGGAAAAATGCCAAGAAAGCTGGAAAACCAAAAAGAGAAGCCCCACAGATCTTTAAATCGAGTAAACAAAAGTAGTTGCAGGTTTTTAAAAATTTATCTGGGAAAACTAACTGTGAAATAGCGGAGGCTTCCTCTTCTGCTTCTTCCTCCTCAAACTGGCACTCAAAATTGTAAAGCCCAGTACCTCACTTCGCATCTGGTAAATGGAGCATACCACATAAGTATCTTTTGAATTAGTAAAAGGCTAGTGAGTTAATTAACTAGTGGAGATCATATTCTAAGTCTTCATTTATTGCTACCAATTTAGCAGAAATATCCTGAGAAAAGTTGTTATTGCTGTTATTTTCACATCCATCATCACATTTTTCTTATTCTTACCATTAAAAATGTGCAAATGCAGAATAGCACTCTTCTTTCTCTGCAGCATAGGAAGCTATAAAATAGAGCAAACTAAGATGGGAGATTTTCCAATGAGCATCTCTGGCAAATTAGCAAACTATCTTGCGTCTTGTTCTGGGTTTGAAAAGATTTTGAAACAAATTACTTCTTTCTCTTGGCCTCTTTAATAACCAGACAAAATTCCTGTTTTCAAATGTGAAATATCCTTTGAACCTGAAAGGACAAGCAAGGTTCTGAAATGATACATTTAAGAACGTGGTTTTAAGGAATGAGATTGCCACATCACCTCTCGACAGTCTAGAAGTGACAATTGTGAGGCTTTCTAGTGATATTAGCAGCATAGTAAACAGAATGTATATGTCATTTTTATTTCAGACAGGAAGACTAGAGGTAGTTACTAGTGAATGACAGTAAATTGTACCAGATGCCAAGTAAATTTTAACAGCCTTTTAGATGCAATTCTCATATTCACATACTCATTAGTATTTTAGTCTTTAGATACGTTATGCAAGGTTTCAATACAATACCACATAGAAAAAGAAAATTTCAAAGTCGTCTACCAAATAACATCCTACTCTTGTGACAAGAATCCATAATTGATCAATAAATCATTCTATATCTAGCCAAGAGAAATGAAAATGTCTATTCACACAAATGCTCACATGTGAATGGTCAGAGCAGCACTGTTCATAATAATCAAACATCATAAGCAATCCAAATGTCTACCTGATGAATGGATGACCCAATTGTGGTCCATCTAGATAATGGAATAATATCAAGTAATAAAAAAAGGAGTGAACTACAGATAAATGCTACAGCAAAGAGAAACTGCAGAAACATTCTGCTAAATAAATAAGCCAGATACAAAAGACCACACATTGTATTATTCCATGGATATGAAATGTCCAGGAAACATAAATCAATAGCTATAAAAAGCAGATAAGCGACTACGGGAGCTGAGGATAGAAGAAGGAACTCAATGCAAAGAAGTATGATAGCTTTTTCTTAAACTGATAAAGACTCTGAAATTGAATTTTGATGTACACAACATGAAAATTCACTTAAAAATCATTAAACTGTACACTTAACATAGGGGGATTTCACAATATATAAACAGTGACTCAATAAATCTGTGAAGAAGAATAAGACCAAATGCTTTGGTGACAGAGGGAAAGTTTGAATAAAGAGATTTCCCGGGCAAAACAAAAAGCATTTGTGAAACATAAAATGTTTTTACTAATATCTACAGTAATTATCAATGACAACTGATGATATTTTTTTTTCTGGAAATAAAGTGATGGATATATGAGAGGGGACATTCCCCTAAATGGCCCTTCCTGCTAATGTAGGCACTCAAGATGCCACTGAGCTGATAGCAGCTGGGTTCCTCCTAGGTGCTGAGCATCAGGCTATTTCCATCTGAATGATGGAAAAGAGTAGAACAACTGAAAATGCATTGAGCCCCTTGGGCTCTTGAGTTTTCCAGCTACAGACCTTCTTTGCCCTCCCCGATCTGGACTGTCGCACATAACATTGCGGAGAACTACACTGTGATTTTGTGGTTCTAGCCAGGCCTCAGCTTGCCAGCCCTGAAGCAGTGTAGGCCCTCATCCTTCCCTCAGACCCCACTCTCCCCAAACTCCTTCCAGCCACATGCCCCCATTGCCTGCAGATGCCCTTGCCTCCTACTTCAAAGAGAAAAGTGAGGCGGCTCTGAGGAAAATCCCTCAGGCCCCCCTTCAGAGCATTCCCTTGATCAATACTCAACTTTCTCAAATATTTTCAACCTCTTCATAATTAGTTCTCCTCCCTTGAAATGCAAACCTGCCCAAGGTCTTTCATCATTTGAAACACAATGCTCAAGCTTACAAAACCCTCTAGCTGCCCTTATCTCCCTCTCTCCCTTCTCATCCTTGAAATCTCTGAGACTCCTGCTTTCTTTTCTTGAGCTCTTCCTGAGATCAGCAGTGACATGTGCCATGTTCTGGGTTCCTCACCAGTCCTCAACTTACTTGATCTCTCATTGCTCTGGAGTCACACCGTTGACCCTGTGATGAATTGAGAATTTGGAGAATGTTGGGTTGGGGTATATGTACTTTGCACCTTCATCGGTCCCAAGATCTAGTGCATGGCTTCCAAAGGCCCATGGCATATTTCTGCTTGAATTATGTATTGACAGTACAAACTCCTGTGCTGCATTTCATCAAATCTAATTTGCCATCCATCATAAAAATAAAACATTATTTTATATATCATTTTTTAAAATGCCACCAATTTAACCAGAGTATGCTATTTATTGCAACATTAAAAAATTGAGAGCCATCAGGATGGGGGACAGAGAAGCAAAACAATGTGCCCTGCATTCAACCAATTATGACAAGGAGTCTGAGAATTCCAGGAACTGCACTTCAGAAGGGATGGTGGGTCATGAGCAAAAGCTCAGGTGTTTGAAAATGCCTGATCTGTCAGGTAACTATGGCATTTGGAAAGAACAAAGGCAACTTGAAACAGTCTGTTATCAAACATATCTCAGCGATTAAATCAGTCTTTAAACTGCAGCAGAAGGGAGAAAACAACCTTATAGGTTCTTAGTTGAAACAGACTATTACAAAAGCCATATTAATGGGGGAAAAAATGGATGGTTATTAACATGGGAGAAACCCCAGAGAATGTGTAGTTTTCAAAGAGGTAGCTTTGAATTCCAGTTTCCTTAATGTCTTCAGCAAAGAACAGTAAATTTTAGAAGCAGAAACAAGATGAAGGAAAAGGACTTTGAGACTCTAGGGGTGGCAAGTTGGGAGAAGACAAATTAGCTGCAGGTAAAGGTTAGTTTAGTTAGTAGGTAGATAGTTAGTCAAGCTCGTTAATGTAGATTGCTCTTCCTAGTGCTCTAGAATTGTCGTTAAGGCTAACCCTTATTTTCTCTGGGAGAAAGAAGGCAAGATAACCATTTGACCTGCTTTCAGGCCAACAAGGAGGTCAGAGCTTTCCTGACCCTTCTGTTCAATTGCCTGCAGCTCAACAGCTCTTCATATTTTGTGGTGGCATTTCCATCAAAGTTTCCTTTGAAACTTTGCTTTTTAGAAAGTTTCAAAAACGAAAAGTTGGATTGGTAAAAATGGAAAGAAAGATTTGGGTCAGAAGTTGGAAGGTAAGAAGAGAGTGGCAAAGGGAAGGAAAACATAGCCTGAAATTAGCAGGGGGAAAAAATAAATTTGACATAGTGTTGCAAGCCACCACCCACCAAAGTCAGGCCTATATGGTGTTAACAAACAGGTATTTAATAAGAAGCACTTGTATAGTAAAATAAAAGCAAAGATTAACAAGTGGAGTAACTTAGAAACCAGTTTCTAAATCCCAAGGGCAGCCATTGAGAAGATTTCTGGACATTAGGCTTGGGGTGTCTCTTGCAGTTTGAGAGTCCCCAGTGATGTCTGAGTGACTCCCATTCAGTGGCAGGAGGCTGTCTCCATCTTTGAGCTACTCTGGTTGTACCTGCAGTTTATAGCAAGTGATCCAGCTTCAACTCAAGGCCTTTGGGGAAAGGACAGTTTTTGTTTTACTGATGTTAGTTCAGAAAAAAAAAATGGGAGAAAATTAGAAATGTTAATTTAGAGAGTCAAAACCACATATTGGAGGAAAATAAAATAATTCAGGATGCAGTCCTGAGTTGTCTCTTGAATTATTCTATAGTAATCAATCCAGATTACAGGTAAAGAATAAAATCTCAAAAACAATGACAAGGGCTAGAATCTAATGACAAACACACTACAGCTTTCTTTAGAAACATTTTTTTTTTCCCTCAAGCCAGTCACCTGGATGTTTACCAAAGAAATCCCTGTGAGCCAAACATTTCTGCAAATTAAGTTTCATCTCATTAAACTTGGCTTGATTATCAACATGAGTGCAGTGATTGACCACACAGATGCTTCCTCAGTCTACTCTGCTGGAAATATTGATGAGGAAATTCAGATTAGACTTCCAAAAGCCCTTTCAAGGCTAAGGAAACACATCGAGGACTTGCCACCAGACCTTGTCTGCACTACCAATAGTATTGCATGAGTTCCTCTCTTCTTGAGGTCCCCGAAATCCTGCCTGGAAATGGCAGTCCTTACCCACCTGTTGGACTGGAATCCTTTTAGAATTAGGTACCACGCCAGTGTTTCCAAAGGGGCTTTATTGACTCCCACAAAATCAACTTAGTTCTTTAAAACTTTCTGGTCATATCTAATTTCATGCACATTTTCAAATATGACATCCCCCATGAAAGCCTTGGTTATATAATCAATATTTCCAATTGTACCCTGTTAAGAAGAGATTAAATTCTTATTGAACTTATGTAAATATATTGCCATAAAACAAGAACTTTTAACTTCTCTATTGAACATAAAAATAAGATACCAAAAGTATCTTAAGTTCATGCTTAGTAATTGATGTTTCAGTATTTTATCTTATTTGGAAATGATCTGGATATTCAGTAAGTATCTGCTATTTCACTTAACTTAGCAAAACTTGAAGGCATTGGTTACAAAGAGGTTTGGGAAACAGTTTTTAGTAGAAACATTAAAAAACATGACTATTATTTAAATATATATTTACAAACTTTTATCATACTTATATCTATTTAATGCACTTGTTCTTAATGATTATGCTTAGATTAGTCATGATAATTTTATGAGACATTAGAAAAGCCAGCCATCATATCAAGTCATTTTCCTGCTAAATATTTTTATAGCACATGCGTGGTAAGCAGTCATGGACAAAGCAAGAACCTAACAGTTGAATAATGGGCTTCACCTGTCTGTTTTTATTAAGTTAACAATATTAAACTACTTTTTGACCAAATATTTACCCAAATTACATGAATTTGAAAAGCACTTAGGTTAGTTCCCATATTTCAAACAGCTTTAGGAATATTTTATTTGTGTAAGCAATTCTTTTTCTTAATCCAATTAAAGAGGCATCTTTTACAAATTTATTTTGGGTGATACTCTCCAGAGATACTACAACATACATATGCATAACACACACAAAAATCCTACAGACAGAAGAAGGTGTCACCGTGTTTATTCTAAAACTTCAGCCATGCACCAGACACTATTATACAAAACTCATTAATAAAATAGCTGAATCCAAGTTGTTTCTGGCAACTGAGACAAGCCAGGTGACCTACCCAGATAGCCAAATCTTCCTACCAATATTTGTGGAAAAGACTTAAGATTTTTCATTTGCCTAAGTTTCAAATAGCTATTTTTCCCCTTTGATGAGTCTAGTCAGCTTACTGAAATCTGCATTTGCAAAACAGATGACTCAGGAAAAATGGGGTAGAAAACTACATCTCAAAGACAAAGAAAAAAATGCAAATGTTTCTCATGAAGGAGTGTTGGGTACTTTTGCCTGCTATCCAAGGTCAATTCTATGAAAGCCATGCAGTAAATATTAGGTGCCAGTCTATTTCTAACTAGTAATTTTCCTTTTCAGCCTCAGATAGCTGCTGTCAGGGACCCTGAGTCCCAGGAAAGTAGGATCTCAAGTTCAAGTGGCTGAGGGGCTCAGTGGAAGGGGAGATCCAGCAGGGGTCCCAGGGACAGAGGAGGCAGGGGCTGAAGGGATATACCAAGGATGTAAGGGAATTCGGTACCGGGCAGACTGAAGGCAGAAAGAAGAAGGAACAGGAGTAAGGGGAAAAGGCTTGCAGCAGCCAATCTGGGAAGACCTGAAGTTTCTTAACCAAGCCAAAGAAGAACCTGTAGGGACTGAGGTGACTGCAGTCACCGGCCTCTTAACCACAGGACTGCCCCTGTGTGACCCTGTCCTGTTTCCCTCACCTACTTCCCCAGCTCACTGCACATAGACAAACCATTAGGGTAGATATGGCACAGTAACACCAGGAACATGCCCAACGTCTTTGCTATTAGTTTGAGGTAAAGGAGGGACGTTCTGGCTTGGGTGAGGTCACACATGTCTCAATCATAAGATAAGCCCTCTCCTTCTGATCCCTGTCTCAGAAATCCACTGGTTTTGCTTCTGCCCAGGACCACACTTCTGTCAGTGTGGCCCCACGGAGTGGTACTCAGTGCAGCTGTGCCTCCTTCTCTCTCAATCTCATGGCACCTTGGGACTGGATTTGATCCATTGGAACCAGATTTTCGGGAACAAAGTGCCACATAACAAAATGTCAGTGAGAAAGGACGTTGAGAGAGGAGAGGCCGAGGAGGTCGTGAGCAAGTGTTCAAAAAGAGGGGTGTTCTGTGGGAGAAGTTCCCACAGAAGAGCAGGAACAAATCAGTGAACAGAGAGGTCTTTTTTTTTAATAGCATAATAAATAATGCTTATTAAGCAAATATTATGTGCCACAGTACTGCTATTCCTATGGGTTTTTTTTTAATATTTACTTTTGGGTTTTAGGTGGACACAATGTCTTTATTTTACATTTATGTGGTGCTGAGGATCGAACCCAGGTCCTTGCACGTTCTGGGTGAGCGCTCTACTACTGAGCCACAACTCCAGCCCTATTCTTAGGTTTTTTAATCATAAAAATAATACAAATGATTTCCATATAGAGATGAGAAACATGAGACTCCAAAAGATGTGCCCCAAATCACAGAGCTTTCAAACAAAGACACCAGATTCCACCAGCGGATCTAGAGTTTGGCACTTTAATACTGTGCACTGTCTTCAGATAGAGGCTTAGGAACAAAACCTTTAGAATTAGAAAGATCTGGATTGGAATCCCAACTCTGCCTCCCATTAGCTGGGTGTGTCTTAAGTTATTCATGTCAAACTAGGAATAGTCATAATTTATTTTTTTTTCTGTTCACATATTATTCTTTTTATTTGTTCCTTTTAGATATACATGACAGTAGAGTCATGTATTTTGACATATTATACATACATGAAAGATAACTTATTGTAATTAGGATCCCATTTTTACAGTTTGCATGATGTGGAGTTTCACTGGTTGCATATTCATATGTGAACATAGAAATTTTAAGTCCAATTCATTTTACTATCTTTCCTATTCCCATTCCCCTTTCCCTTCGTTTCCTTTTGTCTAATTTACTGAACATCTATTACCTTCCCCTCCCCACCTTGTGTGTGATAGTATCCACATATGAGAGAAAACATTTGGCCTTTGGTTTTCTGGGATTGGCTTATATCACTTAGCATAATAGTCTCCAGGCCCATCCATTTACTAGGCAAATGCCATAATTTTATTCTTCTTTGTGGCTGAGTAATATTTCACTGTGTACATATACCGTATTTTCTTAATACATTCATCTGAGGAAGGGAACCCCAGTTGGTTCCATATTTAGCTATTGTAAATTGAGCTGCTATAAACATTGATGTGGCTACATCACTGTAGTATGATTTTAAGTCTTTGGGGTACATAACAAGGAGTGGGATAACTGGGTCAAATGGTGGTTCAATTCCAAGTTTTCAGAGGAATCTCCACACCTCTTTCCATAGTGGTTGAGCCAATTTGCAGTCCCACCAGCAATGAGTGTACCTTTTCCTCACATCCTATTTTGCCTATTCAAGAACATGGGAGATCTTTCCATCTTCTAATGTCTTCTTCAATTTTTTTAGTGTTCTGTAGTTTTCATCATAGAGGTCTTTCACCTTTTTTGTTAGATTTATTTCCAAGCATAATTTTTTTTGAGGGGGAAACTATTGTAAATGGGATAGTTTTCCTAATTTCTCTTTCAGCTGATTTATCATTGGTGTATAGGAACACAATTAATTCATGAGTGTTAATTTCATATGCTGCTACTTTGCTGAATTCATTTATGAGTTCTAGAAGGCCTCTGATGGAGTTTTGGGGGGTCTTGTTAAGGAAAGTCAGTTCCTAAACTGACATGATGGAGAGTTGGGCCTAGGGTTTAAATCATGTCTTCAGCAACTACAAATAGTTTTAGTTCTTCTTTTCGTATTTGTATCCCTTTAATGTCTTTCATCTGGCTAGGGTTTCAAGGACTATGTTGGAAAAAACGTGGTGAAAGAGGTCATCCCTGTCTTGTTCTAGCTGTTAGAGGGAATGCTTTCAATTTTTCCTCCATTTAGAATGATGATGGCCTTGGGTTTAACATAGATAGCACTTACCACGTTGAGGTATGTTTCTACTATCCCCAGTTTTTCCGGTGTTTTAAACACTAAAGGTGCTGTATTTTGTCAAGTGCTTTTTCTGCATCTATTGAGATAATCATGTGATTCACATCCTTAAGTGTATTGATGTGATAAATTATGTTGATTTCCATGTGTCGAGCCAAACTTGCATCCCTGGAATGAACCCCACTTGATCATGGTGCACTCTCTTTTTAATGTTTTTGTATGCACATTGCCAGTATGTTTTCAAGAATTTTTGCTCCAGGCAAATGGCACACACCTATAATCCCAGCAACTCAGGAGGCTGAGGCAGGAGGATCAAAAGTTGAAAGCCAGCCTCAGCAAAAGCAAGGTACTGAGCAACTCAGTGAGAACCTGTCTTTAAATAAACTACAAAAAGGAGCTGGGCTATGACCTTAGTGGTTGAGTGCCCCTGAGTTCAATCCCAAGTATCCCCCCCCCAAAAAAAAAAATATATATATATATATATATATATATATATATACACTAGGAGCCACAAGCAAATAATATGATGCATGGCACCTTTCCTTGTAAAGTGATGCCAGCTAGCCATTGAGATGATATGATTATGTTAAGATTTACATTCATATGGAAATTGGACTCCTGCTGTTCACCTTGGCCTGCTACGGGACTCATGTTACGGGACTCCTGGAGAGTTCCCATTGGTTGGGGAAGGATAGTAGGAGGGAATTCCGGGGGAGGTGGGCCCCCCCCCATTCCGGGGCGGACAGTTCCGGTAGACGCGCGCGCGTGGGAGGACCGGGTTTGGCTTGCCGGCACCTACGGAGTATTGGCGGCTTTTTCAAAAATAAAGTTTTGTTCCTGCTTGAGTGGCTCGTGATTCTGTGCCCAGCCAAGACTGCGGCATATATATATATATCTGTTCATCAGAGATATTGATCTAAAGTTTTCTTGATGTGTCTTTGTCTGATTTGAGTATTAGGGTGATACTAGCTTCATAGAATGAGTTTGGAAGGGTTCCCTCCTTTTATATTTCTTGCAATAATATGAGGAGTATTTGTGTAAGTTCTTCTTTAAAGGTCTTATAGAACTTGGCTGAGAATCCATCTGGTCCTGGGGGTTTTCTTTGTTGGTAGGCTTTTGATGGTGTCTTCAATTTCATTGCTTGAAATTGATCTGTTTAAATTTTTTATGTCCTCCTGATTCAATTTGGTTAGGTCACATATCTCTAGATATTTGTTGATGTCTTCATGATTTTCTATTTTGTTGGAGTATAGATTTTTCAGAATAGTTTCTGATTATCGTCTGTATTTCAATAGTGTCTGTGACGATATTTCCTTTTTCATCACAAATTTTAGTAACTTAAGTTTTTTGTCTCTTTCTCTGCATTAGCTTGGCTAAGGGTTCATCAACTTTATTTATTTTTTCAAGGACCCAACACTGAGTTTCACTGATTTTCTTTTTTGAATTTTTGTTTCTTTACTTCAATTTCATTGATTTCAGCTCTCTTTTTAATTATTTACTGCCTTCTACTGAATTTGGTGTTGATTTTTTCTTCTTTTTTTAGGGTTTTGAGATACAGTGTTAGGTTATTTATTTGGTGGCTTGCTATTCTTTTAATGAATGAGCTCAATGCAGTAAATGTTCCTCTCAGAATGACCTTCATAGAGTCCCAGAGATTATGACGTGTTTTATCACTATCCTCATTTACCTCTTTTATCTATGTTTTTTCTGCTGTCCATTGGTCATCTGTATTATATTGTTTAGTCTCAAGTTGTTAAAGTAGATTCTATTTATTATTTTATCTTTGATTTCTAATTTTATCCCATTATGACCTGATAGAATGCAAGGTATTACCTCTATTTTTTTTATTTGCTCAAATTTGTTTTGTAGGCTAAGATACGGTTTATTTTAGAGAAGGATCCATGTGCTGCTGAGAAGAAAGTGCATTCAGTCATTGATGGATGAAATTTTCCTAATATCTCTGTTAAGTCTAGATTATTAGTTGTATTTTTTTGGTTCTAAAATTCCACTTAGTTTTTGCGTGGAAGATCTATCCAGTGATGAGAGAGTCATGTTAAAGTCACCCAGTATGATTATTCTGCTGTGGTCTACTAGATTCTTAAAATTGAGAAGGGTTTGTTTGATGTACATAGATGTTCCATTGTTTGGGGCATAAATATTTATAATTGTTATGTCTTATTGATGTATAATCCCCTTAAAGAGTATGAAATATCCTTCTTTTTCCCTTCTGATTAACTTTGGCTTGAATTCCACTTTATCTTATATGAGGGTAAAAACCCCTGCTTGTTTACGAGATCCATGATAATGATATGTTTTTACCAATATTTTACCTGAGTCCATGAATGTCTTGCCTATGAGGTAGATCTCTTAGAGATAGCGTATTGTTTGTTGGGTCTTGTTTTTTAATACAAAATAGCAGTCTGTGTCTTTTGATGAAGGAGTTAGGCCATTTACCTTCAAAGTTATTATTGATATGATTTTTATTCCTTGTTCTTTTATTTCTGATTTTTATTTTGAATTAGTTTCTTCTTTGATTGATTATTCTTCTGTGTAGCTCCTCTCCTTGCTGGTTTTTACTTTGATTTTTTCATTTATTCTTCATGAAATATTTTATTGAGTATGTTTTGTCTTGCAGGCTTTTTAGCTGTGAATTCTTTTAACTTTTGATTATCATGAAAGGTTTTTATTTCATTGTCAATTCTATAGCTTAATTTTGCTGTGCATAGTATTCTTATCTGGCATTCATTTTCTTTCATAGCTTGGTATATATTATTCTAAGACCTTTTAGCTTTAAGGGTCTAGGTACAGAAATCAGCTGAGATTGGGACTGGTATCCCTGTGACCTGTCATTTTCTCTAGGAGCCTCAAAATTCTATCATTACGCTGTATGTGAGACATTTTCGTAATAATGTGCCTTGGTGTGGGTCTGTTGTAATTTTGTATGTTTGGGGTCCTGTATGTCTTCTGTCTCCTGTATTTGATTTTCCATTTTATTCCTAAGGATGGGAAATTTTCAGATATTATTTCATTGAAATATTGTGCATTCCTTTGGTTTGTGTCTCTGAACCTTCATCTACCCTGATAAATCTCATATTTGGTCTTTTCAGGTTATTCCATATTTCTTGGAAGTTCCGTTCATAGTCTCTTAACATCTCTTATCCATGGTCAATTTTATTCTCAAGATTATATGTTTTGTCTTCTTTGCCCAAAACTGACTTCCAAGTGGTCCTGTCTGCTGGTGATGCTTTCCAATAAATTTTTAATTTGGGTTATTGATTCTTTAATTTCAAGGATTTCTGACTGATTCTTCTTCAGGGTTTCGATCTCTTTATTGAACTGACCTTTCATTTCTTGTATTTTCTCTGATTTCATTTCTTACATCATCTTTTACCTCATGGATCAGTTGAAACATGAACTGTCTGAATTCCATCTCTGACATTTCCCCCACTGTGGTGTTGATGGAGGTTTGTGGGGTTTTTTGTTTTTGTTTTTTGTTTTTTGAGGTATTGTGTTGTTTGGGATGGTTGTTCCCTTGTTTTTTCATATTTTTCATGTATCTACCCATCTAACTGGATGCATCTGAAGCTGTAGAGTTTCTACCTTACAAGTCTATAGTGTCCCTGCATGGTAGTAGTACCTCACATATTGGAGGAGAGCCCAATGGGAGCAACAATCTATGCAAACAATATACAGTAGTAGACCAGGTTCTTAGTTCTTATATTGATATCTACAGTATTAATATGCAGAAATAGTAAGATCAGAATTTTCCACCAGTAAAAACAGAAAATAGTCATGAATTTTGTCTGACATAAGATCAAACAACAGGTGTTGTGTATGGCTTCTACAGTATTAATTATTCTTGTGGCGTTGGTGGTAGTGGAAGACATTATGTACATCAATTTGTATTAAGAGGTGTTAAGGGTAAAGAAGAAGAGTTAAGAGGGAAGATGTATTTACTATTCCAAAGGGTAAACAGGGCAGATGCAGCAGTAACTTAGGATATATTGTTAATGAGGAAGGGTATGGAGGAAGGGTATGAAAAAAAACAGAGGAGAAGAAGAAGAATGGAATTTGGCTGTCAGCAATAGAAAAAAAGAGAGTTAGACAAGGGAGAGTAGTGGCAAAGATTATACAAAACAAAATCAAAATATGCCAATCAAAAACCCTGACCCTTAAAAAACAGAGCATGGGAAAATAACACCTTCAAAAAAGGGGGGATCCTGAAATGAGGAGAGAGAAATGAATACATCTATGTATAGGAGTTCTTGAATCAATCAGTACACATTCAGATAAAACAAAAGCCAAATACAGAAAACAAAGCAGCAATATTAAAAAAGGAAAAAAAAATCTTGGTGAAAAATTAAGAAAGTGAGCAGTCCTGTCCCCCATGGTGGACAAACTAGTCAGTGAATGTGTGCGTTACGGTCTGTGCCCACCTGGCTTTGTTTCTTCTTGAGGCATGAGCTGAGTGTGGAGTGTGGGCATGGGCTGTCCAGTCCTCCCTTTTTACTATGCTTCTCACCAAGTTGTAGGTCAGGATTTAAGACTTCCAGACTCCCCTTCTGGGGAGTTTGGTGTGGGCAGTCCAGGCTGGCAGCTGAGTGGCCAAACCACTGGCTGGGGCAGGTGGGCCTGGCAGCCAAGTGGAGAGTTGGGTCAGTGGGGCAGCTACTGGGTAGCAAAGCAGCTGGTTGTGTCTGGCGGGCCTAGCTGGTGGGCCCTAGTGGTAGGCTGGCAGGCTGGGCTCTGGGCTGAGGACCCTGTGGGTGCCAGATCTGGCAGGTGCCAGACCTGTGCTGGATCCCTGCAGGATCTGGGGACCCGGTAGATGCGACAGCAGGGAGGGGTCCAGGGACCAGGCTGGTACCAGGACCTGGCAGAGCTCAGGTGGGTGCCAGAGACACAGGGACCAGGGGAGCACGCATGTGCCAGACCTCAACTGCACTGAGAGCAATCTGCTGGCCTTGTTAGTCCCAACCAGCCACAGGCCTCAGGGCTGGGGAGAGCCAAGATCCCTCTGGCCTCTCTAGCTTGTGTTCCCCTGGTGAAATGCTCTCTCTTTGATTTTCCTTGGGTTTGTTAGACTCAGGTTTAGCGGACATAACTACAGACTCCGGGATCTGGCCTCCAGTTCCTATTGACAACTGGAGCTGGTCCCAAGATAGCTCCTGGGTCTTGTCTTCCCAGAGGAGGATTGATAAATTCAGGGCCACTGTTTGTTTGTGTTGTTGTTGTTGTTTTGTTGTTGTTGTTGATCCATTTAATGAGTCAAACTGCCTGGTTTGGTTAGGACAGGCTGCCCCTCCAGACTCAGGTTTTTCACTCTAAGCCTCCAGGAGAAGCAGTACTCCTGCTGCCTGAGTTCTGGGTATCGAGCTAGGAGAAATGCTCCCTCACTCTAATCTGCCATCTGCCCCCAGCCCCAGGCCTTTTTTTAATAATTGCTCCTAGGAGGCTCTCAATACCAGAAACCCAACTGACTAAACCAAACTTTTAAAAATAAAGGTATTCCTACCAAGTGCCTCAAGTCCAAAGTCAATCAGCCCCATATGGATTAACCACAGATGCCCAAGGCGTCTGCAGAGATGTAGCCCACGACATAAAGGTTCACTTCCAGAGACAGCCCAGAAGAGCCAAGTTTTCTGTTGCCACAGCCGGTTAGGACGCGTTCCTGCGGAAAGATAGTGTCTCTGGTCTTCTACAGCATGCGGGATGGCTCTGGGCTCAGACTTGCCAGGTGTAACACTGGGCCTGCATTACAGGGATGGAATCTTCCCAGCACTATCCCAAAGCAATGAAGGTTAAAGGGTCAAAAACCTTTTATGGACTGGTAATGTCACTGGAAAGTCTCCTCAACTCAGGAGAGTAGGGTCCTTGGAAAACATGCTGGGAAAGAATTTCAAATCACACGCCACTCGGAGACAGAGGCAGACAGATTTATCCAGGAGAGCAGATACACATTCAAGGGAAAATGCCAATATCTTGATAGTAAGAAGTTTTGAAGGTAAAGCAAGGGACAACACAGTCGTCCCAGAGGGAAAGACAGCAGTGCCTTGGTGTGGGGTGTGAATGTTTATAGAGGGGCAGTTGCTAGGAGCTGGACTCAGGTGAAGTCACCCAATTTTGCACCAGTTTCCCAGCACTCACATGTTGTCATCATGATCCTTTTTGCAGGTGAGGGCATGGATCCAGGGCATGGGCCAAGGCTCTGCCTAAGGACAGGGGCTGGATTGCTTGGTTTGCTTTTCAGAGGTTCATGGGGCATTTCCTACATCTCAAGGGTTTTTCTTTTTCTGTATCGTTAAGTCCCTATTTTCAGGACTGCTTATTTAAAAAAAGTCCCCTGAGAGGGGACCCAGTGAGACAAAGAGCACTTCATGTCTCAGGTTTCCAGCCTGAGGAGTGCTGGCCCCACATAAGCCAGGACCTGACTCCCCAGCTGGAAGAGACCAGAGGAGATTTTCACTGGTCACACAGCCAAGCTCTCAGGCCATACACAATCCGAGCAGGAAAGCAATAGTTGGCCATGGAGAGGAAAGGGCCAATAACCAGTGGGTACCCCAAGATCCGGAGTCACACTTCAAGCTAATTCTTACAAGTGTCCTTATGCGAATCTGAATTTGGAAAACAAGTGAGAAAGAGAAATTTTTACTTTTCTCTCACAATTGAGCATTTCAGAGGGAGATCTGCCTTTGGTAAAATTTAACCTTTTCCCTGGCTCCGGCCAGTTTTCCCAGAATCCCATCTGCAGGCTCTGGAGCAAGGGGAATGTCCCCCAAACCCTACCTCCTGGTCACCAAAACTATAGCAGAAGGAAGAATAACCACGTAAGTCCTGAGTTGGAATAAACTGGAACAGATACTATAAAAGACAGATTGACAAGAGAAAAATAGAAGTATATTCACACTTATATTGAATACGTTCATGGGCAAAACCCAGGGAATGAATGGTTCTCAGAGAGGTGTCATTGAATCCCAGCTTGTGTAGCATTTTCAACAAAGAACAGGTGAGTCTTTTGAGAAACAATAAGACAAAGGAAAAGGACTTAGAAGTTCTAGAGCTGGCAGCTGGGGAAAGGCAAATAACTGCAGGCTAGTTGATTAAGCTTGTTAATGTAGATTTCTCTGGTACCATCTCTAGAACCAGGCCAGTAAAGGTCTGATCTTGTCTTTCAGGGGTCACCTTTGTTCTCCCTAGTAGAGGGGCAGGGTATCTTTTTGTCTTTTTAACTCTGTGTCTTACTTTTGAACAAATGAAGGATATTCTTAGAGCTTTCCTGGTATCTCCTTCTTCTTGTCTGCCAACAACAACAACCCTTCACATTTTGGGGTGACATATTCCGGTTCCCCACAATTACTCTTAGCCCCTCACCTCTGAAATTCACCTTGGCCTACACCTTCAAACTCTAACTGAAGCATAGTCTTTTTTTCACTCCAATATTGAAACGGTCCTCTCTGAAATTGAACAACTCTACCATTTTAAGAATTTTATGACTCAGAAATAAGCAAATTTCTTTGGGTCTTTAGAATTCTGTAGTCTTTTTTCTCTTAAAATTATATGTTAAAGATAAAAGGAAAAATATAAATAAGGGAGACTATTTAGTGCCTGCACAGGTGTTTTTGTTTGTTTGTTTTTGTTTTTGTTTTTTAAATAGTATGAAAGAGGCCAGACACCAGAACTCACTAAAGACTAAGGGAAAACGTCAAGGTTAGCAACTCATTTAACTGGATCACAAAGAAACAAGAACTAGTAAGAAATGGGTCCCTTTTCTTCACTTCACTTTGGGGATATAGTTTCATAAATAAAGCAGGAAGAAAACAGAAATAAGTATACAGTCCCTGGTTTTCCCTGTCTCAGCGTGCCTTCACCCAAAGGGCAGAGGAAAGTGAGCCCAAGGGAGATGAGGAGGAATAAGGAAGTATCCAGCCCTATTAGCCATGGTCACCATTTCTAAGCCCAGCTGGACATTGCAGGGAACTGAGTTATCCCGGGAGACTGGAAGCACTTGCAGATGTTCCCAAGGAACAAATGCCAAGGAACTTTAAAGAAACCAAGCTTCTTCTATCCAAGAAACAACTCCCGCGGGTTATCACTGTCCTCTTGGGAAATTGCCTGGTCACTGCCCAGCCTCACTCCTCAGGCCCTGCTACAGGGCTTCTTTTGCATGGGTACAGTTGTTCCACTCCAACTCACAGAACTGTTAGCACCTCCAAGACCACCAAACTCTCTGCCCTGCTCAGTCTCAGAGAAGGATCTATTGCAGCAAATATGCTTGATGCCAACATTTAAGGACCTCTTGTTATTTGACACTTCATAGGTTCTTCGTGATAGTGATGGAGCCAGTCAACAGTCAAGGACATTGCTGTGTCCACTCTCCATGTTTTCCCTCCTCCCGGTTTGCCTCCTCCTTCATGTCTGCAGTCTTACAAAGGTTCAGGCAAGTCATGGATTGATTTGGAAGCGAGATAATTATACCAGCAGACGAGTGGTTCTCAGTAGAGCCGACTGAACCCCGAGGGACTATTTGGCAATATCTGAGGTATTGTTGGTTATCACAAGTTGAGATGGGAGGAGGGTATGGGGGTGAGGGGAATGTTATTTATGTCTTACTGATAGAGGTCAGGCATGCTACATTCTGTCCTACAAGGCCAAGGGCAATGCTCACAACAGAGAATTATCTAGGTCAAAATGTCAATGGTGCCAAGGTTGAGAAACCCTACAGAAGTCAAATGAAATGTTAATAATTCCATGATTATAATCTGCTTTCTAGTTTGTCACATAGTCTTTGTGTATGCAGTGGCAGTGCTTGCCTTTACAAATTTAACAGTAGAAACAACTAGAATCTGAACATGTTCTCCATACAGGTCATGCCTACATCAAAGCATATCCAAAATTCACCAACATCAGATACAATACACAAGTCAAAAACATTGCTGAGTAGGGCATAGTGGTGCATGCATGCAATCCCAGGGACCTGGAGGCTGAGGCAGGAGGATGAGAAGTTCACCACGAGCCTCAGCTACTTGGCGAGGCCCTAAGCAATTTAGCAAGACCCTGTCTCAAAATAAAAAATAAAAAGGCTGGCGATGTAGCTCAATGATTATGTGCCCCTGGATTCAATCCCCAGTATCAAAAATAAAATAAACCAAAAAAAAAATTGCTGACATTTTTTACTCAAATGCACATAGGTTATTAATATGCATGAATCATTAACATGAGTGCACAAAAAGAGCAAAGTTGCTAGCAGTTTCAGTCCATAATTTTAACTGTGAACCTGTCTCTAGACCAATACTCCAACCCATGAAAACCTTATCAGCATTAAATATGATAGCCCTTCACCACCATCAGGGAAAACCATGGTCTAGCCTTATGCCTCACTCTGCATGGCTGCTGTGGGTAGTATATTCCAGTTATTTCCAGTACGTTTACGATGATCTCGTGACACAGTTGTAATTTTTTGGTGAACACTGTCTTTTGGAACCTTTTGTTAGACAAACGCAAAAAAGAGAATGTGAGCAAACAAACTTGTTTCAAAAAATGGAGATGATACTGGAGTGAGCCAGCAGAAGTGGAAGAAAACAGAGAAGGCAGGAGGAGTTTTCATCATCAAACCTTGTGCCAGGGATGTTGGGGATAATCACCTCAGCTGTGTCCTTCAATGGGCCTCTGAAACCCTGCCATGTCCAGGACCCATGGCTCCATCCTGCATTGCTCTTCATCAACCTGTCACTCTGTCAGTTCACATTTGCCATCAAACAAAACTTTTACCAACTGCGACCCTCATGCCCATTGGACTTTCACCAGCTACTCTTCCCAACATTTTATACTCTGAACTAAATCGTGTGTGAAAATTACCTTTCACTGACTTTAGTGAGAGCCCGGAACAAACGACAGAGGGCCAATTCCAACTGCCCACTGCCAAAACAGTCCTCTGCCCCATCTGTTGGATGTACATATCATTAAGACTTTTATTAGCCTCGGAAACAGAGGACTCTTTTTATAGTGATAGCTAAAAACCTACAAAAATCCTTGAAAAGCAGCTCTACTGTCCCGGTGACCACAGCATCCGAGCAAATGCTGCAAGATAACCAGGTTGGCATCAGTATTCAGAGATAAAACCATTCCCAAACGATAGCACCAAAATGTAATTCCACGTCTGTAAATGCATACTTTACATTAAACCATTAAGTGAAAATAGACCTATTGCCCCCCCCCAAAAAAGGGACACTTTAAAAATATAAGTTTTGAGGCCTGGGGTTGTAGCTCAGTGTCAGAGAGCTTGCCTCTCACATGTGAGGCACTGGGTTTGATTCTCAGCACCACATCAAAAAATAAATAAATAAAGTAAAAATACTTAAATATATATATATATATATATATATATATATATATATATATATATTTTGAAAGAAGAATAAAAGAAATTTTATTCTGCTTATCTTGAATTGCTAAGAAAAAATTTTGTCAAAGGACACAAAATTTTAGTTAAGAAGAATAAGTTCAAGAAATTCACTGAACATCATGGTGACAATAAATGAATAAGTTAATAAACATATGTTGTATAATCAAAAATTCATGAAAGTTATATTTAAAATGTGTCCTCACCACAAAAAAATATGAGAAATACATGAAGCAATGCATACATTTAAGGACCTGACTCAGCCATTCCAGTGTACACTTATCAAAACATCATCACGTACACCTATATATATATAATTTTAACCTGTCAACTGAAAATAAATGAAGGAAAAAATTCTCCTTAGAAACATGGGAAAACATGATTTCTTAGGAAAAAACACTGTGAAGTAAAGACACGACATTTGGAGTCACCAGCAGAAGAAATCAAGAACATCCTCAGAAATGGAAAAGTGGTAAGAGGCTTAACCATTAGGAGCTCAGGGAGAAGTAATGTTCTTTTACCAGCAGAAGAGAATAAAATCATGGAAGCCTAATGTGGCTTTTTACAGTTCTGCTTACAATTACGCATCAAACAATTTACCCCTTGTGGATGAGATCTTAGAGCCTGCTGAGATGTTGCACTTGGAGAGATGGGTACATGCTGGTTTTTCTTCTGTTGTGCTTTATTTTTATTAAAACAAAAAACTTACAACAGCTAAAAAAAGATTCGCTTTTATAGAATCTTCCTCTTTCCAAGAATGACAGTGTGGATTAACATTTGCCCAATGCTGATGGTAGGTCCAGCATAAAAGACAACGGCTTATACATTCATGCCCTGTCCTGTGGGCTGGAATTCATAAAATAAAGGCACCAGATGGCATACCTAAATTTAATTTGCTATTTGATTTATCCTTGTGTAACCACTCTGAAATGCAAATACTGAATGCTTACCCAATGCTGTTAGGAAATACAAGACCATGTTTCCATCAAGTTTATCATGCAATCTGACGTGGGCCCATCAATCCTGAGAATGAAAACTATGGCCCATCCACAGAGGCACTCTCTCACTAATTGGGACCCATCAACAGCCAATGTTCCATGTATCAGGGATGGCATTACATGTAGTTTGGAAAGCAATACCAAAGACCATCACAGGGAAGACTGTGCCTTTGATTTTACCAGTTCTGATTCAAAACTAGAGGGGATCTTTTTTTGTGCATTTCAGCCTCATGCCCCAGTGTTCCCTGAGAATATTAATGTTTGCTTTAATTGTTATGATCACTTTTCTTTGTGGGTTCTTCTCTTGAACACTGCATCTTTACCCATTTTTAGGGAAGTAGGCCAGCCAAGACCCATCAAGGCCTGCCAAGACCCGCCAAACCTGAACATTAAGCAAGAATAGAAACTTACCCTTCCTGACTAACTGCTTACAACCACAAATGTCAGCCCCACCTCTTCCAGTGGTCTGACCACTCCCCTCTTCTTGTCCTTGATTTAAAGGCTCCCAGATATTGCTGGTGGGCTGCTGCACTCCATTCTGGATGAGTCAGCCTAGCTGTCTGCATCCCAATAAGACTTTTTCTTTGTACGTGGTGTGGTTCTCTTTGGGGGCAGTTCTTACACCCCTTTGTACATATCTGATTAGTTTCTGGACCACCACATTCTAAAATGAAAACTTCTAAGTCTGTGTTATATCTTCTGACAGCCATCAAAACAACAATGTTGGGGAGCAGCAAGTAGGGCTGCAAAATTAGGTCATTAGTGGCAAGCTCAAGTGGCCTTGTGTTTGGAGACCAAAACTCTAAGATAAAAGGAAACCCAACAATCAAGGATTCTGGGATGACCTTTTACATCTCAAACAAGGTGACAACTTAGCCATGTTCTCAGAGTTCTTTGGAAGGATTTTGTTACTTAAAAGCATGGTTCCTAGACCTTCAACATTTGCATGTCCTGTAAAACATTGCAGGATTAAATATTTCACTCCCAAAGGGTGAAAATCCAAGTCATGACATCTATTGCACTGATCAGATTGCTGAGCACTCAGATGCCACCCTGGTAATGTTGTCAGGACAATCTAATGTCAACCTGTTTCTCTCAAGTGACTCTCCAAGTGGTCATCCAACAGTTAGGCTATAAAGTTATAAAGTTAGGCTATAAAGTTACCTCAGGGCAATAAAGAAGAAAGAAACACGAGAGTCTCGATGACTTAAAACCAGGAAAGAGGGGAAAAATTCAAAATCAATCTCGGTAGTTAGAATCAGATTGTCAGATGGCAGTACCGGCTGCGTTATCTGTGGGCCTGGGGTCACCACTTTCCAAAGTAATTTTAAGAATAATTTGAATTGAGTTGGAACCACACAAAGCAGAATGTGGATCTTTTTCAAGATTCATATCAAGCAAACAGTAAACAGGTAGTCAGAAAATATCAAAATTTGAATTGATTTTATGCTTTTTTTCTCCTACCTATAAGAGATTATTAGCATTTATTTATTAAAACCCAGCCTTGGGGCTGGGGATATAGCTCAGTTGGCAAAGTGCTTACCTTGTGAGCTCAAGGCTATGGGTTCAATCCCCAGCACCAAAAAAAAAAAAAAAAAAAGCCTTGTCCTCAAAAGGTTTCAAGGAGCTTCTCTGTTCTGTTATAGCATTTTAAGAATAAAAATAGCCATTTCCTTACAAAGTAGAATTAAGCAAATATTTCTCAGATTCGAATTAAAATGAAGACATACCTCTTTTCATGATCTGCTTCCAAGGAACTAAAGATGGTAAACAGAAATATATGTGATTCATTTATTTAATAATTCAAAATACCTGTGAATTTTCTCCTAAACTCCACCGAGTGCACAAATCAAAGATCAAAACATTAAGAGGGCCTGTGAGAATTAACAAGGTAAATGTAGGAATGAGAAGAGGTTCATCGGTTTGGTATCATTCCAACTCACCTCCTGCTCTTCTGTCCTGATTAATTGCCCTCAGCAAGGAGCTGGAGCCCAGTTATACTGTTTTCTTAATTCCTGTTGATGGAATGTTGATACAAGGATTGAAAGAGAAGCAACTGCCTTTTAACTAAGCCATTCTTCATGTGTTAATCAATCATAACTTGTCCATTCTAATTATCTCCCAAATTCCAAATGGAGATATGCTTGCAGTTTCCAAATATTTGCATGATTAAAGATGTTTTCCCTGTTTCAATGTGGAACCTCAAATTGATGACTCAGGTGGCAAGATTTATGGGATGAAGCTTTTGTGTTTATCTCCCAGCTTTCAAAAATACTGGTCTGCAATTCAGTAATAAACAGCATTCCCACCAGAGATATGCAGACTCTGCCTATTAATGATGATGATCATGTAGAAAAAAAAATACCAACAATAATAGATGCAAGGGGGAAGCAAGCTAAGCAAATGTTTACTAGCTTCCCTCTTCTTATTCATAGAAGGCAGTTTATTCAAATATTAAACATAATTATGCAAAGTTAATAGACATAGGTACACCTATACAACATTTTCAGGTTATTTCTGCCCGCCTTAGAAAAATACCAGCAGATTGGGTTAACAATCATCTATATCCATCAATTTTTAGGAAAATTCTGGCTGGCTCACAAATAACTGGGCAGATTTGTTCAGAAGTTTATCAGAAGAATTTTCTTTGAATTGCCTGAACCAGTTAGTTATTTCAATTAGATGTTAACAAAAAACAAAAGCTAAATCTTTTCTGAAATAAATTCCCATTTAGGGGCTTCCCTTCTCTATCACATAAAATCTGATTGCATTTTTAACATTAGAATTGAAACGATCCAAGTTAAGTGATCAAAGAATTGATGATAGAAAATGATGATGAGATAGGAGAACAAAAATAATTCTCCCTTTACCCCTTTTTTTCATAAGTGTTTATAACAATTTTATTTGCAATAGCCAAAATCTGGGAAAAAGCAAAATGTCCATCATCATATGAATGGATAGACAAATTATGATCTATCCACTTGTACTCTTCTACCCTTTCTGAATTTTTAGTTGGGATGAAGCCCCATAACAAAAGACAGATTAATGTTAAGAAAACAAACATAAGTTTATTGATATGTGTTCCTCATGTATAAATGAAAAATACCCAAGGAAAAAATAAAAAATCTCTGAAAGTTGTCTTAAATATCATCATCTGCTGAAAAGATGTGGGGGAGACCCCGTTACAAGAAGAGCAGGAAAAGTACAGTAAACAAGGGTAAGGTTTGTCATGCATTCTTCTCTTCCTAGCAGAGAGAAGACCACACCCTTGCAAATGGAAATTTCCTTTACAAAGGTAACTTTCTCTTATAAAAGGGAACATCTATTCTGTTTTCAGAGTTTCTCCCATCTGCTATTTCCCAAAATAATCTATATGCTAAAGGGGCACGTTCTGGGGTCTTATAATCTGGACTCCTACAGTCATATTCATTGGGGCAGATTTGAACTACACCAAATAAAGAAGATGATACAGGATTTCAGAGAGAATCGTTTTTATGTAAAAATCTTCCTACTCAATAGTCAACAGACACATATACATGTACAGTCACTTGAGCTTCTTCAAGTAATTAGAACTGTTTTCTCTGACTTAACAGAAATTATGCACCTCCAAGTTTGCTTCTTTTCCTGGTTATCATTTGGTCTTCTAATGCTGAAGAACAGTTTTCTAGTAACTTCTCCCACATCAGTTCCTAGAACTAAAAGAATGACCTGTCCAGAACCACCTTTGGACCAAATTATTAACCCACACTCTAAAACAAAGGAGAAAGGTATCAAGGAAACTCCTTCCTTAATATTTGTGCTTAAAGTGTCTTCATATATGGCAGTCAGGGATCGAAGAACAGGAATCAAACACTTTTTATCTTTGAATACCCCATAGCGCTTAGCCCAGTGATAGTATCATGAGAATCACAATAAAGTCTTGAATGTTAAACAAAGAGATCAAGGAATCCACATGGCCAAACCCTTAAGTTAATGTGATGACAGTCAGGAACACAGTCAAGAGAGTCCCAGAATGTATCCCCACTGATCTGAACTGATGCTTCCAAAGATAGTGTTTTACAGCCAAACATAGGGGGACACTAAGTTTGGCTTAGTATCCAAATAATGGATATTTGTGCATCCAAGTGGGTTAGTAACCCATTTTGAAAGATAATGTATTCCTCTTATCTCGGGGGAGATGGTCCTGAGTCTTCTAATTTTACCTGGACTTGATTATTCTTGGCCTCTATTGCACGAGGTATTTAGGAAATGTCATATGCCAGAGTCCCTTGATTGCATTTGTTTTAGCTTAAGGCAGACATATTAGCACTCAGAAATCTTTTCTACTTTGTACCATGGAATATGCTCAGGAAAATGTTCTTTAAAAAATTGATACACCACACAGGATGAATCATAATACCACTAGCAGCTTACAGGTTCTCCAAAACAGTGTTCCACACTGTTGCATGAACCAGAGATGAACACAAAGTTGCCTTTTGTTTTCTTAATTATCAAGACTGTGAATTAAAAAGAGGAATTTAAAAATATATACATGAGACAAAAGGCAGAAGTTTCTAAATCTATGAGGAAATTATAGCACCTAACAAAAAAATTTAATACCTAAAAATCCTGATTGCCCTCCACATGGATCCACAAAACATCAGTTGAGATAAACTTTCTTCAATGTTTACAGCTCCAAACATAGCATCAAAAGTCATCCACAAACAATTATGTTCTCTTTTTTTGTGTGTGAATATTTGCCACTCTTTTTAGTCATCCAGATCTGAACCCCTTCTGTAAGTTTGGAGACTGCTCCAGCTAAGAGACCACAGGAAACAGTTAATGTGATTACATTAAGGATCACAATTAATGTGACCCTTCTAGTTTTCCAAGTTAAAAGTCAGACTTTTATTTTCCTAGAGTACCTTAAACCAAAGGCACTGATACCTAATACCTTGACGCTGACTTGCAAGCTGATGACAAACATAAGAGAAGAGATCTCAAGATCTGTCCTAGAAAGGGTGTCAGCAGCAGCAGTAGTAGCTGTATTGAGTATTTTGTGTGAGGCTTATGCTAAAGGTCTATGGGTGATGGTGATCACATGACCCAGACCTGGCCAATCAGCATATCCCATCATCCTCACTACTAGAATTGGCTCCAGGATAGACAGGTTCATGTCCAAAGTCAGTCCACTGGGATGCAATCTAGAGGTGGATTAGAAATTTGGGGAGGAATACATTATCTTTCAAAAATGGGTCACTAACCCACTTAGATGCACAACTTCAACTATTAGTGTCCATCCTTTTATTTCATAAGAGAGTTAGCCAAAAAGAAAGGCTCAGACTAAACAACCATTGTGAACTGGGCTTGTGAAGTCAGCACTGTTGCTGAACTTATCAGCTCTGTGAATAACAAGTATCTCTTTCATTTACCTAGTTTAGTTTTATTTTTAGATGCAACCAAGAGGGAATTTGAGGGCAACCTAGGAAAGGGAAGTGAAGTAAGTAAAGAACCTAAATCAGGATTGATGGATTACAAAGGTTGAGACTAGAAAGACTTTAAAAGGGGCTAAATCCAAAGGCAAGATGATTTAGAATGATTCTATGAAGAATGAGCAAATGATATGACTCACCATATTGGGGGACCAGGAACATAGTATAAAATGGGTGTGATAATCAGAAATCCTTCCTATGTGGAATGCCACTTAATCATTACTTCTGAATACGAAAAAGATTCTCAGAAGAACCCTCTCCCCCAAGGAAACTGACAATTCTCAGTATGGTGGGAGGGTGATTCAGTTTATAATTTTTTTCTTTGATGTGACTTGTTCTGGAAAGTATTTTTGCCATTAATACAAGATAAGGCTAAAATGTGACCTTCCTAAGAAAGCAATATCTGTCTTAATTTTAATATCCCTATAATATGGTTATTGGACAATGCCAAAATAACGTGGCATTACTATGAAAATATTAGATTGTCGTTATGTCTTCATTCTTTCATTCTACAAAGAAGCCTGCACCTGCTACAAAACAAATTAAAATGAATAAGATACAGTTTGATCTCTCAAGAAGCTTGCGATCCAAGTGGAAAAAAAGATGCAAAAATATTCAATACAAAATAAATTAATACAAAATACAAAAATAAATTAAAATATGCAGAGATAAAAGCAAATCATTGTAAGTGGGTGAACGGAAGGGAATAATTAATAATACTTGCAAAAGAGGTAGGCTTGTCAAAATCAATGAATTTTTTCAACTTTTTATGAAGTTGTGTTAATAAAGTATAGATACATTTATATCCTTTATACTTAGGAAGTTATATAATTGGGATTTAATTTTTTAATTTGTTAATGAAATTATGAAAAACAAGGAGACAAACCAAACTGACAAATTTGTACTCTTTTCAAATATCAACATTATAAAACATAAAGTTTGAAGGTCTGGTTCAAATAAAGAAGACTAAAGAGACAGCATCAATTAAATGCAATCCTGGATTGGATTTTAAAACACATACACACACACACACACCAAATGCATTAAAAACCATGTTAGTCCTGGAAGACTTTAGGGTTAGTCCTAACTCTCAGCCCAGAATTGTTCTGGATGATAAACTTGCCCTAGATTGCTTCCTCCTTACAGGCAATGGTGGAGTTCGTGCAATAGTTAACAGATCCTGTTGTGCCCGGATTATTGACTCAAGTGAGTGGAACAGTCAATACTAAAACTTTAGGAGAAAGCTGCCTAGTTCTCCAAGGTAGAAACTGATAGTTTATGCAATTTGTTCAGTTTTTTGGGCCCGGGACCCTGGGGAGGAAAGGCTGAGGTAATGTTGCAGATGGGCCTTATCATACCACATGGAGTCCTATTGATATTGACTTCAATTAACTGCCACATTTATAAGTAGAATGGATTTGGTTCTAGCACTTGTCAGATCAGAGTAGTATATTCATGGGAAAATTCATTATTAAAGAAGGTATAGAAAGTGGTAGGTATTATTGAGAACCAATTCTCCATAAATCCCTCTATTTTTGTACCTTAGGACAGCATCTATTCTGAACTGTCTTTTCAATGATATTTGTATAACAGAGAGATTGAAAAGTAGAGCTGTTGCCTCCCTCCCGAGCAAAAGAAGGGTCTGTTCCTTTCCAGGATAATGAATGTCTCCTACGGGGCAAAGGTTGGGAAAGTTTGCTAGCATTCCCTCTTAAGATTTGGAGTTCCTAAATTCAGTATATCTCACCTGTAATACAAACCTATATACCCAGTATCCACCTGGACCCACCTGCTCATCATCCCCATGGGACTATGTGTAAAAGAACTGACACAAACAAACATGAAGTTTATGCTGCTTTCTCTACCATGACTAATAAAGTCTTTAATTCTGACCCAGGAGTCTCATGTCTTCTGCCAATATCTATGAGACAGTGACAGGATAACTTGTTATCTTCCAGGTAGAATAAAATCGCAGGTTCTTCACACTTTTTGACAAATACCAACATTAATGTAAACAGATCTCATGCTTATGAGTTGAAAGACTCAATATTGTAATGATATCAGTTATCCTCAAATGGAAAAGTAGACTTAATGCAATACCAAAGTCCCAGTATGATTTTTCATGGAAATTGAAGAAAAAGGAGGCTAACATATATATGTATATTCACAAACATATGGTTGTGTTCTATCAGAACAACTGGATACTGGTGAAAATTTCAAATGGTGCCACCACTATGGAAAAATGGTAGGTTGCCCTTTTTTTTTGGGGGGGAGGGTACTGAGGATTTAACTTAGGGAATATTTACCAATGGGTTACATCCTTAGCCCTTTAATTTATTTATTTTTAAGGCAGAATCTTTCTAAATTGCTTAAGGCTTTGCTAAGTTGCTAAGTCTAACTTTGAACTTGTGATCCTCCTGCCTCAGCTTCCCAAGCCCCTGGGATTACAAGTGTGTGCCACGACACCCAGCATGGTAAGACCTTCTAATGCCAAAACTACATCAACATTATTGTTTAGCAGTTCCACTTAGATATTTATCCACTCCTTGTCCAAATGAAAATACATCTCAACAAAAAGACTTGTGCAAAAATATTTATTGCAGCTTTATTTGCAGTAACATAAAATTGGAAGCATAAATATCTATCAAAAGGAAAATAGCTGAACAAATCATAGCATATTCATCCGATGGAACATTACTTGTGATAAAAAGGAACAAAACAATAATATAATATAAACAATAATAAAAACAAAACAATAATATAAGCTAATAAATCTTAAAATCATGCATATGGTAGAACTCATTTGCACAAAGTGTGGACAAGCAAAACTTATGCATAAAGCTAGAAATTGGGGTAGTGGTTGGCAGAGGCTCAGAGCACAGAAATGAGCTATAAAGGTGCTCAAGGAAACTTCTCAGGGTAGGAAATGTTCTATACCTTGTTTGGTACATAACATACACAGGTGTACACATTTGTCAAGACGCATCAAACTTTATACTTAGATCTATAGAATTTACTTACACAATTCTCAATTTGAAAAAAAATAAAAACCACAACATAGATTTTATTTAAAATACATTTTGCACCAGACTACTCAAGGTCTAACTCCAAATTAGATAAATTTGGTCTGTTTCCACAGGTGTTGAGAGAGAGATCTTCTCAGACTTCACACAGCTTCCACGGCAGCAATGCCAGGAAAACCAGTAATCAAGATCTGATAGTGTTTATTTGCAATCTTGGAGGAGAGAGTAAAGAACACTCCGCGTATAAAGACAGGTGGCACTCTGAGTCACCCAACAGGCCTCGTCAGACACAATGTTGGTGTTCCTGGCTCTGGTGACCGTGGCCCTCGCCTCTGCTCATCCTCCTAGTGAGCACTTTGAAGGGTAGGTGAGCAATTCCTTAAAGAGCTAGTCTTCTTCCTTGTTAGTCCAAAAGTTTGGACACATTACCCAACTTTTAATTTCCTATTCTTCTCCTATCTCACCATTTAGTCATGAGGTATTCCGTGTTCAAGTTGAAGATGAAAATCACCTCGACGTAATCCGTGAGTTGGCCAGCAACTACCAGGTAAGCAACCATTATGTACATTAGGTTTGCTTCACACCTGCTTTAAAAACTGGTTGTACTGTGATTCCGTCAAAGGAGGAATGACAGGAAATATTAACTACAGCATTTCAGTAGCAAGAAATAAAACCTTGGAAAGCACATAATACCATGATACCTGATTTTCCTGCCTAATTTAGATAGCCACAAGCTCCATAGTATTATAAATCCATAAAGACTTTTCAAAGTGCTGACAGAGTGTGACAACTGGGTGAGCTGGAGCTGTCTCAAAGGTCACAGAACATCTAATGTACAGCCACTTCCCTTCTAAAGCAAGAAAGAAAAATGATCAACTTGGAAATGACTGAGGAACTGGGCTTGTGTCCAACTTCAAATTCATTTGCACAACTCACGTATCATCTGTTCTCTTTGATTTTCTTTCATTCCAAATCAAACAACTTGAGGTTTCATGACCTTGATTTTGGTCCTCTTAATGATATGATGTGAGGCGGGTGGGGAGGCAAGGGGGTAATTAGAAAACCATGAGTGGTTTCCTTACTTTTATTTTGCTTTCAAGCAACCAAAATCTCTCTGCTACTTTTTTTAAAAAATCACTGTTTATGGGGTGGAAACCAACATTTTTAATTGTGTCTGTAATGTGGCAGGAAGTTATCGCTAATCACAAATAGGTCCACTTGAACTGGTGCTGTTTCTTCACAAACATATTAGCAAGTCTCCTGGCTCCTAAATATCTATCTATCCACCTCGCTTTCATTTTCTAGCTTTGAAATTGTGAAGAAAGAAAAAGGTAGTGCATTTCACATCATCCAAGGTTTTTAACACTGAAAGAGAATAGAAAGTCACCAATTCCAATCTTCCACTCAAATCTGGAATTTCCTCCCAGGAAATGGCATCCCCGGTTGCTAGCCCTAATAAAACCTGCAGGGATAGTAGATATACTACTTTCTGGAATCATCCATTTGCCTTAAAAGTCAGCCTGTTTTCTCCCTCTTATTTGAAGGCTGCCTTTTCTAACTTTGGCCCATTAGACCTAGCTGAACCAAATATTGTGTTACTTCTAAGATTTATCTTTTCCAGGCCTCTCATCATTTCTCTTAGCACTAGTTTACAGACCCTTGATCATTCTGGTCACCTCTGGATATAGCTCAGTCTGTCTGGATTTCCTGTTAAAAAATGTGGCTCCCAGAATTGACAGTTGGCCTCCAGGTACAGTCTGATTAATACATGATACGGGACCATTGCCTGCCTCCATTTGTAAAGCAGACATTTATTAATGGGGTCTAAGACTTTTTTAGCATCTTGAGCCCTTATAGAACATTCTTAGCTTCTGTTAAACCTGTGTTCAATCAAAATCATTAGGTTATTTTTTCCTCAGATGAATCACCTTTCAACAAGCTATTCCTTCTTCTTTGCTTACCTAACTGACCTTTTTTTTTTTTAACCTAAATATGGGATTTTAGATTTATGCTGCTAAAATTTATCTTGATAGCCTGTTTTCAGCATGTTGAGATCTTTTTAAGAGTGAATTTGGTCAACAAGGAAATAATTCTTCCCCCTAACTTTGTGTTACCCTCAAGTTTGATAAGCATCCCTTTTTGACTTTGGTCACTGATAAATAAAAATATTAAGTAGATCAGGGGTAAGCACAGAAAAGAGACCTCCTGCATGGTTGTGCTTATTCAACTCATTAATCAGCATCTCTGATGTGTGAGACACAGTGGTCAGCCCTGAAAGTGATCCATCAGCCTGTTCTCCTTGGGTAAGTCTGCTCAACTGCCCTAAGTTAGAGGCATGTTTCCAGTTTGTCAAGAAGATTTCAGTGCAGACTTCATCAAATGATTGACAGATCAAGTATCAGTATTCTCCTGGCTAGGGGTCTCTTCCAACAGGAAGATGAAGTTAATTGCGTCTGACTCCCAGAAACCACAGCTTCCTTTTCTGTCCATCTGCTTCCAGTTTCCTCTGTGGCTCTGCCAGCACCCATGCCAGGCCCCAGGAGCTCCTGCTTCTGGGCTTTACCTGTTGATGAAATCCAGGACTGGGCCCCCATTACTCCCCAGGAAGCCCTTCAAACTCTTATTTCTTCCAATGTTGCTGAAAAAGTTCTGCAATCACATCTGTACCTTTTTTTTTTCTAGTTATCTAAAATTCAGCATTTTTATGATTTTTTTTAGATGTTGATGGACCTTTATTTTATTTATTTATTTTATGTGGTGCTGAGAATTGAACCCAGGGCCTCACATAGGCTAAACAAGTGCTCCAGCACTGAGCCTAACTCCAGCCCCTAAAATTCAACATTTTATGGTGGGCAGGAGCAGAGAATCGGGTCTCAAGCTGCTTTGTTCAATTCCTGACCCTACCACTGGGTATCTAAGCCTCAGACACCTCTTTGAGACTCAACTTCCCCATTGGCATAATGTTGATAATACTAATACCTTTGAGGGTTGCTGTGAGAGTTAGTTTAGGTAAAACACTTAGGAAAAACTTAAACAGGGAGAACTATGCACGTTTCATTGTTGCTAGCATTAGATCTGAGATTCTGCATACAATTTACATGCCGGTAGAATCACCCATCTCCTCATCTACCTTGGACCTCAATGCTCTCTTTCCAGAGAAATCAGTTCTGCTTAAATAGCATGTGAAAAATTTTTAACTTATCTTGGTGGTAATTTCCTCTCTCCGTAGAAGTATACAATACAAGGAACAGTGTTATTCCTTCTTAGAAAGGACAGAAGCCAAATAAGAGGCCCAGTTTCTCTCTTCAAACATTATGCCTTAGCTCTGAGAAGTAGGACATATGTTTCCTCTTCTTTTCTTTTCTTTTTTTTTTTTTAATGTCCAACATGATTAAAAAGGAGATTTTTTTTTTTTATTCTCTCTACCAATTGTGTGTGGTAGTGTATTCTGGGATGTGGCCTTCCTGATAAGATCATTACAAGGGCATCCAGTATTCGTATTCATCTTTGGCCAAGTGTCCTTCCTCCCAGCTTTTGAAAGTGCCCTTTAAAAGCTGAATGTATTGGAGAGATCTGGGCCAGGCTGCACTCTGCAGCCTCTCCTCTTTCATCTGCAATTGTATAGGAAGGATTTAATTTTACCCCCTTGCAATCAAGGTTATACTGGTCCCTTTATTGGAGACATTTGCCATAAAATGCATTTTATTTTCTCTAGCCTTTCTTGAAATCTGTTTTCCAAGTTTAAGGTACACTTTGCTCTATCTTGTATTGTCACAGTTCCCATGTCTCATTGTCGATGCTACAAGAGGAAGCTCCTCCCTCTGTCTGAAATTAGGCCTGGAATAGAAGTTGCTTCATTTTCTAACTAGAAAGGAAAATGGGAAAATGTCCTTAAGATAAATGAAGGGATCTATCAGATGCTCAACTCAGAGTCAAATGCAAGGTGGACAAATAAACGTGTGACAAACCAAGGATTCCAACACCAGTATTCATTCTTTTATATGCCAGTCATATTCTCAAACGATTTTAAGGTTCCATCTTGCTTTTGTGCTTGTTTTGTGAAACATTATAGAAAGGACTCGTTGGTTATTAGCCAGTTGGCTGATGTAGGTGGTATTCTTACCAGACTGTCACTCAAAGATATCCTTCCAACAAATCTTGTGTATGGTTCTCTGCCACACTTGTAATTTTGTAACTTCAGTTTTAAAACATCTGAACATATAACTCATTCCCCTGCATCTTGTATATTTCACCCTTTTCCATACTCAGGCATACATCTCATTCACAAGTTCTTGGAAGTTTCTGAAATACACACTACCTCTTTGTGTCATTACTCGAGTTTATCGTTAGGATCCACACTTGGTGCATTGGTAAATAGCTGGGCAGCTACTGTTTGCTGCTGACTTCCAGCTGTGTTCCTGGGAAGTACAAGGGACAATTTCCAGAAGACTATGTCACACCCACAGCACTCCACACTGATGGGTGTTGACAGATTTGCTGATCAAGTTTACCCATGTTGAAATGAAATTTTTAAGCAACCTGAGGCTGGGTCTCCAAGTTTTTGTCAAACATGTTTATAACATCCCCTATAAGAATCCCCCATTCTCAGAGGAGAATTTTAAAGATAACACTATATATTCATATGTAATGTTCCAATATTTGGCAGAACCCAGACCTATGGGCAAGAGCTTAGGAGGTTAGAGAAGAAAATTTTCAGTTTAGTATCAGAAAGAAACCCATACTCAAGGTCAAATTAAATCATCACCAAAAATATCATCAGGTATTTTTTGCTTTGAGTAAAAATGTAGACTCTAATAGAGGTTTTTTCCAGAATGGACCCGAAACAAAGATGTGTGGGGAAGGAGGCCATTTAGGAATGCAGAGAGCTCTGATACAAAATTAATAAATAAATAAAAGTGGGAAGTAATACAGTCAAAAAAGAGGGCAGCATTACTAAGCCAAGTACCACAGAGGACCCCCCCCCCAATCTTAATCCATAGGGACAGTTTAGGAAAAGGTACAAACTACATATTTCAAAGTGATTCCACCTGAGAGGTCAGGAGTTGGGGAACCTAAATTAAAAAATACTTTCCAAGGTCACTGGTTGAGCAGTTCTCCAGAAAAAGTTAGGTCCTCTGCAGCCCCTGCCTCCCCAGAGCTGATATTTGGCTTTTCCTAGTCCCAGGGGAAAGTGCCCTCAGGAACAGAGAAGTAGATCTTATAACTGGGGAGTCTGCTGAACACACTTAAAGGTCCCCACAATTACATGTAAGTGGACGATATCGGGTCGGCTACAGATGCTCAGAGGACTTTATGCGCTTTGCCAACGCTACACCTCTGTGCCTATCACAAAGTCACTCTCTCCTCTCCTGCCTCACCTTGAAATCACGGGCACCTACTGTCAGGAACGCCATCAGAGACAGCTTCCAAAAACAGCCTCCCTCTTCCCTGCACAATGCTGGCTAGGCAGCCCCGGCTTTCTGGGCTCTTGTCACACGGCACCCTTTGTCCTTCCTCCACTATCATCTAACCTCTCATCTTTAACCTGTCATCATTGACTCACTAGGCGGCATTCTGTAGCTCCTCCTTATCCAACCATCCATACTCTCTCTGTTCAACCCCTTTGTGATAACCTCACTATATTTTTATTCTGGAATCCCTCTTGATGGGACCTCACTCTCCTGCCTTCCATTGCCCTGACATTCTCTAAGACCCCAGCTCAGCACCCACCCGACTTCCACAGTATTTTGAAGATGAGCAGGGCAGGATATAGGTTACTGGGTTCCCGCCACTCATCCCCCAGTGTATCTGAAACTGAACCATCTGAACTCCTATTTCTACTGTCCAGTCTAAGTCTATCTCACTCCCTTCCAATTTTCCAAGCAATGGTCCTATATATCACCATCAATCTGATCACCAGCCTGAGACTAATTCACAAACATCTGAACAGGGATTGGGTGAGACAGAGAGACAAAGAAAGACCCAACATCAGGCTCACCTCAGGCTTCCAGGAGGCACAAGGAAGAAATAGGAAAACATGCACCTGTAATAGGTGGTATGCATTTCTAATACTTTTCCATGGAAAAAGGATATTGAAGCTACACATCCACAAACAAAAGCATTAGAGTCTTCAAATATGACAGGCTATTATTTTGTACTTAATTTTCTCTAAAGTTGCTCTCATGAAGACGGAGACCACATTTCATTTGCCACTAGTATATCCCTCATCTTGGGCATAGAGCCTAAAACATAATTGGTCCTCAGTAACAGCTGTCAAGTGACTGAATAAATGAAAATGTCAGTACATTCCTGGATCCCCAAGAATATTTTATTCTCAAGTATTTTGGTGCCAAGTTATTCAGTATGGAAGGACGCTGAGTTTCTCCCTAAGGTATTTCCCCAGGTCAGGGACACTCTTGTTTCCACAGATTACTGTGACTTCTACACAAGTAAGTCACAAGACAAACTTATAAAATAAGTCCATTGGAAAAAACAAAAGTAAAAAAAAAAGGAAAAGGAAAAGTTCAGCTTCTCTCCTTTTTTGGCGGGGGGATGGACAGTAAGTAGCTAATTTACTATCATTCGTTTAGAATATTTATCCATTGCCACTGTTCTGCCATCGTAATAAGCAAGTGCTCTAGAAAATCAATAAGTAGAAAAGAGCACATGTGGAATATTGCATTTACATAGTATTATGGGAAAAAATTGTATATTCTTGATGCTTGTTGATAATCAGTTAATGTTACGTATGTATGTATTTGTAAATGCTTTTGTCAATATCTAACTGCTTGGTCCCAACATTTGTTTACTCAAAGGAGTTTTTTTAAGGATCTTCACAGATAATTTTGATTTTACAAATAACTCATTGGAGATAAGCAACAGTGTGCCTTCTGATTATAACTCACCTTTTGAGTGGTAGAAGTCTAATATAATATACCTTGATTTTGTATTCAGATTGACTTCTGGAAACCAGATTCTGTCATACAAGTCCAAGCCCGCAGTACAGTTGACTTCTCTGTTAAAGCAGAAGATTGTGTCGCTGTGGAGGACCTTCTGAAGCAGAACAAGCTACAATATGAGTAAGTTTATGTTGTACATCTATTCAAATTCGCTCTCATGCATGCTTTCATCAGAGCCTTTGAAGAGCCCTGGGAAGGTAAAAATGAGACCAAGACCATGTCTTCCCCATGGCCCCACAGAGAGGCAGAGCCTAAGTTGGCCCTGTATTCTCAGTCTCAAGACTTCCATCCTGGTAGAGTTTATGTTTAGTTATTGCTCTAATGAAAATAGTATTGGCTAGTGAATCCCAGTTCTTCAGCCAGATTCTGCCCTGCTACTGCTTCACAAGAGTGCAGCCAAAACAAAGGACACTCAATTACCAGCAAGACACAGTTTTGTCCCCAAATCTCAAATATTCTTCCCATATGATCCCATCTATTATGAGCCCAAGGACTCCTTATGATCCTTTAGCTTAAGAACAAGACTGTCTGAGCAACACTCCTGTCCTCTTCTTCCCAAGATTCTACCATTCTCTCTGGAGGTAGGAGCAGGCATGGAGAAAGGACTCAAAGAAAGGAGAGTGGTTCTCCAGAGGCCTAGAGTAGACTTGGCTAAGCTGATTACTCTGTCTCCTCTCTCCAAATGCTGGTCCATCAAGGTCTTTCAAGTTTTCCTAAGAGAATATCAAGTGCCTCCATGTTTCAAATGCTAAAAAGTTTAGATGTGGCCCCATCTGCTTTAGGAGAGATAAAGATTTGAAAGGAGAAACTGCAGTCATATGACAGATACTAGGAAGGACAGAGAAATGGAATTTGAGAGGAATAGACCAAGTCTAGAATCCAAGAAGTGCTGTCCTACCAGAATGAGTCTTCAGCTGAGAACCAAAAGATGAGTAGGAGTGAGCCAAACCAAGACAAGGAAAACCAAACTCCAGGCAAAGAACAGACATTATGCTAAGTCTGAGAGGTAGAGAAAATATGGCAGCCAGGAGGCATTTGCAGGAGAGAGAGGGGAAAAAATAGGTCTTCAATGCAAAGCAGAGCAGAGCTCTTCTTCCAGGGTTGGAGCAAGAAGGAGCAAAGAAGTGTTCTCAAGCTCCAATTCTGAATACTCAAAACATTTACCCAACAATCACCAACCACATGCTCAAGTCTCCATTGTGTTTTAAGAAAAGATGACCTACATAATTTTAACATTAGAAATTTTCTGGGTTTTTTTTTCCACATTTTAAAAGCATCAAAGGAGTCAGGCCGGGTGGCACACACCTGTAATCCCAGCCGCTTGGGAGGCTGAGGCAAGAGGATCATGAGTTCAAAGCCAGCCTCAGCAAAAGTGAGGCACTAAGCAGCTCAGTGAGATCCTGCCTCTAAATACAAAATAGGGCTCGGATGTGGCTCAAGGGTGGAGTTTAATCCCCAGTACCAAAGGGGAAAAAAAGCATCAAAGAAGACTATCAGTACTAGTACAAGTGTCAGAATTGTCACATATAAAGTCTGTACCAACATCAGAATTGGTGGGGCCTATTGCAACAAATAAATGTTTTAGAAAAACAACAGCCTAGATTCTAATCCTGACTCTGTAACTCCCTGGCTGTGAGATGTTGGGGAATTTGTCTGCCCCTTCTGAGTTTCAGTTCCCTTATTCATGAAATGAAGACAAAATGCTACTATCAAAGGTCTGTTGTAAATTGGAATCAAACAATATGTAAATAAAGTGCAACTAGTATCCCAACTATCATTCCTGAGTATGCTGTTAGGGCTCGCTTACTGTGATGCACAGAGAGAAAATAGATTACCCTTTTTTAAGGGTCAACAAAAACTGTTATGTCTAACCCCATTATCATGCTTCATATCACTTAGCTATCTGCTTCTGCCTGAGGGAAGTGTCAAAATGTGACCTTAAAAACTGACTGTCGTCTTAAACAAAATATAACCTAGTAAATTTCAAAATGTGATTAAGATTCATGTTCCTGGCATTTTGCTCTTGCTATTATCTAGGAAGGACTTCTGAAAGCCTAGCCTTTAGGGGCCTCGATAACATTCAAAAGGATAAATTTTTAAGGCTCCTTTAAGAAAAACAAAGGAAGAGCAGCAACCATATACTAATACTAGCCATCTGCATACTGTCCCACTTCTACTCATATCTCAAAATAATGAAAGGGTTTCCAATCCCCTCTCCATCTGCATTTACTGTACCAAGTAGAAAATTCACTTGCTTTTTTTATGGTAAACTTTCTGAGCCTTGTGGATAAATATGGTCTCATCTAGAACATAGGGTGTTCCCTGAGGGCTAAGATCTTGTTAATTTTTGCTTCTCTGTTCACTGCTGAACACATTTGTAGCATATAATTTTCTAAATATTAAATAATAATAAGTCCCTAGAAATCCTGGAGAAGTACTCCAGCAATATCCTTGCCGGGGCCATGAGCAGTCCCCATGCACCCTATTATTACCTCATATGGTAACTAATTTGTATTTAGATGGTTTCCTGCTGGCACAAATTTGCATTTGTGTTTATACATATCAGGAACTGTCCACTGCACAAGTTTCACAAAACAGCTCTTTGGATTTTTTTGGTAGTTCCAACTCTCTTCACCAAGACTCATACAACTTGAGAGTTTTAGTAAGATCCTGAATTATCTTTGGAAAATATTTAAAATGTGTACAAAAGAAAGACAACTGGTTTTAATGGCCACGTTGCATCCTGAGATATAGGAAAACTAGAAAATAGTGTAAATCTCCAACTTATGGTTTGAAGTTGTGGATGGACAACCTCTGCAGAATTCCTTCCTACAAATTGCAAAGTCATCTTGGCCCTATTTAATCCAGAGAAAGACTGTTATAACTGACAATAGCATCATTCTTCTGCAATACTTCAGAGTCACACAGGAAAGTGTCTCCAGATAGTGATGAGTGCATAGCAGTGTTTTCAGTAGTAATGGGTGCATAGTCCAAGAACTGAACAAATGCTCCATTTTCTGGAATCTGAAAAGGAGATAAAATTGAGTCATCTCTCTTTCTCAGACATTCTGTTCTTTGCTTTGTTGGAAACCACAGTTTTCTAATTTGCTTGCAAGTTTTAAAAATACAAAAAAAGGAAAAGAAGTTGAATGGCGCTATAAAAGGAACATATAAAAGTATAAAACACTGTATATCTTCTGGATTTTTGGAGCTGTAATGTGGTCCCTATTATATTAAGAGGCATTGTTTTAATCTTCTGCAATAGTAGCTCATTATTTAGTAATAATATTTTGTAATATAGCTAAAGTAGTGCTTCGTCCTAAATCCAATAAAAATCAAATAATCATAAGTCTGGAAAGGATCATTTGAGGTCAATCCCCTGCATTCGGGCTAAAGTCAACACCATATTTCAGTCTCATTCTGATGCTCTCTCACAAGTTACTACACAACACTCCACTCTTGGGTATCATCTTAAATTTAACGAGCTGGGTTTTTTAATGCTTCTTTGTCCTGGTTATTGATGAAAATGTTTAATATTTAACACAATAATAACTCTCAAGGAATGTCTCTTCTTAGTACCAAAAACAACACTAGCCCCTGCATGGTCACTGATTCTTCTAAATAATTTGAACTTGAGGTTGGGTGCAGGTGAAAGGGAAGCTATATGCTCTGGGAGTTTTGCTGCCCCTCCACCCAGAGATAGCTCAGGACAGCGTGGTTATGGCCTTAGATGCCAAAGTCTCAAGGCTGTAGAATGCTGGAAGCGATTAACCCATGAGATCTTTCCTCTGCACACCCACAAAGAAGCCATGTGGCCCGGCTTGATATTTCACTTGCTCTTTCAGTGGGAAATCGTGTTAAAGTAAAAGATAAATACATCATTTATCATTTACCATTTTCTCTCCACCCCACTCTCTTCAGAAGTTCATCCTTGTTAGCTAGCAGTATTTGTTCTTTCAAATTGATGATATTGGAATACCATAGTTTTCTTAAAGGCTTCTGCCATTTTGTTTTTAATTTTTGTTTAATTTCTGTTTTGCTTATTTTGTTGTTTTTAGTTTTTTGTTTTTCTTGAAAACTATTTTCCTAAACTACCTCTACCCTAGACTTTACTTTCCTCCATGTTAGTGTTTATGGATGTGGTAACTGGGGAAAAATTTTTTTTTCACATACCTGAAAAACATCTATGTAAATGAACAAAGCCTATGGATTTGAGTGAAGCCTTGCATTTTAGAATTGAAAAATACATTGAATATCCATCAATCCAATGCCCCAATTCTAAAATTTATGAAATTAAGGCCCAGAAATTAAATGACTTTTCTAAAGTGAGTTGATGGGTTGGGCCACACAGCAACATTGATGTTTTTATTTCCAATTCAGGATTCCTCCCACTTCCACCCTATTCCCTAAAAATCTGATTTCATATTCAGTATAATTATGGCACTTACTGTCATCATAATTCCTAACTATAGCAGGCAGAATAATAATCCCTTCAAAAAGTCTACATCCTAATCCCCACTATGTCTAAACGTGTTACTTTGCATGGCAAAGGGGAATTGAGATATTAGTTGGCTTAAGGATCCTAACCAGCTGACTTAAAATAGGAAGTCTACCCTGGATTGTCTAGACAGGTGCACTGCAATCCATCAAGTTCTTTAAAGTAGAGGTAGAAGTCAGAAGATTGGATATGAGAAGGACTTGGTTTACTGTTGCTAGCTTGAAGTTGGAAGAGGAAGAACCAGCCACAAAATGTAGGTGACCTCCAGGACCAGCAAGGGGCTCAGAGAGATCCGACTCTCCCTCAGAACCTTCTGGAAGGAACACATCCCTCGTGGACACCTTGTTTTCAGCCCAGCGAGTCCTGTGTTGGGCTTCTAACCTATAGCACTGTAAAACTGCAAATTCACGTTGCTTTCACCTACTAACTTTAAGTGGCCACCGAAAATCAAGACACAAACTATGGATGGCTGTTCAACGGGAAAAAAAAAATCTCTTTCCACAGAATAAATTTTAAGATCTTCTGCTTTTCATTTTCTTAATACCTTAAGAGAGTGAAATCCTTGGGACAGAATTTATCATTTGCTAGGAAGCAAATACCATTCAGTGTTGATTTATTGTATTTTCCATGAACAGACACAAGTTCATATTCAAGTTCCCCAAATGAAGGAGCAATCAGGAGGAAGGTTCAGAGGATGTCCCTGATAAACTCTGTCAGAATGCCCTTGGAGGCGACCGCAGGAAAGGCAGACTTTTGATGTGTGGTTGTAATTCTCCATGTGGCAGATAAAACCATTTCAAGGCTCCACTGTGGATAATAGAAGTTCCTGCAAAATGGCCTCTGTCTGTAATGTTCACAGTGCTGTGACCAAGGACTTTAATGCTTATAAAACTGTGTCCCTTCCAAATACCCTGTCCCCTCAAGGTGGCAAAGGGAAATGAAGACACCCACGCCCACACCTTCAGGCAGGCCACTTTTAAGAGCACTTTAACTGAACTGTGCATTCATAGGAAGAGGAGGGCCTCAGGTATCCTGTCCTCAATGTTCATGTTACCCGATTACGGAACTATTATTTGATTACTTTACGCCAGCCAAACAGGCAAATAGAAACTAGTTCTTTAAGCCCAGACCTCTTAACCCAATAAATCTTTAGCTTCAGGCCACTAAGATATTTTTCTTGAAACCTGGAGATGGCTCTGGATGAGACACTGTCCCCATTTACGTGGGACTGAGTAGGTTTCTGGGAGCTGAGACTTCACTGATAAAATCAGGAAAAGTCCCAAGGAAGAAAGATCATAGATGGGACATATTGTCGTGTGCCCAAACCCTTGCCCAGAACATGCAAGATCCCAGGGGAAACCATTTCTGAGCTTAAGGTCTAAAGGACACCAAATATGTATAAAGCTTGGACTGAGGAAGAGCCTGTCCTGCCAACACCCTCAGATGGCCTTCTCAAAGGCTAACAATTTGTGAATCTGTTGGGGATGCACAGGACCATCCCCTAAAGCAGTGGCTATGTCTGGGGTTTCCTGTGTGTTTACCTAGGGGCACCTTTCTGGTTTGTTACAGGGTATTGATAAGCAACCTGAGAAATGAGATGGAGGCCCAGTTTGATAGCTGGAGCCGGGCCGCTGGACACAGTTACACCAAGTACAACGACTGGGAAACGGTATGAGGTACACGTGGTTTTCACATTGCTTTGGCAATTGAACCAACAATGTCCTGTTAATCCACAAATGATTCCCTTTGGTAGATAGAGGCTTGGACTCAACAAGTTGCCAATGAGAACCCAAATCTCGTCTCCCGCAGCGTCATTGGAACCACCTTTGAAGGACGCCCCATATACATCCTCAAGGTAATTATTTTTAACCATGAGCTTGCTGGTCTGAGGGCTTTAAATCAGTGAGTTCTAATGCATTAACATCTGTTTCCCAGACGTGTTATCCCAAACACTGTTATAACTTTTCCTGCCTATATCCCCCCAGGGAGTCGAACAGATTCCCTGGCTTCCTTTATCATATGTGGATTTTTAAATCATTATTTTGATTTATTCAAAAAGAAAATGCAATAAAATAAGAGAAGTCCTATAAATTTAACCACATTCCTGTAAGCAATGTAAATGATCATCCACCTTGATGAAATCCTTCTCTCCCAGCTGTTGTTTGCAAATCCATTTGCTAAAGAGCTTCATAAACTTCACGTTTATCAGACAACATTACAAAGCACACCGACAATTTGTCTCTGTCATCCTCTAATGCCATTTTTGTCATGTAATTCTAATGAAGGAAATAAAAAGACGAGAAATAGTGGAGAGAAGGGAAAATTCTTACGAGATTAGCAACAACTGTGATTACCTCTAATTACTCATCCAGTTGTCTTGGTCATGTCACCTAGTAATAGTGGCTGAAAATAACCTCCACGTGAGGACCATTAAGCAGGGTAATCAGGCATCTTTGGAAAATATGAGCTTGTCAAGCTTAATAAAAATAATAAACAGCCACGTAAGCTCTCAGCTCAAACATTGTGAGTGTCTAGAGGCAAGCGCATACTGTGCTGGTATTGTGTTTTAATTTAATCATAGGATATATCACACGTTGTCAGGTTTCACCTGTTGAATCTGAAACACCAGTGGATGGTGAAGGTTAACCCCTGAATGCCAGAGTGTCAATCACAGCTTCCTTCTTGCGTTCTGTTGCCAGGTTGGCAAAACCAAACCAAATAAGCCCGCCATCTTCATGGACTGTGGTTTCCACGCCAGAGAGTGGATTTCTCCTGCATTCTGCCAGTGGTTTGTGAGAGAGGTCAGTCTGTGCAATGATTTTTGGCAAATGGTGGAAGAAAGTATTTTTTATTCCAGTTAATTCCTTATAACCTCACTAGAATAAGAGAATGACACAGGACCAAAAAATCCAGAATTCCAAGTTCCTGTTTTTCAGAATTGGTGTCAAATTTTATCAAGAGATCATTGTAAGGTGGAATTTCTAAGCAGTTAGAGAATTGGATTTATCTGCATTTCACTTATCTGAACTTTTTCCTCACCCACCTTGGGTGAGCATGCTAACTGCTAGTATAGTGAACTGGTCATTTAAAAGTTAATGGTTGTGGATTAGCTACCAATTGGAACATGATCTCCTGATAACTTAAAAACTCAAGTTTTTAAATATCCCTGAGTGCTACTAGCATAACAAATGACTTAATAAATAATTAATTATATGTTATAAAATCATCTTTAGAATACCACCTGAATAATCATTTCAGGTAAATCCACAGAGGGACACAAAAGTGAGTGGGTAAAAGTTTAAGGAGAAATAAGATATTTGCAGGATCACAAAATATCTTCCTCCTCAAAATGTATCAATTACAAAGGAAAACTTGGAATAGAAAAACCTAGCAGAGGGCTAGGGTTGTAGCTTAGTGGTAGAGCACTTGCCTAGTATGAGTGAGGCACTGGGTTCGAACTTCAGCACCACATAAAAATAAATAAAGGTATTGTGTCCATCTACAACTAATATTTTTTTAACCAAGTTGTGAAGGTGAACATCACCAGAGATAAATCAGATATATTGACGCCATGTGCCCCTGATCTTGTACACTAAAGGGAGATGTCACCCTTGTGACACTCCTCCCCTGACACGTGGAGCTAATCACAAAATCAATTAAAAAAAAAGATAATGTAAACAATGAGACACACTCAAACTGAGAGACATTCTGCAAAATAACCTGATAAGTGCTCTTAAACAGGGTCAATGAAAAACAAGGGAAAACTGAACTATCACAGATCAGAAAAGACGAGGAGAAAAGGACAAGCAAAGCCAAGGTGGGATCTTAGAAGGACCCAGAACAGAAAAAGGACATGAGTGGAAAACCGTGAAATCTGAACAAAGCCTATATCTAACTTCTAATATTGTGCCCAGGTTCATTCCTTCACTTTGATAACTGTACCACAGTGATATAAGGTCATAACATTAGGGAGATCTGGGAGAAGGGTCTATAAGAACTCCTCATATTATTTTTTTGCAAGTCCTTTGTAAATCTTAAAGCTTACATTGAAGTGCTTTAAAATACAAGAATATGGTTATGTACAATGTAATTTACTTTGTGTGAAGCCCTTCTGTATTTACTTGCCATAGTCTTGATTTCTAGACCTGTTATAGGTCCAGTTAGCATGACCTGCCTTCACTGGGCAGCTTACCTCGGCCCTTTAGAAGGAGAAAGTCAGATTTTTATCATCATTGTGTAGACCATTCAAAGAACATGGCTCTACAGCCTCTCCAACCTAAAAAGCACACACTTTATCATATGTTAGTGTAAGGAGTATATGTGTAAAGAATCACAAAAAGTATGTAAAAACTGTTCACATAGAGAAGCCTTGTGCATTCTCAAGTTATGTAAACAAGCCGAGGAGAATGTTGAATTTAACTTTACCATGATGGTAGAGCCAAAGACCTGCAATGAAAGAGAACAAATTAAATGGGCACAGTGTCCTTCGTTCCTAGTTAAGTGTTTACTTAACAGGGACAACCAGTCCCTTAAAGGGATTCCCTTCTCAAGAAACAGGATGAAGGGGCTGGGGCTGGGGCTCAGCAGTGGAGCGCTTGCCTAGCACGGGCAAGGCCCTGGGTTCAATCCTCAGCACCATATAAAAATAAATAAGTAAAATAAAGGTACTATGCCCAACTACAACTAAAAAAAATAAATAAATATTAAAAAAAAAAAACAGGATGAAGCAGAGATGTCTATACTCAGGAAGAGCTTCCCCAAACCCATCAGTGGATTAAGGAAACACATTCTCATTCTTCTTCCATGTTGGACACTCCCTCTAGTAATATCATCCAGGAAAGTTTTTATAAACTCTAAAAAAATAGGTAAATATCTAGGTGATGTCATTAGGAACATGAATAACCACCCATAGACCCTCCTTACATACCAGGACTAGGTCTTATGCTCATACCCTAGTAAATTCGATAAAAAGTGATTGCAGTTTTTACCGCAAAGGAAGCAAGTGTGTGTGTGTGTGTTCTTTAAAGTCTTTAATTTGTAGTTCCATGTACAATAAATTTGGAATGCCCTGAAGGAAAAAAGTCTTTAATTTTTATTAAATTTATGTTCATCTCTAAAGGAAAAAGTTAAAATAAAAAAACAATAATTCCCTGAGTTACATATGAATGCAACAGAAGTATGCTAAAAGCAGAGAAGAATTAAAAACAATAATTTAAAAAAGAAAACCAGTGATCATTTGCCAATGGCTTTCTAAATATTAACTTTGCCTACCCCAATAGGGGACACAGTTCCATTACCAAAGTCAACCTTCACCCTGTCTATGGAAATTTAGCAGCATGGTGCCCTTCTATCCCCATCCCATGAAACTCTGCTTTGTAAATCACACACAGGCAGTTCGCACCTATGGACAAGAGATCCACATGACAGAGCTTCTCGATGAATTGGACTTTTACGTCCTGCCTGTGGTCAATATTGATGGCTATGTCTACACCTGGACCAAGGTACATGAACCCACACTGAGCGGGACTGATGTAATGAAAACCAACTGCTTTCTGTGACCCTTGTCCTAACCACACAATCCACTTTCAGAACCGAATGTGGAGAAAGACCCGCTCAACTCAGGCTGGAACTTCCTGTGTGGGCATAGACCCCAACAGAAATTTTGCTGCTGGTTGGTGTGGTAAGTACCTGACTGGCCATATAGCACTCATAGGTTGAAACCTTGAGAGAAAAAAAAAATGACATAAGAAAACATGATAGTGTCCCAAAACAAGAAAAACTATAAATTTTTATATTTTAGAGTTTTCACTTTCTGAAAGCACACATAATAAGTAGTTTATTAATTCATTTGACAAATATGTATCGGGCACTGGGTTGGGTTCTCAAATGTGTTAGATGCTGAAGACATAGGACTGAACAAATCAGAGAGAATCCTACTACTGTTTGTACACTAGAGAGTCTAGTCTAGTGAGTGTCTAGATACAGCCATTAAGTTAATAATTATTTAAATAACATTGTGTTGTGATCATAGTAATGTAGAATTTTGATAGATATTAGTTTGTACCCTGCTTGTTAATTTTCTTACTATACAGGATACATTCTTGATTTCATATGCAAATTTTTTTATCCTGCGAGCTTAAAACCATACTGTGTTAATCTTGTCAGTAAATATGTACATACTTTATAACACATGCATATAGTAGAGAATTGTTCAGCAGAGTCACGTGAAAACAATGTACATTGAGCTTCCTAATGTGAAAGTTTAAAGCATTAAAATATCCCCCAGGTAGCTCACCGTAGGTAGATCATTTCAGAAGGCCACCATCGGCCATTAACAACAACACATGTTCTCCCAGAGGTGGGAGCGTCTAAAAACCCCTGTTCTGATACTTACTGTGGACCTGCACCCGAGTCTGAGAAGGAGACCAAGGCCCTGGCTGATTTCATCCGCAACAACCTCTCTTCCATCAAGGCATACCTGACAATCCACTCGTACTCCCAGATGCTGCTCTATCCCTACTCCTACACCTACAATCTGCCGAAGAACAATGTGGAGTTGGTAAGTCAACTCAGCAGTGCCTGGGAAATTTCACTCTTAAGACCGGTTTTCATTTTATTCCTGGGGGAAAAATATATATATATATATATAAATTTTTCATATATGTGTGTGTGTGTGTGTGTGTGTGTGTGTGTGTGTGTGTATGAACAATTTCTAGAAGTTTCTTTATTGGTTTTTGGTAGCAGAAGTACAGAAAACTTACTATAGATTTATAGGGAGTTTAGAATCAACTGCATAAATTGACTTAAAAATTTTGCAATCAGGAACAGTCGCCTTTGTATCGTTTATTCGCTAATCTTCAAAATGACCATAGTTCCATTTCCTCTGGCTGCTTCACAATATCGACTCAAATAATGATTGCAGATGTATCTGGGATTGTCACTGGAGTTCCTTAGTCACATACATAGTATTTGTCAGAGTTGGTTTTGTTGAGTTGCCTTGAGCTGGGTTGACACAGAGCGTGGCAGATGTCATTAGAAATTTGTCACATTTGGTTGAGATCAGGTTTAGTCATGAGATCCTGAAACTGCTTATTTCACAGTTCAATTGGGTGAGATTGAGAAGTCAGTCAGTCAATCAATGGACGAATGATATGAATGAGTCTTTCTAGATTTAGGAGACAATGCAAAGAAATTTAAGTATCCCTCACTCAAAACAAAAGCAACCTTGTTGGAAAATCAAGATACAAGCACAGGGGCTGGGGCTGTCGCTCAGAGGCAGAGCACTTGCCTAGTATGTATGAGGCACTGGGATCGGTCCTTAGCACCACGTAAAAATGAAATAAATAAAATAAAGGCAAGCTATCCATCTACAACTACAAAAAAATTTTTTAAAGATATAATCACAGGAGCACTTAGATATTATGAGTTTTATAACATTCACACTAATAAATATCATACATAGATGCATACATTTTTTTAAAAAGCAGATTTGATCCCTTCGAACAATATTTTTTTTTAATTTATGAAACATCTGGTTGCCAGAAGTTCAGATTAACAATCTAAAAGAGCAAGCATAAGATTTAAAGCATTTGAATTACACCAGAAATTTTTTTTAAAAGTACTCCATCTAGAAAATGACACAGATATTTGGCTTACATAAATGCTTAATCTAGAAGGCCCAGTAACTTTAAGAACTGGAAATTCTTGTTTTGCACTTTCAGATTCAGTCTTTCAGAGACCAAATAAAAAACGTAATGTTGTAAATATGTCATGAAAAAGAGCAAAACAGAAAAACAAACCACTCTCCCAGAAAACTGATGGCTAATAGTTGGAAGGATTCTTTAAAAAAAAAAAAATCTTCAAAATGTTTCTCATTTTCCCTATCTGGAGCCAAAAAATAAAAGAAAACATTATTAGTTAGAACCATTAAATATTCATTTTTCCAGTTATGCCCTATCTGTACATGTTCCCAGTGGGAGTTCATGGTCCTGTGGCCCCAGAGATGGGTGTGGTCAGCTCCTGGTTTCTGTCCTAGATTTCTGGCCACCAAAAAGAAGGAGGTTGCTTAATTCCTGTGAATATATTTAAATTGTCCTATATCCTAAGAGAAAACAAAGTTGTCATGACTAAATACTAATGAATTAAGAAGTGAATTGGGAAAACGCAAATTATAAAACACACAAAGTGTTTCAATAGTGAATATGTCTAGCTTGCTCAGTATCTATTAGTTCTAGATGTAAATACCTCAAAGTCTAACACTAAGCAAAACGTTTAAAGTGTTCATAGAAATTGAACTGCTTCCACAAGGTTCAATACTTTTTTTTATTTGGGGAATGAATTAATCCTTCATAGTGAGGAGATAACTTTGCATCGACTACTGCACATGATAATAACCCAGTATTTGGATTATTGAAAAGTCTCCAAACTGTTGTTTAAAAAGGAATCAAGTACTCTTGCTTTTGTTTGTTTATTTGTTGTAATCTTGTGAATAAAGCTTGCTACTTCCTATGGGAACTTTATCCAGGAAAATACCCAGGGTTCAGAGACTCAGAATTTAATTGGCGCATTCACATGGGCCCAGGAAGTGAGAAAATGCACCAGTAGATTGTGAGCCACGAATGTTCTCCCAAAAATCAGTCTTTCCCTTAAAATTAGTGAAAAGCAGATAGTAGCAAAAGAGATACTACTTAAAATTCTGTTTCCAAAAATTGTTTTTAAACTCTAATTAATGAAGAAGTGAAATTATCAGAATTCTATTCTCAAAAGGAGCACAAGTCATTAAATAATTTTATCATGAATGAATATTTCAGTATTCACAAAACTAATAAATTCAAGGAAAAGCACATGTCCCTTTTTACCTTTTCCAGGATATTAAAAAGGTGACTAAAGTGTAAAACTCATCTAGATTTATATCACACATTGATTTAAAAGATTCTTTAATGTCCAATATTTTTTCTGAGGTGAAACTTTGGCCTACTATCTTAAGACAAATATTTATATGCCACTAGGCCAGGAAAGCCTGGGCAAAAGCTATTTGATTATTACATTCATTTAGCCTTTGAATTTAGTTTGACAGCTCAAAGAAACTTTGATCTTTGGAGAGATAAAAATTCTTTCCATTTTTTTTTTCTTATTTTGTGAAATTCCAATTCGCTTACTTCTAAAGCACGTTTTTCTAGAACAAGCTTAAACTATAGTGTAATTACAAACGTATGCATAGCAAAGGAGAATTTGAATCTCTCCCCTGCAAAAAAGTATATTGGCATTTTCACAGTTTTTATTTGTAATGAGGATTTCAAGGGGAAAAAAAGTGGTCTTGATCTAGAAGGATGAATTTTCCATTCAAATCTGATGTCTCCATATTAATTCTTAGTTAGAGAAACATGACTGCTACAGAAAGTAGTGAAAGATAAATAAAACGATCTCCTGGCATAATGCCACATTAGAGAGCTAGGAATTTTCTTGAAGGGCTAGAGTGAGGATTTTGTCTCATACATAGTTTGACCTAGTCATTGATGTGTATATGATAAGATCATATTTGTAGGGAAAAAAAATCCCTCCAAGATGAATAAGACTCTAAACTCAAGGAAATTATTTTATACTTATATTAGTATTTTTACCCAAAATTAAAGCATGCTATAAGCAGCAATCCTTTGACATCAGAATAATGATAAAGACTTTTGTGGCTTCCTTTCAGAAAGATCTTTCTTGGAACTTGCCTGGTAATTGCTTATAATATGAGAAAATTTTCAGAGGGAAGAAGAGTAGTGATGGGCATACAGAAGACCAAGGAAGTAAAAGAGCAGAAATGATCACACGGACCCTAGGAGGTGGCCAGAAACACAAGTGTTTCTTGTGTTTCTTTCTCTGTTTCCCAGAGCAGTAGGAAGTGCAGGAATATTTTGAGTATCTCACACACACGATGCTTTTCATTTCACAAAATGCCCTTCCAGATTATTTAAAGACTGATGTGCACTGAGTTTCCAGTGGCTTCCCGAGCACAACCTGTGTTCCCCAGTGTGGATTCCTTCAATATCGTTGACCACTATCTTCAAGGGAAGTTTTAAGTCTCAGAAAAAAAGAAATATTTACATTTTCAAAACTCTAAAGAATAACAAAATAGTGAATCATGTGATTTCTTAATTGTCAGAGGAACTAAAAACTGAAAGACGTAGAGGACAAGACTCCCAAAACTGGGCGGTACAGCAGCACTTACTGGGTATGAGGACGTTTCCCCCAACACCCCAGGTGCCTACATGACACTGTTAACAATGATAATCGTCATCATCATGCCATCACCCAGGAAACTAACTGACGGAGAGGACAGCAGAGTGCAGCCCAGGGCACGAGTCTTACCCGACCTCCCTCACAGGAAAGCTAGGAAGTCATGGCTGGAAAATTGTAGAAATTCTCTAGTTCTGTTTCTCATTTTCCCACTGAAGCAAGGAAGCCATAGCTAAGCTGACCCCAGCAGGGGAGTCCAGAGTTACTGGCTCCTGAAAAATGTTCTGTGCTGCCTGTTTATACACACACACACACACACACACACACACACACACACACACACGCATTCATGTGGCCACATTCAATGGTAGTATCCATGTAACTGATTTGCAGAACTTTTATCAGGAAAAAAAGTCTTTAATCCCACAAAAAGCACCTAATTACCTCTGCCCCTGGACATCGCTAAAGATTTACCCCTGTTATCTCACATGACTGATTTATCAGGGCCCAGTGCTTATGATTCTGGCCCTTTTGTGTGTGTGTGTGTGGGGGGGTGTGCCGGGGATTGAACCCAGACCCCTGTACATGCATGTGAGGCAAGCACTCAACCAACTGAGCTATATCCCCAGCCCTAGCCCATTCTCTGGATGAGTATGTATATTCACGAACCAAGAGAAAGATAATAGTAACCAGAAAAAATATGCCAGTCTTTCTGAAAAATTACTAAACATAACCAAACATTGAAATCCACTTCTAAAGTGGCACCTTCCAGTCCACTGGCACATCACTTGCCACCTCTTAAAGCTATAGTTAATAACCCACCAAGATAGAGCCCACTGCTCCACCCAAGCATGTGGACAAAGTGAAAGGTCATAATTAGGATAAACATACAAATCCAGAGGGAAGAAATTTTGCAATTAGGAGGTGGAAAACTGTTGTCACCATGCTCCTACCTAACAACTAGAGTCACAAGGTCGCAGTCCTACTATTACAGGCTAATGGGGCCTGAAGCACAAAATTTTTTCAGAATTTCTAATCTTGCAAAAAGTTTCAAATGAAATAGCAGGATATCATTGGTCAAAGAAACCAGTTGCTGCTGTACCATTATACACTTTTAAGGTCACTCCTTGGCCTGATAAAATTCTCCTACTAATCCTGGTCAGGACATGGTTTATCAGGCAATCATCAGATTTTCATTGAGCATCTATTCAGTGCTCATCATAAACCATGGCTCCTGCCATTGAAAACTTAGGCTGTTGCTGAAATTATAAACTACAGATACCAGAAACCATTCAAGAGCAGTACACAATTGGGCAGAGGAAGGAATTGGGTATATACACCAGTGGGACTGATAAAGGGAGTTGAGAAGGCAAATACAGAGGTCAGTTTGTTTCGAATGCTCTTTCTAGGGAAGAATAGGGGCGATCAATAAAGTTATCAGGTCATAGATGGACTTGAATGTCAGAATGAATCCCCTGTCACTGCTGGTCCTGGAGCCAAGGACATGGTAAAGAGTATCGCCAGGTCCAAGAAGAGACTTCCAGTTTAACTAGGATTTCAGAAAAACAACAAATCATTTTTTATGCTAAGTATGTGCCACATATTTCATGGGACAAACTTATGCTTTAAAAAAAGTTCATATTTTAGCTAAAATTTAAATCTAACTGAAATGCCTGTACTTTTTGCTAAATCTGCCAACCTACTGGTAAATCAATATTGCAGCAAGACTGACCTAGCAGAAGTGTCTTGGAGACACCTATAGGGACATCAGCAGAAAAACAGGTCTTCAGAGCACCTTGAAGAACAGTTGTCTTTCTTCTTAATTCATTCCCTAAAATGAACTCACATTTGACATAATTATATCTTTTATCTCCCTTTCAACTAATTATGCCCCTACCCACACCCCAAAAGGGCATTGGGCAATGCTCTGGAGATGCTTATGATTGATGTAACTGTGGGAGTTCTACCAGCATCTGGTGGGCAGAGGCCAGGGTAGCTGATAAACATCCTACAATGCACAGAACAGCCCCCAACACACAACAAAGAACCATCCAGCCCAAGATGTCAAGCCAGCCGAGATTGAGAAATGCTGCTTTAAACAAAGATAAGAACAGAGTCACATTCCTGGCCAAAGGCTCTTGGCTTCCACAGGATCTTATACCCTCCTCAAAAATAGTACACAATGTTCTGATGGTCTCAAGTACCAGAGACTGGCACATCCCTATTGTACAGTGCTTATTTTTAAAATTTATTTGGGAGAAGCAACACGTCTACCAAAAAAAAAAAAAAAAAAAAATCTCCAGACTGCAAAATTCAGCTGACTCACATTTCACATTTCCCGTGACTCTTAAAGGGCTGAAAAATATGCAGGCCGATCAAGCCAAAGAAAAAATTTGGTTTATATCAGTGGAAGCAGTCCCATGTTCCCACATTCCCACATTCCCGCACTCCTGGTGGGCTCTGCAGAAAGCACAGGCCCTGCTCTCCCAAACCAAGTGTCCCTTGCTGGACTCCTCTCCCCTCTCTATAATCTCAGGGCCCCTTCTTTCTTAGAAACTTGTTTTCTCCAGTTCCAAGTTCTTTCCCCTCAGCGCCTGCTTACAGATCTGAAGTGCTTCTCTTGGTGCACCAAAATTATAAGAGTGACATTTCTTATTAGTCCCTTGGACGGAAGGCAGGAAGCCACAGTTGAAGATCACCTGGAAGCCTCCAGCATTACTTACTCACAGGGATGGTTAAACTTTGGACTTGAAGTTAGAAAACCAAGTTCTGAAGAAAATTTCCTTTGAACCCTGTGGTATCTCACTGTCAGATTGGGGCTTTTGTTTTCCTGCCCGGTGATAGTGGCCCCTGGAGGACTGGAGCAGGCTGCCCCTGACATGATGCGGGTTTCGAGATGCAGGTTGGAATGTGGATTATGTGTGCTGCCATGACACAGGGGCTTCTTCAGCATAATTTACCCAGAAAGAGGGCCAGTGGAAAAGAACACCCTCTGTGTATTCATCTCACCAGGCCCTGGACCTAGAGCCCGGGGCAGCCCAACCCTGCTTTGTCCTTAACCATCCTGGGCTGTGGGCTGGATGTGACATTTTGGACTCTTTGTCTTTTGCTCTAGGACCAAGGCCTCTTTTTAAGGAAGCAGATGACAAAAGAGAACATGCATAAGCTGCAGTAGGAAACTCGTATCTGAGGATTAGTAAAGGCCAGCCATGTTTGGCCTTGACTGAAAGCCGATTGCTCTGAGGCTGATTTATATTTAGCTTCCTTCTGTTCTTTACAATTGGTAAAACCAGCTCCAGCAACACTTCTTTTGAAGTATTCAAAGGCCAAGAGGAGAAGTGAAAAAGAGCACAGGGTTTAAAGAAAGAAGAACCTAGCTCAAGTCTGCCACTTATGGAGCTGTGTGCCCTTGGATGGGTTCTTTCATCCTCTCTTGAGTTTTGAGTCTTTTATCTGTAAAATGGGGATAAAAATATCTAGTGCTTATCAAGAGCTCTTTTAAAAGCGTCAGGTTTTATGTAAATGTTAGTTCTTATTTTGAACCCATTGAGCAAAAATGGAAGGTTCATTCTTCTGGTGTCAGGTTCTATAGGAAATGTCCTTAATGGAGCTTCAAGGTGTGGACAGGGCTCTCTGCCGTTATTGATTCTTGGGTCTTTGGTCACTCATCTTAGTCCCTTTTCACAGAAACATACAGAGGAAAGGAGCTACCACCCTAATATTTTCGTAAATGCAAAAACAAAATCACCTTTCTCTCTCTCATTCCTGGCAGGGGTCAGTCATCCAGCGTGGTTGGAACATTCCCACTGAGCGGACTGCCCCACATGGCATTCCATTCTGCTAGAAAATTCTGGGATGATGAAATGTGGACAGATACTGTTGGGAAGATAAATGAGTAACATTTGTGAAATTATTTGAACTTTTCAAAAGAAAGACCCACATGATTCCAGGGATTTTTGTTAAGATCATTGGAATTTAAAATATGGTCGTTTCATTGATTCATGTCTGTTCTAACTTTGTTTGCTTCTTGTCCCTTGGCTTTGGAGGGGCTCAGAGTAAGGCTCCACAGACGACTCTTCTTTTTCTTCTTTTTTAACTAATCAAAATAAATTAAAGCAGGCAGAAGATGTCAGTATGTAAATGCAGCAGCCCACCAACCATCATTCTGCGGTCTCATTGTCCTCTCCACCAGCACCCCATCTCCATTCAGGTGGGTCACAGTGTGGCCTTTGTAATGCTCAGCACTTTGTACCTCTACTCAAATTGTGCCCATTGATATTGCCCCTAAGATCCAGCATAGGACTCAGGTAGCCCACCTTCACCAGGTACTGAGTGATCTGCTGAGGAGACAAGAATCCCTGACCATGAAGAGCTCACCTTTGGGCATCGTGGATGAAAACACCACCGGTTGCAGCTCAGAGTGGCAGGAATTCTGAAAAGAGGCGAGTCCCCACAAAGGAGAGGGGCAGACTCACCAAGAAGATAAGTCTGAAAATGAATCTGGAAGAATCAGGATTCTTCACGTAAGCAATGAAGGGCAAATGATTCCAGTAAAGGGAGGAGGGCACCCCAAGGAATGGAGATAAGAGGAGGCAGGGGAGGGGTACAGGGAAGCCACTGGGAACTGCCTCAGGCTGGGCATGGGAACACAGGACAAGAGGGGACTCGGCTTGAGAGAGAAGGCTGTCACAAGTCCACAGTAACACTGTTTGCCAAAAGAAGAGGCTGAACTTAATAGAAGGTGATGGAGCCATTGAAGGTGCGGCCATGAGGTGACCCTTGGAAGATGAGCAAGGATGCAGATGTCAAGATAAGAGAGCAGAGGAGGACGAGGAAGCAGAGACTGAGTCCACCCCCCTCCGTGAAGGCCAGACACAGACATCAACAGCAGCCTTCCTGAGCTCACCTCAGTCATAGATTCTTTTTCAGCCTCAAAGATAGAAGCCACGATTTCCAAAAAACAGATCCCTGCAAACGCTTAGAAAGCACTTGCTGGCACTCCACGGGCCCGGAATTTAGTCTGAGGAAAGGCAAATGGTGCATTTTTGTGTGGTCCTGACAGCAGTCATGACTAGGTTGATAAGTTGGTGAGTCCAGAGAGAAAACAGATTGGGAGGGGAACCTTGGGTATGGTCTGCAAATTCAATTATTAAATAATTCCAATAACTGTGTAGAGAGACTTGAAGGTCAATTGACATGTGAGTTCAACAGATGCCAACAAGGACTGTGAAACCTCCAGTATCAGTTTTCTTTACAATTTCTCACAGGTGGAACTTTTCACATTTGAAAATAATTCTGACTAATTATATTATTTATAACTCTAAATAATAATTCACTGTTTAAAGGGGGAAAAATTTTTTTTGAGTGAAAGTCCAAGGAAGGCAGCTGGAGATGGAACAGGTGTTCTTGGAGATGTGAGGCTTTGCCTTGCAAAAAAAAAAAAAAAAAAAAAAAAAAAAAAAAAAAAAAAAAAAAACCTGGCTAGAGATTTCCTTTGATAATCCCAAGTCAAAGAAACTATAAACTATAAAAGAGTGAAAAACATACTGTTTATTTAGCAAAAGGACTATTGCCTTACCAGGTTCTGTATCTCTAAAAGGTGGTTTTAGATCCATCCTGAACATTATGCAATGTTTGTAGATTATTCTGATTTCAATCAACAATAGGCCTGGTAATGAAGAGACAAAGGAAGATCTAAGACTCCTGCCCTGGTTACAAGGCTAAGCAACCCGGGTGATGTCTTTACATCCAAGAGTAAAGAGTCCAGAGAGTGACAGAAAGCACGTCTTCTTTCTCCAGCTCAGACAGAGAGAAACAGAGCCCTAAAACTTTCAAGTTACTGATCTAAAACTTTGAGAATAAGAAGTCAGTTCCAGGAAACTAGTTGCATCATTTCAGTGGGCCAGAGCAGAAAATCATGACCTAAATTTTATAATTCTTTCCAAATTTTCCAATTATTTGATGAAGCATTAATGCTTTGGGAGCTGGGATCCTTGAAGTCTTAAGACAGTGCCCTCAACACTCTGATAGGAGACTCTATGAAACCAGGTTTAATGCTAGAATGAGAAAAGAAAGTTCCTGCTCTGTAAAAAATCAGATTCTTCTTATAACATCACCACCCTCACAGTTTTCCCAGCATATGTACAAGAAGCAATTATGATGCCAAAGTATGAAATACAGCAAGTTTCATAACCAGGATGAATTATGGTTAATCCTCCTGTAGTAAACAATCCACTTTTCCAATCTGTGCTCCCCAGACAGCTGAGTCAGGCCTTGCTTTCCAAGTGCCTACTTAAACAAGCAGCCTGTCGGGCAGTTGCACGGGCAGGGCTGCTGGGTGGTGCAGACAGCCCATCTCTTAGGAGTTGTATGCAGGGGACTAGAAAACAATGGCTCTTGTGAAAAGGAGATGCTATGCTGAAGAAAATAAAAAAAGAAGAATGAATGTAAGTTAATACTAGTTTTTTAAAATCCTGAAATTCAAATGTTCTGGCTTTTGAAATAGAATGAATATTCTCTAATTCCTCAGGCCAAAACTCTTCCAAGCTGGAACTACCACCCACCATTAGAACTGCCAATTCCTGAGCACGTCTCTGCCGGCACTGAACCTTGCATTGGACCAGCCAATCATTCACCCAGCGCTCCTGCCCTAATTCACATGATCGCATGGTGACTCAACCTCGGCTTTATGCCCACCATGTTGCCAAGTGGTTTTTTGTTTGGTTTGGGTTTTATTTAATTTTTTGCATGTGTTTGATTTTTGTGCAAAGAACAGGCAACCTCCACACTCAGCCATAGGACCTCCCTTTTTCTCTCACAAGCTCCAAAGACGAGACATCTAGAAGCTGAGAGTGAGCATCTAGGAGAGATGTCCTCTCACAGTGCTTGGACCATGGGATTAAGTTAGCTGGAAAAACATCAAAACAGGCACTAAATAAGTTCATAAGACTAACCCAAAAATGTGACAGACATGGCCTTGATGTGCGGGGCGCGTGTCTCCTTACAGTGTGTGTCTTTGCTCAGTTGTCACTGGTTCCTTGCAGAACTCCCTGGCTAAAGCTGCTGTGAAGGAACTGGCCTCGCTGCATGGCACCAAGTACACCTACGGCCCTGGAGCCACCACAATCTGTGAGTCCGGGCTTCCCAGCTGTGGAAAGAGACAATGCGCCCCAAAAAAGCCAACAAATGGCTCCCAGCACCTTTCTTCTCCAGTCATTTAAAGCATGTGGTTTTTGCCTTACAGTGATTATTATGAACGCTGTAATCATTTTTCTGTTAAGAGAGAGAGAAAGAAAGAAATGTTTTTCAACCCACAGAAACATTTGCTCTCTGTACACATCTACTGAGCAGCTGTGGTGTGGGTGTTCCAGGCCCTCAGTGGGTGTGAAGAGAGAAAGGAAGGGTGGAGAGAGGGAAGGACACAGGGAAGAGAGGGAAGGAGGGGGACCAGTGCATTCTTCAAAGAACCCACAGTAGGGAAGCAGGAAAAGTGGTACAGGCGCTAAGAGCTATGACAGAGCTGGTGATACAGGCGCTAAGAGCTAAGATACGGGGATGCACAAGTGAAGAACACACTGACCAATCCGCCCTGCGGTATCAGGGTCACTTCCCAAGGTAACAGCCCAGAACATTACCTGGAAGGACCTCTGCTGGGAGCAAGCATAGCGGACATGTTTGCCTGGCTAGACAGACAGCAGTGTGAGGGCTCCCTGGGGCACAGGCTGCCTGTGAGGGGGTAGAGAAGCCCCTCTGGCAGTCCCCACTGGGTGCATGCACGTGGAAGAGACACACAGCGAGAGAGCTGGGCAGGGCTGGACCACTGGGCCCGGATGCTGTAGAGATCAGCCTTCTCTGCAACAGCACATTCCACGGGACCCATTTTCAGTTTTTTCTATTTCTATTTTCCTCTTCCCTCAAGTGATTTCTTTCTGCCCCAAATCTGAAAGGAACAGAAATATATACAAAAATAAATAAATAAATAAGACCCAGTCCTGTCACCAAGGAGCCCGCAATGCAGATGGTCCTGAGCTGTTGGGGGTTTTTTTAAGATCAATATAGAATACAATTTTCCATATTCTCGGTTTTTAAAACTGAAAATTTTAAATATTTTTCCTAAAGAAGTTCTAATAGAAATATCTCACTTCTTTAAATAACTCACTTCTTCAAATAACTCACTTACTCATAGAGTGTGAACTTCCTGTACACTATACTCCATTCACTCTAGTTCCATGAGGTTTCTGTTTCCATTACACTGGACACACTTACAGGGCGGGGCAGCATCTGTCTTTTGTCCTGTCATCTCTGGACTTGAGCACATGACCAGCTCAGTGGCGGCTGCAGACTTGTTGACTGAATTAGTAGATTAATCAGTGAATGGATGAATACGTGGTCAGTGGCAACTGTTGAATGAGTTGCTGACTGCATGGACGCCAGCCATGTTTATTCCAGCTCCAAGTTAGACATGGAGGATAAAGAAACGCAGGCCCAGCGCTGCCCTCTGGCTGCTCCCGTTCCATCCTTCAGTGCAGTTTCTGCGGGGCTTGGAGTCCAGTGATCCTCCCACCCACTGCTCATTTTTCCTGACTTTCCTGGAAGTTACACATTCTTTTTCCAGATATTATGTAGATTTTGTAATCAAACCACATACTATGCGGTGTAGTGCACCTTAGCACATAAGCATACTGAGAATTGTGTACAGCAAATTACACACTTTCTGGAGTGTCCAACATGTCACTCTCAATATCCAGAGGTAAGATTGACTAAGTGTTTAAAACTCTGTGATCCTGTTTACTAAAAATTGATCTACCCATAATATTTCACACAGCAAAATATTTGTGAATATAAAAGGAAAATGACAATAATTTTAACCTCCTTTCTGCACATAAAGGGTTTTTTTTCCCCCTGCTATTTGCTCATTTCAGACCTTGCCGCTGGCGGCTCTGATGACTGGGCTTATGACCAAGGAATCAAATATGCCTTCACCTTTGAACTCCGAGATCAAGGCAGACATGGCTTTTTGCTTCCTGAGTCCCAGATCCGGGCAACCTGTGAGGAGACGATGCTAGCAGTCAAGCATATGGCCGGCTACGTCCTGGAACACCTGTACTAGTGGAAAATTCCAGAGCCTTCTCTCAGAACCCTAGCTGTGCCTTTCTGGTCTATCCTGAATTCTTACTTTTGTTTGCTCAGAGGTTTTACAGATCCTAATCTTTCCTTTAAACTTCTGTGTCTACTGAAAACTTGGGTCTTTTACAATAGATCACAATAAAACAAATCATTGTAAAAGCAAAACATGGAAGATGGTCTACTTTGGTGGGGGGAATGCTGTGTATGAATGAACAAGCAAGCTGTGTACAGTGACTAAGTGTCACCTGTAGAGGACTTAAAAAGTCTTTGGGGAGCCAGCCAACATTAGTAGAGTGCACAGGTTATGATGGGGGGCTTAGGAAGTAAGAAGAAATAAAAAGGGAAATGGAGCATTGCAAACCCTGGTGTAGATGAGGAGGTGCCTCTTGGTCTGGCTTTTCACCTGAGCTACTTCAGGTTCTATAATGAGCTGCCTAAATGCCTGTGAGAGCTGTGCTGAGCACTCCAAGACAGGACAGTGAAATAAAACATGGTGATGCTTCTGCCCTCATTGGGCATACAGGCTATGAAAGAAGACAGATATTAAGCAAAAAAAAAAAAATGTAATCAATCATTAGTTATTTAATTGCATTAAGCAAAATAAATGATTGACAGACTTTATAAAAAGAAGTCCACTTCCTGATGTGGAGAGAAGACCCTCTCAAAGAAGTGTTGCAACCTGCAAAATGAGCCACCATGAGTTGGATATGGAAGGTGCCGGAAGATAAGCCACAAGGGTAGAACAGGGAGAGTGAAGGAAGGAAGCCATGGGCAGGCCTGGGGGAGGGGAACAGGATCGACCTCAGGAGAACTTAGAAGTTGTGTTTAGGACCTGGAACATTGGCCTGAGAACAAAAGGAAACCACTGAAGATGTGAGGTTTAAATGACATGGGAAGAGTCTTTTCTGCACACCAGGGCAATTGAGAATGCTAGGCACCCTGGCTGGATCAGCTGGGCCAAGGAAAGAAGCAAAAGACCACTCTGTGACTTCTTCACCACGTGGCTTGATCCCATCCGGAATTATAAGCAGGTGTGCCCATGTGGGAAAGGACTGCACCAATTCCAATTTTTAAAATAGAATGATATTTATTTAGGTTATAATTTGGGAGCATCTCTTACTTTAAAATCATAGAACAAAATATTAACTATTTTCCCTATGTGGATTCAAGAAAAATAGGAATCCACATGGAGCATAATAGGCTAAAATATCTATAACATTGTTCTAATATTTTTAAAAAAGAATTTCTTTTGGAGTCATAACAATTTGGAAATTATCAAGCCAAAGAATGATTAATTGCATTAATTGTCCACTAGATGGTAGTAGTGCAACTGCTACAATCTGTCAAGCTACCATCTTCAAAATAATTTAGCAATGTATCATTTAAATAGAGAGATCTTTGTTGCAAAGAAATAAATTCCAATGGATTCTTTAGAAGCATTGATAGTAATAAAAAAAGGTGTAATTTAGCTAAGTTCGCCATCCCCCACTCTACTTCACTTATACTCACATTATGACTGAGGGCTAAGTCCACCACAGTCACTTGAGTGACAGTTATTCACTCTCCATCAAATAACATCAACCCCTTATTAATGGATGATGTGGCCTAAAGTATGGAAATCATGGGGATAAATCAATTCACCAAAATCCTATATGACTAACCTTCAAAAATAAAAAGGGAATCTAGACATAGTGGTACACAACTGGAATCCCCGGTACTTAGTAGGCTGAGGCAGGAGGATGGCAAGTTCCAGTCCAGCCTGGGAAACTTAGCAAGACCCTGTCTCAAAATATAAAATTAAAAAGGTACTGGGGAAGTAGCTCAGTGGTAGAGTACTTGCCTAGCATGTGTAAGGCTCTGGGTTCAATCCCCAGTACAACAGAATAAATCAATTAGGAATATCTGTAGGCTTTTCTAAAATTCTAAGGCACTTTTAAGGAGAAGAAAACAGAATAGGCAAGCAAATATGTAAATATCCTCACTTAGACTCCCACATGTCTAAGACTTCCTGCACTGAGACAGTTTTGCTAAAGCTCCTGCCCCACTTACTAAAATGTGGCCGCCTGCTGTCTAGGGGTCCCACTTGCTGGAGCTAAACCTAGGAAACAGAAAGAGCAGAGTTTGCCTTAGTCCTGTCCAGTGCAGTAGAATCTGGTGCCCAGCTGCCCACCTGACCAGAGATAGCCAAGAGCTCCACCCAAGAGCCTCGGGCTCTGAGGGCAGCTCTCGTCCTCTCTCCTTTGATCGGCTCCTATTCTCAGGGCCAGTACAGCAGCCAATGGGCCCTTCCTTTCATCTTCACACAACAGTGAACAGAGGAATGGCCCCCTGAATCTTTCTTTCTCAAATGGTGTAGCTAGAAAATAGCAAGACTGATATTATGGTCTATACAAGAGATGGCCTTCAAAAGTCCTGTAGCAATGCAGGAATATTCAGAGGTCATATGATTGGCTTGTCAGAACTATAACCTAATCAGTGCCTCTTAGTTTGAATGGACCAACTAGGTGGTAACCGTAGGCAGGTGGGGCATGGCTAGAGGAGGGGTCACTGGTTATACCCTGGAAGGGTACATCTTCCCTGCAGCCCTTTCTCTTTTTCCTCTCTGTGCTTCCTGCCTGCCATGAGTTGAGCAGCTTTCCTCCGTCACACCCTTCCGCCATGATGTTCTGCCTCACATTGGGCCCCCAGCATTGAACTGGGCCTACCATGGACTAAACCTCTGGAACCATGAGCCAAAATAAACTTTTCTTTTTTTTTTTTTAAGAGAGAGTGAGAGAGGAGAGAGAGAGAGAGAGAGAGAGAGAGAGAGAGAGAGAGAGAGAGAGAGAGAGAGAATTTTTAATATTTATTTTTTAGTTCTCGGCGGACACAACATCTTTGTTGGTATGTGGTGCTGAGGATCGAACCCGGGCCGCACGCATGCCAGGTGAGCGCGCTACCGCTTGAGCCACATCCCCAGCCCAAAAATAAACTTTTCATCCAATAAGTTGTCCTTGCCAGGTATTTCTGTCACAGTGACAGAATGCTGACTAAGACAACTGACTTTTAGGTTTCATTTATTGAACTCCTTCCTGCATGTTAAGAATTGAATGTCGCACGTTTATCTGCTTTTTCAAGCTGAGCTCTATGAATTGGTCAAACAGAGTTTCCAGAAGGAAGGGAAGAAGCATGCTAAGTTACCAAGTTAATTTGGGGATTAAGCAAGGTTTTGATGAGTCTCTTAGGCCAGGTCATTGGACCAAGGTAGGCACTCCCCCCAATCTCACCTGACCCACGCACCCATAGACATGTCCAGAAATGCCACCTTTGCCGCAACTAATGAAGAAAAACTTTCTCTGCTGCATTTACAAGGTAGTTTTGTTTGAAATGATAAGAATCCAACCTCTACAACTAAAAGCATCAAATTTTTCCTTCAACACACCCTCAATGGGATATCTAAAGCTATTCTAGCAATTTATTGGATTGAATTTGAAGGAGGAGAATTGTTTGAAGATCCTATTAAATCACAAGAGAACTTTCATTTCCATTTTCTAGGACATTTCCTTTATAGTGATAACGTTCAAAGACATACAGAAAAGCATAGTTAAAAATAAAGTGATATTTTAAACTGTGGCTAGATAACTGTCACTACTACAAAAATCCCAGGAGTACAGAGCTCAAAAAAATGGGAAATTATTGCTGTGTGAAGCATTCAACTTTAAATTGCCTTTTAAAGAGACTAGTTTCACCTATGATACACCACAGTCTTACATAGTCACCCTAAAACAATACAATGTCCAGTGAACATTCATCCTACCCCATACATATGACAAAACCTTTTATAAGTCTTGATTTGTTAATAGAGAATTACAATGAACCTTATATGGGTGCCAAGAAATAGCACCCACTTTGATAGAAAGTTCTAGAACATTCTTGAAATCCATCTATTGTACTTTCAACAGAGACTAAACAGAATGGGGGCAGGGTGGGAAGGAGTTTAGATGCATTACATGGCCACATCTTATTCAGAAACAGACAACTATGAAATGCAACAGATATTATGGATCTAAAGATGTTCTTTTATTCATCATCAGATTCTTATCCTGAGAGATACCAGGGTCCTTAAAAACACTCATGTAGATCCCCAAAGGAAATGGAAGTGTCCTTCTCCTTAGACAGAAAATTGACGCCCTCTCCATAGTGTTAAAACCCCTCACACAGCAAAAGAGTCAACAAAATGTATCAGAAAGCTAGAATTAAGGGAGATTTCTAGTTTTCATCTTTTCAACTTCTCTGTATTTTGCAAAATTATTTTCAGTGATCATTTGTAACTTTTAGAGTCTAAAACTAAAACTCCAAAAAGCAAAGTTACAGCATCCAAAAAAAACCTTTTTTCTTGAAGTTGTATACATCAAAATAAATAGGGAGAGAAGTTCTATCCTTAAAGATCACAGATACTACTTCAATCTACCTTGTGGTATGTGCTAGCAATCATCAATCTGCACCGAGCAGTCACCAACACTAAGTCTCTGACCATGCCTAGAGGCCATGGGTGTGGTTCTTAGCTCCTACCAGGTACCAGTCCCCGGGTTGCACCATCTCAGCCTCACTCGCAGCACTAGTTAGGGCTGCAGCTCATGTCCGAGAGCCCCTCCAAGGGTGCAGCTTCCTAAATGCCAGCTCCATCTCTGCCTTTCCACTGTGCCTAGTCCAACACACCTTTAGTCAAAGCAGTGGAGCAAGCACTCACTTTGGTGTTTCTAGCTGATGAGCCTGGTCAAGGTCAAGAACATGAAGACATTTGTAAAGCCCTCCTCTTCCTTATCTTCAGGGTTGAGATGGGGAGTCCCTCGTGGGGGAAGATCAGGAAATCTGAAGTTATATCACACACCCATCAGATGAAGAGGAAGGAACAGCGTTTTTTCGTTGCTCTACAGATAATGGGGCATTGATATTTCTTTGATAATAAAATGCATCATGATGACTCTAAGGTGTTTCATATGTAACCATCTATACTTTTGACAATGTGAAGAGATAGTTTTGGAAAGAAAATTATAAGTGATCTGATTTTTAAAACTCACTTTATTCTGTGAGGTTACCTTGATTCTGGGTAATGGTGTTATTCTCCAAAATAGTCCATAATTAACTAAGTTGTGTTCAAGACTAAAGATACCCTTAGATGGATTTTACATGGTAGACAAATGGATTGCATCAATTCAACTTTCAAAAAGCACTTTTTTGGCACTTACAGCATTCAGACTCTGGTTACTATGTCCAAAGAATAGACATGAAAACATGGATATTTGGGGGCTGGGGCTATGGCTCAGTGGCAGAGTGCTTGCCTAGCACATGTGAAGCACTGGGTTTGATCCTTAGCAGCACCACATAAAAATAAATAAATAAAATATAAATAAATAAATATTTGTCCATCTACAAAAAAAGGAACATGGATGTTTTCTTTCCCTCCGGGAGTCCTCAGGCTGTGCTAGGAATCAGGGTTCCCTCCAAGGACAGGAAGAAGAAAAGGGGGAGGAGGGAAGAAGTGTTTCTTTTATTCTTTCTATAATGCTTGCTTCTTTACCCAACAGGGTGTACAGAAAACTATAACAAAAATATGACCTCTTAAATACTGCGTGGAGAACATGTTTGCTTCCTCCCCCCATATTTATAATATTTCAGCATATTCAAAATATCTTGTAAGTAAAATGTTGTCAATTTAATAAATTATAATCTATACTCATATTTTGCATTATTAAGGACCTCCACCCACCAAGGTCCTGTGATCAATATCCAAATTCATCTCATGCTCGAAGAGTGAGACCTGCCTGGGACTTTTCTGGAACTAAGAGTTGGTACCTTTTCAAACACTGAAAAGAAAAACATCTCAAGTTTTTAAACCATTACTTGACATAAATACCGTGTCATTTAAGGACAACAAGATCTATGTCAGGATTTTTTTAAAAACATTTTTGAAACTTTGTTGAAACAGCTTGGAAAACATCAGGTTATGTAGGAATGGACATTCCTGACCTTTCAGATGGGTGTTTTTGTTTTTCTCCTTCTATCTTTTCTTGGTAGAGCGGCAACATAAAATAACTTCCTTGTCCATTCTCTGCTTTTGTTTATTCTAAACATTGTATTTTGACATCCCAGTTAGTTGTGTTGAAAAATTCAAGTAACTCCAGCAAGTGATAATATCTGTAGCTCTGAAGTTAATAAACAAGACTTATGACATACAGCATGGAAGAAATAAGGCAAAGATCAAGCTCTCATGAAAAAAAAAGTTCCATTAACTTGCCTGTGTAAGTTTACAGGTATTGTGTATATGTGTACATACGTTAAACATAAGGTCATAGTTGAAACAAACTTTTGCTATGAAAGAAAAAAAAATTTAAACTAAAAATAACATGAACCCCTCATGTAAGCATGGTGGTAGGGTACTTTAGAACAAAAAGAATTGGGTGTCAATCAAAAAGAACAGATTAGCTCTGTTACCTTGGGCAAATATTGGATAAAGTAATTTGCCTTCCACTCTTTATCTGTAAAATGGTGTTCCCTACTGTAGAAAGTAGGTAAGGAGCACAGACATTTAAAATTTGTGTTTTTCCCTCTCTCCCTAATTACACACACACACACACACACACACACACACACACACACACACACCATAGAGATGAAGACAGCTGGTCCCATAGAACTCTGAGAGGAAGTCAGCTGCTGCTCAAGATAAAGGCTGGGGCATAAGAGTGGCAGAGGGTCTCAAGTCAAGCAAAGAGGAACCATGAGGCTCCTCCTGCCTGTGGCTCTGCTGGCCACCACCATTGCGATTGCTCCCGTCCACTTCGACAGGTAAAGCCCAGCACGCTGCATTCCAGTCTATACCTAGCTAGCATTCAGGGTTCTGGTCTTGCCTCCCACGAAGCCACGTCTGCATTGCCACCTGATCGCTGTCTCTCAAACCTAACAGTGGCGATTCTTCATTTGAAACTCTTCACTGAGAAGCAGCCTCGTATAGGAAGACTTGCTCTTCAGCGCTGAATGTTCCAAACCCAGCTCTGCACTAGTGCTGTGGCCTTTGGCAGTTACTAAGAGATTCCAAGGGAATGTTGCTCCAGGGCTCACATTTTCATCTTTTGCTTTCTTGAAGGGAGAAGGTGGTCCGTGTGAAGCCCCAGGATAAAAACCAAGTGAGCATCATGAAGAATTTGGCCAAAGACAATGAGGTAAGAAAGAGAGACATTGACAACCTTTTCTTTCTGTTTTTTAAAATCCTTCTTTCCTATTTCATTTTTAATGCCCTCGGTGCTACCAAAGATTCCAACCAAATGGCAGGTGCTATCTGGATAATTCAGGGATGTTTTTGTTTTCATGGAATACCACTTGTCTTGTCCCCAAAAAGCTTTGCAAACAACACCTTTTCCCAGGTAAAATTGTAAAATAAGGAGCAGTTCAGGGCCTCTTTCCCTCCCTGCCAGTGCCTGGTGCTCCCTACTTTCCCTAATCCCAGTCTGATCTCCATTAAACTATAAATTGATAATGTTAGAGTACTGGCTGAAATCAAGATGTGACCCTTTCCAAGAGCAGGTGCACTTTAAAAAGAGACTGAAAATTAGATCAGGCCTTCAAAATCTAACAGTTGAACATCACCATTTTAGCAGTTCCTTGCTGCCCTGTATCCAAGGCACTCTGGGCCAGCCATCTTCCATCCATCATCTCTAATTCATCAGCAGATTTGCAATGCCAGGGCCCTAATTTGACCCATTTAAAACAGAATAACTAAAGTTCAAGGATGGTAAACAAAATAGTCAAGAAAACCTCAGATTTAAACCCAGAACTAAATCTAGGGTTGACTCTAGCCACAAAAACTGTCATCTCCACATCAAATCAATCAAAAATTCCACCTATTCTAGTGGCCAAATGTTCCCCACATACATGCTTTCCTTTCCATTCCACTACCCCGTCCATGTCCATCCTAACTCTTAGTGGGACAATTTTAATTGTCCCTTAGCTAGCATTCAGAGTTCTGGTCTTGACTCCTACAAAGCCAAGTTTGCATTGCACCCTAACAATGGCATTTCTTCATTTGAAACTCTTCATTGAGAGGCTGCCTTGTATGGGAAAAACATGTTCTTCAGAGCCAGATTCTTTGGTTCAAATTCCAGCTCTGTTCTAGTTCTGTGGCCTTAGGCAGCTACTCAGCCTTGCAGCTCAATTTCCTTACCTGAGAAGGCTAATCATCCTATCTGTTCTGTAAGGTTTTTATCAAGATTAAGTAAGTTTTAGATAGCACTGAGAAGCAGGCCTGGCCATGATAATCACCACAGAAGCATTTTTCTCTATTTTTTCTCTTGATATAGGTGTAGTATTTCTCTTGGTGTAGTATTCAAAGTTGTAGATGGACACAATACCTTTATTTTATTTGTTTTTATTTTTATGTGGTGCCTGGGACCGAACCCAGTGCCCCATGCATGCTAGACAAGCGCTCTACCACTGAGACACAATCCGGGTCCCTCAAAGTTCTTTATGATCTATCAAACTGCTGCCCTCTTTAGTCTCTTGCTTGTCCACGCTCTTTCTAGTCCTTCAAGAAATATAGATATCAAAACTTTACCCAGCTGGTATACTTTTTCTCTTTTCCTGGCTGAGTCTTACTGATTCTTTGAGGGGATGACTCAGCTGAAACCTCCTACAAGAAGTCCTCTCTGTACATCAATTCTCATGACCCAGTCTGGATTGTTCCTTCTGCTCCTGGGATACCTGTTTCCTCCTCTGGCAATGGTTAATATGTTGGAAACATGCAAAATGGATCTGTCTCCCACTGAACCTCTTGCTTCTTCAATAATGGCATCCAGCTCTGTGCCTGGGGTTTAAAAATAATTATAAAGTTCACTGAGCTCTAGACTCTTTACTCCATATTGCTTTGCCAGAAGAGATTTGATGGCCCTCCTAATTGCCTTTAAATCAACTATATCTCTCATATGTCTAACTCATGCTGTCACCTTTTGATCAAAATAAGCAGGCATGTTGATTGGTTCACAACAGCCTCGTATGGTCCCGTAATGGACTGACCTAGAGCTATAGTGGAATTCAATTGAGAGACAGCCACACAGCTGTAGTCATGCCACCATCTTGGTGAGACAGATGGAGATGGAGCATTTTCTTCTCATCTCCCAGGCTAGGAACTTGTACTTCCTTTGGATTCACCATGGAGTATGATTTTTGAAGAGCCACAAGAATTGAAATTTTCTCAGAGTTATTTTAACCTATCCTTTTGGGTCCATTCACCAAATCCAATATTCTCACATACGAAAAGATAGAAAGAAGGAAATCAGCACTTATAAATTCCTGTATGTCCCAGACTTTGTATCATTTCACGATACTCACAACACTCCCCAGGGAGCTCTGTTGGCCCCATTTTTCAGGAGAGAGGACTGAAATGTAGGATTTCTGTAACATTCCCAAGAAAGTATAGCTAAAGAATGACAGAACTGGGAGATTCTGCCTCCTTGTTGGATGTAAAGCTTCCAGAAATTTCAGGGTTTATAGGCACATCTGGCTTTGATACCTAACTAGGGGAAGAAAAATAGAGATTTTTCATGTAAGTATCCAATTACAGCCATATGCTATGGCCAAATCAATTATGCAACTATCCTATTCAACTCCAAAATGATAGAAGCAAAGAGATTAACCAAAAGAGCTTCCTATTCTTTTTGCATGGGTAGATACAATATCCTGAAACAGTAATGTGTACATACAATTTCTTTCCCACCCCTTAACATTCAACAGTTCTTAAACATGTTTGCAAAAACCTCATTAGCTTATTAAAAGAAGAATCCATACCTTAGTCACTCTGAACCCCAAATTTCTTTTATGGTCATCTCTTAATGAATACATGCCGGGTGAGCAAATAAGCAATGTGACTAACAGAAGACTCATCTCTGCAGCTTGACTTCTGGTATCCAGATGCCATCGACCATGTAACTGTTAACATGACAGTGGATTTCCGAGTTAGTGGGAAAGAATTTCAATCCATCCAGTCTGCCTTGGATCAAAACAGAATGCACTATGAGTAAGTCCTTTGCAAATATTCAAATGTGTTAGATACTCAAAGCTTCAAAAGAGTTGAAATTTTAAGGAAAGTATTACAATGGAACTAGTTTTAAATTGGACCTCCCCAAAAAACAAGCTCATGAAATAAAGTTCACAGTTACTTCCAAACAGACTACGGAAGCAGCTTGTGGAGATGATACAACTTTGGCAGCTCACCTCCCAACTTGAATTTGCTGTCATCTGCAAGAATGACAATTACCTACATCTGCCATTTCTAAAACCAGCACCTTATAAGCACAGGGCCCAGGAAATCAGGCCTAGGCCATTTAGACACATTATACCACAATGTGTCCTCAGCCCAGTGTTCACAAACTGCACATCAACCATGTGCTTGGATTCAAATTCTCCTGATACATATAAGGAAACTAAGAGAAAACAAAAAGTGTTCATCTAGAAATTCAAATCAGAGACATGGTCATGTAAAATAATATAATAAATAAATAACTCTTTATAAGAGAAATTATTCCTCAAAGAAAACCAAAGCAAAGCAGGAGAATAAAGCTTATATCAAAGACAAGAGGCTCTCAAATAGCCAAAGATTCAGAAATGAGTCATTCTGGCCCCACAGAGAAATAAGAGGAAATTAGAATTTATCGAGCAATAACCATGGGCCATGCACAGTCTGGACCCTGGGGCCATGAACAAACAAGAAAGGAACCAGGCAGTGAACGTCACAAATCAATGCATAATTTAACAAAGTGTGTTTTTAGGCTTTCAAACATTCAGCGGTTTGACGAACTGAGAGGTCCCATTTTAACTTCGTCGGGCCTTATCAGCCCAGGATCCTCCCTTACTGAGATTCACTGCCCAAAACTGCTAAGCACGAGCTCTTTCTTTTCCAACTTGCTATTTCATGTCTTCACCTAATTTAGTGCTTTAGTTCAAAAGACCTTCTTCTTCCGGCTGAGTTAAAGAAACCCTATTGATGACAGGGAGGTCACATGGCTGAGAGGGATCTACAGCTGCCCATCATGATTTGGTTATATTTATGACAATGCACAACATCACAAACAAATATAGATGCTATTAAAACTAAGGGAAGACATACATAAAAAAAGACCAAAAGCGTTCTTTTTCACAGTTTTAAAATAGCAGGCGATTATCCGTAATGGTTATTGATCACTGTTTCTGTTTTCACTATTCCTTCAAGAGGAGTGTGATAGAAATGTAGAAGCTAATGATTGAAACCAGCATTTAATCATTTTTAATTAACATATCAAAGTGTGCTTTCTATGTTTTTTAAGTGACACCATTAAAATTGGAAATAGACACTTTAGAACTAGACCTCCAAGATTCCAGAAATTCCTAGTGCATTCTAGACTTTACCTGCTTAACAAGGTTGAGAGGAAGTCTTGATTCCACCCTGGGTAACCCTGGGCTGCTGTCTCTCCATCACTACATGGTAGGCCTCTCTCTGTGTGCCTCCGTCACTACCCTCCTCACTTTACCTCCTTAACACCTGATGTGAATTCCCAGGGTCAATCCATCTTTACACAGTACCCAGCCCAGCTCAAATAAAGTAGTGCTCTAGTCAAGTTTTATATAAATTGGCTCAAACAGCGGGGTAAAAACTGAGAAATTCTTACATCATGTACCACCAGAAGGATAAGTTATACTCCATTTATGTATGATGTGTCACAATGCATTCTACTGTCACATCTAAGGAATGTGAACAAATTTTAGAAAGATACTTCTTTTAAAAAGATACTTTATCATCAGATAAAAAAATAAGATCTTCTGTTCTTCTTAGCATTTTTTTTTTGGTTAATTTTTTAGTTGTGGACACAATCTTTGTTTTATTTTATTTTTATGTGGTGCTAAGGTTTGAACTCAGTGCCTCACATGTGCTAGGCAATTGCTGCTCCACCACTGAGCTACATTCCTCCCACAGCATTCTTATAAAAGAGACAAAAGCCAGTTGCTCCACTTAGGTGTGAATGCTGAAGTAAATACAGAAAGACAGCTAGGTGGGTGGACATTGCTCTCCAGCTTATCAACCCCACCCGCTTCCCCCGCCCATCCTCTCTACCTCTCCCGGCCTAACCCTCAGACCCTTTGGAATCTAATCTGCATCCTCGAAAAGAGTGTGTTTTTCTCTTTGTTTTATGCCAAGATTTTTTTTTTTTTTTTTGCTGTCTACATCGAGAAGCAAAGGGTTAATCTACCTATAAAAATTAGTTTTATCTAATTAAGAC